>NC_090378.1:25635952-26839169 GCF_036365525.1 Heterodontus francisci | reverse complement strand
GCAGTGAAAGTGGAAGTGATCCTCTGTCTTCAAACTGAACTTTCAACCAGGAGAGAAATCTGCAAACACCTCAGGCCTGCAACCAATGAGAACCTGACTTCCGAGAGGATTCAACAGGTTTAGCATGAACCCTGAAATCGTACCTCACCTGAAAATCCGATTACCCTTTTTCTCTCTATCTGTGTCTTGTGTGTGTGTGTGCGTGCGTGCAGGTGAATGTGAGAGTGGATGCGGTTGCGACAATTTCTGGATAAAGCATATTGCTTAGTAAATAATTACTCTTCTGTTTCAAATCTACGAGAAAACTTGTCGCTGCCTGTTTATTTGATAAATAAAACACAAAGGGGTTAAATCCTAATAATAAAAAACACTTGCTGCAGTCAGGTAGGAGTTGAACAGTGGGAACCACCCAAACTCCTCACCACGTAGCCATAACAATATCGGTTATATTTTACTGAAACTATGTCATTTACTTTATCCATGCCAAATTTATGGTGAACATGAACGCAAAATGTGTTGTATAAACCTTTCGCACCAAACAAATTTTCCATTGCATAGAAATTCCTTAATTAAAAGTCCAATATTTACCAAGTCACAATTTTTCTAATTTTGCACTCCTGAAAAATGGCCATCAAAATAATTAGGACCACTGATAAAATGTTTATTTAAATGATATTGAATCTGTAGACGTTTCTGACAGCTTAGTATTTTTAATACAAAACAACCTCTTGTCTAGTCGTCAACTGAAAGCATTCCTACAATTCATGCAGCTATTCTACTTACTGCAAACCCATCAACATTAGCTCACAATTAAAGTGTCATTGAATAAGACAATTCAGATTTTGCAAACTTCTGATATCAGTGAAGCAGTGTTTTCTACACTGACTATAAACTACATAACTAGGATTAGCTATTTAAGATATTGGCATCATGCAAATGGTGCATCTTTTATCAATGTCTCTAGGATTGTGAATTATACATTTTAGTTTGTTGATAGCTGTGATTTCTTTGTTTATTAGTTCACTGACAAACAGATCTTCTGTACTGATTTTGCTGTATTCTCAGAGAAGTCTAACAGATTGCTTAGTAAATTGTTTGAAAATCATAATTGCATTGTAATTCTTATGCATATGATTAAATAATGCTGTCCCATGCACTGGCTTGTTAAAGAAAATCCTTTACATGATTCCTAACTAAAAAAAAAATTAATTAGTTTATGAAATGCCGTGACTAGGGATGCACAGTATTATATTAAAAAACAGTTAAATTGGTTTAGAAGTGCCATACAAGTAACAATCGGTTTCTTGTAATAGAAGTTCTAATAAGTGTGTGTTATATGACCATTTGTGTTCAATATAACACTTTCTCCAGTTTGAATGAAATGCAGTACACTATTATAGAGACCAAAGCAGTTTATTAACTCAGGAATATAGCTCAGCAAGTTAGTCACTCATTAAAAAATATAATGCATGCTACACTGCAGGCAATTTATTCTTCACACAATGCTACACACCTTAACAGAGTTTGCAATACATATTCCCAAGTTCTGGTTATTGGTTCTCATGTTAAATTAACATTGTGCCTGCTGCTTTTAAGGAGACAGAAAGAAACATGGGAGGAAAAGTCACCTTTATTTCCTCCAGAAAGCTTTTCATGGAGGTGCAGACCACACCAGATTGGTTACCTCCTATTTGGGTGTCATAACCCACCTTGATCAATTTGAGAGCAAAAAGGAAAACCCAAATTCTGGAACTCTGAAATAAAAAGTATTAAATAGTAGAAATGCAACACATTCCTTTGGAATGAATGTTAAACTAAGATCTTGCCTCTCTGTTCAGGTTGATGCAAAAGCCAACAGTCACCCCTGAACCAATCCCACCAATGATAAATTAACTGGGTATTCATTTCATTGCTTTATGGAGAAACCTTGCAAAATGGCTGCCATGTTTATCGACAGATTATCAGTGGTTGCATTTCACTGTGTGTGTTGCAATTTGGAATATCCACAGATATGTGATAAGGGATTGTTATCTTACTTTTTCTTCATCATTAGATGTAATGATGGGTCACATCCAACAAAGATTTACAGACAGTATTGTTTGGAATAAAAATTTTGCATCGATAATTGTTTTGAATTTTTTATCTTGCCCAAATTTTTTCCTTCTCATTTCATTTAAAGGTTGCAATTGAGCTCAAGTTTGGTAGCAGAATGTGCTTTGTTGTTGATTAGGAATGTGTGCACCCATCTGTCTCATGTGGCCTCTTTTATCCTGAGGGTCTTGATTTCATCTATTAATGTAGTATATGGCATGGGTTGCAAAATTTCACAAATGCATATACATTATTCATAACAACTATAGATTTTTCACAAATGAAAATGTTTCCTCCATATAATGCAGCAAAGTATGATTTATGGTATAATTTATGAATTAACAATGCATATTAGTTGTCATTTAATTCTCTAGGTAATGGATTAAAAAATGAATGCAATAGAATATTTCTAAGAACAAATACTGTTCTATTGTGTTTGCAGTTTTTAGGCTTCATTTCATCTTGTTTACAGTTTATACTTGCAAAAATACGCTAATTATAGTGAATACTTGGGTTGAGTGTAAACAGGATCTTCCCTCTCATAATTGGGTAAATTAGAGTAATCATAAATGCATTTTTTTTTACTCCTGTTTACAATTTCACGGCAAGTAGACATCAGAGGAAACCATCTCCCCAGGATGGGCATTTGGGATTGGCACAGGTTCAGCTAATGCCCAAATTTCCATTCAAAACAATAACCCAACAGGCAGGGAATTTAACCAGTCTTGGATAATCCCCTTTCTCAACAGTTTTTTTTTCTTTTCTTTTTCGTCTTTATTTTCTGCTGATGTATCATAGTCAAGACCACTATATACACTTGCCAAAGGGGATGATTTTTACCTTCACTGATTGGGCAGTAAACTCTCAGGGAGGATTGCCCAACTGTTAGAGCCCACCGGATTATAATTTCCCTTGAATACAATGGAAATTACGATTGGGCAGGTTATATCATGGTGGCAATTCACTCTGCAGTTTACCATTCAAGGGAATAGACTTGAATGTGTGTGTGGTCGTGTATGATAGGTGATGGTGAGTCAGTAGCCTGTTTTACATCTCTCCCAATTTTTAATTGCAGAGAGCTGTAAAATGGGCTGCTGATTCACTGTCACCCATTTTACACTAATAGAGCAAAGTCAAGATCTGTTGCAAGCAGTGAAAATGAAAATTACCTACAGAAAGTCAAATTTGGCTTTTTATTTCATGATCCCTTCTGACACTTTTGATCTTGTAGAATATCCTAAAAACAAACCTATGGCCTTTAAATGGGCTATATTCAGCCTACACAATTTAACATTTTCAGTGTTTAGAAAAAAGACACAGGCACAGAAGCAATCCCAGAAACAACCAACAGCAGAAAAATGGAGCCGGAAACATAACACAATTTAAATATGTTCATACATTAAAATGAATTAATTAATGACGTAACCTGCTGCGATATTCCGGTCAGTTGTCGGAACTCCCGCGACTTCGGATCTCCGAGGCGGAACATTGGTTGGGAAGGGTGAGCCGATAAGTTTTCAGGGGTGAGCAGGGAAAAGTACTGCGATTGGTGGAGGGGATGGTGGGAAGGGGTTGAAGGTAAAAGGTTATAAATTTTGGGGGGGAAAAGTTGGGATCGCAAGGTAAGTTTTTTTTTGGGGGGGGGTAGAGGGCAATTAGTAAATTGGGGAGGGCTGGGAGAGGCACTTGAATCTTTTATTAAATTTTTCACTTTAATTTTAACATGTCTATAACTTTATAAATTGAAATGCAATGCAAGGTCTTGAAGCCCTTGAAAAATGGCGCCGCATGCCATTGCCAGGGACGGAGTGCCCATCCCCTCTACGTCATCGGGGGAGGGGGGAGGGGCGGCAGTCCACCCCAGTCATGTAAATGAGCCGCCACGCTCAATGTCATGCTGGCTCCGGAAGTAAATCTCGCACATGCCCCCTGCCATCTCCTGGTAAAATGCAGCCCAGTAATTGCTGTGAAGATACAGCTGCAGTACAGGTTTGTCATTTCAAAGTGACCTGGTATAAAATTACAAGTAAAGCAAGATGTATGATTAGTTGACTTTGAACTGGTGAAGCTGACAAGGCGGCAGAATGCTGAGAATGCATGGCACGTCAATTTTAAATCAATTAAAAAAGGTTACATTGTGAGGGTTGAGGGAATAGATACATAACCTCGAAGACTCTTTGTATCTGGAGGAGGACAGATTGGCCTTTTATTCTGCATCCACGTGAAATCTGTCTCCAAATAACTCGCATAGCACAGATGTGATATAAAAATGAGTACATCACAGTTTGGATTTGTTTTGAAGGCAGCAATGAATCAAATTATGTCAAATAAAGAAATGATAGGGGAGTTTCAACACCTTGTGTAAATAATTTTCATACAGACACTCGGGACAACCAATTGCTATATTTTTGCCTGAATGGTGTGAAGAATGTGGTTTGGGATCTTGAAAGCCTCACAATGTGCTTTTGTGAGGAGCTTAGATAAAATGCTATCTGATTGAAAGGGAATGATGCAGGATGGTGCAGCCGATAAGATTTCTAATGTCACACTTACGTGATTGCAAATCTGAGTTCTGGCACTAACTAATAATTGAATTCATCAATCACGTGTGACAAATTTTTATCCATTTTCAAATTTTTTAGCTCGGCAGAGTTGCGCAGCAAAACATCCGTGAGCAGAATCAGGCTTTTGGGTAGTGTGGATAGGTGTTCGGGGAAACCTTATTCGCCATTTGGACATGCATCTCTTGTGATTTACTTTGTGTTGGAAGTTTAAACTACATAATCTGGTTACAGCTAAATTAGAAATATGGGGCATCACTCTGCGCGCTCCCTGGCATAAAAGTCACTCGAACAGTTTGGGTGTGCTTAGAATTACAATGTATACTAGCAACATTTCGTGGCAGAAACTGACCGAGCTTTACAATTTTTCAGAGAAAGGAAGAAAGAATATTAATATTTTACACAGTTATGACATTGTTGTATCACTTGCTGATAATGTACCTGTTTTATCTTATATTTATGAGGACGAAGCATGAGAATTTAACAGTAGGACCTCGATGTCATTTTTAAAATTCTGTTTCTCACCCGACAGCCGGCTAAACTGACAGCAGTCAGGAAAACCAGCATCAGAAGGCCACAGTCTCTGACAATCAGAAGGCGGCAGACTGTAGATCGAAGCTTGAGGGGGTGTCGGTCGTGATCATGGGCTGCCAGCAGGCTGCAGATCGGGGCTGGAAGTATTGGTGAGGGTCGGTGATCGCGATCAAAAGAAGGGAGGCAGAAGGCTTTCTTCGGGGGTCCGGGGAGCAGCACTAAACATTTAATCCTAAATATCTGATTTTGTTGAAGCAGTTTTCAATTCAATGTACGTTTAAAAGGATACAGCAGAGAAATCACTTTTACAGCAATATGGAGGGATTGGCACAGCTAAATGTTTTGAAAGTTATTAAACAAGTTATTTAATTTCTTTTAAAATCTCTTACTTCAGCCTTGCATCTATGGCTGCTCATCTAGACCCCTCAACTACTGGAAACATTCTGCTTCTATCTATTGTATAATGTATTCGAATGAAAAATAAATCTAACTTTTCAAGTCTGTCATTGTACCAAGCAGTATCCTTGTGAATCTGCATTGTATCCTCTATAGCCTCAATATCCTTCCCATGGTGTGGAGCCCAATACTCAAATGAGGTCTTAATGCTTTATATGGACTCATTTCTTCTTGGCTTTTCTATTCTATATCTTGTGATAAAACCTAGAATGCTATTAGTTTTTCTAAAAATAAACAGCCTTATCACCCTGAGGTGCTGTCTCGAATGTCATAGGAATATTAGGAACTGTAATAAACCATTCAACCTCTCGAGCATGCTGGTCCTGCTTTTGACAGCAAGAGATGCAGTGGTTTTTGTCAAGGTTCATCCCAAGCAGCTCTGTAACACAGGAGTCTGTGCTCTACGGGCTGTTCCCAGGGACGCACACCGAGACAAACATCAACTGCTGCTGGAGGACTATCAATTCGGTGAAAGACGCCCTTTGGTCTGCCCGAAACTTGCTGGTCTTCCAGCGCAAAGAGTTGTCCACCACCGAATGTTGCAGACTGGCACATTCCAAGGTCCAGGACTACGTGCTGAGGGACGCACTAAAGCTTGGGGCAGCCGCAGCAAAGGCTCAATGGGGAAAGACCACAGTGTAAGGATCCCCCACCAAGCTGGACTGAGGGGCTGGATCAATGGGAAACCCCTCGAACTGTATCGTTAATATTCTCAATTGCTGTAAATGTAAAACTGTAATTGACATGACAATTGTGAAAAGGAAGGGTTGGGAAGAAAAACATGACAGTATTGAAGGAAACTGATCTCCCTTGCAATGTTTGTATTTTTTGGTGCTGTTTGGAAACTGTTTGGCAATGTAACTTTTACAGATTTTTATGAATAAAGTATATTTTGGAAAAAAAAACTAGAGCGGTCGCCCACCTCCTCCTGGAATGTGCCTTTGCAAAGCAGGTGTGGAAAGAGATGCAGTGGTTTTTGTCAAGGTTCATCCCAAGCAGCTCTGTAACACAGGAGTCTGTGCTCTACGGGCTGTTCCCAGGGATGCACACCGAGACAAACATCAACTGCTGCTGGAGGACTATCAATTCGGTGAAAGACGCCCTTTGGTCTGCCCGAAACTTGCTGGTCTTCCAGCGCAAAGAGTTGTCCACCACCGAATGTTGCAGACTGGCACATTCCAAGGTCCAGGACTACGTGCTGAGGGACGCACTAAAGCTTGGGGCAGCCGCAGCAAAGGCTCAATGGGGAAAGACCACAGTGTAAGGTTCCCCCACCAAGATGGACTGAGGGGCTGGATCAATGGGAAACCCCTCGAACTGTATCGTTAATATTCTCAATTGCTGTAAATGTAAAACTGTAATTGACATGACAATTGTGAAACGGAAGGGTTGGGAAGAAACTCATGACAGTATTGAACGAAACTGATCTCCTTTGCAATGTTTGTATTTTTGGTGCTGTTTGGAAACTGTTTGGCAATGTAATTTTTACAGATTTTTATGAATAAAGTATATTTTGGAAATAAAAAAAAACTAGAGCGAGCTCTGCTTCTCAGGTTGCTTTTGTGCCAGCAACAAACATCTTAATTTGAGCAACTTTCCAACTTGAATCAACTATCAAAATAAAGTGGACATTGGAGCTGAACTGCAAGGCTGGACATACAGTGGTTGAACACAATTACAAGGTAATTACAGACATGACCACTATTGGTTTATTTTTCCTCAGTCCACTGGCAATTTGCAGATAGCGGGTCAAAGAACAGCACAATGGCAACCACGACTGAGATCTCATTGAAGTTCTTTAATAAATATTCCCATTTTATGGTTGTGTTTGTGTGTGTCACATGGAATTAATGGGAGGCGCATAATTCAGCATCAGGAATAACAAAAGGATTGAGTCTCAAAGTTGATTATGGTTACCTGGAGAAATTTCACTAGATTCACTACACAAGCATATCAGATTTCCCATATTCTTAAATATACTCCAACAATCCTTGTCGCAAAATTCAGCTCCATAGTGCCTGTAGTAGGATGTAGAAGCAGTTTGGGTAGAGATGAGAAATCATAAATGCAAGAAGTCATTTGTCGTGTATTAGGTTGTAGTGTGCCTAATCAGTAAATGAGATGCTGTTCCTCGAGCTTGCGTTGATGTTCACTGGAACACTGCAGCAAGCCCAGGATACAGATGTGAGCATGAGAGCAGGGGGGAGTGTTGAAATTGCAAGCAACTGGAAGCTCAGGGTCCTGCTTGCGGACTGAGCGGAGGTGTTCCGCAAAGCGGTCACCCAGTCTGTGTTTGGTCTCCCCAATGTAGAGGAGACCACATTGTGAGCAGCGAATACAGTATACTACATTGAAAGAAGTACAAGTACACTACAGCCTGCCAGACTGAACATTGAGTTCAATAATTTCAGAGCATGATGGGCCCCCCATTTTACTTTTATTTTTAGTTATTTTTTTCTTTTTTACATTTTTTACAATTTTTTAATGTTTATTTCATTTCATCTTAGTTTGTTCAGTTTGCTTACCCATTGGTTTTTTTTCATGTTTGTCTTGCTGCTGTTCAATCTTCAGTCCGTTAACACCCTATCTGTACTAATGCTTTGTCTTTCAACACACCATTAACATATTGTTTGCCTTTGCTCCATGACCTTTTGGTCAGCTATGTGGCCTTGTCCAATCTGCACCTTCTCCTTTGTTATCTCTTGCCCCACCCCCACCTCACTTGCGTATAATCTGTGACATTTCTAATATTTGCCAGTTCCGAAGAAGGGTCACTGACCCGAAACGTTAACTCTGCTTCTCTTTCCACAGATGCTGCCAGACCTGCTGAGTATTTCCAGCATTTCTTGTTTTTATTTCAGATTTTCAACATCTGCAGTATTTTGCTTTTATTATAGCAGGCTATACTAGATCTGGTATTGTGCAACGAGATAGGATTAATTAATGACCTCATAGTTAAGGCACCCCTAGGTAGCAGCAATCATAATATGATCGAAGTTTACATTCAGTTTGAGGGAGAGACGAGTGGGTCCAAGAATAGTATTTTAAACTTAAATAAGGGCAATTATGAGGGCACGAAAGCAGAGCTAGCTAAAGTGAACTGGCAAATTAGGTTAAGGGATAGGTCAACAGAGATGCAGTGGAAGACATTTAAGGGGATATTTCAGAATATACAGAATAGATACATTTCAACAAGAATGAAAAATTCCAAGGGTGGGAACCGCTATCCATGGTTAACTAAAACAGTTAAAGATAATATCAAACTTAAAGAAAAAGCATATAATTGTGCAAAGATGGGAGATAGGTCAGAAGATTGGACAGAATATAAAAAACAGCAAAGAATGACTAAAAGATTGATAAAGAAGGTAAAATTAGAGTATGAGAGAAAGGTAGCTAGAAATATAAAGACAGATAGTAAGAGTTTCTATAGATTTTTTTTTAGAGTTAACAAAGCGAGCGTTGGTCCTAAAGAAAGTGAGTCTGGCGAATTAATAATGGATAATAAGGAGATGGCAGATGAATTGAACAGGTATTTTGCATGGGTCTTCACTACTGAGGATACAAGTAACATCCCAGTATTAGCTGTAAGTCAGGAAATAGAAGAGAGGGAAGAACTCAAAATTACAATCACTAGGAAAGTGGTACTGAACAAATAGTTGGAGCTGCAGCTGACAAGTCCCTGGGTCCTGATGGTCTTCATCCTAGGGTGTTAAAAGAAGTGGCTAGTGAGATAGTTGATGCGTTAGTTTTAATTTTCTGAAATTCCCTAGATTCGGGGAAGCTTCCATTAGATTGGAAAATAGTGAATGTAACTCCTTTATTCAAAAAGGGAGGGAAACAGAAAGTAGGAAACTACTAGCCAGTTAGCTTAACATCTGTCTTAGGGAAGATGTTAGAAGCTATTATTAAAGATGTTATAGCAGGACATCTAGAAAAATTCTCGGTAATCAGGCAGAATCAACATGGTTTTGTGAAAAGGAAATCATGTTTAACCAATTTATTGGAGTTCTTTGAGGGAGTTACATGTTCTGTGGATTAAGGGGAACCGGTGCATAGATTTCCAGAAAGCATTTGATCAGGTGCCACATCAAAGGTTATTGCAGAAAATAAAAGCTCATGTTGTAGGGGCTAACATATTGGCATGGATACAGGAAACAGTGGGTATAAATGCATTATTTTCTGGTTGGCAAGATGTACTGAGTGGTGTGCCACAGGGATTTGTGCTGGGGTCTCAACCTTTTACAATTTATATAAATGACTTAGATGAAGGGACTGAAGGTATGGTTGCTAAATTTGCTGATGACACAAAGATAGGTAGGAAAGTAACTTGTGAAAAGGACATAAGGGGGCTACAAAGGGATATAGAAAGGTTAAGTGAGTGGACAAAGACCGGGCAAATGGAGTACCATGTGGGAAATTGTCCACTTTGGCAGGAAGAATAAAAAAGTAAGCATATCATCTAAATGGTGAGAGATTGCAGAGCTCTGAGGTGAAGAGGGATCTGGGTGTCCCAGTGCATGAATCGCAAAGGTTAGTATGCGGGTGCAGCATATAATCAGGAAAGCTAATAGAATGTTATTGTTTATTGCAAGGGGAATTGAATACAAAAGTAGGGAGGTTATGCTTCAGCTATACAGGGCATTGGTGAGACCACATCTGGAGTACTGTGTACAGTACTGGTCTCCTTATTTAAGGAAGGATGTAAATGCATTGGAGGCAGTACAGAGAAGGTTTACTAGACTAATATCTGGAATGGATGGGCCGTCTTACGAGGAAAGATTGGACAGGCCAGGCTTGTATCCGCTGGAATTTAGAAGAGTAAGAGATGACTTGATTGAAACATATAAGATCCTGAGGGGTTTTGACAGGGTGATTGTGGAAAGGATATTTCCCCTTGTGGGAGAATCTAGAACTAGGGGTCACTCATTAAAAATATAGGGTCACCCATTTAAGACAGAGATGAGGAGAAATTTTTTCTCTCAAAGGGTCGTGAGTCTTTGGAATTCTCTTCCTCAAAAGGCAGTGGAAGCAGAGTCTTTGAATATTTTTAAGGCAGAGGCAGATTATTGATAAGCAAGGGGGGGGAAGGTTATCAGGGGTAGGTGGAAATGTGGAGTAATAGGTTCAGTCATGAACTTATTGAATGGCAGAGCAGGCTTCAGGGGCCGAGTGGCCTACTGCTCCTAATTCGTAGGTTCATATAGTGTTTTTTCCATAAAGAAACTCTTTCATGAAATTTGTAAAATACATAACAGTTCAAATTTGACATTACATAAAGTGAAATACAGATCAGTTTCCTTCAATACAGTACATGAAGTGCCTTACTACACTTGCCATCACAGGTTACATTTACAATGTACATTTACATTACACAACATCTGGTGCATACAGCTCGAGAGGTTTTCCATAGTTTCCAGCCCCTTGGTATACTATGGCAGGAGGAGCTTACACAGTGGCCTTTTCCCATTGAGCCTTTGCAGCGGCTACCCCAAGCTTTAGTGCATCCCTCAGCATGTAGGCCTGGACCTTGGAATGTGCCAGTCTGCAACACTCAGTCATCAACAGCTCTTTGCACTGGAAGACCAGCAAGTTCCAGGCAGACCAAAGTGCAACTTTCACCAAGTTGATGGTCCTCCAGCAGCAGTTGATCTTGGTGGTCCCTGGGAACAGCCCAGAGTCCTGCATTACGGAACTGCTCAGGATGAACTGCGACAAAAACCACTGCATCTCTTTCCACACCTACTTTGTAAAGGCACGTTCCAGAAGGAGGTGGGCAATGGTCTCTTTCCTGCTGCAACATGTGGAGGCGGTGAGACTCCAGGAGTGCAGAAAGGATCTGATGGGGAGGGCCCTTCTCATCACCGGCCAAACTACATCTTGGTGCTTGTTTGAAAGTTCTGGCAATGAGGCATTCTGCCAAATGAATTCGACAGTCTGCTCAGGGAGCCATCCGACAGGATCCACCATCTCCTTTTCCCACAGGGCATTGATGATATGTGCAGACCACTGCCTGATGGACTTATGGTCAAAGGTATTTTTCTGTACAGACTTTTCCATGAGGGACAAGTGATACGACACAGTCCAACTGAATGGAGTGTTCTGCAGCAATGTGGCCAGATCCAGTTTTTGTAACATCGGGGACAGATAGAACCTCAGCAGGTAGTGACACTTGGTGTTTGCTACCGGGGGTTCTATGCACAGCTTGATGCAGCCATAGACAAAGGTGGCCATCAGGTTGAGGGTGATGTTGAGTATGTTCCCCTCCCCACCCCCACCCCCACCCCCAGCCCCACCCCCCAGTTTATCTAGAGGTTTGAACATCATATCCCTGTAGACATGGTCCATTTTCCATCCCCAGATAAAGTGGAATTTAGCTCGGGTGGCTGCCATGCGCAGGAGCTGGGTGTGGGCCAGATCTGTGCCACGTACAGAAACACCGAGAGCGCCTCGCAGTTGATAACAAGGTTCTTACCAACAATGGAGAGGGAATGTCACTCCCACATGTCCAGTTTCTGTTTCACCATGGCTACTCGCTCTTTCTAGTTTTATGCCCTGGCCCCTCCGAACCATATCTCCAGCACCTTCAGGTAGTCTGACCTGACTATGAAGGGGACAAAGAATCATTCGGTCCAGTTCCCAAAGAACATGATTTCGCTCTTGCCGCAATGTACTTTGGCTTCTGAGGCTGGTGGTGAGAAGAGCCCTCCCCATCAGATCCTTCCTGCACGCCCGAAGTCTCGCCCCCTCCGCTCAATGCCCCCGCGGTGGCTGTGGTGGGGAAGAGACAGTTGCCCACCTCCTCCTGGAATGTGTCTTTGCAAAGCAGGTGTGGAAAGAGATGCAGTGGTTTTTGTCGAGGTTCATCCCAAGCAGCTCTGTAACACAGGAGTCTGTGCTCTACGGGCTGTTCCCAGGGACGCACACCGAGACAAACATCAACTGCTGCTGGAGGACTATCAATGCGGTGAAAGACACCCTTTGGTCTGCCCGAAACTTGCTGGTCTTCCAGCGCAAAGAGTTGTCCACCACCGAATGTTGCAGACTGGCACATTCCAAGATCCAGGACCACGTGCTGAGGGAGGCACTAAAGCTTTGGGCAGCCGCAGCAAAGGCACAATGGGGAAAGACCACAGTGTAAAGTCCCTCCACCAAGCTGAACTGAGGGGCTGGATCCATGGGAAACCCCTCGAACTGTATCGGGAAAATTTTCATTTGCTGTAAAATGTAAAAATGTAATTGGCATGACAAACGTAAAATGGAAGGGTTGTGAGGCAACTCATAATTGTAATGAAGCAAACGGACCTCCTTTGCACTGTTTGTATTTTTTGACTTGGTGCTGTTTGAAACTGGTAATGTAATTTTACAGATTTTTATGAATAAAGTATATTTTGGAAATAAAAAAAAAAGTTCAAACTGGTCACAGATGCTTATCGGTCTGTGCAGCGACAGCAGATCCGAGTAGAAGTTGGTGACGTCGCCCATGTACAGGGAGGCTTTGACCCGAGTGCCTCTGCTGCCTGGGACTGTCACTTCTCTTATGCCTGCCTCCTTCCTGATGGACCTGGCAAAATGTTCAATACAGCAAATGAGCAAGACGGGAGAGAGAGGACAGCCCTGCCTGACTCCAGATTTAATCAGAAAACCTTCCGATTCCCAACCATTGATTGAAACTGTGCTACTGATGTTTGTGTGCAGCAGGTGGATCTAATTGTGGATTCCCTCATCAAACTCCATTTTGGAGAGCACATCCGTCATGTAGGTGTGTGATATTCTGTCAAAGACCTTCTCCTGGACCAAGCTGATGAGGCAGGTGTCCGTTGCCCCCACCTCCCTTCCCCCCCCCACCCCGCCAATGTTCTACACATAGGTGATCGTATGCTTGAGTAGTGCAAGGCTCAGAGATCTTCCTGCTAGGTACAGCGCAGGTCTGATCGGGGTGAATCACCAAATCCAAAGCAGACGACCTGATTGACAATGACCTTGGACAGAATTTTGTAGTCCACATTAAGCAGTGAGATGGGCTGCCAATTTCTGATTTTTTCCTCTCCCCCTTCCACTTGTACTTGAGGGTGATGATGTCTTTCTGCATGGATTCTGATCTGCTGATGGACAGAAGCATACTCTTGTACACTTCCAGCAGGTCTAGGGTGATCCAGTCCCATAGAATTGTATACAACTCGGACGGTAAGCCGTCGCTGCCAGGGGTTTCTTGTCTCGAAGGACCCGATGGTCTTTGTCAGCTTGTTCATAGCTCATGGTTTGTCCAGAGTCTCCCACATACTGTTGTAGAGAACAGGAAAAACTGGGAGGCCACGCTATTGTGGGCTTCACGTCGTACAGACTGGCATAAAAGGATTTTCCAATCCTTAGTATTTTAGGATCTTCTTCTCACTGCTGCTCTCACATGCGTTCAAGTCTTCAGAAGAAGGAATTTTCCTCCACAAAAGATCAGATGGCAGGTTGTTCAACCTTGCCTGTCTTAGAGCGAAGTCCAAAGTACGGAAGGTCCTCATCAGGGAACTGCTCCGCTGACGATGCTGCATTAACATCCCACACAGAAGAGTGTCTGCAGAGACTCATCAACAGGATTGCGGCTGCCTGCAATGAATTTAGCCTAACCATCAGCCTCAAGAAAACGAACATCATGGGACAGGACATCAGAAATGCTCCATCCATCAATATGGGTGACCATGCTCTGGAAGTGGTTCAAGAATTCACCTACCTAGGCTCAACTATCACCAGTAACCTGCCTCTCGATGCAGAAATCTACAAGCGCATGGGAAAGGCATCCGCTGCTATGTCCAGACTGGTCAAGAGGGTGTAAGAAAATGATGCACTGACACGGGACACAAAAGTCCGAGTGTTTGAAGCCTGTGTCCTCAGTACCTTGCTTTATGGCAGCAAGGCCTGGACAATGTATGTCAGCCAAGAGCGACGTCTCAACTCATTCCATCTTCGCTGCCTCTGGAGAATCCTTGGCATCAGGTGGCAGGACCGTATTTCCAACGCAGAAGTCCTCGAGGTGGCCAACATCCCCAGCATATACACCCTACTGAGCCAGCGGTGCTTGAGATGGCTTGGCCATGTGAGCAGCATGGAAGATGGCAGGATCCCCAAGGACGCATTGTACAGCGAGCTCGTCACTGGTATCATACCCACCGGCCGTCCATGTCTCCGCTTTAAAGATATCTGCAAACGCGACATGAAGTCCTGTGACATTGACCACAAGTCGTGGGAGTCAGTTGCCAGTGATCGCCAGAGCTGGCGGGCAGCCATAAAGGCGAGTCGAAGAGACTTAGCAGTTGGCAGCAAAAAAGACAGAAATGCAAGGACAGAACCAACTGTGTAAAAGCCCCGACAACCAATTTTATCTGCAGCGCCTGTGGAAGTGTCTGCCACTCTAGAATTGGCCTTTATAGCCACTCCAAGCGCTGCTCCACAAACCACTGACCACCCCTAGGTGCTTACCCATTGTCTCTCGAGACAAGGAGGCCAAAGAAGAAGTATGTCAGACTGCGATGATGTTACCGAGCATTCTTCTGCCTTCAAGCTGCTAATCAGAGTTCTGTGTACCTGTTCCATGGAGCAGACTCTGGACCAGAAGATGATCTCAGAGGTCTTCGCAGTGAAGACCAAGGCCTGCTGGCTCTTCATCTCTTGGACATCCTCCTTGACCATGACCCCCACCAACTGTAGCAGGAGCAGATTCTACATGCTTTTCTGGAGTCAGGACATTTCCCTTTCTCTCTCTCTTGCTTTCTGAGCACCTTTAAGGATGAAGAACCTCTTGATGTTCACCTTGCTTGCTTCCCACCAGTGTGTTTGGGACTCAAAGAGGGGTTTCATGGTTTTGCAACCTTTGTAATCCCTTATGAGGTTCTCTGTGTTTTCTGTGGTCAGCTGTTCCATGTTCAGCTTTCATGTCCCCCTGCCAACCTTCTGGTCTTCCTGTAGTTGACAGTTGGGCAGTAGGAGGCAGTGGATCTGGCTGTAAATGTTCAGGACACAAAAAGGAAGTCAATCCTGGAATGGACGGACCCGTCTGCCCTTGACCAGGTGTATCTACATGGTGCTCCATCTGCAGGGTTGCTGAAGACATCATGCAGCTTAGCATCTTTTACGATTTCCATCGGGAATCCGGACATGGTGTCCAGTTTGCTGTTGGCCCTGCTGGATCGTCCAACTGCATTGCTGATGCAGTTGAAATCACTGCCTAGAATGACTGACCTGGACGCTGCCAGCAGAAGTGCGATCTTCTGGAGGAAGGTCAGCCGCTTGCTGTTTTGAGCCAGGGCATACACGTTGATTAATCGGAGCACAGCATATTTGTACATTATGTCCACTATGAGGAGGCAACCACCCACCACCTCCTTAACTTCGGAGATGGTGAAGTTGCCTCCGTGCAGCAGAATATCCAGGCCAGAGGAATAGAAATCATTTGCCACGACCAGATCAATGGAGGCAATCTTTAGAACTGTATGTTGCTTACCACTCCAGGTGTCTCTGCTAGTCCCAGCCCTTGGGTATGTTCCTGCATATCCATAGTGTTCACAAACTGTGACTCTTCTACTGCTCTTTAAAGTTGCTGATGTCTGATGGTGTGGCACATGGTGAAGGCCATGGTTCTGACTTCGAGGGTTCAGGTCAGACCACTTGCTCCTAGTTACGGACAATGTTCCCTCTAAGCTGCATGTCCGGCAACCTGACAGTTCCCATGCAGCCATGCAGTTGGCCTCTACTGCGTCTGCGCGGCTGTGCAAAAGAAAATTAAAGGGACTGCAACTTAAACAAATCACCCACGCACTCCAAAAAAATGGTATGTTGGTCAACAGTGCTGTAGTTACTATCCCCCTTGGCCTGCATAACGTCCGGGAGATTGAGCAGAAACAACACAGAGGAAGACAAGCTGCTCGTAGGAGGAGAAGGAGGAAGGGAGAAAGGGAGAAGGGCTCTCAGCATTTCTTTTACCTCACCCCAGCAAGGAACAGCAGGTACAATGTCTCCATTTTATGAAGTGGGTGCTCACTGAAATCTGCCACCTTATGCAGGCAGACCTGCAGCCTCAGAGTAGAGCAAGAATGGTACAGCCAATGGCCGTGAAGGTCGCGATTTTTCCAGGCTGGAGCAGGTAACATCTGCAACATCTCCCAGTTTGCCATCCATTGCTGTACAAGGGAGGTGCCTGACAATCTATCTGCCAGAAGAAGGGAGTGCGTTGCATTCTCTCTGACCAGAGAAAAGCAGGTGGATTATGCACGTGATTTTTGCCAGGATAGTACGTTTCTATGGTGCAGGATGCCATTGATGACACACAAGTGGTTTTGCGGGCACTGCATCTAAATTCAGAGATGTATTGCAACCAAGAAGGGTTCCATTCCCTGAATATGCAATGGATATGTGACTATGCTCAGCACATCATGTCACGATGCCTTTGTTCTGCATCAGTCCACTATCTCATCAATATTTGAGCCATCACATCAAACGAGACGCTGGCTTCTGGACAACAAGGACTAGCTGCTGACCACCTGGCTCATGGCTCTGGTGCACAACTCAAGCACCCGTGGATAGCATGCATATAATAAAAACCATGCTACTACACAGAATGTCACTGAGCGCACCACTGGAGTGCTGAAGCAATGCTACCACTTTTCGGACTGCTTGGAGCAGCTCCACAGTACTTGCCAGAGTATGTGTCATGATGCATTGTGGTGTGCTACACCCTCACAACCTCGTCATCATGACAGCACAGCCCTTATCATCAGGTTTATAGTGAGCAGCTGAGGAGGAAGAGGAAGGCAACCATCATATCCCTTTGCTGGTCGGGCTGTCTGTGATCAGCTCATCCGACTGCAACAGAATCCCAATTCACCATTCAACAATAGAGTCATAGAGTTATACAGCACAGAAACAAGACCTTCGGCCCATCGTGTCTGTGCCAGCTGTCAGGCACCTATCTATTCTATTCCCATTTTCCAGCACTTGGCCCGTAGCCTTGTTTGCTATGGCGTTTCAAATGCTCATCTAAATACTTCTTAAATGTTGTGAGGGTTCCTGCCTCTACCACCTCTTCAGACAGTGTTTTCCAATTTCCACACACCGTCTGGGTGAAAAGTTTTTTCCTCAAATCCCCTCTAAACCTCCTGCCCCTTACCTTAAATCTATGCCCCTTGGTTATTGACACCTCTGCTAAAGGAAAAAGTTTCTTCCTATCTACCCTATCTATGCCGCTCATAATTTTGTATACCTCAATCAGGTCCCCCTCAGCCTTCTCTACTCTAAGAAAGCAACCCTAGCCAAAAATCAACTAATCATTCTTGGGCATTCCCTTAGCGTCTGTCTTCCTTTGTGCCTTTGCCTGTCCTAGTGCTCTTAAGCAGTACCACCCCTGTGGCTGCAACATGGCTGGTAAAAGGCTGCTGACTTTCAATGGGGGAGACTGCAGATGCCTTGCAGGACACCCTTGAGCAGTTCTAGCATTAGAAGGCCCGGCTTTGGACTGCACCAACTTGACATGGGCGGCAGCAGTCTGGGCTGGCTGGTGGTCTGGCAACATCAAGGGCACTGGCGGAAGGGCAGTGGTGGGAGGCCAAATTATGTCATCTTGAGGGTGGACAGCAGGTTAGTGCTCCATGGACCTACTGCTACTTCCCCTCAGCAATCTTGGCAATCTGCTGGAGGACGGATTGCTAGACTGCTGTGAGATCCTGAAAGATCCTTTGAACACT
The DNA here is from genome assembly GCF_036365525.1 of Heterodontus francisci. Lineage (NCBI taxonomy): Eukaryota > Metazoa > Chordata > Chondrichthyes > Heterodontiformes > Heterodontidae > Heterodontus > Heterodontus francisci. Next base: position 26,820,802 of record NC_090378.1, on the reverse strand, counting down.
GGTATCCACAGCCATGATGACAGCAGGGAAGATAATAAGTTGACCTTGCATGATTTCAGTCTGGACTTTCACTGCAGCATTCAGACATTGGGTGTCTTCTGCTTGTGCTGTAATGGAAGCTGAGACATCAGCCATAATGGTTGGGTCCGCAAGTGTCCTGATGGAGTTGGCCACCACTTCCACGGTGGAAAGGATGGGCTCCAAGCTCTGAGTAAAGCCCTGTGCCAAACTAGTGCCAGATACCTCCATGCTTGACAGTGACAGCAAGCTTTCTGGCAAGACTGCAAATGCACCAAACATTTCAATGTGTATGCCCATCAACCTTTCTCTGTACTCTGCCCCGAAGTCCTCGTCTGAGTCCTCTGCAACCAAACACGTGCAATCTCACCCTTCAGGATCTGGCATCTGTGTTACCCTTTACCCACGCCCTGGCCACAGGCCACTAGTGCCAAGTCACTCACCATGCACAGATCCTGCCCCTAAGCTACCCTCTGAAGTATGCTCAGTGCCAGTCTCTGAGCTTGTGGCTGTGACTGTGAGATTGAGTGATGGTGTTTCCTTCACAGTCTCTTTTTCCTCTTGCTCTCCACACTCCTGCACCACTGCCTGGCCAGCTGGCAGTTCTTGGGCATCTAAAAAGAGAAAGGCACAAGGGTAGGGTTCCAGTGAGGGAAGGGTGGGGGAGAAAGCAAGAGATACTTGCTTACACCATCTGCAGCTTGGGAATCAGAAGATATTGTGGGCTGAGGGAGGTAGTGAGATGTGAGAAGAAGGATTAGGTGGGAACATGTTGTCATCTTCAATCATTTCAGCCCCGCTGTTGGCCACAGCCACAGTCAAGGCTCCTCCAATGATGGCGAGCATAGTCTCCTCCATTGGGGTGATGACAAGCAGCTGTGCCTGTCCCACCGCTGGTTAGGTACTGCTGTCTTTCCTTATGCTCCACCTTGCAAGAAAGAGGAAAGTGCGTTAGTGAGTGTGGTGCAATGTGTTTGCATGGTATGGTTGTCATGGTTGACTAGCTGGCAGTGTGTACAAGCTGTGAGATGTGGGTGGAAGGCTTGCCACAGTGCTAAGTGTGAGAGGGTGAAGTGAAGACATGAATGCGAGATATGGGTCATAACTGATGAAGATTGTTGGTATCTGAGAGATGGGGGTGTGGGGTATTGAACAGTGTGAAGCGAGTGTTGCAGTTGGTGGAATGTGGCATTTGAAGATGCATTCACAAACCTTGACCAGTTGTGAAGATATTGAACTTCTTTCAGCACTGCATCCAAGTCCTCGGGGCTACACTGTGTTGTATTACATTGTGTTGGCTATCTGCTTCCAATGCCTTCTCAGTTTGTCTGAAGGGCCCTTTACCCCCCTGTGGATAAAGGATCTTGCTCCTCCTGTCCACATTCTGCACCAAGACCTCCAGTGCTCTGTTGGAGAACCTTGGAGATCACTTGTGCCATTCCTTTGTCTTTCCCAATCACTTCTGCAACAAATTCCAGCACCTGCTCAAGCCAAAATGCACTTCTTTAAGAAGTGCTGGCTTGCTTTAAGTAGCTCAGGCTAACTGGAACTCGTGCTAGCTTCTCAAAATTTTGCATCGCCTACTTAGGCATTCAGCCATTCAACAGAGCGCTTAGTGCAGGCTTCACATTGCAATCATGCAAATGAGTAGGCAGCATAATGGTTGTGTGCTGCCTCCATTGCAATGAACAGGTGGGGGTTACTCGCACATCACAATACCGTGCCCATTTTCAGGCTTTATGCAATTATCTCCCTCTCTCTTAGCAGTATGGAGGCGCACATGCAAAAGAAGTGGTGTATCTCCTATATGCAAAAAGGGATATAGAACAAAATCTGGGAACTATAGACCAGTCAGGCTAACATCAATAATAGGAAAGATACAGGGATCTATATAGAAGTGATTTAAGAGTATCTAGAGACAGAAAATATCATTAAAAAATAGTCAGCACAGATTCCAAAAGGTTAAGTCATGCTTTACTAACTTGATAGAATTATTTGAAGAGGTAATAGAAAGAGTATACAAAGGTAATGCAATAGATGTCATATACATGGATTTTCAAAAGGCCTTCGACAATGATCATGACAAAGGTTAGGGCATGGGGAGTCTGGGGACAAATAGCTAAATGGATAACAAATTGGCTGAAAAATAGAAAGCAGAAAGTAGGTGGTAGTTAGATTGGAGTAAGGTAGAAAATGGCATTTCACAAGGATCAATGCTGGAACCACTGCTATTCATAATTTGCATTAATGATTTGGGAACAATTTACTCATATAAAAAATTGCAGATGATGCCAAACTGGGGGTGGGGATATAACTAACACTGAGGAAGAATGCAACATAATACAAGATAACATTAGGAAACTTGCATAGTCAGCAGTTAACTAGCAAATGAACGTTAACATAGATAAATGTGAAATGATGCACTCTTATCAGAAAAATAGAACTATCACCTACACATAAGAACATAAGAAATAGGAGCAGAAGTAGGCCAAATGGCCCCTTCGAGACGTCTCCACCATTTAATATGAATATAGCTGATCCTCGACCTCATCTCCACCTTCCCATCCAATCCCCAAATCCCTCGATTCCAAAAATCCATGGATCTCAGCTTTGAATACAAGAACATATACCTTAGAAAATAAGAAATTGAATGGGATAGTAAAGCAAAGGGATCAAGAGATGCAGGTGAGCAAATTAAAAGCAGCATCGCAGGTCAGCAAAGCAATTAAAAATGCCAATAAAGCACTGCGTTTTATTTATAGGGGCGGATCGCGATGCGGGGGCAGGTAAGATTCTGTGGGGAGAGGCCCGCCTCGACCCACGATGTCCAGAAGGGCCCGCTGCAAATTACTGGCGGTGGGGAAACCTCGGTGCGGCCCCCTGCCGCACGGCGGTGGCACCCCAATTACAATATTTTAAAGGGTACTTACCTCTGCAGCCCGCCACCTCTCCATTGACTTGCTGATTTCTCGCTGAATGAGCGGCCATCAAGTGCCATCCCGTTCACGATTTGAAAAGCCAGCGGGTTCACAGAGGCAGAAGGTAAGTTCCTTTTCAGGGGTTTCACTCTGCATTCTTAAAGGGAGGAGGGAGGGAGGGATTACAGGGGTCTCACTCTGCATACTAGATGGGAGGGGTCTGGGATTGCTGGAGGGAAAGCTCTGCTGGCATGAAGGGAGGTACTGTGTATCATCCCTCCGTTAACAGTGTACTCTCTGTGTTTGTTTGTGTTTGTGAGGGGGCAGTGGCACATGAGGCACCCTGTGGGTGGGGAGGGTGCCAGAAAGGGCAGGAACATTAAGGTTAAATGAATGGTGGAGGCAATCGATTCAGTTGGTAAGATCTTGATGTGGTCATGCTGTGCCACTCTGAGTATTGGTCAAGATGGGCAATGCCATGGCAGCCACATAGTTGATCCAGAAAAACAGCTGATGTACCCATCAAAACCAATCCCTGCCCTGTTAGGAACCTTCGAATACACAAAGGGTTCAACTTCATCACATGGAAATAGGTATGGTTCATCCTACATTGTGTGATCCTCTGCTTGTGAGGATCCGTATGCGCCAGAGGCACTATCAACAGGCAGGTGCGATCCACGTAGAGGCCCCCGGTTGTGAGCAGCAGCCCCCAAGGGGAGCTCGCCATTACGTTTGCCGTGCATCTACAGGCTCCATATGACATGCCATCGGATGTCAGAGCACCAGCGTCAGAGGAGATTGCGCATATAGAGAGGGTGGTGACATGTCTCTGTGCCCTGCTCAAGGAGGACCTGCAGCCCATGGGCTCCGGTGGACATCCCATGCCTTTGTTCCTCATAGTGGCAGGGGTTCTCAAGCACGATGCCTCTGTAGCTTTTTAGAGGCCCACCAGAGACCTTAGTGGGGTCACACAGTCAGCAGTGCACCGCTGCATCAGGGAGGTCACCAATGCCCTGCACCGGAGGGCCAGTGAATATGTCCGCTTCAGGACGGACTCTCACAGCCAGGCCCAGAGGGCCATCGGTTTGGGCACCATTGCCGGAAAAACATAGGTTGTAATGTTCAGAGACTGCACTCGTGACCATCAGGCCTCCCACCAGGCTACCACCTGCAGACATCACCATTAAAGGAATCCTCCCTATCTAGGTGAAGCTGGTATGTGATCACCGCAGATGCTTCAAGCAAATCAACCACTTCTCAGGCAATTGGCATGACACCTGGGACCTGCGCCAGTCCCAGCTTCCACCGCTGCTTGCTAAACTGGCTCAGATGGAGGGGTGGCTTCTTGGAGTTAAGGGCTATCCCTTGCAGACATGGCTCCCGACACCAATGAGAGACCCCACACTGCTGAAGGGGAGAGATACAACACCAGCCACTAAGCTACATGAGCCACCATTGAGCAGGAGATCGGCATGCTGAAAGAGCGCTTCCAATGCCTGGATGGATAGGGTGATGCCGGGTACTACAGGCCGAAAAGGCCAGCTCCTTTCTTTGCGGCTCTGCACAACTACACACTCAATAGGGGCCAGGCCTGGCATGATGAGGAGAGATGTCAACAGGATTCCTCCTCGGACTATGAGCATGCTGAGGACCTACAACAGGAAAGGTGCATGGGAGGGCAGATGGCACCCAGGCTCTGCAAGCAGGGCTAGCAGTAAGCTGGGGATGTACGGCAGTGACTTATCAGACAAATGCTGTCTGCTCCATAGGAACGGGCATGAGCTCTGCAGGCCACACATCACCCTCGCTCACCTGCTGTGCACCAGTCCACATCTGCAGCATCCCTCTGTAAACCATTAGAGGCAGCAGCTAACTGAGCCAATGTCCATGTCACTGCATCCATAGAGACACTCATGAGTAATGGTGGCATGGCAATGATGTTATTGCATGCGTTGGCTCTACTGAAGGGCCAACAGTGAAAAGGGATGTGACTTTGGCGCTACATGCTGGCACAGATCATTCGCACAGAGAAAAGAACACACATGTTGGTGAGGAACATTTAGTGAAAAACGTATTTACATTGCTGTGAAACCTGTGCATTCCCATTTGTGTCAATGTGTTCTCTGTAAACCCCTGTAATACCTTTTATGGTCTATTGAAGTCTCACGTCCTGGTATGTGCAAAATTAAGATTATTCACCCAGGTGCAGCACGCCTACACGAAGCAATGTAACACTTGAGTGGAAGAAGAGGATTGCATCGTCACAGGACACTGGGACACAGCAGGGTAAGTATGTGGCAGCAAAGCAGAAAGTGCTGGGGAAACCCAGCAGGTCAGGCAGCATCTGTGGAGAGAGAAGCAGAGTTAACTTTCAGGTCTGTGAACTTAGTCATGTTAACTCTACTTCTCTCTCCACAGATGCTGCCTGACCTGTTGGGTTTCCCCAGCACTTTCTGCTCTGCTGCCAGATTGACAGCAGCCCCACTCTTCAGCAGTCAGGTAAGTATTTCTTTGACAGCTGTCAGGAAGCAGGTGCTGGGGCGCTGAATGTCATGCCTCTCCCCACGTAATATCGGGGGGCAGGTTCGGTGCAGTGATGCGAATGAGCCCCCGCACGTAATATCGTGGGGGCTCTGCGGTGGCCATTAAATGCGGGCACCCCGCTGAGTTTAAAGGGCACCGCAGCAGAGCGCGGCACCCAGATAAAATTCAGCCCTAGGGGTATAAAAGTCAAAAATAGTGGTCATGTTAAACTTATATCCAGGTCAGGCTACACTGGAATACTGTGCACACTTCTGGTCTCCATACTATTTAAAAGGATATTGAAGCACCGTAAGAATGGTACCGGAACTTACAGCTATCGGAAAAGATTGAATAGGTTGGGCTTTTTTCTTTAGGGAAAAAAAAGACTTAGAGGTGACCTGATAGAAGTCTTTAAAATTAGAACTAGGGTCCATAAATAAGATAGCTACTAATAAATCCAATATGGAAATAAGGAGAAGTTTCTTTACTCCAACTCCCACAAGAAGTGGTTGAGGAAAATATCTTAAATGTTTTCCATAGGAAAATATACAAGTACATGAGAGAAAAAGGAATAGGAAGACATACTGAAAAGCTGAGTTGAGACAGATGGAATGGGAGGAATCTCATGAGGAGCATAAACACCAGTCGGGCTGAATTTCCTGGTTTTGTGCTGTATATTCTATGTAATTCCATGTACAAATCTTTGCTGCTGGTCTTTTAAGATTACTTTTTCGATTAATGTTAAACTTTTGGGCCTCCTTATCTCGAGAGACAATGGATACGCGCCTGGAGGTGGTCAGTGGTTTGTGAAGCAGCGCCTGGAGTGGCTATAAAGGCCAATTCTGGAGTGACAGGCTCTTCCACAGGTGCTGCAGAGAAATTTGTTTGTTGGGGCTGTTGCACAGTTGGCTCTCCCCTTGCGCCTCTGTCTTTTTTCCTGCCAACTACTAAGTCTCTTCGACTCGCCACAATTTAGCCCTGTCTTTATGGCTGCCCGCCAGCTCTGGCAAATGCTGGCAACTGACTCCCACGACTTGTGATCAATGTCACACGATTTCATGTCGCGTTTGCAGACGTCTTTATAACGGAGACATGGACGGCCGGTGGGTCTGATACCAGTGGCGAGCTCGCTGTACAATGTGTCTTTGGGGATCCTGCCATCTTCCATGCGGCTCACATGGCCAAGCCATCTCAAGCGCCGCTGACTCAGTAGTGTGTATAAGCTGGGGGTGTTGGCCGCTTCAAGGACTTCTGTGTTGGAGATATAGTCCTGCCACCTGATGCCAAGTATTCTCCGAAGGCAGCGAAGATGGAATGAATTGAGACGTCGCTCTTGGCTGGCATACGTTGTCCAGGCCTCGCTGCCGTAGAGCAAGGTACTGAGGACACAGGCCTGATACACTCGGACTTTTGTGTTCCGTGTCAGTGCGCCATTTTCCCACACTCTCTTGGCCAGTCTGGACATAGCAGTGGAAGCCTTACCCATGCGCTTGTTGATTTCTGCATCTAGAGACAGGTTACTGGTGATAGTTGAGCCTAGGTAGGTGAACTCTTGAACCACTTCCAGAGCGTGGTCGCCAATATTGATGGATGGAGCATTTCTGACATCCTGCCCCATGATGTTCGTTTTCTTGAGGCTGATGGTTAGGCCAAATTCATTGCAGGCAGACGCAAACCTGTCGATGAGACTCTGCAGGCATTCTTCAGTGTGAGATGTTAAAGCAGCATCGTCAGCAAAGAGGAGTTCTCTGATGAGGACTTTCCGTACTTTGGACTTCGCTCTTAGACGGGCAAGGTTGAACAACCTGCCCCCTGATCTTGTGTGGAGGAAAATTCCTTCTTCAGAGGATTTGAACGCATGTGAAAGCAGCAGGGAGAAGAAAATCCCAAAAAGTGTGGGTGCGAGAACACAGCCCTGTTTCACACCACTCAGGATAGGAAAGGGCTCTGATGAGGAGCCACCATGTTGAATTGTGCCTTTCATATTGTCATGGAATGAGGTGATGATACTTAGTAGCTTTGGTGGACATCAGATCTTTTCTAGTAGTCTGAAGAGACCACGTCTGCTGACGAGGTCAAAGGCTTTGGTGAGATCAATGAAAGCAATGTAGAGGGGCATCTGTTGTTCACGGCATTTCTCCTGTATCTGACGAAGGGAGAACAGCATGTCAATAGTCGATCTCTCTGCACGAAAGCCACACTGTGCCTCAGGGTAGACGCGCTCGGCCAGCTTCTGGAGCCTGTTCAGAGCGACTCGAGCAAAGACTTTCCCCACTATGCTGAGCAGGGAGATTCCACGGTAGTTGTTGCAGTCACCGCGGTCACCTTTGTTTTTATAGAGGGTGATGATGTTGGCATCGCGCATGTCCTGGGGTACTGCTCCCTCGTCCCAGCACAGGCATAGCAGTTCATGTAGTGCTGAGAGTATAGCAGGCTTGGCACTCTTGATTATTTCAGGGGTAATGCTGTCCTTCCCAGGGGCTTTTCCGCTGGCTAGGGAATCAATGGCATCACTGAGTTCCGATTTGGTTGGCTGTATGTCCAGCTCATCCATGACTGGTAGAGGCTGGGCTGCATTGAGGGCAGTCTCAGTGACAGCATTCTCCCTGGAGTACAGTTCTAGGTAGTGCTCAACCCAGCGGTCCATCTGTTTGCGTTGGTCAGTGATTATGTCCCCCGATTTAGATTTGAGGGGGGTGATCTTCTTGATAGTTGGCCCAAGAGCTCTCTTCATGCCATCATACATTCCTCTGATGTTTCCGGTGTCTGAGGCCAGCTGAATATGACTGCATAGGTGTTGCCAGTAGTCGTTTGCGCAACGCCTAGCCGTTCTTTGTGCAGTACTTCTGGCTGCTTTAAGTGCTGCGGATGTTAAATCGCTGGGGGCTTTCTTGTAGTTCAAAAGTGCAATGCGCTTAGCGGCTATGACAGGTTCCAGCTCTTCATTATGAGATTGAAACCAGTCTGCATTTCTCTTCGCACTTTTACCGTAGGTGGTCAAAGCTGACTCATAGATGGCGTCTCTGATGTGGGCCCACTTGGTCTCAGCATCCCCTGTGGGAGTGTTTTGAAGGGCTGTTACAAGTGAATTTAGAAATTTTTGTAACAGCTGTGGGTGAGAAATTCTGCTCGTGTTGATGCGCGGGTGGCCCTTCTGCTTGGAATGATGCAACTTCTTTGGTCTGAGTCTAACCTTGCTGCACACCAGGGAGTGGTCGGTGTCGCAGTCCGCACTGTGGAAGCTGCGTGTGATTTGAACACTGTTTAAGGCGGCTCGCCTTGTGACAATGAGGTCTAGCTGGTGCCAACGACGTGATCTTGGGTGCCTCCATGAAACCTGGTGACAGGGTTTAGTGTGAAAGAACGAGTTGGTGATGCAGAGGTTATGATAGGTACACAACTCAAGCAGTCTCTGCCCGTTCTCATTCATCCTTCCAACGCCATAGCGCCCAAGGCAGGAGGGCCATGAGTCATGGTCGGCCCCAACCCTGGCATTAAAGTCCCCCAGCAGGAATAGGTGTTCGGTGTTGGGGATGCTGCTAATGATGTTATGGAGTTGTTCATAGAACTGGTCTTTAGCTTCAGGTGCGGAACAGAGTGTTGGAGCATAGATGCTGAGTAGGTGTACTGGACCAGAGGTGGTGAGCAGTCGGATGGACAGTATGCGTTCCGAGCCATTTGAGGGAGGCTCTATCATGCTGAGCAAGGAGTTTCTGATGGCGAAGCCCACTCCATGCTGTCTTGGTTCTTCAGGATCCCTGCCCTGCCAGAAGAAGGTGTAGTCTTGCTCTGCTAGAGAGCCACTCGCGGGGAGGCGAGTCTCCTGAAGTGCTGCAATGTCCACATTGAGTCTACTGAGCTCGTATTCCTGTTAGAAGCACGGGGGACTGGTTTGAGTGCTAAAGGTCTTGTGACCCTGCTGTAGATGTATCCTTGCAAAGAACTCACAACCAACCACATTTCTATGATGCAGTATGGGTAGGTGTGATGTGGGGTCTGCCATCCTCATTAAGTTCACTGATTTGCTTGGTTTGGAACTGTGCAAGATGTAAGCAACAGGTTTTATTTGCAACCTGAGCTCATGTAAATAGCTATCCTGTACTCAGATTATGGGCTTTCCAGGACACTGACATTTTTAATGGTGATTAGTAGAACTAGTAGAACTGTGCTTGCTTGATGATTCTCACACCAGATTTCCAACCATTCTGTCCAATTATTTATCCAGCATATAGCAAATATGATATTCAAGACAAAGGATTGAATGTAATAGATTTCGCAGACCTTATTGCATCTTCACAGCCAATCAACTTGATTTTCAGTCTTTTATTTTTGCATCTTCTTGTCTAATTAATCTGTATCTGGCCACAACACTCATTTCTGTTGTAAGTTTTCATTAATAACTGCTCTGTAGCTACTTTCCAGATAAAACTCCCTTCTCCTGAATTGTCCTTGTATCAGCAACATTTGAGCAGAAACATTGGAATGGAAACCAGGTGAAGTATTCAAGAAGATCATCACAGCGGAGAGGACCAAAATTGGCTCCAAACTACAACGCAGGACAGCCCAAGCAGCAACTAAGTTGCAGTGCTATGTTTGGTTTAAAAATGGATACTGGTTTCATAACCAATTTGATTGCAATCCAACAATATATAGTACTATTAAAGCAATTCTGCCTAGATCAGATAAAAATTTCAATAATACCAGCTCCCCCTTGCATATGAATACAAGAACACAGATTTAGCTTGGAGCAGTTAGTTAGGAATTAATTGCAGTACTGTATACTGTGTCAAGTGAATTGTGGCATAATTAGATCAAGAGTGATCCTGTGCAATTGTGTAAGTAAACTATTTTTATAAGCACCACTGCCGGCTTCACCTACATTTTTTTTCTTCAAAAAAACCAACACCGTGTTGCCTTTAATAGTGCCTTGTGGTAAATTTTTCAAAACAGGAACAAATATGTTCACCGTCTTTTTAAGAACAAAACTAAAAGAGTCTGAAAAATGAAAATAAGTAGGCCATTTATAACAACTTCTGCATCACATTTATTAATTATAATGCAACGGACATTTCTTCGGATAAAAGAAATCAGGAATTCAGAGCATGCCTTGATTTATAAATAGGACGATATCATGTTAATTGAGAAGCCTGGTTGAGATAATTAGCTTCTTTTAGGCATCATACATTTTATTTTAATGTATATCTGACACCATCAGCATTACATGATGATTAAATACATAACATTGTATGTATATTTGTTACAAACTGTCTGTGATTAGACAGCTTCAAAGGTTCACTGCTCGTTCTGAATTTAATAGAAGAGATTAGCCCCAAAAGTCCCCTGGATACAATTCCGATGGTTATGCTGAAACTGTCCCTGATGGAGTTTGTGGGGTCACTGGGAGTGCATGTAACCTACATGGGATCAGTGGAAACTTCAATGGGATAGAATCTCCAGTGCTCACTTGTCCCATGTGCCTGGCATATCCCCTACATGCCCACCATTGGAGGGGAGTGTCCAGGCCCCTTCCCTCCTTCGGCTCCTTGTGCAAAAAGATCTAAGTTTCAGTAAAAATTACATTCAGTCTTTTGTTCGGACGCCTAGGCCACTTTCGTTGTCTGCAAATTTTCTTCCACTTTTTAGTGATTATCCTTAGATTGGTAATAATGCACACTTGGGGTGTCAATTTCTGTCAGTGATATTCATAGATGAACAAATAATGCATTTGAATAACATTTTCCTTTCAACCAATGTAACATTAATACTAAGAATGAATTGCCGTGTAGAGCAAAGACATTTATTGTTAGTTAATGCCATTGCAACAAAGGGTAGTATCAAGTAGTAAGACACTGCCCTTTCACCTCTGGCATCAGCATTTTATTCCCACAACTGATGGGATAAAAGTTTCCTCTCCAATATCATACAGATCCTAAATGAAGTTCATTTCATTTAGGAAACAAGTCAGAATTACTTTGAAATTGTCCTTTTTTTTTCATTTGTTCACGGGACTTGGGCATCGCTGACTAGGCCAACATTTATTCCCCATCCCTAATTGCCCTTGAACTGAGTGGCTTGCTAGCCATTTCAGAGTCAACTACATTGCTGTGGATCTGGAGTCACATGTAGGCCAGACCAGGTAAGGATAGCAGATTTCCTTCCCTCAAGAACATTTGTGAATCAGATGGGTTTTTACAACAATCAACAATGGTTTCATAGTCACCACTAGACTAGCTTTTAATTCCAGATTTATTAATTGAATTCAACTTCTGCCACCTGCCATGGTGGGATTAGAACCCATGTCCCCACAGCACTAGCCTGGGCCTCTGGATTATTAGTCCAATGTCTTTACCACTATGTCACCGCCTCCCCTATGACAATGCCAGTCTACTGCATAACATTATTTTGACATTATCTGGCATAAAACTGGCAGTATGTTTACAGCAAGTGTAAGAAAATCTCAACTCAAGAAAGTGGCCAGGATTTTTTCCAGGCGACAGTCCTCAGCCCTCTGTTGGACACTCCGTTGCAATTTCATGGCGGGCAGCCAATTAACTGCCTGCTGTCGGGGACACTGTCCCTTTAAGGGATGAGCTCCCGGCCAATTGGGGGGCCAGCAGCTCTGCAGAACCAGCAGTGCCACTGGGAGAGGTGGCCACTGCCAGTATTGCAGGAGGCCTGCAAGGTCAAAGATGGAGGAGACCTCATGGTTCAGGTTTCAGAGTATTGTCAAATGTATGTTTATTCTCAGACACCAAAAGTGTAATAACTACTATGGTTATACAATAGACTTCTGCAATGAGGTTTCCTGCAGACCCAAGGTGATTAAGCTTGGCCTCCATAGGTGTTAGACTTCCAACTGTCCCGTGAGGTCCAGTTACATGATGGCCACTACCCATTCTTATGTATCCCTCTTTACCCATTTGTCACATGTCTAAAAGACCTTCCAGGTATCCTTCAAGGATCTTCCCCTTTAATATAAGGCCTATCTGATGCCTGAAATGTAAATTAAAGTGACGTTCCTTCTCATCAAACTGCCAGACCTTGACATAGTGGCCATCTTGATGGTTTAACTGATAATCGATTTAACCTCAAGTTTCATGCCTGACATTACAAAGCAATGGGAGATGTCCTGGACTATCCCAGGTGGTTAAAGTGATCTTGTAGCTAATCTTGTTGGATTCAGTGCCTCCATTGTTCTAACCAATCTGCTACCTCACATGGGAGGTTGCTGATTGGTCTGGCTTGTTCCTCTTTCACATTATGGGCTGGATTTTGTTCCCGTGCCGACGTCGGGTTCCGAGGCAGGGGGGCTGGAGAATCGGAACAGCAGTGGCCACCACAGAACCCGACACCACTCTGTGATAGGACCCGATTTAGCATATTTAAATTAAAGATTAGCATGAATTAAAATGTAAGCTGCAGCGATCTTACCTTCAGTTCCCGATCTTCACCATGAGGTGCGGCGTTCACACCTTCACTTTCCCAGCCAGGGAAAGCTGGAGCCACGAGGTGAGGAAGGGGGGAACTCTGCACTCTGATGGATATGAAGGGGGAGAAGGGGTGAACTCTGCACTCTGATGGGGGGAAGGGGGGAACGCTGCATTCTGATGGGGGGAAGGGGGAACTCTGCACTCTGATGGATATGGAGGGGCGAAGGGGTGAACTCTGCACTTTGATGGGCATGGATGGGGGGAAGGAGTGAACTCTGCACTCTGATGGGGGGAAGGGGGGAACGCTGCACTCTGATGGGCATGGATGGGGGGAAGGAGTGAACTCTGCACTCTGATGGGGGGAAGGGGTGAACTCTGCACTCTGATGGATATGGAGGGGAGGAAGGGGTGAACTCTGCACTCTGATGAATATGGGGGGTAAGGGGCGAACTCTGCACTCTGAAGGGGGGGAGAAAGGGTGAAGTCTGCACTCTGAAGGGGGGGAGAAAGGGTGAAGTCTGCACTCTGATGAGTATGGAGGGGCGAAGGGGTGAATCCTGCACTCTGATGAATATGGAGTGGGGAAGGGGTGAACTCTGCACTCTGATGAGTATGGAGGGGGGAAGGGGTGAACTCTGCACTCTGAAGGAGGGGAGAAAGGGTGAACTCTGCACTCTGATGAGTATGGAGGGACGAAGGGGTGAATCCTGCACTCTGATGGGTATGGAGGGGGGAAGGGGTGAACTCTGCACTCTGATGAGTATGGAGGGGGGAAGGGGTGAACTCTGCACTCTGAATATGGAGGGGGGAAGGGGTGAACTCTGCACTCTGATGAGTATGGAGGGGGGAAGGGGTGAACTCTGATGGGTATGGAGGGATGGAAGGGGTGAACTCTGCACTCTGATGGGTATGGAGGGATGGAAGGGGTGAACTCTGCACTCTGATGGGTATGGAGGGATGGAAGGGGTGAACTCTGCACTCTGATGGGTATGGAGGGATGGGAGGGGTGAACTCTGCACTCTGATGGGATGTCGGGGAAGGGGTGAACTCTGCACTCTGATGGGATGGGGGGGGAAGGGGTGAACTCTGCGTTATGTTGTGCTGTTTGCTCCTTCAACAGGTGATGCTGTGAACGGCGTCGCCAATCCGCCCCATCACATAATTGGTAGAGGCAGCCGCTGTCAATATGTAAGGTGGCCGCCCGTTGCGTAATCATGGAGCAGAGGGCCTGTGGGGAAGGGTCGCCATGTTCCGCAGCAGCAGGACTACAAAATCCAGCCCTATATTACTAATCTCCAACATTAGCATACCCTAATTGAACATAAAAAAAGACAGAACTGCATTTATATAGCATTTTCATGACCATTGGACATCTCAAGGTGCTTTACAACCAATTAAATACTTCTGAAGTGGCGTCACAGTTGTAATCTAGGAGCAAGGATGTGATTAACTTTGATGGGAAACTTGGCACAAAGCAAATTCTAACATTAAGGTGCAAAGATGGAGAATGCAAGAAATGTAACTCATATAATGAGGCAAATTGGGATATTCCTTAGAGGCTTGTTTTAAGGCACATTGTTAGGGCGGTGTAAAGAATCCAATTTTCCTCCTCCTCCCCAGTATGATTCATCAATCTTTAGTCAGGCAGTTGGGTAGGAGGTATGTTCCCATGCTTCTGCCAGTATTTTTCTTGAGGCTGATACATAGAGAGAAAATTTTCTACCAGGCTGATATGTAATCACTTCTAGTCGACCATGAATCAGACATATGCCTTTTCACTAGACCACCACATACATGTCAACAAATAATACTCAGAAAAGCTGACACCACCTCAAATAAGGGGACAGGATATTAAAACAATTGTACAATGTTTATTTTCTATTCTTGACTGCCTTCAGCTTCCAGCCTCACTCCTCCCTGCCCAGTCACCCAACCACTCCAGCCATGAATTCTCATCACTTTGTAGTTTCTCCCCGATAACTCTTTCCAAACTAATTTCTTCCATGAGACACACCTCCTGCTCTCTGGATAATGAGAGGTGAAGCCAGCTGAGCACCAAGTGTAACACTTTCATAATTTCTCATGTTTATCATTTCAGCTGTAAACAGATGTTCCCGCCCCATGGTGTGTCAGGCACTGCATCAGCTGCACCCAGATTCACCCAACCTTACACAATCAGTCACACCCAAATGCTCCCACCCCTTACAATGTGTCAGCTGAACCCAGATACCCGATCTGCACACTACATCAGTGACCCAAGTCCGCTGTCCCTAAATTTCACCAGTCCCTCCCAATGCCTCAGCCCTCTACAGTGCCAGTCCTACCCAGACGACCCCAACTCTACATTGTATTAGTCATCTCCCAACGCCCCAAGACCCCCTGCTGCCATCAGAGGAGCCAACAGTCTCCACATAAATCTAGCATCACAGGATCCTATCCCTTCCTTTCCTTTACAAACAGGCGGCCTTGAAACATCCACGTTTCAAACATTTTTTTTAATATGTATGTACCACAAAGCCAGATGACAGAGTGGGCTGGATTTTGTTCCCAGCCTGACGTCAGGTTCCACGGCGGCCGATGCCGCACTAATCCTCCGGCAGCCCCCCGCCCCGCCACACCTGCCAAAGAACCCGGGATTGCAGAACCTGGCAGCCGGGAAGCTCCATGGCGGCCCCAGCACCGCTCTGCGACAGGACCCGAGTTAGCATATTTAAATGACATATTTGCATGAATTAAAATGCAATCGCAGTGATCTTACCTTCAGTTCCCGATCTTCAGCTTGATGTACAGCACTCGCGTGCCTTCACTTTCCCGTTCAGGGAAAGCTGGTGCCACCGAGGTGGGGAAGGGGTGAACTCTGCATTCTGATGGGTGGGGGGGGGGGGTGAACTCTGCACTCTGATGGGTGGGGGGGGGTGCGGAGGGGAGAACTCTGCACTGATGAGTGTGGGGGGGAGGGGTGAACTCTGCACTCTGATGGGTGGGGGGGGGGTGCGGAGGGGAGAACTCTGCACTCTGATGAGTGTGGGGGGGAGGGGTGAACTCTGCACTCTGATGAGTGGGGGTGTGGAAGGGTGAACTCTGCATTCTGATGGGTGTGGGGAGGGTGAACTCTGCACTCTGATGGGTGGGGGGGGGTGCGGAGGGGAGAACTCTGCACTCTGATGAGTGTGGGGGGGAGGGGTGAACTCTGCATTCTGATGGGTGGGGGGGGGGTGCGGAGGGGAGAACTCTGCACTCTGATGAGTGTGGGGGGGAGGGGTGAACTCTGCACTCTGATGAGTGGGGGTGTGGAAGGGTGAACTCTGCATTCTGATGGGTGTGGGGAGGGTAGGGGTGAACTCTGCACTCTGATGGGTGGGGGGGAGGGGTGAACTCTGCATTCTGATGGGTGGGGGGAGTGGAAGGGTGAACTCTGCACTCCGATGGTGTGGTGGGGAGGGGTGAACTCTGCACTCTGATGAGTGGGGGTGTGGAAGGGTGAACTCTGCATTCTGATGGGTGTGGGGAGGGTAGGGGTGAACTCTGCACTCTGATGGGTGGGGGGGGGCGGAGGGGAGAACTCTGCACTCCAATGAGTGGGTGGGGGGGGGAGGGGTGAACTCTGCACTCTGATGAGTGTGGAGGGGGAGGGGTGAACTCTGCACTCTGATGGGTGTGGGGGGGAGGGGTGAACTCTGCACTGATGGGTGGGGGAGGGCGGAGGGGAGAACTCTGCACTCTGATGAGTGTGGGGGGGGGGGGGAGGGGTGAACTCTGCACTCTGATGGGTGTGGGGGGGTGGGGTGAACTCTGCACTCTGATGGGTGTGGGGGGGTGGGGTGAACTCTGCACTCTGATGGGTGTAGGGGGGAGGGGTGAACTCTGCACTCTGATGGGTGTGGGGGGGAGGGGTGAACTCTGCACTCTGATGGGTGTGGGGGGGAGGGGTGAACTCTGCATTCATATGGGTGGGGGAGTGGAAGGGTGAACTCTGCATTCTGATGGGTGGGGGGGAGGGGTGAACTCTGCACTCCGATGGGTGGTGGGGGGGGGGGTGAACTCTGCACTTTGATGGGTGGGGGGGGTGAACTCTGCACTCTGATGGGTGTGGGGGGGAGGGGTGAACTCTGCACTCTGATGAGTGTGGGGGGGGAGGGGTGAACTCTGCACTCTGATGGGTGTGGGGGGGTGGGGTGAACTCTGCACTCTGATGGGTGTGGGGGGGTGGGGTGAACTCTGCACTCTGATGGGTGTGGGGGGGAGGGGTGAACTCTGCACTCTGATGGGTGTGGGGGGGAGGGGTGAACTCTGCATTCATATGGGTGGGGGAGTGGAAGGGTGAACTCTGCATTCTGATGGGTGGGGGGGAGGGGTGAACTCTGCACTCCGATGGGTGGTGGGGGGGGGTGAACTCTGCACTCTGATGGGTGTGGGGGGGAGGGGTGAACTCTGCACTCTGATGGGTGGGGGGGGAGGGGTGAACTCTGCACTCTGATGGGTGTGGGGGGGAGGGGTGAACTCTGCACTCCGATGGGTGGGGGGAGGGGTGTACTCTGCACTCCGATGGGTGGGGGGGAGGGGTGAACTCTGCACTCTGATGGGTGTAGGGGGGAGGGGTGAACTCTGCACTCTGATGAGTGGAGGTGTAGAAGGGTGAACTCTGCACTCTGATGGGTGTGGGGGGTAGGGGTGAACTCTGCACTCGGGTGGGGGGAGGGGTGTACTCTGCACTCTGATGGGTGTTGGGGGGAGGGGTGAACTCTGCACTCTGATGAGTGGAGGTGTGGAAGGGTGAACTCTGCACTCTGATGGGTGTGGGGGGGAGGGGTGAACTCTGCACTCCGATGGGTGGGGGGAGGGGTGTACTCTGCACTCCGATGGGTGTGGGGCTGGAGGGGTGAACTCTGCACTCCAGTGGGTGGGAGGGAGGGGTGAACTCTGTGTTATGGTGTCCTGTTTTCAGGTCTGGCAGCGTTTTTTAAAATGGCGCCAGCACCTGCTCCTTCAAGTGGTGGAGCTGTGAACGGCGTTGCTGAGTCCACACTCGTCATGTGTTTGGAGGGGAGTGGCTGCCATCAACATGTAAAGTGTCTACCTGCTGCGTATTCGCGGCGGTGCGGGTCCCATGGGGGATGGCTGACATGTTTCGTGCCCAGTGCCGCTTCTGGTGGCAGGACTAGAAATTCCTGCCCAGTGAGTCTTTCAACTGCCAGTCTCTTTCCCTACATTTCTTGAACCTCCTTTTATGTTCACTTGTCTGAGGGAAGTCTCTGCCCACTCCAGGTGCACTTATCTTTAATCATTGAGTCTTAGGTAGAATATTAATCATTGAGTGTTAAAAACATTAAAGTTACAAAAGTGAGGCCATACCATAATTTGTGCTATAAAGTCCAACAGACAAAGTTTACCTGCTCCTAAGTTACATCAGCTGCTGAGGAGTTTGAAAACTGCCCAAGCCACCAACATGGTCAATGTCGACAGAAAAGCTTTGTTGAGGTGCATGACAGGAGTCAGCTCAACACAGCATGGCAAGCTTAAATCTCACACTGGCTTTTGTCAACGAATACTAATAAGGTACGGCTGGCTCAAAATGCTTCACGCTGAGGGTTGGCGTGGATGTAATAGTGCTCTCCAGGTAATGCCTTTACTCCAAGCTGCTACTCGCCATCATCTTGCTGCTTTATCTGGCTGCTATTTGGGACATTCTGTTGCAACTCAGTGTGAAATGCTGTTGAAGGAATTTTTAAAAAGCTGATTTTCATCAGCCAATGTTTGGCACATGGACAGCATCTCAGAAATGCTGACTGTACAAAATGCAGACAGTTAGCAACAAAGGCACTAAGAACTCATTATATAACACTGGGTTTGGATGCATACTCCCAACTGCTAGTCATCAGACACCACCCTTTCCAAAAACAAACAGGAAAACAAATACAAACCATAATGTGTGACGAAACAAAGCTGCAAGCCCCTTGGGACTTGGGGGAGCATTTTGGGAGCAGTGACCATAATTCCATAAGTTTTAAGTTACTTGTGGATAAGGATGAATGTGCTAAATTGGGGGAAGGCTAATTATAACAATATTAGGCAGGAACTGAAGAATTTAGATTGGGGGCGGCTGTTTGAGGGTAAATCAACATCTGACATGTGGGAGTCTTTCAAACGTCAGCTGATTAGAATCCAGGACCAGCGTGTTCCTGTGAAGAAGAAAGACAAGTTTGGCAAGTTTCGGGAAGCTTGGATAATACGGGATATTGTGAGCCGAGTGAACCTTGTGAACCAAAGCTACTAAGTATCATCACCTCATTCCATGACAATATGAAAGGCACAATTCAACATGGTGGCTCCTCATCAGAGCCCTTTCCTATCCTGAGTGGCGTGAAACAGGGCTGTGTTCTCGCACCCACACTTTTTGGGATTTTCTTCTCCCTGCTGCTTTCACATGTGTTCAAGTCCTCTGAAGAAGGAATTTTCCTCCACACAAGATCAGGGGGCAGGTTGTTCAACCTTGCCCGTCTAAGAGCGAAGTCCAAAGTACGGAAAGTCCTCATCAGGGAACTCCTCTTTGCTGACGATGCTGCTTCAACATCTCACACTGAAGAGTGCCTGCAGAGTCTCATCGACAGGTTTGCAGCTGCCTGCAATGAATTTGGCCTAACCATCAGCCTCAAGAAAACGAACATCATGGGGCAGGACGTCAGAAATGCTCCATCCATCAATATTGGCGACCACGCTCTGGAAGTGGTTCAAGAGTTCACCTACTTAGGCTCAACTATCACCAGTAACCTGTCTCTAGATGCAGAAATCAACAAGCGCATGGGAAAGGCTTCCACTGCTATGTCCAGACTGGCCAAGAGAGTGTGGGAAAATGGCGCACTGACACGGAACACAAAAGTCCGAGTGTATCAGGCCTGTGTCCTCAGTACCTTGCTCTATGGCAGCGAGGCCTGGACAACGTATGTCAGTCAAGAGTGACGTCTCAATTCATTCCATCTTCGCTGCCTCCGGAGAATACTTGGCATCAGGTGGCAGGACCGTATCTCCAACGCAGAAGTCCTCGAGGCAGCCAACATCCCCAGCTTATACACACTACTGAGTCAGCGGCGCTTGAGATGGCTTGGCCATGTGAGCCGCATGGAAGATGGCAGGATCCCCAAAGACACATTGTACAGCGAGCTCGCCACTGGTGTCAGACCCACCGGCCGTCCATGTCTCCGCTTTAAAGACGTCTGCAAACGCGACATGAAATCCTGTGACATTGATCACAAGTCGTGGGAGTCAGTTGCTAGCGTTCGCCAGAGCTAGCGGGCAGCCATAAAGACGGGGTTAAAGTGTGGCGAGTCGAAGAGACTTAGTAGTTGGCAGGAAAAAAGACAGAGGCGCAAGGGGAGAGCCAACTGTGTAACAGCCCCGACAAACAAATTTCTCTGCAGCACCTGTGGAAGAGCCTGTCACTCTAGAATTGGCCTTTATAGCCACTCCAGGCGCTGCTTCACAAACCACTGACCACCTCCAGGCGCTTATCCATTGTCTCTCGCGATAAGGAGGCCAAAGAAGTCAAAAAGAAAAAGGGAGCATTTGTAAGGGCTGGAAGGCTAGGAACAGATGAAGCACTTGAGGAATATAAAGACAGTAGGAAGGAACTTAAGCAAGGGGATAAGAGGGCTAAAATGGGTCATGAAAAGTCATTGGCAAACAGGATTAAGGAAAATCCCATAGCTTTTTATACATATATAAAGAGCAAGAGGGTAACCAGGGAAAGGGTTGGCCCACTCAAGGACAGAGATGGGAATCTATGCGTGAAGCCAGAGGAAATGGGTGAGGTGCTAAATGAGTACTTTGCATCAGTATTTACCAAGGAGAAGGACTTGGTGGATGATGAGCCTAGGGAAGGGAGTGCAGATAATCTCAGTCATCTCATTATCAAAAAGGAGGAGGTGTTGGGTGTCTTGCAAAGCATTAAGGTAGATAAGTCCCCTGGGTCTGATGGGATCTACTGAGGGAGGCAAGGGAAGAAATTGCTGGGGCCTTGACAGAAATCTTTGCATCCTCATTGGCTACAGGTGAGGTCCCAGAGGACTGGAGAATAGCCAATGTTGTTCCTTTGTTTAAGAAGGGTGTTAAGGATAATCCAGGAAATTATAGGCCGGTGAGCCTTACGTCAGTGGTAGGGAAACTATTAGAGAGGATTCTTCGAGACAGGATTTACTCCCATTTGGAAACAAACGAACTTATTAGCGAGAGACAGCATGGTTTTGTGAAGGGGGGGGGTCGTGTCTTACTAATTTGATTGAGTTTTTTGAGGAAGTGACGAAGATGATTGATGAGGGAAGGGCGGTGGATGTTGTCTATATGGACTTTAGTAAAGGCTTTGACAAGGTTCCGCATGGCAGACTGGTGCAAAAGGTGAAGTCACACAGGATCAGAGGTGAGCTGGCAAGATGGATACAGAACTGGCGCAGTCATAGAAGACAGAGGGTAACAGTGGATGGGTGTTTTTCTGAATGGAGGGATGTGACTAGTGGTGTTCCGCAGGGATCAGTGCTGGGACCTTTGCTGTTTGTAGTATATATGAATGATTTGGAGGAAAATGTAGCTGGTCTGATTAGTAAGTTTGCGGACGACACAAAGGTTTGATGGAGTTGCGGATAATGATGAGGATTGTCAGAGGATACAGCAGGATATAGATCGGTTGGAGACTTGGGCGGAGAAATGGCAGATAGAGTTTAATCCGGACAAATGTGAGGTAATGCATTTTGGAAGGTCTAATGCAGGTGGGAGGTATACAGTAATGGCAGAACCCTTAGGAGTATTGACAGGCAGAGAGATCTGGGCGTACAGGTCCACAGGTCACTGAAAGTGGCAACGCAGGTGGATAAGGTAGTCAAGAAGGCATACGGCATGCTTGTTTTCATCGGTCGGGGCATAGAGTATAAAAATTGGCAAGTCATGTTGCAGCTGTACAGAACCTTAGTTAGGCCACACTTAGAATATTGCGTGCAATTCTGGTCGCCACAGTACCAGAAGGACGTGGAGGCTTTGGAGAGGGTACAGAGGAGGTTTACCAGGATGTTGCCTGGTCTGGAGGGCATTAGCTATGAGGAGAGGTTGGAAAAACTCAGATTGTTTTCACTGGAACGACGGAAGTGGAGGGGCGACATGATAGAGATTTACAAAGTTAGGAGCAGCATGGACAGAGTGGATAGTCAGAAGCTTTTTCCCAGGGTGGAAGAGTCAGTTACTAGGGGACATAGGTTTAAGGTGCGAGGGGCAAAGTTTAGAGGGGATATGCGAGGCAAACTTTTTACGCAGAGGGTGGTGAGTGCCTGGAAGTTGCTGCCAGGGGAGGTGGTGGAAGCAGATACGATAGCGACGTTTAAGAGACATCTTGACAAATATATGAATAATAAGGGAATAGAGGGATATAGGCCCCGGAAGTGCAGAAGGTGTTAGTTTCGGCAGGCATCAAGATCGGCGCAGGCTTGGAGGGCCGAATGGCCTGTTCCTGTGCTGTACTGTTCTTTGTTCTTTGTTCTAACCACCAAGAAAATACAATGATTAAAAATAAATCAATGAGGAAGTCACCTAACTTTTGAAGGTACTCATAACCAGCCACAGACACAATAACTTGCATTAATATAGCAACTTTAATGTAGTAAAATGTCCCACACATTTCACAGCTGGGTTATCAAATGAAATTTGGCATCAAGTCACAAAAGGAGATCTTAGGACAGATAACCAAAAGCTTGATGAAGGAGGTAGGTTTTAAGGAGTCAGAGAGGTAGAGAGGTTTAGGGAGGGAATTCCAGAGATTGGGGTCTTGGCAGCTGAAGGTACTGTTGTGATATTGCTTTAACTACTCGAGTACTTGTTAACTTACTGCTGAGTATGTAAATAGTTTAGTACACATCATCACAGGAAGTGATGCAAGCCAACACGTGATATAGTATTTGGAGTAGTATTAGTCAACAGTCAGCATGTGTATATTAGAACTGTCCTGTACTTCTGTTATACTGTAATAAAGAACCCTTCATTCAACTTACCATTCATCCTCAGAGTGTTCGGTACATTTGTGTTGAGAACTCAATAACACAACAGGTACGGCTGCCAGTGGTGGAGCAATTAAAATCAGGGATGTGCAAGAGGTCAGAATTGGAGGAGTGCATATATCTTGAAGGGTTGTAAGTGCTGTAGGATGTCACAGGGATAGATTGGGGAGAGACCATGAAGGCATTTGAAAACAAGGATGAAATTTTAAAATCTAGGCACTGCCAGACCAGGGGACTCACAAGTTGGAGGTTCTAAATGTTTTAATATGCTGAAAGATGGTGCAACATGTAGTCATTTTTTTTAAAGAGACAGAGGCAAACTGTAATATAGCTGAATCTAAAATCATCCAAAATAGGTCAGATTCAGATCTTCTGAAGTAATCTAATTAAAACAATTCAGATGCACTGGGGCTGATTGGTGTAAATCAGTTCAAAATGCCTAAGAACTTGTCACAATATATTGTGCTAATTAACTCAAAATTTGTGGAGTGCAATTTTCACCTTCACCATTAGGATAGTAATGTGGCAGAGTGGATTACGCACCCAAATTAGTACCTGCTCAATTTCTATCCCATTCTGTAGCAGAGTGCCAACCCTTGATAGACCCACCTGATTTTCATCCTATTCATCTGCTAGGCCGTGGAAGATGAAAATTATTCCCTCGAGGTGGGAGCAGAAATTCTGCCTAGGTATCATTGAAAAAGACACAGACAATTTAAAGAAAGTGGCTTTATATGGGGCCAAGGATTTCTTAGAAAAGCTCAAAAGACATCTCAAGCCATTAACTGAATGTGGAGAAGTTCTAAGAAATGACAGGTCAAAAAAAGGACATGGAGAGAAAACCAATATGTACGCCTGAGTCTGCAGGCAAGTGATAGAGCAGCTCAGCACCCAACCCACTGGTTGACAGCTGTTAAAATGAAGGTAGTGTTACACGAAGGGTGTCCTCTGTGCCACTCCATGGCACAACCACCACCACCACAAGTTCATGTTGCAGCATGCCTAGGAGGAGGAGAAAGCAGGCATGAATTTGCAGTGGCTGCTACTTTTACTCCTGTTCTAGCCCTATTCTGCATGATAGCTGCATGGTGTCCTCATAGCATATGACACAATTCTGCATCCAGCTCTCTGCTGTTACTGACCCCATGAAGACATTTTCCCAAAATGGTTGACAAGCAGTTTGAACAATGTGTGCAATTATGGTTGTTAGCATCAAGCTTTGCTGGCAATGATTGTCCTGGTTTTATGAAGTACCACTGCAAACATGGCACACTGTGATTGAGATGCTTCTGAAGAACCATCCAATATGACAATTAGGTAAGCATCCCCATATCTTAGTTTTACCATTAGGTCTGCTGTTGCAGTTTGTATTGAGGTTAGGAGCGTTTGCATGTATTAATTGTCTGTCAAAGTGAGATCTGGTCAACTCTGTTTGCAGAAGTGAATGTCCATGTAGGCACATGGCATCTTTTGTGATAAAGAGATTCTTATTGAAAAATCTATTGGTCCAGGTAAGGTCTTTGGAATAAATTGCAGAAAAGCTCGGGAGGCGTTCAGTGCGTTCAGCAAAAATTACACACAGAAGTGCCAGAGACCAGTAGTAACATGTTTCTGCTCCTTTTTTGCACATGGGTCATTAATGATGTAAACGTTGGTTCCGCCATCTCTTCAGCATTGGAAATTTGTATTCATTGGTACATATTTTAGATTATTCTATTGCAGAATTGTGACTGTAGTTCCGGAAGGATTAAAACAAGTGAAATTTAATGACCAGTTATTTTGCTGCGAATTTGTCACATGCTCAAGTTGTACATTTTTTACCCATTCTGGGATGACAGGAAGTCAGCATTTAAAGGGGATAATTTATTTTCCCTTACAAACATTTGAAAGAGGAGAGGAAAAGTCAGCTAGTCGATCAAGCCTGTTCCATTTTAACATGGTGCTCTTACCTCACCCTCACAGGGAGGCAGTGACAGACTTCTGCCATCTGTTTGAATCTGATCTGTGGACAACAGAAAGAACAGGAACAACTTATGTTTATAGAGAACAGTTAATGTAGGAAATAGTCCCAAGTCACTTCGCAGAAGCATAATCATGTCAAAATGGTGCTGAGCCAAAAAAGAGGTGACTAAAAGCTTGGTCAAAGAAATGAGATTTAAGTAAAGGAGGAGAGGGAGGTGGACTGACATAAAGGCACAGGGAGGGAATTCCAGAGTGTAGGGGTTAGACAGTTTTAAGGCAGGACCACCAATGGTGGGGCAAAGTTGAGTAGGGTTGCACAGAAGCCAGAGTTGGAAGAACACAGAGTTGTCAGAGGGTTTTTGCACTGGGCAATGTTATAGAGATAGGGAAGGCTGAGGCCATGAAGGGATTCAAACAATATGGATAATGAAGTCCTGCACATCTCTCTCTCCATTCGATCATTCAAACTAGATTACTTCTTGGACAGTGGAAGTGAAAGCCCCTATTGCAGCAGTTTGAGCAATAATGAGAGGTACCCCAAGTGAGCTTAGGACCAATTGTCACAGGGGGCTTTACTGCACATAGTCGCCATGATGGCCTTCATCTCTGTTAAACATATGGATCACTGCACAGATGCACATAATGGATTCCTTCACAGTTGCCAGCAGATCATGCAGAATGCTAATGCATGTGCATGTGCTAATGACTGGAGAAGCCATTGATGGTCCAATAGCATTCTTCTTTTAAATACGCAAGGCCCAAATACCAAGGCTGTGCAACTGGCAGTGGATGCGAGACAACCCAAGGCTAGGTGGTCCCAGATCTTCTACTGCCATCACCACTTCTGCTTAATTGTCCTTTCTGCATTACCCAGTGCATTCACTTTAAGATGATTATTTAAAACTGCTGAGAAGGATGTACCAGTGTTTGTGAAGGCGGAAGTGAGTGACATAGATTGCTGTAGGGTGCTGGCTTTCTAGGTGCTACCAAAACCTGTGCTTTATCTTCAGTGACACAAATGGTGGCTGGGATCACTTGCTCAAATAGAATCTACATAACTGATGTGGCCCCATGAGATCAAGCATGGCCTGTTCAAATTAACTGAGGGGACATTTTGAATCTACTCCCTCCAGTTATATGTCACTTTGTCCTACAAAGAGCTGTAGGTGCCAGCCTTGGCTCAGTAGTAGCACTCATGCTGCTGAGTCAGAAGACTATGGGTTCAAATCCCACTATGGAGACTGGAGCACATAATCTGGCTGACAGTTCAGTGCATTACAGAGGGATTTCTTGCACTGTCAGACGTGCCAACTACAGATGAAAAGTTGAAGTGAGCCCTGTTTTCCCTCTCAGGTGGATGTAAAAGATCCTATGACACCACCTGAAGAAGAGGAGAGGATTTCTCCTCAGTGTTCAGCCAACATTTATTCCTTCACCAACATCACTAAAACAGATTACCTGGTCGTTATCACATAGCTATTTGTGGGATATTGCAGGACACAATGGGCTGCTGCATTTCCTCCATTACAACAGTGACTGTTCTGTGATTGCCTTTAAGATCTTAGTATGCTAGTAAACTGAGTACCAGGATGCAGTCATGTGACTGCATGTCAGTCTCACTCTGTAACTGTAACACCAAGAGGCAGGTCCTGTATATAGTTAGCTCTGTACTATTTATATAGATATAATAGTTAGCTGGAAAAAAACCTATTTGAGATCTTCAACAACCTGGACTCCACGTTTCTCATTTATGTTGCATCAGGCAACATAAAAAGCTTCTCATTACAGTGACTACATCTCAAAAAGTGCTTAATTGGTTGGAAAGCACTTTGGGATATCCTCAGGTTATAAAATGCAGGTTCTTATGCCTTTCTAAGCAGTGTTGAGAGGTTGGAAGTTTGGAACACATAGTATGACAACCAAATGTTAATGTTAAATCTCAATTTTTGCATGATTCAAGTAACATGTATTGTGCAGGTAGGTTGAGTTATCATGTTGTTTTGTGGGCCCACCTATGTACTCAGCGAAAATATTTTGCAAATTATTATAATAAATAATACT
Source organism: Heterodontus francisci (assembly GCF_036365525.1). Lineage (NCBI taxonomy): Eukaryota > Metazoa > Chordata > Chondrichthyes > Heterodontiformes > Heterodontidae > Heterodontus > Heterodontus francisci. The sequence continues at coordinate 26,793,859 of NC_090378.1, read as the reverse complement.
TTAACAGCACTGAACAGCATTTCAAAAATATTTCAAGCTTTGGGTTAAAACACAAATATATTTTTATTTACGGAAAAGCTGTACATAAAGACATTTATATCTAGTTTCTTATTGCAACTATTATAAAACCTAAATTTTACATTATCATTCTAATACATCTTCAGCAATCGGAACTCAATGTAGTACTCATGAAGGGTCAATGAAGGCCAATGCAATACTCAGTGGCTAAGGTTCACTTCTAATTTAAAAATCATGCAAAATCTTCTGTTGATATTCATGGAAGTATGCAAAGAAAGAAGCTTTAGAATATTATATGCTGCAGTTTTGGAATCAGCAGTCTTCTATTAGCAAGACAAATTATTTACTGATAATGTGATTCGATAAATTATAAAATATAAAGAATATCTATTCTCTCTACAGCAGTAAAGGAATAATAATGAAAGCCAATTATTTAGTGTTCTATTACCATTCTGTGGATGTCCAAAATGATAGAAACATAGAAACATAGAAAATAGGAGCAGGAGTAGGCCATTTGGCCCTTTGAGCCTGCTCCGCCATTCATTATGATCATGGCTGATCATCCAACTCAGTAGCCTGTTCCTGATTTCGCCCCATACCCTTTGATCCCTTTAGACCCAAGAGCCATATCTAACTCCTTCTTGAAAACATACAATGTTTTGGCCTCAACTGCTTTCTGTGGTAGCAAATTCCACAGGCTCACCACGCTGGGTGAAGAAATTTCTCCTCATCTCAGTCCTGAAAGGTTTACCCCATATCTTTAGACTATGACCCCTGCTTCTGGACTCCCCCACCATTGGAAACATCCTTCCTGCATCTACCCTGTCAAGTCCTGTTAGAATTTTATAGGTTTCTATAAGATCCCCCCTCACTCTCTGAACTCCAGCGAATATAATCTTAACCAACTCAATCTCTCCTCATACGTCAGACCCAGCATCCCAGGAATCAGTCTGCTAAACCTTCGCTGCACTCCTTCTATAGCAAGAACATCCTTCCTCAGATAAGGAGACCAAAACTGCACACAATATTCCAGGTGTGACCTTACCAAGGCCCTGGATAATTGCAGCAAGACATCCCTGCTCCTGTACTCGAATCCTCTCGCTATGAAGGCCAACATACCATTTGCCTTTTTTACCGCCTGTTGCACCTGCATGCTTACCTTCAGCGTCTGTTATACGAGAACACCCAGGTCTCACTGCATATTCCCCTCTCTCAGTTTATAGCCGTTTAGATAATAATCTGCCTTCCTGTTTTTGCTACCAAAGTGGATAACCTCACATTTATCCACATTATACTGCATCTGCCATGCATTAGCCCACTCACTCAACTTGTCCAAATCACCCTGAAGCCTCTCTGCATCCTCCTCACAACTCACCCTCCCACCCAGTTTTGTGTCAACTGCAAATTTGGAGATATTACATTTAGTTCCCTCATCTAAATCATTAATGTATATTGTGAAAAGCTGGGGTCCTAGCACTGATCCCTGCGGTACCCCACTAGTCACTGCCTGCCATTCGGAAAAAGACCCATCTATCCCTACCCTTTGTTTCCTGTCCGTCAACCAATTTTCTATCTATCGCAATACACTACCCCCAATCCCATGCGCTTTAATTTTACATGCTAATCTCTTATGTGGGACTTTGTCGAAAGCCTTCTGAAAGTCCAAATAAACCACATTCACTGGCTCCCCCTCATCAACTCTACTCATTACATCCTCGAAGAATTCTAGTAGATTTGTCAAGCATGATTTCCCTTTCGTAAATCCATGCTGACTCTGCCTGATTCTACCACTGTTCTCTAAGTGCTCTGCTATAAAATCTTTGATAATGGACTCTACAATTTTCCCCACTACTGACGTCAGGCTGACTGGTCTATAATTCCCTGCTTTCTCTCTACCTCCCTTTTTAAATAGTGGGGTTACATTAGCTACCCTCCAATCTGTAGGAACTGTTCCAGAGTCTATAGAATCTTGGAAGATGATCACCAATGCATGCACTATTTCTAGGGTCACTGATTAAGTACTCTGGGATGCATATCATCAGGCCCTGGGGATTTATCAGCCTTCAATCCCAACAATTTCCCCAACACCATTTCTCTACTAATACTGATTTCTTTCAGTTCCTCTCTCTCACTAAGCCCTGTGTTCCCCAACATTTCTGGTATGATATTTGTGTCCTCCTTTGTGAAGACAGAACTAAAGTTGGTCAGCCATTTCTTTGTTCCCCATAATAAATTCCCCATAATAAATAATAAAATCTATCATTCTCAATCTTGAACATTTCAATTAACCTAGCATCCATTGCCTTTTCAGGAAGTGAGTTTCAGATTTCCTCTACACTTTGTGTGAGAAAATGCTTCCTGTGTTCACTCCTAAGTGGCATCACTCTAACTTTAAGATTATGCCCCTTTGTTATGCATTTCCCCATCAGAGCAAATAGGGACATCACATGATTTCCTGCAAGGCCTCCCCATAAAGTAACTTTCTGGAAGGGTATCCCTGGAAATTAGGGACTCCACACAAAATTGGACAGAATTTTCTCAACTTAGTCCCTGTTGAAATGGTGGGACGATTAACGGGTCGGGAACCTAGCGAATTCCCCAGCAGGCTTTGCCGACCAGAGTGGTTGGGCGGGATGACGCACTAGATCTGTCAATGGAAGGATTTCTAATTAAAGGGGCCCCACACTGGCTGAAAGTGGCTCAACTGCACATGGATTTCTGAGGCTGCAGCAACCAACAGGAATGGAGAAGAGACCTGAGAAGGCTGCTCCTCACATCTCTCACTCTTAACTGGAGGTCCTGCTGTGGGATCTGAGAAACTGAAGTGAGATGATCATTCCCAAGGACAGGAAGATGAAGGCATTCTCTCCAGCCAAGCAGGCATGCACAGAAGTGACCAAGGATGTCAACAGTAGAAGTGTTTTCCCTCCAACCTGGAGACAGTGCACGAAGAGGACCAAGGACTTCAGGAGGACTCTCTCTCCTTGCAAGAGAAGACAGCACACAGCTTTGTGAGAGGCAGAGACTGGGAGGTAGTTCAATGACAGTTACCTTATCAGCCACTGGCAATGCCTGCCCACCTGCTCCATTGGGAAGGAGGTCTTGTTCCAGGAGGCTGCAGATGTCTGCAGCGATTTCCTATGAGACCCTGAGCCTCCTGATGCACTGGCACGCACATGTCAAGAGAGCTGATCCTCTGCCAGTAGACCTTGCATTGGGGATCTTGCCTCCTTCCAACTGGATCTTGGCGTCCATCCCTTCTACCCTGTGGAGCGTCATGTGGCTGAGGAGAAGGCAGCTGGTGTTGCTCCTGCTGCTGCTGTTCTGTTGGCACTAGTGTTGCTACTCCTCTTGTTCCTCATCAGAGGTGCAAGGTGGAGATGCATAAACTGCTCCCATGCCTTGGTGAAGTCTGGCAGCAGGGAAGTGCAAGACAGGTGAAGTGACTTGCAAGAAGTTGGCAATCACTTGTCAAGTACTTTTCACATTCTCTGAGAAGAAATGTTGTGAGCAGCAGCTACTCACCTAGCCATGGCTGGTGCTCTTCAGTTTCACTTGCAGTTTCAAAGCCTTCCCAGCCTGTCAGATTTACTGGAAGAAGCACTTTCTGCTGTGCACGCACCTCGGCAATCCTGAGGAGTTGCTGGCAGCTCAGGATCTAGGTCCGCTGGCTATTAAAGCCAGAATCCTTGGTTAAAATAGAACTTAAAGACCTATTTGAATATTTAAATGCCTTATCCAACAGCTCAAATGGGGTTCCCTACTTGCCTTTAAACCTCTGGGGATGAAACCCAGAAGCATCCCGACCTGACATCGCTATTAGGGGATTTAACTCACCGCGCGCATGCCTGAGAAAATTCCCCCCTCGTGAGTTATTGAATAGAGACTCCCCAGAAAAGAAAGTTTATGACAGATACTTCATATGGAGCAATTCCCTAACTGAGATTCCATACATAGTAAGTCCTTGTCAGAGATTCCCCAGAAAGTGAGTTTCTGCAGTTGCAGCAACGTAGTGAGATTTCTTTTAAAAAGTGAACAATGCTCTAAAATGACAACCGAAGGAAAAGGGACTTGGCCTTTTTATATTCAAACTGTCTGACAGGGACAAAGGAGAGTCTTCAAAGCTGTCCCAAAAGACTCTAGGCATCTCTCTCCATTAGAAAGAGACAGTTGGTAATGTATAGCTTGAGGATTATGACTCCACAAGTATGGGACAAGGTGAGGAGACAGGCCTCCATGAACTACCACAGCCAGTATAGGGATTGAACCTGCACTGTTAGTATTTTTCTGCATCACACTCTAGCCAACTGAGCTAACCAACCCCCTCTGAGAGAATAGGAACAATTTAATAGCAGCTATAGTGAATCCTTTTAGAGATGTGCTACACTATTTAACAATACCAAGTGTTATGACAGTGCTTTTATATTTACTATTAAGTTTTTTTAGGGATCATGTATTTTAGAATTATGGACATTGTTTTATTTGGGAAAACTGAAAAGAGTTCCATGGATTTTTTTTACTGGGGTCATTGAAAGGACACTGAGAGGTCTTGTTTGAAAACAACATTTACTGGAAGTCTTCAGATAAATACCCAGCAGGGGCTTTTTGACTTGGGAGAGATGTTTACAGTGATGTGACAGGTCAAGATTTATAGAGGTCTGGAGGCTTGACTCTTGAGATATTGTTTTTGGTTTCGCTTTGGACAGTGTGTTGGGGTATGAACTGTTTTGAAGGCAGTTGGAGGAAACCAGCCAAAAGAGCAGTCACCATCATCACCCTCTTCGATCTCTTTGAGAACTTCCTGAGAATCAAGTTTTTTTTATTCATTCATGGGATGCGGGTGTCGCTGGCTAGGCCAGCATTTATTGCCCATCCCTAATTGCCTTGAACTGAATGGCTTGCTAGGCATTTCAGAGGGCATTTAAGAGTCAACCACATTGCTGTGGGTCTGCAGTCACATGTCGGCCAGACCAGGTAAGGATTGCAGATTTCCTTCCCTGAAGGACATTAGTGAACCAGATGGGTTTTTATAACAATCAACAATGGTTTCATGGTCACCGTTAGACTAGTTTTTATTTCCAGATTTATGAATTGAATTCAAATTTCACCATCTGCCGTGGTGAGATTCAAACTGATGTCTCCAGAGCCTGGGCCTCTGGATTACTAGTCCAGTGACATTAACACTATGCCATTACCTACCCTAAGTGTATGAAATAAAGAAACCGATGCTGCATTTCTCTTGGAAGGCCTGCCAGAAACCCCTGTTGTCGCATTTCTCCTGGAAGCCTGCCAAACATTGCCTGAAAAGGACTGTTCTAGAAAGATCCCAGTGACAGCCATCTATGTGTATGTGGGATGCCAAACCAAAAACGGACAACTGACATCTTTCCATATCTTCTCTATTTTTCTTCAAGAATTAGCAAGTATTTGACCAAAGTATTCTTTTTTTGTCTTTTTGTTTTGTAACAGAGCTCTAAAGAGAATACCTATTTTTTTCGGTTAACCGGTGTGTGTATGTTTGAGGAGCAAGGGTCAAAGGGAACTTTTATATTTCACTCTGTGTGTTAATGCTTCGTTACTGGTTATGTCTTGTTTTATAATAAACTGATAACTTTGTAGTTTATTAAAGAAACCTGGGTTGGTGTATTTTATTCTGGGATAAAAATAGAGTTTATGATTGACCGTATCGGTAACTGGGCAAACATTTAAATATATGTTGTGACCTGTGGAGAAGTGGAACTAGAAAAAAACAGTGCACTCCTCCCACCTCGGTCATAACACAAGTGAACTGTTAAATAAATTGTAAAACTTTCACTCATTGTGAGCTAAGGACCAAAATAAGGAGTACACTCCCTTCCAGCACCAACGCATAGTGGCAGCAGTGTGTACCATATACAAGATGCACTGCAGCAACTCACCAAGGCTCCTTTGACAGCACCTTCCAAACCCGTGACCTCTACCACCTAGAAGGACAAGGGCAGCAGATGCATGGGAACACCACCACCCGCAAGTGCTTCTCCAAGCCACACACCATCCTGACTTGGAACTATTTTATTTTATTTTATTTATTTATTTTATTTAGAGATACAGCACTGAAACAGGCCCTTCGGCCCTCCGAGTCTGTGCTGACCATCAACCACCCATTTATACTAATGCTACACTAATCCCATATTCCTACCACATCCCCACCTTCCCTATATTCCCCTACCTATACTAGGGGCAATTAATAATGGCCAATTTACCTATCAACCTGCAAGTCTTTGGCTGTGGGAGGAAACAGGAGCACCCAGCGAAAACCCACGCAGTCACAGGGAGAACTTGCAAACTCCACACAGGCAGTACCCAGAATTGAACCCGGGTCGCTGGAGCTGTGAGGCTGCGATGCTAACCACTGCGCCACTGTCCGCTCATCTACATTGTAGATAGACTTAAATGTTAGAGGATGAATAAAAATCAGCAGAAAAATGAGAAGTAAGAAAATACCCACCAATACTCACCAACTAGCTCCCTGTGCCTCACCGTTCTCTCTCCCATCGTGCTTTTTGTAGCTGCAAAGTCTCACCCACCCAATCACCTACTTGTTTCCCTTACCAAAACTAATCTACCTTATCACTATTAATGTACCCTACCAATACTAAAATTATACTAAACTACCAATACCCTTCCTTCAGTGTTGCTGGCTCAAATTCCTGGAACTCCCTTCCTAACAGCACTGTTAGCTTCCCATGTTACTCTAATTCCCCTTTGAAACGCAAACACTGGCAATGCATGGAACGTTATTTTGGATGTGATAAAAATACAACTGTATACATTTTGGCTGCATTTACTGACAATGCAACCACTAGGTGGGGCAGTACGGGCACGTGCGCAAATGCAGCCTCATTCACTTAAACGTCGCTGTCTGCAACGTCTCAGGCAGCTGCCAGTAATAAAAATGGTGCTGCTCAATTTATCACAGAAACATAATAAACCCAACTCCCCTCAATGGTTGCAATCACTGCCTCCATCCCACCCCCAACAGTACCCCACTCTCTCCTGTCAGCACGCTCCTCTTCGCTGCTCGCTCCCTGTCTCCCCGTTACCTTCTCTCAGCCACTCGCTCCCGAGCTCGCCGCTTCTTCCCTTCGGCCACTCACTCCCCACCTTGCCCTTTGGTGGCCGGCTCGTTCCCTGCCTCCCCACCCCCGCTGCTTCTTTGGGCGGCACGACAGGGTGTGAGGGAGGCCTGTAGCAAGGTTGGGGTGGGGCGGCGGAAGGAGACGGTCCCACTTAGCCCCATGACTGCTTCTCTCCCCCACTCCCTCCCGCTTCTTCCCCCCTCTCCTTCTGCACTCCCCTCCCTCCGCTCCACATGATGACATTTACACACGCATGCATGAATTAGTTCTGGCAAGCCGGCTGCTGACATAGCCTGTGCATGTGCAGCACCATATTGGGAGGTGAAAACCGTTCTGCGCAAATGCACAGCTGGGAACGCACTGATGATGTCGGTGCTTGGCTGCGTTGTCAGGAGTCACTTTGTACATTTTAAATACAGCAATGAAAATTCTGCACTCAAAAGGTTAATTATCAAGATTCACTTGTTACTGTATTTGGATCCATTAGTTACTGAATATTATATGAAGCTGACAAGCAGTTGCCATTTACAGACCACATAGAGGCTTTTATTTTTCCATTTAGACATAATAACACATTATGCAAATTCGCTTGTCAAGGGAAGCTGTAAGCGTGCATGAAATAAGCTGTCAAACATGACTGACTAATAAATGAATATTTGTTATTACCATGCCCCTAAATTTCGATAGATAAAAAATCTAAAAGGACAAAAATGATTACAGCAGCATTGTTACTTGTTTTTCAATAAACATCAGGCTCTAATTTAGATTACATAAACTTCAGCCTTATTGCTTAGCAAGTTTGCATTTTAATACAGTAATGTCAGATTTATAGACATGATCATGAACTAGCCAACATGGAGAATACATGTAAAATACATGCCGCACTCATATTACGGGTGAAGGCTGAAATCCTGAGGGGTCCCATGCTCTCGAAGGCTGATATTTTAGTCACTGCTGCTGACACTGGGGAAGGAAGGGGATGTCTAGGGTGTGTTATGGACAGGTGGGAAATGGTGTGACTGGTTTCCACTGGTCACCTCCCAACTGACCACAGATAGTGTTTTTGTTTAAATTAGTCTTTTAGCCCCTGTCTTTTGTCAGCCAAATAAACAGACAGTAACAGGTTTTCTTGTGAGTTTAAAACAGAAGATTAAATATTTATTAAACAATAATCACCCGAAATGTTCGCAACACCACCCACACATGCATTTACTCTCTCATGCACACTCAAGAAAAGATAGATAGAAGGTTATGGGTACGAGGCGTTAAAAGCTCAAGGTGTAAAAGTCTGTTGTTTTCAGAAAAAACCTGTGGGATGCTCTTTGAAGGTAAGTTTTAAGGTTGCAGGTCCATTAGCTGGTTGTCTTGCCCTTGTTGGGTTGCTGAAGTTTCCTGGTAGACAACACTTCAGTTTGAAGACGGAGCTGGTATCACTTAGTTCAATTTTCACAGATGGAGTTGTTGTTCAAAAGACAGTCTCTTATTTCTCTGCTGCAGTTGGTTTCTAACTCACCTCAGCAGGGTTCAACTGTCTTAGCTGGAATTAAAGATGTCTGTCTCTCAAACAGAGCTTTGTGCTGGAATTAAAGATGGCTTTTTGTTCTCTCTGTGGCGGAAGATCCTAGACTGGTGACTGATGACTTGATGACTGATGACTGTCTTTGTTCTTCCAAAAGGTTACAAAGAACAAAGAACAGTACAGCACAGGAACAGGCCATTCGGCCCTCCAAGCCTGCGCCGATCTTGGTGCCTGACTAAACTAAAACCTTCTTCACTTCCGGGGACCGTATCCCTCTATTCCCATCCTATTCATGTATTTGTCAAGATGCCTCTCTACGTCGCTATCGTACCTGGTTCCACCACCTCCCCCGGCAGCACGTTCCAGGCACTCACCACCCTCTGTGTAAAGAACTTGCCTCGCACATCCCCTCTAAACTTTGCCCCTCGCACCTTAAACTAATGTCCCCTAGTAACTGACTCTTCCACCCTGGGAAAAAGCTTCTGACTATCCACTCTGTCCATGCCACTCATAACTTTGTAAACCTCTATCATGTCGCCCCTCCACCTCCGTCGTTCCAGTGAAAACAATCCGAGTTTATCCAACCTCTCCTCATAGCTAATGCCCTCCAGACCAGGCAACATCCTGGTAAACCTCTTCTGTACCCTCTCCAAAGCCTCCATGTCCTTCTGGTAGTGTGGCGACCAGAATTGCACGCAATATTCTAAGTGTGGCCTAACTAAAGTTCTGTACAGTTGCAGCATGACTTGCTAATTTTTATACTCTATGCCCCGACCGATGAAGGCAAGCATGCCGTATGCCTTCTTGACTACCTTATCCACCTGCGTTGCCACTTTCAGTGACCTGTGGACCTGTACGCCCAGATCTCTCAGCCTGTCAATACTCCTAAGGGTTCTGCCATTTACTGTATACTTCCCACCTGTATTCGATCTTCCAAAATGCATTACCTCACGTTTGTCCAAATTAAACTCCATTTGCCATTTCTCCCCCCAAGTCTCCAACCAATCTATATCCTGCTGTATCCTCTGACAATCCTCATCACTATCCGCAACTCCACCAACCTTTGTGTCATCCGCAAACTTACTAATCAGACCTTGAAAGGTAAATTCATAAAGTGTTAGTTTCGCCCATGTGACTTTAAGCTTTCGTTTCCTGAGGGGCTATTCAATGGCTTCTGATCTCAGCCCGTTTTGATAAGATGAGGGATCTTCATACCTTATTGTATGGATTGTAGCTGGAGTCAGAGCATCTGCTAATGCCTTTGCCTCTTGCTCACTTTGTGGATCGCTCACATCCCTGTTTGAAGAGCTGTTTAATTTCAATGCAGACATGGTTAATGAGTTTCAGTACTAGCAGACATGGGTGTGTATTTCAGTGCAGGAGCAGGTATGTGTCATGTGACTTGGTCCTCCATCTTGTTGAAGGCAAGTGTACCAGTCTTTTTAAATGATTCTTTTTTTATATTACTCTTCAATTTATTTTTGTTTTATCATCGCTACACATCCTGTGAGCATGACACGGGAAATCGTGCCAAAATTGTTGTTGCCAGATCACTACTTATTATGCATTGCATTTGATCTTCCAGCCTAAGTTGAGCTGGCCTAAAGTGCAACAATGGGCGGAAGCTTCATTTAAACATTGCCATGAATGTTAATGAGATGCAAATCAAGTCAATCACCACCCCAAATGTTTGCATGGGAAATGTGCTGGAGGCTCTTATTGGCCATATCAAATGGACAATCTGGGTGATGTCCATTCTGAGCTATCAGGTCTGTGAGCACAGAGTTGTGATAATCTTCTAAACAGAGTGGTGATAGGAATTTGTTGACAGTGGGAACTCGGTGCAGAAGGGGAAGGAGGTGCTAAGTAGTTTAAACCAAGAGGCAACTGTAGATAAGAAAATATATAAATAAATAATCAGAGTAATTAATTAGATCTCAGAGAATAAAACAGAAATTAACTAAATAGAGGATATCAAAATTAAAGGGATCCAAAATTGTTTTCACTTAAAATCTGATTTACATTTGGTGAACATTTGGCTAAAGGAGTGGTGTGTGAAGGAGGGGTTTCTATTTTATGGACCACTGGCACCAGTACTGAGACAGGAAGACAGGTTTGTATATTTAAATTTATTAATTTGAATATTTAAATTATGGTCCCGTCAACCAGTGATGGTCGTGGGGGGGTGGGGGGGGCACCTCGGAGCCTCGCTATCGCCAGGAGGATCGGGCCGGGCCCTCATGGCATCGAGGCCCATGGCGGGTCTCATCCAGAGCTATCTTCAGGGCACCCCTGCCATGAAGCCGGGGGGGCGGGGGGGAAGAACAAAATCCAGCTCGCTAAGTGAAATGGCGTGAGAAAGGCAGCATCAGGTTAGAAGGACAGATTTGGGCCTCTTGCTGAAATAAAGGTTTGATGCTAACATATGGAGTATAAGAAATAAACTGAGTGAATTAGAGGCACAAATACAGGGTATGACATGCTGGTCATACATGGCTGCAAGCTGGTTATGAGTTAAATATTCCAGGATATATGTCTTTAGAAAGAATAGGGAAATTGGAAGAGGAGGAGGGGTAGCTTTATTAATTGAAGATACTATTACAACATTAGTAAATAGGGCATAGATAAGGGAAGGCAATGAGCAGGGACTCTATGGTTAGACATAAGGAATAACAGAGGACTTAAAACTGTCATGTGAGTTGCCTTCAGGCCTGTTGATAGCAGCAGTGAAATGGCAGAATGGCTTAATTCTGAGTTTAGAGAGGATTGTAACAATAGCATAGGTGTTTTTATGGGAGATTTTAATTTTCATATGGATTGTGAAGAACAGAGTAGCTCAAGTTAAAAAGGTAGTGAATATTTCCAGTGTATTCATGATAGTTTTCCAAAGCAATATGTTCCAGAACCAACAAGAGGTCTAGATTTAATAATGAGCCAGATTTAGCTGACAAACTAACATTAAGGGAAATAATCATCCGCCAGTAATCGTAAAATGATTGAATTCAATGTAAGGTTCGAAAGGAGAAACATAACACAGTTACTAAGATTCTAGATTTTGGTAAGGCCCAGCTTTACTAAGGCCCAGCTTTAATGGGATGAGGCAGAGACAAATGGTTAAACGGTGAGAGATGTACAAAAAAGAATTTAACCTAATACAGGTCCAAAATATACCCCTAAGGGGAAAAAGCTCTATATAACCAAAAACATAAATAATAAAAGACGTGAGAAGTAGCATAGAACAAAAGAGCATATAAAAGTGCAAAGAATAATGTAAAGCCAGTGGACAGGGAAAGATATGAAGAAGCAAAGGAAGATGAAAAAAATGGTAAGAACTGCAAAAAGGGAATACAAAGAGAAACTTCAATTGTTTCTACAATTCTAAAAGAAGAAAAAGGATAGTCAAGGGTAATGAGGGCCCTTTAAAACTGATGCAGGTAATATTGCAAATGAAAGTAAGGGAATGGCAGACTTGGCACAGTGGCGCAGTGGTTAGCACCGCAGCCTCACAGCTCCAGCGACCCGGGTTCAATTCTGGGTACTGCCTGTGTGGAGTTTGCAAGTTCTCCCTATGTCTGCGTGGGTTTCCTCCAGGTGCTCCGGTTTCCTCCCACATGCCAAAGCCTTGCAGGTTGATAGGTAAATTGGCCATTAGCAATTGCTCCTAGTATAGGTAGGTGGTAGGGAAATATAGGGACAGGTGGGGATGTGGTAGGAATATGGGATTAGTGTAGCATTAGTATAAATGGGTGGTTGATGGTCGGCACAGACTTGGTAGGCCGAAGGGCCTGTTTCAGTGCTGTATCTCTAAAACTAAAAAAATTACTTTGTGTCAGTCTTTACAGAAGGGAAAGGTGATAATATACCTGACTTTCCAGGGAAATTAATAATGGATCAAGGACGGAACTCACTAAAGTTAAAGTAAGCAAGAAAACAGTATTAGAAAGAGTAATGGCACTAAAGACTGACAAATCCCCAGGACCTGATGGTTTGCATCGCATGATTTTAAAGGAAGCAGGTGAGGAAATTGCAGGTGCTTTAGCCATAATCGTACAAAGCTCTCTTGATTCAGGAATTGCCCTTTAGATTGGAAAATTGTAAATGTAACTTTATTATTTAATAAAGCTATGGGAGAGAAACCAGGAAGTTATAGACCTGCTAGTCTAACCTCTGTGGTGGGGAAGTTATTGGACTCTATAATTAAAGGCAAAGTGACTGAGCACTTGGAGAATTTGAGATAATTAGAGAGAACCAATATGGATTTGTTAGAGGTACCTCATGTCTAACAAATTGAATTAATCATTTTGCGTAAGTACGTAAAGTAGTAGACAGGGAGGTCTATGGAGGTTGTTTATATGGATTTCCAGAAGGCATTTGATAAGGTTCCACAATAGAGACTGTTAGATAAAATTAAAGTTTCTGGAATTGAAGACAAGTATTGACCCGGTGAGGAGATTGGTTAGAGGGTGGACGACAGAGCGAATCGATAATGGGTATATACTTAAATTGGAAGGAAGTTACTAGTGGTGTCCCACAAGGATCTGTGCTAAGGCCTCAACTATTCATTATAGTTACTAATGACTTAGAGAACACAATAGAGAGCCATATATCCAAGATTGCTGTTAATACAAAAATTGTTGGTATAGTAAGTAATGTAAAACAGGAGACAGATTAAGTGGGTGATCAAAACTGTGACAGATAGATTTCAGTGAAGCTAAGCATAAGATCATTCATTTTGAACTATAAAAGGGTAGAACAATAAAGGGACAGTACAAAGTATAATCAAAAATGCTAATGGAATGTTATCTTTTATAATTAGAAGACTAGAATATAAAGGGGAGTAAGTTTTGCTACAGCTATACAAAGCTCTGGTTAGACCACATCTGGAGTACTCTGTGCAATTCTGGGCACCTGGGTAATATTGGCTTTGGAAGGAGCACAGTGCAGATTTACCAGAATGTTACCATACACTGTGGAAGCCTGATTTCAATATCATAATGAAGTGTTCCACCTCTCCAGGACAGTTAATATCAATCTCAATATTACAGTGAGACATTGGAAGCAGTGAGTATTGTTCAATTCAAATGAAAGTTAGATACATTTCTTTCAGAAAATAATATGGAAACCATATATGAGTAATTTGAGGCACGGCATGTGTTAAGTGTAGTGTGTTTGAGACCTGACAAATGGAGTATAATGTATGAAAGTGTGAAATTGTCCACTTTGGCAGGAAGAATAAAAAAGAAACATATTATCTAAATGGTGAGAGATTGCAGAGCTCTGAGATGCAGAGGGATCTGGATGTCCTAGTGCATGAATCGCAAAAGTATGCAGGTACAGCACATAATTAGGAAAGCTAACAGCATGTTATCGTTTATTGCAAGGGGAATTGAATACAAAAGTAGAGGTTATGTTTCAGCTATACAGGGCATTGGTGGGACCACACCTGGCGTACTGTGTACAGTACTGGTCTCCTTATTTAAGGAAGGATGTAAATGCGTTGGAAGCAGTACAGAGAAGGTTTACTAGACTAATACCTGGAATGGATGGGCCGTCTTACGAGGAAAGATTGGACAGGCTAGGCTTGAATCCGCTAGCATTTAGATGAGTAAGAGGCAACTTGATTGAAACATAGAAGATCCTGAGGGGTCTTGGTGGATATGGAAAGGATGTTTCCCCTTGTGGGAGAATCTAGACCTAGGAGTCACTGTTTAAAAATATGGGGTTGCTCATTTAATACTGAGATGAGGAGAAGTTTTTTCTCTCAGAGGGTCATGAGTCTTTGGAATTGTCTTCCTCAAAAGGCGGTGGAAGCAGAGTCTTTGAATATTTTAAGGCAGAGGTAGATAGATTCTTGATAAGCAAGGGGGTGGAAGGTTATTGGGGTAGGTGGAAATGTGGAGTAATCAGTTCAGCCACGAACTTATTGAATGGCAGAGCCAGTGGCCTACTCCTGCTCCTAATTCATATGTTCAGTAACATTTAAATTTTTAAAGTCACAGAATTAAAAAAAAAATAAAGTTACACATTTACCAACATTTTTAATCCCCTCTCCCACCCCCGCAAAGACTAATCAATTCATTAATTGCCTTCTTCCCCGCAAAAATCCTTTATTCCAATCCCGACCTTCCACCCCGATTAACTTTAACCCTCAACCCCTTCCTACCATCCCCACAACCAATCAGAATAGTTTTCCCTGCTCCCTCCCGACCATGAAAATTTCACTCCTCCCCCCTCCCCACCAGTGCTACGCCTCGGATCTCCAAACGGAGATCCGAAGGCGCGGGACAAAGAACAAAGAACAGTACAGCACAGGAACAGGCCATTCGGCCCTCCAAGGCTGTGCTGATCTTGATGCCTGCCTAAACTAAAACCTTCTGCACTTCCGGGGACCGTATCACTCTATTCCCATCCTAGTCATGTATTTGTCAAGATGCCTCTTAAACGTCGCTATCGTAAAAGAACAAAAAAACTGTAATGATCAACATTCCGGCAACCGTTCTGAAGAAGGGTCACTGACCTGAAACGTTAACTCTGCTTCTCTCTCCACAGATGCTGCCAGACCTGCTGAGTATTTCCAGCATTTCTTGTTTTAATTCCTATGTTTCTATGTACTGGGCTATATAAAAATACAGAGATCTCCAGGATTTGATGGTTTCCACCCCAGGGTGCTAAAAGATACATGTGAGCACTTTCTGCTCCACGTCTTCAACCCACCTTTCCTCATTGCACAAGTTGCAGAGTGTAAACAGCTAGTCCTGGCATGAACTCAGCATTCCTCTACTAAAGCAATGCAACTCTCTGATATTTTGTCTGCACGTATTCCACCTGGAGCTTTGAAGATCCACATTATCCCATATGCACAATGCACTGGCCTAATTCTTGATCCCATCAATTCTATACTGCTAACTGTTGTGCTACTCTGGAATTAATTAATTGGAACTTATATTTACTTACATGTCAGGTATTGTAGTTTGAGACCCACCATGCCTCATGGCGAAACAATAGTTCAGGCCAAACTCTCTCTGCTGCTTTCTTGCAGATTGAATCCCTTGCTTGCACATTAGACTGACTGGAAGAGCATAGTTAGTACAGGTCTTAGAACTCCATCTATAAAAATAGAAGAGGAATAATATATTCATGTACTACTTGAATCGCCATTCCCTTCATAGTTGGGATTGTGTGTTATGGTGGTGTACTGGAATGTACATGTGAGTGAAAAGTGTATCAGTGGAGGAAGAAAACAGAAAAAGCATGATACCATCCCTGAGCTTCAGGAAAGCCTCCTTTATGTTCTCAAACTTTATAATGACAGCCACAGTCTATTCAAATTAGCTCAGTGGTCCAAATTTAGAGTATCCTCAGCTTGTTGTGCACTAGATTGTAGTGTTAACACTGAGATGTTGGATGTTTAAGAGCACATATAGTGACACCCAATAGTCCACCCTATGGCCCAACTGATGAGTGAGTAAATGAACATGCATCATGCAAGTAGGTTGTGCAGTAAGATTGCTTTGGAACCCACTTTTTCAAATGATGATGTAACTATAATTTCTGCATTAAGTGTGTTCGGCTGCAGTATGGGTATGCATGTGAAGCTTGGTAAAACATATTTTGTGAGAACTTAGCGTATAGTCTCTGTCACGGTTTAATAGTGTGAAAGGATATTGTTTATGGCATGCTTCACAAGCCCATCTACCTAGTCCAGTAAAACACTGCTACCTTTACGTTGGCAGACTTCCGCAGGCTGTTTAAAAAAAATTCTCATCGGCTGCTATATCCCTTGGTTGCTTGACACAATATCTACCTATCTTCTACCTGCTGTCATGCAGAGTTTTGTAGTTCTCCTGTGAATTAAATACCGTAGGATCCCAAACAGGGAAGAAGTACATCCAAAGAAGATCTTCAAATGGATGTCTTCTCTCCCATTTGCCTGCCATTTCCTGCTTTCCACGCAACAACAATCAAGCCGATCCTTTAATTAGCAGCTGCAGCCTTTAAAAGCTGTAGCTATGCACTATTTCCCATTTCCTTAAAAGTCAAGAAAAATTCAAAAAAGTGTGCTCATCACACTTCAGGTAGGAAGTGAGTGTCCTTGAGAGGATGCAGAGGAGATTTACCAGAATGGTTCCAGGGATGAAGGATTTTATTTGCAAGGTTAGATTGGAAAAGCTGGGTTTGTTCGCCTTAGAACAAAGGAGATTGAGGGGAGATTTAATAGAAGTGTACAAGATTATGACAGCTTAGTTAAGTGAGACAAGGAAAAACTTCCCATTAACTAATGGTACAAGGACTAGAGGACACGGATTGAAAGTTTTGGGCAAGAGATGCAGGGGGAATATGAGAAAGCACTTTTTTACACAGGGGGTGGTAATGACCTGGAACTCGCTGTCTACAGGGTGGTGGAAGCAGAGACAATCAACGACGTCAAGAGGAAGCTGGATGGCCACTTGAGAGAAATAGACTTGTAGGGTTACGGGGATTGAACAGGGGAGTGGGACTGACTGGATAGCTCCATGTAGAGCTGGCATGGACTTGATGGGCCGAATGGCCTCCTTCTGTGCCATAAATGATTCTGACTCTGACTCCTGCTGATAGCAAGCTCCCACTGGCAAGTCCAATACAAGTCAGGAACTTGTTATGAATACGTAATGGAACGACCTCGGGAAATGTCACCTGGTTGTGCTCATGCTATGTCAGTGAGCAGAATGTTCCTTGCTCTTTGGTCCTCCTTCTTCAGAGCTGAGAGCTCACATTCGAAAAATGACTTCTGCCATTTTAAAGATGCAGCATTGAACTTATTAAGCATTTTGGCTTGCTCTTAAATTCTTGAAAATAGCAGAGTGTCAAACAAATCTACTGCAGCTACTGTATACACTTACTGTGTGACATTCCTTGAACCACAAGTGGATTATTTGCTGGGAAACCAACCAAGAGACATAGCTAAAACATATAACATTTTCCCCCAATCTTATGATTCATTTGCCTAAAATTTGAAATTAAACAAAGTGGAATGTAACTGCATAGCGCTAATGTAATAGAATGTTAGCCAGCTAATATCTGTTTTAGGTATTTTCATCCTATGATTTTTGTTTATCAAGCCATCATGCTGCATGGAAAAATAATGTGATTTAACATTATCCAGACAATTATGTAGTCTGACAAGAACTTAGTCCTGCAGCTAATAATATGTAAACAATTTCTGTTCACACTTAAATATTGAATCTAAATGTACACTTCATCATCTCTGCCAGTCCATATAGGGATCTTGCACCACAAATGCTCTTTCTAAAATGCCAACAGAGGATTTTTGAAGGCTGGATTTTGTTCAAGAGCACAAAATCAGCATACACTGTGACAAAGAATAACTTCTTCACAAAGCATTAAAGACATTAAACATAATTAAATAATTGCTTAATGTTTCTTTGTAACTTGCATGAGTTGTTTAGCTTTCAGGGCACCAGTTCTGCTTAGTTATAATTTTTCTCTTAGCCTACCAACACAAAACTGTTTTGGGTAGAGATAAAGATAAGGACTGATAATCCTTTGGGCAGAATTTTCAATCTCCGGAGGAGGCAGAACCAGAGGTGGGGGAGGGCGCAAAAATGGATGCCAGAGCGGCATGACAGCTCTCTTACGCGGTCCCGCCTTTGAGCACTTTTTGAAGAAACGTCAGGACCTATATGGCAGCAAATCGTATGAATGTGGTGGTTCAACATTTTAGCATGCAAATGAGGCACTTAACAGCCCATTAAAGGGCAGAAAACTAGTTTTGATGACAAGCACGGGGACCACGAAGGGTCGCCACCACATCCCCGAGAAGGAGCCAGCAATGCAGTGGGGAGCCAGTCATGGAAGCAGGCCCTGTTAACATTGGTGCATTAAAGGGGAATGGCTCAGAGAGTTGCTCAGGAAATGGCACACAGTGACCATTGAGTGTTCAAAGGCAGCATGGAGGCAGTTCTTTTTAGTTTAGAGATACAGCACTGAAACAGGCCCTTCGGCCCACCGAGTCTGTGCCGACCATCAACCACCCACTTATACTTCTTTTGGGCCTCCTTATCTCGAGAGACAATGGATACGCGCCTGGAGGTGGTCAGTGGTTTGTGAAGCAGCGCCTGGAGTGGCTATAAAGGCCAATTCTGGAGTGACAGGCTCTTCCACAGGTGCTGCAGAGAAATTTGTTTGTTGGGGCTGTTGCACAGTTGGCTCTCCCCTTGCGCCTCTGTCTTTTTTCCTGCCAACTACTAAGTCTCTTCGACTCGCCACAATTTAGCCCTGTCTTTATGGCTGCCCGCCAGCTCTGGCGAATGCTGGCAACTGACTCCCACGACTTGTGATCAATGTCACACGATTTCATGTCGCGTTTGCAGACGTCTTTATAACGGAGACATGGACGGCCGGTGGGTCTGATACCAGTGGCGAGCTCGCTGTACAATGTGTCTTTGGGGATCCTGCCATCTTCCATGCGGCTCACATGGCCAAGCCACCTCAAGCGCCGCTGACTCAGTAGTGTGTATAAGCTGGGGATGTTGGCCGCTTCAAGGACTTCTGTGTTGGAGATATAGTCCTGCCACCTGATGCTTATACTAATCCTACACTAATCCCATATTCCTATCACTTCCCCCCCTGTCCCTATATATTTCCCTTCCACCTACCTATACTAGGGTCAATTTATAATGGCCAATTAACCTATCAACCTGCAAGTCTTTGGCATGTGGGAGGAAACCGGAGCACCCGGAGGAAACACACGCAGACACAGGGAGAACTTGCAAACTCCGCACAGGCAGTACCCAGAATCGAACCCGGGTCCCTGGAGCTGTGAGGCTGCGGTGCTAACCACTGCGCCACTGTGCCGCCCAGTTCTGTAGGTACTGGAGCAATTGGAGGGTGGGGTGGGGTGGTGAAAGTGACCCTACAGGGGCATAATGGGGTCCAGGCAGCCGTGACATTGCTTCTGACGGCAACGGAGGGTAAACATGGAGACGGGGCTGAGCTACTCGGTTTTGGAGATGAGCAGCAATGAGGAGCAGCCACTCACACAGCATGTGCAGACCATCGCAGCTGAGGCATGCAGAGGTGTTGGACAAGGGACGGGGAGGAAATGAAGGCAACACCCTCCACATAGTGTATATTGACAACAAATTAGTTTCCTGAATCTACAGAGTATCCGTGTCACTGAAGGATGCGCCTCTCGAGGCAGTTGGAGCAGAGTTGTGTGCACTGGTGGAGGGTCACCTCTATCCTCATTGGTCTCATCGGCACACCCTACCATCTGGGTTCATTGTTTGCATTAATTTTCTGGAGGTAACTTTTCATTTGAGAATTGGATTTTTTTTAATGCAAGACAAATGAGAAACCTGGTTTGAGAAGCTGACAAACAAACCTAAGGTGGTTACAAATGAAAGGGTAGCCCATATTTATTTAGCAAGGTCATATTGGGAAGTATAAAGACCCTACACAATGGGAACCTCTCATAAAATTGTTGATGGAGACAGTGTGTTTGCAGCTACCTCAGTCAGGGGTTTAAATTATTCATATGATGTCCCAGAACAAAGAGAAGATTTAAAGTTCAAAAATCTCTCCATGACTGCTTATAGAGACAGCGTTAGAGAGGTGAGAACCATAACACCACAGGGTGGCCTCGTTTAGTTGGGCAGTTGGAACCAGAACATTTAGGAACGTTTGTTCTGTCATTCTTAGCAATATCAATTATTCATGTGAGTAGCAGGAATCAACGAGAAGATTTGGAGTTGGAAATAGTTTAAATTTCTATCTGGGACATCCCATTTGTATCACATTGGCATGGAGATAGATGATGCTGGGGGGATGGGGGTCTGTTGGTTTTTGATCTATGTGCTTGCTGACACTGTCAGTCAATTTGGGCGGCACAGTGGCGCAGTGGTTAGCACCGCAGCCTCACAGCTCCAGCGACCCGGGTTCAATTCTGGGTACTGCCTGTGCGGAGTTTGCAAGTTCTCCCTGTGTCTGTGTGGGTTTTCGCCAGGTTCTCCGGTTTCTTCCCACCACCAAAGACTTGCAGGTTGATAGGTAAATTGGCCATTATAAATTGCCCCTAGTATAGGTAGGTGGTAGGGGAATATAAGGAGAGGTGGGGATGTGGTAGGAATATGGGATTAGTGTAGGATTAGTATAAGTGGGTGGTTGATGGTCGGCACAGACTTGGTGGGCCGAAGGGCCTGTTTCAGTGCTGTATCTCTAAAAAAAATAAAAATTTGCTTTTGGTAAAGCAGTTGGCTTTTGGAAGTCAGCTCGACTCAGGAGCAAAGAGGCCATCAGGAACCAGGGGTGTTTCTGTTTTGAGGCAGGCCCATGCTCAAACTGGGAAGTCCATGTCCAGGAGATCTGATACCTCAGAAGACAGCTGAGAAATTAAGGAAATTGAAGTGAATTCTTAAGAGCTGTGGTACACTTTAGATCACTCCCAGGAGAAGTGAACAAACCAACAAGATCCTGTAAAGTATAGGGGACTCCTGGGGTGGAAGTAAAAGTCAAACAGAAATGTTCTGTAAGATTTTAAGTTTAAAATATAAATGTCTCAAGTAGTAGTGTTAAGTTAGTAGTGTTTTGCTTTGGTTAACTCTTGTTTTTTGTTTAAAACATGAAATCTTGTGGCGTAATTCTTTCAGTATTAACTGGGAATTCAACTTCCTCTTTTTAGAAGTTAACAGTCCCTCATGGAATCGTAACACAGTAGCCAACAAAGTGACTATGGATCTGAACTTCTTTGCCTCTGGGTCCTTCCAAGGGGTGGAAGCTGACCTCACTGGCATCTCACAGTCGGCTGCCCATCAGAGCATACTGAAGGTGGCAGATGTCCTGTTTGAGAGGACATGGATTACATTGAGTTCACCATTGCTGTGGCCACACAGGCACAGAGGCCTGAATCGCTGAACTCCCTCAGGTGCAGGAGGTTGTACATTACACCCATGTGGCCATCTAGGCACCAGCAGAGCAGCCAGGGGCATTCATGAACAGAAAGGGATTCCACTCTCTCAACATTCAACTGGTGTGCAACCACAATTGTTTCCTCCAGGTCTGTGCATGGTATCTGGGCAGCTACAATGACTCCTTCATCCTTAGGCAATCACAGGTGCTGAAGCTGTTCATGCCACTGGAGAGACTACATGGATGGCTGCGTGGGGACAAGGGCTATCCATTGAAGAGATGACTACTGACACCGAAATACAACACTTCGACAGAGGTACAGAGACGCTACAACCACTGCCATCTCAGCACAAGGGCTACCACTGAGTAGGCCATTGGACTGCTCAAGCTTAAGTTCTGGTGCCTTGAGTGGTTAGGGGTGGGTGCCCTCCTGTACGCTCCCTGAAGTGTGTGTCGGATTGTAATGGTCTGCTGCGTTCTACACAACATGGACCTCCAGAGAGATGTGGACTTTAATAAAGGAGAAGCAGAGGAATAGCATACTTCCTTGAAGGAGGAGGAGGAAGTACTGGAGCAGGATGATCCAACCTTGCAAGGATCCATAAAGGTCCAGGTGAGGCCTCAAGGCATTGAACAGGATGGAAGGGATGCTCAGGCCACTCTGATTCAGTCACGTTTCTCTTGAGGGCCCCTCATCCTGGAAGACAAGTGGCTTATGACCTCACTTTTCTCTTGGGGAGGGTGCGAATCCAACTTGCAAATGATTTATAGAGGTTCCACTGATCCCCACATTGTCTGGAAGACATGTCTCTAGCTGACACACAGGGCTGAATTTTATAGGGGCCTCGACATCGGGATCCGTGGCGTGGGGGGGCATGAGAATTGCCCCGGATGAAGCCTGCCATGGACCTCGACCCCGGCAGGGTCCGTCCTGATCTTGCCAGCAGCGGCGAGGCCTTGTGGTGGCCCTCCCGCCACTCAGCGACGGGACCTCAATTTAAATATGTAAAATAATTAACTTACCTGCAATAATGAAATTCCCGTCACCTCCTGATGTGTCGCCGCGATCTTCATCCTGGCGGCCAGCACTGATGCACCTTCGGATCCCCATCCCAGGAAAAGAGCCCCGACACCTGTGGGGAGGGGGGAGAAGGTAAGTTTATCAGTGCGGGAGGGGGAGAGCAGGGCCAAACTTACTTGATTGGTCTGGGGGTGATGGGAAGGGGTAAAGGTAAACGGTTCTGAACTTTGCGGGGTGGTGGGGGGGTGGGAAAGGTCATATATTCAAGGTAGGTATTTTGGTGGGGGGGGGAGGGCAGGAATGACATGTAATGCTATTGTGGGGGTGGGAGAGGGACTGGGAATATCTCTGCAATTATTTTTAAAAAGTTCACATGCACCGTCCCTTTAATAATTTAAACTGTCAGTAAGGGCTCTAAGCCCTTTAAAAATGGGAGGGGGAGGGGGGCAATCCGCCCCGGCCATGTTAATGAGCTGCCGTATATAAGATTGCGGCAGCTCCACCGAGTGAAACCTGCGCCTGCGGGCCGCCATCTTTTATGGCCGCCGCTGAGCAACATAGAATCCAGCCCACGATGTCAACTAACACACTAAATTGCGTCTCTCCCCAACCTCATAACTCGTCTGCCTTTAACCCATCAATCATCAGAATCGCACAAGTCTGGGCGCAATCATAATCATATTCATTGCAATATATTGATTCACTCTAACAGATCAAAAGCATAACAAAGGTCAGCCAAGTGATCCAAACTGTGAGACTACTGGTGTGGAGGCCTCTGGTTTCAGCTGCTCTTAAGGGGTGCTACTCCTGTGGCTGAGGATAAGGTGGAGGCTCATGTGTGTGTCGATGAGGCTAAGATGCCTTTGGTGGTTGTCCTCAGCACCGTGATGCCAGTGTGGGCACCGCAACAGGCTGCCCCAACTGCAACGACGCAGGGACAGCTGCTGCCATAGGGCCTTCCTGCATTGATGGTGCTTCAGTTGGAGGAGCCAAAGGGCTGTCAGATAATGAAGGTGCCCCATGAGGAGTGGACCCCTCACACTCATCGTTACTTGCCTCCGTCCTTTCATGGGCTACTTGAACGTCAGAGTGGATGACCAGCTGGGACACAACTGGCATCATCTCCATACATGATCGTGCCATCAGTGCCGCTGACTGGTCAATGTTACATAAAGTGGCATTCATTGTTTGATGGTCAGTGTGCTGTTCCTGCATCCACTCAGCTTGATGCCGCATTCGCGCCACACAAGTTCCAGGCAATGAGTATCTCAAATAAGAGAATATCTAACCATCTCCCCTTGACGTTCAATGGCATTACCATCGCTGAATCGCCCACAATCAAGATCCTGGGGGGTCACCATTGAACAGAAACTGAACTGGACCAGCCACATAAATGCTGTGGCTACAAGAGCAGGTCAGAGGCTGGGAATTCACCTTCTGACTCCCCAATTCCTGTCCACCATCTGCAAGGCACAAGTCAGGAGTGTGATGGAATACTTTCCACTTGCCCGGATGGGTGCAGTTCCAACAACACTCAAGAAACTCCACACCATCCAGGACAAAGCAGCCCCCTTGATTGGCACCTCATCCACCACCCTTCACCATTCACTTCTTCCACCACCGACACACAGTGGCAGCTGTGTGTACCATATACAAGATGTACTGCAGCAACTCACCAAGTCTCTTTCGACAGCACCCTTCCAATCCCAGGATCTCTACCAACTAGAAGGACAAGGGCAGCAGATGCGTGGGAACACCACCACCTGCAAGTTCCCCTCCACGCCACATACCATCCTGACTTGGAACTATATCGCTGTTCCTTCACTATGGCTGGGTCAAAATCCAAGAACTCCCTTCCTAACAGCACTGTTGGTGTATTTACACCACAAGGACTGTAACGGTTCAAGAAGGCAGCTCACCACCACCTTTTCAAGGCAATTAGGGATGGGCAATAAATGCTGGCCTAGCCAGCGACGCCCACATCCCCTGAACGACTCAAAAAAAAAGGCTCTCCATGAGGTTGGCCACTCTCTCAGTGGATGACCTCATGCACTCACATGCCTGAGACAAAGCAAAGCACATGTCGTGGATGGACTCCTTGAATCTCTGCCCATAACTCCACATAGACCTAGGGAACTCTGAAACTTGGGCACATTTGTTGATCTAGGAAGGCCACGCCTTATGTGTAACACCCAAGGCTCTGCATCTCCATCCAACTGAGCATGGTTGTGTCTGTTCTCCAACCTCCAAGGAGGAATGCCCACATCTGCCGTCCTCACCTTCTCTATTATGTGTTGCTTACCCAGTGCCATGCGTTCTCTTATTGCTTGAGGGCCCACTGAGTAAAGCATTGCAATGCCCTGTTGGATAGCCTTATATGGGAAATTCCTGACCCGAACCCGACACATGTCGTCGGGTCCCATTGGGGTCAGGTCGGGTAGCAGGCCTTTACCCATGCACTGATATAAAGGCCTGCTACCCGACCCGACCCGACAACATGTGTCCGGTTTGGGTTGGGTCGCATTCGGGCTCGGTCGGGTTTCCTTTGCAGACCTTTACCACCAAGGTGAGTGTCTGAGCTGATGGAGGGTGCACTTGACTGTTGAGGCCATGCAGGATAGCTTGCTTCTTCCTCCTCTACAGACAATGATGACGCTGTCAATCTGGCCTACATTGCTTCCCCCTCCATAACAGGCCCTGCAGGAGACATAAAATGGTGGTCATGCTAAATTGCCTCTGTCATTATCTGCTTCTGCAGAGCTGAAGCAGGCCCTTAGAGCCACTGCTTTGGCATCAAGGAAACTGGGGAGGAGGGAGCTCCATCCTCGACACCTGAAGTTGTTCAGATCTTTTCACCCTGTCTTGGATGGGCTGCTCTCTCGCCATTGCCCACTCCCCATGTGCTACCACCATGGTCAGGGCAATTGTTGCCTCCTCCATTATCATCAGAATGGCCAGATTTGGCACTCCACCACCCCACTGAGTCCTTTCTCTGGTGTTATGCACTCTCTTCTCCTGCAAGGTCAAGAGAGTGCAAGTTGAGACCAATGTGCACTGACTTACTACATCCAACTACACAAACACATGTGATGTCAATGACCACAGTGTTGCCTCCTACTCTTCTGATACAGAGGTGAGCTTTGCCCACAGCTCAGTGATGCTCCTGGACACACATGTATTTACTATTCAGGAGGACTATGGGCCCTCAGGCTGCTCAACTCATGTGTTATGCTGCAGACCTGGAGGCCTGTCATTAGGGTGCAGCATTGCACTCACCTTGCCAGTCTGCAGAAGGTTGTTAAGATGTTTGCAACATTGAATCCAGATTCTCCTCACATGCTGCATCCACTCACTTCCTCTGCCACTCCCAGCCAAGACTGTTTGGTTTGTCTGGCTGGCCTTCTCCTGAAATTCGCCGGGAATAGAATGTCGCGGCGAGCTGACACTACCTCCAAGAGAGCCTCAAGGGAGGCATCACTAATGCAGGGTGCTCCCCTGGCATGGGTGCCTGTACTTCTGCAGACCCAATGTTCCTCTCCTTCTGCCATCTCTCCCTAAACTGGCAACTACAATAATGGCTGTAGGCTTCTTTATAAATCGCGCCCACCTCGTCGCTGTCCTGCCTCCTCCCCATCTCTGCTGCCCGTAACTGGGCAGCTAGCACAACCCCTGGTCATTAATTGGCCTGCTCATTTAAAATAGCATCAGGCATCAGGTGCTAACACAATGTGGGGTCGGGACCCAGAAATGTACCCGATGATGCGGTCCTGATCCCGGAACAAAAATTCTGCCCATCATTTCAATGAGATCAGAATTTAATATATTTGAGGTTTAATGTCATGCAGTACAGTACTTGCTGACATATAAACTGGCTTTGTATTGGAAATCTCTTCTGATTTAACTTTTCTTTTAATCTTCAATTTATTTAAGGTGACCATATATATTATTAAAGACATCGCACATGAGGTAACAGACCTTACTCTGGGGTGATGTATTGCCTGGGGTAAGGTAAAAAAGGTTTCATAAAACACCCAACGTAATAGCAGCAGCTTTGACAAGTGAAGTCTGTCATCTTTCTTCACAATGAGAACAGTGCAGTTTGCTTGTGATTATGGACTCCTATTGATTTCCAATTTTCACTAGACATGCTCCAGTCCCTATGGGCTTGCTGTGCCATTGCATTTGTATCAGTCCCGCAGTGCAGAATCAATATAGCGATATAATGGCAAAGCACAGCTACAATATACTCCCTTTTTTATGTTCAAATCTTGGATTTTATTGCAAAGTCCTGTCAGTGATTTCTTTTTAGCAGGATTTCTCAGACTTGTGGCTCAAATATGCTTTCAGCTAAACCATGCTGTGTAATTCCCTCAGTTAACATCTGTACATAAATGTAATCAGGGTATGTTGGATAAGTCTGGACGACTGTTGCTATGCCCTACCCCGGGATCTAATGTTCAGATTCACATGCACGTTAAAAAAAAATAGTAAGCATTAAAGGAATGAATTGGGGATATGCAATTAGATTAAGTATGGGAATAGCAAATATTTTTTAAAAATTACATCTGTTTTTTTCTCCTGATAAAGGGCTTCTTGTTTTGATGGAAACCCGGAACCGATAAGACCTGAAAGGAAACAGTGTTAGTGGTTACTGTAATTTTCTTTCATGGTTCTTTGGCTGGTTTAAATTAAGCAGCTTTTCTGGAGGCTTTAGACAAGCAGAGTGTGCCAATAATTTCTACTTCACAGGCAATGCTGTACATATGGAACATATTGGCATTTGTTTCCATGGTTACAAAGCCACAAGGCAGAATTATTCGAACTCAGTAGAAAGGACATATTTATTGTTAAATTTTCTTTGGGCCTGTGTTTAATGAAAAGGGAGCTGACTGTCTTTGAAAATGCCGTTTTCAAGAGATACCTGCTTCTTACATACATGACTGATCAATGGCAGAAGCCTCACACATGGTTCCTAAGTATATTCATTATAAAGGCTCTGCATTCATACTGACATGGTCCAGATGCTGATCATTCTGACTCAGTTGTAATGCTGGGAATGAGTTGGCATGGAGACAATAAATTGCCGCAACATCTAAAATAAATAAAATAGGCGCCAACAAATTATAGTCGGTAGGAAAAAAACTGAATTGTAACATTTCTAGTTTACACTGAAAGCAGGCAGTATAATAAACAAAGTATAGGCACGACCCCTTTCTAACTCTTCTATACATCTGTTCTATTTTTATTGATATCATTTTCTATACAGCTTAATATAAAAATAACAGAGAAACTTTAGTAAATGATGACCTTTAAGAGTTACTGTCACACAGAAGTATGGGCATGGTCCGTCTAGGAGCTCATTTAGTTTAGTATTCCTTTAGAATTTTTCAAAACACATCTGAGGAGTCTTGGGTCATAGATCAGTTATGAAAAAAATCATGTGGTAGGTCAAGGGTTACATGAGATGAATGAATTTATTGATAAATGAAAGTGAATACTGAGACTGATTTATATTTGATTAAAAAGGGTAATGGGCTGTAGCCCAGAATGAGAAACTGACACACCATCACCATCCATTTACTAAATGTACTTGAAAATCCTCAGACCTCTTTCAGTACAGAAATAAAATGACCATTTTCCCTCCCCGTGTGTGAACTGCCAGACCATTAGGGATTTCTCTAACTCAGTTTATCATGCAGTAGTTCAGTTATGAATCGAGAACAAATTAAAAAGAACAGAGAAACGAAACAGAAAAATCTCCTCTGTAAAGCCATTACCAATGTTCAATGATAAATAACCATTTAACAGTAAGTCTTGCAATATGGGAACTAAATTCATTAACCCCTGAAAATGGGTGTGATCCATGCAGTGAGCAGACAAGGCATGTCAGAGCGCAGAGGCAACGAGGACCGACCTAAATTTGTCCTCTGGCCTCATCATCATAATCGCAGATCACCGGCCTGTGCCCTTCAAATATCCGCTAGCACTGAAGCTGGCTGAGGCGCACAGACACATCCTGGAGAGGGTGGGGGAATTCAGGGAAGGGAGCAAGGCTGGCTAGCAGAACCCACAGTATTAATGTGGAGTGTTAAGGATCACTTTTGCTCTCTGGCTCCACATTAAGTTTCGTTGAAAAGACCTCTTCCATGGCCTCCAGTGTTCCCTTTAATTACCACTAAAGTGCCTAAAAACGTAGTTGGAGCTTGTGGCAATGCTAGTTCCAACTTTTTTTTTTAACCAATTTCAGGAAAAGGTCCAGAATCCCATACTCTCTAAATATTTCCGGTCATGTGCGATGCTATCTTATCAGTTAACTGTCTAGAACAAGGTAGTCATGGAAATTTTTCAACAAATGTAAGCCTGAAGGCACATCCTACTCAGAGTTGGAAAATTGTTTCTACATTTTAAATAATAAGATATATTTTTGTAGAACTTATGAAACCGAATAACCTTTGGCTTATGTCCAGTTGTCAATTTTCCCATTTAGTCTCAAGTCATTAACTCTGAGACTTACACAAATGCAACCCTGAAAAGTGCTGACCTTTATGCCCCAGAAATTACATTGTGCTGCAAGCAGGGTGATGCACTTAGCTGGAATTACAGATAACATTTACTCAGCAGTTTTAATCTGAACCTAAAATCATGTTTAATATATCTTTTTTTGGTGGTATTAGTTATGGTGCTTTATTTAAAGTAGCAAAATTCAGAAATCTCACTCCGACGCCAAATAGACAAAATCGAGAAAATAAAAATATACATTTTTACAGATTCTAAGCAGGAATGCATATTCTTATGAAATCTAGAAGGGATTTATCAATTATGACGTCAGACGGAAAACACATTGACTGACTTATACACCCTCCAATTCATTAAAACCCATTTTACACACTGCAAAATTTGTTGAAGCTCATTTTACACATCATCCAATTCATTAAAGCTCATTTTCTGCCTGGTGAAAATTGACTCCGTGATTCACCAATGATGTCTCGAACCTAATATTACATCCGACCCATGTTATACTTGACCAAGGAGCGGTAGGCCTCAATTTTAACCCAACTTGCCCAACAGAAATATGACAGGTCAGCAGTTAAAACCAAGAAAGTTGACTAACTGCCCAGTTCCCACCAGAAACCTACTTGTCACTGTTTTTACTCTGCAGCTGACTAAGGTTGCAAGCGAACCCTCTGGAAATAGATAAGTGCCTTGTGAATAAATTCAAATAGGGGTCCGATTACATCATTTTGAATCTGACATGATGTTAACTGGGTGGGTCAGAGTGCTGCCCAGCAGCCAACCCACTGAGTATAACTTAGTGGGATAGGCTTTACAAACTGACATGACTGGAAGCAGAATCTAAAGGAGCACTCACTGGCAGGAACTTAGGTCATTAGAATATGTGTGTCATTGTGAGCAGTACATTTCCAAGCCAGCTTTGAGCTTCTACTTTTATTCTTTCTGGTTTTCTTTCCCCTTATCTACCTTTGTTGCTTGTCCTAAGCACTTTTTTTTCTTCACTCATTTGAATGGATGAACAGCTGCAAGAAAAGGAACAGCACCAGCCTGAAGATCAAGGACAAACAGCAGGTGGGCTTGTTAGAAAATAGCAAATGAGGGCGAATGCTCATAAAAGCCCTTAACCAGCCCACATTGTCTATAGGCCAGGGGTTACTTTCTCTACTATTTCTGAGGAACAATGCAGGAGTTGTCTGCATTTCAGTAGACTGGTTGGCACTGAAATATGCAGCCTGTTGCAGATGGACCCAGTGCCTGCTGGACTAGGGGTCCATGCTTTTTCCAGTGCCTGACCACCACCCTTAACCTTTTCATTCAGGCTACTTCCAGATTGCTACAGGGATCATCATCTGCATCTACCAGTCTGCAGTGTATAACTGCACCAAGCAAATCACCAATGCCCTCCTTGCAGAGAATACCATTACATTACCTCCCTGCAAGATGCTAACCTCCAGAATGAGAAAACTCTGGGATTTCCAGCAATCGCTGGCTTCCCTTGTGTCCCATGTATAATAGAGTGCATTCATATAGCCCTCAGGCCAATAGAAGATGAACCAGCAGCTTATGTCAACCAGAAGGGCTTTCATTCCATCAATGTTCAACTGGTTCACCATGGAAAAATAATGCAAGTCTGTATTGGTTCCAATGGCAGTTGGCATGAGGTCTTCATTCTGTGACACTCATCCATCACCCTACTTTTCCACACATCCAGGAATGTCAGAGGAACAAGGGATACCTACTCCACATGGCTGATGACACCCCGCCACAACCTCACCACGCCTGAATGACAGAGGAATGATGTCAGGCATGGGACCAGCAAGATCATAGAGCGCACCATTGGTATTTTGAAGCAAAGGCTCAGAGGCTTTGATCACTCTGGGGCTCCCTACAATTATAGCGCCATAATTACAATCTAGCTACCACACTTAAGTGTCTGTTTTGTTTGTTGGAACTGAAGATTTACAGTTAATTTACCTGCATATCTATTTTATCTTTGTTTCTCTTGAGATTCTGTCAACACTTTTCTGGACATTTTTAATCAACTTTGCAGAAAGCAATATGGATGAGCCTAGATTGGAGGTATTTAGATTGGGGAATCACAGAAGACATTTGATCTCTACATGGAGATACTCACCTCATCAGGCTATTGGATGTACACAGTCTTACTTAGATATCTTTGCACATCAGCACCTCAGAAAGCTGTGCTGTCCTCTGCATTGGGAAGATATGCCAACTGAAGACTTGGAGCTCACTTCCACCAGGACAGCTGTCAAAGTTACCAATGGCTTGAATTTCTTTTCCAACTTGTTCCTTCCAGACAGCAATATAACCTTTGTATATTAGTTAACAACAGCTTGCATTTGATTATGTAAGTCACTGGTGCTCTCTTCAGGCAGGCTGCACAATTCATTCCATTCTCAATGCGACCAAATAAATAAAAGACAACGAGATATCCAATTCTACACAATGAAAGGGTTCTCACAGGTACAAGGAGCAATTAATGGAATTTTTATATGGCACTCATAGCCTCATATGGCCACCTCCTCAATTTCACAAACAGGAAAAGCTTTCATTATGAAGCTTTATTATGAAGCTAGTGTGCAAAGCCAATCACTTTAACCAGCATGCTAATGCTAGCTACCCAGGAAGTTACGATGCTAAAATTATGGAACAATTCAAATACCAGCCCTTCTGATTCAAAGCCATGAATTAGCATGGTTGATTTATCATTTATGCACTGCAACCGTGGCTTATGACTTTGATGAGGATATAATGAGACCGATGGCGATACCAGAAGGGGAATAGGCAGATTATAGGCATACTGAAGTCTCATTTTAGGGAGTGGAGAAAGTTGACACACCAGATAAAGTCACTTCACTTCTGCCTTTCTCCATCACTATCAAAGACTTCTGCCTATTTCTTTCCTACAGAGGTTTGCTTGCCCTTATCAACATTCAAATGCAGAAAGAAATTGCAAGCATGAATAAAAAATAAATCAGAACTCTGTGTGATTATAGAGCTCCAGCCAGGGTAAGTCCTGTCTTGCCACCGCACCTCCAACCTTACTGTCTCCCACAACCTCTCCTGTCCATTATCCTATTGAACTCTTCAACGAGGAGTCACAGTTTTCCCCACCGTCACCTTTCTCTGGTGATGGTTTTGCACAACCTTTTCCTTTGCAGGGAGCGAATACAATAGTAAAGAAATCTGAGTGAATTGGACAGTTATTTTTCCCCATAAAAGCACATTTATCCCATGATGGGTAGACCTGCAGGTGCACTGTCCCTTTAAATCAAATGTCGTTCCGGTTTAACAGAATATGCAAGCTTGTAGAGTGGTTTTAAGTCAAGATGGTGCTTCATTGTTTTCAGAGGTTGTCCTTTGCATAAGACAATTGCTTCGATACTCAAGTGATGACACAGTAAGAATATGAGTAGTGGGTTGTGGGTGGGAATTTGTACAGAATGTGCAATGAGAACTGTGCCCTGAGTTAACTTCGTTACCTCACAGAATCACTTCTTGCATCGTGTGGCAGTTCCTGGAATGGTGGAGTTCATTCTGCTCACAACCTCCCTCCACTGGTCTAGGACCACCCTCTTATGTGGCTTCAGCCAGTAAAATTGGCAGATATATTGGAGAATTTGTAGTCCTTCTGGTTGCTGAATCCTCCACCCCAACCCCCAACACTGAGGCTGTTGCTCTCTCAGCTATCAATCCAAAGGGAACCAATTATTCCAACTCAGGTTAATTTAATACATTTTTCTCAATTAAAATATTTATGTTTTAGATTGAGCCACAGAAGCCAAGGTATGAAACAGCCCATAGCTTTTCTACCTCTACAAGCTTTTCTCCCATTATGGTGGTGACAGATCAATAGCAGTTAGAGTCAACAGTGAAAAAACATAACACTTTTTCTCTGTAGTATTGTTAGCTTTAAAAATATCAAGATGGCTCTCAACCTTGATTTATAGCAATACCACATGTCCAGGCATCAAAGTCTACAAAGGTGAATGAAGAAAAAAGATGTTATTCTTGTAAACTAATGAGAAGGCAGTGTGCAGGCCTCCTCAATGAGTCAATTCAATTCTTGGTAGTACACAAGAGAGGGACAACAGGCCTCATGATGCTGATATGCCCAATTTGTGCTTGTACAATAGAGGAAGGATATATCTTCATGCTGGTTCTGCATTTGTCTGAACCTAGTTTATTGGCAGAGTAGCTTCAACATTGTAATGTGTCGATTTTACTTTTTTAAGTCCTATTCCTCACTATAGGTGAAAGCAATGCAATATAGAACAATTTTCTATAGTAAGGAGCACATAATTAAAAATGAAAATAACTCCTACTATGTTATTTAGAATAGATGGGAAAGGTTGCATGATTATAGAGTGGTCTAGTCTATTCAAAGGAGCATACAGAGGGAATGTAACTACCGAGCCTCCATCATTGGTACAGTAACATTTGAATTGGAATGTGTGTTAGGGTGTCCTCTAATTCCAGGCTGCAGTTTCTATGAAGAACCATCATAGAGTCAGACCTGCACAGAAGGAGGCCATTTGGCCCATGCTGGCTCTCTGCAGAGCAATCCAGTCAATCCCATTCTCCCGCTCTATCCCCGTAGCCCTGCGAGTTTATTTCTATCAAGTGCCCATCCAATTTTCTTTTCAAATCATTGATTGTCTCCACTTACACCACCCTTGTAGGCAGAAAGTTCCAGGTTTACCACTTGCTGTGCAACAAAGTTCTTTCTCATATTCCCCCTGCATCTCTTCCCAAAACCTTAAATCTGTGTCCCCGAGTCCTTGTATCATCAACTAATGCGAACAGCTTTTCTTTGTCTGTCATATTTTGTACACCTGTAGTAAATCTCCTCTCAATCTCCTTTGCTCCAAGGAGAACAACCCTACCATCTCCAACCTAACCTCGTAGCTAAAATCCTTCAACCCTGGAACCATTCTAGTAAGTCTCTTCTGTACTCTCCCAGGGACCCTCACATCCTTTCTAAAGTGTGGTGACCAGAACTGGATGCAATACTCTAGTTATGGCCTAACCACAGCTTTATAAATGTTCAGCATAACTTCCCTGCTTTTTTGCTCACTACTTCTATTTATGAAGCCCAAGTTCCTATATGCTTTGCTAACTGCTTTCTTAATATGTCCTGCCACCTTCAAAAATCTATGCACATGTCTAGCAGAGGTAAAGAGGCAAAGGACTGAGCAAAGGTGAATGAAGCGGCACTGCCAAATGCCTTTTGACAACATCTCAGACATCACCAAACCAGCCATCTGCCCCCAGCTTGCCATAGTGGTGTCAAACAGATTCCGGGTCTGATCTACGAGGAAAACCAGAAAGTGCTGAAGGTTCTTCTGGAGAATGTGTGGCCCGAAGGTTATCGTGCAAATACCAAACTGCACAACTGGAGAACACTTAAGCATAATTACCCTCCAGATCTAATTGTTTCCCTACAACAGTAACTACACTTTGAAAGTACTTCGTTGGCTGCAAAGCACTTTGGAGTGATCTGCGGTTGTAAAAAGGTGCTATTATATAACTTTGAGTCTTTCCTTCTTAAGCAGTGAGAATTATGCCAGCCATAGCTCAGTTAGTCGCACACCTGCCTCTATATCACATAGTCATGGGTTCAAGTCCCACATCAGACCTTGACCACAAAAATCAAGGCTAATACTCCAGTGCAGTACTGAGGAAGTGCTTTCTTTTGGATGAGAAGTTAAAACAAGATCCCAGCTACTCTCTCAGGTGGGCGCAAAATAGTCCCATGGCATTAATTTAAAGAACAGCATTGAAGTTAAAATAAAAGCAAAATACTGTGGATGCTGGAAATCTGAAATGAAAACAGAAAGTGCTGGAAATACTCAGCAGGTCTGGCAGCATCTGTGTAGAGAGAAACAGAGTTAACATTTCAGGTCAGTGAAGTTATCCCTGGTGTCCTGCCCAACATTTATCCCTTAACCAACATCACAAAAAGAGGTTAGTTATCTGGTCATTATCACATTGCTGCTTATGGCAGCTTGCTCTGTACAAATTAGCTGCTGCATTTTCTACCTTACAAACAGTGACTATACTTCAAAAATACTTCATTGGCTGTAAAGTGCTTTAGGATGTCCTGTAGTTGTGAAAGGCACTATATAAATGCAAATCTTTTTTCCCTCAAGTCTTTCTTTTTTAATCAGCAAGAGATAAGAAGGAAGAAAGTTTTTTCTTCTTAATCACAATGTAAGAGGATGGAATTAGCTTTCTCTTCTTTTTTTAACTAACAAGTGTTTAGCAATAATGTGTGTAAGAATAAATTGTAGTTTGCGAATTGCAATGCGAGGTGTGACAGAATGTGTCAAACATAAACTGAGCTGTGAATGCCTGCAGAATACAGATGCCATGTGATGTGGTAAGAGGTGTTTCCATAAAATTCTGGATGAAATTATCATGGATTAATTTACTAATAATTGTTTTACTGATTCATTTGCTGATATGTTGTAAAGAGAGGACTGTCTTTGATAATACAGTAATCTGAGTAAATTTTAAAGTTGCCTAACTCAAGTAGGTTTAGAAAAGCAATGGTTTGAGTAGATTTAAAATGTCGGCTGCACGTTTGAACAGACCTCATGTCAAAACAGGGGTCTAAGGAGATATGGTGATTAATAACTGAAACTTGTGAGCCACATCAGCAATTACTATTCTTCGCAAAAGATCAATTCAATGCAACAATGGTGATTTTTGGTTCAGTTCAAAAAGGAGCAGATAAACTGGATGCCTTTACAAAATATTGAATAGGAGCAGGAAACACCCATGTAAAATTGAGCTCAACATGTGTAAACTTGCTGGGTAAGCTGAAAAACCAGAATGGACACAAATAATTGGATTTATTGAGTCAGATGACCAGCACTTTGGGGCATAAATGAAGGGCATGAAAGAAGAGAGATTTTATCAGTCAAGCACGGAGTAGAAGACAAGGAGAAGACACATTGGCTTGTGTGGGTGGACATTAATGATTGCAGGAACCTCTTGCTAAAGAAGCTGAGCAAGAAGAAGTAGACAGCACACAATACTCTGTCCAGTAACCTAACAGGTGATATCTGATCAGTTAAGATTACTGCCAACTTACTGTAATGTGTTGATCTCAGATGTGTGCCAATAAAAGGTTTGCAGTCACCAATTGATATCAAGTCCGAATCCCTTGAATTCTGACAACAAACTGATTTTAGTTATTTTGCTACTTCTGTTTTCTATAGAACATCCAGGTTATGGTGCAGCCTGAAAGATGGAGGCAGCAACGGAAACAAGTGCCAGCATTACAATTTTATCTTTTTATATTAAAAAAAGTCCTCAGAATGTGGCTGTATTTATTGCCCCATTCCTATTTATAAATGATTCTCTGTACAACTAACTAGTCACTTCAGGAAGCATGAATATCAAACCAACATGTGGAATGGCGTCACATGTAGGCTAGATCAAGTGTACAGGTTCCCTTCCCTGAAGAACAGTTGGGTTTTTATTACAATCAGCAGCTTAACTGCTAACCCAGATTTGAGTTAATGAGCTTTGGGTTGCTACTTCATTAATATAACCGCTAGATTAGTAGTGCAGTAAACCTGCTATAGTAGTATTGTGGTATGGCATGCTTAATGGTAACACACCTGGTGGTACCTCTATGCATATTTAATTTTTTAAAAATTGTCTAGTTATCAGCTATGAGTTTGAAATGCGTCTCTCTTACAATAAAATTATTGTGGTTTTTAAAATCCAATTAACCCAGGCAAAAATGCCTACAACATTTGTACTGCATGGTGGAAGTTTATTTCTTCACTTACAACCTCCAGATTCCTGGCATAGCAACAGGGAAGCACAGCAAAAGAAATTAGAGAATTGATATATTTGTTCCGAGATCTTGAGTGTAGCTTCACACCAGCTAGAACAGTTCAAATATGCAGAAGGCATTTTAAATCAGGAACAAGATCTTTAACACATTGATTCATATAATTGTGTAGTCCCTGGTCAGATGTCTTTAATACACTTTGAACACTTTCTGTAATGTAGCATTTAACATGTGAAATAGCAACCTCTAGTGGAAGAAAGATACTGCACTGTTTTCTATCCTTTTCTTAGCAGAAAACCTCGGTCAATCTATTCTGATTAGTTTTGATTTTGGCACATTACGGATTCTGAGATGCTATACTGCACAAAAATCACTCCAATAATTTTATATGCATTTGCTTTAGGTTTTTCCCTCTTGGCTCTTCTAAGGTGCGGGGTAAATCTTTGGCTCATCGTTACTTCTTGTTATTACAATGACATCTGAAATATGTTGCTGTCACATTGCATGACACTCCAACTTCCACTACCCAGCACTTCAGAAAATGGAGGTTGTTAAGCAGAAGAGAACACAGGGGGGTCTAGAAGGAAGCCTGCCACTTCCTAGAGATTAATTTAAAAAAAGAAAAAAAAAAGCAAGAACATCTGAGACATTCACAGATGGTTTATCTTGGCAAACAAATTGGTGGATATTGGACATATGTACCAAGAATGGATTTTAACACCTAATTCTATGCTTCTGAAAGTCAATTCCCCTCCTCCCACAATTGATTTTAAAATGCTTTTACTATTTATTAAAAAATATATAATTTGGAGGGCAATTTTTTTATTGACAACTATTGTTTGTTAAAATATATTCAACTTTATGGTAGTTATGCATACTGCAGCAGTGAGAAATGTTAACAGTTGTTCTGGTAAAATCTGATTAGTCATTTAGTCAGAAACCAAGTTAATTACAACCTCTGAATTATGATGTCCCCGATGGTCAATTAAAATGATTACTGAGGGAAGAGGCTTTTTTAAAATATGTAATATTGGTGCCAGTGCAATCATGACTAAATTCTGGGCACAGTCAACATTTAGTGTGGTCAATATAAGATATTTAACCTGGCAAGGAATTGCTGCTAGAGGTTTGAGGCTGTAGTGTGAACTGGGGCTGCTCTATATAATAAAGTCACTCTCTGGTAGAACTGTCCAAGTATTTTGCCTTTGTAGACTGCTTAGGTTCGTACCATGGAGCCTCAGGAGCAACATATAAAAGTTTAACTCACCGTTCCTATGCATTTACATATTTCTCAAGTTGCAGAATTTATTGGTAAATGAATCCTAAATTAAGATACCTATAAGATAATAGGACCATTGAAGTTTACAGCACAGAAGCAAACCATTCAGCCCATCTGTGCTGGCTGTATGCTAGATCAATCCGAAGCTAATCCCATAGCCTTGATCTCTTCCAAAAGCTCTGTATTTTCCACGGCTTCAAAATTTTTCCTCAAGAAGCTGCATTGGTATCTACGGTAACCATTCCCTATGGCAAGACATTTCATGCTTTATCAGCTGTCTCTCATAACATCTTCCCCCAGTTTTTTCTTTCTTCAATTTACCCTCATTCCTGACTCCAGTAAGCAGAGGCACTACATTCAATGTGCAACAGAGAAACAGGCCATTTCACTCAACTCGGCTGTGTTGGTTTTTATACTCTACACAAGATTCCTCTCATTCCATTTACCTCATCTCAGCCTTTCAGCATATCTTTCTATTCCTTTTTCTACCATATACTCATCCAGTTTCCAGTGGTAGCAAGTTCCACATTCTAACCACTCGCTGAATAAAGGAATTTTTCCATATTTCTCTATTGGATTTATTAGTAGTAGGCCGGAATTTTACACCCCCACAAAGAGCGGGGGGGGCCCTTCCTGACCCGCTCCCACCTCTGCTGCCATTTTTCTTGGCATTTAATGCCAGTAAACGGCCTCTTGAGTGCCTTCGCCCGCCGCCATGGGGATACCATTGGCAAGCAGGCGGCCCCGGCCCGAGAAAAGCAGCCTGTTAAAAATAGGTAGCTTTCTGACGGCCTGGGGGGTGCGTAGGCCCTCATGATCAGGCACCCTGTGCCTGGTGGAGGGCTGCCCCCGATGCTCCAACCACCCCAACGCCCAACACGCCTCCCGCTCCCCCAATCAACCACACTTGCCTCGCCGGTGCCCGACCGATCACCCCGGCAGGGCCTCAAAAACTTCCTCTTCTTCTTGAAACTGGGTTGTAGTCCCAGCAGTGGGCACCACTCCAGGTGGCGCTGCTGGAACTAAGAGCTTCGGCCCGCTGATTGGCTGGCAGCCCCATTAGACATGACCGCCTACCTCAATGAGGTGGAAGTCCCACCTCAGACCAATTAAGGGCCTGGGGATTGTAAAATGTGATCTGGATTGCCGGGCCAGGCAGTGGCGGGATCGCCACCAACGTTTTTGTCGGTGGACACCTCCCGTCCAACGAGGGTAAAATTCCAGCCATAGTCTTTCCTTCTTCATCCTATCAAAACTTTCATAGTTTTAAGAACCTCTACTAAATCTCCTCTTAGCTTTCTTTGCTCCAATGGAAATGTTCCTAGTATCTCAAGTCTCTGCTCATACCTAAACATTTGTAGCCCTGATGTCATCTTGGTGAATCTGCATTATATGCTTTCTATCACTTTAAAATCCTTTCTATAATGGGGTATGCCAAACTATGCAAACTGTGGCATAGCCATTACTTTGTACAAATCTTTCATAAGTTTCTTGCTATTGTATTCTGTGCCCATGTTAATAATACCCCTTTATATTGCTTCATTTACCTGTACTTTTAAGGTGTGGTGGTGAGTTTTTGGAGGTGTGATTGTGTGGTGAGTTATTGGAGGAGTTGTGGTGAGTTTTTGGAGGAGTTGTGAGTTTTTGGAGGTGTGGTGAGCTTTTGGAAGACTTGTGGTGAGTGTTTGGAGGTGTGGTGAGTTTTTGGAGGTATGGTGAGGTTTTGGAGGTGTGGTGAGCTTTTGCAGGTGTTGTGAGCTTGTGGAGGGGTTGTGGTGAGTGTTTGGAGGTGTGGTGAGTGTATGGAGGTGTGGTGAGTTTTTGGAGGAGTTGCAGTCAGTTTTTCAAGGAGTTGTGGTGAGTTGCTGGATTTGGCAGGGTGTGTTGCTGGGTCCTCACAGGGATGACAAAGGAGTAAATGACCTGTCCACAGAATGGCTGCAACATGTACAGCAGCTGCAGTTACACTGCCTCTGGGTCTGTAGAATGATGGGGAGATGGAGCAGAGGCTACAGAGAGGGCACACTCTGTGTGATGCCCTCTGCCAAGTTGGAGCTGGACTCCTCCATGCTCCTTGACAGTGCCAGCCAATGCACCCAGCATTTCTGTATGCACGCCCATCAGCACTTTTTTGTATGCCGCCCTATTGAGGTCCTTACTTAAGTCCTCAGCAGCAGAACTCATCTGTGACCCCATCCTCCAGTGAGCTAGCAAACAAACCGTCCTTTACCGCTGATGTTGCTGCATACCACTCACGCCCAGTGACTCACCACATGCTGATTCCAATCTATACCAGCCTCCAAAGTATGTGCAGTGCCAGTATCTGAGAAAGTGGCTGCATCAGATCAAGTGACAAAACTTTTTCATCAGTGCCGCACTGTTGTTCTCTCTTTTCCTCCTGAGGCTCCTGTGGCTGGGCAGGTGACAGTTCTTGGGTCTCTGAAAGCAGAAAATCAGAACAGAAAAGTTGGTGTGAGGGAAGGGTTTGGGGTGGGAAGCAAAAGGTTCAAGGTCACACCATCAGCAGCTTGCTCATCATGATAGACTTCAGGATAAGGATGAGCTGGGAGTGGAGAAGGGATGGAAGGCAGGAACATACCATCATCCTCAATGATCTGAGCACTGCTGGATGCCACGGGCTCTGTCGCGGCCAGCCCTGTGATGCTGAGAGCCATTTCCTCCATGGGGCTCAGGAGATGAAGATGTTCCTGTCCCCTGGTGGTTCTGCTCTGATCCCTTCTATTGTGTGCCACCTTGTCCTGCAAAAGAGAGAGGGCAGAATGTCCATGATTGTGTTGTACTGTTTTTGGATGATGTGCCTGCTGTAGCTGAATAGCTGGAGGTATTTGGAGGCAGCGAGTAGCAAATGTGAGGCTGGCAGCATTGGTAGGTGTGTGGTGAGGTGGAGTATCTGGGTGTTAGGCACAAGCTCTGAGTGCCAGGGAGTGCTGAACAGGGGATGATGCATTGAGCAGTGAGAGAAAATAATGATATGTTGGGTGGGAGATGTCATGTGACGATGCATGCACTAGGGCGGCACAGTGGCGCAGCGGTTAGCACTGCAGCCTCACAGCTCCAGCGACCCGGGTTCGATTCTGGGTACTGCCTGTGCGGAGTTTGCAAGTTCTCCCTGTGACCGCGTGGGTTTTCGCCGGGTGCTCCGGTTTCCTCCCACAGCCAAAGACTTGCAGGTTGATAGGTAAATTAGCCATTGTAAATTGCCCCTAATGTAGGTAGGTGATAGGGAATATGGGATTACTGCGGAGTTAGTATAAATGGGTGGTTGTTGGTCGGCACAGACTCGGTGGGCCGAAGGGCCTGTTTCAATGCTGTATCTCTAAATAAATAAAAAAACCTTGACCACCTGCGTGAGGTCATTAGACCTCCTGTGGCACTACGGCCAGATTCCCAGAAATTGACCTTCCTGGCCACTTGCTCCCAATCCCTTCTGAGGATGCTATTTGAGGGATTCTTGGCCCCAACACGGAACCAGGGCATCTCTCCTCCTGCCCGCCTCCAGCACTGCATCCATTTACCCTGGAGCCCTCTCTCTGCTGTGGTGTTTCTTTTTCCATGTTTTAAATTGAGCAATGTTATTCAGTACAGCTTCACTTTGAGAAGGGAAGACTGCCTTCAAGAGCAGAAGCCTGGCTGCACCATGTGCTACTGCTTGGCCGCCTGCAGAGCATAGTGGCAGTCAGCATATGTTTGGTCCTACGCTACAATTGTGGTAGAGGTGGTAGCACAAAATTTACGTGCTGCCCATCTCTAATGGATCCGGTGCTGACAGGTCATAAATTGTGACCCCCTTAACCCCAAAACTGGGTAAGTCAATTTTTAGTCCATTATATTTGCAAAGCTATGTCTGTTCTTCCACACTCTTCAGAGTATTCCCATTGAGTTTATGCTACTTTTCTTGTCCATTTTGCTTTCTTTTCTGCTTGCTCTTCAATTTTCCTCCCTCCCTGCTATATTAGTTTAAACCCTCTCCCACAGTACTAGTTACGGTCCCAATAAGGACACTGGTTCCATACGGCAGAAAGAAGGCACCTTCCAATCCTTCAATCCTGGGAAATTCATACAGAATAAATAACAAACAAACATAAGCACTCTTGCTGGGCCAGATTACTTGGGCTTACATGTTGAGTATGCTCCATGCTGTCGTTTAGGCACACCTGCTCTATACAGCTTTATGTTAAAGGAGTCTCATTGAAAGTAGGCACATAGTACTCATCCTTCTGGCAGCAGTATAATAGAAATGACCTGACCTCTAGACAGCATCAATGACATGCATTTGTGAACTGCAGTTGGATTTCCAGCTAAAGCAAAGTTCTGGGCTGGAGTGTCTGGCGCTGATTTGCAGCAGTGGTAGAAAGGAAAGTAAACTGGTTAGAAGGACTAATGGGGGTCAAAAGTGTCTGTTTGACTTCCACTGACTTCACACCCCTCTTTTAATGTAAAAGTACCATTTGTTTTGCAAGCATTGATACCGATTTATGTTCCTTTCAGCACCTTCTGACTTGAGGCCACTACTTGTTTATATTTTTAATTCAAGAATAGCCTGGACCCTCACCATCCTGGAATATACTCCTCATAATTGCATCCATAGGAAGAACATTTTACTGTTTATGACTCTTCTAAGCTTTTTTATGTCATTCATTCTTCCCAACCCGTGATTGCCTTCTATATAATAAAAAGCTTCCAGTCCCAAATCAACTTCCTGGACCGTGAGGATCAGAGTTATTTTTTCTGGAGATTAATTTGTACAAAAGATGACTAATGAGCTTAAATTTGTGGGTCATGCTAAACAGTAATTCAGTATTGCAGTACACAGGGCAACTAAAAATAATGAACTAAAATAAAAGCAAAACACTGCGGATGCTGGAAATCCAAAATAAAAACAAGAAATGTTGGAAATGCTCAGCAGGTCTGGCAGCATCTGTGGACAGAGAAGCAGAGTTAATGTTTCAAGTCTGTGACCCTTCGTAAAGATAATGAAGAACAGTTTTAAACTACAAAATCCCCTACACGCCCTAGCGAAACTGGAGTCAATGGGAATCAGGAGGAAAACTCACTGCCGGTTGGAGTCATACCTGGCACAAAGGAAGATGGTTGCGGTTGTTGGAGGTCAATCATCTCAGTCCCAGGACATCACTGCAGGAGTTCCTCAGGGTAGTGTCCTAGGCCCAACCATCTTCAGCTGCTTCATCAATGACCTTCCCTCCATCATAAGGTCAGATGTGGGGATGTTCGCTGATGATTGCACAATGTTCAGCAGCATTTGCGACTCCTCAGATACTGAAGCAGCCCGTGTCCATGTGCAGCAAGACCTGGACAACATCCAGGCTTGGGCTGATAAGTGGCACGTAACATTCGCGCCACACAAGTGCCAGGCAGTGACCATCTCAAACAAGAGACAATCTAACCATCTCGCCTTGACGTTCAATGGCATTACCATCGCTGAATCCCCCACTAATAACATCCTGGGTGTTACCATTGACCAGAAACTGAACTAGACCAGCCACAAATGCTGTGGCTACAAGAGCAGGTCAGAGGCTGGGAATTCTGCAGTAACTCACCTCCTGACTCCCCAAAGCCTGTCCACCATCTACAAGGCACAAGTCAGGAATGTGATGGAATACTCTCCACCTGCCTGGAGGGGTGCAGCCCCAAAAATACTCAAGAAGCTCGACACCATCCAGGACAAAGCAGCCTGCTTGTATGGCACCCCATCCACCTTCAACATTCACTCCCTCCACCACTGACGCACAGTGGCAGCAGTGTGTACCATCTACAAGATGCACTGCAGCAATTCACCAAGTTCCTTCACCAGCACCTTCCAAACCTGTGACCTCTACCACCTATCAGGGCAAGGGCAGCAGATACATGGGAACACCACCACCTACAAGTTCCCCTCCAAGCCACACACTATCCTGACTTGGAACTATATTGCGTTCCTTCACTGTCCCTGGATCAAAATCCTGGAACTCCCTCCCTCTGGGTGTACCTACACCAGAAGGACTGCAGCAGTTCAAGAAGGCAGCTCACCACCACCTTCTCAAAGTCAATTATGGATGGGCAATAAATGCTGGCCTAGCCAGTGATGCCCACAACTCCTAAACAAATAAAAAAAAAACACACAAACACATTCATTGTTACTTTTTTCATTAAAACAATAGACCCCTGTAAAAAACAACATTGTTGAAAGATATGTGAGAAATATTCAGAGTCTTGGTACTTTTATTCTCCAACTAATATTAATCAGGAAAGGAAACATTGGACAGTAAGAGTATTTCAGAAGGATTACTGCTAATGTGTGTTTTCCAATGTGGATTGAATACTCAGTAAATGATTACCACATGTCAACAAAGAACAATTAAATCAATTACTAGGGGGTGGATTCCATTAATGCAGTCGATCCATTTCAAGCACAGTCTATTTCTTATAAATTCAGTTGTTAGATTTGTTTCATTCATATTATCTGTTGTAACACCAAACTCC
Source organism: Heterodontus francisci (assembly GCF_036365525.1). Taxonomy (NCBI): domain Eukaryota; kingdom Metazoa; phylum Chordata; class Chondrichthyes; order Heterodontiformes; family Heterodontidae; genus Heterodontus; species Heterodontus francisci. The sequence goes on along the minus strand of NC_090378.1, from coordinate 26,749,153 downwards.
CATCTTGCTGTTTTAGTTTTAGAGATACAGCATTGAAACAGGCCCTTCGGCCCACCGAGTCTGTGCCGACCATCAACCACCCATTTATACTAATTCTACACTAATCCCATGTTCCCTACCACATCCCCACCTGTCCCTATATTTCCCTACCACCTACCTATACTAGGGGCAATTTATAATGGCCAATTTACCGACCAACCTGCAAGTCTTTTGGCTTGTGGGAGGAAACCGGAGCACCCGGAGAAAACCCACGCAGACACAGGGAGAACTTGCAAACTCCACACAGGCAGTACCCAGAATTGAACCCGGGTCGCTGGAGCTGTGAGGCTGCAGTGCTAACCACTGCGCCACTGTGCCGTCTTAGTCACATTGCTTACTTCAAACCTATTTTGCACACAGGACTGCTCCAAATTATCAGATGCACGTTGTACTTAAATCTCTTTACTCCACAGTCACATTCCATTAGATTTTCGTGCAGTTCAGAGCCTGAACAAGAACAAACTGCATTCATACATTGCCTTTATCATAGAGAAACAGTCCCAACGCACTCCATAGAGACAAATCAGACAAAAACATTTGCTGAGACAAAGAAGGAGCTGTTAGAAGTGATGACCAAACTCTTGGTCAGCGGTGGGTTTTTAAAATGTTCAAGAAAGAGAGCTATGTGGAGAGGCACAGGAGTTCAGGTTAGAAATTCTAGAGCATGGGGCCTAGGTGGATGAATGCAAACCTGCCAATGGTGGGGTGAAGGCAGGGGAATGCACAAAAGACCAGGCTCAGAAGAACACAGAGATGAAGGGAAGGGAGGATTGTAGGGCTGAAGGAGGTTATGGAGATAGGGAGGGGCGAGGGATTTAAACACAAGGATGATAATTTAAAATTTGATGCATTGAAGGACCAGGAACCAATGTAGGTCCGCAAGGACGGGGTGATGCGTGAACGGGAGTTGGCGCGGGTTGGGATACAGGCAGCAGAGTTTTGGATAAATTGAAGTTTACAGAGGGTACAGCAAGAAATTGCTTTTATATGGTGCTTTTCACAAACTTAGAAAAAATTTCTTCATGAATAATTATGTTTGAAGCATAGTTACTGTTATGTTGGCAAATGCAGCATCAATTTGCACATAGCAAGGGACCACAAATAGCAATGAATTTATTGTTTTGGTGGTATCGATTGAGGGATAAATGCTGGCCCTGCAGGACACTGGCAAACTCTGCACTCTTCCTCGAATAGCTCCAATGAGATCTTTTACATCTACAAAACAGACAGAGAAGGCCTCAGTTTAACATTTTATCTAAAAGACAGTACCTTAGCCAATGTGTACTCTCGAAACACTACACTGAAGTGTGAGCCTAGATTATCTGCTCAAGTCTCTGGAGTGGGGCTAAAAGCCATGAAAACTCTGGGCTGTATCTTAACCCTCACCCACCGCCACCCCACCTGCCAAATGTGGGTGGTTTAGAGTAGGGTGAGATGTTAAAACTTTAAAAATCTCAAACCGACCCCAACTTACTTATGGGTTTAAGAGAGGCAGAACAAGGGGCAGACAGCCAACCTGCTCGAAGGAGGCTGGAAGGCCAATTAAATGTATTAATGAGGCTGGCAGCCTTTGACTTAACCTATTTTGCGTTGCCCCCACCCCCCCAAACTACCCACCCCCACCCACTTGGTCAGTAATCAGACCCCATTGTCCAGGATTAGGATTCAGCCACTGCCCCGCCCCCTTCTCCACATCATTCCCGCTAGCAGCAACAGGCAATTTACCTACATTTGCAGCCTTCTTCGGAGTGCTCCCTGCTCAACAGAAAGCCAAGCCTGTCAATCAAGCTGACTTCTGGGCGGGAAACCTGTCAAAGTAAAGCCCGAACTTCTGGGTTTCTTGACAGGAACTCCGCACCCCCGCCTACACAGCCCACTCCCATCAAGACTCAGCCAGCCCTCTGTCTCAGAGGGGAAAACTCCAAGCTGACAAGAGAATAGGGTTAGGGCTAGAATAGGTGGTTATCCTTGTCAGTGACAACAACCCTTCTGATCCTTTTAGATGAGCTGTTCAGAGACCACATAAAAATTTTACTTTGAAAATAATGAAACCATTTTCGACATGGACAGACTGTTTTGCTTACAATAGTAGAAATGCTGATGTTTAGGATTTTTATCAGTGTAGCATATAATGTATAGTTAATATATATAAGCATTTGCTCCTCGAACTTAGATAATGAAAGGCCTTCGAGAAAGTCATTAAAACTCATTTTTAAATTAGAATTCACAATTAGTATTTTGTGCATTCTCTCTGTTTTTTTTGGCATTAGGCTATTTATACCTGCTAGTCGGACAATAACATCAGTCAGTTTAGTTGTATTTCATCATTCAAAGTCCTGTTTCCATGCTTTAATTCAAGAGCACACAATCTTGATTTAAGAATGGAAACTTCTTCCCAAAAGATTTTCAGATGCACAGGATCTCCATAAACATGACAAAAGAGCGGAAGCATGACCTTTGATCGAAACTGTCTTTGCCACTAACCTTTCTTCAATGCACGTGTGGTATCCCAGTAGACAGGAAATGAAGGTGTTGGAAAAGGTTAAAATTACTCATGAACAATAAGTACGTGTGCAGTAAATTAAATTACTTTTATATTTAATCATTTGTGAATGCAGCTGAGAAGCAAATATCTAACTGAAAATTTGATGTTATAGATTTGTTTATTTAATCAATGATGAATCATAGAATAACGTGATTTTTTTTCCCCAAAACTAATCCGTACTAAACGCTCACAATGAATAGATTGTATTTTAGTTAGTACAGCTATTATTTAGAGAGAAAGGCGCAGCCATCAGAAAACAATTATGCACAAAGTATGAACAAAGCCCTCTTAATTACACAGAAAATACTTGGTTGCCCTAATTATAGCAGTGATTTTATTTGCTAGTCTTGTAATGGCAGGTTTTAAAGGTATGTAGCTATCTGGTAAACAAATAACATTATCATCATGACAGAAAAATCTGATTAGGAAACTTAATTATTACCTAATGCAGTATTTCTGGTTCTTAATACTAAACACTGTGTCCAGGACTCACAATAACAGAATACCTGTTTAATCTTGAAGGCAAAATATGGGTTTAAAAAATCTTTGAAATATTAAGAGATATCAGTTTCAAAAAAGTTCATGAGCATGAAATATCCACAATTCTACATTAATTTTGTGTCAGGATAGAACCACTTTTGATGTATGTAAATTTAAAGTAGACCGCATGAAAGCAAACCTTGCAGAATGCAGGGTACACATAAAGGCTTGGACATACTCAGGTGGAAATTTGTTTTGTTCCATTTCCAAGACTCTAATAGATGGCATGCGGGAAGTGCGCGCCAGAAACCTAAGCTTCACCCGAAACTGGGCCCCATCAGAGCATTGGCAGTGAGCTGTGGATGCCAAATGGACACCTGAGGATGAACTTGGGCCACCTGCTTCTGAAGTAGAGTTCAGGTAGGTCCTTTTGGATTTGAGGTGATTGGGAGGGAGGGAGAGCGGGAGTTGAATGAGAGAGGGCCATGTGAAGGACAGCAACACTGTTTGGGAACACTCTGGAGCCGACAGGAGCTCTGTGCTCCCCAGACTCCACGTTCAGGTAAGTAATTTTATTTTTAAATCTAGTCTTATTGATGGCAACCTCCCTCCTTAAAGGGACCGCTGGTTAACTCACATGCAGACATGCTGATCCTGAATCCAGTTGGCCCTGCAGCACACAGGGCAGCTTGATTTCAGGAAAGGCAACTCAAACAGGTACAAGCCATGAACACCTCTGCTAGAGCTTTGACCATATTGGCATGCAGCACACTTCCATCTTCGAATGCATGCATGCACACGGTTCAGCATATTGGATGCTAACGCATTCGTTTTACTCATGTACATCTGGTGTGGCTTCAATGAGTTTCTAAGTTGCGAGATCTTAAACACTTTAGCTCTGATGCAAATATATGGCGTGAATAAACAATTACCCAATGCAATTTTCTCTTTCTTCTTTGCAAGTTTTTTGCACTAAAGAGAAGCTAATAACCTGCAAATACCATACATCATGGCAGTGGAATTTTCTGCCTGCAATCAACCGGATATAAAGATTCATTGTCCAACACATTCATATGAGCAACCAAATCACAAAATGCTGAAACTGCTGCTCAGTTTTAGAACTCTTGTAATATTTTATGTTTCCTGGTACAACTTCTTCAGCTGACCGTGTAACACAGAAATATATACACTCCCAGTGCACAAAGATAATGAATTATATTTTATTATATAGCTGCTGTGAGATGTATGAGAACCTTTTTACAATCAAGTTACAAGTTGTGCATCCTAATCCACTCAGCCCATTTGTTTCTGGTATTTACATTTTTTTGTCATTTTTCAGTGCACATTCTAAACTACTTTGTGCACACAAATTTTTGGTTTTATTATACCTTTCAGTGCGATTCCTCAATAGCAGAAGTGGGCAGGCAACAGCTACAATGGACTAATTCTTAAATATTACGGGCAGAATTTACCACCCGCTCCCCCGCACCCCTCCCCACCCCCAGCCAGGAGCGGGCAAAGAGGCAGCCGTGTAAAATTGTGTGGGAGGTGGGGGGGGGGAGGGTGGGTGGGGGACTGCCGTGCCCGTTGCCTACCTGCCCCACTGGTTTTCTACCAGTGGAAGGGAGGTGGCAAATGGCCTGCTCCTGGCCAAGTGAGGCCCTTAAGTGGCCAAATAATTGCCACTTAAGGGCCTCTTCCTGCTGCCACTGTATTTTACTAGTGGCGGACAGGCACTTCAGCACCAGCGGATGCTGCCCAGTAACATCTGGCAGCCTCCTTGCGGGGTGGGGTGGGGGCCCTCCTAATCGGGAACCCTGTGCCCCGCAGAGGGTCCTCCCCAGTAGCATGGGCCGCCTCCACTAAAACTACACTCCCTCCCCCCACCCTGAACTCCGACCCACCCCCTCCTTCGCTGGGGTCTATCCGATTGTCCCCAGTGAGGTCCGACTCCCACTTACTTCTTTGAAGGGTGCCGTCCATCATTCTCTTCTTGCTGGGTACATTCTCAGCAGTGGCCACTGCTGCCAGTGAAGCTGCTGGCACTGAAGAGCTGCCGGTCCTCCGATTGGCCAGCAGCTCTTGGAGGCAGAACTTCCTGACTCAGAGGGGCGGAAGTCAGGAGTGTGATGGAATACTCTCCACATTCCAGTATGAATGCAGCTCCAACAACACTCAGGAAGCTCAACATCGTCCAGGACAAAGCAGCCGCTTGATTGGCACCCCATCCACCACCTTAAACATTCCCTCCCAACACCACTAGTGCACAGTGACAGCAATGTGTACCATATACAAGATGCATTACAGCAACTCACCTCGCCTCCTTCGACAGCACCTTCCAAACCTGCGACCTCTTACACCTAGGAGAACAAGTACAGCAGATGCATGGGAGCACCACCACCTGCAAGTTCTCCTCCAAGCCACACACCATCCTGACATGGAAATATATTGCCGTTCCTTCACTGTCGCTGGATCAAAATCCTGGAACTCCCTCCGTAACAGCACTGTGGGTGTACCTGCACCAGATGGACTGCAGTGGTTCAAGAAAGCGCTCACCACCACCTTCTCAAGGGCAATTAGGGATAGGCAACAATGCTGGCCTAGCCAGCGACGCCCACATCCCATGAAATGAATTTAAAAAGAAGTCCCACCTAAGGTCAATTTAGGGTCTGCGCCACGCAAATTAGCAACATGGCTTCCAGGCCCAGCAGAGGCGACTCTCCCCCAACTTTTTAGCAGGTGGGCAAGGCCACCGCCTTAATGTTAAATTCTGGCCATTTTTTAAGTGGTGCAAATAGCAGTTGTAATGTGATATCTTTGTACAAAATGACAAATGCATTTACCTTCCAGGTTGTGGATGTTGGAGCACTATTAACAAATATTCCAACAAATATATTTTCTTCCTTTTTTTCCTTCTCCTAATTTTCTTTCATTCCTTGATTCTTCCTGCCATTAACTTTTGGTACCTCTCCCAAATAAGAACATACAAACCTATGAAATAGGCGCTGGTATAGGCCAGACAGCTCCTCGAGCCTGATCCACCATTCAATAAGATCATGGCTGATCTTCTACATCAACTCCACTTTTCCTCCATCCATATCTCTTGATTCCCTTAGTGCTCAAAATTTATGAATCTCAATCTTGATTATACACATCTACTGAGCATCCACTGTGATCTGGGGTAGAGAATTCAAAGATTCACAACCCTCTGAGTGAGGAAATTTCTCCTCTTCCCAGTCCTAAATCACCGCGATCTCTTATCCTGAGACTATGACCCCTATTCTAGATTCTCCAGCTGGGGGGAAACATCAGCACCTACCCTATCAAGCTCTCTCAGAATACTGTGCACTTTAATGAGCCCATTCTACTCAATTTCTCTACATAGGACCACCCTCTCATCCCAGGAAATCAATCGAGTGAACCTTTATTGCACCCCCTCTAGGGCAAATATATCCTTCCTTAGGTACAGAGGCCAAAACTGTACACGTACTCCAGGTGTAGTCTCACCAAAGCCCCATATAAATGCAGTAAAAGTTCATTACTCTTATACTGCAAACCCCTTGCAATAAAGGCCAACAAAGCATTTGCTTTCCTAATTGCTTGCTGTACTTGCTTGTTAACTTTCTGTGATTGTTGTACAAGGACACCCATATCCCTCTGCATACCAACATTTACTAGTCTCTCACCTTTAACAAATATTCTGCTTTTCCTTTCTTCCTCTCAAAGTTGTTAATTTCATACATTCCCATATTGTACACCAACTTAATTGTGATCGGGCAAGATTATTCATTCATGAGCCCAGACATCATGTGTCAACAGACTAATTGACTGGGTGGAAGGAGAGGGAAATGGCAGAGATCAGAACTGACCATAACCTATTCACACCCAATGTCCACACCTAGACAGTGATTAGCAATTGGAACCCCGACTGATTTTTCCCAATGTCTCGCTTTGGGGCACTGTAGTCAATTGTATCAACGTTGCTTCCAACCAGGTAGCGATCAAGGGCCCAATTTTCAAACGGCTATCCAGACATGCCCGCAATTTCCCGCTGTTGGCCGGCATGCTGGTTTGCTGGCCTGGCCCTGCCTCGGGGCCATTTTTGAAGAGGCTGGTTGGTGGGTGGGTGTGGAGGGTAAAGATGGCTACCCGCCCACAAGTGGCAGGTAGTGGATTAAGCCCCTTTATTGGGCCTAGTAAAGCCACTGTGCAGACGTTGACTGGAATTTTCCAGTCGGCAGTCAGGCCCCCATTGAGGCCAAATCCCAGCTGATGAATGAAGACTGGCCGCTGAAGAGGTTCTCCCTCCACAATGATGGCCTGGCAGCTGTGGCCTCTTTTTATTTTGAAGTTTTAACAATGTCTTCAGAGAGTGCCTCCATCCTCAGGCGGCTGGTGTTTCTTCTGCCAGCATCCGCTGCTCCCTTCTCTGACAGTGGGGCTGCCAATATGTCAGTGTTGGAGGGCCTCCTATTGGCCCTCCAGCCTCGGGAGCCCCTCGTTGTCCTTGATTGGACAGAGAGCGTGCACCCTGGTCATTAATTGGCCAGCTCAACATAAATCGCGTTGGGTGTCAGACACTGATGTAACTTGGCATTGGGGTCCAGAAATGTACCCGACATCAGGGTCCCAACCCCAAAATTCAGCTCAAGACATGGAACTACAGATCTTCTAAACTGTTGGCCTTAATCAGCTCAGCAACAGGAATCCAGTGGTTTTGGGAAAATAACCTGCCTAGTATTTTCTGTCAAATCATCCACCCTGATTATAGACAGTTATTGCCTTAACTCAGTTGTTTTCAAACTTTTCTACACAGGGGGACTTGCTAAGTAGTTTTTCACTCTCCCAGGGACCCTAGAAAATGTGGGCATTTTCTCAGGAGCCCACAGAGCTTCGGAAAGACAGTTGCTGGAAAGAAAATAGTGCAATTATTACTGAAAAATTATAGTAACAAAAATAATCTGCTTTGTATGGGGTGGGCGGAGCTATTGTTAATGAGTGGAAGGAATTTCGCCAGTGGTTTCGCAGTATTGGTGCGGCAAAGTGGCGCAGTGGTTAGCACCGCAGCCTCACAGCTCCAGGGACCCGGGTTTGATTCTGGGTACTGCCTGTGTGGAGTTTGCAAGTTCTCCCTGTGACCGCATGGGTTTTCACCGGGTGCTCCGGTTTCCTCCCACAGCCAAAGACTTGCAGGTGGTAGGTAAATTGGCCATTGTAAATTTCCCCTAGTGTAGGTAGGAGGTAGGGAATATGGGATTATTGTAGGGTTCTTATAAATGGGTGGTTGTTGGTCGGTACAGACTCGGTGGGCCGAAGGGCCTGTTTCAGTGCTGTATATTTCTGAACATCGAGGAAGTTTGGACTTAGTGTAAAATGGCAAGTCAACTGCCTTATATTGAGAACTGGCATTATATTGTTGTTTTGGCACAAGTTTTCAGGAAATTCTGAAGCAGTGTGTTTCTAAAACTGATAAAATCTGGTTAACGTTCAACACTTCTTCAAAGTACTTCAGAAAAAAATAATCGTTATTACACAATTCAGCCTGTCAGTCTTACTGAAGAAGCACTCTGCGCTGTTCTGTTACCTGGTTGACCCTAGTGCATTCCTTGCAGCTTGGGAAACGTGTGTGCTGGCTGTTAAAGCCAGAATGCTGGGTTAAATCCTCAATTCATTGTCTCTTTGGGCATTTTAGTCACTTACCTGATAGTTGCAAGGGGGTTTCCCATTCGCCTGCAAACCCGCCCGGGTTAAACCCTGAATTGTCTGGGTTCATGTCCCGACCAGATGCCACTTTCCAGGTCTTTAACTCCCCCTGCCCATACCCAAACCCATCTCCCCTTGGCAATTAAAGATCTGTCCGATGTTTCAGGTCAATAATCTTTCAATTAATTAGCTGCAAAATGCTTTGGGACATCCAAAGGATGTAAAAGACATTTTATAAATTCAATTCTGTCTTTTAGGAAGAAGAAGTGACATTTGGATTTAACTGTAATACCAGATCAACCAATCACTTCCCACAAGCTATTTTAACAGATACTCATCCCCTTCACAAAGGCTCTCCTCCCACCCAAATGCCCCACCCCTTCACATGGGTAGTCTTCTCTCACTGACTTCCCTCCTCCTCCAATTCAGTAACACTTTCATCTCTCTTCCACTGAGGCATTCTGTCCCTATAACCCCAACCCCCATAGTCAGTTTACATTTTCATTTTCTCCATCACCCCAAGTTCACAGAAGCACTCTCCTCTCATCCAGTTCACAGACACTAAGCATGCTCCTATACTGCTAGTCTTGACTGTCACTCCTAGCCTACTTATCTGGTTGGAGGCAGGAAATCCAGGTATATAGCGAGACTGACGGTCCCATTTTATAGCATAACATTTGGTCCCAGTATAAATCAGCAGCATGACTAAAGCTGATTTTCTGGTCATTTATCTAATTTCCTACATTACAACAGTGAATACACTTCAAAAGTAGTTCATTGGCTGTAAAGCGATTTGGGATGTCCTGAAGCTGTGCAAGGTGCGATACAAATGCAAGTTCTTTCTTTCTCATTATACAACCTTAACAGATGAAAATGGTGGCCCTTTAGCCACCTCTCCTCCTGCATTTCAACAGAGAAGCCCCAGAAAATAGACAAAGTGACTGCAGAAATGAACTGAAAGCTCACAGTGTACCTGCAAACCCCTGAACCTATGGCTCTCACTAGCAGAAGAAAAAAGATTGCAACACATTCATCAGTGTTGCAGCAACAGCAGTAAAAATATTTTCAAATTATGAAGGTACTTATTGCTATTCCTAAGCTGCAGCATCAGTCTGTTGTCACTTGCCCCACCTCTGTTACCCCACATTCTACAATGAGGGTCACCCTTAGTCCTTTGGGTGCTGATATCACGCTGCAGTCTAAAGAGGGTACAAATACTGAAGGCAGATTAGACTTTTACTTCATGTTGCCTCGTCTGGAAAACATTGAATTTTTCAACTTGCCATCCAGGAAAGCGCTTGGCTTTGGCAGGAAGGAGAGCGGCGCAACCTGAATACAGCACATCAACCAGGTTTCTTTAAACAACAACAACATTTACAAGTTTATTATAAAACCAAGTCTTAACCAATAATGACATAAATCTATATATGAATTGAGATATTAAAGCTCCTTATTTTCCTTAGCCCTCATGCACACATATATACATCCAAAAACCGATTAACCAGGAAAAAAGGAATTTTGGTTTACAGCTGTTTCGTAGGAATGAAAGGAATAATAAAAAAATTAGTTTGTCATGATCTGGAAGGAGGTTCTTCAGTTTGCTGAGGTGTTCCAAAGTCTAATAGTTGGATGCCACTCGAAGTCTTTCCAGGCGAGGTTGATGAACAGTCTGTGATGGGTAGGCGTTCAAAGAACATCAACAGTAGAAGGCTTCACATAAGGTCTTCTATCAGGTGTGCAACAACAAGGATCTCCTTAGGTCTTAGAGCAGTAGTAAAAGGTTTCTTCCAATATTCAGGATTTCTTAAACCCAGGAGGCAACAGTACAGCTTGATGCAGCGATTAATCAGAGACAGGAGGCTATAGGAATCTGCTACATTCGAAATACAGGGTTTCTTCTCAAAAATGCAAGTAATACTTTTTCTGGGTCTTCTTCTGATCTCCAGGCAGGTCAATTTCAAATGTTTGCTTTTTGTCCAAACCTACTGGCTTTTAAAGTTCAAACTGAAATCAAAACCTTCCATAAACAAGTCACATGCCCAGTCATAAATTCTCTCTTGTCATAACATAGGGTAGCTCTGAGGTCAACCCCCTGCTGGTTTCCTTGAAATTACCTGCATTCCAGTCCTTATTTACCAGGTCAGCTTTTGTTGAACTTCCTTTTAAAACATCCATAACGTTCAACTATTTGCAGGTGTCTCAATGTCCACTGAAATCCTTTTTAGTCTTTAAAAAAAACGGAATCCTAAGTTTTAATACAAAAAATCCTCGTAGCAATTGATACAGAATGATGTGCAGCCACAGCATCTCTTATGCTCCTGACATTAGTATGAAAGTCTGCTTTAAGCTTTTTTTCTACTGCAGTTGTGGTTTACAGAAGACAGACAGCTCAGTCAAGTCTTTGTAGTGTTACAGAAATACATTCTAACATGTGTTATGACTGGGTGAGGAAGGGGTCTCAGGCTCCCCTCCTGCCCCTTCTCTGGTTTGGCCATAACAGGGTTCATCTTTTAAAACATGGTGATTTTTAGCTTCCCACCTCAGTGCACCCTTGCTCACTGTGCTCTAATTGTAATTGCAAATGAACCAGACAGATTTTTTCAGGTTTAAACAAGAAAGATGTAAGTTTATTAGCCTTATCACTCCAACCCAGTTACAATTACTAAAATACACAATGCAACCACACTCACATGCATACAAGAAGTACACACACACAAATAGATACAGTGGGGGAGAAAGAATTAAGGGAGGGGAGTTGAAGTAAATTTGTAATAAATGGAATACAGGTACTGTCCTTTGTTTTTGATGTAATGTCCTTGATTGAAGTTAGGTCTGGGAGTCCTTTCTGGGGCCACGTGCACAATCCCAAACTTGTTTCTCTGGTACCAGAAGGCCGAAGAGGGGCCTTGTATGTAGTCTTGAAGTCTAAGCTGCCACCAGGGGTTCCCTGGGACTTTTCTGGAGAGAGAGACAGAGAGACTTGTCTTCTGCCAGTCCAGTTGCAGTTTTTTCCTTTCTGTGAGGCACAATTCAAAAAGCCCCAGTCTTAACAGCAGGTAGGTCAGGTGAATCTCTTTGTTTGAAACAGCAGCTTCTGGGAGGGTTGTTTGATTTCAAAGCTTTCCAGACATACTTGGTGGGGGGTGGAGTTCAGGCTCTTACACAGTCAAAGGATGTTGATCTCCACTATTGTCCAGACCAATCTTGTTAATTGAATCAACCATGTTTTCAGCGGCTCAGCTCTGCTTTTTTTAAAAAAAACATGTTATTTCCATTGTCCAGTAAAAAGTTTCAAGTAGTGTCCCATATGACAGAATTAATATGTTTCCATTTGGCAGGTGTGATTTCCGTCACACATGGATCAGTCCATCCTCACCCATTTCATTACTCTGATCTATACAGAGTTCGGGAACAGGAAAAACATGATAGTGTCCCCATTAACATAATATATTTGCAGATCAGTCAAATTGCTGATGGTGACGAGCTTTCTTAAAGCTCCCCATTCTTTTTCCCCAGATTTTTTAAAATTATTGTTACTTACGTTCCCCAGAGTAGTCCAGATGTAATCAGCTGTAACTGAGGGTAATCTTGTAGAGAAGGGAACATCACAAGCTCAGAATTATTAAGTTGGTCTTTTCAGCTCTAAAGATAATGCACTATTTGTTCAACTACTCTGCAGCACTGTCTGTACCTGACTGGTAGTAGGGATGCTTGTTATCAATGTGTGAATTTGATTCTTCCTTGTGGACAGACAGGATGTTTACTGCTTGGGGAAAACTGGTTGAAACATACAAGCCAGAGGAGCAGCTAGTTCTTCAGATTAGGTTTTGACATCATGATCACATATGCCATAAAACTAGTAGCTTTTCTGGGATCAAGATTTTGAAGCAGATGTCTAACCAAACTTTGCTGATTTGCAAATTCCCACTTAGCAGGGAATCTAATTGCAGGAGCCTCCTAGTTCAGTTAAAATGACACGAATAGCACATTGCATTGCCACCATTCTTACACCAGGGCTTTGCATACTTACATCCAATCCAGGAAAGACAGCAGGCTAATTAACACAGACTCCTGAGAGATCTTTAAGCCAAGGGTTACTGACTGGGAGCAAACTGAATTGCAGGTTATCAGAATACATTGATTATATAACAACAAAGCAAAGCTGGACTTCTGTGACGAATTAAAAGCATTAACATGAGTGCAGCACTGTCCGTTCTCACAATTCGTAGCAAGGTCACTGTGGCCTTGGGGATAGTTACGTGTGTGGAACTTCACAACCCCTAGAGGTAGACACTGCAGAGATTAATCAGGCATCAAAGTCCCATTGTGAGTTCAAAATATCTTCAGCTTTTGTTGTAAAGTTAATATAAATGACTTGGTTTCCTAGGAAGAGCTCAGTAGTATCAAATGAGACATGCAATTCTCCAAAAAAAATCAAATGCTCTGAAGGTATTCATTGTAGACATATTTAGCTGTCAGACCACCTACACAATTAAAAGATCAGGAATTAGAAGCACATCAATTCCAGGAACACAAGCAGTCATGATGCCACCAGTAGAATCAGCTAATTTCTAAGGTTACTGTTGTGGCTCATACATGCTGACGCACTCCCTGGGCACAAACAGGAGACTACAGAGGCATTGGTTGTTGGACAAACTAGTTTCCCGTTGTTGACCGGTGCAATTAATGTATTGCGTTCGCGTTCTTTTTTAAAGGAAGAATTCTGCTTAAAAGTGTTGGGGAAATGACTACTGCAACACATTGGCCACCAAGTAGACCAAAAGTTTTTTTCAAAATTCTTTTCTCTGCGTCTATTCTGCAATATGACCTTTGCCAAACTGCTGGTCCTTAATCTTTGCAGAGCTGCAAATTAAAGTAAATTAGATTTCCAAAATGTATTTTAATGCACGCTATAAACCATTCTAACAAGTTCCTGTGCTAGTCCTGATAAGCTATTTATGCCACTGTTCTCAGGACTATCACCATAAGAAAAGTTCATGGTATGACAGTACATGTTCTTTCGCAATTATTTTTTGCTTTCCCAGAACTTCGTTCGCACAAAATTAGTGACATTTGGAGACAAATGAAAATTTGTGGCTCTATTGTATTAAATGGTTGATAATCTAGTGGCAATTTACATTAATTCCTTAGTAGAGGAAGTAATTTTTCTTTGAAAAATTTATAGGGATAAGTGATAAAGGAAGTGTAATAGTTGGGATAGTGTAGAAAGTTTTCTTTCTGGAATACAAAAGTGAGCTAAATTTTAGAAAAATAGTGCCGCCACATTTACCCTAGACAACTGGATTGATGAATGGTTTGGTTTTTAAAGATTTGGGTGTAAAGTGGAAGTTAACAGGCAGAATCCATTAAGGTAAAAACATCGATGGTCAATAAATTTGATTGCACAGCACCCATTTTTAGTGCATGATCCGATTTCTAGGCTATCTTATTTTTGCTCTACAGTTCATGGCAGTGTTGATTAACTGATGAGCACAATTTTGGCCAGACAGCTCGATGAAAAGAAATGGAGCCATCAGCAGAAAGCAACATTAAACAGTGATCTGGCAAAAAAAATATTTTCTTTAATTCTTTCATGGGATGTGGTCATCACTGGCAAGGCCAGCATTTGTTGCCCATCCCTAACTGCCCTTGAACTGAGTGGCTTGCTAGGCCATTTCAGAGGGCAGTTAAGAGTCAACTACATTGCTGTGGGTCAGGAGTCATATGTAGGCCAGACCAGGTAAGGATGGCAGATTTCCTTCCCTAAAGGGCATTAGTGAACCAGATGGTTTTCACAACAATCGATGATACCATTTATGGCACCATTACTGAGACTAGCTTTCAATTAATTAATTAAATTTAAATTCCACCAGCTGTCACAATGGGATTTGAACCTGTGTCCCTGAGGCATTAGCCTGGGCCTCTGAGTTACTAGTTCAGTGACAATATCACTATGCCACCGTCTCCCCTGAGCGGGCTTAGAACCAATAACAGATGGAACTGGATGAACCTCATTTGGACTTGTGCATTTACAGATTGAAACACAGCTTGATGGAGGGTAGACGAATGGATGAACAGGATGTAATATAAGTTGTCATGCGTTGTATGTTCAATATTACATTAAATATATCACAATTCCAACACTGGATTACGTTTCTGGAGTACCAGACTGAAAGTAAATCCCCATGTGCCTCTGATGACTTTCTTCCCTTTTTACAGTAAACGAGCATTCAAGTTATCCAAAACATGCTAGCTTTGGCATTTTTATTCCCCATCTTTTACCTTTCACTCTGCCTTTTAATTGCCATATCTTTTTGTTTTCATTTTTCTGAGTTCGTCAACCTCCTTTTCAACACTTGTCATGCCTGTTCTAATTTCCTCTGATTTATTTCTTCCTTTCTGGCTGTTTGCATATCTTTCCTTTTTCTCTTTATCACTGCCTCTATTTCTCATCCTTCTTAAGCAACTCACCAATGTTAGTTGTGGCATTTGAAAAACACGTCAAATGCCCACTTCCACAGAATCTCGATGAACCACATCAACAATGTTTTGTGATGCAAGGAATCCCACTTCAGTAAAAAAAAATTGCATTTTTAAATTGTGAGAAAGACAGACAGGATAATTTGTCTATATTCACAGTTGAATACAGATAAATGGTAAAAACAATGAGTACACACTGGGAAGCAATAAACATTTATAAATTATGCACCATTCAATAGTTTATTTTCCATAATCTACAATATCACAAGCATTTACCATGCCTGATGAGAAAAATGTAATTGGAAAGTTTAGTTAATTGATTCAAAATGAGCCACAATTACTTGTTATGGCACATTCATACTTCACAAGTTTACATTTAATACAAAGCTGAAACCACTTTGTACCAACACTAAAAGCTGGATTGTAAATGGAATGTAAAGGCCTGAACTGACTCCAAAAAGAAATAGGGTAAGACTCCCTTCTTATTTCAGTGTCGATACTAAATTCAGGCCGTAGTTGTACTACAACTGCAGCATCCATGAAATGTGTACCTGTTCCAGACCACAGCTACCGTTGTAGTGAGTGGATTTACAAGATGCCCTTCATAACATTCATCTTATCATTTAGCTTTGTGTCAAAATTGCTGGAGTTTGTGGAATTGTGACAACAATGCATAGTTTGCAGCAACCTGTGTGACAGCACAAATCCATACTAAATAGGACCAGTGTAACTTTATCGATTAGTTGATCAATCCAAATAGCAAGAAATTTGACCAACATTTGTTAAAATAAGTTCCACAATTCTCCGAGTGACCTGTTTACTTAGTGTTTCAGGTATTTTTGAAATCATTGCTGACCAGTGATTTTGAAGTTAATATTCTTATTGGGAAGGAACTTAATTAGTTCACACACCAAAACCAACCACAATACATGACATGAATGGTACACCATTAAGACATGCACATCATTTAAATGCATCTGACATTGGACAAGACTGACAATTGCATTAGAATGTTGTTCAAATCTCAAGAATGATTAAATAAAATCAATAGCATAAAAATAGAAACCCACTAACGGCTTAAAAGTGAACCCAATGCTTCCGAGGTTGTGCTTAGAATTAGAGTTGAGCCTGTTGTGACATAGGAAAACAACATGAATATTGTTATGTAGGTAAATAAAATGATACAGCACAGTGTGAATTCAATTTTGGTTATTCCAAACCCAAAGCTGAATGAAACGGAAATGCTTAGTTTGAACCTGTATTCTGGCTGCGTTCCAAGATGGCTGACATGGTTCAGCGATATCGGGCTGAATTTTCACCATGTAGGCGGGAAACAAGAGCCAGGTCTGTTTTCGGGTCAGAAACTCACCTCGAGGGGGAAACTGATTAAAGTTCAGATTTTCATAAGGGTGAGCCCTTACTTGGAATGAGACAGGTTTCCTGCCCACTTAGAGACAGTGAGGTTTTGCAGGAAGAATATTCCCAGACTAAATCCAAGGCTCATCGGGTTAACAAGATGAGAAGGATTCAGTTGTTTTGGAGGACAATTCGGGTTTTTGGTTGGCTGAGACTTTTTTCAAGGATTTAGATGGGGATGTTGGTGATGAAGGTTCCAAGGCTAGCAATAGTGAATTGTTTAGCAGACTGTCTTTGAGTGAGGCACAACAGGCAGACCCTCACTTAAAAAGTTTGTCTCAGACAGCATGTTCTGAGGCAGAGGCTGAAAAAGTCCGAGTGTGATATAAAGAGGAAGTGGAGATCTCCCCAGAAGCCTGCTGATGAGGACTAGGCTGTGGTCCATCAAATTGTTTGCCCTCCTAGCTACCACAGCAAAGTTTTGGGAATTGCCCATGAGATACCAGCAGCAGGTCATTTGGGTATTCAGAAGACACAGACTTGGATAATGATGCATTTTTACTGGCTGAAGCTGCACAGGTTGACTTCTGTAAGATATATCACACATGTCAGATGATTAGGAAGCTGCAGCCTTCAATTAAGCCAGCCCCATTAATACCGATACCTGCATTTGACAAACCATTTAGTAGGCCCCATTTGGATTGTGTAGGTATAGCACAGGTGGTAGAGAATGTAAATGGTGATATGGTGCACGTGATACACCAGATGATGAGTCTGAGACTGAGTGTTCCCAGATTGAACCTCCTGCGGTGAAAGCTGGCGAACACAGAGATGTTAGAGGGTTTGGATGAAGTGCTACAACGTCTACCAGAGCACCAGAGGAAAGACATAACTGACTTATTGAGGGAGTATAAGCAGGTATGCGTAGATAAGCCAGGTTGCACTTCTCTGGCTATTCATGAGGTTGATGTAGAGGAAGCTAAACCAATTAAACAAAACCCGTAGAGACTCAATCGCAGCAAATAGGCCAAAGTCAGAGAGGAGGTTCAGTACGTGTTGAGTAATTATATATTAGAACCTAGTCAAAGTAGTTGGAGTTCTCCTCTTGTTTTATAACCAAAACCAGATGGTTCTCAAAAGTTCCATACTGATTACCGAAAGGTTAATGCAGTAACTAAGACAGACTCATACCCGCTCCCAAGGCTTGAGGATTGTATTAATAGGGTGGGGAACCCAGCCTTTGTTAGCAAGATTGATTTTCTTAAGGGATATTGGCAAGTCCCCTAATCTGTTCCAGTGTAAAGTCATGCCATTTGGTATGAAAAGTGCACCGACTACATTCCAAAGATTAACCAATCAAGCAATTGCCAGGATGAGTAACTGTGTTGTGTACATTGATGACCTTTTAGTGTAGAGTGACACTTGGAGTGATCATGTCAGACACTTGAGAGCTCGATTTGACAGGCTGGCCAAAGCTAACCTTGTCATAAACCTGGCAAAAAGTGGGTTAACCAAGGCCAAAGTCACTTATTTAGGACACATCGTAGGTCAAGGTCAAGTATTATAACGAGAAGCCAAGGTTCAGGCAATAATAGATTTTCCTGTACCCAAGACAAAGAAAGAAGCGTTACGCTTTCTGGGTATGTGTGGGTTCTGCAGGAAATGTGTCCCTAATTCCACAACAGTAGTCACTAATCTGTTAAAGAAGTATGTGAAGTTCAAATGGTCAAGTCATGTCGAACAGAATTTGAGAAATTAAAGGCCATTTTAATAAAAGAACCAGTTCTTGCTGCCCTAGATTTTAATGAACAATTCAAAGTGGCTATCGACACCAGTGATGTAGGGGTAGGAACAGTACTGCTCCAAGATGAAGATATTGGTATGGAACAGCCCATTAGCTACTTCTCTAGGAAGCTCAATAAACATCTAAGTACTCAACCATCGAGAAAGAAGCTTTAAGTCTTGTACTGTCTTTACAACAGTTTGAAGTATATGTAACCAATAGTCAGGGAGAAATATTGGTTTATACAAATCATAATCCACCTATGTTTCTAGAAAAGGTCAGAACAAAGAACCCTTGGTTGTTTCATTGGAGTTTGATCTTACAGACATTTACGCTGAAAATTGTGCATATTGCAAGGAAAAGCAATGTAATTGCTGATGCTCGATCCAGAGTTTAAAGAAGGGGTGTAAAAGAGAAGGAAGGCCCTGAGTTATGATAATTCTATGATGTTTGAATTCTAATTGTCACATTTACTTGGCTTTGTTATTGGTTAAGCTATTCAAAGTGATTATCGACAACGCAGCCGGCATCTGACGTCATCAGACTGTGCCAATCTGCGCTCCTACTCTCTGCGCATGCGCTGCATTCCGCATTGCTGGGACTGGTTGGCGCATGGGCAGATTACGTCATACAGTAACGCGTGCAGAGAGCGGATGTGGGGGAAGCGGGGGTGGGGGGGGGAGAAGCGGGGGGTGAAAGCGGGGGGGGCGGAAACAGGGAGAGAGCGGTGCGGAGGAAGTGGGGAAGTGGGGAGAGAGCGGGGGTGGGGGAAGCGGGGGAGAGCGGGGGTGGGGGAAGTGGGGAGAACGCGGCCGAAGACCTTGGTGGTGGCGGCAGGTGCGCTCTCCTCCTCCTCCACCCCCCAGCCCACCCGCTCGGTCTCACCTCTCCCCCAGCTCGCCCACTCGCTCTCACCCCAAGCCTGCCCGCTCACTATCACCTCCTAGCCCGCCCGCTCGCTCGTTCTCCCTCTCCTGCCATTGTGTGCTGCCATGTGTTTAGGTTGCCTTCGTGTGATTATTTGAGCAGCGCCATCTTTAGTCCTGGCAGCTGCTGACATTGCAGACTTTGACGTTTTAGTGGCACAGGCTGCATTTGTGCATATGCCACTGCAGCATCACCTAATGGTAGCATTGTCAGCAGCCTGAGCGATTATGATTTTGTAAATACTTCTTCTTTGGTCTCCTTGCCTCGAGAGACAATGGGTAAGTGTCTAAAGGTGGGGTCAGTGGTTTGTGGAGCAGCGCCTGGCGTGGATATAAAGGCCAATATTAGAGTGACAGACTCTTCCACAGGTGCTGCAGATAAAATTGGTTGTCGGGGCTGATACACATTTGGCTCTCTCCTTGCACTGCTGTCTTTTTTCCTGCCAACTGCTAAGTCTCTTCGACTCGCCACTCTTTAGTCCCGCCTTTATGGCTGTCCGCCAGCTCTGGTGATCACTGGCAACTGACTCCCACAACTTGTGATCAATGTCACAGGATTCCATGTCGCATTTGCAGACGTGTTTAAAATGGAGAGATAGGCAGCTGGTGGATCTGATACCAGTGACGTGCTCACTGTACAATGCATCCTTGGGGATCCTGCCATCTTCCATGCGGCTCACATGGCCAAGCCATCTCAAGCGCTGCTGGCTCAGTAGGGTGTATATGCTGGGGATGTTGGCCGCCTCGAGGATTTCTGTGCTGGAGATACGGTCCTGCCACCTGATGCCAAGGATTCTCTGGAGGCAGCGAAGATGGAATGAGTTGAGACGTCGCTCTTGACTGACATACGTTGTCCAGACCTCGCTGCCATAGAGCAAGGTACTGAGGACACAGGCTTGATACACTCGGACTTTTGTGTTCCGTATCAGTCCGCCATTTTCCCACACCGTCTTGGCCAGTCTGGACAAAGCAGCGGACGCCTTTCCTATGCTCTTGTTGATTTCTGCATCGAGAGACAGGCTACTGGTGATAGTTGAGCCTAGGTAGGTGAACTCTTGAACCACTTCCAGAGCCTGGTCGCCAATATTGATGGATGGAGCATTTCTGGCGTCCTGTCCCATGATGTTCATTTTCTTGAGGCTGATGGTTAGGCTAAATTCATTGCAGGCAGCCGCAATCCTGTCGATGAGTCTCTGCAGACACTCTTCTGTGTGGGATGTTAATGCAGCATTGTCAGCAAAGAGGAGTTCCCTGATGAGGACTTTCCATGTTTTGGTCTTCGCTCTTAGACGGGCAAGGTTGAACAACCTGCCATCTGATCTTGTGTGGAGGAAAATTCTTTCTTCTGAAGACTTGAACGCATGTGAGAGCAGTAGTGAGAAGAAGATCCCAAACAGTGTAGGTGCGAGAACACAGCCCTGTTTCACGCCACCCAGGATAGGAAAGGGGTCTGATGAGGTGCCGCTAGCTGAATTGTGCCTTTCATATTGTTATGGAATGAGGTGATGATACTTCGTAGTGTTGTTGGACATCCGATCTTTGCTAGTAGTCTGAAGAGACCATGTCAGCTGACGAGGTCAAAGGCTTTGGTGAGATCTATGAAAGCAACATAGAGGGACATCTGTTGTTCGTGGCATTTCTCCTGTAGCTGGTGAAGGGAGAACAGCATGTCAATGGTGGATCTCTCTGCTTGAAAGCCGCACTGTGCCTCAGGGTAGACGTGCTCAGCCAGTTTCTGGAGTCTGTTTAAAATGACACGAGTGAAGACTTTCCCCACTATGCTGAGCAGGGAGATTCCACAGTAGTTGTTACAGTCACCGCGGTCACCCTTGTTCTTATAGAGGGTGATGATATTGGCATCACGCATGTCCTGTGGTACTGCTCCTTCATCCCAGCACAGGCAAAGCAGTTCATGGAGTGCTGAGAGTACAGCAGGCTTGGCACTTTTGATTATTTCAGGGGTAATGCCGTCCTTTCCAGGGGCTTTTCCACTGGCTAGAGAATCAATGGCATCACTGAGTTCCGATTTTGTTGGCTGTTTGTCCAGCTCATCCATGACTGACAGAGACTGGGTTGCATTGAGGGCGGTCTCAGTGACAACATTTTCCCTGGAGTACAATTCTAGTTAATGCTCCACCCAGCGGTCCATTTGCTTGCATTGGCCAGTGATCGATTTCCCTGATTTAGACTTGATGGTTGATGGTTGGTCCCAAATCTCTCTTCATGCCATCATACACTCCTCTGATGTTTCCGGTGTCGGAGGCCAGCTGAATACTACTGCGTAGGTGTTGCCAGTAGTCATTTGCGCAGCGCCTGGCTGTTCTTTGTGCAGCGCTTCTGGCTACTTTACGTGCTGCGGATGTTAACTCGCTGGGGGCTTTCTTGTAGTTCAACAGTGCAGTGCGCTTAGCGGCTGGCTATGACAGGTTCCAGCTCTTCGAAGTGAGATTGAAACCAGTCTACATTCTGCTTCTCACGTTTGCCAAAGGTGGTCATTGCTGAGTCATAGATGGCGTCTCTGATATGGGCCCACTTGGTCTCTGCATCCCCTGCAGGAGTGTTTTGAAGGGCTTTTTCAAGTTAATTTAAAAACTTATGTAACAGCTGTGGATAAGAAATTCTGTTAGTGTTGATGCACGGCAGCCCTTCTGCTTGGAGTGATGCAGCTTCTTTGGTTTGAGTCTAACTTTGCTGCACATCAGGGAGTGGTCGGTGTCGCAATCCGCACTGTGGAAGCTGCGTGTGATTTGGACACTGTTTATAGAGCCTCGCCTTGTGACGATGAGGTCCAGCTGGTGCCAACGATGTGATCTTGGGTGTCTTCATGAAACCCGGTGACAGGATTTTGTATGAAAGAATGAGTTGGTGATGCAGAGGTTATGATAGGTACACAACTCCAGCAGTCTCTGTCCATTCTCATTCAATACAATGGGAGGGATTTTATGTTGGTGACAAGGGCCTCCTCTGGGGAAGGCCTGCCACATTATGTGACAATTAGGTACTTAAGTGGACAACAGTGGGCCTTCCCCAGGATTATGGACCCCTGTGACAGAAGTCCAGCCTGCTGAGCACTGTCAGCCAATCAGATGCCGGCAGCTCTTTTACTGAGCAGCACCACTGCGGAAGTGGTGGCTGCTGCCAGTAATGCACCCACCAGAAGCCCAGGATCATCGAGGGACCCAGGTAGGTGAGAGTTTGTGGGGTGGGGGTCGTGGGGAAGGGGATTTTGGGGGTGGGGGTCAGCAGCAAGGGCAGGGGTGCAGCGGGTCCCCCCTTCCCGCTGCCAGGCCCCTTGATCAGGCACTAAGTGACTTTGAATGAGAGAACCCCTGGAGCAGGAAAGCAATGCGTACAGGTTTGCTTGGCGTGCTCCGCATGTGGTGGCAGGCCTGCCCGCTGCTGGAATAATACCAGCAGAGGCAGGATGTGGCCCTTAACTGGTCATTAATTGCCCAGTTAAAGGCCTTAATTGGCAACAGGGTGGGAAGGCCATTCACGGGCCTTCCCGCCACAGACTTAATAATGATGGAGACGGGAAAGTGCTGGGTCCCTCTGCCACCGTTCCGTCCATTTAAATGCTGTCCCTGCCATGGGGGAGAGCATAAAATCCCCCTGATATGTATAATTGTGGAATATGAAAATGTTACCTGTATAGTATGCAATAAGCTATTTGTTAAAATGTTTATGATGTTACGCACTTATTGTATTTCTAAATTATTGTAAAGAAACCTTTACCAAAGTAAGGCTTTCTTTTCCCCAAGGGGCAAAGTGTGATGGAATCTGTGGTTGCAAACTGAGAGAGAAACTAGAATTGAAACAGAAACAGACGCTGGAAAGCAAATTCAAATTTCCAGGGATACTGACACAAGGGGCTGGATTTTGTTCTCCTCCAGTTGTCAGGTGCTGTGACAGGAGGGGCCTGAAGATGGCTCTAGATGAGGTCCACCACGGACCTTGATGCCGGGAGGGCCCGGCTTGATCCTCCTGGCAACATGAGGCTCCATGGTGGCCCTCCCACTGCCTGCACACAGGCAGCTGATGCAATTGCTGGGACAGACAGCCCATCCTCTTGACGTGATTGAGCTGCCCTGGCCATTTAAATGAGCCGCTACGCAGTAGATTGTGGCGGCACTTTGGCGTGCGGCTCGCATAGGCGGGCCGCCATTTTTTGAGCTCGCCGCCGAGATCAGGCAGAGTTGGAGCGCGGCAAGCAGAAGAAAGTAAAGACTGAATCCAGGATCTGTTCCTGTTTCTGAAAGTAGCCGACTAACCGGCCATACATTGCACAGGTTGTGACTGAAGGACTCGGATAAAGGGAAGACTGGTAAATCCATGCCATCAAAACTGTCGTGAGCAGAGTTGAGGAGGTTCTGGAGAAGTTCGCCTTCTGGTGAACACAGCACCTGTAGAGTTTGGATTGAGAGGGAACTGCTGTTGGATGAAAAACAGCAGCTAAATCCTTGAAGGGGAGGCGGTGCCGTCGTGGGATTGTCACTGGACGAGTAACTCAGAGACCCAGGGTATTGCTCTGGGGACATGGGTTCAAATCCCACCACAGCAGAAGGTGGAATTTGAATTCAATTAATAAATCTGGAATTAAAAAGCTAGTCTAATGATGGCCACAAAACCATTGTCGATTGTTGTAAAAGCCCATCTGGTTCACTAATGTCATTTAGGGAAGGAAATCTGCTGTCCTTACCTGGTCTGGCCTACATGTGACTCCAGACCCACAGCAATGTGGTTGACTCTTACATGCCCTCTGAAATAGCCTAGCAAGCCACTCAGTTGCATCTAACCGCTACGAAGTCAATAAAAAGAAATGAAACCGGATGGACCACCCGGCATCGACCCAGGCACCGGAAACGACAATGGTAAACCCAGCCCTGTTGACCCTGCAAAGTCCTTCTTACTAACATCTGGGGGCTTGTGCCAAAGTTGGGAGAGCTGTCCCACAGACTCGTCAAGCAACAGCAATAGTCATACTCACGGAATCATACCTTACAGACAATGTCTCAGACATTGCCATCACCATCCCCAGGTATGTCCTGTCCCACCAGCAGGACAGACCCACCAGAGGTGGCGGCACAGTGGTACACAGTAGGGAGGGAGTAGCCCTGGGAGTCCTTAACATCGACTCTGGACCCCATGATGTCTCATGGCATCAGATCAAAGGTGGACAAGGAAACCTCCTGCTGATTACCACCTACTGCCCTCCCTCAGCTGATGAGTCAGTTCTCCTCCATGTTGAACAGCACTGAGGGTGGCAAGGGCACAGAATGTACTCTGGGTGGGGGACTTCAATGTCCATCACCAAGAGTGGCTTGGTAGCACCACTACTGACTGAGCGGCCGAGTCCCAAAGGACATATCTGCTAGACTGGGTATGCGGCAGGTGGTGAGGGAACCCACAAGAGGGGCAAACATACTTGACCTCGTCCTCACCAATCTGGCTGCCGCAGATGCATCTGTCCATGACAGTATTGGTAGGAGTGACCATCGCACAGTCGTTGTGGAGACAAAGTCCCGCCTTCACATTGAGGATACCTTCCATCGTGTTCTGTGGCACTACCACCGTGCTAAATGGGATAGATTTCGAACAGATCTAGCAATGCAAAACTGGACATCCATGAGGTGCTGTGGGCCATCAGCAGCAGCAGAATTGTACTCAACCACAATCTGTAACCTCATGGCCCAGCATATCCCCCACTCTATCATTACCATCAAGCCAGGAGACCAACCCTGGTTCAATGAAGAGTGCAGGAGGGCATGCCAGGAGCAGCACCAGGCATACCTCAAATGAGGTGTTAGCCTGGTGAAGCTACAACACAGGACTATCTACGTGCCAAACAGCGTAAGCAGCATGCGACAGACAGAGCTAAGCGATCCCATAACCAACGGATCAGATCCAAGCTCTGCAGTCCTGCCGTGAATGGTGGTGGACAATTAAACAACTAACTGGAGGAGGTGGCTCCACAAATGTCCCCATCCTCAATGATGGGGGAGCCCAGCACATCAGTACAAAAGATAAGGCTGAAGTATTTGCAACAATCTTCAGCCAGACGTGCCGAGTTGATGATCCATCTCGGCCTCCTCCTGAAGTCCCCAGCATCATCGATGCCAGACTTCAGCCAATTCGATTCAATCCGCATGATATCAAGAAACGAATGAAGGCACTGGATACTGCAAAGGCCATGGGTCCTGACAATATTCCAGCAATAGTACTGAAGACCTGTGCTCCAGAACTTGCCGCGCCCCTAGCCAAGCTGTTCCAGTACAGCTACAACACTGACATCTACCCTGCAATGTGGAAAATTGCCCAGGTATGTCCTGTACACAAAAAGCAGGGTAAGTCCAACCCGGCCAATTACCGCCCCATCAGCCTACTCTCAATCATCAGTAAAGTGATGGAAGGTGTCAACCGGCACTTGCTTAGCAATAACCTGCTCAGTGACACTCAGTTTGGGTTCCGCCAGGGCCACTCAGCTCCTGACCTCATTACAGCCTTGGTTCAAACATGGACAAAAGGGCTGAACTCAAGAGGGGAGGTGACAGTGACTGCCCTTGACATCAATGCAGCATTTGACCGAGTATGGCATCAAGGAGCCCTAGCAAAACTGAGGTCAATGGGAATCAGGGGGAAAACACTCTGCTGGCTGGAGTCATACCTAGCGCAAAGGAAGATGATTGTCGTTGTTGGAGGTCAATCATCTGAGCTCCAGGACTGCAGGAGTTCCTCAGGGTAGTGTCCTAGGCCCAACCATCCTCAGCTGCTTCATCAATGAGCTTCCTTCAATCATAAGGTCAGAAGTGGAGATGTTCACTGATGATTGCACAATGTTCAGCACCATTCGTGACTCCTCAGATACTGAAGCAGTCCGTGTAGAAATGCAGCAAGAGCTGGACAATATCCAGGCTTGGGCTGATAAGTGGCAAGTAACATTCGCGCCACACAAGTGACAGGCAATGACCATCTCCAACAAAAGAGAATCTAACCATCTCGCCTTGACATTCAATGGCATTACGATCGCTGAATCCCCCACAATCAACATCCTGGGGGTTACCATTGTCCAGAAACTGAACTGGAGTAGCCATATAAATATCGTGGCTACAAGAGCCAGTCAGAGGCTAGGAATCCTGCGGCGAGTAACTCACCTCCTGACTCCCCAAAGCCTGTCCACCATCTACAAGGCGCAAGTCAGGAGTGTGATGGAATACTCTCCACTTGCCTGGATGGGTGCAGCTCCAACAACACTCAAGAAGCTCGACACCATCCAGGACAAAGCTTGATTGGCACCCCATCCACAAACATTCACTCCCTCCACCACTGATGCACAGTGGCAGCAGTGTGTACCATCTACAAGACGCACTGCAGCAATGCACCAAGGCTCCTTAGACAGCACCTTCCAAACCCGCGACCTCTACCAACTAGAAGGACAAGGGCAGCAAATGCATGGGAACACCATCACCTGCAAGTTCCCCTCCAAGTCACACACCATCCTGACTTGGAACTATATCACCGTTCCTTCACTATCGCTGGGTCAAAATCCTGGAACTCCCTTCCTAACAGCACTGTGGGTATACCTACCCCACATGGACTGCAGTGTTCAAGAAGGAAGCTCACCACCACCTTCTCATGGGCAATTAGGGATAGGCAATAAATGCTGGCCTGGCCAGCGACGCCCACATCCCATATATGAATAAAAAAAAGAAGCTGAAAACCCATCTGAGGAACGTCAGAGTTGTGAAGAACTGTGGGACTGTAATTATTGCCATATATGCTGGGTGGACTGTCAGGTGAAACCATGAGACCCATCTCTGTTCTATCCGAAGTTAAGGTATAATTTGAAATATATATATATTGACCATGATGTGTCTGTTGCTTCATGTTTAATTTATGTTAGTTTTGGTTTGAGTGTTAAAGTGAAATTTATAAAAGTGAAATCTTGTCAGTTTGGTTTGGTTTTCTAATTTGGGGGTCAATCGGTGGATTTGAATCTTTTCATTTGTTGGTGGTCTGCAGAGGGATCATAAACAACTTGGATCCATCCACGCACTTTGGGGGTTGGGTGAAGATCTGAGGCAGCCTTGGACTAACGGAGGATGAAGGAGTCAAGGCAGCTCGAGGAGAGAGAACACACACACGGAGGAAGCTCTTGTTGTGGTCGCAGACCAATTGGACATTGAGGATGTGGAAGCCCTTCCTGTTGAGGGGTCTCACTGGCTGGTCATTGGGTGTCTTGATGGGCATGGGTGTAATTGATGATGCACCTGGGTGAATTCAGCAATGGAAGCAAACCCACTGATCTCTGTCCCTTCGAGGCCGTGTCTGTCGTTAAATGAATGTACTGTCTGGTTTTGGCAAAAACGGCATCAGTGATCAGAAAGATGTATCGTGTGCTGCCATTTTTGAGATGTCACTAAGGTTTGCAGCTGATTCTTGGATGGAGCCAGAAGTGAAGAAGTTCCAGACTACAGTGACTTTGACGGCTACTGGCAGGGCATGGCGACCAGTGCTGCGAGGTGCGAGGTCTTTGGCAACAAGGGCACAGATGTCTGTGATCATCAGCCTGCAGAGTCGCACTCTCCTGCAGCACTGGTTCTTGTCATCTCTAGGTAGTTTCATCTTCAGCAGTCTATCCTGTATGGAGGGTATGGCCTCCATTGCTTTTCTGCCCCTCTTTCCTCTCCCATACCCTCCTGATGCCCAGGGTTCTGCTCTTCCTGCGGAAGGCGTTGCCCTTCATCGCCACAGAGCCCAAATTCTGACAGTCGTACCCCCATTGCCAGTTGGAGCCTTCCTTCTGAGCAGGTGGGTGCCCAATTGTCCTTGGCAGTCTTGCCCCCTGCTCTTCTGCCCCTGTGATGCTGGGGGCTGGGGGTTGGTGGTGCTGACCCCGTTCAAAGCCTGAGCGCTGAGTTTCCACTCTCCCTGCCGCCTATGCAGTGACCAGGACACCGCATTACCAAGTTCCCTGTCCCCCTTTGACCCACTGACCCTCTTATGGGGCCCGGTTGATGCCCTAGGGCAACCATGACTGGCTCCCCACTCTGTACCTGCCTGCTTTCAGCTGGTCAGTTTCTAAAGGCTTGGGTAACCTGTCCGGCACTATAAAAATCAGAGCTGCAACCCTTTAAAAACTCTTAATGAGCTTTTAAACTATCTTAATTGGCCTGATTTGGAGGGAGACCGGGGCTCCTGTCCCACTCTCACCCTGCACTACTGATTAT
The DNA here is from genome assembly GCF_036365525.1 of Heterodontus francisci. Lineage (NCBI taxonomy): Eukaryota > Metazoa > Chordata > Chondrichthyes > Heterodontiformes > Heterodontidae > Heterodontus > Heterodontus francisci. The sequence continues at coordinate 26,720,614 of NC_090378.1, read as the reverse complement.
TGCCAGCGTCATGATTGGTGCCTTGAAATTGACAAACTGCCCAGCGGGGTATTTTCGGGGTCACCCTGCCTCCGTTCCCATCTTCAGAAGGGCTCTGAAAATTCAGCCCATTGTTATATTTTACATTTCATGTTTTTTGTGTTTGTTATTTTTATTAAGAAACATTTTATGAAGATGAAAATGTAATAAAAGCCAAATAAACTTATTACTGCTCCATGATAAATGTAATCCACTGATTAAAGTGCTTACTTGTAAAGTGTTTAGTTCTTTTTAAAAGATACAAAGGTGATCATCCAGATTATTTGGAAGGGCTTGCTGAAGTATTTAATAATAATTCCTTTCTTTTTAAGTGTATGGTTTTGAAAGGCATCTTTCCAAGTCACCTGTTGTTCTTTTAGTGCCTTCATGGTTGCTTTGTTGGGTGGATTTCTGATACATGTAGATTTTCTTTTCAAAATTTCTACCATTGATCTTAAATATGTGTTCAAATTACCATCCTCCCTTGATAACTGTACTATGCTTAAGTGTACTACTCTGAGTGTGCTATTTTATCTCAATTTGTATACAATTGTGAATAATGTCATCTAAAGATGAGATCTATTGCAAAGTATTTACAGCATAGAAAAAAGTCATTCAGCCCAACAGATCAATGCTGGGTTCAACTATGCTGAGCTAGATGATAGTTGTTATGCTGTTATGATATTGTGTCTTCTTTCCCATTGGTTATTGAAGGCAAGACAGTGCTAATACTGAATGCAGTACTCCGGATGAGTTCTGTCTAAGCCTCATTCTTCACTTTTGAGTTTAATCCCCATTTCTGATTACTTGTGAAATAGCTCAGTGATTTGTGCACAGGAACGCCTAAAACCCTTTCCTCATCTACTTTCATTGTCTCTCGCCATGAGGAAAATATTCAAATTTGTCATTCTTGGATCTAAAGTAGATGACCTCCCACTTCCCCACATCGAACTCCATCTGTCTTGGTTTTCCCACTCAATTAGTCTGTCTATGTCCATTTGTAACTTTCTGCTCCTAACTTTTTTTAAAATTTGTTTATGGGGATGTAGGTGTCACTGGCCAGGCCAGCATTTATTCCCCATCCCTAATTGCCCTTGAGAAGGTAGTGGTGAGCTGCCTTCTTGAACCGTTGCTGTCCATGTGGGGTAGGTACACCCACAGTGCTGTTAGGAAGGGACTTGCAGGATTTTGACCCAGCAACATTGAAGGAATGGCGATATAGTTCCAAGTCAGGATGGTGTGTGGCTGGGAGGGGAACTTGCAGGTGTGGTGTTCCCATACATCTGCTGCCCTTGTCCTTCTAGTTGTAGAGGTCACGGGTTTGGAAGGAGCCTTGGTGCGTTGCTGCAGTGCATTTTGTATATAGTACACATTGCTGCCACTGTGCGTTGGTAGTGAAGGGAGTGAATGATTGTGGATGGGGTGCCAATCAAGTGGGATGCTTTGTCTTGGATGTTATCGAGCTTCTTGAGTGTTGGAGCTGCACCCATCCAGGCATGTGGAGAGCATTCCATCACACTCCTGACTTGTGCCTTGTAGATGGTGGACAGGCTTTGGGGAGTCAGGAGGTGAGTTACTCGCCTCAGGATTCCTAGCCTCTGACCTGCTCTTGTAGCCACGGTATTTATATGGCTACTCCAGTTCAGTTTCTGGTCAATGGTAGCCCCTAGGATGTTGATAGTGGGGGATTCAGCAATCATAATGCCATTGAATGTCAAGGGGAGATGGTTAGATTCTCTCTTGTTGGAGATGTCATGGCCTGGCACAAATGTTACTTGCCACTTATCAGCCCAAGCCTGGATATTGTCCAGGTCTTGCTTCATTTCTACACAGGCTGCTTCAGTATCTGAGGAGTCAAGAATGGTGCTGATCATTATGCAATCATTAGTGAACATCCCTACTTCTAACCTTATGATTGAAGGAAGGTAATTGATGAACCAGCTGAAAATGGTTGGGGCAAGGACACTGATGTCCTGCAGCTGAGATGATTGACCTCCAACAACCACAACCATCTTCCTTTGCGCTTGGTACTACTCCAACTAGCAGAGAATTTTCCCCCTGATTCCAGTTTGGCTAGGGCTCCTTGATGCTACGAGTTTAGCTCTTTTGTCCATGTTTGGACTAAGGCTGTAATGAGATCAGGAGCTGAATGGCACTGGCAGAACCCAAACTGAGCAGGTTATTGCTAAGCAAGTGCCACTTGATAGTACTGTCGACAACACCTTCCTAATGAAGAAGAGTAGACTGATGGGGCAGTAATTGGCCAGGTTGCACTTGTCCTGCGTTTTGTGGACAGGACATACCTGGGCAATTTTCCACATTGTCAGGTAGATGCCAGTGTGTAGCTGTACTAGGGACATGGCAAGTTCTGGAGCACAGGTATTCAGTACTATTACCAGAATGTTGTCAAGCCCAATCGCCTTTGCAGTATCCAGAGCCATATGTAGGCCAGACAAGCACAGCAGATTTTCCCCTAATGGGTTTTTACAACAATGGTTTCATGGCTTTTAATTGCAGATTTATTAATTAAATTCAAATCCCATCTTCTGCTGTGGTGGGATTCGACCCCATGTCCCACAGCAATACCCTGGGTTTCTGTGTTATGAGTCCAGTGACAATACCACTGGACCACTGCCTCCCACAACTTAAAATGCCTCCTAACTTAGTGTCACCCATAAACTTGAACGTAACTCTTTATTCCTTCATCAAACTCAATAATATATATATATAAAATAGTCTCATCTTGCCAATCAGAGACCATTCAACTTATCCCTACTCTCTGTTTCTAAATTGCATTTGGGTACCAATGTTGGTAAGGAAGCAAAGGGACAATGGATGAACAGAACTTGGTGTAGGTTAGGATATGTGCAGCAACGCTACCACTGTGGAAGAGAAGCCAGTGCAGGAGATTCTCTGTCTACAGCTGGATAGATAAGAGTGGAACCAAACAAGGGCAGTACCACTCATCTGGACATCAAAGGAGAAGCACTGAAGGAAAATGTTGTGGTCAACTGTGCCAAAGGTTACAGGGAGGTTAAGAAAGATGAGTTGGGATAGCTTACCACCATCACAGTCACATAGCACGTCAATTATGACTTTGATTAAGGACATTTCTGTGATGGGGAGGAGAGCTGATTGGAAAAGTTCAAACACGGCATTCTGAAAAAATGGGCACAAATTTGGGAGGCAACAACACTTTCAAAGTCTTTGGAGAAGAAAGGAAACTTGGAGATGGGTAGTAGTTTTCAAGAACAGATAAGTCAAGGATGTGTTTTTTAAGGATGGTTATGATAGTGGCAGATTTGAAAGGGAGGTGGCAATACCTGAGGAGACCGAGCAATTTACAATAGCATCTGGGCCAGGAAGGGAAGTCAGGTGATCAACAGTTTAGTGAAAATAGAGTTGAGAGGGCAAGAAATGGGTTTCCTGAATAAGATGAGCTCAGAAGAAGATGAGAGAAAAACTGGAGAAATATTAAGTTCAAAGCTAGGGCAGGGGGAAAACTTGGGAGAAGGTTGTCTTGGTGGGCAAGGGGAAGGGAGGCATCATCTCTAACACAGACAAGGTAATCTCTGATCACCTCCATTGATTCTTCAACGCTCATCTCTCTTCCTCCTTCCAACCCACTTCCAGCCTTTGGCTGCCTGTTCGCCACTTCTTCATATTTCTGCAGCTTCAATCTGCTCAATCATGCTCTCAGCTTTGCCTTTGCTGCCCTTGTCCAGCACAAAAGAAAGTAAAAATTAAACATTAGATAGCATCATGCTGTGAGAGTTGTTGGATAATGCCTCAAAGACTAGAGTGGTACTTCCTATCCTTCTGAAGCCTTTTTAGTCTGTAAGCCCTTGGTATTTCTCTTTTCAATTGGTAATTTGCTTTTAAGTAAAAGCAGTTGAATTTATCTTTCTGTTGAGGTAAAAAGTGAAATATTCTTTTACATATACAAAGGTCACTTTTCCGGAAGATTTCAAAGATTCCTATTTCCTACACTATATATATAAAAAAACAAGCACAGCAAAGAATGTCTCCAAATTCATTTACTGTCAACTATAGCATAGCAGAATGCCAGCAAAGACACGGTTTATAAAACATTCAATACATCAGTACCTGGTATATATCATGTTAAAAGCAAATATTAGTCTAAGGTAATTAAGATCAAAAAGCTCAATAGATTGTTAATTAACCCTCAAGTCACTCTTAATTAACCTTCAAGTCAGAAGCCAGGATGTTAAAGATTTTAACATCACTGAATTACAGTCAGCCCAGTATCCTTAAGGAAAATTTTTTAAAAGGAGAAAAAATAAAATCATTTATTCATGAATTTTGTTTCATTCTTTTCATCTTTTATTTTAAGGAAATCACTGAACGAAACCTAGGAATAATAATTAATTTTACAAATTAGAAAACAAAATCAAAAATTGCCACAAATTCAGGAGACTCCATGAGCCAAATAAATAACTTTGCTTTACTGTCCCTAGTTGAATCAAAAGAATTCTGCACATAATCGGGACTTCCTTGATATGCTTAGGTCGAGACTAACCAGTCTGTGCAAAGCTGAAATAGCCTCAGGTCATGCCTGCTACCTGGAGTTCATGGCAGGCAGTCTTTTACTTAAAGACTCTCATGTTATCTACTGTGGAAATTCATATCTTCTTGTTTACATGAAGGGGCAGATAAAAATGTATTTGTTTCAAAAGTAGAAAATCACAGATATTATGACGCCGGTATTTTAATGGTTACTGCTGTCTGAACTTTACTCTCTCATTCTTCCCAGGGTCAAAATACACCATCCTGCACACTCTCACTCCTTCCCACATCCCTTTTCAAATCAAAACCTCCTGCATTTTCTCCTTCTGTAACTCACTGCTTCCTAAGGCAATAAAGCTGTGGAACTCTTATATTTCCCAGTCTTTCCTTTCTCCAGAAGGTCCAAAATTGGGAGTAATCCCACCATTACTTAACTTCTTAATTAATCTCACCTTTCATCCTATGGTTTTCTATGTTGATGGTGTCCTGCACTTCACTTCGGCTTACAATTTAGCAAGCAAACATCTTCATACAACTTAAAAGCAAAATACTGCGGATGCTGGAAATCTGAAACAAAAACAAGAAATGCTGGATTCACTCAGCAGGTCTGGCAGCATCTGTGGAAAGAGAAGCAGAGTTAACGTTTCGGGTCAGTGACCCTTCTTCGGAACTGACAAATATTAGAAAAGTCACAGATTATAAACAAGTGAGGTGGGGGTTGGGCAAGAGATAACAAAGGAGAAGGTGCAGATTGGACCAGGCCACATAGCTGACCAAAAGGTCACGGAGCAAAGGCAAACAATATGTTAATGGTGTGTTGAAAGACAAAGCATTAGTACAGATTAGGTGTGAATATACTGAATATTGAACATCAGCAAGTGCAAACCTGAAGAAAAACAACCTGAAAAAAACAGTGGGTAAGCAAACTGAACAAACTAAGATGAAATGAAATAAATGCAAAAAAAGATTGTAAAAAATGTAAAAAGGAATGCAAAAAAAAAAAGGAAGAAAAAATAACTAAAAATGACTAAAAATGAAAGTAAAGTGGGGGGCTGTCATGCTCTGAAATTATTGAACTCAATGTTCAGTCCGGCAGGCTGTAGTGTGCCTAATCGGTAGATGAGATGCTGTTCCTCGAGCTTGCGTTGATGTTCACTGGAACACTGCAGCAATCCCAGGACAGAGATGTGAGCATGAGAGCAGGGGGGAGTGTTGAAATGGCAAGCAACCGGAAGCTCGGGGTCCTGCTTGCGGACTGAGCGGAGATGTTCCGCAAAGCGGTCACACAGTCTGCGCTTGGTCTCCCCAATGTAGAGGAGACCACACTGTGAGCAGCGAATACAGTATACTACATTGAAAGAAGTACAAGTAAATCGCTGCTTCACCTGAAAGGAGTGTTTGGGGCCTGGGATAGTGAGGAGAGAGGAGGTAAATGGGCAGGTATTACACCTCCTGCGATTGCAAGGGAAGGTGCCCTGGGACGGGGACGAGGTGGTGGGGGTAATGGAGGAGTGGACCAGGGTGTCGCGGAGGGAACGATCCCTTCGGAATGCTGACAGGGGAAGGGAGTGAAGATGCGACTGGTAGTGGCATCACGCTGGAGGTGGCGAAAATGGCGGAGGATGATCCTTTGGATATGGAGGCTGGTGGGATGAAAAGTGAGGACAAGGGGAACCCTGTCATGGTTCTGGGAGGGAGGGGAAGGGGTGAGGGTAGAGGTGCGGGGAATGGGTCGGACACGGTTGAGGATGGAACCATGACGGTGGTTCCATGACGGTGCTTCTGATATGACCTCCTTTTTCCTCAACCGAGGATTTCCCCCCACTGTGGTTGACAGGGCCCTCTACCGTGTCCGACCCATTCCCCGCACCTCTACCCTCACCCCTTCCCCTCCCTCCCAGAACCATGACAGGGTTCCCCTTGTCCTCACTTTTCATCTCACCAGCCTCCATATCCAAAGGATCATCCTCCGCCATTTTCGCCACCTCCAGCGTGATGCCACTACCAGTCGCATCTTCCCCTCCCTTCCCCTGTCAGCATTCCGAAGGGATCGTTCCCTCAGCGACACCCTGGTCCACTCCTCCATTACCCCCACCACCTCGTCCCCGTCCCAGGGCACCTTCCCTTGCAATCGCAGGAGGTGTAATAACTGCCCATTTACCTCCTCTCTCCTCACTATCCCAGGCCCCAAACACTCCTTTCAGGTGAAGCAGCGATTTACTTGTACTTCTTTCAATGTAGTATACTGTATTCGCTGCTCACAGTGTGGTCTCCTCTACATTGGGGAGACCAAGCGCAGACTGGGTGACCGCTTTGCGGAACATCTCCGCTCAGTCCGCAAGCAGGACCCCGAGCTTCCGGTTGCTTGCCATTTCAACACTCCCCCCTGCTCTCATGCTCACATCTCTGTCCTGGGATTGCTGCAGTGTTCCAGTGAACATCAACGCAAGCTCGAGGAACAGCATCTCATCTACCGATTAGGCACACTACAGCCTGCCGGACTGAACATTGAGTTCAATAATTTCAGAGCATGACAGCCCCCCACTTTACTTTCATTTTTAGTCATTTTTAGATATTTTTTCTTCCTTTTTTTTTTGCATTCCTTTTTACATTTTTTACAATCTTTTTTTGCATTTATTTCATTTCATCTTAGTTTGTTCAGTTTGCTTACCCACTGTTTTTTTCAGGTTGTTTTTCTTCAGGTTTGCACTTGCTGATGTTCAATATTCAGTATATTCACACCTAATCTGTACTAATGCTTTGTCTTTCAACACACCATTAACATATTGTTTGCCTTTGCTCCGTGACCTTTTGGTCAGCTATGTGGCCTGGTCCAATCTGCACCTTCTCCTTTGTTATCTCTTGCCCAACCCCCACCTCACTTGTTTATAATCTGTGACTTTTCTAATATTTGTCAGTTCCGAAGAAGGGTCACTGACCCGAAACGTTAACTCTGCTTCTCTTTCCACAGATGCTGCCAGACCTGCTGAGTGAATCCAGCATTTCTTGTTTTTATCTTCATACAACTTGTTTTGCAGTAATAAAACTTCTTCAAGCAAAGTTGAATCACGTATTTCTAAAATGAAAATAAATTGTTCATTATTACTAAAAGATTTCCCTGAAGCTATGTTTAGTATCATAACCTCCACTGTCTATTAGATTATTTTTGTTTCTTTCCTGTGATGTCTATATACTTGATTATTTAGATGTCTAGCATTCTTCAAAATTACTGAATAACCCTCACTGGCATTGCAGAGTTATGAGCATATCAGATGATAACAGGTGCACATGTGAAATACAGTTCCCTAATTTACTGCACACATTTTATCAACAGTGGAAATAATGACCATTAGTGTTAATGAGCATGGTTATATTGAAAGAAATAAAAGAAAGCTTGAAAAACTGCCGGACCAATTTACAAGGCAATGTACAACGTCCAAATACCAAACAGCTAGCTAATTCCAAGGATCTGGATCCAAGGCCAATCATCCAGGTTCAGTATGAACTTGTGTTCCTTTTTGAAATAATAATGAATCTAGGAAAATCACACAAAATTGATTAACTGGTCATTTATTTGTAGTGGGACCTTGTGTACAAATTCTCTGCTGTATTTACATAGGAATAGTGACTACATTTAAAAGGTAGTTTAGTCTTGGGATGTCCTGAGGATGTGAAAAGCACTATAGAAATGTAGATTCTCTCATTTTTCTATTAGAGGCATGCAATGCGCATATTATAGACAGGTTGTTTCACAAAAAACTAAAGATATGATATCAAACAATGCATGTCAATATCAGAGTTTGTTGAAGTGAAGGATAACTTTATAAACACACCTGGCCAGTTTCACTTTGGCATTTTTTTGTTGAATACTAAACTCTTCATTAGACAGACTCTTTGGACTTCACATGCACAAGACACCAACATATAAGTATTTTGCATCCTTGCTCCTCCATCCAGGAGAAAACTATGGTTCCCCAATTCAATTTCAATTGCTTTCTTCAGTGGTTCCAAAGTATTCACCACTATTACATACCCAGAAGTCTATTCCTTGCGGTGACCATTGTTTGTGCAATTAGCTTTAAATTTGCTTTGTCTAATTCCAACTGTTGCCCTTTTCCTACTGTAAGTTAATGCTCCATGTTTACCATTCCACATTGTTACTACCAGTGAGGTACCCTCTGAGTTGTCTCCTTTCAATACTGGGAATCTCAGGTTTCAGCTCTCTGATGATAGGTAACAATCTTGGTGTCTTCTCTGGATCAGCTGAGACTTCAATGTTCCCTGTGTCTCACTAACTAGAACTGGACACAGTTCTCTCTCCATGTAGTCTAAAGTTAGCTTTTGCCAACTTGTATTATACTTGCTTTGTTAGTAAATAAAGGTATTGTCAATCTTAGTTTAGTTTAGAGATACAGCACTGAAACAGGCCCTTCGGCCCACCGAGTCTGTGCCGACCATCAACCACCCATTTATACTAATCCTACACTAATTCCAAATTCCTACCACATCCCCACCTGTCCCTATATTTCCCTACCACCTACCTATACTAGGGGAAATTGCTAATGGCCAATTTACCTATCAACCTGCAAGTCTTTGGCGTGTGGGAGGAAACCGGAGCACCCGGAGGAAACCCACGCAGACACAGGGAGAACTTGCAAACTCCACACAGGTAGTACCCGGAATTGAACCCGGGTCGCTGGAGTTGTGAGGCTGCGGTGCTAACCACTGCACCACTGTGCTGCCCAATAATGAATTCAGGAGAATGTTTTTTTACCAAGACGGTATTGAGAATATGGAACTCATTGCTACCTGGAGTGGTTTTGAGATGCTTTAGATGTGCTTAAGTGGAAGCTGGATATGTATATGAGGGAGAAAGGAATAGGAGAATGTGTTGATAGGGTGAGAGGAACTAAGGTAGAAGGAGGTTTGTGTGGAGCATTAATCTGTTTGGCCAAATACCTGTTTCTGTTCTGTAAATTCTGTATAATGGCTATAGTAAAAAATCTCTAGTCTATGGGTTTATATCCATCACTATTATGAACATTTTGTAGCATGTTCACAAGCTATGCAAAATCTTGTAGGGAGTTATCACAAGTGGAATAATATTATTCCTTGGCACACATCAATGCAAGGACTAGATATAATTTCTGAATCATCAGGAACAAAGACGAGTGTACATTTAAATTTGTTAGACCATTGAGAGGAAAAAAAATTATTAAACAATTTACCACTTTCTGCAAGTTAAATTAAGTAAGGGATAGTCAGGACAATGAATTACAGATGTATGCATAGCCCACAAAGAATGTGATTCTGCACACCTGTCAAATAATTCACCATCACGATTCATTATGCAACAATGAAACCTTTCCAGAATGGCAACAAATGAAGTTCCAGTATTTAGTATGATTTGATCATGGGATTTGTGTCTCTCCTTTCATTTCCGTAACTACTGCTAAAAGCATTCAACTGATGCCGCTGAAATAAAAATTTGACATTTTTGCAGTTGTTTCATAAAAAGTGTCTTTGGCTTGATGGCAACAAAAGCAACCTTTAGTATAACAGTATTTCTGGAAATTTTCAAATGTATGATATGCTGATAAAAGCAATTCCAAGGGTATTGTACCTTTGAATCTGATCAAACGTATCATAATAGTACTTATTTTGTAAACATGCATGCCTGTCTTCATCTCTGCTATTCCAAATTTACCACAGTTTATGTCCAGATGAACCTCAAATTAACTTTATTTTTCTATTCTTTTTTATCACATTAATTGGCTAGCTCTTTCAAAGAAATCAGCACAGGTTCAATGGCCCCAATGCCCCCCTTCTGTGCTCTAAGATTCTATGGAGATTAACTTTTCACTTCAGTCAGTACCAGTGTGGCAAATTTGTCTATGAACCATGCTATGAACTGCTGTAGGTGACATGTACCATATGGTTTCTACAGATTGTTTAATGCTAGAAAATCTCCTCTACAATGATTCATTTTATACTGGCCCAGTTTCATATTGGCTTTCCAAATCCACCTTCCCAATAAGTAACATTAACAGTATGTCAGATATGAACTGCTTTATCTTGTGAAATTAAATGAACAAGAGTAATATATTTTTACCCAGAATTGTAATTATTCAGAGCAAAGTTAATCTGAATATTGATTGTTCATTTATTCATAAATTTCTTCCATTTTCTCTCCTTGGAGGTAGGATATGAATACACATACAGCTCTTGCAAAAGATGGGCAAAGCTAAGCTTTTCTCCCACAGCAATCAAAACAGCTGGCTAGAAGACTTAAGCAGAATCATCTGAACTATTGTGGATTACTTCTTCCAGTCTTCCATACAACTTTCACATGGGTTTCCATCAACTGGCTCTACGAGAGCAGAAAATAATGTCCTAACATTGAGAAATGAAAGTCAGACTGATAAATATTGTGACCTTTTTGTTAGGAGCCAATCACTCAACTGCTTAAACTGGAAGGCCAACTACGGATATAAATTTAATTTTAATATCACAAACTTGATTTAAATATTTGATTTTCTCCATTCTTTCTACTGCCAATTTTGCTGTTAATGTCAATTCTGACCTCTCAGAATAACAGAAAATTGAATTAGTGCCATTTGCACAACCACAATCTTCCAATTCATCACACAGTGCAATAAACAAATCAGCTAAAAAGATTGACTGGCACATAAATAATTAACAAAAATGATTAAAAACAGCAAACGCTACCAATAATTAAACTGCAGTCACGGTTTATATTATATTTATGTTTTTGCCTATTTTCTGTGGTGTTGTTGAAAGAAATGTCTTCTTTGTATTCACCTGTGAAGTCAGAGGTATTTCCTTGATGTTTATCACAAGTTCAAATGTGACTGAATTTAGTGTTCTATGACATTTCTCAAGACTTTCACAAAGAAAATGTATATTATGTGCCGATGTCAGGCTTATTGATTTGCAGGATTCCAGACCAATTATTCATCATAGATCATGCAATTTGCTGTGGCATTTCACTCTTTATTATTGTGACTGTGAATTGCATGCATGTTTTCCAAGATACAGACATGCTATTCAAAATCAACCTGACTTGAATTCCTTCCACTGAGCAAGTGTGACTTTGCATTAGTTCAAATTAATTTTCAAAAGAAACTGCCACTGCTTAATATGCAAATATGTAACTTAACTGTGGAGGGTAACATATATGGAACCATGAAAACTTTGAACAATGTGCAAAAACATAAAAGTATTCTGTTGCAAAAATATACATTTGAGTTGGATATTCACATTACAGGTGTTTAAACATTGAAGACATGTCTTTCCTGTTCAAAATTAATTTACATGAACATACATATGGACATACAATTAGGAGCAGGAGTAGGCCACTCGGCCCCTCGAACGTGCTCCGCCATTCAACAAGATCATGGCTGATCTGATTGTAACCTCAACTCCACATTCCCGCCTGCCCCCAATAACCCTTTCACCCCCTTGCTTATCAAGAATCTATCTACCTCTGCCTTAAAAATATTCAAAGACTCTGCTCCCACCGCCTTTTGAGAAAGAAAGTTCCAAAGACTCACAACTCTCTGAGAGAAAAAATTTCTCCTCATCTCTGTCTTAAATGGGCAACCCCTTATTTTTAAACAGTGACCCCCGACTCGAGCCGCATCAGAGTACCTGAATGAAGTCAGGTACAACAAAGGCAAGCTCTCATTGCATGCTGTACACTGGGGGACGCTGATATCGAGGAGGCCGTGCAGGCTGTGGGCTGGCCTGCTCGCCAGGGTCGCGATCCACTTGTTGACGAAGACGATGCAGATGGAAGTGAACAGGTTCACCGAGAGCCCGATTACCCTGATGAGGTCCTTTCTTAAGTGCATTACTGCTAACCAATTAATGAAGGTACCCCACCAGCATTCAGATCACTAGAGTACAATGGTGGGAGCTGATGAAATGTTTTATTACCTGCACCCCTTCCTTCACACCATACCCCCCACTCCCCCTTCCTCCACCCCCTCCTTCACACTCCCCCTTCCCAGCTCCCCCCTCGCGCCCCCCTCCCAGCTCACCCCCCTCGCACCCTCTTACCCCCACCCCCTTGCACCCCCTTCCCAGCTCCCCCCTTGCACCATCTTCCCCTCACACCCCCTTCCCCTGAACCCCCTCCCCTACCCCCCCTGCAGCCGTCTTCCCAACTCCCCCTCACACCCTCTTCCCTCCGCCCCTTCCCACCGCACCCCTCCCCCTCGCACCCCCTCCCCCACCCCCACAACCCCTTCCCCCCCATCTCCTCCCACCAGCATCCACCTATCCCTGAGCAGGGGCCCTAACAACCCCACTGCTTTGAGGGTGTCTCAGGAGAGACCAAGGCCAAGGGAGTAAACCCTAACAGAAAATCCGGAGCAGAACCCCGAAGGTGGTCATGTGTCACCTTGGCATGTTTCTGGTAGTTCCTGCAGCCATACCGGTGTCAAACATCATGCTCTGCACTCCTTTGGACCCCACCAGGAAGGCTGAGGGGGGGTTTTGACGCTTGGGCAACTCACAACCTCCATGGAGAGGTCACTCCATAGTTGCCTCACAGCGATCAAAACAACATGGAAGGCAGCAGTTACGGGTTATAAGTCCAGCTCAATTATCGTAGAGATTGGGCTCCACGGGTTGCGTTTGTCGGTGGGAGAGGTCATCGCATCTCACTGGACAGCTACCGCCTGCCTCAAACCGGGCAGCCCCCGGTCAGTAAGTCCCGCCACAGTCCACCTGCTTCCATGGGTGCTTGGAGCTCAGGGTCATTACCCGAAAAGTGGACTGCAACACCGCACCAAACACGACAAAGAAAGGAAAGAAGGTACCAACCCTTCGTTTTGCAAGCTGGAACGTCAGAACTATGTGTCCTGGCCTGTCAGAAGACCTTACACAAATCAACGATTCTCGGAAGACCGCCATCATTAACAACAAGCTCAGTAGACTCAATGTGGACATTGCAGCACTTCAGGAGACACGCCTCCCTGCGAGCGGATCTCTAACAGAGCAAGACTACACCTTCTTCTGGCAGGGTAGGGATCCTGAAGAATCAAGACAGCATGGAGTGGGCTTCACCATCAGAAACTCTTTGCTCAGCATGATAGAGCCACCCTCAAATGGCTCAGAACGGATACTGTCCATCCGACTGCTCACCACCTCTGGTCCAGCACACCTACTCAGCATCTATGCTCCAACACTGCTCCCCACTTCAAGCTAAAGACCAGTTCTACGAGGAACTCCATAATATCATTAGTAGCATCCCCAATACCGAACATCTGTTCCTGCTGGGGGACTTTAATGCCGGGGTTGGGGCCGACCATGAGTCATGGCCCTCCTGCCTTGGACGCTATGGCATTGGAAGGATGAATGAGAATGGACAGAGACTGCTTGAGTTGTGTACCTATCATAACCTCTGCATCACCAACTCGTTCTTTCACACTAAACCCTGTCACCAGATTTCTTGGAGGCACCCAAGATCACGTCGTTGGCACCAGCTGGACCTTATTGTCACAAGGCGAGCCTCTTTAACAGCGTTCAAATCACATGCAGCTTCCACAGTGCGGACTGCGACACCGACCACTCCCTGGTGTGCAGCAAGGTTAGACTCAAACCAAAGAAGCTGCATCACTCCAAACAGAAGGGCTGCCCGCGCATCAACAATAGCAGAATTTCTTATCCACAGCTGTTACATAAGTTTCTAAATTCACTTGAAAAAGCCCTTCAAAACACTCCTACAGAGGATGCAGAGACCCACATCAGAGACACCATCTATAACTCAGCAATGACCACCTATGGCAAACGTGTGAAGCAGAATGCAGACTGGTTTCAATCTCACTTTGAAGAGCTGGAACCTGTCATAGCCACTAAGCGCATTGCACTGCTGAACTACAAGAAAGCCCCAGCGAGTGAACATCCATAGCACTTAAAGCAGCCAGAAGCGCTGCACAAAGAACAGCCAGGCGCTGCGCAAATGACTACTGGCAACACCTATGCAGTCATATTCAGCTGGCCTCCGACACTGGAAACATCAGAGGAATGTATGATGGCATTAAGAGAGCTTTTGGGCCAACCATCAAGAAGATCGCCCCCCCTCAAATCTAAATCAGGGGACATAATCACTGACCAACGCAAACAAATGGACCGCTGGGTGGAGCACCATCTAGAACTATACTCCAGGGAAAATGTTGTCACCGAGACCGCCCTCAATGCAGCCCAGTCTCTGCCAGTCATGGATGAGCTGGACGAACAGCCAACAAAATCGGAACTCAGTGATGCCATTGATTCTCTAGCCAGTGGAAAAGCCCTGGGAAGGAGCGGCACAGTGGCGCAGTGGCTAGCACCACAGCCTCACAGCTCCAGCGACCCGGGTTCAGTTCTGGGTACTGCCTGTGCGGAGATTGCAAGTTCTCCCTGTGACTGTGTGGGTTTCCGCCGGGTCCTCTGGTTTCCTCCCACAGCCAAAGACATGCAGGTTGATAGGTAAATTGACCATTGTAAATTGCCCCTAGTGTAGGTAGGTGGTAGGAGAATGGTGGGGATGTGGAAGGGAATATGGGATTATTGTAGGATTAGTATAAATGGGTGGTTGTTGATCGGCACAGACTCAGTGGGCCAAAGGGCCTGTTTCAGTGCTGTATCTCTAAATAAAGGATAGCATTACCCCTGAAATAATCAAAAGTGCCAAGCCTGCTATACTTTCAGCACTTTATGAACTGCTTTGCCTGTGCTGGGACAAGGGAGCAGTACCACAGGACATGCGCGATGCCAATATCATCACCCTCTATAAGAACAAGGGTGACTGCAACAACTACCGTGGAATCTCCCTGCTCAGCATAGTGGGGAGAGTCTTCGCTCGAGTCACTTTAAACAGAATCCAGAAGCTGGCTGAGCGTGTCTACCCTGAGGCACAGTGCGGCTTTCAAGCAGAGAGATCCACCATTGACATGCTGTTCTCCCTTCACCAGCTACAGGAGAAATGCCGTGAACAACAGATGCCCCTCTACATTGCTTTCATTGATCTCACCAAAGCCTTTGACCTCGTTAGCAGACGTGGTCTCTTCAGACTACTAGAAAAGATTGGATGCCCACCAAAGCTACTAAGTATCATCACCTCATTCCATGACAATATGAAAGGCACAATTCAGCATAGTGGTGCCTCATCAGACCCCTTTCCTATCCTGAATGGCGTGAAACAGGGCCGTGTTCTCGCACCTACACTGTTTGGAATCTTCTTCTCTCTGCTGCTCTTACATGTGTTCAAGTCTTCAGAAGGAGGGATTTTCCTCCACACAAGATCAGGTGGCAGGTTGTTCAACCCTGCCTGTCTAAGAGCGAGGACCAAAGTATGGAAAGTCCTCATCAGGGAACTCCTCTTTGCTGACGATGCTGCATTAACATCTCACACTGAAGAGTGTCTGCAGAGACTCAGCGACAGGATTGCGGCTGCCTGCAATGAATTTGGCCTAACCATCAGCCTCAAGAAAATGAACATCATGGGACAGGACGTCAGACATGCTCAATCCATCAATATTGGCGACTACGCTCTGGAAGTGGTTCAAGCGTTTACTTACCAAGGCTCAACTATCACCAGTAACCTGTCTCTCGATGCAGAAATCAACAAGTGCACGGGAAAGGCTTCCACTGCTACGTCCAGACTGGCCAAGAGGGTGTGGGAAAATGGCGCACTGACACGGAACACAAAAGTCCGAGTGTATCAAGCCTGTGTCCTCAGTACCTTGCTCTACTGCAGCGACGCCTGGACAACGTATGTCAGCCTAGAGCGACGTCTCAATTCATTCCATCTTCGCTGCCTCCGGAGAATCCTTGGCATCAGGTGGCAGGACAGTATCTCCAACACAGAAGTCCTCGAGGCGGCCAACATCCCCAGCATATACACCCTACTGAGCCAGCAGCGCTTGAGATGGCTTGGCCGTGTGAGCTGCATGGAAGATGGCAGGATCCCCAAGGACACATTGTACAGCGAGCTCATCACTGGTATCAGACCCACCGGCCATCCATGTCTCTGCTTTAAAGACGGCTGCAAACGCGACACGAAGTCCTGTGACATTGATTACAAGTCGTGGGAGTCAGTTGCCAGTGATCGCCAGAGCTGGCGGGCAGCCATAAAGGCAGGGCTAAAGAGTGGCGAGTCGAAGAGACTTAGCAGTTGGCAGGAAAAAAGACAGAAGCGCAAGGGGAGAGCCAACTGTGTAACAGCCCCGTCAACCAATTTTATCTGCAGCACCTGTGGAAGAGTCTGCCACTCTAGAATTGGCCTTTATAGCCACTCCAGGCGCTGCTTCACAAACCACTGACCACCTCCAGGCGCTTACCCATTGTCTCTCGAGACAAGGAGGCCAAAGAAGAAGACCCCTAGTTCTACATTGTCCTATAAGAGGAAACATCCTTTCCATATCCACCCTGTCAAGACCCCTCATAATCTAATGGGCTGAATTTTACTGGCCCCTCAACGCTGTGGGTCATGGCACGGAGGTTGGAAAAATTCTGCAGTCAGAGGCCGGCCTCGACCTGCGATGTCGAGAAGGGCCCACTGCAGATTACCGGCAGCGGGGGAACCTCGGTGCGGCCCCCCCCCACCCCCGCCGCCTGGCGGCGAGCCCTTCATCTCCATATGTAAATTAACATTAAAGCTATTCAAATTTACTTAACTGCATGCAGCGGCTGTCCCACGCCAATTTTACGGCCTTCGCGTGCCTTCAGAACTCCACACGACGTTCTGAGGCAAGAACCTGGTGGCAGGGGGGAGGAATAAAACTTTCAGGGTGGGAGAGGTGGAGGAGCAGGAAAAACAATTTTGATTGGATGTGGGGATGGTGGGAAGGGGTTGAAGGGCAAAAGATTGAAAGTTAGGGGGGAAATTTCGGGAAATGAGAAATCAATTGTTGGTCATTTTGGGCAATGAAATGACCATTAAGGGTGCTGGGGAAGGGTGTCCATCACTTAATTTTATATTTAATAAAAATTACAACTGATGTCCCTTTAAAATTTAAAATTAATTGTAAGGACGCTGTTGCCGGGGATGCACGGCTGCCCCTACCCATCATCGGGGGCGGCCGCTCCGCCCCCACTGTTTAAATGAGCCACCACATGAAATATTGCGGGGGCTCCTCAGTGGCCCTTCCGTGTCGGTAGGCCGCCGAGTTGAAAGTGCGCCGTTAAGTTGAAAGCGTGCTGCCGAGGAATGCGGCACGTGATTAAAGTTCAGCCCCAAGTGTTTCAATCAAGTCGCCTCTTACTCTTCTAAACTGCAGCGGATACAAGCCTAGCCTGTGCGACCTTTTGTAATAAGACAACCCACCCATTCCAGGTTCTGGGGCAGGTGGAGCCTGTACAAGATGGACGGGTTGCATCTTAGCGGGACTGGGACAAATATCCTCACAGGGAGATTTGCTAGTGTTGTTTGGGGAGGGTTTAAACTAAATTTTCAGGGGGGTGGGAACCTGAGAGGGAGCTCAGATTGGAGGGAAGCAAAACTGGTAACTTGTCAGGGATGTGGGAAACAGGAGCAAATAGGAGAGGAAAACCAAGCAGCACAGAATACTGGGGGAGATAGATAGCACGAGATTAGGGAATAGTAAATTATTAGATGGAGTCAGAGTAAGGGAGAAAGTAATAAAAGTCTGATTCAGGGTTAATGTGCATGTATGTGAATGCACGGAGTGTGTTAATAAGACTGGTGAGGTACAGGCACTGATTGCCATGTGGAAATATGATGTTGTGGCTATAACAGAGACCTAGCTCAAAGACTGGGTGTTAAAGTATTTGGGAAAGATAGGAAGGGAAAGAAGGTGGGTGGCAGTATTGATTAAGGAGAGTATTGCAGTACTGGAGAAAAAGGATGCCCAGAGGGGTCAAGGACAGAATCAATTTGGCTAGAGCTAAGGAACAAAAAAGGTGCGGTTACATTGCTCGGTGTTGTCTATAGGCCACCAGCTAGTGGAAAGGACATGGAGGAACAAATTTGCAAGGAAATTACAGAGAGGTGCAAAAATTGTAGGGTAGTTATAATGGGGGGGTGGGGGGAGACTTTAATTATCCAAACATAGACTGGGATAATAGTAGTGTAAAGGGCAGTGTGGGACAAAAGTTCCTGGAGTATGTTCAGGAAAATTTTCTACAACAGTATGTTGCTAGTCCAATGAGAAAGGAGGCACTGCTAGACCTGGTTCTTGAGAATGAGGTGGGACAAGTGGATCAAGTGTCAGTAGGAGAGCATTTAGGAGATAGTGATCATTGTATCATAAGGTTTAGGCTGACTATGGAAAAGGACAAAGAGCAATCCAGGGTAAGAATAATTAACTGGGGAAAGCCAACTTCAATGGGGTAAGAATGAAGCTGGGGCAAATAAATTGAAATCAAAAGCTGACAGGAACAATGAAAGAAGAGATAGTTCGGGCACAGTCAAGGTATGTTCCCTCGAAGGGGAAAAGTAGTGCAAACAAATCCAGAGCTCCCTGGATGACAAAAGAGGTAGAGATTAGAATAAAGAAGAAAAAGTGTGCTTATGACAGATGTCAAGTAGAAAGTACTATTGAGAACCAGGCTAAATATAGAAGGTCCAGAGGGGAAGTGAAAAAGCAAATAAGAGAAGCAAAGAGAGAGCATGTAAAGAGACTGGCAGCTAGCATTAAAGGAAATCCCGAAGTTTTCGAGAGGCATATAAATAGTAAAAGGGTGGTAAAAGGAGGAGTCGGGCCGATTAAGGACCAGAAAGGGGATTTATACATGGAGGCAGAGGGCATAGCTGAGGTATTAAATGAATACTTTGAATTTGTCTTTACCAAGGAAGAAGATGCAACCCAGGTAAGGTTGAAAGAGGAGGTAAGTCAGACACTAGAGGGGTTTAAAATTGATAAAGAGGAAGTATTAGATAGGCTGTCTGTACTTAAAGTGGATAAAGTACCAAGGCCAGATGAGATGAATCCATGGGTACTGAGGGAAGTGAGGGTGGAAATTGCAGAGGCACTGGCCATAATTTTTCAGTCTTCCTTACACTCGGGGGTGGTGCCTGGGCACTGGAAAATTGCAAATGTTACACCCCTGTTCAAAAAAGGGTGTAAAGATAAGCCCAAAAATTACAGGCCAGTCACTTTAACTTCAGTGGTGGAAAACCTCTAGAAAAAGTAATTCAGGACAAAATCAATAGTCACATGGACAAATGCGAGTTAATTAAGGAAACTAAGAGTAGTGGTTAATGGATGTTTTTCGGGCTGGAGGAAGGTTTGTAGTGGAGCTCCCGAGGGATTATTGTTGGCAACCTTGCTGTTCCTGATATATATTAATGACCTAGACCTTGGTGTACAGGGCACAATTTCAAAGTTTTCAGATGATACAAAACTTGGAAACATTGTGAACTGTGAGGAGGATTGTGTAGAACTTTGAAAGGACAGAGACAAGTTGGTGGAATGGACAGACAGGTGGCAGATGAAGTTCAATGCAGCGAAATGTGAAGTGATTAATTTTGGTAGGAAGAACATGGAGAGTCAAGATAGAATAAAAGGTACAATTCTAAAGCGGGTGCAGGAGCAGAGGGGCCTGGGTGTATATATGCATAAGTCATTGAAGGTGGCAGGACAGGTTGAGAGAGCGGTAAATAAAGCATACAGTGTCCTGGGCTTTATTGATAGGGGCATAGAGTACAAGAGCAAGGAAGTTATGTTGAATTTGTATAAGACACTAGTTCGGCCTCAGCTGGAGTATTGTGCCCAGTTCTGGGCACCGCACTTTAGGAAAGATGTGAGGGCATTGGAGTGAGTACAGAAAAGATTCACGAGAATGGGATGAGGAATTTCAGTAATGAAGATAGATTGGAGATGTTAGGACTGTTTTTCTTGGAGAAGACAAGGCTGAGAGGTGATTTGATAGGGGTATTCAAAATCATGAGGGGTATGGACAGAGTAGATAGAGAGAAACTGTTCCCACTCGTGAAATGATTGAGAACAATAGGGCACAGATTTAAAGTATTTGGTAAGAGAAGCAAAAGTGACATGAGGAAAAGCTTTTCACGCAGCGAGTGGTTAAAGTCTGGAATGTACTGCCTGAGAATGTGGTGGAGGCAGGTTCAATTGAAGCATTCAAAAGGGAATTAGACAGTTATATGAAAAGGAAGAATGAGCATGGTTATAGGGAGAAGGCAGGGGAACAAAACTGAGGAATTGCTCTTTCGGAGAGCCAGTGCGGATATGATGGGCTGAATGGCCTCCTTCTGCACTGTAACAATTCTGTGATTCTGTTATTAGTCTAGTAAACCTTCTCTGAACTGCTTCCAATGCATTTACATCCTTATTTAAAGGAAACCAATACTGTATACAGTACTCCAGATGTAGTCTCACCAATGCCCTATATAACTGAAGCATAACCTCCCTACTTTTGTATTCAATTCCCCTCGCAATAAATGATAACATTCTATTAGCTTTCCTAATTATTTGCTGTGCCTGCAACTTTTGCGATTCATGTACTAGGACACCAAGATCCCTCTGCACCTCAGAACTCTGCAATCTCGCACCATTTAGATAATATGCTTCTTTTATATTCTTGCTGCCAAAATGGGCAATTTCACATTTTCTCACATTATCCTCCATTTGCCAGATCTTTGCCCACTCAATTAACCTATCTATATCATTTGTAGCCTCCTTATGTTGTCTTCACAACTTACTTTTCTACCTATATTTGTGTCATTCGCAAATTTAGCAATCATACCATCAGTCCCTTCATCCAAGTCATTTATATAAATAGTAAAACGTTGAGGCCCCAGCACTGATCCCTGTGGCACACCACTTGTTACATCTTGCCAACCAGAAAATGACCTATTTATGCCTACTCTCTGTTTCCTGTTAGCTAGCCAATCTTCTATCCATGCCAATATGTTACCCCCTGCACCATTAGCTTTTATTTTCTGCAATAACCTTTGATGTGGCACCTTATCAAATGCCTTCTGGAAATCTAAGTACAGTACATCCACTGGTTCCCCTTTATCCACAGCACATGTTACTTATTCAAAGAACTTCAATAAATTAGTTAAACATGATTTCAATTTTACAAAACCATGTTGACTCCACCTGATTACCTTGAATTTTTCTAAATGCCCTGCTATAGCGTCTTTAATAATAACTTCTAACATTTTCCCTATGACAGACGTTAAGCTAGCTGGCTTGTACTTTCCTGCTTTACATTACATTGGCTATTTTCCAATCTAATGGAACCTTACCGAATTAAGGGAATTTTGGAAAATTAAAATCAACGCATCAACTATCTCACTAGCCACTTCTTTCACAATGCCAGGATGAAGTCCATCAGGGCTTGGGTACTTGTCAGCCCGCAGCTCCAACAATTTGCTCAGTACTACTTCCCCGGCGATCGTAATTTTCTTGAGTTCCTCCCTCCCGTCCATTTCCTGATTTACAGCTATTTCTGGGATATTACTTGTATCCTCTATTGTGAAGACAGATACAAAATACCTGCTCAAGTCATCTGCCATCTTCTTATTTTCCCTTATTAATTCCCCAGACACACTTTCTAAAGGACCAATGCTCACTTTGTTAACTTTTTTCTTTTTAAAGTATCTATAGAAACTCTTACTATCTATTTTTATATTTCCATCCAGCTTTCGCTCATACTCTAATTTTTCCCTCCTTATTAATCTTTTCCTCATTCTTTGCTGCTTTTTATATTCTGTCCAATCTTCTGACCTGCCACCCATCTTTGCGAAATTATGTGCTTTTTAGTTGTTTGGTAGTACAGAACTTGAGTATTGTTGAAAACAAAGACATTTTGTCAAAGCTTTACATCTTGCACTCATCAGGACAATCCGCAAGAATACCAATGTAAGGCAAAGCAACAAATGTATACTGTATGAGAAGAGATGGTTGACAAGTGGACTCTGATTAGTCAAGGTGTTGCCATGGAGAATGCACCAGTTTATGTTGACTGACCTTTAATTGCCAAGCTTTGTTTGAAATTTAAACCAGGCAGCTTGACTCTGATTGGTCAAGGCATTGTCCTGAGGAGTGAACCAGCAAATGGCTGACACTTATTTTGTTTAGCTGAAGCAGGCACAATGTGTGTACTTGTTCTTTCTGTCTGCAAAGAACAGGGCCCTGTGGATTAATATATGTAGCTTCTGGCATGCGTGAATGCACCACACTGCGAGCCCAACTGACAATCTTAAATTGGTTGTCAGTATAATGCTTAACACACTGAGGATTATTTAGCAAATGTTGTCCAGTCACGGAATCACATCTAATGTTGGACACTGTGTTTTGAGTTTTGCAAGCACGGGCTGGTTGGGCATGGTCTGTACCTTGCCCTTTGCGAACAGTGGAAGGGACATGTTGTTTGATACAGTCTACTAATCTTTGGGACGTTTGACCTATATACCTAGCATCACACCAGCACTGAAATTCATATATCACATTATTCATTTGTGTGATAGGCAGAACGTCAACTAGTTTCTCAACTAGTATGTCAAGGAAAGGGAGCTCATTTGAGCAACAGGTGAAGCTAGCTATTTCACGTTGCTACTATGCAGTAGCAACACGTCAGGTGTTTGCCACTAACAGGATACTGTCATCGAGCCAAAAGGACGTTCTGCCTATCATTCAAATGAGTTATGTGATACATGAATTTCAATGCCAGTGTGATGCTGGTGTATAGGCTGTTGTCCCAAAGACTGGTGGATCATATCAAACAACATGTCCCTTCTGCTGTTCGCCACAGGAAAGTTACAGACTCTACCCAACCAGCCCATGCTTGCAAAACTCAAAACACAGTGTCCAACATTAGATGTGATTTCGCGATTGGACCAGATTTTCTAAATAATCCTCAGTGTGCTAAGAATTACACTGACAACCAATTTAAGGTTGTTGGTTGGGCTCGCAGTGTGGTGCAGGTGCACGTACCGGAAGCTACATATATTAATACACAGGGCCCTGTTCTTTGCAGACAGAAAGAACAAGTACACACATTATGCCTGTTTCAGCTAAACAAAATAAGTGACAGCCATTTGCTGGTTCATTCCTCAGGACAATGCCTTGACCAATCAGAGTCAAGCTGCCTGGTTTAAATTTCAAACAAAGCTTGGCGGTTAACTGTCAGTCACCATAAACTGGTGCATTCTCCATGACAATCAGAGCCCACTTGCCAACCAATAAGCACTCTCTTCTCATACAGTATAAATTTGTTGCTTTCCCTTACATTGGTATTCTTGCGGATTGTCTTGATGGGTGCAAGACGAAAAGCTTCGACAAATGTCTCTGTTTTCGGCAATATATGCTTTCTTTTTAAGTTTGATACTATCAAGTTTTGTATCAAACTATGTAGCTAAACATATTACATCCAGTTTAGATATTTAAACAAGGAACTAATGTGTCAAAATATATTAAAATATTTAACAATCTGTTTTGAATATACACCATATAAATAGCAGGACAATGTGTGGTTGCATAACCTTTGATCGATTTTTGTTGATGTTGTTTAATGAGTCATGCTCATATTTTATACTGCTATGTGACGATCATCTGATAAACAATTTACATAACTTTGATGTCTGTATTAATCTGAGAGAATATAATGATAAATATTAGCACTGTGGCACATTAGTTTATCAGAGGGTGGTTTTGTTTACTGTACTACTACCTATACCTAATAAATCATTGTCCACCGGGGATAATGATGAAAATTTCTGTAGAATAGGATTTAGGAATAATGTCCTGCTAGAAAAATGCGCTCAATCTGCCAACAACCTTCATGTTTTGAAGCTATCCTTAAAAGAGTGATGTCATCTCAGTCTCTTGACCTTAGATTTGAAAATTGCATTTATCTGAAGAACACTAAAAAATACTATGCAGGAGAGCAATTATTGTTTCTATATATATATTATATCTAATATTCTGGAGAATCATAAATCAATGGTCAATGCATGACTTTGATTCATAGAGGCTTTATATCTTTCTTCAGTTTCTTGTTCGAGAGAAGTTTAAACTATTCAAAACAGATCATTTGACACAGGACTTTATAAGTAAATGGAAATCAATATTTTTCAAGCTGAAGTCCTTGTGGGACAAAAAGCCTTATCTTTCATAGAAATGGAAATATGGGCTGGTAGTTAGCTGGCACAACCTTAGGGGCTCATCAGTCAGTAGAGGCATCAATGACAGCAATAGGAGTGATGAGCTGTAACTCATCCTTCCTCAGTCAGGTCATTTTGGTTGTATGGATACTCTAATGGAATAGTAACAGTTACAAACTGCACAGCTCTCCAATGAGGTAGTAGTTTTTGTTAGAGTGATCTTTTCTCGAGGAAAAATGTGCCTCAATATATACAGAGCACATGATAGGGTAGTTGTCTGATAGGATGCACATCCCATGGGTGAGCTTTTCTGGTAACAAGTTACAGTTAACAGTGCAAATGAAATCTAGGTAATTTCCCACGGCTCTTCATTTTGTGTTCTGTTTATCTCACATGCTAGTTAAATACAGTCAATTAAAATGATTACAACTTTGATGCAAACTTTAATTTTAGATGGGAACAAAATTGATGCAAGTTGTGGGATGGTCCTGTTACTGTACCTTTTTTTGTTATTATCAACTATAATGTAATTTGCATGAAATACAAAAACTTCATGGAACTGGTATCCTCCAGTGGGGCGTAACATTTTACTTGTTCATTAACACAAATGTATCTTAACAGTTTGTTACTCTCTTCCTTACCTGGTTAGTGTTTTGTTTAATGAAAGAGCTTAAGAAATGCACTCATCACTTCTCTCCAAACTGTCTTCAATATATCAGTGTTCTTTTGATATTAGGATATTAAAAATTGCATACATTGCTCTAAAGGTGGCCTTAAAAATGAGTTTTACAGGGATTTAAGAAAAAATCAATGAAATAAAGGAACAAATTTTACAGACCCCCAACGCAGGGTTCGTGGTGGGAGTGAGGGGGGGGCAGGGTTTGGAAAATGCCTCTGGCAGAGGCCTACTATGGGCCTCGATGCCGGGAAGGCCCGGCCCGATATTGCCAGCAGCAGCGAGGCCTCATGGCGGCCCTCCCGCCGCTCACTGACGGGAGCCAAATTTAATTATTTAAATAAAATAAAATAAAGGAACCTTCTCACTCCCACCATCTGTCCTGGTGCGATATTGGTGCCGATGGCCCGCACTCCCGTGCCTTCGGATCCCTACCTGGGGATCCAAGGCAGAACATTGGTGAGGAGGGGGAGTGCTGGTAAGTTTTTCGATGTGGGTGGGGGAGCGGGGTCACAGTATTGGTGTTGGGGATGGTGAAAAGGGGTAAAGTGTAAAATGTAAATGCAGGTTGGAAGTATACAGTAAATGGCAGAACCCTTAGGAGTATTGACAGGCAGAGAGATCTGGGCGTACAGGTCCACAGGTCACTGAAAGTGGCAACGCAGGTGGATAAGGTAGTCAAGAAGGCATACGGCATGCTTGCCTTCATCGGTCGGGGCATAGAGTATAAAAATTGGCAAGTCATGTTGCAGCTGTACAGAACCTTAGTTAGGCCACACTTAGAATATTGCGTGCAATTCTGGTCGCCACACTACCAGAAGGACGTGGAGGCTTTGGAGAGGGTACAGAGGAGGTTTACCAGGATGTTGCCTGGTCTGGAGGGCATTAGCTATGCTAATGAGGAGAGGTTGGATAAACTCGGATTGTTTTCACTGGAACGACGGAGGTGGAGGGGCGACATGATAGAGGTTTTCAAAGTTATGAGCGGCATGGACAGAGTGGATAGTCAGAAGCTTTTTCCCAGGGTGGAAGAGTCAGTTACTAGGGGACATAGGTTTAAGGTGCGAGGGGCAAAGTTTAGAGGGGATGTGCGAGGCAGGTTTTTTACACAGAGGGTGTTGAGTGCCTGGAACTTGCTGCCAGGGGAGGTGGTGGAAGCAGATACAATAGCAACGTTTAAGAGACATCTTGACAAATACATGAATAAGAAGGGAATAGAGAGATATGGGCCCCGGAAGAGCAGAAGGTGTTAGTTTAGGCAGACATCAAGATCGGCGCAGGCTTGGAGGGCCGAATGGCCTGTTCCTGTGCTGTACTGTTCTTTGATGCACTTGGGCGGGGGGGTGGAAGGTCAGGTGTACAAGGTGGGGGAGAGGGCAGGTAATTAAATCTATAGTTATTGGGGGGGGGGGGAGAGGGGCAAGATCAATTTATTTTATCTTTTAAAATCAATCTCCCTTTAAATATTTAAATTGAAATGTAGGGCTATAAGCCCTTTAAAATTGGCTTCAGTGTCTGCGCAAAGGCAACTGATGCCATTGTTTGGGATGGACAGCTCATCCCCTTCATGTCATCAGGATGGGTGGTCCGCCCTGACTATTTAAATGAGCCGCCACACTTAATATCGTGGCGGCTCCGTGACGTGTGGTCAGCACGGGCGGACTGCCATTGTTTTCGTCTGTAGCGGAAATATAAATTCCAGCCCAAAGTGTGGGTGATCCACTCTGGTGGTGAAGAGAGAAATCTACACCCCCGATTCAATTCATAGTCACAGTTCTCAAATTTGATTTGTCTTCTTGAAAGCAGCTTTACATTAATCCGATGCTTTAAATAATGGATCAAAATAACAGCAACTCATTTTCTTTTGTGATTTTGCTAATTGTGTATGTTTCATGTTTTCCACACCAATGTACCTTTACCTTATATTTTTAAAAAATCTTCCATTCCCTGGGTCATTCACCAAATTGGTCTGGATTGCTTTGAATGTCATCACCTTCATACTCGTCTCCTGACTATACAGTTTTATTTGATTCGGAAATCATGAACTTCAAATGGAAGATTCTTCTATTCTCTTCTTCTTCTTCTTTTGGGCCTCCGCCAACAGTCACAGTCTGAGTCTGTTTGCATTATAATCATTCATTGCTTTCAATGTCAACCAAATTTTTCAGTAATTTGTTAGTCAGCCATACATTCCATAACCCATTTTTTTTTAGTGTAGAACTCTATATATAGAGGAACATCTCAAAAGGGCTTTACAATGAAGAAAGCAGGACACTGTGCAGCAGCTAGGAAAGATTATTGGAGGGGTTCAGGGGGTGATGTTGAAAGAACAGTAGAAGAGACTTTTGAAGGATAAAGGTAGCAAGGCAAAGTGATTTAGGGACAGTCCGCAAAAGTAGAAGCTTAGTGATTGAAAGAACAGCTTCCATTGGTGAGCACAGGAGGGGATGCAGTATCCCTAAGTTGGAGGTTTGGATGTTGCAGTTTAGGATATATAGCTGGAGAAAGATAAAGTGCAGTGAGACTGGGGGTTGTAGTGGGAGGGGGGGGCGGTGAATTTTAAAACAAAGATGAGAGGTTTGAAGTCAATATGCTGAGGGACAGAATGCATGACAAGGAAGGGAGTGATGAATATATAGGAGGCGCCAACTGAACGATTACTCAAGTCAAAATGCACTATTAGATTAACTGAGGTTTGTGAAGAGTGGAGGAAGAGATGCCTCATATATGAATGCTATGAAATGCCTTCTGAAAGTAGATATATCAACTGGATCAGCCTTCAGCCTCTTCAAGGTCAGATTGATATCCTGGAGCTTTTGCTTGATTACCTTTGAGGGTCTGGGAGAGATGTTATAATTTTATCATTGTACTTGTGCCTTGTGAAGTTAAGTGGGTTGAGTAGTTTCCATGATATAGCAAATTCTGGAAGGAATGTAATTGATAGGTCAATTGGCCTTTACACATTCCACATTAATGCTCAATCTCAGCTTTCCTGCACTCGTTTAAGGCAAGTCAACTTGCCCATTCACAGTTGTTTTTATTCTTTCATGGGACGTGGGTGTCGCTGGCAAGACCATCGCTAATCGCCCTTGACAACTGAGTGGCTTGCTTGGCCATTTCAGAGGGCAGTTAAGAGTCAGCCACATTGCTGTGGGTCCGGAGTCACATGTAGGCCAGACCAGGTAAGGACGCCAGATTTCCTTCCCTAAAGGACATTAGTGAACCAGATGATAGTTTCATGGTACCATTACTGGGACCAGTTTTCAATTTCAGATTTTTTATTAATTAATTAATTAAATTCAAATTACACTAGCTGCCATGATGGGATTTGAACCCATGACCCCAGGACATAAGCCTGGGCCCCTGGATTACTAGTTTACTGACATCACCATTATGCCACCATTTCCCCTTTACTCTGGAATTTTATGAATGAGCGCTCTCAGTCCCAAGCCTTGTATGATCGGAATGCATATTTGGGATTCGGGCACAAAGATTAGTGCACCCCACACAATTCTCGCTTCATTAAAATTAGTTAAAATTCATGCATAGCAAATCATGCAAGGCATGCTAACCTCTGGGCACAAACTCATATATAGGAAATAGGAGCCGGAGTAGGCCATTCGGCCCCTCGAGCCTGTTGTAAATGCACTTACATCAAGCAATGCTTTGCGGCAAACTTCATAAAGATTGTTCCAGTATGCATTATGTTAGACCAGTACTTTGAATGGCTTCTCTATACAATAAGTTTAATGGCTGATCCAATAAATTTAGTAGGGACAGTCTTTGCTTAAAAAAAACTACCAAGATAGTTTGCTCTTTGGCACAATGGAGCAATTTGAATCTGGAAGGAAGCATTGTATTCAAAGCAACAAAACAAGAAGCAGAAGCTGTTGTAATTGGCAGAAGCAAGCAGCAAACCAGCAATGTGCAAAGGAGAAGGCACATCATTTTCATTTTCAAATACGGCATAGATATAATCGACTAATGCATACTTTACCCATTGATTTCTCCTGAGCCAGCAGTCAATGTAAGGGTTCTATTTGACTGTCAGGTCAATGGTCTTGATTCAGTTCAGATTAAACAGAACATTCAAGAGTCCAATTTGCTCATTGTATGTGCTATGTACGATGTGTCATTTTAAATGAGATCAGAATGGAATTCTCCTATCTGCAATATTTAAACGATATTCTAAATATTTTTTGTGGGAGGGGACATCAAACTTATTATGTATTATTGGAAATTAGTTCCAGTTAGCTACTTTTCTCCCCCTTCAAGTTTATTCCTTCTACTAGTCTTTTCTATGGCAGACACAAGGGAGTCTGCATGTTGTCAGGCTTTCCATTAGTGGCAGCTGTTGGTTGGCTGCCAATATCACAGAATCACAGAATTGTTACAGTGCAGAAGGAGGCCATTTGGCCCATCGTGTCAGCATTTCAATAGAATGAAGGATCAAACCTGCGCCCTGCCACTTTGTGGCACTGCATATCAGTATGCCACTTAGAAATATGAGTTAACCATGGGCATTAAGCATTAAAGGAGAAATAAGAAAATCACAAATTAAAACCAATAATTGATTCAAATAAGCCCAGTGCCTGAAATACCACATTTGCATGTGTATTCAATGAAAAGTGAGCTGAAGTTGGGTAAAATAGTCATTTCTTTCACAGATTTGAAATCTCTACTGTTGATAGAACCTTTGTAAATCAGGAGCTGTCTTGCAACAGATGAGGGATTACAGAGGAAGGAGAAGGTGGAGGAATAGGCATTATCCACTCTGAAGGCTATACTGGCTCAGAACTAATTATTTGGCTGCACACCAGTCTCTCAGGTGAAAGCAAAATAATGCAGATGCTGGAAATCTGAAATCAAAAACAGAGAAGCACTCAGCTGGTCAGGCAGCAATAGTTGTGATGAAAAGGACAACAACCCAAAATGTTCACTCTGTGTGTGCGTCTCTCTCTCACAGTTGCTGCCTAGCCTGCTGAGTACTTCCAACACTTTCTGTTTTTATGTCTAATGTGATTTAGGTTCACTAGACAAGTTTTAATGGACTCATGACGTCAATTGCAGACAGCTTCAAGCAACACTCTTTTAACTGGTAGCTGTAATCATCATGGCTTCTATGAATATTTATATTTCTGGGTCTATACAGGTAGATTAATTGTGTAGAGATGTTTCAGACAACCATTCACAGCTGCATACTGGAGTTCATCAATACTGAAGCAACAGGTTGCTACTCAACACTTAGTTTATCTTATAATGAATTTTCCAAAGGTACATAGTGTCATGTACAGCTCTACATAGTTGGTGTCACTTATCCAGAACTTGTTGATTTACAAAGTCTTCTTTCCTACTTTGGTTGCCATGGTGACCACACTTCAAAAGTACTTGATTGGGCTGTAATTTCTATTAAGCCAAAGGTCATTGTAGTGGTTCTATTTGACTGTCAGGTCAGTGACTATGAAAGGGGCTATATAAATGCAAACTCTTCATATTGCTCCTTTCAACCTTGGTAATGTTATGGTGAGAGATCAGCAAAACCCTCTGAGGAATTTTGCATCTATATAGCCAATCTCTCAATCTCAATCTTTGGCCTCCTTGTCTCGCGAGACAATGGGTAAGCACCTAGAGATGGTCAGTGGTTTGTGAAGCAATGCCTGGAGTGGCTATAAAGGCCAATTCTAGAGTGACAAACTCTTCCATGGGCACTGCAGATAAAATTGGTTGTCGGGGCTGTTACACAGTTGGCTCTCCCCTTGCGCTTTTGTCTTTTATCCTGGCAACTGCTAAGTCTCTTTGACTCGCCACTCTTTAGCCCCGCCTTTATGGCTGTCCGCCACCTCTGGCGATCACTGGCCACTGACTCCCACGACTTCTGGTCAATGTAACAGGACTTCATGTCGTGTTTGCAGACATCTTTAAAGCAGAGACATGGACGGCCGATGGGTCTGATACCAGTGACGAGCTTGCTGTACAATGCGTCCTTGGGGATCCTGCCATCTTCCATGTGGCTCACATGGCCAAGCCATCTCAAGCACCGTTGGCTCAGTAGGGTGTATATGCTGGGGATGTTGGCTGCCTCGAGGACTTCTGCGTTGGAGATACTGTCCTGCTACCTGATGTCAAGGATTCTCCGGAGGCTGCGAAGATGGAATGAGTTGAGACGTCGCACTTGGCTATATAACACAATGTATTTAAACCATATAATGCTATTTATTGGCATATATTGCATATGATGTGCCCTATTTTCCATATTTATGATTCTGGCCCACAATGGCTGAGGATTTATTCACAATGCATGCTCAAGTGAATTTATGTTTCTTCTTTGTTCCCTGCTAAGGAAGGGAGCAGACCCACCAACATTCCCAACAAATCAGCACCACTTACTGCAGTTATAGCCTATGGAACGCTTGTGTCTTCACAGGAGTGCATGCTAATTTATGGCCTCAGTTCAGCGATGCACCAATTAAAGCAATAATTGACTCAAATAAGCTCAGAGTCTGAAATATCACATTTATACGAATGCAACTAATGACAGGCTGAAGTCGGATAAAATAGTTTCTTCATTTACAGAGCGAATATTTGAGTCAATTATTTGCATGCATGTAGTACAATTATTTCAACGGAATAGGTTAGGGAGGACCAGGGGATCATGTTTAGTAGTTATGTAAGGGCAGAAGTAGGCTGGATGTTAGGCCATTCTTCTTAACGCAGAGAATAGCATACCCATGGAACATGTTGCTTTTTTGTATGGTGGATGCTGATTCGCTGTATTACTTCAACCAAGAGTTGGATCTGTTACTGGCTGGGGCAGAGACCAACATGTAATGTAGATCAAGGACAATAAGATCTTCTGGATGACTTTTGATCATCTAACGGGGTCAGAGAGAAATTTTCCGGTGATTTCCCCCCCCCACCCACTTTTAATTGACTGAGGTTTTGATTTGTTTGTTTGACCTCTCCCCGGAGATTACATGGTTCCCAGTGGGTGAATAAGCCATAAGGCACCATAACTGTGTGGGACAGGCTGGATGGACCAGGAGGTCTTTTCACTCCATTTTTGTATATCTGTATGCGCCACTTCAAGTAAACACCAATCCAGTGGCAGTGCTGACTGCACAAAATTTTCCTCTGGTTGTGTCCAAATAGTTTTTAGGGATAAATCTGCCTGGCCAAGAGCAGTTTAGATGGAATCCCAAATCTCTGCTAATCCAAAGTGCAGCATAAGGCACATGACCCTCAATAAATACAGCTTACTGCACCACAACCTATACTTTGAGTATGTCACTGTGCAATGTGGACTGCATTACAATCCATAGATTGACAGAACCTAAGTTCACATCTAGCCAATGCTTCATTGGTCTGTTTTGAACGCAGGGCAAGCATTTTCTATGGCAATATATCATCTAACTATGTTGATGCCTGTCATTACTTAGTGCTTCATCCACTGAATATTACAGATTCTCCAACACTGCTAAATACTTTTGTGGGGTAGGAATGGTGTTGGAGATGCTCAGATTAGTGCTAGTTTGTTTATATTACTGTACATGCCCCAGGACTGCTGATAATCCATATGGAGAGGAAAATGAACTCAAGGAGCATTATATTGCTTTGTGATGTATGCATAGAGTTGTTTCCTGGTGTGTCATCAATATAACCTGAACACAGACTCCCTTATTAAAAATGGCAAGGAATATATAACCTTAGATGAACATTATTATATTTCCTATTTAACAATATGAACCATAACTTATTTGTCAATGTATATACTCAGAGACGCCATCACCACTGTGGTAGCAACTGGTTCCACAGTCTCAGAGGACAAACAGTTTAGTTACATATTCCTCAGGAGATTCAGAAGTGCCTTTTTTTTTTCTGTGCTTCTGTTATGCCTGATAGTTAAACACAATATTTCCCTGGGCAAGTTTAGCATCGAATTTTTTGAATACTGGCATGATTACTCGGAGAGCTAAAGTTTGATTACACAGCTATTTTTTTTTTTTGCGTCGGCGGCTGTACACCTTGTGAGCTCATTGTGGTTCCAAAGATGGGCATGCTGTTTCACCATCCCCTCCTCTGTCTCGGGGGGGGGGGGGGGGGGGGGCAAATATTGTGCAAATTAAACATCCACTAATTTAAAAATGGCAACTGCCTCATTTCTGACTTTTTAAAATGCTCAAGACAGCAATTGAAAATGTCTACGCACTGGATGACATAATTTACTGCTGGTCGTAAAGTAAGATGCAAAGAGCAGTAAGTTGCACATTAACACTCAAGAACTATAGGTAATTAAAAAAGTTTATTCCTATGTGTTTTACAAACTTCAAGGTCTGTAGGGTGTGACCATGTGATAGAACAATTGCAGACAACATTTTAAGATTGCATATTTGGTTGATATCTAAAGGGGGTATTTCAGATTAATTCAAACAAAAGGCCAATACGTATTTAATGATGCATAACGTCAAAGCTCAAGTGTTTAAAGATAATTGTGATCATGATTCTTATGTTGCAAATGACAAGTCTAGATTGTAATGCTAATATCATTTCATGCAGGCAGCTTTCAGCATTTAAAACCGTTCGCGAGCTGCCACCATACATCATTAAAAGTTCATTTTTATTATTGGTAGGTAGCCTCTTATTTATCGAGACCTTTAAAGCCACATGTCTGTTATATCTGAAGCAGAAAGAAAAGCTACTTAGAGTGGAGAAGGCATTTAGAGCAGCTTTTAGTCAGAGCTCGTAAGAGCGGGTCCAGAGGGAACTCGCAAACACTGTGAATGCTACTGAGCAGCTGCAAAAAGCTGGAGAAAATAGCCAGAGAACAAAATAAAAGGCGAAGCGCAGTCATGCAACTTCAATCCAGAAAAGGCTTGCTTATAGCATATCAGCAAATACCATTTGATAAAACAAAGTAAAGCAACAATAACCATTATCTTCCTGAAGTTTGCTTTGGAAAACCTTCCGTATATAAATAAAATGTAACAAAATGTGACCCTTCGAATTGGTTTCCTCGTCCTGCAGGAGCGATCGGAGCGTTTTGAACCGGGAATCAATTCCCCCCCCCCCCCCCCCACTGAACGGCTTTAACCAGGTTTTCAATAAATGTGAGCGTTATTTTACTGATTCTTATACTACATACCCACAATGGAACAGCAATTGTGCTTCTTGCAATTAAAGTAACATCTACAATGCAGTTTAATAACAAATTGATAAATTTGTAATCAATTTGCTGCAAGCCCGCATAGAGACAAAAATCAAATATCACAGTGAAGGAGTTTGAATACTATTGAATCATGTTTAAGCTATAAAGCAACAAAAATACAAAAAATTAGTTTAATTCAGTACAACTAATTTCCCCCCAAACCCAACTTCTTTGCACCACTCACATAATTTTTCCCAGAAATTTTCTTAAAAATACTACATATTAACATTATTGTCCTAACACATGATTGAATTAAAATTCTAGAAATTCCTAAACTCTGAACACTGCCGATTCTCTTAATTTAACCGTAATCTCAATTACAAATGCATTATGCCACTGAATTGACTGCAAAGTGAAAATGGTTTCTAATTTGAAACCCGTCTGTGTAGGTAAAGCAAATTAGAGAAACGTAATGTAGTTTTGTTTAAGCACTTATCTCAGTTAGCAGACTACAAAATTCTGTAGTGCTTGCTAGTTGCCACCTCACTGTACAATGGTAAGCAACTAGAACCTGAATAATTGCCTTGAAAAATGACCAGAAGGATTAATTCTGTGTATGTCTCTGCTAATTTCTAGTGATTAGTCCCAGCAACCTACAATGCTATTTCCAGTCTCTTTAGCAAGGTACAATCACCTGTGTGAACAAATCTTTGCTCCTTCATTAGGACTCAAACCTATCAGCTTAGATCAGTTTGAAGTTTGCATGGCCATAAACACTGTGCAACAGACCATGGAAATAATTGTATATCCAAGAGATAAGTCAAGATACGTCTCCTTGTCATATATATCCTTTTAAACTACAACACTACTCCCTTCTACTATACAAGAAGTTTTCAACTTCTTTCACAAAGCAATCCAAAGTGGATGGGACAGGTTGTGAACACAATCCACAATGTCATAAGTGTGTATTATAACCAACATGTTATAATTTAAGGACATGACATGTGCAACAAAATGGTATTAAATGTGAAACTGCAGTTGCCTCTTGCTGATAATCTCACCTATTACTGGGGTGATGTAGTTTAGGCTCAATTTCAAATGATTTGCAGAAAGGTGGCTACCAAGTGTTCTTTTTATCAGTGTCATGATGGAGAATACAGATTCACACAGCGATGGGGTCACAAAATGTTCATAATGTTGAGAAAGAGTGCAGAAAGAGAGGGGGGAGGGTGTGCAGAGAGAGAGAGATTAAGGGGTGTGTAGAACGAGATTAAGTGGTGTGTAGAGAGACAGGATTAAGGGGTGTGTAGAGAGACAGGATTAAGGGGTTTGTAGAGAGACAGGATTAAGGGGTGTGTAGAGAGACAGGATTAAGGGGTTTGTAGAGAGACAGGATTAAGGGGTGTGTAGAGAGACAGGATTAAGGGGTTTGTAGAGAGAGAGAGATTAAGGGGCGTGTGGAACGAGATTAAGGGGCGTGTGGAACGAGATTAAGGGGCGTGTGGAACGAGATTAAGGGGCGTGTGGAGAGAGAGATTAAGGGGCGTGTGGAGAGAGAGATTAAGGGGCGTGTGGAGAGAGAGATTAAGGGGCGTGTGGAGAGAGAGATTAAGGGGCGTGTGGAGAGAGAGATTAAGGGGCGTGTGGAGAGAGAGATTAAGGGGCGTGTGGAGAGAGAGATTAAGGGGCGTGTGGAGAGAGAGATTAAGGGGCGTGTGGAGAGAGAGATTAAGGGGCGTGTGGAGAGAGAGATTAAGGGGCGTGTGGAGAGAGAGATTAAGGGGCGTGTGGAGAGAGAGATTAAGGGGCGTGTGGAGAGAGAGATTAAGGGGCGTGTGGAGAGAGAGATTAAGGGGCGTGTGGAGAGAGAGATTAAGGGGCGTGTGGAGAGAGAGATTAAGGGGCGTGTGGAGAGAGAGATTAAGGGGCGTGTGGAGAGAGAGATTAAGGGGCGTGTGGAGAGAGAGATTAAGGGGCGTGTGGAGAGAGAGATTAAGGGGCGTGTGGAGAGAGAGATTAAGGGGCGTGTGGAGAGAGAGATTAAGGGGCGTGTGGAGAGAGAGATTAAGGGGCGTGTGGAGAGAGAGATTAAGGGGCGTGTGGAGAGAGAGATTAAGGGGCGTGTGGAGAGAGAGATTAAGGGGCGTGTGGAGAGAGAGATTAAGGGGCGTGTGGAGAGAGAGATTAAGGGGCGTGTGGAGAGAGAGATTAAGGGGCGTGTGGAGAGAGAGATTAAGGGGCGTGTGGAGAGAGAGATTAAGGGGCGTGTGGAGAGAGAGATTAAGGGGCGTGTGGAGAGAGAGATTAAGGGGCGTGTGGAGAGAGAGATTAAGGGGCGTGTGGAGAGAGAGATTAAGGGGCGTGTGGAGAGAGAGATTAAGGGGCGTGTGGAGAGAGAGATTAAGGGGCGTGTGGAGAGAGAGATTAAGGGGCGTGTGGAGAGAGAGATTAAGGGGCGTGTGGAGAGAGAGATTAAGGGGCGTGTGGAGAGAGAGATTAAGGGGCGTGTGGAGAGAGAGATTAAGGGGCGTGTGGAGAGAGAGATTAAGGGGCGTGTGGAGAGAGAGATTAAGGGGCGTGTGGAGAGAGAGATTAAGGGGCGTGTGGAGAGAGAGATTAAGGGGCGTGTGGAGAGAGAGATTAAGGGGCGTGTGGAGAGAGAGATTAAGGGGCGTGTGGAGAGAGAGATTAAGGGGCGTGTGGAGAGAGAGATTAAGGGGCGTGTGGAGAGAGAGATTAAGGGGCGTGTGGAGAGAGAGATTAAGGGGCGTGTGGAGAGAGAGATTAAGGGGCGTGTGGAGAGAGAGATTAAGGGGCGTGTGGAGAGAGAGATTAAGGGGCGTGTGGAGAGAGAGATTAAGGGGCGTGTGGAGAGAGAGATTAAGGGGCGTGTGGAGAGAGAGATTAAGGGGCGTGTGGAGAGAGAGATTAAGGGGCGTGTGGAGAGAGAGATTAAGGGGCGTGTGGAGAGAGAGATTAAGGGGCGTGTAGAGAGAGAGATTAAGGGGCGTGTAGAGAGACAGGTGGGGAGCAAAGAAGTGGAGGTGTTCAACAGACAAAAGTCACTCAACCTCCCAATGAGCTTATTCTCCTGTGGTAATGGCAGATGTAGCATTGTTGAATCCACGTTAAATGGATCACCAATCCAAGAAGTGTTCAGTTGTGCCCTCCAATTAGAAAATTATTGCGAGAGCATGGCCAAACAAGTGGCAACTACTTTATGAATGATATTAACATCCATCATCTCTGACTACTCCACAAATTCAATAACTAAGGACATATTAGGGTAAACTTCCATCACTTGATTTTCCCAAATATTTAACTCTTCTTTTGGGAAATCTAATACTTTAGCCTCCTGTGCTACCCATAAAGTGGCTCTACTCTGAAACCAAGTGTTAAAATCTTTAAGTCATAGAAGATACAAAATATATAAAAGATACCAGCCATTTCTTATCACCAAGAAGTGATAATTTTTCTTTTAAAAATGTTAACACCTCATCCCATACACTCTCTGCTGCCTGCTATACTTCCCCACCCATGCGACTGGATAGTTACATCAGTTACCAAGCAAAGGCTTATGGGAGGAAACATAGAATCTAATAATGATTGGAAAACTTAAGACACCTCCTCCATACTGATGTCTGCAATAACATCACATGGCCTCTAATAATAAATTGTATTTTATTGCAATAATCTGTTCATTGATGCTCCCTGAAACAAGCCACCTTGTAACCTGTTTTCTGTGCTTTTGCAGCAGTTCGTCCATGGGACTATACTTGGGCATCCATCAATAAATATCAAATAAGATTAAAATATACACACATGCATGCACACTCCTATTGGTTTACATCTTAGCTCATGGATTTAGCTTCAAAATGATCATCAGAAAAACAATACGGAAGTTTTAAACATGACATTGGTGATAGAAATGTATTTAATAAACCTATTACTTGAGATATTATTTCCTTTTCAAATTTTTCAGTGTTCATTCTTCCATAAATTAAAATCCAAATCTTGGTTTGCCCACATCTGACTTGACTATTCAGAATTCATTGTTTGTTGTTCGACATGATTTCTCAAAAATCCGTATGCACACAACACATTCTTCATATAAATGGGCAGACATTGTCCAAACAATTCTGCACTTCTTAGGCTGTGATCTTTATTATGTTTAATACCAGCACCTTCACACCTACAATAGAAAAATGACTGCTGATTAGCATAATTATTTCCAACCACACTAAAGATGACATTCCAAAACCTCATTAATTTCAATCGTCTCATCTTTACTACAAAATTAAACTGCAGTTTTAATTTTAAAAAGGGCAATATCTATTTTTCATCATCCTGATTTCTGGAGTTTAACACACAGCAGTAGGTCATTTACAGTAAGCCTACCAGGAGTTTTATAAATATTCCAAATATTTCAAATAATCTGTTGATCCTTGTTTTAAAATTAAAATTTATATAAATGTGTTGTGACTCACAAAGAAACCTTTATTTCAATGAGAACTGCTTTTGATTTTGAGCTTTCAAAGATTATACATGCTTTCCACCAGGCAACACCTTCAAAAATAATAATGTCTTCTAAATACTTGATGTATAAAGGCAAATATAAGTAAATATAAGATCTATTTTCAAAAATGTATTGCTGTATGAATGGCTTTTGAAGCAATTGTTTTGCACATAAGCTTGTCCCTGCACTCTCTCAATGAGAATGCAATTCTCAGGCTGTAATCTGAATCTGAGGGTTTTGAAAAACAATAGGCTGGATTTTAAGAGCCCGCCGCTAAGATTGGTGACAAGCTCAAAAATATAGTGGCCCGCATGCGCAATAGCCGAGGCGACCTGCCCCCCCCCCACCCCACTCATGTGAAGGAGTTGAGCTGTCCGTCCCCAGCAATGGCATCAGCTGCCTCTGCGCAGGCGTTGGCGCCATTTTTAAAGGGCAGCCAGCCCTGATGGTCAATTTGAATTTTTAAAGCAGTATCCCCAAAACTTGCACAATAAATTTCTAACGCTCCTTTCCCACCTCCCAATAACAATTACATTAACTTATTTGCCCTTTGCCCCCCAAAACACTTACCTTTTAAATCTGACCTTCCCCCACCCCAGACGGCAGCAAGTTTAAAGTTCACCCCTTACCACCATCCCCTTACACCCATGACGTTTATTTGACACTGTTTCCTCCAGCCTCCCCGGACTGAAAATCCTAACTCCTCCCCCCCGTCCCCACCAGTGTCATGCCGGCTTTCCCCAGACGGGGAATTGAAGGCGCGGGAGTGCCGGCCACCGCAATCCCGGAAGATTTAAGGTAAGTTGATTTAAATTTATGCATCTCAGTAATTTAAATATTTAAATCCAGTCCTGTCACCCAGTGGCGGGGATGCTGCCACGGAGCCTCGCCGCCACCGGGAGGATCGGACCAGGCCCTCCCAGCATCGGCCTCCATGGCAGGCCTCTGCCGGAACAATCTTCTGCGCCGGAACAATCTTCTGCACCGCCCCCCCCCACTTCCGCCACGGAGCCCGTATTGTAGGCTTGGTAAAATCCAGCCCAATGAATGAGCCTATTATAGAAGAGGGGAAAAAATGCTGGAAATACACAGCAGGTCATTCAACATTTGTAAAGAGTACAGAGAGGCTGTGACCTTTCAGGAAGTGTATCGTTCATTCCACTAATAGCTAAGAAATTAACAGACATTTTAATAAAGTTGGACAAAAGAGAGGGAAAATGATGGAAGAGAAGGTCGAGGACAAAGAGATATTCCAATCACAGAGAGGGAGTTACTTCTTTAACTGACCAGAAAACTCTTAAATAGAAAATGGCTTTATGATATAAGAGAGATATCAGCAGTGAGATAATGCAGACATACAGAAAGGACAAAAGGATGTACCAATGGTGGCAAGGTAACTGAATAACCAAGAGAGTTCCAAATACTACAAAAACATGCAAAATAAAGAACTTGTAAAGAACAAGAAATAAATATATATTATAGGAAAGAGCTGTGGACGTAGCAGAAATGAAATAAATGGAACATGGTGGTTCTTCTAACTGCACGATGGATCCACAGCAAGAGCCTAGCCTCCCACAAGCGACAAAGGGTCTTTGACCCAAATGTGTCAATTGGCCTCCCTTCCTCCCAGACACTGCTTGACCCTCCCCACATTGCAAGTACCTACCACTGTGAGGAGAATAACTAAACTCTGAAGTTACTAAAGTCAATGCTAAGACCCAGATCACAGCTGCGCTCCCAATAGAAAGATCTTTTTTTTTAAATCTTGCACTGAGCTTCACTGGAACAAGGTAGAATACCAAAAATGGAGAGGTCAGAGGAGGAGTGGGAGAGGGGGAGCTTAAAGTGGCAAGCCACAGGCAAGTCAGAGTCACATTTTCAGGTTCAACGGAGACATTCAGCAAATCAGTCATTTAATCTGTGTCCTCAACTTAGAAGCAAAAGCACACAGTGGACAGTATAATAGATTAGAGGAAATACATGTAAAATTGCTGTCTTGTTTGGAAGGGATTTTGGTCCTTCAGTAGTGGTGCAGGAGCAGGTTAATAAAGAGGTGCTGCTTCTCTTGCAGTTGCATAGGAAGGTGCCGGGGAAGAACAGGGGTAGTTGCAGAAGGGTTTCATGGAGGGACTGCGTCCTCCAAAGGGCAGAAATGGGGGAAGATGACCTGGCAAATATAGAGCCAGACTGGGCAGGCAACTGCTCGACAGGGCGGATGAAATAACATGGGGCATGATTGGTGCTCTGTTGTCTATTAATAGACACTGTGATCGGTCATTTCAGCTCTTGCATCAGCAACCAAACCTGAAGCTAAGTTATAAGCAGAAATAGCAACCCCCTGTTGGTGCCATTTAAAAGACAGCAAGCCTGCTACTTCACCATCTCAGCCTAAATATCACAGCACAGCTATGAGTAATCCCCGTTCTTTCAACATCCTTAAAATAAATTAAATACTGCTATGTACATTGGTATTGTTTTGTTATGCTCAAGATACCGGGATGACCCCTCTCTTATTAGCTGCTGACATAGATTGTCGAATATAAATGAACACAGTAGTGCTTGTCAGGCTATCTTTAGGACTACAGTTACATTACAATTACGCTCTCAGTACAGTTGCATCCTGTTTTGTGTTCGTAAAGTGGGGAATGTTAGCACTGAAGAATTTCAAGTATCTAGAGTCAGCATGAAGCACTCTCTGAGCAGGGACAGCACAACCAGATGCAAAGGAAAGCTCACTCTACTCTGCCACAACAAAATGCCTCATCCCCAACTTCAAAACAGTACTCCCCACAGCACCTTCTCTATCTCCCACATCTTGCACCTTTCAGAGTGAGATTGCCAATCAGTGGGACATTTTTAATCTGGATCCATATACCCTTAAGAAATGAAGCACGACTGCCCAAATTAATTTCATGCAAGATCATTACAGCCAGCCGATGAAGGAATCTTTCAACTAATCTCTCCTGGGCTAGGGGTGAACCCGGGTTCTAGAGGTGGAAAGATTTGTCTAATCCATTGCACTCATAACTTTGTCCTTGTGATATTTTGGAATGATTATTATGCTTGTAAATTAGTAAGACCAGTTCTATCATGTCAGAGCAACAGAAGTAAATACTATGGAAATACAACTAAGCTCATGTGCCTTTAACTTACAAAAGCAAAGTACTGGGGAAATGTGAAATTTAACAGAAAATGTTGGAAACACTCAGCAGGTCAGGTGGGGAAACAAAG
Source organism: Heterodontus francisci (assembly GCF_036365525.1). Classification (NCBI taxonomy): domain Eukaryota; kingdom Metazoa; phylum Chordata; class Chondrichthyes; order Heterodontiformes; family Heterodontidae; genus Heterodontus; species Heterodontus francisci. The sequence continues at coordinate 26,678,400 of NC_090378.1, read as the reverse complement.
TTAACTTTTTCCAGAGGTGAGACCTATGACCTTTCATCAGTGTTGTGTGTTTCAATCGTTCCTGCCTTTAACTCACTATTGGAAGTAGGTTGCCAACAGCTCCAGGAAATTGTGCAATCATTTTGTTTTACAAAGTTGTTTAGTGCTCATTGAGGTATGGCACTGTTATAATGATCACTTATCCACTTTGGGAGAGAAATAGAGTTAATGGATCTAATGAAAGGCTACCAACCTGAAACATTGACTTTGTTTCTCTCGCCACAGATGCTGCCTGATCTGAATATTTCCAGATTTCTCTGTTTTTATTTCAGATTTTCAGCATCTTCAGTATTTTGCTTTTGTGTGAGTCAAATGCCGCCTCCTGAATTCAGAACTGCACCTTATGTGTTGTGTACTCATTAGAATGGTAGCTCTCAAGCTAATGACATGTTCCAATGCCATTTACACCATTATCATCTCAATTAAATGGCAGGGTGATGAGCCTTCGTGCCATTCTTCAAACCAACACAATGCTCCAGAAATAACGGCATAATTGCACAGTAAAAGTCATGTGTTTCAAGATTGGGCCCTGTGTATTCTCTGAATGTACTAAAGCATTATATGTGCGTATGTACTTTTAGTTCAAGAACTGAACTATCGATTTCAAAGGGTAATAAAAATTTTTGAAAGTCGCTTATTTAATAAATGCTCTCACTACTCATGTATATTAAAATCTAATATCATGATTAAAGTATTTTGCATGCCGGATTTTTTATTGTACAAAAGATCACATTACCAGCCTCTTTCGACTTCTACTGAAATAAAACAAAACATTCTCATGTTATTTGCATGCAGAGATTAAAGGTGAATCCGTCCTGTGTTTAGTTTAATGTTGTAGTTCCAGTCAGTCTGAAAGTGTGGGTAAATAACCCTGCGATAGCACTGCTGCAGGCTGCTAAGTAGAGAACTGGATTCCTTTTTAAATGCATTTTGGCCCTTCGTGTTTTTTCAATTCTACATTCCGATCATTTATTGGTAATCACTTTTGTTACATTTTAACAGAAAAGTACATTTTAAAAGCTGCCATAAAGTGATTATTTTAATTACAAAATAAAACACAGGCAAGCAAATTCCCTTTAAATATGCTGTAATAGATGTCTCATTTTGTAGCAGACCTGAAATGTTCTGGGTGATGCTTGCTCAAGCTCCAGCTGTGTCATTGCCTTGTGACTGTCTAGACATGACTCCAATGATTTATGCATATGATGTCAACATATGACAACATCAGTATTAACTCATGTCTTACCATAACAGTTAGAATAATTCCCATTTTCCCACTATATTGATTCTTGATAAAGAATATGCACATACTATAATCTATGCTGAACTTTGCTTTGAGTTTTTTGAAAATGCAGAAAGATTTAATAGGGTCTGATATTCAGTAGTACAATCGTGTTGGGTAATTTCAAGTGTGCATTTCTTCTGTGACGTATATACCATAAGATGCACATCAAGTACAGTCTGAAAAATGAATCTATTCGGTTTTCTTAATTAATTTGTAATGAAATCAAAGATGGACTAACTAGTTACGAGGAGAAATATCCTCCAACAAGCAGGAGTGATATTATCCCCAATTCCAATTCTGGGCTTTTTTTTTAAATGTAGCAACTCCATTGCCTCTGTTCACCCTATTAAGAAATTTGGAATCATCTTTTGTGGAAAAACAAAAGAGCAAAGAATGACAAGGCAAATACACAGAGTTAAAATTGGACAAATATATAGAGCAACACAAAAGGGCAGAAAGAGATAACTATTAAAAAAGTCATAAACTGAAGGAAAAATGTTCTTCATAATCCCCTCACCCAAAGCGGGCAATATTTAAAATGGAAGAAGAAAACGTTGCCCCACAATTATTTTAAAACTTAAAGTAAAATCTAACAAATGGTATTTTTGCTGTGAGACTGACACTTCACACTGCAGGAGATTCTATTAAGTACCTCTCCTGCACTACATACAATTCTATATGGAGGAGGATGGACAGGCCCCAGGCCTCTGTCAGTACTATGTTTTACAGAGATTTTTAAGAGGTACATATGAATGACACAGGAGACTTGCCTGCTAATCTTCCCTCCCTAACTGGAAGGAAGCAATTCAGTCTCATTCAGCACCTCACACTGAACATGCAATTAACTAATAGGATATTCTTTAATGTAAAATTGAAAATAATCTTTTTTGCTCTTATCAGTGTCAGCTTAAATGGAATGGTTTAGCAATATGAACTTCAATAATTTATAGGTTAAGGTTGTATGAGTTGGGCACCTATACATTAGGGAGACCACTTAGTAACTTCAATTACTCACTAGTTTGCTTTTATTTCTGTGTGGAGTGCTATATGTTTACAGTAGTATAATACTTAAGTGAAATAATTAAATGGAAATAATTGTTTGAGTATCTAAGAGGATATTCTTTATTGTAACACTTGTTCCATATTTTAGACTCTTATTTTTCTGTCGAGTACACTATATATTCTATTATACAAGTCTTCATCTCTTCATGCATTTGTCTATCATCTAAACTTAGAGCCTTGACTAACACATCAGTTTGAATTACAGTGGCAACCATGGAAGAGGTGAACAGCTTATGCATGGGTTTTGTAATTGGCAATTTATACAATATTGATGGGGCCGTGATGTGATCAAGTTTTATCTTCTATCTATATCTATTGCATATAATGGATATTATATCACCACATGAATAGGAGTTCAAAATCTATCGTGAGTTTAAGGCCCATCCTTTGATCTTGTTTTAATATTTTTTCTAATTATTTTCTAAGCCAAAAATAAAATTTTGAAATATGCTTATTTGATTTTCCTTTTCGATTATGCGCGTCCACTTATAGTTCTGAAAATAACATGAAATAATTAACCTTTATCAAACCACTGTAGGCAGTTGCAGAGATAGAGAGGGATTTAAACAGGAGGGGCTGAATTTTCCCAACCCTTTGAAGATGGGCTGGGCAGTGGGAGGATTGGCAATATAGTGGGGGAAGGGGTCAAGAGGGGTCTTCCTGCTGCCACAGCATATTGCCAGCAGCAGGAACCTTAGTATCGTGGCTGCCCATGGGGTGGCCAATTGAGCCACTTAAGGGCCCAATACCGTGTGGGGAGACAGCCAGATAAACCCTGGTGTCCTCCAGGCAGGTTCCCAGGAGGAGGGGCCTCCTTGATGGGCACTCTTTAGCCCACAGAGGGGCCTCTCCGGCAGCAATGGCCAGCCCCACACCTAAGTTGCTGCCGCTGGAATTTTTTTATTTATTTCCAAAATATACTTTATTCATAAAAATCTGTAAAAATTACATTGCCAGTTTCAAAACAGCACCAAAAAATACAAACATTGCAAGGGAGATCAGTTTCCTTCAATACTGTCATGAGTTTCTTCCCAACCATTCCGTTTCACAATTGTCATGTCAATTACAGTTTTACATTTACAGCAATTGAGAATATTAACGATACAGTTCGAGGGGTTTCCCATGGATCCAGCCCCTCAGTTCAGCTTGGTGGGGGGGACCTTACACTGGTCTTTCCCCATTGAGCCTTTGCTGTGGCTGCCCCAAGCTTTAGTGCGTCCCTCAGCACGTAGTCCTGGACCTTGGAATGTGCCAGTCTGCAACATTCGGTGGTGGACAACTCTTTGCGCTGGAAGACCAGCAAGTTTCGGGCAGACCAAAGGGTGTCTTTCACCGAATTGATAGTCCTCCAGCAGCAGTTGATGTTTGTCTCGGTGTGCGTCCCTGGGAACAGCCCGTAGAGCACAGACTCCTGTGTTACAGAGCTGCTTGGGATGAACCTTGACAAAAACCACTGCATCTCTTTCCACACCTGCTTTGCAAAGGCACATTCCAGGAGGAGGTGGGCGACCGTCTCTTCCCCACCACAGCCAACGCGGGGGCACTGTGCGGAGGGGGCGAGACTTCGGGTGTGCATGAAGGAACTGACGGGGAGGGCCCTTCGCACCACCAGCCAAGCTACGTCTTGGTGCTTGTTTGAAAGTTCTGGTGATGAGGCATTCTGCCAAATGACTTTGACGGTCTGCTCAGGGAACCATCCGACAGGATCCACCGTCTCCTTTTCCCGTAGGGCCTTGAGGACATTCCGTGCAGACCACTGCCTGATGGACCGGTGGTCAAAGGTGTTTTCCCGCAGAAACTGCTCCACGAAGGATAGGTGGTACGGCACGGCCCAACTGCATGGAGCGTTCCGCGGCAATGTGACCAGGCCCATCCTTCGCAACACCGGGGACAGATAGAACCTCAGCACGTAGTGACACTTGGAGTTTGCGTACTGGAGGTCTACACACAGCTTGATGCAGCCGCACACGAAGGTGGTCATCAGGATGTGGGCCACGTTGGGTACATTTTTCCCGCCCTTGTCCAGAGATTTGAACATCGTGTCCCTCCGGACCCGGTCCATTTTAGATCCCCAGATGAAGCAGAAAATGGCTCGGGTGACTGCCACAGCGCAGGAGTGGGGTATGGGCCAGACCTGCGCCACGTACAGCAACGTGAGTGCCTCACACCTGATGACCAGGTTCTTACCCACAATGGAGAGAGATCGCTGCCCCCACATGCTCAACTTTTGTCGTACCTTGGCTACTCGCTCCTCCCAGGTTTTGGTGCACGCCCCGGCCCTTCCGAACCATATCCCCAGCACCTTCAGGTAATCTGACCTGACGGTGAAGGGGACAAATGATCGGTCAGCCCAGTTCCCAAAGAACATGGTCTCGCTCTTGCCGTGGTTAACTTTGGATCCTGAGGCCAGTTCGAACTGGTCGCAGATGCTCATCAGTCTGCGCACGGACAGCGGATCCGAGCAGAAGACGGCGACCTCATCCATGTACAGGGAGGTTTTAACCTGAGTGCCTCCGCTGCCTGGGATTGTCACCCCTCTTATGCTCGCATCCTTCCTAATAGACTCAGCAAAGGGTTCAATACAGCAAACAAACAAGACCGGGGAGAGAGGGAAGCCCTGTCTGACTCCAGATTTGATCGGGAAACTTTCCGATTCCCACCCGTTGATTGAGACTGCGCTACTGATGTTTGTGTAGAGCAGTTGGATCCAATTGCAGATTCCCTCCCCAAACCCCATTTTGGAAAGCACGTCCATCATGTAGGTGTGCGATATCCTGTCAAAAGCCTTCTCCTGGTCCAGGCTGATGAGGCAGGTGTCCACCCTCCTGTCCCGTACGTAGGCGATCATATCCCTGAGTAGCGCGAGACTATCAGAGATCTTCCTGCCGGGTACAGTACAGGTCTGATCGGGGTGAATTACCAACTCCAGAGCAGACTTGACTCGACTGGCTATGACTTTGGACAGAATCTTGTAATCACCATTAAGCAGTGAGATGGGCCGCCAATTTCTGATTTCTGCCCTCTCCCCCTTCTGCTTGTAAATGAGGGTGATGCCGCTGGAATAACCTCCACCCCGATTGCTTGGGCCTGCCAGCCTGGCCCCAGCTGCCTCAGAAAAACCTACATGTCTTTGAGGGCATCTCACCTTTGAGGCACCCTTTCCCTCGAGCTACAGCCTCAGGAGTGGCCACTGCTAGTGGTGGTGCTGCCATGCCTGCTGAGCTGCTGGCCCTCTAATTGGGGCAGCAGCTCTCGTGGGCGGCCACCATCCTTAATTGGACAGCAGCTCCAGTGTCAGCCTGTTCATTGGCTGCTGCTGGTAAAATGTCGCCCCCTGGTCCTGCCACCCACCAGAGCAGAGTCGGCACCAGCTTTCAGCCCCGGCAACGGGACTTAATCCTCAAAGGCAAAATTTAGTCTGAGGAAGAGAATTTTAAATACAAGCTGCTTGGGAACTAGGAGTGAGGGTAAGTGGGGCCTGGTGAAGGATAGACTATTGACTAGTTCAGCTTGAGATAGTGGTCATGGAAGGGGCTGGAGTTGTTGACAGACTATGCAGTTTATGCCAAAACTGTGGCTTTCCTCTTCCCAATGTCTAATGGAGGGAATATGAATTGTACAGTAACATAACTATATGATAAACCAATTGTAAAAGATCTTTTAGTATTTACGTCAATTATGGTATTGAGTTTCTCTAGCCTTTTATGTAGTGTTCACTGGAAAAAAAAATTGTCGTCTTTTCAGGGGCCAGAGATCATTTTAGAATGATTTTTCATGCATAATACCATTGCACAAGAGAATTTGTGAAGAGAAATGCCAAAGAAAGCAAGTAATTAGTTGTCACAGTAACACAGTGCAGCATGAAATGGGAGGCTGGTATGTGGCAATTTACCACACAGAAGGACAGAAATTCAAGGGAGTTCTTGGCCGAATGATGGGTTCCTGCCCCACTGGCCACTGTAGAAGAAGTGCTGGTCTGGAAGTGGGTGCTTTCTCTGGCCGCCCCACTTACAATTTGCCAATATCTTGGGGGTATCTGCAAGGCATTTCCAAGCTAACCCAAGAACCCCAACAGATGGATCCATGATAGCCTCAGTGATATCTACATTTGCAGACAGCAGGAGAAACTGTTGCTCTGGGCTGCCAGTGGGTCTCAACATCAGCATTCCCTGAAGTCGTCTTCTCATTTCTACAGATGTCAAGGAAGAATGTTGAGCAGTAGGTCTACGCTGTAGATCTATTGGTCTGGAACTGTTGTGGGGCTCGGAGAGCCTTTTCCACCTTCAGCCAAAGTTATATCTGAGTGCCCCTGTCAAAGCAGCCAAAATTAGGCCACCCACCGCCCCCCCCCCTCAACAGTCTCCCCTCCATTGCAGCTCTATCACTATAGACATGGGTGCTCACATCTGATTATTTAAACGACCTGGGATTTGTGATGGGATCATGGTGCGCAAGGGGAATCCTGAGCAGAAAAACTAAGAATAAACAAGAGTGTTGCTGGATCAATGGCATTTACTGTATTTCATACAAAATACAAAGCATGCTTAGTGAGTCTCGCCAATCATAATTGTTCCTTCACATGCCTTAGATGGGGTGCCGGATCCAATGCAAGCAATAACTTGATCCTGGCAGTTCTAGGGTTTAAATGGGAGGCGGGAAATATGAATTCTGCACCGAGCGAGACTGAGAGAAATCAAAAGCAAGAGAGGAAAAAGGCAAAGAAAAAGCACCAGATGGAGAAAGAGATAGAGAAAAAGAATAAAGGGATATTGGCAAAGGAAAGAAACCTTAGGAAATAAATGCAACAGGGAATAAAGAAAAATCAAAGATAAGAGGAAGACATTATATTTAAACATTCTACATATGAAAATTACTTTCCTCCTTTGAATGTATAGCATAGATTAAAATATTGTAGAAGTTTAATTGATTTCAATGTGTGGTGCTTATAAAAAGGAAAAAACAAAACAAGTGAGTTAAATTCAGGATAAAAAGTAATTTCATGATCAGGGAGCATCGTTCCATATTTAGAGATCATGGCCTGGAGCTTCCATTAGGTTACTCTGGCTTTTTCAGTGCAACTCACACAAAATTGGCCAAACCAGCGCAAAAGATCACGGATTTTCTGGCGCAAGTTACATTCCGCGGAGATTGAGCTCCTGTGATCTTTTGGGCTGGTTTTAAAAATCAAATTGCCCTACAAACTGGCCCAATCCTCAAAAATGGCCAAGCCCCCAGATCAAATTAATCACCACTGCAAATTTCTGGTAATTGCACTCAAGTGCAGGGCTTTGAGGAAGTTCCAAAAATCAATCTGGTTTTAGACACAAGGGGCTGAAACGTATACTCCCGCCGCCGAAATCGGTGGGGGATGAAAACAATGGCGGGCTGCACGTCGTGGAGCAGCCACAATCTTCCCTGTGGCGGCTCATTTAAGTAGCCGGAGCAGCCCACCCCCTCTCCCCCCGATGATGTGGAGGGGGTGGGCTGTCCGTCCCTGGCAATGGCATCAGCTGCCTGTGCGCTGGCGCTGACTCAGTTTTAAAGGGCTTCAAGCCCGTCCGTTCCATTTAAATATTTAAAGAGACATTCAATATAAGAAATTAAATACATTTATTCTGCCCCTCTCCCACCTTCCAATAAACAATTAAATTAATTACTTGCCCTCTCCCCCCTTCAAAACACTTACCTTGTCCACCTGATCCCCCACCGCCAAAGCACATAAACTTTAAACTATAACCCTTCCCACCATCCCGTACACCAATGATATTATTTTGCCCCCCCTCCCCACCAGTGCTCCACTTCGGTTCCCCGGACTGGGATCCGAAGGCACCGGAGTCCCGGCCAGCTGCACGAAGATCGCACCGGGACAGATGGCGGGAACCTAGGTCTCATTAATTCATTGAATTTCATTAATTTAAATATTTAAATGGTGGTCCCGTCGCCGAGCAGCGGTGGGGGGAGGGGACGGCACGCTGCCACAAGTCCTCGCCACCGCCAGCAATATCAAGCTGGGCCTTCCTGATGTCAGGGTGAGTGCTGGCCTTCTCCCAGTGGCATTTTCTGGCCCTCCAGCCCCCGCCCCCCTGCCATGACCCCTGTGTCAGGGGGACTCTAATAGACACATTTTAAAAGCTTTGAATACCTTTTAGTTTACTAAGAACCTGCCTACTGTACACCAATATAACTAGCAAATGGTGCTGTATAGTTTCTCCAAAGTCATGTCCAGTTATTTAAAATCAGGTTACTCACAGGTGATGGACTAGCCGCTTTGATTAAAAATGCTTTCGTCTGTGATAAACCCATTTTCAGCTGTATTCATCAAACTGCACCTAACTCCCACTCTTAAATATATCAAAGAATGCTTCTTAAAGAAAAAATTGTTTAAAATAAAATTACGTTCTGATATGCTGCCTCACTGCACTGGTTCATGGTAAAGACTGGCTACCCAGTCCGAACCCAACGAGACCCGACTACATGTGTCAGGTTCGGGTCGAAATTCCGAGTCCAGCATTCCGGCTCGGGTCGGGTCGGGCTGGACAGTGCTGCTTCCGGGAAGTCACGGGATCAGGCTTGCCCATGATTCCCCACAACTCCATCTGCAGGAATAGCCTGCTGCCGGAACGGATGAAGGATATTCGGGTTGGGTCGGGCGCGATAAAAAAAAATGAAAGGGCTCGGGTCGGGTTCGGGTTCGGGTTGGCTGTGGTCGGGTCGGGTTTTAATTTTATACCCGAGCCGGGCTTTAGTTCATGGCAGATTTTATGTTCAGCGATAGGCAAATGAAGTTGGGCGGAAACTCAAGGAAAAAGAACACTTCTCATAAGTAGGGCAATTTTGGATGCAATTTGTGCCCGGATTGCCGCAAAATCAGAAACACCAGGTCTCTGTGTTCAACAAGTCCATGCACCAGAGAGAGAGTTGGAGCCTAATGGTTCTGTTATAAAAGGACAGCAATTTAAATGATAATATCCTGCTGATTAATGCAAAAGCATAGCTGACTCAATACTGAACCTGAGTATGAAAACAGATCCTGTGATGAGAACATCTCAAACCCCCATGGTCACAACTGTTGGGAATTCCCCAGATGTTAAGGTGATTACCCTGACTTGCTGAGGAGACTGGAAAGTTTTTAAAAATTTCCTTCTGTACTGTAGATAATGAGTGCCCCCTTCTGGCTAAATATGTCATAAGTTGTTCAATGTACTACATGGATCCCTCAAAAAATATGTAAAACGTCAACTCATTTAAAGGCAGATCAAGTATTACCTAACAGTAAGTAGAAGACAGCTTGGTCTATCACAGTTCAATTGAGGTTGGGAAAATAAAACAAACATTAGCCACAGGTACTGCAAAATAATCCTCATTTGAAATAATAAATTCATTATCTGTAACTGAAAAATAAGTTGCAGCTCATTAAATGTTCGGCTGAACCCTAGGAAAGATTTTTTGTACAGTCAGTTTCTCTGCAATATCAGTAACATTAAAGTGAGATAAATAGGTACAAAGCCCCAACAGAAACAGGGACTGTGGTGCAGGTTCGACAGGGATAGGTCGCTGACACTCACTGCTCGCTACTCTAAATCCATGTAGCCAAACACAGGAATCCTGCTGATGGTGGCAATACATTCAGGCAACAAATTCAATAAGATAGAAATTCAATATGCAATTCCATTGACTACAATAGAAGTGACTATTGGGTGGTGCATATAGCAGGCAGCCATTGTGGTACCACCCGTTTCATGTTATAGCCTGAAATGAATTTTTACCCCGAAATCCTCTTGGTGGGTGTTGTAAATCTGCAATTCCTTCTGATCTGCCTGTTAGCTTTGCTTTATTTTTCCAGTTAATGATAAATGTATTTTCCCCGTGTCTTGAGGATCAGATTGCAGAGGAAGTCTTTATGTAATGAGAGACAAGGTAATGAAGGCTATAAATAGGTCCCTTCAAGCTTCCAATATTTGATAGGCAGTCCCAATTTAAAGGGACCGAAGCAAAGAATTTTAAAGGTTTTTGTCCAATCTTTATGCCAGCGTGGGCATGGCGGGGAGTTGACGGTGTGGGGGCAGGGAAGTGGGGAAGGGAGAAGAGTGCTAACTTCAAATGCATAGGTTAAAAAGAATGCTAGTGTGTCCTATGAGGTTGGAAAGAGAATATGGGTCTTAACTGGGTAGGATTGGATGAGGTTCAGGTCTCTGGGAACTGGGTCTGGTGGTGAGGGTTGGGGTTTAGTGGACTGCCTCTGTGAACTGAGGTTGGAGACTGTGAGATGATTTCTGGAGAAATGATAGTCTGTGGAAAACCCAAATATTACCTCCTGTTCTCCTCAGGAGTGATAAACAGGACTGCCCTCCTTGACCAAGCTCACGTAACAACACCTTCACTTCACCAGACTTCAATCAGCAGGAGGGATTCAGGCAGTGAGATACTCCTTTTCATGCTCCTACATTTATTATACAAGTCACCAAGTATTGATCCCTACCTCTTGTACTCAATGGGCTGGATTTTACCATAGGCAGACGGGAAGTCACCACCAAAGTAAAAGTCGGTGGCGAACCCGCTTCCACCTAGCCCAGGGATCGATCCCGCATTTTACGGGTCCCCGGGCTTTAATTGTCCCGAGGTGGGACTTCCACACGCTTCAGGGAGGAAATCTCGCCTCAGTGAGCTGCCAGCTAATCAGCGGGCCCGCAGCTCTTAGTTCTAGCAGCGTTACAGGGAGCGGTGGCCATTGCTGGGACTGCAGCCCTGCTGACGACATGGAGCCAGGAGGGAAGGTAAGTTGGGCATGCCTCACCAGGGAGATTGGTCATGCCCTGGTGAGGCTAGGGTGGTCGTTTTGGGGGGGGGGGGGGGGGAGGTGCGTCTTGGGTCCCGAGGGTAGGTTGGAAGGCGGGGGCGGCCCTCAATTGGGCACCCTGTGCCCGAATGCCATGGCCCACCCCGGTGCTCGGAAAGACTGGCAGCTATCGCCGGGCGGCCTTTCACGTTCCCAGCATGCCCGCTTGCCACAGCTGTTAAGTGGCCACTTAAGGGCTTTGATTGGCCTCGGGCAGGCGGGCCGTTCCCCACCGCCCCCCACCCGACCGTCGTAAAGCTGACTGGAGGCGGGAGCGGGGCAGGAAAGCCTCCTGGAGCCTCCCGCTCATTTTTACACCACCCCCATCCTCTCCCACACCACCATCTGACCCGCAGGGGTGGTGTAAAATTCAGCCCAATAAGTTATGAAAATATTTCTAGTCTTTTTAAAGGCTAGCACAATTTTTGCCGCTAGATGTATTGCTCATCTTTAATTGGCCACATCCTTTAAATTTAACCGACGTCCTTTGCCAGCAGCCCTTTCAGGGCCTCTGAAGACAAGTGCCCACCGTTCCTCCCGCACCCCAGGAAAATCATGGACTCAGACCCAATATAGGGCAGGATGCCCACTAGCTCTGCTCAAGTTAGGCTGAGGATGGAAGTTCCTGGTAAGCTTAACCTTCCTCCAGTCAGATGAGTGTGGGCCATGGCCTTGTTCCACCAGACCACACAGAGAAATCAGGTGTTTGCCCACAAGACTCATTTCACAAATGTGAATGGATTACTGTAACATAACCAATATGGGAAAAAAATGACAAAGAGGAATTCACATTAAAAGAAAAAAAATGGTCACAGTTTAAAATCCTGTTAATACTTAATTCATGGTTTGTTACAGATATTATTTACAAAATTCAAAAGAAATGACAACATATCACATAATAACTCAAAATCTCTGAGTTTCGGACGAGAATAAGTCTGCTGCTCAGGCATCATATGAATAGCTTTGTTAAAGTAATCAACATCTGTTCTGTTGACACTGCTCTTCAGGGTTAGAGCAGGCACAGTGTGATGCCATGTCAGGGTCAGTAATATAAATCCACCAGGATTAGTCCACTGTCATACTGTAGCTCATACAGCATTATAGCTAGGACTTGAGCCACAGTCATGCTGGGAGGATATTCTTTCTTGCTGTGGGGGTGCAGCAGTGACTGCTGTGAAACCTCAATTCTCACATGTATAATTAGGATCTAGTTGTGTTAATTTCAATTAAAAATGCAGATTTTTTAAGGGTCTAATCAACATGGTACTAATGGGATTTGGATTCCACAGGTTGTGGCATTTTGCATTCAGGCTGTTAGTAAGTACTCTGCATTGATGCTGTGTTTTCATTTTCATGCATGGCAGTCTCATCTCATCTAGAAGTCTGTATCCATTACATTAAATCTTAACTAAAATTGACATATATTTATGTGGAGTGTACTAAAATATCACAGCCATGGAGGGAGCAGTTTGAAAGACGCTTTCTCTTTTTTATAGATAGAGTCATGTTATGACAGGTTTGATGACAATCCTATTGGTGTCAATCATCTCTATTGTGTTAGGTAGCCAAACATCACAAATCTAGGGTTTAATATTCTGTGTAGATCCTTCCTCCTTACACGGAGTGGTTATTTGAGGACTAATGGTTTCAAGAGCTCTTGACTTATGACTCCCTATTGCCTAAAAATGGCAATGTTATAACAGGAACAGCTTGAATTTATATAGCACCTTTAACTGAGGGATGGGGGCAAGCAGGGGAAGGGCTTGGGTGTATGATCCAACATTTTTTGCAGTCAAGAGTAACAACAGCAGCATGATGAGTAGGGGAGGCAGCAAGAGCAGCAGCCAGTAAAGAGTTAAGTGAAATAAAAACAGAAAGTGCTGGAAATACTCAGCAGGTCAGGTGGCATCTGTGGAGAGAGAAGCAGAGTTGACGTTTCAGGTCAGTGATCTTTCATCAGAACCAGCGTCTGCACTATTTTGCTTTTATTTAAGAGTTGAGTGAAACCTGGGGACCTTACTGTGGGTCAATAGTGAATGGGTGTTTCCCACTGGTGGCCGAATGCGGAACATTAGCGACAGAGACTGAGGATAATCGCTGGAAAAACCAAGGGAGAAAGGGAGAAGGAAGGTTCTTCAATTGAGGACTATTTGACTATAGGATGCTTCACCACAAGTGGCTATTAATGCAGAGGCTGGAATATCATTTAAAAAGAAATGGAATAACTACTTGAAAAAAAGGAATAATAAAAGGGATTGAGGGTAATGGAGTTACAGGAGAGAGAGTGCGTCAGTGACACTGGGGCCTGAATTCTCCTCTTGTGCTGTAATTTCTATTTTTCTATGAAAACTCTGCTTTATTGAACCTGAGCCCAGGCAGTGGTTTAGAAATGATAGTGCTGAGCTGGGTTTAAGATGACATATTCTGAGAAGAGTCCCCAACACTGAACTCACCACCCTTTGGCGACCTCTTAGTTTGGTTCAGGTCAGGCTATTTTATGGGGCACCCCCCATCTGCCTCCCAGCCCATCTACAGAGGGTTGGTAAAATCCAACCCTCAGTCTCTCTTCTTCAACTACTCATGGGTGGTCTCCTGGTTCTCAGAATTTCTGGTTTCATGTTAGCAGCTGTAATAAGTAAAACAATAATGGAGAAAATAATGGGACTTAGGATAGATAATCTCTAGGACCTGATGGCTTCCACCCCAGTGTATTAACAGAAATAGGGCAGGAAATTTTATAAACATTAGATATAATCTTCCAAAGCTCTCTTGATTCAGAAATTGTGCCATTTGATTGGAAAATTGCTAATGTCACCTCATTATTTCAGAAGAGTGGGAGAGAGAAATCAGGTATCTGCAAGCCTGTCAGTTTTGGGGAAGCTACTAGAATGTGTGCTTAGGGATTGAGTGACTAAACACTTGAAAAGGTATGAGCTGAGCAGAGAGCCGATATGGCTTAGTTAATAGTAAGAATTGTATCACTTACCTCAAAAGGTTTTATTTTATTCCTACATGACAACAGCAACACTTCAAAAAGTACTTATTTGGCTGTATAGCACGTTGAGGCATCTGGTAGTCATGAAAGGTGCTATATAAATGCAAATCTTTCTTTTTTATTTTTGCTTGGCTCGTTCTTCCCCTGTTGAATCATACCTTATGGTAACATTCTATAACCAGTTCACTTCATTCTCTATCTCAGTCTTGGGTCACTATCCTTTTTTGATCAGCCGTTTGTGTGTAACACATGGAAACCCAGCACCACATTTAAGAGCATCATTCAAGATAAATGTTCAATCATGTGTTTATGTATCACTAGAGAAAGTGACCTTCCAGTATCCTGACACCATGACTTGCCTCATATACTATCAGTACTGAAACATGCTTTGAGATAACATCACCTTACTCCAGTGTCTAAACTAGTCTGTTTTTAATGTGCTAGTGTGGATTGAAGTAGACATGTCCTGTTTACATTCTCAAATCAGGATCTTCCATTGAAAATCGTGGCATTACAGTCTAGAAAGCTCATTCAGGAAACAGACACACACATGAACACACACAATTCCATGCACTCTTTAACTGAATTTAAGTAAATACCACAGGAACAAGATAGGAAGGACTCTCACATATAATCTTTATCAAAGACAGATTTGGATTCAGAAGACTTCATGCTTCCAGAATACCAACCTCATTATAGCTTCCCATTAGACCTTTTAAGGTACGCCTGATCAGACAAAACAGGACTTCAAAAGGACAGAACTTTGAACAATGCATTGCAATGGAGAGTCATCTTAGATTATGTGCTCAAATTGATTTTTTTTACTAAGAGGCAAAAACATTACTACCTGAGCCAGGCTGATATAATTCAACATATTCCTTGAAAAAAAAAAATTTTGGTATAACTTTAAAGTGCCCAAACGAGTGTCTTGCCAATCATTGCACAGACAGGTGCTCAGCACCCAATCAAAGCAAATCTTGACAGTACCAAAAGTGCTCCTTAGCTTTCCAACTGGTTGTATGATTATATAGAAAAAGTGTAATTCAACAATTAGTGTAATTTTGATTTAGGTTAGATTTGTCTAGAAAGCTCATTCGTACTTACTGCCTTTACAATCTGGTTGTTTGCCTTTGGAAAATTTACTCAATTTATTGTTCATTTCAATGATTATTTCATGTTTTAAAATACATAAAGGTTCCAACATGGAAACAGGGCATCTGGCCCTATTGGCACTAGTTCTAATTGCATTCACCTATCCTTTACCCATATCCTTTCAAACCATTTCCTTCTTTCACTATCTAATATTTTTGTGCCTATATTATATTCCTTTGAGCACGACGCAGCCTAAATGCAGCCCACACAGACTGGAAGACATGCAACAGTTGCTTTTTCTCCACATTTCAGTGTAGAGTTAATGACAGTTTAGTTTGATACCTACTGCATAACCAATGGCGTCTATCCATTACACAACCTATTTCCTCTAGTCCGACCACACAAAAGGAAAAGATTAAAATGGCAGATCACCAAGGTTCCAAATATAGCTCCACAAATCCAAAGTTCATAAATTGAAAATGGAAGCGATGAGGTATAAAAAGGCAGGATTCATACTTGTTGTAAGAGTTGGTTAAAACACTGAATTCCATGACTATTTATTAGACTGTACTGATCCTTTAAACAGCGTGACTATATAAAACCTGGAGATGCCAGACAGAGATAGCTTAAAGCTTGTCAGTAATTTACACTGTAGTACTTCTGCTTTCATCCCAGCATGAAACCTAACACAGGAAAATCCATTTTTATGCTGGCGTCTGACTGGAGAGTATAATTTGGCAGGGTTTACACTGCCAGAATTGTGTCAGATCGTCATAAATACTAGAATATTCCAGCACAAATCCGACAGTGTAAATGGAATTGTGCTGCTCAGAGCTTTCACTGTTTGGCCAGTACATTTCCTTATATTTTTTCAGGCACATCAAGGCAACTTAGCTTGAGCAGCAAATTTAATTTTGTACTCTTGATTCCTGCTTGCTGTTTTTATTTTTTAAATTTGTATCAAATTTGTATCATATTTGATCTCACTTAATCTCTCAGATGACACGCTAAAAAAATTCAATTAATAATTAAATTAAGTTAATATTACTTGTAAGTGCTCATGTTCCAATCTCCTGTGATCAATTTGCAACACCCAAGTGATGCTCATTTTTTTTCCCGAGCAATCTTCAATTTATTGTGGCAGGTAAGTTGCATGCCTTTCTTAAAATACTTACCCTGTTGCTAGCTCAGAACACTTGTGTACATTAAGCTGGTGTAGTGGGATTATCAAATGGTGGCCACATCATTATTTACAAGGCAGTAAAACTATTGAGGAGTTTAAAAGATGCAGAAAGCCATGATACTCATAACACAACTACAATTCTTTGAACATATTGTATAAGGTGTGTAACATGCACTCTGACATCATTCACCCCACCACTGGCGGTCACTCCTTCAGTTGTCTAGGCCCCGAGCTCTGGAATTCCTTCCAAAATCCCCACTTTTTGTCGGTAACATTTTAAGTTCCTCATCCTCATTCTGTCTGACTCCCTTTTACATTTAGTTATGGGATCAGCTTCCCCCACCATTTCAGGTAGAGTGTTCCAGATCATGACCACATTCCGAGTGAAACAATGTCTCTAGGGGCTGGATAATGGTCCTCGACATTTTGTGGGCATGGGTGTCATGATTTGTGATGTAAATGTCGGGGGAATAATCAAGAAGTTTGCAGGCGACAAAAAATTGGCTGTGTGTTTGATAGGAAGGAGGATAGCTGTGGACTGCAAGAAGATATCAATGGACTGGTCAGGTGGGCAGAAAAGTGGCAAATGGAATTTTGCCCAGAGAAGTGTGAGGCAATGCATTTGGGGAGGTCAAACAAGACAAAGGAATACACAATAAATGGGAGGATACTGAGAAGTGCAGTGGAAGTGAAGCACCTTGGAGTGTATGTCCACAGAACCCTGAAGGTAGCAGGACTAGTCAATAAGAAGGCATATGGAATCCTTTAACAAAAACAAGAAATGCTGGAATCACTCAGCAGGTCTGGCAGCATCTGTGGAAAGAGAAGCAGAGTTAACGTTTCGGGTCAGTGACCCTTCTTCGGAACTGACAAATATTAGAAAAGACACAGATTATAAGCAAGTGAGGTGGGGGTGGGGCAAGAGATAACAAAGGAGAAGGTGCAGATTGGACCAGGCCACATAGCTGACCAAAAGGTCACGGAGCAAAGGCAAACAATATGTTAATGGTGTGTTGAAAGACAAAGCATTAGTACAGATAGGTGTAAATACACTGAGTATTGAACAGCAGCAAGTGCAAACCTGAAAAAAAACATATGGAGTCCTTTCCTTTATTAGCCGAGGCATAAACTATAAGAGCAGGGAGGTTATGCTGGAATTGTATAAAACATTAGTTAGGCCACAACTTGAGTATTGCATGCAGTTCTGGTCACCTCATTACAGAAAGGATGTAATTGCACTGGAGTGGAGATTTATGAGGATATTGCCAGGACTGAAAAATTGCAGCTATGGGGAAAGATTAGATATGCTGGGTTTGTTCTCCTTGGAACAGAGGAAGCTGAGGGAAGATCTGATTGAAATGTACAAACTTGTAAGGGGCCTGGATAGAGTGGATGGGAAGGCCCTATTTATCTCAGCAGAGAGGTCAGTGACTGGAGGGCATAGATTTAAAGTGATTGGTAGAAGGATTAGAGGGGAGATGAGAGAATGAAATTCACCCAGAGGGTGTGGGGGTCTGGAACACTGTCTGAAAGGATGGTAGAGGCAGAAAACCTCACCTCATTTAAAAAGGTGCCTGGAGTGCCGTAACCTGCGGGGCTACGGACCAAATGCTGGAAGGTGGGATTAGGCTGGATGGCTCTTTTTTTTCAGGCTGGTGCAGACACAATGGGCCAAGTGGCCTCTTTCTGTGCTGTAAACCTTCTATGATTCTATGTGATCTACTCATGTCTGTTGTTGTGCAGATAGGAAACATACAAATTTGGTGCTGCCTTCTCGTTTACTTGATTGTACCATTGGTCCGTGTGGGGCCCTTGCTGCTGGCTATCTGAGCTCTCAGCAGGGGGCTGAGCAGCATGCACTAATAGCACATAGTGCAGCCAGCCTGCTCTTCTTAAAGGCAGTCTGTCCCTCTTAAAGGGCAGCTGTACTGAATCACAAGAGGCTATGGCTGCATGCTATTGCTGCAAATCTAAAGAAGGAAAATGGAACACCTGGGCAAAGAGAAAGGGCTGCCAGGTTCACGGATGTGGCACTGGAGGCCTTAGTCATGGAATTGGACAGGAGGAGGGACGCCATGGTTCTGTGGGCGGCCAGGAGGCTCTCAAGAATGAAGGGATTGAAAGTAGGTGGCCAAGGAGGGTGTCTAGCCCCGAGGACCTAACAACAGTGCTGAAAGAAGTCTAATGACTTCATATAGGTGATCAGGGTCAACGCATACATCACATGAAATCTCCTACTCTCCACTCATGCTGCTCAATGCACTCAATAACCCTCCAACACTAACTCAGCAGCACTCCCTGGCACTCAGAACTAATGCCTTTCATCCAGAAACTCCACCTCACCTGCACATTCCTACCAATGCTACCAGACTCACATCCACCTCTTGCTGCTTCCATATACCTCCAGCTATTCAGTTGTTGCAAGCACATCACCAAAACACAGTGCAACACATCCACTAACATTCCGCCCTCTCTCCTACAGGATAAGGTGGCGCACAATGGAAGGGGGGCAGAGCAGAACCGGCAGGGGGCAAGGACACCTGAGCCCTGTGGAGGAAATGGTTCTCTGCACCATGGGGCTGGCTGTGATATAGCCTGTGGTATCCAGCATCGCTGAGAACATTGAGGATGATGTAGTGTTCCTGCCTTATGCTCCTTCTCAGCACACCCTCATTCTGCTATCTGCCATTATGTGCAAGCACTGATGGTATGACCATGAATCTCTTGCTTCCCACCCCAAACTCCGCCCCTCACACCAACCTTCCCTTTCTGATTTCCTGCTTTGAGACACCCAAGAACTGCCACCTGCCCAGTCACAGCAGCCCCAAGAGGAAGTGAGAGAGAGCAACACAGCGCTGATGAGGAAGCCCTGTCACTTGTTCAGGTACTCGCAGCCACCAACTCAGATACTGGCAGTAACTTGGAGGCTAGTATTGATGTGGGATTTGCATGTGGTGAATCACAAGGCATGAGTGGGTTGCATCCAGGCCGCAATGAGTTATTCTACAGGGGGCTCAGATGAGGACCTCGATGAGGCAGCACACAGGATAATGTTAGTGAGGATCCACACGAAAATGCTGGGTACATTGGCCTGCCATACAGCCTCCTGTCACTCTTAAGGAGAATGGAGGAGTCCGGCTCCAGCTTGGCAGATGATATTGCTCAGAGCTTGCCCTCTCCGCAGCCTCTGCTCCATCTCTGTCGTGCTGCAGACCCAGAGGCACTGTTACTGCTGTCCCTTTACCTGTTGCAGCCTTTGTGCAGACAGGTAACTAAATTCACTGCCTTTACAGTGAGGATGCAGCATAAGAGTCAGAGGCCAAAATTTTATGCCCCCCCCCCCCCCCTCAAAGAGCGGGAATGTGGCGGTGGGGCATAAAATTGAGCGGGAGGCTTGGTGGGCCCTTCCCGACCGACTCCCGCCTCCGCCGCCACTTTACGCAGGGTGGCAGTGGCGGAAACCAGCCCGCCCGCCCCAGGCCAATCATGTCCCTTAAGTAGCAACAACGGCCACTTAAGGACCTCCACCCGCTGCCAAAGGGAATTTACCCGTGTCTAGTCGTGCGGGCCCAGGCCTGAGAAAAGCCGCCTGACAAAAGCAGGCAGCTCTCGGACAGCCTAGGGGGGCCCTCATAATCGGGTACCCTGTGACGGAGGCCCCCCCCGCTGCCCCAACCACCGCCAACACCCAATATGCCCCCCGTACCCCCAGTCAATCACCCTTGCCTTGTTGGGTCCTCGCTGATCACCCCCAGGGAGGCAACAAAAACTTACCTTGATTCATGGGCTCCCCAACATCTTCTTCTTGAAGCTGGGCTGCAGTCCCAGCAGTGGCCGCCGCTCCCGGTGGTGCCGTTGGGACTAAGCTGTCAGCCCGCTGATTGGCTGGCAATTCCATTAGACGGGACTTCTTTCCTCAAGTGGGTGGAATTCCCGCCTCAGAACAATTAAAGGCCAGGGAACCGCAAACTGCGGGTCGGATCCCCAGGCCAGGCAGAAGCGGATTCGCCACCGACATTTCAGTCGGTGGACGGCTCCCGCCTGCCAAGGGTAAAATCCCGGCCATAGAGTCATTTATGGCACAGAAGGGGGCCATTCAGCCCATCGCGTCCATACCAGCTCTTCACGGAGCTACTCAGTCAGTCCCACTCCCCTGCTTGATCCCTGTAGCCCTGCAAGTCTATTTCCTTCAAGTGGCCATCCAAATTCCCCTTGAAGTCATTGATTATCTTCGCTTCCACCACTCTTGTGGGCAGTGAACTCCAGGTCATTACCACCCGCTGCATAAAAAAAGTTCTTCCTCATATTCCCCCTGCATCTCTTTCCCAAAACCTTCAATCTGTCTCAGAGAGCTGCTGGCCAATCAGAAGCCGGGAGCTCTTTCACTGAGCAGTGCCACCAAGGAGGCGGAGGCTGCTGCTTGTGGAGCATCTACCCGAGGCCCAGGAGTGGTGCTGGACCCACACCACAGGTAGGTCAAGACGGGAGGGTTTTCATGGGGTGGGGGTCGTGGGGGAGAGGGATGTAGGCAGGTTGTTAACAAAGGCGGGGGGTGGCTCTCCGTTGGACCCTCCCCTCCTGATGTTGGGTCCCCCGTTCAGGCACAAAGTGTCTTTTAACGAAGGACCCACCACCCTGGAGCTGCAAAGCAACTCACAGAATCACAGAATAATACAGTGCAGAAGAGGCCCTTTGGCCCATCGAGTCTGCACCAATGCATTAAAGACACCTGACCTGTCTACCTAATCCCATTTGCCAGCACTTGGCCCATACCCTTGAATGTTATGACATGCCAAGTGTTCATCCAGGCACTTTTTAAAGGATGTGAGACAACCCACCTCTACCACCCTCCCAGGCAGTGCATTCCAGACCGTCACCATCCTCTGGGTAAAAAAGTTCTTCCTCAAATCCCCCTTAGACCTCCTGCCCTTCACCTTAAACTTGTGTCCCCTAGTAACTGGCTCTTCAACTAAGGGAAACAGCTGCTCCCTATCCACCCTGTCCATGCCCCTCGTAATCTTGTACACCTCGATCAGGTCACCCCTCAGTCTTCTCTGCTCCAGTGAAAACAACCCAAGCCTATCCAACCTCTCTTCATAGCTTAAATGTTCCATTCAAGGCAACATCCTGGTGAATCGCCTCTGCACCCCCTCCAGTGCAATCACATCCTTCCTACAATGTGGCAACCAGAATTGCACACAGTACTCCAGCTGTGGCCTTACCAAAGTTCTATACAACTCCAACATGACCTCCCTGCTTTTGTAATCTATGCCTCGATTGATAAAGGCAAGTGTCCCATATGCCTTTTTCACCACCCTATTAACCTGCCCTTCTGCCTTCAGAGATCTATGGACAAACACGCCAAGGTCCCTTTGTTCCTCAGAACTTCCCAGTATCAGGCCATTCATTGAATACTTTCGTTTCACATTACTCCTTCCACACTTTTCAGGGTTAAATTCCATCTGCCACTTTTCTGCCCATTTGACCATCCCGTCTATATCTTCCTGTAACCCAAGACACTCAACCTCACTGTTAACCACTCAGCCAATCTTTGTGTCTTCCGCGAACTTACTGATCCTACCCCCCACATAGTCATCTATGTCATTTATATAAATGACAAACAATCGGGGACCCAGCACAGATCCCTGTGGTATGCCACTGAACACTGGCTTCCAGTCACTAAAACAACTGTCTGTCATCACACTGTCTCCTACAGCTAAGCCAAATTTGAATCCACCTTCTCAAGTTACCCTGTATCCCATGTGCATTTGCTTTTTTGATAAGTCTCCCATGTGGGACCTTGTCAAAGGCTTTGCTGAAATCCATGTAAACTACATCAACTGCGCTACCCTCATCTACACACCTGGTCACATGCTCAAAAAATGCAATCAAATGTGTTCGGCACGACCTCCCTCTGACAAAGCTATGCTGACTATTTCTAATCAAATTTTGCCTCTCCAAGTGGAGATAGATTCTCTCCTTCAGAATTTTCTCCAATAGTTTCCCTACCACTGACTCCCTGGTCTATAGTTCCCTGGCTTATCTCGACAACCTTTCTTAAATAGTGGGACCACATTAGCTGTTCTCCAGTCCTCTGGCACCTCCCCTGTGGCCAGAGAGGAATTAAAAATTAGGGTCAGAGCCCCTGCAATCTCCACCCTCGCCTCCCACAGCATCCTGGGACACAAATCGTCTGGACCTGGAGATTTGTCCACATTTAAGCCTGCCAAAACCTCCAATACCTTGTCACTCCCTATGACAATTTGCTCAAGAACCTCACAGCCTCTCTCTCTAAGTTCCATATCTACATCCTCTTGGATGAAGACAGATGTGAAGTATTCCTTCAACACCCTACCAATGTCCTCTGGCTCCACCCACAGATTTCCCCCTTAGTCCCTAATGGGTCCTACTGTTTCCCTGGTTATCCTTTTCCCATTGATATACTTATAGAATATCTTGGGATTTTCCCTACTTTTACCAGCCAGAGCTTTCTCATATCCCCTCTTTGCTCTCCTAATTGCTTTCTTAAGCTCCATTCTACACTTTCTGTACTCCACTAATGCTTCCGTTGATTTGCTCTCCTTGTATTTGCTAAAAGCCTCTCTTTTCCTTCTCATCATACCCTGAATGTTTCTGGTCATCCATGGTTCTCTGGGCTTGTTGCTCCTACCTATTACCCTAGAGGGAACATGTTGGGCCTGTACCCTCCCCATTTCCTTTTTGAATTCCCCCCACTGCTCTTCTGTAGATTTCCCAGCAAGTAACTCTTTCCAGTCTACCTTGGCCAGATCCTGCCTTATTTTACTAAAATTCGCTCTCCCCCAATCCAAAACCTTTTTTTGCAACTTGTCTATTTCTTTCTCCATAACAAGCTTAAATTGTACCATGTTGTGGTCGCTATCACCAAAATGTGCCTCCAGCATATGGCACTGGAAGTAATCAGAGATTACAACCAGAGAGGTCCTGCTTTTTAGTCTGCTGCCTAACTCCCTGAATTCTTGATGCAAGACCTCATCCCTCTTTCTACCTATGTCATTGGTACCAACATGTACCATGACCTTTGCCCTATCACCCTCCCCCTTCAGGATGCCCTGCAGCCGTTCAGTGACATCCCGGACCCTGGCACCAGGGAGGCAACACACCATCCTGGAGTCACGTTGATGGCCACAGTAGCACCTATCTGTTCCCCTAACTATAGAATCCCCTATTGCTATTGCTCTTCCTCTCTTTCCTGTACAGACTGGCTGCTTGTGGTGCCAGAAGCTTGGCTCTGTCCGCACTCCCTAGAGGAACCAGCCTCATCAGCCTCCAAAATGGAATACCGATTTGCAAGCAGGACCCCAGGGGACTCCTGAACTACCTGCCTGATTCTCTTGGACTGCCTGGTGGTCACCCATTCCTTTCCTTTCTCAAGTCCCTTCAGCTGCGGTGTGACCACCTCTCTATATGTGCTATCCACGATGCTCTCAGACTCGCGGATGCTCCACAGTGTTTCCAGCCGCCATTCCAGCTCTGAAACTCGAGCTTCCAGGAGCTGCAGCTGGACACATTTCCTGCACACATGCTGGTCCCGCGGACTGGAAATGCTCCCGGATTCCCACATGCAGCAAGAGGGGCAAACCACGGCTTTAAGCTCTCCTGCCATGACTAAACCCGTTAAATTTAAAACTTTAGAAGAACATTATAATTTTTAAAAATCAACTAAGTCTCGCTAAAACAATGACTTACAATTCAATCCAGCTTGAAAAATACCCACCAGGACTTATTCACCAGTCAGCTGTGATCTGTGGAAACTCTTGGCTCCCCTCACGCTCTTTGAGGACAGGTAGGAAATGAAAGGAGCTCCTCGCTCCCTCCTCACCAAACTCCCTCAGTCACAAAACTCCCACTTTAGCACTCTAATGCAACTCAAGTCAGCACTGTAAGATGGCCCACTTTTATACTGTCTGACTCTAGCCCCTGAAAACTGGTTTAAGCCAATTATCTAATTAACAAGGTGCAGCTGCAAGTAGAGCCTGCGTGAACTCTGTTTAAAGCTGGTCTAAAACTCACCTTCTCCAACCCAAACTGCAACTGTTAAGTTAATTTGCTGAATAAAAGACTAGACTTTAGATAAAACTAATCCTTAATTACTCTCAGTCACAAAACTCCCACTTTAGCACTCTAATGCAACTCAACTCAAAAGGCGACAGGTCCACCCACCGCATGACCAATTGTATTTATTGCCCAGTTAAGGGTGTCAATTGGCGGTGGTGGGGGGGAAGGTCGTTCACAGGCCTTCCCGTCCCAGACTTAATTTTGGCGAAGGCGGGAAGGTGGCGGGGTGCCCCACCCCCACCCCACCAGATTTTATGCTCCCCCGGCTCCAAACCCGCCACGGATGAGAGCATAAAATTTCCCCCCCCCTTAGAGTTTGAGAGTGTCTTTGTTTCAGCTCGTCTTATGGATAGCTGACACCCATTTGTGATAAGCTGTCTCATTTCAGTGCAGACAGTGTTCATGAGTTTTAGGTCATAGCAGACATGGATGTGTATTTTAGCACAGCATGTGTATTTGTCATGTGACTGTGTCCTCCATCTTGAAGGCAAAAATGTGCCAGTGTTTTTTTTTAGTTGTTTTAATTTTTTTGTAACTCTTCAGTTTATTGTTGTATTTTCATCGCTGCACTTCTCGTTAGTGTGACAAGCCAGTAGGGCTGAGTGACACCATGACAGCACATCCTAGGGATGCTTGACGAGCATGGGGTACTGGGCAGGCTGCACCAGAAGTAGCTGAAGGCTCAGTACACCCCATTCAGAGGGCCTCCAGCTTCTGTGCCAACGTCTCCAGCAGCACTATGGTTCCGAAATTTGTGCCCGAGATCTTTTGCCAATGATTTAAACTCCATGACCTATGTTTATTGATCCACTCACCAGGGGCAATAGTTTTTCTCTGTCTACTCTATCAAAACCCTTCATCATCTTGAAAGCCTCTATCAAGTCCCCTCTTAACCTCCTCTGTTCCAAGGAGAACAGTCCTAACCTTTCCAACCTCTCCTCATAACTCAGGTCCATTGTCTCTGGCAATGTCCTGGCAAACAGAAAATGCTGGAAAAGTTCAGCAGGCAACATCTGTGGAAGGAGAAAAATGAAAGGTTACTAAAGTCTGTTTTTTCCTCCACAGATGTTGCCTGCTGAGCATTTGTGGCATTTTCTGTTTTTAATTTCAGAATTTCAATATCCATAGTATTTTGCCTTATTTTAAAAACATTCTGGTAAACCTCTTCTGTACCATTTTTAAGACCTTTACATATTTCCTGAAATGTGGTGCCCAGAATTGTCCACAATACTCCAGCTGAGGTCTAACCATTGATTTAGAAAGTTCTAGCTGCTGACTAATCTGCTGTGTATTTTTCAGTTTCTATTTTTATTTCACATTCAGTGTTCTCCTTTGATACATATTTCAGCACACTGCATTCATTGTGCTTGTACTTTTTAATGCACACCTGGGATTCAGTCCATTTTCTAATGTAGAAACAACAACTTGCATTGATATAGTATCTTTAATGTTCCAAGGCGCTTCACAGAGATGTAATCAAAAAAAACAATGGATACTGACCGAAGAAGGAAATATGAAGAAATGCAGCCAAATATTTGGTTGAAGGTATGGGTTTTCAGGAGGGTCTTAAAGGAGGAGAGTGAGGTGACGAGGCAGAGGAATAGAAAGTGATGAAGGAAGGTTGTAGAGATGGAAGAAATTACAGTGATGGGGGTGGGGATGCAAGGTCATAAGACATTTCAAAATGAGGATGTGAATTTTAAATAAAAATATATGAAAAGCTATGGTATATTTGCTGGATTCATTACTCAGTCATTGCAAAACACAAAATTATAGCAAAATGTCCATGTGACACTGTTGTTACCCTTCAGGTCATTCGCCACTATTTGGCATTGCAAATGAACACAACATAGGCAGAGGCAACAATACATTATTCACTGTGGTCAGCAAAGGACTTCAGCAGACAGCTCAGTTTGATGTTAGGTCAGAGAATAGGGAGCACATTTCTCTCAAGCTGGTTTAATCTACACCAAGGTTGAGAGAAAGTTATATTCCCTGTAGTCAGTGTAATCTGTTGAGCTTCTGCCTTCCACTTTCCATTCTTGAAAGGTCTGAAGAAAATGAGTTCCCTTCAGACCTAGCCTTAGTTAGTGACTGCAGCGTGCATTTAATGAATTAGTTGGAAACCTGCTTCTTGTCCAAGTTACTTAGGTCTGCAGTGAGAGAATAAATTGAGCTACCTCCAAATTCCTAAAATTTGATTTGGTTAATTGTCTGAATATTCATATTCTTTTCTGTAGCTTAGGATATTGTTTAAGCAAAGTAATTATTTTGTTTGAATAGCAATTGCATTTCAGGCGGTACAACTTTTAAATTTTGAAACTATCTTAAAGAATCGGGGTAAATTTTCATTGGTAAGAAAATGCAACTGTAAAGCTTATCGATCTTTATTGTAACTCATTCTGCAGTTGTAAAAGTGCACGCCAAGATGCAAAAAAAGACGAGTGTAGGACTCAGTGTGGAGAAGTTAAAAAAAAAGTCACCTTAAAACAGCAGAAGTATGACTTTGGGTTTTGCTGTGTTTAAAATTTTTGGTGTAAATTTACAGCCAATTCAGGACTGGTATAATAGCAGGAAATTTGTGTTCTCTGACCTTTTGCATTCGGTGGGAGCGGGGAAGGGCAGGGTGGGAGACAGAGCAGAGGTTTCGCTGAATCGAATAAAAATATTGAGGAACTTCGATGTCGTGTAAAAATGGGCCTAAGGCACTTAAGGCCTGAATTCCTCTCTCCTTTACACAGAAAATCAACACAGAGCCATTGTTTTGGCACAAGATTTCAGGGAATTTGGGCATTATGTTTCAGCGATAGTAAACGAACACCTTTCTTTATGTTTCGATTGAGTTGCGATGATACATTTCACTAATGGCAAGCTGGGTTGACTGAGAGATGGATTCAAAGAGTGAGGTAAGGTGACTAGTATATTCAGTACTGACTGGAGCAGTAGATTTGACCGACATGCATTTTACACACAGGGATGTTTTGTGAAATCATGTGTATGATGGCTAGCTATGACCGTTGGCCATCAGAGGGCTGGGCTTCTCAACCTGTCTACACAGTCCATCCAAGCAGCTTTGTGCTCACTGGCCTGTGTAGGCCTTCCCCAGCCAGACACTGATGCTTACAAATATTACAGTGCATTGCATATTTTTATTGCCATGCAGTAGTGATAGCCATTCCTCATCCCTCAATCCCAATGATTTAAGATTTTGGTTTTTAAAGAAAAAAAGTGTTTTGTAACTAGAATCAGATTTATTTGGCTGAAGAAAATGATAAAAATGTCCCTGCAACTTGCACTAAAAAAAGCTTTGATTGCTTTTGTTAATCGCATTTGCCTCCATTTGATTACTGTGAAGGTTTCTGCACTGTTTCTTGTTCCTTTATTAAAGCTAGGTCCATGTGTGTGTGTAGATAGCACATACATGTGGGTATGGGTGGGGAAAGGTGTTGAAATGTAGTAAAATCTGAATTCCTGGAATGTTGCTGGGCAACGCTAGCCTCGAGCAGAGGGAAAGTCTACTTTAGAATAAACTGTTCCCCAGTGATCATTGTGGAGACCCTATGGGCAGGCTTCTACTAGAAGTTCTGGGAACTGAGACACTCTATACAATAGTGCATACTGAGTGTAAAAACAAAATGCAAACTTATGAAAAAAATGAGATCGTTCCCCCTGGCTCCATCTGATGCCAATCTGTGCAGGAGTCTTGCAGCTTATGTCTAGACAGGAGATGAACATTAAAAAAAAGCCAATAGCAGTAATATGTTATCCTATGTGACTGGTGATGATATAACAAAATATATTAATTATGTAAGTTTGTTAAACAACAGCTATCATATTAGAATCATATGCATACACAAATAATTAATAAAACTAGACAGACCAAGCACCTAATTCTACAGAACAATATCATTTTAACTGTCTCCTTTTCGGTTACAACCAACAAATTTAATTGCAGATATGGTTTTATTTGATTAGAAGCTCTGTGGGACAGCATTAACCACAGATAGCTGCTCCCTGTCAGTCTGCTTTATGAGTAAACTAAATGCGTCTACATTGACTTACTTGATTTAATAAAGCTAAAGAAGCAGCTGCTTCATAAAGCCACCTGTGTAAGCGACTGACTTACTTTCATGTGAGAAATAGCCATAGGTAAAGGAAGTGATTTTGGCACTGAGCAATGAAGCCATCGCCATCACATTGTATGCTGTATAAGGTGCTGTAATCATTCTTCACGGAGATGATGTCACAGTCTAATTACTGGAAATGTTTTTACTTTTAGCAATCCATTTTCCAAGTATGTTCTCACCATTAACATTATGAATACATATCACACAACAATGACCTAACTAGCAACCTTGCTGCCTGCAACTTCACAGGAATCAATCCACAAGGGCTATACACCAAATTTTTATCGAATTAATTTTTAATGTGTGGCATAAACAGGCTATATTATGCAGCCCCATGGGGTATAATTTATATCCCACCCGTAGTGCTGACCATAATTCATAACTCTTCAAAAGTGTTCATTCCAGGAATGGAAGATGGATGTTTTCACAGTGTCTTCCATATCTGCCACATGGACACACTGAACCTACAAGCCTAGATTGTCCAATCAGGCATGTGCTCAACTGGAAGATGGACCCACTCAGAAAGAGCACCCACTCAATATTTAGTGTGCTAACTCCGTGACTATTTCGTGGGTCAGCCTCATTACGTGGGTGAGACCAGGTCATACAAAATAGGTGTGATTGGCAGCTCACCCATTTGTGGGCAGGGAATTATGTGTTACTACAGAATTTGAAGGTCAGCAGCAATTTAAAGGGGCAGGCATGGTAATATGAACTCATCAGGCTTCAAAGACCTGGAATTTTCTTGGTATTTCAACTGGACGCCTGCCGTGACTTTGTCACTGTAGCTCAATAACTCTTATACCGTAAGACTTTATCTTCTCATGGAATAACAATTACCCGACAACTAAAATCAAACTGCCTTCAACAAGTCTTTTCATTGAAACTCAGCATAAATCGCTGTTTAATTACCAGCCATGCAAAGCATAATTTAGTATCATTTTACATCACAAATGAAAACTATATTCAATTGATCCACACCAACTTGATGCAAAGGTTAACAAGAATGATAAGGTGTTTAAGAGGTTTAATCATGGGGAGGCGGTGGCGTACTGGTATTGTCACTGGACCAGTAACCCAGAGACCCAGGTATTGCTCTGGGGACATGGGTTTGAATCCCACCACAGCAGAAGGTGGAATTTGAATTCAATTAATAAAAAGCTAGAATTTAAAATGCTAGTCTAATGATGGCCATGAAACCATTGTCAATTGTTGTAGAAACCCATCTGGTTCACCAATATCCTTTAGGGAAGGAAATCTGCTGTCCTTACCTGGTCTGGCCTACATGTGACTCCAGATCCACAGCAATGTGGTTGACTCTTACATGCCCTCGAAATGGCCTAGAAAGCCACTCAGTTCAAGGGCAATTAGGGATGGGCAATAAATGCTGGCCTGGCCTGCGACGTCCACATCCCATGAATGAATTTTTAAAAAATCTTTGCTTTCAAATGGGATGATATTTCCTCTTTGCATTAATTATAAAATGGGAATGCAATGTGCTAAATCAACACAATAACATTTAAACAGTAAATTTCATTGACATAGTTTGGCAAAATCAATGTCACACATTAAGCTTTATTACCTCCTTGCTTATAATCTGTAGCTGTCTTAAAATTGTTTCTCTTATTTTGAGGCAATTCCTCTGCAAAGCTCAGTGTTTGCCTCACCATCTTTAAATTTGCACATTTTTGAGCATGTGCTTTAAGTTCTGCAATTTCTTTACTTAATTCTTGTGCATCAAGGTGACAAATTTCTTCATATTACTTTCTCAAAACAACTTCACACTTCCAACACCTAGCTGTATTTCTACAGTAACATTTGGTTACTGGCAGAATGAACTTCTGAGTCTCTTACCATAATCAGGCTGCTTTCAGATGGGTTAGCCGTGATCCTGACTCAGGTTAGGCAGTTTCACGTTGTCTGTGTGGGAGTGGTTATTTACAATCCATGTTCAGTATGTGCATGATATTCCCCCTAGTGACCTTTTGCATCCTGCCTGCTGGTTGTCTGGTAAGCAAAGGCTCTGAGCATCTGTGCCAATAAGTCTCACGAGCAGATACTAATAGATGCCTTATCCCTGTAAACTTGTGTAAGGACCCTGGACACCTGCTCAATGTTCTCCCTTTCTGCCTGCGGTGATAACCTTATGGTAATTACACTCTGTTCCCAGTGGAGTGCTACTGCTCCATCATGATTTTTATTTCATTTTCCACTGCAAGGTGTAGCATTTTAATCCTTGACCAAGGGAAAGCATTAACTGTCTGAGCCAAAAGTCACTGAGTTCTGGAATATTTTGATTGCAGAAGAGTCACAAACAGGGAGCAGGGAATGCTACTTGGTGGCCTGCTGTGCAAATACTTCTGGAGCTAGAGACAATGCTCCCCTTTGTTCTTCTGAGGCCTGTTTTCTCTATCAGACTCTCCTCTACCTACCTTTCATAAATGACTGCAGCTTGATGAGATTTGACTAATTGTAATGGGTGCTCTGAATTGTGTTTGTGCATTCCTTTCTAAATGGCCTCAGTGTCTTCCTCATAAGGGCACAGGAGTTAGCTGGCTATGG
This sequence comes from Heterodontus francisci, assembly GCF_036365525.1. NCBI lineage: Eukaryota > Metazoa > Chordata > Chondrichthyes > Heterodontiformes > Heterodontidae > Heterodontus > Heterodontus francisci. Next base: position 26,647,122 of record NC_090378.1, on the reverse strand, counting down.
TTAAAAACAATTTTTGTCAAGCCTACCATTTCCCGAGCTTTGAGTACACAGACTGTTAGAAAATAGACATAATGGGCTGAATTCTATTGGCCTCCTTGGGACAGGAACAGAGGCGGGCAATGCCCATAAAATTGCGCAGAAGGTGGGGTCGGAGTGCCCATCGTCTTCCCAATGCCTTCCAATTTAGTTCGTGATAGGGAAGGCCAAGGACGACCTTTCCGCCCCAGGCAAATTGAGACCCTTAAGTGGCCAATAAATGATCACTCAAGGACCTCTTCCCGCCACCACCTCAATTTAATAGAAGGGGGAGGGGCCGACCGCATTGGGGAGACTGCCGGGTAAAACCTAGCGGGAGCAATCCAGAGCCCCCAGAGGGTCCCATCAGCAGCAATTGCCACTGCTCCGGGGAGACCCCCTCCCCCCACCCCACCGTCACTGACACCACCTCCCCCAACCCATCATTGGGGCCTACCTGCATGGTCCTGGTGACCTGGGCCCCACTTACCTCTCCAGGGGTCTCTGGCCTCATTGGTCTGGCAGACTCTTGCAGTACTGGCAGTGGCCATTCCTCCCAGTGGCACTGCCTGTACTGCAGAGTTGATGGCTTTCCCACTGGCCGGCAGCTGTTGGAGGTGGGAGCTCATTCCTTAAAGGCATTCCCGATGGCGAGCAGTTTCATTGCCTGCCTGCTGTGTAATTGCAATGAGGGCCCGACAGTAGGCCGAGGTGGGGTCTCCCCAACCTTCCAGCCCACTGTTGGGACCCCCATCGTCAGAACAAAATTCAGCCCAATGGCCCAGATTTTGCAGTCAGTGGTAAAGCAAGGGTGCTTGCCTCAGACCTCCAAGAAAGATACCCACAAACACCTAGCAATCTCTGGTGTGGTTTTCCCCTTTTCAGATGGCAGTTTAAATCTGGCACCAAGTCAAGGGGCTGTCTTGACATGCAGCAGCAGTGATGTCAAAAAATAGAGCAAGTAGCCAATCACATTGAAGTATTCAAACACAACATACCAGAAAGTTTTTTTTTTATATTCGTTTGTGGGATGTGAGCATCGCTGGCTAGGCCAGCATTTGTTGCACATCCCTGATTGCTTTTGAACTGAGTGGCTTGCTGGGCCATTTCAGAGGGCAGTTAAGAGTTAGCCACATTGCTGTAGTTCTGGAGTCACATGTAGGCAAGACCAGGTATGGATGGCATATTTCCCTCCCTAAAGGACATTAGTGAACCAGATGGGTTTTTACAACAATCGACAATGGTTTCATGGTCACCACTAAGCTAGCCTCTTTTAATTCCAATTTTTTTTTTTATTAACGGAATTCAAATTCTAACATCTGCCGTGGTGGGATTCGAACCCGTGTCCCTAGAGCATTAGCCTGGGCACTGGATTAAAAGTCCAGTGACATTTAAAAACACATAATAGCATTTACTTTGAATTTAAATTTTTAGAGTGAAATAAATGATGATTGGATTAAGATAGAAGCTAAAATAAACAAACCTTTTAAAAAAAGAAAATTTTTAAAAAAATGGATTTTTTTTTTTATCACCACGGAGAAATTTGACAATCAACAACAACTTATATTTACAGAGCACCATTAACATAATAAAATGTCCTAAGGTGCTTCACAGGAGCATTATAAAACAAAATTCGACACCGACCCACATGAGGAGATATTAGGGCAGATGACCAAAAACTTGGTTAAACAGGTAGGTTTTAAGGAATGTCTTAAAGGAGAAAAGTGAGGTAGAATGGCAAAGAGGTGTAGGGAGGGTATTCCATAGCTTGGGGCCTAGGCAGTTGAAGGCACAACCACCAAAATCAGGAATGCTCAAAAGACTGGAATTAGAGGAGTGCAGATATCTTGGAGGTTGTGGGGTTGGAGGAGATTACCGAGATAGAGAGAGGGGAGGCCATGGAGGGATTTGAAAGCAAGAATGATATTTTTAAAATCAAGATGTTGCTTGACCAGGAGCCGATGTAGGTCAGTGAGTACAGGGGTGATAGGTAAACGGGGCTTGGGGTGAGTTGAGACACGGGCAGCCAAGTCTGTAGGTAACGAAGGCATGAATGAGGGTTTCAGCAGCAGATGATCTGAGACGGGGGTGAAGTCAGGCAATGTTACGGAGGTGGAAACAGGAAGTCTGAGTGATGGCACGGATATGAGGTTGGAAGCTCACCTCAGGGTCAAATGTGACACCAAGGTTACGAACACATTGGCTTAATCTCAGATGATGCCAGGGAGAGGAATGGAGTCGGTAGCTAAAGAATGGAATTTGGAGTGGGAACCGAAAATAACGGCTTCAGTCTTCCCAATCTGATTCACTAATGTCCTTTAGGAAAGGAAATCTGCTGTCCTTACCTGGTCTGGCCTACATGTGACTCCAGACCCGCAGCAATGTGGTTGACTCTTACATGCTCTCGGAAATGGTCTAGCAAGCCACTCAGTTGTATCTAACCGCTAGCACTGTGGGTGTACCTACCTCACATGGACTGCAGCGGTAAAGAAGGCAGCTCACTACCACCTTCTCAAGGGCAATTAGTGATGGGCGATAAAGGCTGGCCTGGTCAGCGATGCCCACATCCCATGAATGAATTTGAAATATATATATTTAATTGGAGGAAATTGCTGCTCATCCAGTACTGGATGTTGGCTAAGCAGTCTAATAATTTGGCAACAGTGGAGGAGTCAAGAGAAGTGGTGGTGAGGTGGAGCTGAGTGTCAGTGTACATGTGAAAAATAACACTGCGTTTTCAGATGATGTCACCGAGGGCAGCATGTAAATGAGAAATAGGAGGGGATCAAGGATAGATCCTTGGGTGAAACCAGAGGTAACAGTACGGTAACAAGTATAAGATTAGCTTCTCAAGGCCAGGGAAGGTGTTTAGCAGTAATCCTGTTTAGAACTGCATTAAAAACCCAGTTACACCTCTCTCAAGAAGGTGTAACTTTTTCCAAAGGTTTTTACAACAAAACTAACAGTGTTAGAGTTGAAGATTTCATCAATTCATGATTGCCATGCAGACTGCAGTCTGTGCAGACATCTACAGTGCACCCTATGGAAGAGCGTAGACTCACTGATAGCAACTTCTGGATTTCCATCTTATTCTGTGTATGTGCGGACTCCCAAAGTTGCTTTCAGTTTCAGTGGAGTAATGATGGTAAACACTGACAGTTTAGCTGTCACTATCACAGCAAAATCCGGCGATTATGAGCAAACCAAAAGTCAGATATTAAATAATCCACTTTACAATTAATTCCCTGTTTCCTGCATGTTTAGGATGGAATATATATAGCAGATATATAAAATGTGATGGAAGTAGAAATTTTAAGTGTTTGTTGTGGCTCAGTGGAAACACTCTCCCCTCGGAGTCCACTCCAGGGACATGAGCATGTAATTCAGATACTTCAGTGCTGCACTGTCGGAGGTGCCGTTTTACAGATGAGACGTGAAACTGAGACCCCATCTGTCCTCTCAGGTGGACGTAAAAGATCCCATGGCAGTATTTTGATGAGCAGGGACATTCCCCCACTGTCCTGGGCAATTTCTAACCCTCATCTAACAAGCTGAATATCTGGTTATTATCACATTGATGTTTGTGGGAGTTTGCTGTGCATGTATCAGTCACCACATTTCCTACATTACAGCAGAGACTACTCTACAAAAAGTACTTAATTAACTGTAAAGTACTTTAGGATGCTCTGAAGTTGTGAAAGGTGCTATATAAGTGTGTCTTTCTTTTGTTTAAGCAAATTAAGACAAATTATATTACCTTTGAGCGAGAGAGAGAGAGAAAGGACTCTAGGATTTACCTGCAATCTTTCTTCATCAAACATCTCTGGATTGAATTTATTTATTGTTAAAGAGCTCAGCCCTGAAATTACCACTGGAAGTGATGTGAGGCTTCCATCCGGCATACCATAACCTTGTCCCAAATCCTTGGGAAGCAGTTATTTGAATATTAGGTGTGGATACCTGCATCTGTACTAGTCCTACTGGAGTGACCATTTCACAGATCCAGTAGGATTCTGAAGAAACACATTGCTGTTCCACTGGGGATGGCACAGGTCAGTCTGACTAAACGTTCCAATGGCTTCATCTGGCATCATTGCTGCTTCCTTGCAGGTGGGCTCCATATTGAAATAACAGTTGATCTCTGTGATATGACCCATTAGGGAAAGTACAGTTCAAGATATGAATAAGGACAGGCTGACAGGAAACCCGACACAAGTAGGTTTCTTGCCCCTCTGCTCCTAGCCCACTTCTGCCCCAGAAAAGGAAGTGAATTTCTGGGCTCTCCTATTACGAGCATATGTCTGAAAGCAAGATCATTTATACCCACCTCTCTCCTTTCTCAAATTCAGTCTTTCAAAATTTCTCTCCTTTAAGTTAATCCTTTCTCTGCTGTTCATGCTGTTGTGTGCTCCCTCACATACCCACTCAGACACGAACAAAAAGTTCCAACTGTAATGTTTTAAAAAATAAATAAGCAAAGCGACATTTCAAATGCCGCATTAGATCCCCTTGGCTGCAAATGTATTCCTGCTTTTAAACTGCATTATACTGACTTCACAGGAGGTCCTCTTGAATTTGTATAGTGTCTCCTACTTACTCACAAACTTTGAGTAAAGAAGGTTCCTTCCAAAACACGATATACTAAAGATGTAAAGACACAAAGAAAAAGCCTAGAAACAAGGGCACCACTTCACTATTGGTGCATTCAAGAAATATTTAATACAAAGGTTCACTAGAACATGGAGGAACTGACTGATTCTCTCTTTCTCTCCACTTTGCTTCTCAGTTCCTCATTGAAATATTTTTGAAGTATTCATAAGAGCAAGTCCCCAGAGGCAAGATGAGAGAGAGCATCCTGCTTATGATGGACTCTTATCCAACTCAGTTCAATCAGCTGCCAGTGCTCGTGATACAACAGGCTGGAGACTAAGATGACTATGTGGGGGGTGGGATCAGTAAGTTTGTGGATGACACAAAGATTGGCTGAGTGGTTAACAGTAAGGTTGAGTGTCTTGGGTTACAGGAAGATATAGATGGGATGGTCAAATGGGCAGAAGAGTGGCAGATGGAATTTAACCCTGAAAAGTGTGAGGTGATGCACTTTGGAAGGAGTAATGTATTCAATGAATGGCCTGACACTGGAAAGTCCCGAGGAACAAAGGGAACTTGACGTGTTTGTCCATAGATCTCTGAAGGCAGAAGGGCAGGTTAATAGGGTGGTGAAAAAGGCATACGGGACACTTGCCTTTATCAATCGAGGCATAGATTACAAAAGCAGGGAGGTCATGTTGGAGTTGTACAGAACTTTGGTAAGGCCACAGCTGGAGTACTGTGTGCAATTCTGGTTGCCACATTGTAGGAAGGATGTGATTGCACTGGAGGGGGTGCAGAGGCGATTCACCAGGATGTTGCCTGGGATGGAACATTTAAGCTATGAAGAGAGGTTGGATAGGCTTGGGTTGTTTTCGCTGGAGCAGAGAAGACTGAGGGGTGACCTGATCGAGGTGTACAAGATTATGAGGGGCATGGACAGGGTGGATAGGGAGCAGCTGTTCCCCTAAGTTAAAGGGTCAGTTACGAGGGAACACAAGTTTAAAGTGAGGGGCAGGAGGTTTAAGGGGGATTTGAGGAAGAACTTTTTTACCCAGAGGGTGGTGACGGTCTGGAATGCACTGCCTGGGAGGGTGGTAGAGGCAGGTTGCCTCACATCCTTTAAAAAAGTACCTGGATGAGCACTTGGCACATCATAACATTCAAGGCTATGGGCCAAGTGCTCACAAATGGGATTAGGTAGACAGGTCAGGTGTCTTTAATGCATCGATGCAGACTCGATGGGCCGAAGGGCCTCTTCTGCACTGTATTATTCTGTGATTCTGTGATTCTGATTCTGTAAAACTCCAAGCAGGTGAGTACACGAGAAGTTCTGCCAGGAGAGGAGCACAGTAGCACCACATGTCATTTTAAGCCATTATTGCCAGCATACAGCCAGCTTCTGCCCAACATAGAATTATAGAGACTTAAAGCACATACATAATGAGGCCAGTCGGCCCATCGTGCCTGTGCTGGCTCTTTGAAAGAGCAAATCAAAGCATAAGAACGTAAGAAATAGGAGCAGGTGTAGGCCATTCAGCCTTTCAAGCCTGCTCTGCCATCCAATAAGATCATGGCTGATCTAATTGTGGCCTTACCTCCACTTTCCTGCCTGCCCCCATTACCCTTAACTCCCTTGTCAACCAAAAATCAGTCTAACTCAGCCTTGAATCTATTCAATGACCCAGCCTCCACTGCTCAATGGGGAAGAGAATTCCAATCACTAATGACCCTCAGAGAAGAAATTCCTCCCTATCTCCATCTTAAATGTGAGACCCCTTAATTTAAAACTGTGCCCGCTAGTTCTAGATTCCCCCACAAGGGGAAATATCATCTCAGCATCTATCCGGTCAAGCCCCCTCAGAATCTGATACGTTTCAATAAAATCACCTCTCAATCTTCTAAACTCCAATGAGTATAGACCCAACCTGCTCAACTTTTCCTCATAAGACTAACCCCTCATCCCAGGAATCAGCCTATTGAACCTTCTCTGAACTGCTTCCAATGCAAGTATATCTCTCCTTAAATAAGGTGACCAAAACTGTCCACAGTCGTCTAGATTTGCTTTATCCCTGCTTTTTGGCCATAATCTTGTAAATTCCTCATCCTCAAAAACCTCTTAAAAGTATTTATGGAAGCAGCTTCCACAACCTTTTCAGGTAGAGCATTGCAGATCCCGGCAACTCTGAAAAAAAATTCTCCTCATCTCCCCTCCAGATCTTTTGCCAATGATATTCCTGTGATCGCTAGTTATTAATCCACTTGCCAGAAGAATAGTTTTTTCTCTATTCTATCAAAACCTCTCATCATCTTGAAAACCTGTGTTAGTTCACCTCTTAACCTTCTCTGTTCCAGGAGAACAGTTTTAACTTTTCCAACCTCTTCTCAAATATCACCATAATGAGAGAAAGCTCATGGTTGGAACTCAGGAATGTCTCAGCAGATACACAAGAGGGTATTATACCTCCCTTTTTCATTTACAGGGAATTACATCCAGTTAGTCTCCTCTCCTTTCCCAAGACAGGAACACGGAGATGTGGGGCACTCCCACTAGCGGCCTGCACCTTTCTCCAGCCCAGATAGTAGCTGCTTACTGGTGAAAGTATGAGTGAAAAAGAAAATTACAAGTGTGGTCGTAGCAGTCTTTTTTCCAATGCTGGTAGAAAAAAACACTATGGGCAAACAATAACAATGTCAAAAATTTGGGCCATAGTTGGGGCCGTGGATGGTTTCTACAGTATGATCAACCTATACTCTATACAGCAAGTTCATGAGAATGAAGGAGTACATAAATATATGACATATGTACCCACTATATTTCAGGGTAGAATACCATAATAAAGACCATAAATGTGTCAATTGTGGCCCTTTATTTTGTTACAGTTTTATTTAAAACTGAAATATTTTGAAGACCTCAGTCTGTGGAAACTTGAGTTGCAGAGATGCAGTGAGTCTACGAATCAGAATTGTTACCATTGCCTCCGTGTGTTTTGTATTCCATAAAATTCAGAAAGTGCATTAAGCTCAGAGAGACATAGGGGGTTATTTTAAATTTGCCCATCTGAAGTCAATGGAAAGTCAAGTTGGGCAGGGTAGAAAATGGATGTCCAATGTTATTAAATGGTAGACCCTCTGAGAAATGCAATGGACAATTTAAAATCTTAACTCTCCGTGCTTTGCGGTCAACTTTATCCAATATAATTTTCTATGTCAAGATTTAGAATGGAAATTATCCATGCAAACTTGTCATTGTCATGCTAGGCCCCCACCTGCCAAGAATGAAGCACATTAATTTTGTTATGAACATTGATTTTAAACTGTTGCTGGAGTGAAGAAAGGACTTGTTAAACAGATCAGCCATGGCTGGAAAACATTGAATGTTTTCAAAAATGAGTTAGATATAGCTTGTGTGTGCAGTTTTGGTCTCCTTATCTGAGGAAGGATGTTCTTGCTATAGAGGGAGTGCAGCGAAGGTTTACCAGACTGATTCCTGGGATGTCGGGACTGACGCATGAGGAGAGATTGAGTCGGTTAGGATTATATTCCGTTGGAGTTCAGAAGAGTGAGGGGGGATCTCATAGAAACCTATAAAATTCTAACAAGACTTGACAGGGTAGATACAGGAAGGATGTTCCCGATGGTGGGGGAGTCCAGAACCAGGGGTCATAGTCTAAGGATATGGGGTAAACTTTCAGGACTGAGATGAGGAGAAATTTCTTCACCCAGAGAGTGGTGAGCCTGTGGAATTCACTACCACAGAAAGCAGTTGAGGCCAAAACATTGTATGTTTTCAAAAAGGAGTTAGATATAGCTCTTGGGTCTAAAAGGATCAAAGGGTATGGGGCGAAAGCCGGAACAGGCTACTGAGTTGGATGATCAGCCATGATCATAATGAATGGCGGAGCAGGCTCAAAGGGCCAAATGGCCTACTCCTGCTCCTATTTTCTATGTTTCTATGAAAAGACATTGGCATATTAACAGATGGTGATTGGGTGATTGGAAGGACAGAGGACCATTCCCTGACATATTCAACCCATAATGGACCTTGATCACCAGGTATTGTATGTAAGAGGAGCATTCCAGAGACTGCTAAGGTGATACAATCCAAGACGTGGTCAGACCAGTTAGTCACATGACTAACCTGCTTGGCAACCTGGGTTTTTTCTGAATTGTACAAACAGCTTGAACTGAGAGTGTCTGTTTGCTCCGGAACTGAGAAGATCTCTCCTGTCTGCTCCCATCTCTTTCTCACAAGCCTCTGAATCCACTGAAGACACATGAACCTCAAGAGAGAAAAGTCTCCTACAGCAAAGATCTACCTACAATCAAGGACTTTACAGTGAGCTTGAAGAACCGTAACAAAAACTCTTCAGATATTGCCTCAAACTCTTCCACTTTATTTCTTCTGCTCTTTTCTGTCTCTATCTGCATGTGTGTATCACGTATGCATGCTAGCGTGGGCGCGTCGTGTATCTGTAGGCATCAACCGAATTAGAGTTTAAGTTTAATAAATCTCAACTTTTCTTCTTTAAACCTAAGAAAGCCTGTTTGTGCTGGTTTCTTTGCCTTATAATTGGTGAACAAGGATTCACCAAGGGGTAGCTAAAAACACCGTGTGTTTAAAATTAAACAATGTTACGGTAAGAGCAGGTGAAGGCTTAACACCATGCTTCTGTCAGAATGTATGACTTTAAAACAGGAAGTGAGTTACAACCAATTATCCCCACCCTGTAATCCCAGTTCACCTGAAGACTACATTTGGTGTTGATCCCTCATGACCAATGCCATGGAAGATTGATTATTTTTATATTAAAAGTCTCACCACTGAGGCACAATTCATGTAAGTGCCACAGTAGCTTCCTATCACAGTTCAGACATTAGAATTCAGACATCTCACTTGAGTGTATCTTCCGACACACCGTGATCATTGCCCCCAAACACACAGGCAAAAATATGCCTTGCACGTGGTCACTGGTCAGTGTCTCTTTATATGTAAGGCCAAATGAACTGATGCTACGTTTAAAGATAGAGTCATAATTTTTTTTTAAATGGATACCGAAGCTATATTTTTACAGAACTTTTAAAAATTAGAAGTTTTTTAAAATCAAAACTTTGATATCATTACATGACCTAAACTTAAGTAAAATTAAAGATTATATATTACATTAAAGTATAATTTTAAAACAATCAAAGCTATCCTGGCCTCATTTAAAGGTGAGATAACTCAAGAGCTGTGAATCCTTCCCTGAAACAATCAATATAAAGAGCAGTGTGCGACACCTGAACCTCCTGCTCATTAGAGGCTCCTCATTTTCATTTGAATTAAGCCTCTGCTATTTTCTTCAAAGACTGTTTCAATTCTTAATGTACCAAACAAATTACAAAAAGCTTAAGGCTTACAAGCTAATTAAAAGGACCAGGTGTTACAAAATAAACAGCAGCATCTCCAATACTCGGCAATAAGCCAAATCGATCATTACAGTGTTTGGTCCTTCTCTGGCTTTTATGAAGCAAGCAGAAAATGTGGATATTGAATCAATTTAATTTTCTGTTAAAGTATCATTTCAAATGGAAAGGTTTGATTTCAATTACAATGTTTCAAAATATTATATGGAATTACATGGAATATATTGCACAGAAACAGACCATTTGGCTCAGTCAGCCCATGTTGGTGTTTATGCTCCACACGAGCCTCCTCCCACCCTTCTTCCTCTATACTATTCGCCTCAACTACTCCCTGTGGTAGCGCGTTCCACATTCTCACCACTCTCTGGATAAAGAATTTTCTTCTGAATTCTCTATTTGATTTCTTGGTGACTATCTTATATTGATAGTGTCTAGTTTTGCTGTTCCCCAGAAGTGGAAACACAATTTCCGGGCTGGATTTTGTGGAGGAGACGGGGCTCCCAGAGCTGAGCCGAAAAGGCAGGGGCAACCACGCCTCGGCCTTTTTGTTCCACCGCACCCTCCCACCCCCCCGGAGCCACCCTCCGTTGTTTTCAAGGCTAAGTAGCCTGTGCCGGGATCCCTGTCTTTAAAGGGATGGGGATCCCGCCTCGAACAGCTGCCAGCAAATCCCAGGGCCAGCAGCTGAACAGTATCGGCAGTGCCACTCCAGAGGTCTTGGACCCAGGCCCAGCGCTGGAGCCCCGGACCTCAGGTAAGTGAGGCAGGGGTTGTCGGGGCCAGTCTGCAAGACCCCGGGGAGGGGGAGTGGGAGGGTGGACATGGAGTGTCCACATATTGTCCACGGAGGAAGGACCACCGCCCCCCCAAGTCCACAGGGAGTGTGCCTCGTTTTACAAGGCACCCTTGCTGCATGGTGAGGGCAGTTAGGGATGGGCAATAAATGTTGGCCTAGCCAGTGATGCCCACATCCCAATAACGAATAATAAAAAAAACCCCCACGCTGGTCAGATCCCTGAAGCGGCAGGAAGAGGAACTTAAATGGACGTTAATAATGGCACCTCCCCAAACAACCCCCCACTCCCCCTGCCCGCCGCCTCTGACCCTGTCTCGGAGGCCCATAAAATCCAGCTCTTCGTGTCTACTCTATCAAAATCTTTTTGAATTTGAAAGACCTCTATTAGGTCACCTCACAGTTTCCCCTTTTCAACAGACCCAGCCTGTTCATCCTTTCCTGACAGGTATAGCCTCACATTTTTTGTACCATCCTTGTAAACCCTCCTCCAGTGTCTTTTTATACTATGGCAACCAGAACCAGTATGTAATAAACAAACAAAAACCTAACCAGTAATTGATTCATTGCACCAACAATTTTTTATTTCACAAAATATGCTTCCTGCACAAAATTACAACCTCCCTTGAACAATTATCCTGAATAAAGAATCTTTGCATAGCAACAAGTGTCATCAACTATGAGAAATTTGCAGAGACCCCAAACATTTAACTGAGACTCTTAAAAAACTTTTCAAAATTGGTAACAGCCAAACTCTTAGCACAGTTCACCAAAACTTTCTGCTCCCCCGCCCCCCACTCCAACACCACCAGCCCCCCTCGTCACCCAAACCCTGCGACCAAATGTTGTTCTCCAGCAGGTATGCAGACTGGTTCCTTTACCTCTTCCAGATATTGCCTATCATAATTGCCCTTAGACTTTGTTGATCTCCAGATTCCTTTAAACATGGAGGTAGGCAGGAATATGCCTGCAATAGTTCTAACTCCCATGGGAGAAGACAAGTTAAGTCTCCAGAACTTCGGGAAGCTTCTGGGAGTCATTGCCAGGATCAATGCCTCTTCCCCACCACAACCTGCGGCTGGACATGGAAGTAAGTATACTGCCCACACCAAAAGTGAAAATTATCCCTAAACTCTTCTGCTAGATACAAATCTAATACCATATCCAGATCCTTGTTATTCTCAAAATAAACTGTCCCAGACCAACCCCCGGAACTATCATTGAGCTTGCCTAAAGTTACATCCACTCCCTCTGTTCTGGTTATGCACTTCAGAGAATATGAAAAATCCAGAGCATCTGGGAGCAAGACCTGAGAAACCCATTAACAGGGAAAAACTAGAGAAAAGCACTGTGGGAATGCATTCTGATCATGCACTTGTCTCTAGCCATTCTGATCAGATGTCTTAATGATTACAGGCCAACCTAGAGAACCAACAAAAAGATGATCAGTATTTTCAAAAAGATGATGCAGCCTTCGAAATAGTTGACAACTCATAAACAGTCCTGACTAAAGGCTTTTGACATAAAGTGGCCATGAAAGGATGCATCATAAAATAAAGTGCAAAAGCTGGGTGAGAGTGAGAATTCTCTAAATTATTGATGGGTGTATCTCAAATTGAAATTTAGTTCAACATTTGAATTTAAATTCAAAATTCGAAAACTGTAAAAGAAACAGCAAGCTAGTTAACATAACCTGGTGACAGCTAACTGTCAGCGATTATCTGAATAGGTACTAATTACTGTGTGCAGGAATTTAAGTGAACATTCATAATCTGGGTGTGGCTCAAAGAGGTGTATAACGTAAGTAGTATCTGCTGACGCAAAGTGAGTAAAAGGTTTGCATTGTAAATGGAGTGAAAAAGTTGGGAATTTAGAGAGAGTAGGAATTCGGTGAAGGAAGTGCCGTTTTTAGCCTCCAATACTTGTAATGGTTCATGTAAGCTTGAGACAGTATTTACAATTTTTGTCTCGCGTTTTAATGCTTAGTACAAGTTAGTGTGTAGAAAAATAAAACATTACAAATGAAAAAGTAGATATAAATAATCTAAATTATGATATGGCAGAGCAGGTCTGCAGTGTGTGGGAGTTTGTGGACAACAGTACTGTCCCAAGCGGAGTGATCTACAGTTGATGTCTGTCTCGAATCTCTTCAGTTCAGAGTCATTGAGCTGGTGTGCGAGTTGGAGACACTCCCGACACATAAGAGAGGAGCGAACAGTATCTGGACAGTTAGCTGCAGACATTGGCCACACCCTGTAGAGAGGTGCAGATTCAGAACAGGGTTGATGTGAGCAATCGTGTGCAGAGTAAGGGGAACTCAGGTGAGATAGAGAACGAGGATCCACAGAAATAGATCCTATCCAACAGACACAATGTACTTGCTACCTGTGAGGGTAAGGATAAAGGCTGTCAAAAGGACAGCCGGAATGCAGACCATGGTACCTTGGAACAGGAGACTGTCCAAAGGGGAGGAGGAGGAGGAAGAGGAGGGGAAGCATAATGTGCTGATGTCATCATCTCGTAAGGCACAGAAAGACACTATGCGTGCACCAGACCAACACTAAGCACTGTTGCCTTGACAAAGGACAAGGCCTGGGTATCAGGCCAAGGATGATGGCAGCCTCAAGCTGGCAGTCATTGTGCTGGGCCCTGAGGGCATTGCTGTGGGTGGGGGCAAGGCCTATGGAGGGAAAGCTGGCAGGCTGACACCTGGGAGAAGCCTGGGCCTCAGGCCTCTAACTGGCTCCTCTGACTCCACAATGCCATTTATCGGTAAAAAAACATTTGAAACTGTGAAGTTTATTGTAATTATTAACCTTTAATTCCCACAGGAAAATGGCATTACCTGCTAGTTCTTTGAGTTGACATTCTCTCAACTTAATATATCTAAAACTTTTCATGAAAATGTGAACCTGCTGATAAAGGTTGGGAGCCACAAATGAGATGTTAAGGAGCTGCGGGTTGCCAATCCCCGAGCTAAATTAAAGGACAGGACCTCAAGGGTTATAATCTCTGGATTATCAGAGCCGCGTGCAAATTGGCATAAAGATAAGAAGATTTGGGAGGTGTACACATGGCTGAAGGAGTGGTGTGGGAAAAAGAGTTTCCATTGCAACAGTACTGGGGCTGGAAGGAACTGTACCATTGAGATGGGCTTCACCTGATTTGGGCTGGGATCAGGGTCCTAGTGGGAAGGATAAATAGGGTGGTCACAAGGACGTTAAAAGAGAAGGCTTAGGTGGAAAAGGAAGTATAAATAATGGCCTCCAACACAAATGCAAGGGAAGAGAGAAGAGTAACAGTCAGAAATTGTGCTTTAGTATTGAGTATTTAAGTATTTATTGCATTATTTCCATCAGTTTTAATCAGCCCCCTCAGCTGTCTTTGTGTTTTCGCCTTGCTTTCAATGGGGAGTTTCAGGAAACCCAAGAAATGCCACGGATACGACATTAAACTTAACTGTGTTGAAATATCTTTCCAGTTGAGATATTACCAGATGCTAATAGGTAAGCCACCTCTCCCAAGGGGGTTGCGTACAACCAGCCTAATGCTGTCGAGTTAAACACAGAAATCACTCTTGCATTTTTGCTGGATTTAACCTCCTGTCTACCTGCACCCAAACTCACTCACTCCTCTTCCCTATCTGAGTCCAAAATGTGAATCAATCACGTGTCTTTAATCATTGAGATAAATCAAGTAGAATCGTAGATTGGAAATGGTGGAGAAAGGGAAAAGGAGTAGAATGTTGGAATAGTTTTAGAGTGGGGAAAGAATGAATAGAAAAATAAGATTTCCAGAAGGTGAAGCAGAAATTGCCATGGATGGGAGACTAGGGGGGAGAAATTAAAGCCAACATGAGCAAGAAAATGCTATGAGGAAAACCAGGAAAGTGAAAGAACTTGCACTACACAGAGACATGAACTGAGCTAAAGACTGTGTGTTGAGTGCTTGCATATTCTGGTACAGGAAAGCGGTTTAAAAATTTGATGATTATTTAATAATATCCAGAAAAAGGAAAGAACTTTGGTCAGATCCCATTTGGCGTATTGCAGTTTTGGCCACCGAACTGCAAGAAGGATATATTGGCTTTGGAAGGGATACATTGCAGATTCATAAACTGATACCAGGTCTTAAAGGGTTAAATTTTGAGGATTATGCTGCTTAAATTTGGTTTGTATTGGCTCAGATTTAAAGGTTTAAGGATGATCTAGTCAAGGTCTTTCACATAGTGTAGATTCAAAGAAACAACTTCCTCTGGTGGTATGGTTCCCAAACCTGACGGATTGTATGGGAGCTTCCTGGAATGGAAGATGATTCCCTGTTGCTAGCAACTCAGGGGAAAAGTAAAGTTTTGCGTCTGCAATGCCTGAATTGTCAGCAGTTGTGTTGCAGATCGAGGCCTCACTGCGTCTATGGGCAGGGAACCTGGAGCCAGGTTGAGCCCTGTTTGTACTCAGCTGAGTCTGGGGGTGGAAACAGAGCATGCTCTGCTCTGTTTATGTGGGTGGATAAATGGATAGATATTCATATTTACAAGAATGTTGCCAGGGCTTGAAAGTTGCAGCTATAAGGAAAGATTGGAATGGCTAGGCTGGTTTTCTTTGGACCAGAGGAGGCTGAGGGGTGACTTAATTGAGGTGTACAAAATTATGAGGGGCCTAGATAGATCAGACAGGAAAGATCTGTTTCTCCTAGCAGAGAGGTCAATTACCAGGAACACAGATTTAAGATGATTGGTAGAAGGATTACTGGGGACATGAAGAAAAACATTTTCACCCAGAGGGTGGTGGGTGTCTAGAATTCACTGCCCAGATTGGTGGTGGAGGCAGAAACCCTCAACTCTTTTAAAAAGGTACCTGGACATGCACCTGAAGTGCTGTAACCTGCAAGGCTACAGACCAGGTGCTGGAAAGTAGGATTAGATTGGGCAGCTAGTCTTTACAGCTGGCACAGCCACAATGGGCTGAATGGCCTCCTTCTGTGCTGTAACTTTTCTATGATTCTATAAGAGTTTCATGGTGGTTAGTTGATGCCAAATAAAAACATTTACAATTCTTTTACAGCATGGTATTTAAATTCCAGCACTGTTACAGAGGGGCTAAATCAGGAAAATTCAGAGATGGTATACATCATAGAACATTTTTCAAAGACTATCTGAACAAATAGAAATATAAATTGCAATATAAGCCCCTTCCGTGCTTCAAAACTTCAATTCATTTGGACTGTTTGACAATGAAAGGAATATCTGTAAGCTTCTTATTATTGTCTTGTAAATTTTCTTTAAGACTTAATTCCTAATTCTTTTTAAAATGAGAGAAGACTAGATCAGCACCTTTAAAAGAGACACTTTCTTTACCTACCTAATCTTTTAAAGGGGCTCGAGCAAATATTAATTTCATAATAGCGATTAGTCTCCGCAATTTACTTTTTAAAAGCCAAGCTGTAGTGCCATGAATCAGCAATCAGCATTAGGTACATTTGATTGACAGAGGAGCAAGCCATACATGCGTTCCAAATGCTTAGTTCGCCAACTGGTATCAAAACGAGTGCCGATCAACACAGACCAAGATCAATGAATTTTTTTCTTGGTATGGGTACCAAGGGATACAGAACAAAGGTGAGTAAATGCAGTTGAGGAACAGAAAGGTGGAACAGGCATGAAGGGCTGAATGGCCAACTCTGTTTTTAGCTTCCTATGAAAGTGCATGGAAATGGGATTAGAGTAGATAGCTCCAGTTAAATGTGTTAACATCAACACAAGCAGAAAGGGACAAAAAGCCTCCTTTTGTGTTGCAGTATCTATGACATTATCTGGCATTTAATAACATCCCTAAAAGGTGACAGCTAATCACAGGCCACTGAACCGCCTTTAAGAAGCCGTACAAGTTGGTTAATTTATTTTCAAATATCATAAGCAGTAAATGTTGGATGATTAAAGAAAGAGGGGATTCAAACAGCATTATAAATTTTAGAGAAATGTCATATTCAGGACAAAAAACACAGATCTGTTACCTTGCTTCTCTCATCAACTTTTCTCAGAAATGTCCAGCATCAAATAGTAATCAGAAGAGATACTTCATGAGTCAGTCAATGCAGGAACTACCTGATCACTACAGCATGTTTCCACACTAGTTTCACCACACACACACAAGTTGTTCATTATAAAGCGATGACCTTAATCAGCACAAGGCTTCACAGGAAGTTGAGATCTTGCACTGATTTGCTAACCATCAGCATGAAATTCAGCATTATGTTGATGACCACATTTATAAGGGATTTTTAATCACATTCTCAGGAGTTCCCAGAGTCCTTAGCAATTGATTAATTATTTTTGAAGTACGGTCACTACTGTTCAGGAGCAAATGCAGCAGGCAATTTACACACACCAAGATCCCACAAACAGCAAATGTGATGAATGAGAAAGGAACAGAAAGACTTGCAATTAGACAGTGCCTTTCACAACCACCAGACATCTCAAAGTGCTTTACAGGCAATTAAGTACTTTTTGAAATGTAAAAATGCAGCAGCCAATATGCGCACAGCAAGCTCCCACAAATAGCAATGTGATAATGGCCCCCTGCTGCGGCGCAGTGGGTAGCACCGCAGCCTCACAGCTCCAGGGACCCGGGTTCGATTCTGGGTACTGCCTGTGCTAAGTTTGCAAGTTCTCCCTGGGACTGTGTGGGTTTTCGCCGGGTGCGCCGGTTTCCTCCCACAGCCAAAGACTTGCAGGTGATAGGTAAATTGGCCATTGTAAATTGTCCCTCGGGAATATGGGATTACTGCAGGGTTAAGGTTCAAGATGGCTCCTGGGCTGGAAGCTCCCTAGGAAGCTCCCTTGCTGTTCAACTCTATCCATGGCCATCTGCTCCCATCCCTAACGTTTTCTCCCCCAATCTGCCCTCTTAAACTGTTTAAATTCCCCTGGCTCTTTAAATCAGTTCATTTTAGCCCTATCTAAAAGTTAACAGTTAGTTTAGTGTATGTTACCTGGGCCCACTGCCCTCCCCCAGCCACACCTGCTCTTTGTTTTCTCAATGAAATTGATCCGGATGAAACTGACGAGCACAGCTGCCGATACTTTAATCTCCGATCCTGCTGTCTTCACAGTCCAGAGTGTCTGCAGCCACGGCATGCGGTAAGTCCATTGAGGTGTAGAAGGAGCTGCGGGACCCGAGAGAAGTCCTGTGAAAAGGTGCCCCGAACACCCAAAACATCCACGAACGGCCCCCCCGGCTGCAACTTCAAAGCGCCCGCGGGAGATGGCTCGGAGAGCATCTGCAGCGCACTGTCGGCAATGCTGCATGCCTTTATTTAAACCACTGCAAAAAAAAAAACCCTTAGCAAATGTAATCACCTCTAAGTCTGCCAAATGATGCTTCACCTCCCGAAGGACGTGGATGAGCTTTCCGGACGTCGATGGTGGGTACTGAGGAAATGGCTTATTACCTGCACCAGATTCCACCCCCCCTCCCCCCCCTTTACCCCCCCTTCCACCCGCCCCCACCCCCGTCCCCTTCCCTGCTCCACCCTCTCAGCTCACCCCCTCACAACCCCGTCCCAGCCCGCCCCCCCCTCGCACCATCTTCACCCCGCACCCCCTTCCCCTGCACCCCCCCCCACCCCCTCCCTCTACCCCTCCCCCTTGCATCCCCTCCTCCCACCGGCACCATCCTACACCTGTGTAGGGGCCCCAACAACCCCACTGCCTTGTGGGCGTCTCGGGAGAGACCAAGGCTAAGGGAGTAAACCCTAACAGAAAATCCGGAGCGGAACCCCGTAGGCGGTCATGTGTCACCTTTGGCATGTTTCCGGCAGTTCCTGCAGCCATACTGGTGCCAAACGTCGTGTCCTGCACTCCTTTGGACCCCACCAGAAAGGCCGAGAGGGGGGTTTTGACGACTGGGCAACTCTCAACCTCCATAAATTTGCCCAGGCATGCGCCATGGAGAGGTCACTCCATAGTTGCCTCACAGCGACTAAAACAACACGGAAGGCAGCAGTTACGGGTTATAAGTCCAGATAAATTGGCGTAGAAACTGGGCGCCACGGGTTGCCTTTGTCGGTGGGAGAGGTCATTGCACCTCACTGGACAGCTACCGCCCGCCTCAAACCGGGCAGCCCCCGGTCAATAAGGTTCTGTCCCGCCACAGTCTGCCTGCCTCAATGGGTGCTTGGAGCTCAGGGTCATTGCCCGAAAGGTGGACTGATACACCGCACCAAACAACATGAAAAAAGGAAAGAAGGTACCAGCCCTTCGCTTTGCAAGCTGGAACGTCAGAACTATGTGTCCTGGCCTGTCGGAAGACCTTACACAAATCAACGATTCTCGGAAGACCGCCATCATTAACAACGAGCTCAGTAGATTCAATGTGGACATTGCAGCACTTCAGGAGACTCGCCTCCCCGCGAGTGGCTCTCTAGCAGAGCAAGACTACACCTTCTTCTGGCAGGGCAGGGATCCTGAAGAACCAAGACAGCATGGAGTGGGCTTCGCCATCAGAAACTCCTTGCTCAGCATGATAGAGCCTCCCTCAAATGGCTCGGAACGCATACTGTCCATCCGACTGCTCACCACCTCTGGTCCAGTACACCTACTCAGCATCTATGCTCCAACACTCTGCTCCCCACCTGAAGCTAAAGACCAGTTCTATGAACAACTCCATAACATCATTAGCAGCATCCCCAACACCGAACACCTATTCCTGCTGGGGGACTTTAATGCCAGGGTTGGGGCCGACCATGACTCATGGCCCTCCTGCCTTGGGCGCTATGGCGTTGGAAGGATGAATGAGAACGGGCAGAGACTGCTTGAGTTGTGTACCTATCATAACCTCTGCATCACCAACTCGTTCTTTCACACTAAACCCTGTCACCAGGTTTCATGGAGGCACCCAAGATCACGTCGTTGGCACCAGCTAGACCTCATTGTCACAAGGCGAGCCGCCTTAAACAGTGTTCAAATCACACGCAGCTTCCACAGTGCGGACTGCGACACCGACCACTCCCTGGTGTGCAGCAAGGTTAGACTCAGACCAAAGAAGTTGCATCATTCCAAGCAGAAGGGCCACCCGCGCATCAACACGAGCAGAATTTCTCACCCACAGCTGTTACAAAAATTTCTAAATTCACTTGTAACAGCCCTTCAAAACACTCCCACAGGGGATGCTGAGACCAAGTGGGCCCACATCAGAGACGCCATCTATGAGTCAGCTTTGACCACCTACGGCAAAAGTGCGAAGAGAAATGCAGACTGGTTTCAATCTCATAATGAAGAGCTGGAACCTGTCATAGCCGCTAAGCGCATTGCACTTTTGAACTACAAGAAAGCCCCCAGCGATTTAACATCCGCAGCACTTAAAGCAGCCAGAAGTACTGCACAAAGAACAGCTAGGCGTTGCGCAAACGACTACTGGCAACACCTATGCAGTCATATTCAGCTGGCCTCAGACACCGGAAACATCAGAGGAATGTATGATGGCATGAAGAGAGCTCTTGGGCCAACCATCAAGAAGATCACCCCCCTCAAATCTAAATCGGGGGACATAATCACTGACCAACGCAAACAGATGGACCGCTGGGTTGAGCACTACCTAGAACTGTACTCCAGGGAGAATGCTGTCACTGAGACTGCCCTCAATGCAGCCCAGCCTCTACCAGTCATGGATGAGCTGGACATACAGCCAACCAAATCGGAACTCAGTGATGCCATTGATTCCCTAGCCAGCGGAAAAGCCCCTGGGAAGGACAGCATTACCCCTGAAATAATCAAGAGTGCCAAGCCTGCTATACTCTCAGCACTACATGAACTGCTATGCCTGTGCTGGGACGAGGGAGCAGTACCCCAGGACATGCGCGATGCCGACATCATCACCCTCTATAAAAACAAAGGTGACCGCGGTGACTGCAACAACTACCGTGGAATCTCCCTGCTCAGTATAGTGGGGAAAGTCTTTGCTCGAGTCGCTCTGAACAGGCTCCAGAAGCTGGCCGAGCGCGTCTACCCTGAGGCACAGTGTGGCTTTCGTGCAGAGAGATCGACTATTGACATGCTGTTCTCCCTTCGTCAGATACAGGAGAAATGCCGTGAACAACAGATGCCCCTCTACATTGCTTTCATTGATCTCACCAAAGCCTTTGACCTTGTCAGCAGACGTGGTCTCTTCAGACTACTAGAAAAGATCGGATGTCCACCAAAGCTACTAAGTATCATCACCTCATTCCATGACAATATGAAAGGCACAATTCAACATGGTGGCTCCTCATCAGAGCCCTTTCCTATCCTGAGTGGTGTGAAACAGGGCTGTGTTCTCGCACCCACACTTTTTGGGATTTTCTTCTCCCTGCTGCTTTCACATGCGTTCAAATCCTCTGAAGAAGGAATTTTCCTCCACACAAGATCAGGGGGCAGGTTGTTCAACCTTGCCCGTCTAAGAGCGAAGTCCAAAGTACGGAAAGTCCTCATCAGAGAACTCCTCTTTGCTGACGATGCTGCTTTAACATCTCACACTGAAGAATGCCTGCAGAGTCTCATCGACAGGTTTGCGTCTGCCTGCAATGAATTTGGCCTAACCATCAGCCTCAAGAAAACGAACATCATGGGGCAGGATGTCAGAAATGCTCCATCCATCAATATTGGCGACCACGCTCTGGAAGTGGTTCAAGAGTTCACCTACCTAGGCTCAACTATCACCAGTAACCTGTCTCTAGATGCAGAAATCAACAAGCGCATGGGTAAGGCTTCCACTGCTATGTCCAGACTGGCCAAGAGAGTGTGGGAAAATGGCGCACTGACACGGAACACAAAAGTCCGAGTGTATCAGGCCTGTGTCCTCAGTACCTTGCTCTACGGCAGCGAGGCCTGGACAACGTATGCCAGCCAAGAGCGACGTCTCAATTCATTCCATCTTCGCTGCCTTCGGAGAATACTTGGCATCAGGTGGCAGGACTATATCTCCAACACAGAAGTCCTTGAAGCGGCCAACACCCCCAGCTTATACACACTACTGAGTCAGCGGCGCTTGAGATGGCTTGGCCATGTGAGCCGCATGGAAGATGGCAGGATCCCCAAAGACACATTGTACAGCGAGCTCGCCACTGGTATCAGACCCACCGGCCGTCCATGTCTCCGTTATAAAGACGT
The DNA here is from genome assembly GCF_036365525.1 of Heterodontus francisci. Classification (NCBI taxonomy): domain Eukaryota; kingdom Metazoa; phylum Chordata; class Chondrichthyes; order Heterodontiformes; family Heterodontidae; genus Heterodontus; species Heterodontus francisci. The sequence continues at coordinate 26,625,175 of NC_090378.1, read as the reverse complement.
CTGCAAACGCGACATGAAATCGTGTGACATTGATCACAAGTCGTGGGAGTCAGTTGCCAGCATTCGCCAGAGCTGGCGGGCAGCCATAAAGACAGGGCTAAATTGTGGCGAGTCGAAGAGACTTAGTAGTTGGCAGGAAAAAAGACAGAGGCGCAAGGGGAGAGCCAACTGTGCAACAGCCCCAACAAACAAATTTCTCTGCAGCACCTGTGGAACAGCCTGTCACTCCAGAATTGGCCTTTATAGCCACTCCAGGCGCTGCTTCACAAACCACTGACCACCTCCAGGCGCGTATCCATTGTCTCTCGAGATAAGGAGGCCCAAAAGAATGGCCAGATAATCAGTTTTCATGCTGTTGATTGAGGGATAAATATTAGCTAGGACACTAGGAATAACTCCCCTGCTCGCCTTCAAAATAGTGCCATGGGATCTTTGATATCCACCCATGCAAGCAGATGGGGGCCTCAGTTTAACACCTCATGCAAGAGACAGCACCTCTAACAGTGCAGTACTCCACTGCCCTGGAGTGTCAGCCTTGATTTTTGTGTTCAAGCCATGGAGTGGGATTTGAACCTGGAACCTTGAGACACAGAAGCAGGAGTGCTACCAACTGAGCCTCAGCTGATCAATTATTTTTCTTTAGCTATCTTGGCTGTGGGAATAATGCTGGCCAAGACACCAGCAGAAGTACCTGCTCCTCTTCAAATAGTGCAAAAGGATCTTTTACATTGCACCAAGATAGGCAGCGAGGTTTCGGTTTAATGTCTTATTCAAAAGATGGCATCTCCAACAATGCAGCACTCTCTTAGTACTGAACTGAAGTGTTAGCTTGGATTATGTTAAATCCAGGGGTGCAGTTTGAACCCATATTCTGCTGTTTCAGAAGTGAGTGAGCTACCAATGAAACCAAGTCTACTAAAGCCATGACGCAGCTGTTCAGCTTTCCAAACAAAGCTCATGTGTGAGATCAGGACCAGATAACCTGCTCCCTAGTCCCACAAACCAGAATGTTTCCAAAGCTTCACTGCTCACATCTTGTCCTTCACCAAGCCCCACTTATTCATGACCCCATCCTTTTGACCTATACTGGAATCCTGTCCTCCACTGTATCAAAATTAAAATCCTCATCCTCAGCTACAAATCCCTCCATACCTTCACCCCATCTTAACTCTGCATCTTTCTCTGGTGTTACATTCCCTTCTATGTTGTCCAGTCCTCTGACTCCTTTTGTCCACCCCATCCAACATTAATGGCAAAACCTTCAGCTGCATCAGTAGTAGACTCTGAATTCCCTCACTAAATCTTTCCACTTCTGTCTCTGCTTTTAAAAAACCTCCTGAAGACTAATCACCTGGATGAAGCCTTTGGCCACCTCTCTTAACTCCCTTACTAAGCTTGCCCTTCTTTTTTATGACACACTTTGTGATATTTTCCAATTTAAATGCAAGTACTTGTTGTTGCTGCCTGGATGCTGACACTGCCTTCAGTCCAAGTGAGTTCTGCAGCCCAAGGTGTGGCACAGTCCAAGGTGCCCATTCTCCACAACAGAATCTGTAGGATGTTTGTCAGTGTGAGCAAGTGATGGAGTGGCAGCACCTTGAATTGGGAAAGCACCAGAACATTAGGACCTCCTGGAAGCTGTTTGCCTAACGTCCCTCTGACCCTCCCTGACCTACATTAACAAGAAGGACACCCCAGAGAAACCAATATGCAGAGAGACCTCAACATCTTTCTAACCAGCCCCTTTCCCCAGGAGCCATAGGAACATGTACCAGCCCAAATTAAAACCCAGTGAGACTCATGCAAGACTCTGTGCAAAATCAAGAAGACCTCCATTATGTGCGTCTGCCAGTACTGTGCAATTTATAATACACAGGTATATTATCCAATAATGTGCCATCACCAAAGAAAAATAATGCAATCCCTCTTTTTTACCTTTTTGTCAATTAAACCTCTTTCACTATGCTCATTCAAGACTTTCTATTTCACCTGAACTTCTTAATGATCATGAAAACGTAACTAATTCTTAAAGTGAGAGTTTTGATTGATTCAGCAGCTATATCCCATCCAATACACTGGGTAAAATGTTTCTTACATTTTTACTGCCATATTTCTGGCTTCTTTATTTCATCTGAATGCAGTGAAACAAATTAAAAATCTATGGTTTCAAAGAAAATTGTGATCGGTGTTATGGCATGACTGCTACACATCTGCGATAAAAAAACACAGGAAGAAATGTCCAACATTGCAATCCCTGAACAGCATATAACAGTTAACTTTTATGGGCAGGTGGTTTAAAAATAGGTAATCAAAAGTGAGATTGAACAACATAAAACCCTTATTTTCATTACCACGTTTTGTGTAAAATGAAGGAAGGGACCATTGATTAGGAAGCAGTTTCAGAGGCACAAATATTTGACAAATACAACTATGTATGGTTGCTAGGATTGCAGTTGCATAGTGATAACATTTTCAAAATAAATCTTCTCACGGGGGCATGAGAAGGGCAGTCCTGCAGGAAATTAAGGTCAACTGCTTTCTGTGGGCATTTATTTGTACAATTATCCAAAATCTATTAATATGATGATATTTACTTAAGTGTAGTCCCAGCAACAAGAGCTGTCTGACCTGTAATTTTTTCTTCCTCAACAAGAAATCCAGCCAGTGCTCTTTGAATGGTATTTTTTGCCTGTGGATTAAGCCTGCCGGTGGACAGATTGTACAGTTCTCTTTTTTTCCTCGATGCCTTTAGGCTATCACAGGTTTCCATATGTGAGGTAATTATGTGCACTGAGGGAAAGAATGATGACATTGCTGTCATGTTGTGTGCTGAGAAGAAGGCAGCTATTGTACAGCACAATTGCCCTACACAGTGACAGTTGACAAAGGAGAAAGGCATTTAATAAAAAGACTCTCTGCACTAGGTTGAAGGTAAATAAATCTCTTCAACACCAACATGTCCATATTAACAAGTACCATTCTAATTTCATTTGATTTTAATGATTAATAATATATGCATTTCAGGTAGTCAGATTCAAAATATGGATATGTCTATATGCCTGCTGCCAATAAAAAGCATTTTAATTAACAAAGAGTTTTTGTTTAGCTGTAACTGATTACGGGCACTACAGAGAATATCTTATCAAAGTCTGTGTAACGCTCAGGGGGTTTCCAATTTCTTTTATGAGGCAACAGTGATCAAGAACAGCATATTAATGAATATTCAACTCTGCGTTGTTCACATAGTCACGCTAATTAGGATCAGTTATTGTTTCCGCTGCCAAGGTGCCACCTTAAGACTTTGTAGAAAACGAATCTCTTAGTGTACTACTCAGATTTACAATGAGCTCATTTTAATCTGTAATATTCATTGCTTAGACTGAAAGTCAGCTGCAGAATGGATGTTAGGGCACTCTTTTAAAATTTTTGCTTGAGTACTGAATGTTCTTTGCAGGCTTCTAAATATGTTCACGCTTCTACCCTCTTAAAAATGATGGGGAATTGGACTAAGATTATAAATCAGAATTTTTAACCAATGGGCTTATTATATCCAGTCTGTTGATGTGTGCTGTATCATGTCCATCTCCTGAGCCATCTTGATCTGTTGTAATCCATCTGCTTTGCATCAGTGTACTGTGTTATAATCAGTTAGTCTCAAATATCAGGTTGATGTGCAATGCATCCAATGCATCTCCTATACCGTGTTGTATCCAGCCTGACTCCGCTCCTACATTTCATTTTTATACAACTGTATCTACAGCCCTGAAAACCATTAGATGCTTGCTATCTCACATATGCTGAATACAGGAATGACTTCGAAGAAAGCTGCTCACAAAGATCTAGCAATCTCTGTGGCATGGATTTCCCCTTTCCAGAAGTTAATTTGAATCTGGCACCTACTTAAGGGGATGTCCAGGTTCCTAGCAAGTGATGTCATCAAGCAGGGTAAGCAGCCAATCAGTTTGAAGAATTCTCACAGACAGCAAACCAGGAAGTAAAATGCACTGATTATCCTTTGCTATTTATAAATTTTACAATGATCAAAACAAAGATTGGGACATAGATTAGAAGCTGAAATATCAAAATCTCTAAAAAAAAAACTATAATAAAAAACTATGGAATTATCATAATGGAAAATTTGACATGACAAAAATACAAAATCAGCTTTCCAGGGCCAGAGAGATTTTTCAGCAGTGGATATGGCTTGGTTATGCTGTTAAAATCTCAATGATACCTTACTATCGAGGCCTAACCTTTTTTTGGGGGGCGGGGCAGTTTAACAGTGATATTATTACGTATAAGGGGAGGTTCTTGTCAGTTCAATAATTTCTTAAGATTGCCATCTGCAGGGACTTCAACAATGCATCCTGTGAAAGAGCAGGGAATCACTGACAGCAATTTCTAAATTTCAGTGTTTAGCTGTGAATGTGCGGATGCCAGAAGTTGCTGTCAGTTTCACAGTTGTAATGACAGCAAATGCTGACAGTTTTGCCATCATTACAACTGCAAGATCTGGGCCATTGTGTTTGTAAAGTAATTGGAAGCCCACATAATCAGTGACCTTAAGTAATATCGGGTTGTACGTCATACTATTCAAGCCTGCAGTAAAAATAGACCAGCATGGCAATAAGATCCTACCCGTAGCACAAAAGTTGTTATGCTGCAAAACATTTGTACACAAACATTGCATATGTAGAATACTGCAGAAGGAATTGTGTGACATCTTTATTCCTTTCTGCGTAGAACAAAATTATTCACTCAAGGAAAAAACAGATTATTCATGAGTATCTTATGCTACATTTTGTGTGTATCTATTTGTCTCTCCCACTGTGATCCTCTAGGCAACAATTCAGTAAAAACTAGATATCCTGTGTAAATATATTTCAATAATAAATAAATCAAATTCTATAACTCATTGAAAACTGAACTGTTCTGAAATGTAAATGTTCAATATTGTAAAGTAGAATTCTGGATATGCACAGGCTTCTGTTACCTACAACACTAGTCCTTAAAGTGGAATCCTGTAATCCTGCCTTTTAAATGCTGCCATAGTCATTGCAGGAATAAAAATTTAAGAGGTGGCTGAGTGAAGAGAACCTGAGTGACCTGCTTTATTGTTCTACGTAACAATTGACATTGCAGGTGGTAATATGAAAGGGAAAGTGTGTGTGTGTCAGACAAGATGATTCACTGCTAAATCTGTCTGTTATGTATTGTATATTTTACATAGTCTGCCAGCAAAGTTAATCTTGCCTTTATTTTATTTTTATGATCTCATGGTCACACCAAGTAAACTTTCTGGGCTTAGAGATAAATTTTGTTAGCTCTTATCTGGAGCGATATTGTTTGTGTCTTTGGCACCCAAATCCATCTCAGTCAGTTCACTCCAATCAACCTGATGTCTGACTATTTATTTGTGTATCAGCAACCAGGGGAATGTAACTTAATGTTCATTTTTACCGAAGAACTCTGATCTTTAATTATTCTTCCACCTGAGTGCACTGTTGATAGGTGTTTCAAATGGCTTCCATTATCACAAATTTGCTACAATCCTTCTACCAGCTTTAAACAGACATAGCGCCATACTTACAAACTCATGTACATATTGTGCAGTGCGAACTGCACATTTATTTCCATAGAGCCCACTGGCTAGAAATAAATAGCTTATTCTCTGAAGCATGCATGAATCTCTTAAGGGTCATCACTTCTCTCATCACTTTTTACCCTTTAGGCTCAATAGGTTATAATGAATTATTTCCTGTTGTTTTATTAAATGTTTGCAAGCCAAATGTTTAAAGATGCTTTTTTAAACTCTGCAGCCAGGTTTCTTAAACAGGCAGTATTCTCCAGGAGCGACTGCTCTACTGTGCAATACTGCAGGACATCTGTCACTGAATACTTTATAATACCCTACATTAGTTTGCATAACCTTTTATGACAATCCAATGCTTTTCATTTTGTCAATGCCTTTTGCTAAACTCAAAAATGACAAACCATGTCCTTGCATAATACCCATGTACAAAGCGTGCATATTATTGAAGCCAAACGAAGGAAAACTACAAATCCACCAAGTATTTATTAATTCACAACAATCTTGGGGAAAAGTAACTTAAAAAAAAATCACTTTGGTTATAAGGATAACCTTAGATTTCAAGAAAAAAAAGCTAGGTTAACAACCGTAAAAGGACATTGCTACTATTCCACTGTCAAAAGTGAGTTAACACTACAGCACACAGTGAAAATTTATTTTATTCACAGATTACTTCTTAAAAAGGAAGCAGCTTTAATAATCCAAGCATTTTATGCCAAAGCTATTCTAAATACAGCAGCATCCTTAAAATGTGTGATAAAACTTATAGTTCTCATTTCTTTTATTATTTTTAGGGACAACATATTTTAGATGACAAAATAGTATTCACCTACCGCCACTCCCGCCATCACCCAAGAGACTAGTAAAAGAGAGATTGCTGCAGATGACCTCTGCGTTTTAATGTAATCTTTTTTGTATTGTGTCATCTGGAGAAAACAAAAGGATCTTAGTAGAATGCATTTCTTATGAACCTTAACACTGATTTCCAAAGCTACAAAATAATGGCTGTCACTTTAATGCTTTGACTTACTTCAAGCAGGCCTATCTACAATGATTGTCAGATGTGAAACCAAACAGATATTAGACTGTCAGTCAGTGAAATTACAAAGTTCACCATAACTGGGCCAGAAATTATATGTGGGCAACTTTGATGGACACAGGTGTTAAAGTATTATGAAATGCCACAGGGTGTTAGAGTGAATGATGTGGTTCATAGAAGCTCTGCTTTCTTTTCCCAGCAGGGATGCACTTCCATCATCAGTTTGTTCTGCAGGAAGGACTGAAGACCTGGGGATGTAGTGATCGCTCTCCAGAGCACTACCCTGGTCAGATTAGATGAGGCTGGGTCATTTGATTATGTATGTAATGTCTCTTTTTCTTATATAAAGGGGAGGGTGGTGGGGTAGTGGGGTGGGGGGAATCTTACAAATGCCAGTGGTGTGGGCTACTATGGCCTTTTCAAAAGAAAAGAAGTCTGTTGTTTATTGCATTTATTGATAATCTGTGAAATGCATAGCAGAAGCTTGCCTCATTACCATGACAGCAGTTGTGCTCGTTAACACCAGCATCACGGCCTAATGTTATTACATATGTGCTCTGACACATCACAAATAAAGAGCTTCTTTAGCAGCATAATACCGGACAAAGCTCCATACAATTGTTCACAATTAGTATCTTTTTAAAAAATCATCAATTAACATATTTGCATCTTTTCTGTGTTAGTGCTAACTGGGTAGAATATACTGTTTATTTGGTTCCTGGTTTAATACAGTTTGCAGCCAGTTGCAGTTCAATTTAAAAATGCCCCCTAAATATATTGTGAGTATTTCTACACCACTGGTCAGATAATTTAAAAAATGCAGCATCTGCTTTAGCTTTATACAGGAGGTTACAAACAGAGCTGACTAATAAATCTATTATGAAACATGCATAATATATGCTCTAAATTACTGAGTCCATTCAAGCCCCTAGCACAACATAAACATATAATTTTAGAATTCATCATAGCTCAGAATGAACAAATATCTCATCATAAATCAGAAATAAGATGAAATGAAATACTGATTTTTGGACACCATGAACTAAGAGGCTCAAAATGCTGGTATCTCAGCATGCTTCATTTCACATTTTAACACAGCCCACAGAATCATAGAAAACAAAATTGGGTTGGAGTAAGACATGATTCTTGTGTCTAAATAATGATCCATGTGCTGTGCTTACTAAATACATAATAGTACGTACGTGCATTTATTATACATGCACATCTTTTAAAAGGATTTTGTAAGCATTATTGTCAATATTCTGGGCAAGTTTATGTTACTGTCTCAAACAGAAATAATGCACTAAAGATATTAACAAGTCAGAATGTTCTGAAAAGAGAAAGAATATAAGTAGATTGTAATAACCTGCACAATAAAGGGTTTAAAACTGAAATGACATTAATGCACGGCATGGGGATAAGGTTGGAGGTGGATTATGATTTCAAGTATTAAATATAGAAATCAAAGAACCCAAACGTGGCTATTTGCTGTCAAAGGAAATTCTGGCTCTTTAGGTAGAGCATGCTTTTAAAGATAATACTTAATTTGCAACGTTTTCACTTTCTACAGATGAGAAAAGCGTTAATTTTGTTAATCTTTTTCCTCAAGTCTTTCACTCCCAGGAGAAATGTGAACATCTAATTGTGTTTGATGGATATATTTCCCCTTACATTGTGCCTGTAAGCCTTAGTGCTTTATTAAGCTCATTCTAATGAATATCCTGCTGCTTTATGCAATTCCATGTATCCTTTCCTTTTCAAATATGATCAATATACTTTTGTCCTGCACTACTATTGCATAAACCTGACTGCCTTTAATTTGCAGCCAAACAAAAGGATTTTTACTAACAGTTATGTGTGTTTTCAGTGCAACTGAGCTGTAACTGGGTACTTCCCTGAAAATTTACATAATCAGAGCTACTCCTAATTAGAATTAAGACTTGTTCATTTACCTTTAGATTTTATCTTCTCTGCCATGTAGTTTCCATTTCATTCAGCAATTCATCCTCAGTAGCTAATTGTCAGCCATTTTGTACTTCTGTAGTGTTAGTAGATTCTGTAAGATGAATACCCAATCAGATTCATAATCAAATTCAACAGCTTTTCATAGTTTGAGAGTCTGTACACTATGATTATTCATAGCACACTTAAATAAATATGCACAAAGTAAGTTGTTACTGTCATTTACAGCTGAATAAATATTGCTATTCAACCTGCTCTGTATTTGCATTGTACATGAGGCCATGACTCGAGCTAAATTGGTATGATGAATGGACCTTCACACAGGGCACAAATTCAAAGTGAAAAATGTTTGACGTATGGAGAAATCATGCTCAAAAGCAGTAACACATGCAACATTTTGTTAGCTCTTCATTCCATACAGAAGATTTTGTACAAACCATTCAAATTCGATCACGGGCAACCTTAATTTTTTATGTAAAAGTCCTATTTGGTTTTTTGCTGGTTATTTTTTTTTGTCTAGTAAAACTGAGATTATAAAATGCCACAAATCCTGCTCGTTGTAATCTGGGGCGGAGAAAGGAATGGAAGGATCTCAGGGTTGGGAGGATGATGAGATGAAGAGATTGTCACCTGCTGCACTTTCAGGACACCTACAGGCTGATCGACCAAATGTGAACATTGGCAGTGGTTTTGGAGATATCCACAGACTCCGATGTCCCACTGTCGTCAGCAAGGAAGACAACATCGACGTGGGTGGGTTAATCAAAATGAAAATATAATTTAATGCCAATGGAAAATAATGGAACAAGAAAGTGGGAATTGATTCCAAGGCATCAATCCAATTGAAGTGATTATACTTCTTGAACCATGCAAGATCAGCTTCAGCAGTTTGCCAGCCATCTGTATCTTGAGACTGAACTGCTGCCTCAAATCCTTGGCCTCCAATTGAGCATTTTTGATTTGGTGTGGCATTTTTTTTCAACCGCTTCCACCAATTCTCTATTGCTCCTGCCATCAGATGATGGCCTAAAATGACAAAAGGGGTCATTGAACACCAGTTTATTTTCCTTAGAGTGAGTTACAAAGGATCAATTTTGTATTAAAAATTAACTGATTTACTGCTGCATTTTGCAGAAATGTAAAGAGCAATTGTCACAGGGGACAGACAGGATCTAAATTAAGTATTCAAGATGAGTGACGATTTACATCAAAGTACCCGTCAATTTTACAATGACAGGATTTTTTTTAGGAATGGATTCAAATTTTAAAAAGCAATGATTGCAACCGGTATTGACAATGCTGCATCCAATGTTAATAGCACTTGATTTGATTTAAGTATAATCAAATTTACCATTGTAAAAGTTGAATGAAGTCTAATTAGGAATTATTTTTAGGTCTCACAATGAAAGAAAGAAGAAATTCATGATTTATAACTGTGCTCTCTCCATATAGCTCCATTCCTATATAAGAACATGTTCCCAAGTTCAAGCCCACATGAATTAGAATATGAATAGGGGACAGGTGACATTTTATTTGATAGCTTTTCACTTCTTTCCCTCCAGTTACTTCAAAAGAACCACTTAAACTACTCACAGAAACCCTGGGAGTTAAGAGCTACAATGCCACTTCACTGACTTCAACGATACGTTCATGTTATAAAACGAGATTCAGTATTTTACATATACACGCAGTAAACTAATGCAACTGAATTATTACACCACTCTGCAATCATTATCTAAATAGGACTGGACTAGGACTGTACCTCATTGGAGAAATCTATTGCAGCTTGTTGAAATAAATCATGGAAAAGCACTATTAAAAGGCCGAGAAACTGGAGCAATCTTTGTGCCAGAATGGGACTCGGGCCTCATTTACCTGAAACCAGCGAGACACAAAGACCTGCTGGGTGCTTTTAATTTTGGGCCACTGTGTCATCAGCAACAGCCCTCAGGTAGGGCCTGGGAGTAGGGTTGCCAACTCAGGCTGGATGTATTCCTGGAGGTTTAATCACATGACTTCCTGCCTCCACCTACCCTGCCCCACATTCCCCCATTGGTCGGCCAAGATGTCCATTCCCACAGTCCAACACTTTCCCACACCAATTGGAAATAGAACAGATTCTTCATTAGCTGATTGAATGGTTCTTGACTGTCAAGTCAAACAGCCATTTCTTCTCAACTCCAACTTATTTATAGGCAATGAACAAAAGTATTGAAAGCTTTTTTTTAATGCTCCTGTGATTTTTCTCTTGGAGCTAAATCTTCAATTCCTGGAGCCTCCAGAGCAATCATGGAGAGTTGGCATCAGCTGGAAGGGAGGAAGGAAGTAATTAGGAGGCGGGGGGGGGGTGGAGGGGAGGGGAGGGGGGTGATCTGCAACAGTTTTTGGCACTGCTTTAGCACTGGAATAGCATTCCTGCATCTTCCAACTCCACATTCAGTCAAGTATTTTTTTTAAATGAACTTTTTGGTGGCAACCTTCAGGGTCCCTTGACCTACCAACCATTGCTTGGTAGACCTCACTTTCCAAAATGTAGCAAGAGAGTGGACATAAATAACACGTCCCTGATACTGACCACCATGGTGAAGGATCCAAGGAAGAATAATCCATTAACTCCAACCATTAATTTAGCACAGATTATTTTGTGGCAGTTATTTTCAGTGCTGCATCTCTAATTCAGCCCAATTGGTGGAGTATGCAAGAATTTAGCAATTCACAAGGTAAGGTTGGGGCAGAGATACTCTGCTTATTTAATGGTTAAATACATAGATAGGAGTGTGGAATTCGAGACACAAACAGATCAGCCATGGCCTTATTGAATGGCGGAGCAAGCTAGAGGGGCCGAATGGCCTACTTCTGCTCCTAATTCGTATGCTCGTAAGTTCGTATCAATTGACTGGTGTTGCGTCATAGGAACAAGCAAGGCTCATGGCCCTGGCTAGGCTAGTTATTCTCAACCAGGGTAAGAGGTGGGGCATTGCAGTTGGAGCCACTGTCCTCAGGTTAAGGAGGAAGGAAAAAAGCATTTCTACCAAGACTCAGCATTGTAAGAGCTATCCACTGAGCCCCACTGGAAACTGTTGACCTCCAGTCAGGAGAGAGACAGAATCAGGATCAGCTGCAATGCTCCCTATGATCAAGCAACTCATTGACATTCACCACCTATGCTGTTACATAAAGATTGGGCACTTTCAGATGTAATACCAGGGCCATTGTTTCCTCACACTCTCCTCATGGTGACCTAGGTTAATCCTATAAAAGGAAGAACATATGCATTGTCTTTAATTCAAACAACATCACTGTATAGTCGACAATTGTTTTCAAATAGTTTTGGTTTTTAAATTATGGGTGACCCCTATAGCATTAATTTAACTTCAGCTCCTTGAGAGGAAGCAGAGAGAACTTGAGGCAGAGCCCTAAAAATAATTGGAGACAAACAACTGAAGATAACATGTCAGAGGGATTGGAGGTAAAGAAAAAAGGGGCAGGAGAGAATCAGTGGAAGCAGTCAGCAGAAGGAGCAGGGATGTGGCAGAGATGACTAGAGGAGGATACAGAAAGGACTCCACGAATGGCAGGGTAGGTGAGGAGGATATAAAGGAAGAGGCCAGGACAGGGATTGGGATGCATTCTTCTCTGTCTCTGTGACAAAGGTTAAAAGTAATTTTCCTACTTGGCACCCCGTTTCAAATGCACTTAAGCTGCAACTCAAACCTCAATGCAGAAAGTGCAAAGGTCATGCACTATAGCTGCATGTTGGTGATGGTGTGGTGTGGGGTCAATTCTAATACACATAATAACAGCATAGTACAAGTGGCAATCCTCTGCAGCAGGTAATGCAAGGGTGTATTTACACCTAATTCACATTCAAAAGGATAAACTTTAAGCACTGTTTCTGAACCATGTGTAAATGAACCTTTTGATGAATTTAAATATCTTACACATGTGTGCGCTCTGCAGAATTTAATGCCTGGTGGTTTAGGTGCATTGTTGAAATGATCGATCTATAGTTAGACACTCTGATGACTGCAATTTATCTGCATTGAGGATAAGGCAGATCCGACAAATGGAAAACACATTCTTCTGATTGGCTACAGATGCATTAAACTGTATAAATATTTCAACATTAGAAACAGCTTTATCTTCTCTCAGAGACCTCACTCACAAGTACCGAATTCCTTTCAATATTCAATTCTCCTGCGGCTCACAAATGTTACCGCCTATTTATTTCTTTTTAAGGAAAGACAAATGAATTGTAGCAGAACGAATCTTCACAAAATAAGCTAACTAAGCATTCAATGCAGTTATTATGTTGTAATTTTGGCTGTGTCTTTGTACTTATCATTTTCACCATGTAATGTGCAACAACTGCAAACTTTCACGGTCCACTGATGTTTATTTTTGTGAAATGTTAAGTAACATTCTTACGATGCAAAATACCTCAGGTGTACACATCATGATCAAAGAACTCCTCTATGCTGATGATGTCTCACTAGTCGCCCACACGGAAACTCGACTACAAAGACTCGTGGACTGTCTCTCCCATGCCTGTAACCTGTTCTCCCATACGCATCAAGAAAACTATGGTATGGGTCAGGGTGTTATATCTTTACATCCTTGTTCAAAAAAGGATGTAAAGGTAAGCCCAGCAACTACAGGCAAGTCAGTTTAACTTCGCTAGTAGGGAAACTTCTAGAAAAAATAATTCGAGACAAAACTAATAATCACATGGACAAATGCAGGTTAATTAAGGAAAGCCAGCATGGATTTCTTAAGGGAAAACCATGTTTAACTAACTTGCTGGAGTTTTTTGAGGAGGTGACAGAGAGGGTTGATGAGGGCAATGCTGTCGATGTGGTGCACATGGACTTTCAAAAGGCATTTGATACAGTGCCACACAACAGATTTGTGAGCAAGGTTATAGCTCACGGAATAAAAGGGACGGTAGCAACATGAATACAGAATTGGCTGACAGGAAACAAAGAGTAGTGATTAATGGATGTTTTTTGGGCTGGAGGAAGGTTTGTAGTGGAGTTCCCCAGGGGTCAGTGCTGGGACCCTTGCTCTTCCTGATATATATTAATGACCTAGACCTTAATGTACAGGGCACAATTTCAATGTTTGCAGATGATACGAAACTTGGAAGCATGTGAACTGTGAACAGGATAGTGTAAAACTCCAAAGGGACTTAGGCAAGTTGGTGGAATGGACAGACAGGTGGCAGATGAAGTTCCATGCAGAGAAATGTGAAGTGATTCTTTTTGGTAGGAAGAACATGGAGAGGCAATATAAAATAAAGGGTACAATTCTAAAGGGGGTGCAGGAGTAGAAGGACCTGGATGTATATCTACATAAGTTATTGAAGCTGGCAGGACAGGTTGAGAGAGCGGTTAATAAAGCATACAGTATCCTGGGCTTTATTAATAGGGGCATAGAGTACAAGAGCAAGGAAGTTATGTTGAACTTGCACAAGATACTAGTTCGGCCTCAGCTGGAGTATTGCGTCCAGTTCTGGACGCTGCACTTTAGGAAAGACGTAAGGGCATTGGAGAGAGTACAGAAAAGATTCATGAGAATGGTTCCAGGGTTGAGGAACTTCAGTTATGAAGATAGTTTGGAGAAGTTAGGACTGTTTTCCTTGGAGAAGAGAAGGCTGAGAGGTGATTTGATGAAGGTGTTCAAAATCATGAGGGGTCTGGACAGAGTAGATAGAGAGAAACTGTTCCCACTCATGAAAGGATCGAAAACGAGAGGGCACAGATTTAATGTATTTGGCAAGAGAAGCAAAAGTGACACGAGGAAAACTTCTTCACGCAGCGAGTGGTTAAGGTCTGGAATGCACGGCCTGAGAGTGTGGTGGAGGCAGGTTCAATTGAAGCATTCAAGAGGGAATTAGACTGTTAATGAAAAGGAAGAATGTGCAGGGTTACGGGGAGAAGGCAGGGGAATGGAACTGAGTGAATTGCTGTTTTGGAGAGATGGTACAGACACGATGGGCCGAATGGCCTCCTTCTGCACGTTAACATTTCCGTGATTTTGTGATCTCCGCTCTCGATTACACTAAACAACGTTCCACTGGAAGCAATTAGCAAATTCAACGACCTTGGGTCCACGGTTATAGACAATCTGACAGTTGATGCAGAACTTGACACACGATAAGGGAAAGCAGCTACTATCTTTGGTCAACTCACAAAACATGCATGGAAAACCAACAAGCTGACCCTTCGGACCAAGATGTTGGTTTATGAGGCCTCAACACCTTGCTGTATGGCTGTGAAGCTTGGATGATTTATAGCTATCAAGAAAGGAAGCTCAACAATTTTCATCTTGGATATTTGCAGCACATTCTCAGCATCTCATGGAAGGACAAAATCACAAATGCAACAGGCCTCTCAAAGGCAAATCTCCTGAAAATGCTAGCATTCATCAAGAAAAGGTGACTTTGCTGGCTCGGGCAAATTCACAGGATAGAAGACGGACGCATTCTCAAGGTTATTCTGTATGGGGAGGTGGCTGGAGGCAGAGGACCAATAGGACGGCCAAAGCTCCACTTCAGGGATACTTGCAGGTATGAATTAAAGACCCTAAAATCAGTTTTCACATGTGGAAGCCACTAGCCAACAATGGAGTAAATGGCGACATTACCTTGGGCTGGTGTGAGCCACCATGACAGTCAATGGCTACAGCGGCTTGACAGCAGGTGCCATCAGGTACAATCATACCAGCAACATCAGTAACCCACCTGCGTCGATTTAGCATATATCCTTTTCTTGGTAGAGATACATGCAAACCCTGGGAACAGCAAGCCAGCCCTGTAAACAACCAGCATCCCCATCTACAACACACCAGACATGAGACATGCACACTGGAGGATTTAGTGATTTAGAGGAGATGATATAAGGTACTGCCCAACATAAGCTCCAGATCAGCACCACCTAGATTTTAAAATTATTAATCATGTTTTCAAATCCCTCCACGGCCTCACCCCTCCCTATCTCTGGAACCTCCTCCAGCCTGATAACCCTTTGCAATCTCTGCGCTTCTCTAATTCTGGCCATTTGAGCATCCCCGATTTTCATCGCTGCAGCATTGGTGGCTGTGCCTTCATTTGCCTCAGCCCTAAGCTCTGGAATTCCCTCCCTAAACTTCTCCGCCTCTCTACCCCTCTCTCCTCCTTTAAGACACTCCTTAAACCTACCTCTTTGAGCAAGCTTTTGATCATCTGCCCTATTCTGCCTTATGTGCATCGGTGTCAAATTTTGTTTGATAAAACTCCTGTGAAGTGCATTGGGATGTTTTACAGTATAAAAGTCACGATATAAATGCAAGTTGCGGAGTCATTTTTCATGGGTGTGGAAGGGTGTGAATGTGATAGTTGCTTAAGCTCTTACATAAGAGCATAAGATATAGGGGCATGAGTAGGCCATTCAGCCCTTCGAGCCTGCTCCGCCATTCAGTGGGATGTTTTTAGTTTTTAGTTTTAGTTTTAGAGATACAGCACTGAAACCGGCCCTTCGGCCCACCGAGTCTGTGCCGACCATCAACCACCCATTTATACTAAACCTACACTAATCCCATATTCCTACCACATCCCCACCTATCCCTATATTTCCCTACCACCTACCTATACTAGGGACAATTTACAATGGCCAATTTACCTATCAACCTGCAAGTCTTTTGGCATGTGGGAGGAAACCGGAGCACCCGGAGGAAACCCACGCAGACACAGGGAGAACTTGCAAACTCCACACAGGCAGTACCCAGATTTGAACCCGGGTCACTGGAGCTGTGAGGCTGCTGTGCTAACCACTGCGCCACTGTGCTGCCCTCATCATGGCTGATCTTCTACTTCAACACAATTTTCCTGCACTATCCCCATATCCCTTGATGTTTTTAATATGTAGAAATCTATCGATCTCAGTCTTGAACATACTCAATGACTGAGCCTTCACAGCCATCTGGGTCTGAGAATTCCAAATATTCACCACCCTCTGAGTGAAGAAATTCCTCCTCATCTCAGTCCTAAATGGCCTGCCCCTTATTCTGAGACTGTGTCCCCTGGTTCTTGACTCCCCATCCAGGGGAAATGCTCTTCTTGCATCAACCCCGTTGAGCCCTGTAAGAATTTTGTATGTTTGAATGAAATCACCTTTCATTCTTTTAAACTCCAGAGAATAAAGGCCCTGTCTATTTAATGTTTCCGCATAGGACAATCCCAGGAATTAGTTGGGTGAACCTTCATGGCACTCGCTCTATGGCAAATATATCTTTCCTTAGGTAAGGAGAACAAAACTGCACACAATACTCCAGGTGCAGTCTCACCAAGGCTCTATATAATTGCAGTAAGACATCTTCACTCCTATTTATTTATTTAGAGGTACAGCACTGAAACAGGCACTTCAGCCCACCAAGTCTGTGCCAACCAGCAACCACCCATTTTATACTAAACTTACATTAACCCCATATTCCCCACCACATAGCTACACTAGGGGCAATTTACAATGGCCAATTTACCGATCAACCTGCAAGTCTTTGGCTGTGGGAGGAAACCGGAGCACCCGGTGGAAACCCACGCAAGTCAGAGGGAGAACTTGCAAACTCCACACAGGCAGTACCCAGAACTGAACCCAGGTCGTTGGAGCTGTGAGGCTGCAGTGCCAACCAGTGCACCACTGTGCCGTCCTACATTCAAATCCTCTTGTAATAAAGGCCAACATACCATTTGCCTTCTTAATTGCTTGCTGTACCTGCATGTTCACTTTCAGTGACTCATGAGGGCATCCAAGTCTCTTTGAAGTTCAACACTTCCCAGCCTCTCACCATTTAAGAAAGACTCTGTATTTCTGTTTTTCCTACCAAAGTGGATAACCTCACATTTTTCCACATTGTATTTCATCTGCCAAATTTTTGCCCACACGCTTAGCCTCTCCAAATCCCCTTAAAGCTTCTTTGCATCCTCCTCACAACTCACACTTGTACCTAGTTTAGTGTCATCCGAAAACTTGGAAATATTACATTTAATCCCAACATCCAAATCATTAATATAGACTGTGAATAGCTGGGGACCAAGCACTGATCCTTGTGATACCCCATTAGTCATAGCCTGCCAACCTGAAAATGATCCATTTATTCCTACTCTCTGTTTTCTGTCTGTTAACCAGTTCTCAATCCACGCCAGTATATTCCCCCCAATCCCATGTGCTCTAATTTTGTTTACCTCTTGTGTGGGACCTTATCAAAGGCTTTCTGAAAATCTAAATATACCACATCTAGGAGGTCCCCCTTATCTATTCTGCTTGTTACATTCTCAAAAAACTCCAATAGGTTTGTTAAACATGATTTCCCTTTCATAAATCCATGATGACTCTGCCCAATCCTACCATTATTTTCTAAGTGTCCTCATATCTCTTCCTTTATTATAGATTCTACCGATGTTAGACTAACAGGTCTGTAGATCCCTGTTTTCTCTTCCCCTCCTTTCCTAAATAGTGGGGTTACACTTGCCAACTTCCAATCTGCAGGAACCTATAGAACTTTGAAAGATGACCACCAATGCATCTACTATCACTACAGGCCACCTCTTTCAACACTCTGGAATGTAGATCATTAGGTCCAGAGACTTTATCTACTTTAAGTCCCTTTCATTTCTCCAGTACATTTTTAAAATAATATTAATATCTTGCAGTTCCTTGTTTACACTAGTCTCTTGATTCTCAATTATTTCTGGGAGTTTTTTAGTATTTTCCTTTGTGAAGACAGAAACAAAGTATTTGTTTAGTTTCTCTGCCATTTCCTTATTCCCCACTATAAATTCTCCTGACTCCACTTGTCATGAACCAACACTTGTTTTTGCTAATCTTTTCCTTTTACATACCTATAGAAGCTGTTACAGTCCGTTTTTATGTTTCTCGCGAGTTTACTATCATATTCTATTTTCCCTTTCTGAATCTTTTTCTTGGCCCTCCTTTTTTTCCTTCTTTACAGAATTGTAAAATGCTCCCAATCCTCAGGCTTAAAATTTTTTTGCAACTTTATACGCTTCCTTTGATCTAATACAAACCTTGATTTCTTTCATTAGCCAAGGTTGGAACACTTTCCTTCCTGGGTTTTTATGCATTATAGGACTATATTTTGTTGTAAACTATGTATTAGTTCTTTAAATGTTAGCCATTGCCTGTGTACTGTCATACTTTTTAACATACTTTCCCAATCCACCATAGCCAATTTTCCCGTCATACCTTCATAGTTTCCTTTGCTTAAATTTAAGACCCTACTTCTGATTGAACTACATCACTTACAAACTTAATGTAACATTCTATCATATTATGGTCACTCTTTCCTAAAGGCTCCTTTACAACAAGATTATTAATTAGCCCTTTTGCATCGCACAATACTAGATCTAAAATAGACCATTCCCTAGTTGGTTCCTCAATGTACTGCTCTGGAAAACCATCTTGCATACATTCCAAGAATTCATCCTCCACTACCTTAGTACTAATTAGGTTTACCCAGTCTATATGTAGATTGAAATCCCCCATGATTACTGTATTACCCTTGTTACATGCACCTCTAATTTCCTGATTCATACTGTGATTTACATTACCACTGCTGTTTGGTGGCCTATAAACAACTCCCACCAATGTTTTCTGCCCTTTGCTGTTTCTTAGTTCCACCCAAACTTATTCTACATCTTGATCTTTAGAACTAAGGTCATCTCTCATTACAATACTAATGCCCTCTTTAATTAACAGAGCTAGCCTACCACCTTTTCCCAGATTCCTGTCCTTCCTGAATGTCACGTACCCTTGGATATTCAGGTCACAGATTTGGTTTCCTTGCAGACATGTCTCTATAATGGCTATCAGGTCATACATATGAATTTCTATTTAAGCTGACAATTCATCTGTTTTATTGTGAATGCTGCAGGCATTAAAATACAGAGCACTTAAATCATGCTTTTACTGTTTTTGTAAACTCTGGCCCTATCTGCTGGCAT
The DNA here is from genome assembly GCF_036365525.1 of Heterodontus francisci. Classification (NCBI taxonomy): domain Eukaryota; kingdom Metazoa; phylum Chordata; class Chondrichthyes; order Heterodontiformes; family Heterodontidae; genus Heterodontus; species Heterodontus francisci. The sequence continues at coordinate 26,605,588 of NC_090378.1, read as the reverse complement.
ACTCTTAAGGTTGCAATCACTGTCCCTTCCCACCATACTCTGATTATCGTTACCTTTATTGTTACCTTGATCTATTGCCTTGTCTTTTCCCTTTAAGCTACTTAGTCTTCCCCTACATGATCCCTCCCCACTTCTATTTAGTTTAAAGCTCTCTCTAGTTTCCTAGTTGTATAACTTACTGGAACATTGGTCCCAGCATGGTTCAAATGTCCCAACGGTACAGCCCCCACTTTCACCAGTACTAGTGCCAGTGCCCCACAAATAATCGCTTCTCCCACACCAGTCTTTAAGCTACACATTCATCTTTCTAATCTACCCTATGCCAATTTGCATGTGGCTCAGGTAATAATCCAGAGATTATTACCTTTGAGGTTCTGCTTTTTTAATTTAGTGCCGAGCTCCTCATACTCCCTATGCAGAACACCTTTCCTAGCCCTATCTATGCCATTGGTACCTATATGGACCATGACTACTGGATCCTCCCCCTCCCACTGCAAGTTCCTCTCCAGCCCTGAGCAGATGTCCTGAACTCTGGCACTGGGCAGGCAACACAGCCTTCTGGATTCTCGCTCCCAGGTGCAGAGAATAGTGTCTATCCCCCTTAGTATACTGTCCCCTACTACCACTATATTCCTTTTAGCTCCCCCCACTTGAATGGATTCCTGTACCATGGTAACATGGTCAGTCTGTTCATCAACACTACGGCCCTCTCTCTTGTCCATACAAGCTGCAAGAACCTTGACCTTGTTGCTCAATTGCAAGGTTGAGGCTCTTTCACTCCCATCTTCTCAATCCCCTTACTTGTCTGACTCATAGTCACACCCTCCTGTCCCTGACCACTGAGAAAATCAGATGACCCTATCCTAAGGGATGTGACTGTCTTCTGGAACAAAGTGTCGAGGTAATATTCCCTCTCCCTGATGCATCGCAATGTCTGCAGCTCATTACCTCTGAGCCGAAGCTTCTCAAGCCACCGACACTACAGATATGGTTGCCATGGATTGCAGTGGCATCCAGGAGCTCCCACATGCTGCAGTCACATAATAGCACCTGTCCTGCCATCTTTATTGTGTTAATTAAATTTATTTTGCTTAATTAATTTATAGTTCCCCTCTTCACCCAACTCCCATCTTCACACTCTGTGCACTCAAGCAGCACTCAGAGATACCTGTATTTATACTTTCTGAAAAACAATAATGAGTGAGCTCTGCTAGAGCTCAGAAACCAGTTTAAGCTAGCTACCTAATTGTCTAGCTACAGCTGCTCTCAGAGAGCTTGTACATCACTGTTCAAGATGGGAAGAAACTTAACTGGCCTCTTAACTTAAACAGTAATTTTTAGTTAATTGCTAAATGCAAACAAAAACTAGACTTTAGAGAGAGATTAACCCTCAAGATCCCTTCACTCACCAAACTCCCACCTTCACACTCTATGCATTCAAGCAGGTGCTTTGTGATTGTGACCTCATGGGGGCCAGCTGTGAAATGGAGAATGCACGAGCAAAAATAGCTTCACCAGTGACAGTCCCTCTTGCAAAGCCCATTGCACAGATGATAATATTGTACACATTAGAAGGTAATGGCATCAAGAGAGCCCTCTGTCAAGCAGATAGAACATGCCATTGCTGTGGTTGCCATTCGTTCCCACAATGCAAGGTGTTGAGCAGAATTCAGTGGGCAGGGAGGGCCCCCGTGCCAGGACAGTCCCCTCATTTTTCCAGTGCCTCACTGGAGGTGTTGCTGGAGGTGGGGACTAAACAGAGAAACATTCTGTTCCCTGCCAGCAGCACGAGAAAGCCCACAAGGCTCACCAAGAAGACTTGGCTGGAGGTGGCTCATGAGGTCAGCAGCAGAGGAGTGGTGAGAAAGAACTGGGTCTAGTGTAGGAAACGTTTCAATGACCTGCTTAGATCTGGAAAGGTGAAACCAAAGATAGACCCAGGCATGCCTCCTGGTCAGTAGTCACCAGAGTGCAAAAGCGAGGGCATCCTAAGGGCACATAGAGATCTCCTGACCATGGGAGAGATGTGTGCTCAGCAGCCTTGATGACCCATAAGCAGAGGTCAGAACCCTAGTGATGTTGGACAGGAGGGTGGAGTGCAGACTCCAATATCTTATGCAAATGAAAAGCGGCAAGTGGCGAGGGGGAGAGGCATTGTCATACTGTCATCTTTCTTCACCTTGTAGGCCAAACAGGAGATGAATGCCAGGGAGAGCGAGCAGGCACGCTTGGACAGCTCGCGTCACTCATGCATTTTGAGAAGCTGACCTTTGATGTGTCCAGAATGGCAAGCCACAGGGATACTACAATCGGAAACATGGGAGCCCATCGTAGATAGGATGAAAAGATTTTAACATCTCCCGGTGCATGGTAATGCTCCCCATGAAATGAGCTGTCAATACATGAGCTATCATCTCATTGTTTTAAGCAGCGGAAGCATCTGCTGACTGTGCCGATCTCTCATCACCACCTCTTATGTCTCCCACAGAGCCAGCTGCAGTGGGGCAGGTGTCCACACAGCACAAAAGGTTCCTGAGGAGGAAGCTACCTTGGAGCCTGCACCATCACATCTTTCTAGCGAACCCTGCACCAGCGCAGACACTCAGACCTCGCATGTTATTAGAAACGGTGGCACAGGGTGAAGCGCACATCACATCAGAGCAGGAGGATATGGGGAAGGCAGAGTCGGCTGTGGCCAGGGCCCCTCAGAGGATGGAGGACAGGTGCAGCCCTGCTCAACAAGGCAGAGATGCAGTGCCTTGTGAGTCAGAAAACAGTCAGCTCTACCCAGAGACTTAGCATGAGATGTGTGCCCTCATGTCAGAGTTACCTGAGGCAGTGAGAGGTCATGGGATGAGAGTGGAGGAGTCCATTCATCTCATGTGCTCCACAAGGTCTCGATGACCCCTCCAATATAGAAAGCATTTGTTGCAATACACCCTGTGACAAAGGCTGCCCCAGCAGTGATGCCAATTCAATAGCCTTTGGAGGTGCCCGCCCGGCAATTACACGATGAGGCCGAGCACCATGGGCATCTCAGACCCAAACAGGATTATTGAGCAATCTTCCTCCATCTCATCCTCAGCCACAGGGGAGCACCTCATAGGAGTAGCCATTAACACAGGTACCATGCCAGTAATGTCACATTGTGGGTCACTTGGGTATGTCTGTTGTAAATTATATCAAACTGTCATGCGATAAAGCACTGGGCATGTTATTGCACTAAGGCAGACTTGTGTGTCTTCATTTTATCATGGCAAAAGGCAGGGGAAGGAGAAATAAGAGTTAGCAAAGGAAAGGAGTGTGTTGGAGAAGAGAGTGTGTCAGGTGGAGAATCTGGACCGTTGCAGTGTTTGTGCCATTGGAACGTCGCTGACTTTTGATCTTAACGGATGCTTGTTTTCACTCAGATGAAGGAGAATCTTCTCTCCAAATGTCCTGGATACTGAGTATCGTTCAGGTGAAACGTGAATCAGACTGGCCCTAGCGTCCCTGTCATCCTGATAAGTGCTCTGCCTCTTGAGCCTGCCATGGCGATATCCCTGCAAAGCACGGTGCCCATTCTCAAGTCCATCTTCAGCCTCCTCCTCGTCCTCCTCATCCTCGTCTTCTTCCTCCTGATCCTCATCCTCTTTCTCCTCTGCAGATCTGTGCTCCAGCCCTTCTCCCTTTTCAAGGGCTACACTTCTCTGGAGGGCCATGTTATGAAGTGTGCAGCAGACCACCACTATGCACCAGACTCTTGAGGGAGTGTATTGGAGGTCACCAGCCGACCGGTCAAGGTACCTGAACCTCACCTTCAGGAGACCGATGGCCTCAGGTGGCATTGGCTATAGTGTCCCTCAGCCTCTGTGGCGGGGTAACACACCAGAGTCATCAGCCTCGCTGTATAAGCCTTACGCACTAATAGCTATCCATCGATTTCTGATGGTTTCATGAAGGGCTGCATCACCTGCGATTGCTGGAGGATGAAGGCATCATGGTAGCTTCCAGGATAGTGTGCACAACCTGCATAAAGCTCTAGCTGTGGTTTCATACCAGCCGAACATTTAGGGCGTGGAATCCCTTCCTATTGAGGAATTTCCCTTGCTAGTCAGTTGGTGCCTTGATGGCCACATGGGTGCAATCGATGATCCCCTGCCCCTGAGGGAATCCAGTGAAGGAGGCAAACCCCCCTGTCCTTTGAGTTTGAGTGCCGCTATCCACCTGGAATTCAATGTGATCCCTGCACTCTTGAACAGAGCACTCGTTACCTCCATAGTGCAACGATGTGCTGCCTGTAAAATACCATCAATGTTTGCTGCCGCTGCTTGGAAGGACCCGGTTGCAAAAAAGTGCATGGCCACTATGACAATTACAGCTTGAGAAGGCCGTGGCAATGGGTCCTGCGAACCCTCTGCTGAGGGGATTGCCTTTTTTCAGCTTCCTCTCATTTCTCCCCCTGTGCCCCTGTTCCCCGGTGATCTACCTCTGTTTCTGCAGATGCTGCTCCTCATTGCCCGTCGGAGTAGCTTAATCCCATCTCCTGTTATGTCCTTCCTTCCTTTCAATTGAAATGTGGAGTCTTCCTGAACTCCCCTCTCATGAACCCGTGAGGCCCGTAAGCAGAGGGATTTTGACCCAGCGACAGTGAAAATCCTAGAACTCCCTCCCTAACAGCACTGTGTGTGTACTTAACACCACATAGACTGCAGCAGTTCAAGCCAACAGCTCAGCACCATCTTCTCAAGGAAAATTAGGGATGGGCAATAAATGCTGGCTTAGTCAGTGACGCTCACATCCTGTGAATGAATGTAAAAAAATGCAGACCCCAAAGTTATGTCATCAGACCCGAGCATTACATTTTAGTGAGGCTGTTACCTGCCTCTATTTTAACCCACTGTACATCTCGTTCTTGTCAAGTGGCAGTGGGTGAGGGGTTGCGGGCAATGGGTTAAAATTGGCCCTTTTGTTTCTCCCTACAAGCAGGAAATATGTAGAGGAGGGAACTAAACAAGAAAGCTTTGTTTTAAACATGGTTCAGGGACAGGAGTCTTGAAAATTTGCAAGCTTCAAGCAGGACTAGAGTGTAAAAAAAAGTGTAATTTTTCCCAAGAGAAACCATTGCATGAAGTAGAGTGCCATTAAAAGCAGTTATTGCCACGGTAAATGATTCCTTTTAAGGGAGCACCATATTTATAAAGCTTTTGTTCACAAGATGGGCCATGTCATAATTTTTTTAGTATTTAACGCCATTATGACACAGATGGAACAATCCCTTCTGAATCTTCTCTCCAAACGAAACAAGGCTTGACAAAGTGCGGCACAGTGGCGCAGTGGTTAGCACCGCAGCCTCACAGCTCCAGCGACCCGGGTTCAGTTCTGGGTACTAATTGTGTGCAGTTTGTAAGTTCTCCCTGTGTCTGCGTGGGTTTCCGCCGGGTGCTCTGGTTTCCTCCCACCTCCAAAAGACTTGCAGGTAAATTGGCCATTGTAAATTGCCCCTAGTGTAGGTAAGTGGTAGGAGAATGGTGGGGATGTGGTAGAGAATATGGGATTAATGTAGGATTAGTATAAATGGGTGGTTGTTGGTCGGCGCAGACTCGGTGGGCCGAAGGGGCCTGTTTCAGTGCTGTATCTCTAAATAAAATAAAGATTATTTCAGAAAGACAATCCTCCTTTAAAGAGGAGCTCAATAAATATCTGGTTGCAAATGGGAGTAGAATGTAACAAGGACAGCAGATGATCTTAGGGTCACAGAAACAGGCCTTTTGGCCCACCATGTCTGCACAGCCATCAAACCTATCTATTCTAATCACATTTTCCAGCACTTGTATGCTATGGTGTTTCAGGTTCTTGTCTAAATACTTCTTAAATGTCAGAGTCATAGCATTATATAACACAGAAACAGGCCCTTCAGCCATTTTGTCCGTGCTGGCCATCAAGCACCTATCTATTCTAATCCCATTTTCCAACACTTGGCCCATAGCCTTGTATGCTATGGCATTTCAAGTGCTCATCTAGATACTTCTTAAATGTTGTGAGGGTTCCTGCCTCTACCAGCCCTTCAGGCAGTGTGTTCCAGATTCCAACCACCCTCTGGGTACAAATTTTTTTCCTCAAATCCCCTCTAAACCTCCTGCCCCTTACCTTAAATCTATGCCCCTGGTTATTGACACCTCCACTAGTTTCTTCCTATCTACCTATCAATACCCCACATAATTTTGTATACTTCTATCAGGTCTCCCCTCAGCCTTCTCTGCTCTATGGAAAACAACCCTAGCCTATCCAGTCTCTCTTCGTAGCTGAAATGCTCCAGCCCAGGCAACATCCTGGTGAATCTCCTCTGCACCCTCTCCAATGCAATCGCATCCATCCTATAGTGTGGTGACCAGAACTGTACACAGTACTCCAGCTGTGGCCTAACTAGCATTTTAAATACCTCCATCATAACCTCCCTGCTCATATTCTATGCCTCGGCTAATAAAGGCAAGTACCCCATATGCTTTCCTAACCACCTTATCTACCTGTGCTGCTGCCTTCAGTGATCTATGGACAAGTACACCAAGGTCCCTCTGACCCTCTATACTTCCTAGGGTCCTACAACCCATTGTATATTCCCTTGCCTTGTTAGTCCTCCTAAAATGCATCACCTCACAATTCTCATTTTTGAAGGTGGCAGGACATATTGAGAGAGTGGTTAGCAAAACATATGGGATCTTGAGCTTCATAAATAGAGACATTGAGTACAAAAGCAGGGAAGTTATACTGAACCTTTATAAAGCTCTGGTTAGGCCTCAACTAGAGTATTGCGCCCAGTTCTGGTCACCAAACTTTAGGAAGGATGTAAGGGTCCTTGACAGGGTGCAGAGGAGATTTAGCAGAATGGTTTCAGGGATGAGGGATCTTAGTTACAAGATAAGGCTGGAAAAGCTGGAGTTATTCTCCTTGGAGCAAACGAGATTGAGGGGAGATTTGAAAGAGGTGTACAAGAATATGCCAGGCTTAGATAAGTTAAACAATGAAAAACTGTTCCCATTAACTGATAGTACAAGGACTAGGGGACACAGATTGAAGGTTTTGGGCAAGAGATACAGGGGGAATATGAGGAAGAACTTTTTCTACACAGCAAGCGGTAATGACCTGGAACTCGCTGTCCACCAGGGTGATGGAAGTGGGGACAATCAATGATTTCAAAAGGAAATTGGATGAGCACTTGAATAAAGTAAACTTGAAGGGCTACAGAGATTGAGTGGGCGAGTGGGACTAACTGGATTGCTCCACGGAGAGCTGGCATGGACTCGATGGGGCCGAGTGCCTCCTTCTGTGCCGTAAATAACTCTATGATCAATTATTGTGTGGAAGGGTGTTCAATTAGTGAGAGGGCTACATATGCAGATAACATTTTACAGATCCTGTGAGGACTCATGGACATTTAAACAAAATCATTTCAGAATTTTTTGAAAAGATTTAAAATTATCAGAGAAAGAACTAGAGGGGGAATGGGGAGAATCTTTTTCACACAGGAAAGTTGATAAGATCTGGAATGCATGACATGAAAGGGTGCTGCAAGCAGGTTACATCGGAAATTTCAAAAGACAATTGGACATGTACTTGAAGATTTACAGTGTTAGAGGGAAAAATCTGGAATGTGAGACTAAATTGGATAGTTCTTTCAAAGAGACAGCACAGGTAGAATGGGCCAAATAGCCTCTTTGTGCTGTAAGATTTTATGATTCCAGTTCATATGATTTATGAATGTTGAGAATACCTTTCTCCTCAATACACACCAGCCCATGCACAAAATGCAAATTCTCATACAGAAATTGACTGAATACCTGGTTCTGAATTACCTTCTGGGCTAAAGCCCTGCTACCTGACCCAAACCTGATGGGACCCGACGACATGTGTCAAGTTCGGGTTGGGTCGGGTCGCACTTCCGGGTCTGGCATTCGGGCACGGGTCGGGTCGGGTCGGGCCGGATCAGATACGCTCTATTGCCACTTCAGGCAAGTGACTCCAATGTTAATTTACTTTTTGGACTTTAAAGGTGGTTTTGTTACAGTTATTTTAAGCTTGTGCAGGTAAGGAACAAAGTGAAAAATGGAAGATAAGTTAACTAATGGTCGGGTTGGGCGCGGGAAAAAATGGAAGGACTCAGGCCGGGTCGGGCTCGTGCTCAAATGGGGTTCTGTCAGTCTCGGGTCGGGTCTCATTTACAGACCAGAGTAGGCCTTTATTCTGGGCTGGTGTATACTCCTAGTTTCCTGGTTTCACCTGAATTTCCCATGCCTGGAAGATTGGTAAAAGCTGCTCCCCAATTGGTAGGAAGAGATTATCCCCCACCTTCGGCAATTGCACCAATTGATCCAAGTCCATAATATGAGGGAAAAGACATTTCTAATCCTGTAGGCCCAGGAGAGTTGATGCCAGCAGCAGATGAAACTTATGTGCACGCATGTGTAGATCGAAAAAAAGGTGGCCTTGGGCTGGACAATGGGAACTCGCAGGGCAGGTTGGCTATGTGCTGGATAACCTTGGTGAATGGAATGCTAGAGCTTTTAGGACCATGTGAATTTCAGTTGCAGAATGGAAAAATAAAGGTCAGGGTCAAATGATACAGATTGTAATATTGAACGTACAGCCCGGCAATTTGCTTGATTACCTTTCAGGGTTGGAGGAAGATGGGGACTGTGCACAGAGCAATCATGAACATAGCAAGTTCCATACCCTCAGCCAGCAGAAACATAGCCTCACAAGTATGCATACTGGAAACTAATGAAATAATCTGCAGTGCCAAAACAGATGATGCAACCAGAGACTTTAACATTCAGAACACATAATCTAACTTGCCAAGTCCTGTAAAGCAGCCTTTAACTTTTCAGAACATGGATGCTCCTCTGTCTTCATAGTTTTCCTACAGTAACCATGTGACTATATATATACCAGTACAGGTACATAATTGCTTGAAGAAAAAAACCCCATTAGGATTTGTCTGATCCAGTCGAGTAGAACTTGACCGTGCCTGAGCTGTAGATGGAGCTGTTACAACACAGCTATTGATTTTCTGCAACTGAGTCCTTCTTGTTTGCTTTACACAACATTGAAGTAATTAGTTTCTAAGAACAATGGCAACTACAAGAAAAGGAAAGGCCTGTATTCAGTAGCAAGTGCCCCATTCATGCCATATTTTCTTTGCTTGTCCATCTGCAGTCTTACTATTTTCATCACCTTCCCATTTGGTTCTGCAGCCATCCAGCTCAATGTACATGACATCAAGCCTTAGCTTCTGCTCCCAATATTGGTTGCTATGACTACTCCCTGGCTTTTATCATGGCCACTACTTACCTTTAGCTGGCCTGAATTCACAGCACTGCAAATATATGTTATTTCCCAAACATTTCAGCACTAATGTACTCACCACCTGTGAGGAGAATGCACAGGGCTATGACCTGGGTTCTATCTGGTACATTAGAAAGGAACATTTGGACACAAAAAGATTTACAAGAAATTAATGGCATCTCGTGCTGATTTCCTCCGTTCCTTCATCTTCCTATGATGTGCAGTAGAGAGGGCGGGGAGCCTTAGACTCCCTGCAAATTATGCTTTATAATTAGCTGCTGGGAGGTGTGTGAAAGTGGTGATGTTGGCCTGACTTCCAATTTTACCTCCTTGTGAAGAAGCACATTTGCCTTCAATTGGCATTGTCCCCTAGAGCCCATCTGAGAATGCATCAATCGGTCATTATTCTAGTTCATTAATGTGCTGTGCCGCCATTCCAACAAGCAATATATCACTTGTTAAAATGTTGGAAAATGGAGCCAATAAAGTGGTCCTACCCCAATGATGTTAGGACCATTCTTCTTTCTGTGCTGTTAGTGAACATCCCATTGTCATCTAATTTAATAATTTAATCTAGCAGTCCTCTCAGCACAAATACAACAGGGTGTGCATAGGATCAAGGTGATATCCAGCACCAGGAGCTCTTTAAGGGCTGTTGGTCACCTTTAAACCTACCATGCTGTTGAAGGGGGGAAATCGCTCAGCCAACAGAATGAAAGCAAATTTTTCCTTGTGCATGCACCTTGCAGAAAGTCTCCTACAGAAGCGTCCACCTGTTTGAAGCAGAGAAAATCCCCCAATGAAGTGCGGCCTGAACACAGATTGCAGAAATGACGTATGTGACCCAGTCAGGGGTAAAGCCAGGCTTGGGTATAAAATTAAAACCCAATCTGGGCCCGACCCGACCACAGCAATCCTGAACCTGACCCGGGCCCGAGACCTTCAATTTTTTTTCATGCCCAACCCGACCCGAAAATATCAAACATGTTATTAATACAGAAAAATAAAATCGCGTCAAAACGTAGATTAAAAAGAAAACAATGCAAAACAAAACCCGACCATAGCAGACCACAACCTGACCTGACCCGAGCCCGAATGCTCGACACTGAATATAGACCTGACTGGACCCGAACCCACCACATGTTTGGTCAGGTTCGGGTCGGGTAGCCAGGCTTTAGTCAGGGGCACAGATACGGAAGAAATGAGTTAGTCTCAAAAAGGTTGCCAGAGTGTGCGTGTGTGCAATTTACCTACTTTTACAAAACTACCTTATGCCAACAGAATTTCACTGTAAGCTTGATGTGGTGTTATGAGAAATCATGCACAGCACTCTCTATCCCTATCCAAATGCACAGGCACATTCTGTTTTTGCAGGACACTCTATACAAATTCCCAGGCACAATATGAACGGCAAGCCTGATGCCACACAAGTTGCCTGCATACTGTGGGCTGAATTTTGTGAGCCCACTGCCACCCGGAAATGGGCTCTGTTCCCAAATGCGATGTGGATGGCTGGCCCACCCCAATTGCACGCGGGCAGCCTTTTTACATACTGGAGGTGATGGCCCCCCCCTCACCCCCCAATCACATGGCAGGCACGAGAGGAGAGACAATCATCACTTCCTCAGATGACCCCGGAGCAGATGCTGGTGCCATATTTATAGGCCTGCTAGCCTTACATTTACTCTTGCCTTTTGAGAATGACTGCCTTCCACAGTGTTGTTTGCTGGCCCAGGACCCCTTCTGCTGTGACTGGTGTCTCAGGACCTCTTCAGCTGCAGCTCGTGCCTCAGGACCCTTGCATCAGATTGCTAGGAAAGGAAGCTGAAACAGAGCCTGCATCGCCCATGGCAGAAGGAAGACACTGGGTGGCTCCATGGTTTAGCGATGCCTCCCTGGAGATTCATCTCCAGGCTGCAAGGGAAAGGCGGGAGGTCCTCTACCCCAGCGATGGCGCTGGCAAAGGGGGTTAAGTATCACCTCATCCTGACAGATGCATGGCTGCACCTTGGCCACAGACTACCCTCTTTCACAGCTCAACCCCATTAGTTTGCCTGAGAGCTGACAGGAGGATGAGCTACATGGGAAAGCCCAATAAGGGATGAGCAGCTCCCACTGGCAGAACTGCCATATTGATGTCTCAGTGAAGTATGACTATCTCCCTCTTTCCACTTGCAGGACAAGGAAGCCCACAACATGAGGGAGTCATCAGGGACTGGCGGAGGGATCCTCGACATCAGGCCTCTCTCCACAGTGGAGCAGGAAGCACTCGAACCGGCGGGGACCCAGAGCGGCTGCTCCATAGCGGATGGTGGGACTGAAGTCTCCATTCAAGAGAGTGAGGATTAACTTCCATTGACATACAGCTTAGTTCCGGAGACCCATATGATGCATGGTTGGCATGACGTGATCTGCTCATCCTAACCCACACATGTCTTTGTTCTCTCTTGCAGGTTGGCATCCACAGGAGACTCCAGTGGAAGGGGTACAAAATTCCACCTCTGAGGAGGATCAGCAGTTGGAGGTTGCACTGTCCCATGACTCTCCTGCACCTTCCACCAGCTCAGATACTTTCACCTCGGTGGGTTTGCACTCGGCTGTAGAATCAGGGTCACAGGCTGGTGAAAGCACCGTACAAATACCTGAGCAGCTGGATGAGGCTGAGACAGCCGAGGCCACAGAGGACTGGGGGTGGCCAGGCCCATGCTGAGCCCCAGAATGCTGATGAGCCTCTGGTATCGACAGCATAGGGCATGCTGGAATTGCAGAGAGAGGTAAGGCAACATCTGGCAGAGATGGCAGAGGCCATGTGCAGCCTTAAATGGACAATGGAGCCATCCATTCATTCCATGAGTGTTGCCATGTCCTAGGCATGCGACTGCATGGCTCCCTCCATTGAGAGCCAGATTCCACAGCTACACATAGACCTGCACACCATCGCCTTGGCTATGAGCTCAACGCAGCAGTGGCAAGGCGACAGAAGGACCAGATGCGAAACTAGGGTCCTGAATCTAAATAAAGGAAACTACGAAGGTATGAGGTGCGAGTTGGCTATGGTAGATTGGGGAACTTTACTAAAACTGTTGATGGTGGATAGGCAATGCATAATATTTAAAGAACGTGTGCGTGAATTACAACAATTATTCATTCCTGTCTGGTGCAAAAATAAAACCAGAAAGGTGGCTCAACCATGGCTTACAAAAGAAATTAAGGATAGTATTAGATCCAAAGAGGAGGCATATAAAATTGCCAGAAAAAGCAGCAACTCTGAGGATTGGGAGCAGTTTAGAATTCAGCAAAGGAGGACTAAAAGGTTGATTAAGCGGGGGAAAATAGAGTATGAGAGTAAACTTGCAGGGAACATAAAAACTAACTGTAAAAGCTTCTATAAATATGTGAAAAGAAAAAGATTAGTGAAGACAAATGCAGATCCCTTACAGTCAGAAACAGGGGAAATTATAATGGGGAACAAAGAAATGGCAGAACAATTAAACACATGCGTTGGTTCTGTCTTCACAAAGGAGGACACAAATAACCTCCCAGAAATATTAAGGAACCAAGGGTCTAATGAGAGGGTGGAACTGAAGGAAATCAGTATTAGTAAAAAAATAATGCGAGGGAAATTAATGGGGTTAAAGACTGACAAATCCCCAGGGCCTGATAATCTACATCCCAGAGTACTAAAGGAAGTGGCCCTGGAAATAAAGGATGCATTGGTGATCATCTTCCAAAATTCCATAGACTCTGGAGCAGTTCCTACAGATTGGTGGGTGGCAAATGTAACCCCACTATTTAAAAAAGGAAGGAGAGAAGAAACAGGGAACTACAGACCAATTCGCCTTACATCAGTAGTGGGGAAAATGCTAGAGTCTATTATAAAGGATGTGCTGGCAGAACACCTAGAAAGCATAAACGGGATTGGGCAAAGGTAGCATGGGTTTACAAAAGCGAAGTCATGCTTAACAAATCTACTGGAGTTTTTTGAGGATGAAACTAGTAGAATAGATAAGGGAGAACCAGTGGATGTGGTGTATTTGGATTTTCAGAAGGCTTTTGATAAGGTCCCACAAAAGAGGTTGGTGTGCAAAATTAAAGCACATAGGATTGGGGGTAATATACTGGCATGGATTGAGAATTGGTTGACAGATAGGAAACAGAGAGTAGGAATAAACGGGTCTTTTTCCCGGTGGCAGGCAGTGACTAGTGGGGTACCGCAGGGATCAGTGCTTGGGCCCCAGCTATTCACAATATATATTAATGACTTGGGTGAAGGAACAAAATGTAACATTTCCAAGTTTGCAAATGACACAGAGCTGGGGGGAAATGTAAGCTGTGAGGAAGATGCAAAGAGGCTCCAATGTGATTTGGACAAGTTGGGTGAGTGGGCAAATGCATGGCAGATGCAGTATAACATGGATAAATGTGAGGTTATCCACTTTGGTTGTAAAAACAGAAAGGCAGATTATTATTTGAATGGTGATAGATTGGGAAAGGGGGAGGTGCAACCAGACCTGGGTGTCCTTGTACACCAGTTGCTGAAAGCAAGTATTCTGGTATAACAAGCAATTAGGAAGGCGAATGGTATGTTGGCCTTCATTGCAAGAGGATTTGAGTACAGGAGCAAAGATGTCTTACTGCAGTTATACAGGGCCTTGGTGAGACCACATCTGGAGTATTGTGTGCAGTTTTGGTCTCCTTATCCGAGGAAGGATGTTCTTGCCATAGAGATAGTGCAAAGGAGATTTACTAGGCTGATTCCTGGGATGGCAGGATTGACGTATGAGGAGAGATTGTGTCGACTAGGCCTATATTCACTAGAGTTTAGGAGAATGAGAGGGGATCATAGAAACCTATAAAATTCTAACAGGACTAGACAGGCTAGATGCAGGGAGGATGTTCCCGATGGCTGGGGAGTCCAGAACCAGGGGTCACAGTCTCAGGCTACGGGGTATGCCATTTAGAACCGAGATGAGGAGAAATTTCTTCACTCAGAGGGTGGTGAACCTGTGGAATTCTCTACCGCAGAAGGCAGTGGAGGCCAAGTCATTAAATATATTCAAGAAGGAGATAGATATATTTCTTAATGCCAAAGGGATCAAGGGATATGGGGAGAAAGTGGGAACAGGGTACTGAATGAGACTATCAGCCATGATCTTATTTGAATGGCGGAGCAGGCCCGAAGGGCCGAATGGCCTACTCCTGCTCCTATTTTCTATGTTTCTATGCTTGGAGATCTGCTCCTCATCCTTCTCTGGTAAGCAGGAGGTTCAAGTGAGCCTTGAAAGGGAGGAGGAGAGACTGCCCGCTAGATTTGTGGGCTCCCCTCAGGGCGCTCCAAGTATGGACACCGGCTCCTCAGCCCCTCCGCCAGTGAGCCCACCTCCAGCAACCATGACGCCTGAGGAGATTCCTGCACCAGTGCATGAAACTCTCAGGCAACTGGGGCCCTCCAGGCCTCAGACATGCAGAGGATGCCCGCTGAAGTCATCTCAAGTCAAGAGCAGCTTGATCAGCCACCTGCCTCCAGCCCAGCTGCTGTCGTAGGGATCACCCCTCATAGGAGCACACGCAAACGTATTAAGAAAACCATCTAGCCACAGATGGGTACTCACGGGTGTAGATAATATTCAATTTATTGATTAATTAAAAGTTCCTTTGTTACAATCAGTAACGATCATTGTCTGAAAGTTTTTTTCCATTATGCCTTTATTGTGAGCTGCTGACTTCCCCCTTCCCATTTCATGCAACACCAATGTATCCATAGCCCTCATCGACGTATGTTCTCCTATGGGCACTAACATGCATTGTAGCTAGTCGAAAATCAGGGAACACAAATGGAAAGAAGGTGACAGACTACTAAGGTGAGTCTTTTTTGGATTGTGGGCATCAGGGTGGCTGGAAGCAGATGATTATGAGGTTGTCTCTTGCCTCCTTGGCACATCGTTCAATCTGCCTGGCCATCAGTGCAAGGTCTTCATCATCCAGTGCTGCTTGCTCCTCTCCCTCCTCTGCATCCTCCTCGTTGGTGGAGGAGTGTTGCACAGGCATCTCATCATGTAAGGCCTCTCCCCTCTGCAGGGCTAGATTGTGAAGAGCACAACACACCACCATGATATGGCACCCCCCCCACACCCTGGGGCATACTGCAGAGATCGATCAAAGCAGTGGAATCTCATCTTCAGTAGCCCAATGGCCTGCTCGATGGTTGCTTGGGTGGACCTGTGGCAACTGTTGTGCCTCTCCTCTGCTGCATTGCAAGGGTTCCTCACAGGTGTAAAAAGCTAAGTCTTCAATGGGTAGCCTTTGTCCCTGAGAATCCATCCCTAAAGGTAAGCAGGGGGCCTGAAAAGCTATGGCACCTGGGACTGTAGAAGTATGTAGGCGTTGTGGCTGCTTCCTGGGAAGCAGGCACACACCTTCAGGAAACACTTTTGGTGGTCACAACCTAGTTGAATGTTGATGGAATGAAAGCCCTTCCTGTTGATGAAGACCATTGGAGCCTTGATGGCCACTTATGTGCAATCTATCACACCTTGCACCTGGGGAAATCCAGTGATTGCTTTGAACCTGCTGGCCCTCTCATCCTGACTGTCAGAGTCGTCTGGTAGCGATTATGTACATAGTCGACAGCTCTCTTGAACAGGGCATTGACGCAGCGGTGGGCTGTTGGCTGGGAGACCCCCACATATGTCCCATGGTGGATCCCTGGAAAGTGTGAGATTCATAGAAGTTGAGTGCAACTGTGATCTTCAGGGCCACAGGCATGGGGTGACCCCCAAATCCCTGAGGTCGCAACTTGTCCTGGAGAGCCGCAGTCTTGGTTGACAATCATGCTCAGACATTTGGAGGTAGTTGATTTGAGTCTGGTACACTCTCTGGCATACGTGGGCCCTTCTTGGCATGGCCAGCTGCTGTTGCTGTCGTCATGGAGCTTCATGCAGCTGCCTCTTGGCCCTCCCTCCATCGGAGGCACCGCATCACACCATGGGGGTCCAAAAAGACAGGGTGTATGAGACCCATGCCAGGTGGCCTCTGTCGATGCAGAGATGACACTGCCATTTGGCAGTTGATCTTTTGACAATTCTCTCAGTCCGTTCCCTGATGGCACTCAAAGCCCAAACTTGCAGATAGCTAACTCCCTCTTCCAGCAGTGTGAGCGACCAAACATATCACACAACAGTTTGGTAACCCATTTCAGGCCCCCCAAAACCATGTAAAACCCTTGCAGAGTTCCCAAAATCCCAATCGCCCTTGCACAGACCCCGACACCCGATCCCCCTTGCATAGCCCCCGAGACCCCGATCCCCCTTGCATAGCCCCCGAGACCCCGATCCCCCTTGCAAAACCCCCGAGACCCCGATCCCCCTTGCAAAGCCCCCGAGACCCCGATCCCCCTTGCAGAGCCGCCAAGACCCCAATCCGCCTTGTAGAGCCCCCAAGACCCCAATCCCCCTTGAAGAGCCCCCGAGACCCCGAGCCTTCTAGCAGAGCCCAACACCTCATCCCCCTTGCAGAGCACACAGTAACACAGTCCGATAATGGCCAGCTAAGACCTTCTGTTCACCTATGCAGCAATGCCTAGGTCTGCCTCACCGTCAAGGCACTGAAGCCTCTCACCTTGGTACTGCCAGGTTTTAACGGCCATAAACGCGAAGGCACGTGAGTGTCACCTGCCATCCACTAAATCAACAGCCAAACATTAAGTTGCAAATAATAAGATGTAAATGCATTATAGACAACCTCTCACCAATTTAAAATAGCTTCCTGTCATGTACAGGGAGCATTGCCACCTTGGTGCTTTCCCACCACTGACAAAATTTGGAACTGACGTCACAACTCCAGATTTGCGGCCAGACGATTCCGCCAAGCTTCTCCATCCCCCCATGCCACCATACCTGCATAGAATGATGGGGTGGCTGGGGGTGACACATATCTTCTCTCCTTCATATATTTCTTTTCCATTTTCTTGTACCAAACAGGCAGCAACTTAGGCAGATGAGGAACAGGAATAACAAATTTAATATCTTTAATTGTTTATTGGCACTCCAGATTCTAGGCCTGGAGGGAATACCGGGAGGCGGGAGGCATCTCTTAAGCTCATGACTAGAGTATTGTTCAGGTGCTCTGAATGCATTATGGGGGCATCACTTAATTTAAATGATTTTCATGGCCTTAATGAACCTAGCACACCAAAAAGGTGGGTCGGCCTCGGTACAATATGCAGTTTTTGGCTGTGTGATCATGTGCTGTGGTCAAACAGCCATAGGACAGTCTCAAGGCCCGAAAGCCAAATAACCTGGGTACCTTTTGTTTGATGTGTAACCACTTCACTATTGGCTCCAATATCTCCGTGATTATACTTGATATTATTCTGCCATTTATAGATTTCCCTATCGAAAAGGTGTCAGGAATCAGACAGTACTCCTCAATGTCTCAACAACTGCATCTGGAATTGGTTATCTAAAAGTTAACACACACCTGTAAATATTTGTTCCAAAGTAACATTGGCTAAGTAACTGACTAATGTTCCATCCATTTTAGTGGAAACTTGTTGGTTCAGATTGGGGTCCCTTATTGGTTTCATCCTTAACCAACACTGCAATTCAGTGGTTAGAATGGCAAATCTTGAACTTAGCTGCTCCCTCCTGGAAGACATTCTTATTTCAAAACACTGAATATGAAATTAACAAAAGCAACAACTGGAATTTAATTTAAATCCAGTTAATCAAATACTAGTAATTTTGTGATTATTGCTAATTAGTGTTTAGTCATATTGTGTAACCTTTGCTATTATGGTAAAATCAAGTCCTAAAGTGTGCAGTCTGGTAGCATATGCCCAAAAGGTTAGTTTTACACCATTTCCCCCCCAAAGTCTATTGTTAAGAGAAAAATTAATGATTCTAGTTCTCAGATACTTATAAGATATATTGATCAGATGGAATCAGAATACACTCTTTGAGCTGGATTTTACCAGCCTTCTAGGGATGGGCAGTGAGATGGGGGTGGGGGGACGGATGCGTAAAATGTTGAGGGATGGCGGGGAGTGGAGTGCCCCTTGCCTTCCCGATGCCATGGAATTTTATCAGCGGCAGGAAGGTTGAGGGACAGTCTTCCTGCCTAGAGGCCGATTGAGGCCCTCAAGTGGCCAATTAAGAGCCACTTAAGGGCCTCTTCCTGCCGCCGCTGGCATTTTATCAGTGGCTGATGGCCCCCCAATGCCATGTGGGGAGACTGTCCATCTAACCCTGGATGCCTCCCTTTGGGCTGGGGTGGGGCATGCCCTCCAGATCAGGCACTCTCTGGCCCACAGAAGGGTCCCCAGCAGCAAGGGCCACCCCAGTGGAAACATCCCTCCCGCTGCCCTCACCACACAGCACCCACCATCCCCCCACAACCGGGGACTGACTGATTGGTCCCAGCGACCCCTGACTCCACTTACCTTGTGGGGAGGTCGACGTCCATTTTTGACAGCTGCAGTTCCAGCTGTGGCCACCAGCCCTGGTGGCGCTGCAGAGACAGCAGAACTGCCGGCCCTCTGATTGGCTTTTAAAGGGACAGGAGGCCCAATGCCAGGCAGTGAAATGCCTGAGCACTGAAAATTGTGGCCAGGGGTTCCCCAAATGGCTGAGGTGAGGTTGACCCCAGCTTTCCAGCCTGGCAATGGGACCCCCCCTGCGCCAACACAATTCAGCCCTTTCTGTAGAATGTCTCTTAGAATCCTAATGAATGCAATTTTCTGCTCATGAGAGCACTGTCTCTTTTTAAGAAGCTACTTTTGAGGCTTTATTCTGTGTTGTCGATTGTTACATTTGCTTTGTTCATCTGAAGTGTCTGCCAGTGTTGCAAAACATTTTAAAACTGTTTTTTCATGCACAGACCTTCAGAATAAGGTGCCATTATCCTGAAAGAATACAGAGTCATAGAGTTGTACAGCATAGAAACAGGCCCTTCGGCCCACCGCGTCCATGCCGACCATAATGCCTATCTATACTAATCCCACCTGCCTGCATTAATTCTATACCTCTCTATGCCTTACTCATTCAAGTACCCGTCCAGATGCCTCTTAAATGTCACTACTGTTCCTGCCTCCACCACCTCCTCTGGCAGCTCATTCCAGATACCCACTATTCTTTGTGTGAAAAATTTGCCCCTCTGATCCCCTTTAAGCCTCCTCCCTCTCACCTTAAATCTATGCCCTCTAGTTTTAGTCACCCCTACCATGGGAAACATACTCTGGCTATCTACCTTATCTATGCCTCTCATAATTTTATATACCTCTATCATGTCTCCTCTCAGCCTCCTTCGCTCCAGGGAAAACAGACCCAGCCTTTCCAATCTCTCTTGATAACTCAAACCCTCCAAACCAGGCAACATCCTTGTGAATCTTTTCTGCACCCTCTCTAGCTTAATCACATCTTTCCTGTAGTGCAGCGACCAGGACTGCACACAGTACTCCAAATGCGGCCGAACCAACGTTATGTACAACTGTAACACGACGTCCCAACTCTTGTACTCAATGCCTCGGCCGATGAAGGCAAGCATGCCATACGCCGCCTTCACCACCCTGTCTACCTGTGTTGCCACTTTCAGGGAACTATGTACTTGCACCCCAAGGTCTCTCTGCTCAACAACACTCCCCAGGGCCCTGCCATTCACTGTATATGTCCTGCCCTGGTTTAACTTCCCAAAATGCATCACTTCACACTTGTCGGCGTTTAATTCCATTTGCCAATCCCTTGCCCACTTTCCTAGTTGATCTATATCCTGTTGTAACCTTAGACAACCTTCTTCACTGTCCACTATACCACCAATTTTGGTGTCATCTGCAAACTTACTAATCATGCCCCCTACATTCACATCCATGTCATTAATATATATGACAAACAACAGAGGGCCCAGCACCGATCCCTGCGGAACACCACTGGTTACCGGCCTCCAATCTGAAAAACAACCCTCCACTACCACCCTCTGCCTCCTATCACCAAGCCAATTTTGTATCCAATTTGCTAGCTCACCCTGGATCCCATATGTTCAAACCTTCTGGACCAGCCTACCATGCGGGACCTTGTCAAAGGCCTTGCTAAAGTCCATGTAGACAACGTCCATCGCCCTGCCCTCGTCAATCCTCTTGGTCACCTCCTCGAAAAACTCAATCAAATTCTTGAGACATGATTTCCCATGCACAAAGCCATGCTGACTATCCCTAATCAGACCTTGCCTTTCCAAATGCATATAAATCCTGTCTCTCAGAATCCCTTCCAATAACTTTACCACCACTGATGTAAGGCGCACCAGCCTGTAGTTCTCTGGCTTATCCCTGCTGCCCTTCTTCAATAAAGTCACAACATTAGCTATCCTCCAGTCTTCCGGTACCTCACCCGTGGCTAAGGATGATACAAAAATCTCTTCCAGGGCCCCAGCAATCTCCTCCCTTGCTTCCCATAGCATCCTAGGATACACCTGGTCAGGCCCTGGGGATTCATCGACCTTAATGCATTTGAAAACCTCCAACACCTCCTCCTTTGTAATGTTGATATGCTCCAGGATATTGCTGTTCCCTCCCTTGAACTCACTAGCTTCCATGACCTTCTCCATGGTAAATACAGACGAGAAGTATTCATTCAAGACCTTGCCCATTTCCCGTGGCTCCACACACAGATTACCACACTGATCCTTAAGGGGACCTACTGTCTCCCTAGCTACCCTTTTACTCTTAATATACTTATAGAATCTTTTAGGATTCTCCTTTATCTTATCTGCCAGGCAAATCTCATGGCCCCTTTTTGCCCTCCTAATTTCCTTAAGTGTACTCCTACATCCCACATACTCCTCGACGGACTCGCTTGATCCCAGCTGCCTATACCTGACATATGTCTCCTTCTTTGTCCTGACCAGACCCTCAATATCCCTCGTCAACCAAGGTTCCCTAAACTTGTCAGCCTTGCCCTTCCATCTAATTGGAACATGCCAGCCCTGAACTCTTTCTATCTCACTTTTCAAAGCATCCCACTTGCCAGACATCCCTTTACCTGTAAACAGCCTCTCCCATTCAACTTTTGAGAGTTCCTGTCTGATGCCATTGAAATTAGCCTTCCCCCAATTGAGGACTTCAACCTGAGGAACAGTCCTATCCTTTTCCACAACTATCTTGAAGCTAATGGAGTTATTGTCACTGGTCCCAAAGTGCTCCCCCACTGACACATCAACAACCTGCCCATCCTCATTTCCTAAGAGGAGGTCGAGTGTAACCCCTTCTCTAGTAGGGCCATCCACATACTGCTTCAGAAAACTATCCTGGACACACTTAACAAATTCTTCCCCATCTGATCCCTTAGCACTAAGGCAGTCCCAGTTAATATTAGGGAAGTTAAAATCATCTACTATTACAACTCTATAATTCCTACACCTATCTGTGATTTCCCTACATATATGTTCCTCCACTCCCCTCTGACAAGTGGGGGGCAGATAGTATAATCCCATCAAAGTGATCACCCCTTTCTTATTTCTAAGTTCTACCCATATGGCTTCGCTGGACATTCCCCCCGGGATATCCTCTCTAAGTACTGCCGTGATGTCCTCCCTAACCAATAGTGCAACTCCCCCTCCTCTCTTACCTCCACCTCTGTCATGCCAGAAGCATCGGTACCCCAGAACATTGAGCTGCCAGTCCTGCCCATCCTTCAACCACGTTTCCGTAATAGCAATAATATCACAATCCCATGTACCGATCCATGCTCTGAGTTCATCTGCCTTACCTGTGAGGCTTCTTGCATTAAAGTAAATGCAGTTTAGCCTACCTATTAAATATAATTTAATAAAACCTGCAATTTTACTGAGGGTCTGGAAATCAGTTTATCTGTTAGGAGCTGGATTTAAAGGTGATGTATTATGTAGGAAGAAAAGTATTGGAGTCTAACAGTCTGTTATTCTGTGGCAAATATTTGAGCTACAATGGAAATCTTCTGGTTTTTCATTGCTAATTCAATTATGTTCATTTAATTTTACTTTACTTGTTTGTCTGATATGGAAGTGCCATGCTGGAATAGAATGTTCCAGAACGAGGTCCTGATGGCAATACATCCATGCTTTATAACATGACCATGAGCACATACAAGCTCACCTATCTTGCAGCTTAATTATTTTGCCTGTTAGTTTAAATGTACGTGGAAATACAGTAACTGAAATATTGCTCATAGCACATATTGCATTGATTAAAACAACAGAATAGATTTTGTTATTGACCTTTCTCTTGAAAGATAAATATATGCAGTTTCTCTTGTCCTTTTTGGCAAGTTTACACTTCTTTTGTCATTAAAATAGATTTCTTCGTAAACTGTCAGCTTTGCAGTTATTTTAAGACATCAAACTTGCAAACTGTTGAAATAATATCTTTTGTAAAATATTTACTGTCACACCATATGCTGTTAAGTGCTCACTTTTTTTCCAAGAGGTGCCATGTAAATGAGAACACGCTCCTGCCGTAATATTAAAAATACGGCTTTAGGAATCCTTCGTGAGACTGGGTTTGTCTTGGCAGTTCTGAAAAGACAACAGTGCCTGCCACTGATTAGGGACAGCACGCGATATTGCATTATTCCATGTAAACTGCTAATGGAGGCCTAGCAGTTAACAAGTTGAGGCTTTCCTGAAGCAAACGGCAGTGCCTGTAGAACCTCTGCGTAAATTAGTCTCCTTTGAATGCGTAGCCAAACTCATTAAACTGCTGCTGCTGCTGTTGAAACACTTCAGGCAGAATAACTGGATGGCACTAACAGCTTAGCATCAATTATTATGGAATGTCTGAGGTATAATTTCCCCTGTGGTTTTGTTAGCTGAACAAAATTCATAATACTGATGTGTGGCAGGTACTTATTACTCAGCACAGGTGGGGATATGCAAATATTATTCTAACCACCAAAGAAAGCCAGGCTGTGTTTCATAATTCAGCTCCCAAACAAAATTTTACAGGCTTGGGACTTTCCACCATGTATTTTCGCAGTGAGTGCACTATAGCTGGAACAGGTTCAGGGATGAAATGGTTCTTAATTAGAAAGATGAGCTATGAAGGGAAATATTCAAATATTCAATTAACCCATTTCCTAAGCATTACCATCCCTCCTTGTTGGATTTTGGGAGTTGACAATATTTTCACACCTGCAACTGTGGTTTTTCTGTGAACCCTGTCTAAAGCCTTATTTCTGCAATCAGCTCCTCAAATAATTATTTCCTGAAGCATCTCTGCTGTTCCCCCTCCAGGCCAGCTGTCAGGGATCACCAAAAGCAGCAGCTGTTACTGAACTATGTGGGTAACTAAGGGACAGGTCTACTACAGCTATTTGCTTTAATGGGCCTCAGGCACACGGTAGTTAGCATGCCAGGTCATTGTTCAAAGCAACTACCATGCTCCCTAAAATAGCGGAATTCGAAAAGTCATAACTACGCATGACTGGCAACTGACTCCCACGACTTGTGATCAATGTCACAGGACTTCATGTCGCGTTTGCAGACGTCTTTAAAGCGGAGACATGGACAGCCGGTGGGTCTGATACCAGTGACGAGCTTGCTGTACAATGTGTCTTTGGGGATCCTGCCATCTTCCATGCGGCTCACATGGCCAAGCCATCTCAAGCGCTGCTGGCTCAGTAGGGTGTATATACTGGGCATGTTGACTGCCTCAAGGACTTCTGCGTTGGAGATACGGTCTTGCCACCTGATGCCAAGGATTCTCCAGAGGCAGCGAAGATGGAATGAGTTGAGACGTCGCTCTTGGCTGACATACGTTGTCCAGGCCTCGCTGCCGTAGAGCAAAGTACTGAGGACACAGGCTTGAAACACTCGGACATTTGATTTCCGTGTCAGTGCGCCATTTTCCCACACCCTCTTGGCCAGTCTGGACATAGCAGCGGACGCCTTTCCCATGTGCTTGTTGATTTCTGCTTCAAGAGACAGGTTGCTGGCGATAGTTGAGCCTAGGTAGGTGAACGCTTGAACCACTTCCAGAGTGTGGTCGCCGATATTGATGGATGGAGCATTTCTGATGTCCTGTCCCATGATGTTCATTTTCTTGAGGCTGATGGTTAGGCCAAATTCATTGCAGGCAGCCGCAATCCTGTCGATGAGTCTCTGCAGACACTCTTCTGTGTGGGATGTTAATGCAGCATCGTCAGCAAAGAGGAGTTCCCTGATGAGGATTTTCTGTACTTTGGTCTTCGCTCTAAGATGGGCAAGGTTGAACAACCTGCCATCTGATCTTGTGTGGAGGAAAATTCTTTCTTCTGAAGACTTAAACGCATGTGAGAGCAGCAGTGAGAAGAAGATCCCAAACAGTGTAGGTGCGAGAACACAGCCCTGTTTCACACCACCCAGGATAGGAAAGGGGTCTGATGAGGCACAGCTATGCTGAATTGTGCCTTTCATATTGTCATGGAATGAGGTGATGATACTTAGTAGCTTTGGTGAACATCCGATCTTTTCTAGTAGTCTGAAAAGACCACGTCTGCTGACAAGGTCAAAGGCTTTGGTGAAATCTATGAAAGCAATGTAGAGGGGCATCTGTTGTTCGCGGCATTTCTCCTGTAGCTGGCAAAGGGAGAACAGCATGTCAATGGTGGATCTCTCTGCTCGAAAGCCGCACTATGCCTCAGGGTAGACACGCTCAGCCAGCTTCTGGAGTCTGTTTAAAACGACTCGAGCGAAGACTCTCCCCTCTATGCTGAGCAGGGAGATTCCACGGTAGTTGTTGCAGTCACCGCGGTCACCCTTGTTCTTATAGAGGGTGATGATATTGGCATCGCGCATGTCCTGTGGTACTGCTCCCTCGTCCCAGCACAAGCAAAGCAGTTCATGGAGTGCTAAGAGTATAACAGGCTTGGCACTCTTGATTATTTCTGGGGTAATGCCATCCTTTCCAGGGGCTTTTCCACTGGCTAGAGAATCAATGGCATCACTGAGTTCCGATTTTGTTGGCTGTTCGTCCAGCTCGTCCATGACTGACAGAGACTGGGCTGCATTGAGGGCAGTATCAGTGACAACATTTTCCCTGGAGTACAGTTCTAGTTAGTGCTCCACCCAGCGGTCCATTTGCTTGCATTGGCCAGTGATTGTTTCCCCTGATTTAGACTTGAGGGGGGCGATCTTCTTGATGGTTGGCCCAAAAGCTCTCTTAATGACATCATACATATATCTGATGTTTCCAGTGTCGGAGGCCAGCTGAATACGACTGCATAGGTGTTGCCAGTAGTCATTTGCACAGCACCTGGCTGTTCTTTGTGCAGTGCGTCTGGCTACTTTATGTGCTACGGATGTTAGCTCGCTGGGGGCTTTCTTGTATTTCAACAGTGCAGTGTGCTTAGTGGCTATGACAGGTTCCAGCTCTTCAACGTGATATTCAAACCAGTCTGCATTCTGCTTCCCACGTTTGCCAAAGGTAGTCATTGCTGAGTCATGGATGGCGTCTCTGATGTGAGCCCACTTCGGCTCTGCATCCCCTGCAAGAGTATTTTGAAGGGCTTTTTCAAGTGAGTTTAGAAACTTATGTAACAGCTGTGGATAAGAAATTCTGTTAGTGTTGATGCGCGGGTGGCCCTTCTGCTTGGAGTGATGTAGCTTCTTTAGTTTGAGTCTAACTTTGCTGCACATCAGGGAATGGTCGGTGTCGCAGTCCGCACTGTGGAAGCTGCATGTGATTTGGACACTGTTTATAGAGGCTCGCCTTAATGTAGACAAGTACAGAGCTGAAGTTAGTGAAAGAGACTTAGGAATCTTAGCAGATTTGACACTCAACATGTCCAATCAATATAGAGCAGTCAACAAAGCCGATAGAATGTTCAACTTTATAGCTAAAAGATTAGGATAAAAGACTGAGAAAGTATGATCAAACTGTATAGTACTCTGGTCAGACCACATCTTGAGTATTGTGTTTTTCTGATCACTAGGACACAGGGAGACAGTGCAGAGAAGAGTCACAAAGCTGATAAAAGGGCAGGAATTCTATGCTCCCCAAAAGAGTGGGCTGGTGGTGGGGGGGGGGTGGGGTTGTAAAATGGAGTGAGAGGCTGGGGGGGCCCTTCCCGACTTGCTCCCACCTCTGCTGTAAATTTACATGGGGCAGCGGCAACAAGAAACGGCTCGCCCGCCCCTGGCCAATCAAGGCCCTTAAGTGGCCAATTAACGAGCACGTAAGGGCCTCCGTCTGCCCCCGTGGGTATTTTACCCTTGACTGCCGGGTGGTGTAGGACTCAGTAAGCCCGCCTGATGAAATTAGGCAACCTTCTTGTGGGCTAGGAGCGGGTGGGGGGCCCTCCTGATCGGGCACCCTGTGCCCCATGAACAGCCACCCTGAAGCCCCAACCGCCCCCAATGCACAGCACGCCCCCTGCCCCCCTCACCGACCCACTTTGCTTCGCCGGGCCCTGACCGATTGTCCCTGACCTTTTTATGGAAAAATTCATCACCTTTTTTCTGGGGCCATCCTTCATCTTCCCCTTGAAGCTGGGTGTAGTCCCAGCAGTGGCCACCGTTCCCAGTAGCACTGCTGGGACTAAGAGCTGCCAACCCACTGATTGGCCAGCAGCTCCATTAGGTGGGACTTCCTGCCTCAATGAAGTGGAAGTCCCGCCCAAGATCAATTAAGGGCATGGGAAGTGTAAAATCTGGTCTGGATCCCCAGGCCTCGCAGAGGCGGGCTCGCCACCGACTTTTTGACCGGTAGACGGGGCCACCAGCCCAATGAAAAATTCCGGCCAAGGTCTAAGTTTTGAGGTAAGAAATGAGAAAATTGTTCTTTTTCATTTGGAAAAGAGGCATCTGTGAGGTGATCTTCTTTGGTTATCTAAGTCAGTTAAGGGAGTGGAAAACATAAATCTTGAATATTAATTTAAATTAAAGTTCAAGAATAGGACAGAGGGCATAGGTCCGAATGAGTAAATGGTCAATTTCGAACAAATATCAGGAAATTCCTCTGCACACTGTTATGGACAAGTAG
This sequence comes from Heterodontus francisci, assembly GCF_036365525.1. NCBI lineage: Eukaryota > Metazoa > Chordata > Chondrichthyes > Heterodontiformes > Heterodontidae > Heterodontus > Heterodontus francisci. The sequence continues at coordinate 26,578,284 of NC_090378.1, read as the reverse complement.
AAAGGGGTTTGCATAGTTCCCACTATTCACCTCCCAACTGACCGCAATCGTGTTTTGTTAAAATGTTGCGTTAGACCCTGAGTGTACTTCATGTCAAATAAACAGCCAAATGACAGGTTTAAAAAAAACTATTTTGACACAATTCCCAAAATAGTCGCAACCTCACCCATGCACACATTCACTCACACGCACACACAGACACAAGAATAGATAAAGAGAAAAGGGCGTAAGTAGTTTAAAGTTCAGAGTGAGTTAAGTGTTCATAGTTTACAGTAAACCTGTTGAATATTCTTGGGAGTTCAGTCTCCTTTAAAGGTGTAGGCCTGGGCATTCATAGTCTTGAAATTGTTGAGGGTTTGTCGATTTTCTGGTGGTTAAAACTTCAGACTGAAGTGGTTGTCACCTTAATTTCTCTGCAGCAGCAGATTGAAATGTAGAATTAGCAGCAGGGCTTCTTCCTTGCTTAGCTGGACTGCTTTCCGAAGGTGTTGGCTTGATCTCCCCTTCTCGCTCCAGAAGGTTACCTTTTTAAGGAAAAATTCATCACTTAAGAGTTTCCGGTAGGAGACACATGGCCCGCTCCGCTGATGTGACTACACAATGGACCAGGATTTGGAGACCATGGCTATCGATTGATGTCTGAATGGGGACCATTCTGTTAACACGGTGCTATTTCACACCAATTTTGGTTTGGGCTGTGAGCCCATCTGTCTCCAGAATCCTTGTTAGTTCATTCATGTAAATAGGGGTCAGCAATATGCAATATTGTTCTTTTCAATTTCAAAGGGATTCTCCCCAGAGCTATTTCAGATAAGGTTAATGAGTTCCATCGTTGCGGACAGTTTTGTTGATTTCCAGTACAGGAGAGGTCACGTGACCGTTACTCCATTTTGAATGCGGTACATGGTGCATGTTCTTGCGATTTTGTTTAAAAGACGACCTTTTTAAATTCATAATTCTTCCATTTCATTGTTTATTTCATCACGGCTCCTTTGGTGCATGGCAACACGGAGAGTGATTAGTGCATGGAGTAGACTTCCAGATTGAGCAGCAGAGCAGTTTAAGAAACAATTGGATGGTGCAGTGGAAGGATGATGGGATCTTACTGGATAAATAAATTTTGATGAACCAAGTGGCCTTTATCTATTATTCTGCCTGTTAGTTCTGTTAGCTTCAGAACCTTTACCTTAGATTCTTTCATAAGGGTGTCGTTGGAAACCACCAAGTTTGTAAGCTACATTGAATGTTCCGAAGCACGCTGAAAATTTGCCTTTGAATCATCTTATTCAAACTAAAGTACAACCTTTGCTGGTGAAAGTGGAAGATATGAACTAAAGTGGAAGATTGTACATATACAGTAAGCTTGAATACAGAAATCTTGAGGAAATACTTCATCTCAGGAACAGGAACAGACCATTCAGCTCCATGAACCTGTTCTGCCATTCAATTAGATCACGGCTGATGTGCATCTTAACACAATTTACCCACCTCCGCTCCATAATGCAGGGATTCTCAACATTTTTGCTTCTGAGGCTCTCCTCGCCCCCACCCCCCATTCCACGTTATAGAGATCACACACACACCCTGTGACACAAGCACTTTTTCCTGCAGAAAAATTAGTTATACAAGTAAATATAATTTTTTTTGTTTTACTTCCTAAATGTGAAAACCTGTTGCTGGGGCTGAGCAACAATTCTGTCAAGGAGTGAAGTTATCAAATTAAAAATGTATCACTGTTCCTTCAGTGTCACTGGGTCAAAATCCTGGAACTCGCTTGCTGACAGCCCTCTGGGTGTAACTACACCACATGGACTGCAATGGTTCAAGATGAGGCTCACCACCACCTTCTCAAGGACAGTTAGGTTTGGGCAATAAATGCTGGCCTCAGCAGTGATGCCCACATCGCATGAATGAATCAAAAAAAAAACAATGGCCATGAGCCTCTGAGGCCAAGTGGCAGTTTACACAGCAGAACCAGATGTAATTCAATGATGATCCTAAAGAGGATATAGGAATTTACTATTTTTGGAAAACCCCTTGAAACCTTCTGACCCCCAGTTGAGAATCCCTACTATAACCATTACCAGCCTCGCCTAACAGAAAATCTCGGTTTGGATCAATATTTATAATGCAGCAAGAACCAGTGACTCAAGATAGCTGCAAGGAAAAGCAAATTAAGGAAACATGCATGACTAGGTGTGAGACATAGGCTGGATTTTATCCTGATAGCGGGTGTCCTGGTGTCCTGGCAACAGGCCGGAGGGCGGGGTGAGAGGGGACACCCCAGCCCTGCTTCGGACCCCCAGCTGAATTCCATGGCAGGCAGCCAATTACTGCCCAGTGTCAGGGTCCCTGTCCCTTGAAGGACGGGGATCCTGCCCGCGAGAGCGGATGACCAATCAGACCCGGGAAAGAAGGTCACCGCCTGTACTGCAGGAGGCCCAGGACCAGGAGCAGCCATGGAGCCCCAGACCTCAGGTAAGTGGGGCAGGCTCACTGGGGCCTGCCGGACTGGCCCCGCTGAGGAGTGGGGGCATGAATAGTTGAGGGCGGGATGAGTGGGTGGTGACACAGGGGCAGCCTTTGCCGCCGGAGGCCCTCTATGGGCCAGAGATTGCCTACGGAAGGGGGAGCAAGTGAAAAGGTGGAGGGACATCCAATCCCTCTAAACTTCCATCCCGCCCTAGGATGATCTGAGGGCTCTCCGCTTCTTCCTTGAACAGAGGCCCAACCAGTCCCCATCCACCACCACCCTCCTCCGCCTGGCTGAAATTGTTCGCATTGAACAACTTCTCCTTCAACACCACTCACTTCCTCAAAATTAAAGGTGTTCCCGCATGAGTCCTATCTATGCCTGCCTTTTTGGGAGATATGTGGAACATTCGTTGTTCCAATCCTACACAGGCCCCCGCCATCACCTCTTCTTCTGGTTCATTGATGACTGTATCAGTGCCACTTCTTGCTCTCGCCCTGAACTGGAAAATTTTATTGACTTTGCTTCCAATTTCAACCCTTCTCTCACCTTCACATGGTCCATCTCTGACTTTTCCCTTCCCTTCTTTGACTTCTCTGTCTCCATTTCTGGGGATAAATCATCAACCAATATTCACGACAAGCCCACTGATTCCCATAGCTACACTTCCTCACACCCCACTTCCTGTCAGGAATTCCGTTCTCCCAGTTTCTCCATCTCCGTTGTATCTGTTTGGATGATAAAACCTTTCATACCAGCGCTTCTGATATGTCTTCCATTTTCTTCAACCAAGGATTCCCTCTCACTGTGGTTGACCAGGCCCTCAACTATGTCCATTCTATTTCACACACTTCTGTTCCCACCCCTCCCCCTCCCTCCCAGAACAATGATAGGGTTCCCCTTATCCTCACTTCCACCCCACCGGGCTCCATATTCAATGGATCATCCTTCGCCATTTCCATCACCTCCAGCGTGATGCTACCATAAAACACATCTTCCCCTGCTCTCTCCTTTCAGCATTCCAAAGAAACTGTTCCCTCTGTGACACCCTGGTCCACTCCTCAGCCACCCCAAAACCTCCTCCTTTTCCTCCGCATCTTTCCATGCAAGTGCCGGAGATGCAACATCTGCCCTTTTACCTCCTTCCTTCTCCTCATCCAAGACCTCAAACACTCCTTCTGAGCAAAACAGCAATTTATCTGTACTTCTTTCAATTTAGTATACTATATTCGCTACTCACAATGTGGTCTCCTCCAGATTGGGGAGACCAAACACAGACTGGGTAACCGCCTTGCAGAACACCTCCGTTCAGTCCTCGACCATGACCCTGTGCGTCCTATTACCAGTCATTTCAATTCTCCACTTTGCTCCCACCTTGACCTTTCTGTCCTTAGCCTCCTGCAGTGTTCCAATGAAGCTCAACCCAAGTTCGAAGAACAGCACCTCATCTTTTGATGGGGCACTTTACAGCCTTTTGGACTCAACATTGAGTTCAACCATTTCAGATCATAACTTCTGCCCCATTTTGTTTCATGTTTCTTTGCTGTTTTGGTTTTTTGTCTTGTTTCTTTCTTAATTCCTTTATTTTGCATTCAGACACCAGCTATCCCGCCATTCCCACCTCCTCTAGACAAATCTTTTGTTTCTTTATTTGTTCCATTATCACTCCCTTTGGCCTTGCACCATGAAACCTTTTGTCATTTAATCTCTCCTGCCCGCCGCCCTATCACAGACCTTCCCTTTTGTTCTTCTTCCTACCCTCCCCCTTTCACTTGCTTAAAACCTATTACCTTTCTAACTTTTCCCAGTTCTAATGAAAGGTCACAGACCTGAAACGTTAACTCTGTTTCTCTCTCTACAAATGATGCCAGACCTGCTGAGTATCTCAGAATAAGGGGTCAGCCATTTAGAACCAAGATGAGGAGAAATTTCTTCATTTAAAGGGATGTGGATCTTTGGAATTTTCTACCTCGAGACCTGTAAATGCTCAATCATTAAATATATTCAAGACAGAGGTCACTAGATTTTTGGATACTAAGGGAGTTAAGGGATATGGGGATAGTGCACAAAGGTGGAGTTGAGGTAAAAGGTCAGCCATCATCATATTGAATGGTGAAGTAGGCTCGAAGGGTTGAATGGCCTACTCCAGCTCTTATTTCTTATGTTCTTATGATAATTTTAACCAGAATATGCACTTCATAAGTGTAATGATGAAATTAAAGTATGATGCATGTGAAATTAATCAAATAATTCATGCTAAGAGAATCTACAGTCTGAGATACGTTTCATTTCACATTAATGCACAATGGAAAATTATCACGTAAATTTTCAGTATAAATGGTCAATAATTTCATTCAAAGAGTGTTATTCCATGGAGTTACAGAACAAGTTGGAGTCATCTTTTTCCACTATAAAGGTTATTGTCAGTAGATTCTGCTGAATTACAAGAAGAGCTGATACAGTCACAATAATCAGAAAGAGTAATCTAGATGGAGTTATTCTGTTGGGTAGAGTACCTTAGTGGTTATGTTACTGGACTAATAATCCAGAGATGTGAGTTCAAATCCCACCATGGCATTTTTTGAATTTGAGTTCACTTAATCAAGTAATAAAAACCTAATATTAGAAATGGTAACTATAAAGCTAATCAGATTGTCATAGAAACCTAACTGGTTCGCTAATGTCCTCTAGAGAAAGAAATCTACTGTCCTGACCCAGTCTGGCCCATGTGTGATTTCACACCACAGCAATGTGTTTGACTCTTAACTGCCCTCTGAAATGCTGACCAAATTGTATCAAACAAACTACTATGAACCACAACCAACGGATCAGATCAAACCTCTGCAGTGCTGCCACATCCAGTCATGAATGGGCAATTAAACAACTAATGCGAGGAAGAGACTTCATGAACATCCCCATCCTCAATGATGGGAGACTCCAACATCTCACAGTGGCGCAGTGGTTAGCACTGCAGCTTCACAGCTCCAGCGACCTGGGTTCAATTCTGGGTACTGCCTGTGTGGAGTTTGCAAGTTCTCCCTGTGTCTGCGTGGGTTTCCTCCGGGTGCTCCGGTTTCCTCCCACATGCCAAAGACTTGCAGGTTGATAGGTAAATTGGCCATTATAAATTGCCCCTAGTATAGGTAGGTGGTAGGGAAATATAGGGACAGGTGGGGATGTGGTAGAAATAAGGAATTAGTGTAGGATTAGTATAACATGGGTGGTTGATGGTCGGCACAGACTCGGTGGGCCGAAGGGCCTGTTTCAGTGCTGTATCTCTAAATAAATAAAAAAATAAAATCTTCAGCCAGAAGTGCCAAGTGCAAAATCCATCTCAGCCTCCTCCTGAGTTTCCCAGCATCACAAATGCCAGTCTTCAGCTAATTTGATTCACTCCATGTGATATCAAGAAATGGCTGAGTGCATGTTATTCAACAAAACCTATGGACCCTGACAACATCTCAACTGTGCTGCTGAAGACTAATGCTCCAGAACCAGCCGTGCCCCCTAGCCAACCTGTTCCAGTACAGCTACAACATTGACATCTACCCAACAAAGTGGAAAATTGCCCAGGTATGTCCTGTCCACAAAAAAAAGGACAAATCTAATCTGGCCAATTACCACATCAGTCTACTCTTAATCATTAGCAAAGCGATGGAAGGTACAGTCGACAGTGCTCTCACCAATAACCTGGTTACCAATGTTCAGTTTGGGTTCCATCAGGACCAATCAGCTCAAGGCCTCATTACAGCCTTGATCCAATCATGGGCAAAAGATCTGAATTCCAAAGGTGAGGTGAGAGTGACATCAAGCAGCATTTGATCAAGTGTGACACCAAGGAGCCCTAGTAAAATTTTAAGTCAATAGGGAAATGTGAAAACTCTCCACAGGTTGGAGTCATTCCTAACAAAAAGGAAGATGGTTATGGTTATTGGAGGCTAATCATCTCAGTCCCAGGACATCACTGCAGGAGTTCCTCTGGGTAGTGTGCTAGGCCCAACCATCTTCAGGTGTTTCATGAATGACCTTCCCTCCACCATATGGACTGAAGCAGTTCAAGAAGGTGACTCACCACCACCTTCTCAAGGGAATTTAGGGCTGGGTAATAAATGCTGGCCTAGACAGCAATGTCCACATCCCATGAAAGAATAAAAGAAGGTCAGAAGTGGGAATGTTCATCGATGATTGTATAGTATTCAGTTCCATTCGCAACTCATCAGATACAGAAGCAGTCCATGGCCGCAAGCAACAAGAACAGGACAACATTCAGGATTTAGCTGATAAGTGGCAAGTCACATGCATGCCACACAATTCCCAAGCAATGTCCATCTCCAGCAAGAGACAGTTCAACCACTTCCCGTTGACATACAATGACATTACTTCCATTGACATTCGGTATTCAGCATTGACCAGAAACTTAACTGCAGCAGCCATATAAACATAGTGGTTACAAGAGCAGGTCAGAGGCTGGATCTCCTGCAGTGAGTGATTCACCTCCTGACAACCTAAAGCTTTTCCACCACCTACAAGACACAAGTCAGGAGTGTGAGGGAATACTCTCCAATTTCCTGAATGAGTGCAGCTCCAACAACACTCAAGAAGCTCGACACTATCCAGGACAAAGCAGCCCACTTGATTGGTACCCCATCCACCACCTTAAACATTCACTCCCTTCACTACTGGCACACAGTGGCAGCAGCGTGTACCATATACAAGATGCACTGCAGCATCTCGCTAAGTCTTCTTTGAGAGCACCGTCTAAACCCTCGACCTCTACCATTTAAGATAAGAGTGCAGATGCATGGGAACACCAGCACATGAAAGTCCCCCTCCAAGTGACCCATCATCCTATCTTGGAAATATATCACCTTTCCTTCATCATCGCTGGATCAAAATCCTGGAACTCCCTAACAGCACTGTGGGAGTACCTACATCACACAGACTTCAGCAGTTCAAGGCGAAGGCTCATCACCATCTTTTCAAGGACAATTAGGGATGGGCAATAAATGTTGGCCTTGCCAGTGATGGCCACGTCCCATGAATGAATAAATACAATATAGGGAAAAGTGATAAAATGAAAGAATGACCTCCATACTAATGCTATTCAACTGGTGGCAACACTTGCCATACTGAAGTCATGATACAATAAGATAGACTTTATACTAACAGCTATCTTATAAAATATTGCATTAAATGTGGTGCAACACCAAATTTTTATGTTGTGTGGAGGGTTCATACGTTTGGAAGTTAGAAATGCAAGTGAATATATTCCTCACCAGTCACTGTTGACCAGTATTTCATTAGATTCAAGAACACAAGGCACGGTGTAGATTATTCATTGAATACTCGGAGGAATGGATTATTGTTTTTAGTTTTCATTCAAGTGAATTATAACTTGTCAGGGCAGAGGGGCTGTGAGCGCATCATTTATTTCCATGGAATAAAATGGATTAAGTTTATCTTCATCTGCTACTTTAAAGCTAGTGATTGAACTTCAATCCTTTGTTTATGTTGGCACTCTATCTTTTAGTCTTTTTCTGTGAACCATGTCAATAAAAAGATATAAATAAAAGTCTGAGTAGAGTGCTTAAATGCTGGACAGGGAGTACAATGTCATGGATCTTGAATCAGCATTTATCCTATTAGATGTTGCACTAACATCGGGTAGGTACAATAATGGCTACTTAGAATAAGAAGTCTTCAACAAATTCTCATTAATATTAAATATAACTGTTTTAATGATTCACTATAAATATCTAAAATAAGAGGCAACTAACAGCTTAGTCAGAACACAAGAAACCAAGGAACATAGGTTTTACATTTATCTATGCCAACTGTAATTTACCTGATCATTTAGCATGATATAATGCTGAAGAGTGCTCTAAATGTATCATAGTAACTGCGCTTCTTTGCTACATGCTAATTGAACTTTACTTTGCACATTACTTCAAAGACACAGTACTTCACTTCCAAACAAACCAAAAAGCTGCTGCTGAAGATTTGTAAAAGCATTGACTACATTGCTCTTTGAATTCAACAGTCCTTGGTGTTTTTGATATGAAAAATTGTCAATGCCAGAAGTGTTCTTTATGGTATATGGTGCCAGAGGACTGGAGGACAGCTAATGTTGTACCATTATTTAAAAAGGGAGAAAGGGATAGACCGAGTAATTACAAGCCAGTGAGCATTACCTCGGTTGTGGAAATTATTGGAAAATATTCTGAGGGACAGAATGAATCTTCAATTAGAAAGAAACAGATTAATCAAAGACAGTCGGCAGGGATTTGTTAAGGGAAGGTCATGTCTGACTAACATGATTGAATTATTTGAGGAGGTAAGAAGGAGGGTGGATGAGGGTAGTGCATTTGATGTAGTCTATATGGATTTTTGATAAGGTTCTACATTTCAGACTGGCCACGACAGTAACAGCCCATGGGATCCAAGGCAAAGTGGCAAGTTGGATCTAAAATTGGCTCAGAGGCAGGAAGCAAAAGGTAATGGTCGATGGGTGTTTTTGTGACTGGAAGGCTGTTTCCAGTGGGGTTCCGCAGGGCTTAGTACTAGGTTCCTAGCTTTTTGTGGTATATATCAATAATTTGGACTTGAATGTAGGGGTATAATTAAGAAGTTTGTAGATGATACAAAAATTGGCTGTGTGGTTGATAATGAAGAAAAAGGTTGTAGACTGCAGGAAATTATCAATGGACTAGTCAGGTAGGCAGAATAATGGCAAATGGAGTTCAGTCCGGAGACATGTGAAGTAATGCATCTTGGAAGGGCAAACAAGGAGAGGGAATACACAATAAATAGTAGGCTATTGAGGAGTGTAGAAAAACAGAGGGACCTTGGAGTGCATGTCCAGAGATCCCTGAAGATGGACAGGTAGATAAGGTGGTTAAGAAGGCATAGGGGTTACTTGCCTTTATTAGCCGAGGCATAGAATATAAGAGCAGGGAGTTATGCTGGAACTGTATAAAACATTGGTTAGGCCACAGCTGGAGTACTGCATGCAGTTCTGGTCATCACACTATAGGAAAAATGTGATTGCATTAGAGAGGGTACAGAGGAGATTAATGAGGATGTTGCCTGGGCTGGAGAATTTTAGTTATGAGAAAAAATTGGATAGGCTAGGGTTGTGTTCTTTAGAACACAGTAGGCTGAGGAGAGACTTAATTGAAGTGTATAAAATTATGAAGGATCTAGACAGAGTGGATTGGAAGGCCCTATTTCCCTGGGCTGAGAGGTCCATAATCAGGGGTCATAGATTTAAGGGAAGCAGTAGACGGTTTAGAAGGAATTTGAGGGGAAATGTTTTCACCCAGAGGGTAGTGGAGATCTGGAACTCACTTCCTGAAAGGGTGCTAGAGGCAGAAACCCTCATAACATTGAAAAGGTAACAGACCTGAAACGTTAACTCTGTTTCTCTCTCCACAGATGCTGCTAGACCTGCTGAGTATTTCCAACATTTTCTGTTTTTATTTCATGTGACATTGGCCTGGTTTTGTAGCAATTATTAGGATAAATAAAATCCTAATCTAGCACAGAACCCTTAGATATCCACTTGAAGTGCCGTAACCAACAAAGGCAACGGACCAAGAGCTGGAAAGTAGGATTAGGGTGGATGACTCCTTTATATCCAGTGCAGACACAATGGGCTGAATGGCCTCCTTCCATGCTGTAAATTTCTGTGATTCAATGATGGTGTGGATTTTGTACTGTAGTTGGCTTTGTCTACTAAGTGTAACTGTATATTGGAAAAGGGTTCTGTACCAGATTCTGTGTTGGGTGTTGCATATCTTTTCAAAATAATCAATTTTTTCAATGGTTTTATCAAGGGTTCCTGGTCAGAGACTCGCCTGGCCAAACTCCGCCGCTTCTGGAGGTTACAGTGATCTCCAACTTCGCCATTATCTTCTTGCCCTGTGTGGGATCGGAATTCCTGTCAAGACAGGAGAGAAACCTCTTTCATGGATATTAGCTTTGGAGCCTGGATTACCTCACCTTGGTGGAGTTCATTGTTCTCAGTCAGGAAAATCACATCAGCACTAAATGGATCTATCTGGACCAGGCAGGTAACAGAGAAAAGAGATTAAAAGGTGCTAAGTGCTGACCATCCAGCAGGATGGCTTTAGGAATTGTGTTATGTGTTCATGATTTTTCGATAAGGATCATCATAAAAAGGACAAGATCGAAGGGTTTGGCACTGCAGTTATGTGAAAAAGGACGGGGACTGGTCATCTCAGGTCCAGGCCAACAATCAACATTGGTAATGACTAGCCGTGTGGGTGATGGTAAGTTTGTCAGTCAAATCTTGAAGGGGTTTGTACTGTGGGGGCTGCAGTTGAGAAGGAGGGTCAGGAAGGGTTAACCTGGCTCGTGGACCTACAAATTCTCACCGGAAGGACCAACCGTGTGGAGGATTGTAAGTTATCAGCCAAATCCAAGGGGTATTTGGGGCCAAGAGTTTTAAAACAATTTTAAGTGTAGCAACCAAATCCTGGGAGGGTTTTGGGTTTTGAACTGAGTGAATTTGGGGCAGAAAGGAGGGGTTTTGCCTGTGGTTTTTTTCGAAAAGGTTTATTTTATAAGTCATGATGACTTGTGTGTTTGGGTTAGTGCCGAGGTTGAATCATGGAGGGATTTAAATTGGACTAACCAATAAAGGTGTCATGTCGTGTCCTTTAAATTAGTTTAGAAGTCTTTGTAACAAGGTTTTTGTTTTTTTAAATAAACAAATTTGTGGTTTAGCCTAACCCTGTGTCGTGTGCAATTTTGTTCCTGTAATTCCCAAGTCCAAGAACTGTAGTAAGGGGGTATGGGAATGGAACCTCTTACAACTGCAACCAATTCTGTACACCCTCCTGAATCTTCATTCCCACAGAAATACCTCCATTAGTGTCTCCTTCGATACTCTACCCTCAAATAGCTTCTGAGCTTCACTCGCCCACCACACCTGTCTCTGAAATTGGACAACAGTTTGTTGAAGTCCCATACTGACTCCACACTACCTATGTCAATGTTATCCCACCACGGATCTGCTGGATTCTATTCTGGACTCTGTCCTTTTGTTTCCTATTTCCCCTTTACGATCAGGATTTTATTTCTCCTAATAATTGCTCTGTAACCAGGCCTATATAACATGAAATAAAAACAGAAAATGCTGGAAATAGTCAGCAGGTCTGGCAGCATCTGTGAAGTGAGAAACAGAGTTAACATTTCAGGTCTGTGACCTTTCATCAGAAATGAGAAAAGTTAGAAGTGTAATAGATTTTGAGCAAGTGAAAGAGGGGAGAGTGGGAAGAAGAACAAAAAGGAAGGTCTGTGATAAATTGAGGGCAGAACAGATTAAATGACAAAAGGTTTCATGGTGCAAGGCCAATGGGAATGGGAATGGGATAAATAACAAAACACAAGATGCATCTAGATGAGTTGTGAATGGTAGGATAGCAGCCATCTGAATGCAAAGTAAAGGGATTAAGAAAAAAACAAGAGAAAAACCGAACCAGCAAAAAAACATGAAACAAATTTGGGGCAGAGGTTATGATCTAAAATTGTTGAACTCAACGTTGAATCCGGAAGGCTGTCAGCTGCCCAGTCAAAAGATGAGGTGCTGTTCCTCGAGCTTGTGTTCAACTTCATTGGAATACTGTAGCAGGCCAAGGACTGAAAGGGTAGAGTGTGAGCAAGGTGGAGAATGGAAATGACAAGCGGCAGGAAGTTCGGGGTTGCACTTGCGGACTGAACAGTGGTGTTGTGAAGGTATGAGGGTCAACCATGGCTAACAAAGGAAGTTAAGGATTGTATAAGATTAAAAGAAAAGGCCTATAAAGTTGCCAGAAATAGTAGTAAACCTGAGGCTTGGCAGGATTTTAGAATACAGCAAAGGAGGACCAAGAAATTGATAAAGAAAGGGAGAACAGAATATGAAAGGAAACTAGCAAAAAACATAAGAATGGACTGTAAAAGCTTCTATAGGTACATAAAAAGGAAATGTTTGGTTAAGAAAAATGTGGGTCCATTATAGGCAGAGTCAAGAGAATTTATAAGGGAGAATAGAGAAATGGCAGAGAAGCTAAATGATTATTTTGTGTCTGGCTTCACTGAGGAAGATACAAGAAATCTTCCAGAATTAAAGATCCAAGGGACTAGGGAGAATGAGGAATTGAAGGAAATTAGTATCAGTTGCAAGGTTGTATTGGAGAAATTAATGGGGTTGAAGATTGATAAGTCCCCAGGATCCGATATTCTACATCCCAGAGTGTTGAAAGAAGTAGATATGGAGATAGTGGATGGATTGGTGATCAGCTTCCAAATTCTATACACTCTGGAACGGTTCCTGCAGATTGGAAGGTAACAAATGTCATCCCACTATTTAAGAAGGGAGGGAGAGAGAAAACAGGCAACTACAGACCTGTTAGCCTTACATCAGTAGTAGTGAAAATGTTAGAATCTATTCTAAAGGATGTGATAAATGGACACTTGGATAATAATGATCTGATTGGGCATAGTCAACATGGGAATGGGAAATCATGTTTGATGAACCTGTTGGAATTTTTTGAGGATGTTACTAACAGAATTGATAAAGGGGAGTCAGTGGACGTATTATACTTGGATTTTCAGAAGGCTTTTGATAAAGACCCCCACAGGAGATTGGTTAGCAAAATTAAAGTACATGGGATAGGAGGTAATATGGATTAAGGATTGGTTAACAGGCAGAAAACAGAGATTAGGAATAAATGGGTCATTCTTGTGTTGGCAGGCTGTGCCTAGTGGGGCACTGCAAGGATCAGTACTTGGGCCCCAGCTGTTCACAATATATATCAATGATTTGGATGTGGGGGCCAAATGTAATATTTCCAAGTTCGCAGATGATACAAAACTAGGTGGGAATGTGTGTTGTGAGGAAGATGCAAAGCAGCTTCAAGGGGATTTGGACACACTTAGTGAGTGGGCAAAAACATGGCAGATGGAATATAATATAAAAGCAAGAAATGCTGGAATTACTCAGCAGGTCTGGCAACATGCTGTTTTTCCAGCATTTTTTGTTTTATTTCAGATTTCCAGCATCTGCAGTATTTTGCTTTTATTATGGTAGGAGGAACATATGTGCAGAGTATTTCTTAAATGGTAAGAGAGTAGAAAGTGTAGATGTACAAAGGGACTTGGATGTCCTCGTCAATAAGTCACTGAAAGCTAACATGCAGGTGCAGTAAGCAATTAGGAAGGCTAATGGTATGTTAGCCTTTATCGCAATAGGATTTGAGTACAGAAGTAGTGAAGTCTTGCTTCAATTGTATAGAACCTTAGTTAGACCGCACCTACAGTACTGTGTGCGGTTTCGGTTCCCTTACCTTAGGAAGGATGTTATTGCTTAAAGGGATAGACAGGGTAGATGTTTCCCCGGTTGGGGAGTCTAGAACCAGGGGACACAATTTCAAAATAAGGGGGAAGCCACTTGGGACAGAGATGAGGAGACATTTCTTTACTCAGAGCGTTGTAAATCTTTGAAATTCTCTACCCCAGAGGGCTGTGGAAGCTCAGGCATTGAGTATGTTTAAAGTAGAGATTGACAGATTTCTAAATGCCAATGACATAAAGGGATATGGATATAATGTGGGGAAAAGGCATTGAAGTGGGTGATCAGCCATGATCGTATTGAATGACGGAGCAGGCTCGATGGGCTGAATGGCCTACTCCTACTCCTATGTTCCTACGCTCTGCAAAGCAGTTACCCAGTCTACATTTGGTCTCCCCCAGTGTACAGGAGACCACATCGTAAGCAGCGAATACAGTGTACTAAATTGAAAGAAATACAAGTAAATCGCTGTTTCACTTGGAAGGGGTGTTTGGGGCCTTGGACGGTGGGAAAGGAAGCGGTAAAATAACAGGTGGTGCATCTTCTGTGCTTGTATAGAAAGGAGCCGTGGGAAAGGGAGGGAGTGTTGGGGATGACTGAGGAGTGGACCAGGGTGTCACAGAAGGAATGGTCCCTTTGGAATGCAGAAAGGGAAGGGGAGGGTAGTGGCATCACACTGGAGGTAGCAGAAATGGTGGAGGATGATCTGTTGAATATGGAGGCTGGTGGGCCTGAAGGTGAGGACAAGGGGAACCCTTTCGTGGTTTTGGGAGTGAGGGGAAGGGGTGAGGGAAAAAGTGTATGAAATAGAACGGACACGATTGAGGGCCCTATCAACCATGGTGGGGGGAAATATCCTTGGCTAAGGGAAAAGGAAGACATATTAGAAGCCCTGGTATGGAAAGTTGCATCATCCAAACAGATGCAATGGAGATGGATAAACTGGGAAAATGGAATACAGTCCATGCAGGAACTGGGGTGTGAGGAAGTGTAGTCAAGGTAGCTGTGGGATTCAGTGCATTTATAGTGAATATTGTCTGATAGCCTATCCCCAGAATTGGAGAAGAGAAGACCTGGAAGGGAAGGGAAGAGTCACAGATAGACCATGTGAAGGTGAGACAAGGGTGGAATTTGGAAGCAAATTTTCCAGTTCAGGGCGAGAGCAGGAAATGGCGCCAATATAGTCATCAATGTTCTGGAAAAAGAGGTGACAGAGGGGCCCTGAGTAGGACTGGAACAAGGCATGTTTCCCATATCCCACAAAAAGGCAGGCATAGCTAGGACCCATGTAGGTACCCATAGCAACACCTTTTATTTAGAGGAAGTGAGTGGAATTGAAGGAGAAATTTTTCAATGTGAGAACAAGTTTAGCCAGGCAGAGGTGGGTGGTGGGTGCGGACCGTTTGGGCCTCTGTACAAGGAAGAAGCGACAGCCCTCAGACCATCCTGGTAGGGGATGGAGATAGAACAAAGAACAAAGAAAATTACTGCACAGGAACAGGCCCTTCGGCCCTCCAAGCCTGCGCCGATCCAGATCCTCAGATGTAGAGAGATTGGACATCCATGGTGACGAGGAAACAGCTAGCGCCACGGAACTGGAAACCTAAAGTGAAGGAGGGCATTGGAAGAGTCAAGGATGTAGGTGGGAAGAGATTGGACAAGGGGAGAAGAAATAGAATCACGATAGGAAGTAATCAGTTCAGTGGAACAGGAACAGGCTGAAACAATGGGTCTCCCAGGGCAGTCCTGTTTGTGTATTTTGGGAAGGAGGTAGAAGCAGGCTGTTCGGGGTTGGGGAACTATGAGGTTGGAGGTGGTGGAGGGACAATCTCACCTACAGAGGAGGTGAGGTCAGTGACAGTCCTGGATACCATAGCTTGATGTTTGGCAGTAGGTCCTAGTCCAGGGAGAGGTAGGAGGAAGTGTCAGAGTTGGTGTTCGACCTCTGTTAGATAGAGGTCAGTGCGCCAGACAACACCAGCACCACCGTTGTCAGTAGGTTTGATAACGATGTTTGGGTTGGACCTGAGAGAACGGAAGGCAGCAAGATGGAGGTAGGTTAGAGTGAGTGAAGGGAACAGAGAAATTGAGACGGCCAATCTCTCCACAAATACTGCCAGACTTGCTGAGTATTTCCAGCACTTTTTGTTTTTATTTCACATTTCCAGTATCCGCAGTATTTTGCCTTTGAAATTTGAATTTTGCCTGTGTTCATTCACATGTGCATTTTGGCCCCAGCTCCAGACCCCAGCCCATTGCTTCTAGTTCCACTTTTTTCTCCCTCTTTTGCTTTTCTGTTTACCCTTCCGAAATCCCTCACTCCTGTCATCATGCCTCCTTTAATGTACACTGCCCTCCTAAATCCCTACCACAACCCTTCAGTACTCCTTAACCTTCTTACTTTCCGGTTACCATCCCAGTCTTGACTCACTCTTAGATATCTCTACAGCTTCCCTCAGTGCCTCTATTAGCATCATCCAAAAGGCCCATCGAGACACTCGGTGCTGCCTCATTACAAACAAGAAGTCCAACTGTCCCATCCTACTCATCTCCAATTTTAATTGTTCTACCACTGGTGACCATGTCTTCAGCTGCCTGGGCCCTAAGCTCTGGAATTCCCTCTCTAAACCTCTCCATTTCTCTACCTCGCTTTCATCCTTTAAGACGCTCCTGAAAACCTACCTCTTTTACCAAGCTTTTGGCCACCTGCCCTACTAACACCTTACATGCGTCGGTGTCAAACTTTTCTTTACAATGCTCTTGTAAAGCCCCTTGGGACATTTTATTACATTAAAGGCACCAAATAAATACAAGTTACTGTTGTAAGAAGTCAACTGAAGCAAGTTATCAATAATAATGCAAAAGTTTCACCCTGGACTATTGTTCTGAAGGAGTCAGCAATTCTAGAGATGCAGGCAAGTCAAAAGATAGGAACAACCAGCTTTTAGAATATCGAATGTGACAGGTAAACAGAGACTATTATTTATTTGTGAATTTCAGTAAATTTAGTGTAAGTTCAGTGTTAGTGCTGAATCTTTTACAGTAGCACAGCAGGAGTGTAGATGAAATAAGATTCAGGTCAGTATGTGCTGAGTTTACAGCCAACCTTTACCCACAGAACAAATCAGACACCAACCAGCACATGTCATATTTGTGACAGTGTCAGCACATGAATAGTGATACTTTTCTGGTGTTTTCTTACAAGCTACCAAACTACAGCAAGGTAAAAGCAACATGTTAAACTAAGCACACTTAAGAGAATTTTCCTGAATCATTTAAAACTGTTTAAGAAATTGTACAACAGAAATTTCTTATTAATATCTTATTGTGAATTCCTTGCAAGTGCAAAACAGGTAACCCTGAGCAGGCATTCAATGGACAACTGCAAATGATTGAACAATAATACAAGAATGCTCCTTGCAGAGTTGGTTGCTAGGGGAAACGCAAACGGTTTCATCTGATTTACAAGGAAAATAAATGAAATTGAGAATTGTTTGCTATTTAGACTTAGAAGATACACTCGGTCACAAGAATCTCGAGGAGTGAGAAAGGGGTTCAGGAGAGGTGATGGCAAACATGGATATTGAAAAAAAAGTCATGTAATTAAGAAGCTTACATAGTTAATCTTCTCATGTATATATAATCCTCTATCTCAGTGCTACTGGCTGTGGCTCTGTATAAAAATTGGACAAGGATTTTGCAAGCTTAAAAGACCATCATGCACAAGGAATCACCCAGAGCTATTTTTCAAGGCAAAATGCAGAATTCATAATTATCCATTGCATACAGTTTAATATGAAGACACATTCCCTGTACATTCAATTGCTGTCTAAATGATGTCACTCAAAGAGGCAGGACATTTGGACAGGTTCAACCTTAACTTAAAACAGTCAGAGAATGGCCCAGAAAACATATCGACTAACTTAAAATTGCAGCATAGCATATGAATCACACAAATGTTATCTTCTTTACATCATTCATTATTAAGCAGCTTACTCCTTAAAAAAAGCTACATGTACACAGACACACCTAGATATTAAATCAATACATTGCATTTACAATTAATTTTATGCAGCAGTTGAATGACTAAAACTAATAAGGGGCAATGCCAATGTCATATTTATTGTTTTTCTTGAGAAAATCATCTTCATCAATAATAATCTCTACTGGGGCTCTGAAATGCATGCTGATATAAATCAGGCTGTATAAATAAAGGCTGCAGATTCTAGAGTTCCATTGTCCATTAATGGGCTTTTTTCCTGTTTTGATGCTTTTGTCATGTATATGAAGGCCATTATGTGGTTCAGGGGTTGGGGGAACAGATAAAGAGCAAGGGGAAGATCAGGGATCTCCGATGCATCAATATTCAAACGGCAAAGATATTTCCCCTGAGGTGATAGCAGAGGCCGTGGTGTTATTACAGATGCTATCCATTATCTCTTGCTGTACTTGATATTAAGACAATAATGGAAAGAAAAGGATTATGTGCTTACGTTAGAAAATGTGAAAGTAATTCTGAAAATAGGAAATGAATGAATGCAGTCTTTCTTCAGACAGCTCCTGTTTATTTAGCACGATGAATCTCACACACAACTGAAGGAATTTTAAAATCCTGCTGGAGGAGAAAGAACCACAAATAATTCCTGAATGAATCTGGGTGCGGCATTTGCTTAACCCTTTCAGGGAAACTATCCTTTAAGGCTCTACAGTTTATGTTCAGGAAGAGAGTGAATTCAGGCCAGTACTTGGAGAAATCCAGATTTGGCTGGTTTGATCAGGCCAATATAAAAACTCAAACTCAGAATTTCAGCTAGAAAGCCATTTTTCTTTCCAACAAATAGCAGAAAAGAAGTAAAATGATAAACTAGGGCTAGAATTTCAGGCAGGTCATGTCTGGGCGGCACAGTGGCGCAGTGGTTAGCACTGCAGCCTCACAGCTCCAGTGACCTGGGTTTGATTCTGGGTACTGCCTGTGTGGAGTTTGCAAGTTCTCCCTGTGATCGTGTGGGTTTTTGCCGGGTGCTCTGGTTTCCTCCCACAGCCAAAGACTTGCAGGCTGATAAATAAATTGGCCATTATAAATTGCCCCTAGTATAGGTAGGTGGTAGGAATATGGGATTAATGTAGGATTAGTATAAATGGGTGGTTGATGGTCAGCACAGACTCAGTGGGCCGAAGAGCCTGTTTCAGTGCTGTATCTCTAAATTTAAAAAAATGTGAGAGAATAACATTTTGTTGTGTTGATTAAACCTGAGCAGATAGAGTATATCTGGAGCTCTTGGTATGTAGCCGCCTGCACTGCCATCACTCCCTGGGTCTTTAGAGCAGATATAAGTCATCACAGACTAATCAGCCAGTTAGATCACCCTGTGCAAATCATAAGGTACCTTTTAAGATACAGGAGAACAATGAATTGCCCAATTCCAATATGCACATTTAGACTATGATATACTGTTAACACTGAGAAAGCAGATAAGCATTAACAAAAATGGAGCAAAAGTCAAAGGCCTAAAAATTTGATGATGTTTTGTCCATTTTACATATGTAATAAGGATGCAAAATTGCCCGATATATTGGTGGACTTGTGTGCACACATTCTGAGCTGGAGATGGGCCCTCACCATATTGGTATAAACATCAAAGTATGCAGTCATCTCCAGAGATTAGACATTATGCATATGCAAATAGGAGGTGTAACACCAGTGTGATGTCGCTTTTATTATATTGGGCTGCCGGGGCAACTGCGTTCAGGAATACCACAATTACCAAGCAATCCTTAATGGGACTGCTACAAGTCACCATCATAAAGATAAGTGGCTGCAGGAGTGTGGAATACCACACCTCAGCACCTACAGGCAGTGGTCGCGATGGTGGTCCCACGGGCCATCGATCTGGTCGGGGGGTAATGACTGCCGTTCCTCCGGCCTGGGTATTCTGCTGCGGGGAGGTAACTTCACCATCTCCGAAGTTACGGAGGTGGTGGGCGGCCGCCTCCTCGTAGCAGACGTGATGTACAACAACAGTCCGCTCCGGTTGATCAACGTGTACGCCCCGGTACAACGCAGCGAGCGGCTGACCGTCTTCCAGCAGCTCCCACTGCTGCTGGCGACGTCCAGGCCGGTCATCCTAGGCGGTGACTTCAACTGCATCATCGATGCGGCTGGACGATCCGGCAGTGACGACAGCAAACTGGACGCTACGTCCAGATTCCTAATAGAAACAGTTAAGGATGCCAAACTGCACGACGTCTTCAGCAAACCTGCAGACGGAGCGCAGCGCAGATACACATGGTCAAGATCGGACGGGTCTGCCCGTTCCAGGATTGACTTCCTGTTTGTGTCCCGTGCTGTCACGGTCGGATCCACCGACGTCAAGCCGGTGTTTTTCTCCGACCACTGCCTCTTACTGGCCGACTGTCACTTACAGGACGACCAGCGGGTTGGCAGAGGGACGTGGAAGCTCAATGCGACACTGCTGACCCCAGAGAACGTTGAGGAACTCAAAAGGGATTACAATGGTTGGAGGACCATGAAACCCCTCTTTGAGTCTCCAGTTCACTGGTGGGAAGCGATTAAGGAGAACATCAAGAGGTTCTTCATCCACAAAGGTGTTCAGAAGGCGAGAGAGAGACAGAGGGAACTGTCCCGACTCCAGAAAATTATGCAAAATCTACTCCGGTTGCAGTCAATGGGGGTCGAGGTCAAGGAGGACCTCCAAGAGGTGAAGAGCCAGCAGGCTCTTTGCCAAGGAGGCCTCCAAGATCATCTTCCGGTCCAGAGTCCGCTCCATCGAGCAGGATGAGACGTGCTCGCGTTACTTCTTCCAAAAGGTACACAGAGAGAGCTCTGTTATCAGCAGCCTGAAGGAAGAAGATGGCTCGGTAACGTCTTCGCAGTCCGACATACTAAGGATCAGCAAATCCTTTTATGCTGGGCTGTATGACGCGAAGCCCACAGACAGCAGAGCCTCCCAGTCCTTCCTGTCATCTATCACAGAGGTCTTAGATGACAGCAGGAGGGAGGGACTGGACAAGCCGCTAACTCTGGACGAGCTGACAAAGGCCGTCGAGTCTTTCGAGGCGAGTAAAACTCCCGGGAGCGACGGCTTACCGGTCGAGTTGTACTCGGCCCTGTGGGACTGGGTCGGCCCGGACCTGCTGGAAGTATACGAGAGTATGCTCCTGGCCGGCAGCATGTCAGAATCCATGAGAAAAGGCATCATCACCCTCATTTACAAGCAGAAGGGGGAGAGGGCAGAAATCAGAAATTGGCGGCCCATCTCACTGCTTAATGTTGATTACAAAATTCTGTCCAAAGTCATAGCCAGTCGAGTCAAGTCTGCTCTGGAGTTGGTGATTCACCCCGATCAGACCTGTACTGTACCCGGCAGGAAGATCTCTGATAGTCTCGCGCTACTCAGGGATACGATCGCCTACGTACGGGACAGGAGGGTGGACACCTGCCTCATCAGCCTGGACCAGGAGAAGGCTTTTGACAGGATATCGCACACCTACATGATGGACGTGCTTTCCAAAATGGGGTTTGGGGAGGGAATCTGCAATTGGATCCAACTGCTCTACGCAAACATCAGTAGCGCAGTGTCAATCAACGGGTGGGAATCTGAAAGTTTCCCGATCAAATCTGGAGTCAGACAGGGCTGTCCTCTGTCCCCGGTCTTGTTTGTTTGCTGTATTGAACCCTTTGCTGAGTCTATTAGGAAGGATGCGAGCATAAGAGGGGTGACAATCCCAGGCAGCGGAGGCACAAAGGTCAAAACCTCCCTGTACATGGATGACGTCGCCGTTTTCTGCTCGGATCCGCTGTCCGTGCGCAGACTGATGAGCATCTGCGACCAGTTCGAACTGGCCTCGGGAGCCAAAGTTAACCACGGCAAGAGCGAGGCCATGTTCTTTGGCAACTGGGCTGACCGATCCTTTGTCCCCTTCACCGTCAGGTCAGATTACCTGAAGGTGCTGGGGATATGGTTCGGAAGGGCCGGGGCGTGCACCAAAACATGGGAGGAGCGAGTAGCCAAGGTACAACAAAAGTTGGGCATGTGGGGGCAGCGATCTCTCTCCATTGTGGGTAAGAACCTGGTCATCAGGTGCGAGGCGCTCACGTTGTTGCTCTACGTGGCACAGGTCTGGCCCATATCCCACCCCTGCGCCGTGGCAGTCACCCGAGCCATTTTCCGCTTCGTCTGGGGATCTAAAATGGACCGGGTCCGGAGGGACACGATGTTCAAATCTCTGGACAAGGGCGGGAAAAATGTACCCAACGTGGCCCTCATCCTGATGACCACCTTCGTGTGCGGCTGCATCAAGCTGTGTGTAGATCCCCAGTACGCAAACTCCAAGTGTCACTACGTGCTGAGGTTCTATCTGTCCCCGGTGTTGCGAAGGATGGGCCTGGTCACATTGCCGCGGAACGCTCCGTGCAGTTGGGCGGTGCCGTACCACCTATCCTTCGTGGAGCAGTTTCTGCGGGAAAACACCTTTGACCACCGGTCCATCAGGCAGTGGTCTGCACGGAATGTCCTCAAGGCCCTACGGGAAAAGGAAACGGTGGATCCTGTCGGATGGTTCCCCGAGCAGACCGTCAAAGTCATTTGGCGGAATGCCTCATCACCAGAACTTTCAAACAAGCACCAAGACGTAGCTTGGCTGGTGGTGAGAAGGGCCCTCCCCGTCAGATCCTTCGTGCACACCCGAAGTCTCGCCCCCTCCGCACAGTGCCCCTGCGTTGGCTGTGGTGGGGAAGAGACGGCCGCCCACCTCCTCCTGGAATGTGCCTTTGCAAAGCAGGTGTGGAAAGAGATGCAGTGGTTTTTGTCAAGGTTCATCCCAAGCAGCTCTGTAACACAGGAGTCTGTGCTCTACGGGCTGTTCCCAGGGACGCACACCGAGACAAACATCAACTGCTGCTGGAGGACTATCAATTCGGTGAAAGACGCCCTTTGGTCTGCCCGAAACTTGCTGGTCTTCCAGCGCAAAGAGTTGTCCACCACCGAATGTTGCAGACTGGCACATTCCAAGGTCCAGGACTACGTGCTGAGGGACGCACTAAAGCTTGGGGCAGCCGCAGCAAAGGCTCAATGGGGAAAGACCACAGTGTAAGGTCCCCCCACCAAGCTGGACTGAGGGGCTGGATCCATGGGAAACCCCTCGAACTGTATCGTTAATATTCTCAATTGCTGTAAATGTAAAACTGTAATTGACATGACAATTGTGAAACGGAAGGGTCGGGAAGAAACTCATGACAGTATTGAAGGAAACTGATCTCCCTTGCAATGTTTGTATTTTTTGGTGCTGTTTGGAAACTGTTTGGCAATGTAATTTTTACAGATTTTTATGAATAAAGTATATTTTGGAAATAAAAAAAAAGATAAGTGGCTGGTGGGGAAGAGACGGTTGCCCACCTCCTCCTGGAATGTGTCTTTGCAAAGCAGGTGTGGAAAGAGATGCAGTGGGTTTTGTCGAGGTTCATCCCAAGCAGCTCTGTAACACAGGAGTCTGTGCTCTCCGGGCTGTTCCCAGGGACGCACACCGAGACAAACATCAACTGCCGCTGGAGGACTATCAATTCGGTGAAAGACGCCCTTTGGTCTGCCGGAAGCTTGCTGGTCTTCCAGCGCAAAGAGTTGTCCACGACCGAATGTTGCAGACTCGCACATTCCAAGGTCCAGGACTACGTGCTGAGGGACACACTAAAGCTTGGGGCAGCCGCAGCAAAGGCTCAATGGGGAAAGACCCCAGTGTAAGGTCCCCCCACCAAGCTGAACTGAGGGGCTGGACCCATGGGAAACCCCTCGAACTGTATCGGAGAAATTTTGTGTGCTGTAAATGTAAAAATGTATATGGCATGACAATGAAATGGAAGGGTTGTGAGGCAACTCATGATTGTATAGAAGGTAACTGATCACCTTTGCACTGTCTGTATTCTTTGACTTGATGCTGTTTTAAACTGTTTGGGAATGTAATTTTTGCAGATTTTTATGAATAAAGTATATTTTGGAAATTAAAAAAAAGATAAGGGCTTCTTGGCCTTTTGGCTAAGATCAAGTGTAGTATCTGTTCTTATCAGTGCTTACTTGGTTGAGAAGAGACCATGATCATTGCCTTTTGATCCTGGGGAAGCTTTGAGTAAAATGGCTATAACCAATCTTCGAGCTTCGGGCCAGGGAGTGCGCAACACCGTTCGGGTGGTCATGAAAGACAAGGAAGGAGATGCACCGGTCGATCGCACCTTCTTCATCAAGAAAATTCTCTTCGATTGCTGCGGATTTCAAGCGACGGACGTTTTCTGCCTGCAGGATTTCCCCAGCAGTGGATACTTCGATGTGACGTTCCGGAACGTGGCGGGATGCATCAAGTTCCTGAAGGCGTTCAAGGAGAAAGGGGACCGGGCGCCACTGTCGATCGTCACAGCGGAGCCGCTCTTCACGCTTCCGTCACAACGGGACCGGGTGGTGACGATTCACCTTTACAACCCCCATGTTCCGGTGGTGGATGTACTCACCTTACTCGCCAGGTACGTCGAGGTGGCCGGCAGCAGCACTGATGTCAAGGACCCCTTTGGGATTTGGACCAGCAAGCGGCAGGTCAAGGTGACCTTGAAGGTCGATCCCAGTGGAACCATCATCCACCCTCCCTCCAGCTTCGCTATCGGGGGAAGTCGAGGCTTCTTGGTCTACGCTGGGCTGCCCAGAGTTTGCCGCACCTGTGGCAAATCTGGTCATGTGGCGGCCAACTGCAGCACGGTTGTTTGCAAGAACTGCAAAGAGGAAGGCCATCAGACCAAGGACTGTAAGCAGACTAAGTGTTGCAACTTGTGTGGTGCGGCAGGCCACCTCTACAAAACCTGCCCCAAACGTTACCTCAGTTATGCTCAGGCGGCAAGGTCCAAGAAAAGGCCGGGAGAAGGTTCGATGAAGGCGTCCGGTGTTCGAAAGGAGACAAGCAACCTTCTCCACAGTGAGGAACTTCAACCTGAGAAGGAGAAGGAAGGGGAGGCAGCTGAAACCAGCGACCCAGCACCTACCCTGTGCCCGGAAACCCCTCCTCCACAGACAGAATCAATGGAGGAGGAGGCAGCAGATGGACAAACAGGTCAGTGGCAAGTGGTCCAGAGGAAAACCACAAAGAAAAAACATCCCAAAGCGGAACAGGCCACCACCCAAACCAGTGGCAAGAGGAGGCTATCTTCTGAATCAGACTGCAACAACTCCTCTTCACTGGACGGGGGAATGCTGGAACGACAGCCCCTTCAAAAGAGGCAGCAGAACTCCAAGGAGATGGAAGATAAAGCATCCCAGCCCCCGGGCACTGGAAGCTGTGATGGGCCCGGCGTGCCCCAACCCCAAAGCGCCACACGTAACAACGTGGCCAACGTGTCTCAGCTCCGGGACACCGGGAGCAAAGACACGTCTGGCGCACCTCAGCTCCGGGAAGCCGGGAGCAGTGATTTTTTCGAGGAGGAACAGATGGAAGCAGCAGAGGATAACCCAATCTTTGCTGCCTACAAGACCCCCCCGATGTCACCCCAGCAGAAGAACCCCTGCATGAAAAACCAGGAGGGGTTTCTGAGCCCAACTATTGTGAAACAGCTTGCTCACACTATGGGTATGCAGGAACATCCCGAAGGACTGGGACTAGCAAGGACAAATGGTATGGGAAGCAACAACTAACTTTAAAAAAATGGGTGGAAAGATTGCTTCCATTAATGTGCGTAGCATTAAAACTACTACACGATGTGTTTCAACCTTGGATTGCCTCGCCAAGGTCAAAGCCGACCTACTGTTTCTGCAGGAGTGTGGAATACCACACCTCAGCACCTACAGGCAGTGGTCGCGATGGTGGTCCCACGGGCCATCGATCTGGTCAGGGGGTAATGATTGCCGTTCCTCCGGCCTGGGTATTCTGCTGCGGGGAGGTAACTTCACCATCTCCGACGTTAAGGAGGTGGTGGGCGGTCGCCTCCTCGTAGCAGACGTAATGTACAACAACGCTCCGCTCCGGTTGATCAACGTGTACGCCCCGGTACAACGCAGCGAGCGGCTGACCGTCTTCCAGCAGCTCCCACTGCTGCTGGCGACGTCCAGGTTGGTCATCCTAGGCGGTGACTTCAACTGCATCATCGATGCGGCTGGACGATCCGGCAGTGACGACAGCAAACTGGACGCTACGTCCAGATTCCTAACAGAAACAGTTAAAGATGCCAAACTGCACAACGTCTTCAGCAAACCTGCAGACGGAGCACAGCACAGATACACATGGTCAAGATCGGACGGGTCTGCCCGTTCCAGGATTGACTTCCTATTTGTGTTCCGTCCTGTCACGGTTGGATCCACCGACGTCAAGCCGGTGTTCTTCTCCGACCACTGCCTCTTACTGGCCGACTGTCACTTACAGGATGACCAGCGGGTTGGCAGAGGGACGTGGAAGCTCAATGCTACACTGCTGACCCCACAGAACGTTGAGGAACTCAAAAGGGATTACAAAGGTTGGAGGACCGTGAAACCCCTCTTTGAGTCTCCAGTTCACTGGTGGGAAGCAATTAAGGAGAACATCAAGAGGTTCTTCATCCACAAAGGTGTTCAGAGGGCGAGAGAGAGACAGAGGGAAATGTCCCGACTCCAGAAAAGTATGCAAAATCTGCTCCGGTTGCAGTCAATGGGGGTCGAGGTCAAGGAGGATCTCCAAGAGGTGAAGAGCCAGCAGACCTCGCTATTTGCCAAGGAGGCCTCCAAGATCATCTTCCGGTCCAGAGTCCGCTCCATCGAGCAGGATGAGACGTGCTCGCGTTACTTCTTCCAAAAGGTACAGAGAGAGCTCTGTTATCAGCAGCCTGAAGGAAGAGGATGGCTCGGTAACGTCTTCACAGTCCGACATACTAAGGATCAGCAAATCCTTTTATGCTGGGCTGTATGACGCAAAGCCCACAGACAGCAGAGCCTCCCAGTCCTTCCTGTCATCTATCACAGACGTCTTAGATGACAGCATGAGGGAGAGACTGGACAAGCCGCTAATTCTGGACAAGCTGACAAAGGCCGTCGAGTCCTTCGAGACGAGTAAAACTCCCGGAAGCGACGGCTTACCTGTCGAGTTGTACCTGGCCCTGTGGGACTGGGTCGGCCCGGACCTGCTGGAAGTATACGAGAGTATGCTCCTGGCCGGCAGCATGTCAGAATCCATGAGGAAAGGCATCATCACCCTCATTTACAAGCGGAAGGGGGAGAGGGCAGAAATCAGAAATTGGCGGCCCATCTCACTGCTTAATGTTGACTACAAGATTCTGTCCAAAGTCATAGCCAGTCGAGTCAAGTCTGCTCTGGAGTTGGTGATCCACCCCGATCAGACCTGTACTGTACCCGGCAGGAAGATCTCTGATAGTCTCGCGCTACTCAGGGATACGATCGCTGATGTATGGGACAGGAGGGTGGACACCTGCCTCATCAGCCTGGACCAGGAGAAGGCTTTTGACAGGATATCGCACACCTACATGATGGACGTGCTTTCCAAAATGGGGTTTGGGGAGGGAATCTGCAATTGGATCCAACTGCTCTACACCAACATCAGTAGCGCAGTCTCAATCAATGGGTGGGAATCGGAAAGTTTCCCGATCAAATTTGGAGTCAGACAGGGCTGTCCTCTCTCCCTGGTCTTGTTTGTTTGCTGTATTGAACCCTTTGCTGAGTCTATTAGGAAGGATGCGAGCATAAGAGGGGTGACAATCCCAGGCAGCGGAGGCACTCAGGTTAAAACCTCCCTGTACATGGATGACATCGCCGTCTTCTGCTCGGATCCGCTGTCCGTGCACAGACTGATGAGCATCTGCGACCAGTTCGAACTGGCCTCGGGAGCCAAAGTTAACCACGGCAAGAGCAAGGCCATTTTCTTTGGGAACTGGGCTGACCGATCCTTTGTCCCCTTCACCGTCAGGTCAGATTACCTGAAGGTGCTGGGGATATGGTTCGGAAGGGCCGGGGCGTGCACCATAACCTGGGAGGAGCGAGTAGCCAAGGTACAACAAAAGTTGAGCATGTGGCAGCAGCGATCTCTCTCCATTGTGGGTAAGAACCTGGTCATCAGGTGCGAGGCGCTCACGTTGTTGCTCTACGTGGCGCAGGTCTGGCCCATTCCCCACTCCTGCGCTGTGGTGGTCACCTGAGCCATTTTCCGCTTCATCTGGGGATCCAAAATGGACCGGGTCCGGAGGGACACGATGTTCAAACCCCTTGATAAGGGCGGGAAAAATGTACCCAACGCTGCCCTCATCCTGATGACCACCTTCGTGTGCGGCTGCATCAAGCTGTGCGTAGACCCCCCAGTACGCAAACTCCAAGTGTCACTACGTGCTGAGGTTCTATCTGTCCCCAGTGTTGCGAAGGATGGGTCCGGTCACATTGCCACGGAACGCTCCATCCAGTTGGTCCGTGCCGTACCACCTATCCTTCGTGGAAAAGTTTCTACGGAAACACACCTTTGACCACCAATCCATCAGGCAGTGGTCTGCACGGAATGTCCTCAAGGCCCTATGGGAAAAGGAGATGGTGGATCTGGTCGGACAGTTCCCTGAGCAGACTGCCAAAGTCATTTGGTGGAATGCCTCATCACTAGAACTTTCAAACAAGCACCAAGATATAGCTTGGCTCGTGGTGAGAAGAACCCTCCCTGTCAGATCCTTCCTGCACGCCCGGAGTCTCACACCCTCTGCACAATGCCCTCGAGGTGGCTGTGGTGGGGAAGAGACGGTTGCCCACCTCCTTCTGGAATGTGTCTTTTCAAAGCAGGTGTGGAAAGAGATGCAGTGGTTTTTGTCGAGGTTCATCCCAAGCAGCTCTGTAACACAGGAGTCTGTACTCTACGGGCTGTTCCCAGGGACGCGCAAAGAGATCACAGAATCACAGAATAATACAGCGCAGAAGAGGCCCTTCGGCCCATCAAGTCTGCACCGATGCATTAAAGACACCTGACGTGTCTACCTCATCCCATTTGCCAGCATTTGGCCCATAGCCTTGAATGTTATGACGTGCCAAGTGCTCATCCAGGTACTTTTTAAAGGATGTGAGGCAACCTGTCTCTACCACCCTCCCAGGCAGTGCATTCCAGACTGTCACCACCCTCTGGGTAAAAAAGTTCTTCCTCAAATCCCCCTTAAACCTCCTGTCCCTCACCTTAAATTTGTGTCCCCTCGTAACTGACCCTTCAACTAAGGGTAACAGCTGCTCCCTATCCACCCTGTCCATGCCCCTCATAATCTCGTACACATCAAACTGACATAGCTCAAAAAATGCGGTCCGCACGCCAAAGAGCCACTGCGATCTTAAACAGTTGATAAACATCAACTGCTGCTGGAGGACCATCAATTCGGTGAAAGATGCTCTTTGGTCTGCCCGAAACTTGCTGCTCTTCCAGCGCTACGAGTTGTCCATGACCGAATGTTGCAGACTGGCACATTCCAAGGTCCAGGACTACGGGCTGAGGGACGCACTAAAGCTTGGGGTAGCTGCAGCAAAGGCTCAATGGGGAAAGACCACTGTGTAAGGAACCCCCACCAAGGTGAACTGAGGGGCTGGATCCATGAAAAACCCCTCGAACTGTTGCCAGAAAATATTTGTAAAATGTACATGGCATCTCAAATGAAATGGAAGGGTTGTGAGGCAATTCACTCCTGTATTGCACTCTTTGTATTGTTTGACTTTGTGCTTTTTGGAACTGTTTTGTAATGTATTTTTTACAGATTTTATGAATAAAGTATATTTTGGAAATAAAAAAAGTGTTTTGGGGATGGGGTGAAGGGTAAATAGTTATTGTAATTGTTATTGGGGGTGGGAAAGGGGAATAAGAAATTTATTTATTTACTTTTGGGGGGAATCTTTCTTTAAAAATTTAAATATGGCAGCAGGGCTTGTTGCTCTTTAAAAATGGCGCCAGCGTCTGCGCACAGGCAACTGATGCCATTACTGGCGACGACAGCCTGCCCCCTCCACGTTACTGGGGGGGGGTGGTGGTGGTGGGGGGCTGGGGGGGCGGTGCGGGCTGCCTCGGCTATTTAAATGAGCAGCCGCTGTGAAGATCGCAGCGGCTCTTTGGTGTGCAGACCGCATTTTTTGAGCTATCTCAGTGGCGGGCTGATAAGATCCAGTCCATTAACTCTAGACAAGGATCAATCCCATTAAATTTATTAGTTCTCATACAAGTCTTGCCTCCAAAGATTAAGAGTGCGGTCCTTTTTAAGGCCCCAACATTGCTTTCTTCTTTCATCATTCTTCCTCCTCGGGTATAAATGAGTAGATTCTCACTGGAATTAATTTAACTGCAAAATAAAATATTTATAACCGTTGCAGGGATCTCTCTCCTTACTGAAAATCCAGCTGTCAGTTCATTACTTAGCACTCGGCCTCCAACAAAAACATATAAAAAGAGCATATATTATTGGTTTATTTGGGGAATTGACTTTTTTTAAAATCCTGCTTTAAAAAGTTATGGCCCAGAAATTCTTCAACTTCGAAAAAGCCTAAAGATAGTGAGGCAGAAGCTTGATGTGCTTGTAACAGATCTACCCTTCAATGTTCCTGGTATGGATTTAATCGACACTAACTTCACTGCTTGTGAAAACAAAGTCTATTCTCTTGGTACAGTGTCCAGCTATCCAGCTATTTAAAAGGGGTGTTGTTCGTCTATTGGGAAGATTTTATAGGTTCATTGATCACTTTCAATAGTCTGTTGTAGAGCTGCCATATTGGCACCACAACAGCTCGCAGCTTAATAGATGCACTATCTGCATCCAGGTAAACTTTTACAATTCTGTTTTCTGCATTTTTGAAGAAATACAGGATAGAAAAGCATCACAGAAGATGACAAATGATGTGCGAAAGTCATTTATTGTGTTGCTGAATTCTCCTCTTTGTACATCATATTAAATGGATTTACAAGGTGCCGTCTTAGTCACTACCCTCCTAAGTGATGTTAGCCATAGAATCAATTCTCACTCTTATTACATTTCTTCAGACCTTCATGGTGAGGAGTGGACTAGCCACTAAAGTTGTCATCTGCTGCTCAAGAGACAGAGTGGAAAAAATTTCTTTTAATTCTATATTTTAATCAGTTTAGATATTGAATATTATTAAATAATATACAATATATATATATATATAATATAATAATATTGAAAATATGTAACTTCAGTTCCATGGATAGATTGGAGAAGATGGGATTGTTATCCTTAGAGGAGGCCGAGAGGAGATTTGTTAGAGGTGTTCAAAATCATGAGGGATCTAGACAGAGTAGATAGGGAGAAACTTCCCACTGGCAGAAGGATCAAGGATCAACCAGAGGACACCGATTTAAAGTGATTGGCAAAAGAACCAAAGGCAACATTTAATTTTATTTAGAGATACAGCACTGAAACAGGCCCTTCGGCCCACTGAGTCTGTGCCAACCAAGAACCACCCATTTAGTTTAGTTTAGTTTAGAGATACAGCACTGAAACAGGCCCTTCGGCACACCGAGTCTGTGCCGACCATCAACCACCCATTTATACTAATCCTACACTAATCCCATATTCCTACCACATCCCCACCTGTCCCTATATTTCCCTACCACCTACCTATACTAAGGGCAATTTATAATGGCCAATTAACCTATCAACCTGCAAGTCTTTGGCATGTGGGAGGAAACCGGAGCACCCGGAGGAAACCCACGCAGACATAGGGAGAACTTGCAAACTCCACACAGGCAGTACCCAGAATTGAACCCGGGTCGCTGGAGCTGTGAGGCCGCGGTGCTAACCACTGCGCCACTGTGCCGCCCTAATACTAATCCTACAGTAATCCCATATTCCCTACCACCTACCTACACTAGGGGCAATTTACAAAGGCCAATTTACCTATCACCTGCAAGTCTTTGGCAGTGGGGGGAAACCAGAGCACCCGGCGAAAACCCACACAGTCACAGGGAGAACTCACAAACTCCACACAGGCAGTACCCCGAATCAAACGCGGGTCCCTGGAGCTGTGAGGCTGCGGTGCTAACCACTGCACCACTGTGCTGCCCTTAAACATGAGGAAAAACTTTTTTTACACAGCGATGATTAGGATCTGGAATGCACTGCCTGAAAAGGTGGTGGAGGCAAAGTCAATCATGGCTTAATTGGATAAGCACCAAGGGAAAAAAATGAGCGATGCAAGGAAGGGGTGGGGGAGTGGGACTAGCTAAATTGTTCTTGCAGAGAGCTGGCATGGACACAATGGGCAGAAGAGCCTCCTTCTGTGCTGCAACCATCCTATGAATTAAAGTAACAGACTTTGAGTCCTTCTCCAACACTTCTGGGTGTTCAATTAGTCCCCACCCCAAAACAAACTGGCCCACTGAAACAAAAGGTGTCAATAGCAACAGAGGAAACATTGTCACCGTCACACTTCATAGAAATATGTGATCAGTTCCACGTACCAGCGAGAATCACAGTTGATTTTATATTTATGAAATGTAGCCTTATTCTGACATGAATATTTTGAAGTCATCTTAATACTTGATGTGGGCAGGATTTCTGCAGGATGGTTCAGAAGTCACCAAGTGCTGCAATTAGGAAAGAATATCTTTAAGCTGAGTCTTACTGCAAATCAATGCTGCTGTTCAGTAATGGGGCTGAGCAATATTTGGTAGGCTTTTGCATACAATACAAGCATACGAAAATGCTGCTGGTCCATCAAATATGTCCACTAGAGACATGTTGCATGATCTCCAATGCTACCCACCAATCAGCAACCATGTTAGTTCCTGGCAGAGGCAAAGCAATAGAGTTTTAATAAAAGGTCAAAGATTTTTAAAAAATCTGGGAAGTTCCTTCCTATCTCCTAAAGGTGATCAAGCATGTGTCTTAGGAACCCACAGTGACCATAAGGCTCATTACAAAAAATCCCATCCAGCCTTTCTACCATTCAGCATAGGCTCTATGTACAATAATACATGTAAATACTATTCTGAAGGTGTATGGACTGTTACCGTATGTAACACCCTTGAACAAAAGGATGTTACCAATAATAATGTAGTTTCTGTCCCTTAGTCAAAGTCAGCAAGCAGTATGTTGAGACACTTATAAAAAAGAACCAGGGGCTGGATCTTGTTCTCCCCCAGGGATTGGGTTCCGTGGGGTGGGGTGAGGGGGTCGGGGGTGGCCCGATCCACCCAGTGGCGGTGAGGCTCCTTGGCGGCAGCCCCCCACTGCTGAGCGATGAGACCACAATTAAAATATTCAAATCAATAAAATGAATGAACTAACATACACTTACCTGCAATCTTAAGGGCCCGCCAAGATCTTTGGCATGCGGGCTGGCACTCCCGTGCCTTCAATTCCCCGTCCGGGGAAAGACGACGTCACACTGGTGGGGAGGGGGGCAGGTGAGAAGATTTTCAGTGTGGGGATGGGGAGGGGGTGGGGGAACGGGGTCAAATAAACCTAATGGGTGTAGGGGATGGTGGGAATGGTTGAACTGTAAACTTTGTGCAGTTTGGAGGGTAAAGGTCAGATATTAAAGGTAAGTTTTTCTTTGGGGGGGAAGGGCAAATAGTTAATGTAATTTTTATTGGGGGGGGTGGGAAAAGGGCGTTAGAAATTTATTTATTTAATTTTGGGGGTCTGTCTTTAAAAATGTAAATTAGGCGGCAGGGCTGGCTAAGCTTTAAAAATGGCGCCAGCGCCTGCGCACAGGCAGCTGACGCCATTGCCAGGGAATGGACAGGTTGCCCCTCCACAGGGTTGCAAGAGGCGGGCCGTCCCGGCTATTTAAATGAGCTGCTGTGCTTAAGATTGCAGCGACTCTTTGGCAATTTTGGAGCTCGTCACCGAGATCGGCGGCAGGCTCTTAAAATCCAGCCCCCAGGTGTTTCAAGGCACTGTGATACAAGATAAAATGATTAATTTACTCTGTTTTATGCTGGAATCCCTTATAAATAGAAAACAATTTTACAGAAGATTTAGTTGTTTACTTCCTTGCTTATTTTTGTGATTGAATTTTGATGGAGTTCACATTTTTTGGGGCAATTCTGATCACATTGAACTGAGATTCAAAATAAGAGATTCATTCACTCTTAGGGCTGAATTTTATGAGGTCTCCAGCAATGGGGCTGTGGCGGGGGGGGGGACCGGAAAATTCATCCGGGAGAGGCCCGCCACGACCTCCGGCGCCGAGAAGGCCCCGCCGCATTTTACAGGTAGCAGCAAGGCCTCGGTGCAGCCCCCACCGCCATTCGGTGGCGGGGTCTTCATAATTAAGGTAAAATCATTCAAATTGACCTACCTTGTTACGTCGGCCACAACCCCTGCGCCTTTGGAGTTCCGACGCGTGACAGTGGTGGGAAGGGGGAGGAGTGAAATTATCAGGGTGGGGGGGGGGGGGGGAGCAGGGAAAACAGTTTTTATTGCTGGTGGGGATGGTGGGAAAGGGTTGAAGGGCAAATGTTACGAGGTTGTGGGGGAAAGGTCGGGTTGGGAATAAAGTTACTTTTGGTGATGTAGGCCCATTGAAGGAAGGTGGGAAAGAGCCTCCAGCTTTCATTTAATGTTTTCAGCACAATTAGCCATTGTATTACTTTAAAATTAAAAATTTCCTCTCAGGGCTTGAAGCCCTTTAAAAATGGCGCAGGCGCCTACGCAGTGGTGCCAGACACCTTTGCCAGGGATGGTGTTGCCGCCCCCTCTACATCATCAGGGATGGCCGCTCTGCCCCCTCCATTTAAATGAGTCCCCGCGCGAAATATTGCGGGTGTTCAGCGGCAGACCCCGGAAGCACGCGGGCAGACCGCCGACTTCAAAGCACGCCACCACGAGTTGTGGCATGCTAGAAAAATCCTGCCCTTAGTATCATTCCAACATTCTAAAACCATTTCTCATGGAACCATAAGGTTCTTGGCAACAGCATGTGGCAGAGATGATTTTACTGGGCTGTTTTGGTTATCACTGTGTTTGTAAGCTAGCAAATTTTCATATTTCAATTTTTAAAAAATATCTTAAAGGAAGATATTTTTAATACACAAAAAGTGCTAATGCTTGAGAACATGTCTCACACCAGTAGCCATGGGACAATAACATTCATTGTTCCCATCTTTCTGACTTGGGAAACAGAACAGGCGTCAAACCATAAGCAAACATTAAAGGCATGAAGCACATGAGCGATACCAGACTTGGGAGAGAGACATGAGACAAGAATGATTCTGTGCGAGATAAATGGACATTTGTCAAAAACATTACAGGCAAAATACAGGATGAGGTACTAATACATAATATAGCTAAATGTAAAAGGCAAAGTAAACAAAAATAGTTCAATAATTAAAGGGAGTAAGGAAAAGTAAATTGGCAAAGTTTTTAGGGAAAAGGAAGAGGAGGTTTGTAATGAGTGCTGTGGGATGACCTTAACAGGACCACTTAAGAACTTGGAAGTGAAGGTCACCGGAGGAAGTGATGTTGCATCACCAGGCAGTTGTGGGCGTAGCTTGACAGAGTGAGATGTGTGTTGGTGTGGCTCCTGTAGTAACTAGATATATATATCGATATATATATATATGTTCCAGTTAAGCTATAATAAAAACCCATGTTTTCTTTGGATTTTACTTGTAGCCCTGTGAGTCTTACAATAGTTCACATATCAAAGGAACAAGTAATATTACACAGTGGTAATGTTAAGAATCTATTGAGCCGAAATTTATGGTCCTGCCATCGTAATTAGTGGCGGGCGAAAACAATGGTGGCCCACCTGCACGAGCTGCACATCGCGGAGCTGCCCCGTTATTAAGCACGGCTGATCATTTAAGTAGCTGGGGCGGACCGCCCACCCCGATGACATGGAGGGGACAGCTATCCATCCCCAGCAATGGCATCAGCTGCCTTTGCACAGGTACTGACATTTTTAAAGGGCTTCGAGCCCTGCCGTTTAATTTAAATATTTAAAGAAAAATTGATTTAAAAAATTTAAATATCTTGCCCTCTCCCACCCCCCCCCAATAACCATGGAGTTAATTACTTGCCCTCTCCACCAACCCCCCCAAACTTTACCCTGTAACCCTTCCCACCATCCCCTACATCAATGAGATGACTTTGACCCAGCTCCACCCGCCCCGCACCAAAAAACTTACCTGCTCCCCTCTCCCCACCAGTGTTCCGCCTCAGTTCCCTGTCCAGGGAACCGAAGGCGCGGGAGTATTGGCCACCGGCACCAATATAGCACCGGGACAGATGGCAGGAGCGTGAAGGTACTTAATTTGTTTACTTACATTAATTTACATATTTAAATTGGGCTCCCGCCGCCGAATGGCTGGTGGGGGGCTGCCACGAGGCATCGCTACTGCCGGCAATATAGGCCGGGCCTTCCCATGACCCCCGACGTCAAAGCATCTGTAAAATGTGCCCATTTTTTCTGAAAAGCACCAAATATTACATTGTGGCAATATTTGATTTTTTTCTGAAGAACACATCAAGAGAGAACAAAGAACAGCCAATTGCTTACCTGGAGTGGCTGAAGATTCAGGTAGAGAGCACAAACAGTTGAAACTGTGGGCTGAATTTTACAAGTGCGATATTTCGTGTGGGGGCTCATTTAAATGGAGGGGGCGGAATGGCCACCCCCAATGGCATAGAGGGGGCGGCCGCTCCATCCTCGGCAATGGTGCCCAGTGCCATCGCGCAGGCACTGGTGCCATTTTTAAAGGGCTTCAAGCCCTTACTAGTAGTTTAACTTTTTAAAGGCACATTGTAGCCAAATTGAGATAGAAAACTTTATCAACAGATCGCGGTCCCTCTCCCCCCACTGCCCCCCCACCCTCACCCCCGAACACCCCGCCCCACCCACAATGGCCATTTAATGTCGATTACACACCGGAAAATCGCTTCTTGCTAATCATCAACTTTGCCCTCCGAGCTTTGTAACTTTGCCCTTCAATCCCTTCCCACCAACCCCTCAGCCAATAGCAAGATATTCCCCCATTAGCCCAATCCCCCTCGCCCTGGAAATTTCATTCTTCCCCGTTCCCCACCAGTGTCTCACCTCAGATCTCTGAACAGACCTCTGAAGGCGCTGGAGTTCTGGCCGATGGCCGGAATATCGGCGTGGGACAGCCACTGGGGCAAGGTAAGTTTATTTGCATGTGTTTTAATTAATTTTAATGCTAAAATGAAGGCCCCACCGCTGAGTGGCACTGAGGCCTCGCTGCCACTGTTAAAATGCGGTGTGGCCTTCTCGGCATCAGGGGTCATGGTGGGCCTCTCCTGGAAGAATTTTCTGGGGCCTCACCACAACCCCTGACATCAGAGGACTGGTAAAATTCAGCCCTCTGTGAGTACAGTATATGTTCTTGTTAAATTATAATGAAAATGCACATTTTCTTTGGATATTACTTGTAGTCCTGTGGGTCTTAGAATCGTTCACACACCAAAGGAACAAGTAATATTACAATTTGTAATGAGTACAAGAATTTGGTTAAAAGTAAAATTAGGGACGCTAAGGAAAAACTGGAAAGGAACATTGCAACTGATGTAAAACGTAACATCAAAAAATTCTCAATTCTACAGGAAGAGGATATTCATAATGGCCTGATAACCAATAAATCCACTGGGATGGATGAACTATGCCCCAAGGTATTTGAAGAAGCAAAGGGAGGTTTCTGAATAATTGTTAGCTCGAACAACACTCAAGAAGCTCGACACCATCCAGGACAAGGCAGCCCGCTTGATCGGCACCCCATCCACCACCTTCAACATTCACTCCCTCCACCACCGATGCACAGTGGCAGCAGTGTGTACCACCTACAAGATGCACTGCAGCGACTCACCAAGGCTCCTTAGACAGCACCTTCCAAATCCATGACCTCTACCACCTAGAAGGAAAAAGGCCGGCAGATGCATGGGAACACCACCACCTGCAAGTTCCCCTCCAAGCCACACACCATCCTGACTTGGAACTATATCGCTGTTCCTTCACTGTCGCTGGGTCAAAATCCTGGAACTCCCTTCCTAACAACACTGTGGGTGTACCTACCCCACATAGACTGCAGCGGTTCAAGAAGGCAGCTCGTCACCACCTTCTCAAGGGATGGGCATTAAATGCTGGCCTAGCCAGTGACGCCCACATCCCAGGAATGAATATATGTTTAAAAATTGAGAAATAAAGCGACGGGGTGAGGGTTCCAACAGCCTAGAAACAAGTTACCTTATTGACTCAGTAGCAGACAGATTAAAAGATAATTACTTCACATTCTGTGGTTTCAGGGGTAAGCGATAGTTACAGACATTACAGCTTTATTAATTCAGACTGGCCTTCGAGGTAAGGCTTTTGCTCCATGGAACTGTTACTGATGGGCATTGTCCCAGAAGGTTGGAGCGGCAGGCAGCAGTTGTAAAATAGATGTACACTGGACTGGTACCAAGTTGAAATTAGACTTGTCACTAAGCTGATAATGTCATATCGCATCATTTCCCACTGTTAAACCAATGAAACATTCCTCTCACAGTCTATACATTTGCCTGACTCTTGCACCGATGATGAATCAGCACAAAACTTCTGAAAAAACTTTGAAAATCATTAGTCTTAATCACAAAAAACACAGACATACAGGAGCTTTTCCTGCAGCGCTGATTGAATAGAGTGGGAACAAATGAAAGGAAGAGCTCCAGCCAAGATATTGTTTTGAGATTTGATTGTTAAAATGTTTCTAGAAATTGTATCAATGTAATATATTTTAAAATTATTATGGGGCTTCTCAAAAGTCCTTACTCCAAATACACAGTAATTGGTTTGGAAGGTAGGTGATTATGATTCGATTTTGTCTGTGGTTTGCTTGTAAAATTGGGTAATCTACTATTTGTAACATCTGTCTGAAGTTGGTTGAGTCCATCCAAGTCGTTAAATGCAATAAGCTTGTTAAAATGATCTGATTTGGAGCAGTGAATCTAGCTGATCTTAAAGCAAATTATTGCAGATGCTGGAAATCTGAAATAAAAACAGAAATGCTGGAAATGCCCATTCCTGTGGCGAGAGAAACAGAGTTCAAAAGTCATTGATTTGAAACATTGGGCAGAATTTTACCAGCTCCCGGGTGACGGAATGGAGACGGTGGTGCCAGAACAATAGTGGGGAGACATGTCGGGACAGCTCCCCAATGCAGTCCCACTGCCAAGTAGGTTTCCCAGCACCAGCTGCAGGGCAGATGAATTGCCCCAAGAAGACGGGCCACCGATTTGCACAAATAAAGGCCCTATTAAGGGCCATTTTACAGGGCTGCTGGCATTTTGCCAATGGTGGGACAGCCGCCGCCGCATGGGGAGACCACCAGCTTCATGTTATCAGTACAATGATTTAATTTGGGGAGGTGTTGGCGTAGTGGTAATGTCACTGGACTAGTAATCCAGAGGCCCATGCTAATGTTCTGGGGACATGGGTTCAAATCCCACCATGGCAGATGCTGAAATTTGAATTCAATTAATAAATCTGAAATTAAAAGCTAGTCTAGTGGTGACCATGAAACCATTGTCAATTATTGTAAAAACCCATCTGGTTTACTAATTTTCTTTAGGGAAGGAAATCTGCTGTCCATACCTGGTCTGGTCTACATGTAACTCCAGACCCACAGCAATGTGGTTGACTCTAAAATGGCCTAGCAAACCACTCAGTTCAGGGGCAACTAGGGATGGGCAATAAATGTCGGCCTAGTCAGCGATGCCCATGTCCCACAAATGAATAAAACAAATTTCAATGGTTCATTCACAATTTATGGAACCTGTATACTGTCATTCGTTGGGATACTAATAAAGTAGTGCAAGTAAATTTTATGCTGGAGAGATCAAAGTAAACCAATTGAGTTACAATATCCTCGCTATTTCGTTTGTGGGCATGGTAGAAGTTACAAAATATCACATGCCTAAAAAATTATTTGCAATGATAAGCCCAGTTGCAAGTACGTAAACCCAAAGAACAAAGAACAAAGAAAATTACAGCACAGGAACAGGCCCTTCGGCCCTCCAAGCCTACGCCGATCCAAATCCTCTAGCTAAACATGACGCCTATTTTCTAACGGTCTGTATCTCTTTACTTCCTGCCCATTCATGTATCTGTCTGGATACATCTTAAAAGACGCCATCGTGCCCGCGTCTACCACCTCCGCTGGCAAAGCGTTCCATGCACCCACCACCCTCTGCGTAAAGAAATTTCCACGCATATCCCCCCTAAACTTTTCCCCTTTCACTTTGAACTCGTGTCCCCTTGTAATTGAATCCCCCACTCTGGGAAAAAGCTTCTTGCTATCCACTCTGTCTATACCTCTCATGATTTTGTACACCTCAATCAGGTCCCCGCTCAACCTCCGTCTTTCTAATGAAAATAATCCTAATCTACTCAACCTCTCTTCACAGCTAGCGCCCTCCATACCAGGCTATATCCTGGTGAATCTCCTCTGCACCCTCTCCAAAGCATCCACATCCTTTTGGTAATGTGGCGACCAGAACTGCACGCAGTATTCCAAATGTGGCCGAACCAAAGTCCTATACAACTGTAACATGACCTGCCAACTCTTGTACTCAATACCCCGTCCGATGAAGGAAAGCATGCTGTATGCCTTCTTGACCACTCTATTGACCTGCGTTGCCACCTTCAGGGAACAATGGACCTGAACACCCAAATCTCTCTGTACATCAATTTTCCCCAGGACTTTTCCATTTACTGTATAGTTCACTCTTGAATTGGATCTTCCAAAATGCATCACCTCGCATTTGCCCGGATTGAACTCCATCTGCCATTTCTCTGCCCAACTCTCCAGTCTATCTATATTCTGCTGTATTCTCTGACAGTCCCCTTCACTATCTGCTACTCCACCAATCTTAGTGTCGTCTGCAAACATGCTAATCAGACCACGAATACTTTCCTCCAAATCATTTATGTATATCACAAACAACAGTGGTCCCAGCACGGATCCCTGTGGAACACCACTGGTCACACGTCTCCATTTTGAGAAACTCCCTTCCACTGCTACTCTCTGTCTCCTGTTGCCCAGCCAGTTCTTTATCCATCTAGCTAGTACACCTTGGACCCCATGCGCCTTCACTTTCTCCATCAGCCTACCATGGGGAACCTTATCAAACGCCTTACTGAAGTCCATGTATATGACATCTACAGCCCTTCCCTCATCAATCAACTTTGTCACTTCCTCAAAGAATTCTATTAAGTTGGTAAGACATGACCTTCCCTGCACAAAACCATGTTGCCTATCACTGATAAGCCCATTTTCTTCCAGATGGGAATAGATCCTGTCCCTCAGTATCTTCTCCAGCAGCTTCCCTACCACTGACGTCAGGCTCACCGGTCTATAATTACCTGGATTATCCCTGCTACCCTTCTTAAACAAGGGGACAACATTAGCAATTCTCCAGTCCTCCGGGACCTCACCCATGTTTAAGGATGTTGCAAAGATATCTGTTAAGGCCCCAACTATTTCCTCTCTCGCTTCCCACAGTAACCTGGGATAGATTCCATCCGGACCTGGGGACTTGTCCACCTTAATGCCTTTTAGAATACCCAACACTTCTTCCCTCCTTATGCCGACTTGACCTAGAGTAATCAATCATCTGTCCCTAACCTCAACATCCGTCATGTCCCTCTCCTCGGTGAATACCGATGCAAAGTAGTTTAGAATCTCACCCATTTTCTCTGACTCCACGCATAACTTTCCTCCTTTGTCCTTGAGTGGGCCAATTCTTTCTCTAGTTACCCTCTTGCTCCTTATATATGAATAAAAGGCTTTGGGATTTTCCTTAACCCTGTTTGCTAAAGATATTTCATGACCCCTTTTAGCCCTCTTAATTCCTCGTTTCAGATTGTGCCTACAATCCCGATATTCTTTCAAAGCTTCGTCTTTCTTCAGCCGCCTAGACCTTATGTATGCTTCCTTTTTCCTCTTAGCTAGTCTCACAATTTCACCTGTCATCCATGGTTCCCTAATCTTGCCATTTCTACCCCTCATTTTCACAGGAACATGTCTCTCCTGCACGCTAATCAACCTCTCTTTAAAAGCCTTCCACATATCAGATGTGGATTTCCCTTCAAACAGCTGCTCCCAATCTACATTCCCCAGCTCCTGCCGAATTTTGGTATAGTTGGCCTTCCCCCAATTTAGCACTCTTCCTTTAGGACCACTCTCGTCTTTGTCCATGAGTATTCTAAAACTTATGGAATTGTGATCACTATTCCCAAAGTAGTCCCCTACTGAAACGTCAACCACCTGGCCCGGCTCAGTTCCCAACACCAGGTCCAATATGGCCCCTTCCCGAGTTGGACTATTTACATACTGCTCTAGAAAACCCTCCTGGATGCTCCTTACAAATTCTGCTCCATCTAGACCTCTAACATTAAGTGAATCCCAGTCAATGTTGGGAAAATTAAAATCTCCTATCACCACCACTCTGTTGCTCCGAC
This sequence comes from Heterodontus francisci, assembly GCF_036365525.1. Taxonomy (NCBI): domain Eukaryota; kingdom Metazoa; phylum Chordata; class Chondrichthyes; order Heterodontiformes; family Heterodontidae; genus Heterodontus; species Heterodontus francisci. The sequence continues at coordinate 26,536,004 of NC_090378.1, read as the reverse complement.
AGCTTTCCATAATCTGTTTACATATTTGTACCTTTATCTCACGCTCGCTGTTGGGAGGCCTGTAGTACAGCCCCAACATTGTTACCGCACCCTTCCTATTTCTGAGTTCTGCCCATATTGCCTCACAGCTCGTGTCCTCCATAGTGCCTTCCTTCAGCACAGCTGTGATATCCTCTTTGACCAGTAATGCAACTCCTCCACCCCTTTTACCTCCCTCTCTATCCCGCCTGAAGCATCGGTATCCTGGGATATTTAGTTGCCAATCATGCCCTTCCCTTAACCAAGTCTCAGTAATAGCAATAACATCATACTCCCAGGTACTAATCCAAGCCCTAAGTTCATCTGCCTTACCTACTACACTTCTTGCATTAAAACAAATACACCTCAGACCACCAGTCCCTTTGCTTTCATCATCTGCTCCCTGCCTACTCTTTCCCTTAGTCACGCTGACTTCATTATCTAGTTCCTTACAGGCTTTAGTTACTACATCCTTACTCTCTACTGACCTCATTTGGTTCCCATCCCCCTGCCACATTAGTTTAAAACCTCCGCAACAGCGTTAGCAAAAGCACCCCCAAGGACATTGGTTCCAGTCCGGCCCAGGTGTAGACCGTCCAATTTGTAATAGTCCCACCTCCCCCAGAACCGGTCCCAATGTCCCAAAAATCTGAACCCCTCCCTCCTGCACCATATCTCAAGCCACGCATTCATCTTGACTATTCTTTCATTTCTACTCTGACTATCACGTGGCACTGGTAGCAATCCGGAGATTACTACCTCTGAGGTCCTACTTTTTAACTTGGCTCCTAACTCCCTAAATTCTGCTTGTAGGACCTCATCCCGTTTTTTACCTATATCATTGGTGCCTATGTGCACAACAACAACTGGCTGTTCACCCTCCCCCTTCAGAATGTTCTGCAGCCGATCTGAGACATCCCTGACCCGTGCACCTGGGAGGCAACATACCATTCGGGAGTCTCGTTTTCGACCACAGAACCGCCTATCTACTCCCCTTACAATCGAATCCCCTATGACTATAACCCTGTAGAAATATTCCTGGTCATAGTTATTGCAGAAAGGTAATAGCAGCAATTCCAAAAAATCAGCATCTTAAGTTTCTGGTAGTGGTAAATTAAGGCATCTGAATCAGAAGATAGTTACTTCTGGCCAAATTAACAAGCTTCTTTACATATTATAATATATGCAACTGATTGTGACAACATGTGCTGCTGGCACTAGCATAACAAAATGGAGTCCAGAGGAAATTTGTGATAACAATCTAAATTTGCTTAACTCAAGCTTGTCTCAAACCTGTTCATTATTCTACAAATCTATATCACGTCTCCTCTCAATTTTCCTCGTGGAAAGATGTTTACTGATTTGAGTCTTTCTTCGTTACTTAGCCCTACCAGATCTGGAATCATCCTAGCCACTCTTTCCAATGTGTCTCAATCCTTTTTGACATGGAGTGACAAAAAAACACATGGCATTGTCTACAATTGGCCTCGTCACTATTGATTTGTAAGCCAATGTCTTGCAGTTGTGTCCCTGTTCTCATTTTGTCTTCTGGACACCTGCTTCACATAGATACTTTGATCAATAATCAAACCTAAACCTAATTCCTACTTATAATATGACCGTTTTATGTATTTTTCATTAAAATCCATCTGCCATGTTTCAATCCATCTGCCATTTTTAAGCCCATCTGCTTAATCAGTCTAAATCTCTTTGGCATGTTGAAGATTTTCATGATTGATGTATATTGCAGCTCCCCATACCTGCCCAAACAGTTCTCTATTTTCTTTTTTACCTTGCATTGGTGGTCTATCGCAGTCAACAATTACTGTTTTGTTGCCCTTATCACACATTTCAATCTGTATTGTTTCAAAAGTATCCCCTTCTCTGATGCATCTGCTATTTCAGTAGCTGTAATCTCATTTCTTATCAAAAATGGCATCTCACATTGTAGGTTTATCCTAATGAAATACTCATAGCTTTCAAGTTTCTGGTCTCCTCCTTTTATCTATGTTTATGTAATGGCAATAATATCAATAGCTTCACTGGCCACCTACACCTCAGCATTTAAAGGAGGACTTGCTGTGTTTCAAGAATAAATATCAGAGAATAGAATTTATCTTTGCGCTGGGTGCTATTTTTACAACTAATTATTGTTAGGCTACTTTGTTGCCCAAAAAATTCAGTTGCTAGATTGCCCAAATTATAATCTTGAAAATGGTGATTCCTCCAAGGTTGTGTTATGTAGAGGTTGAAAGGAAGGATGTGAGATGGGTCAATTCTATCAGAAGTGGAGTGCCCACAAAGCTGTATCTACAGGCCAAGGTACAATGAATGGACTTCTTCTGTGCTATAAGAATTCTGTGATTTTGTCCTGTTCTTTGCAGGCTCTGTTCCAGTACACACACTGTAGCAGAGTTGAATCTGATTTCCAGCCAATTCTTGCACCTTTCAGGATGCTTAGCACATTCTCTAGTGAATGATGAACTACAGCTGTGTGCTCTTCCTGGCCCCTGCCATTAATAAGCTCCTTCATAGCATGTGTGCACCATGAATAGCTAATGAAGCTGACCTTGGTAATCCCTTGAGATTGACCTGGCAAGTTTTGGCAAAGAGTTATGCTCAATAATTTAGCACTGGGACTAGGTAACTTGCCATATTATTGCTGATGTCAGTCAAGTTGTTCCAGGTATAAGGAAGACTACAGTTAAGGATCGGTGTAAAAACCATTCATGGAAACAGATTTGATCCATTCACCAAATCCCATTCATATACAACATTTTCCTAAATATATAGGCTGAAAGCTATATTTCAGTGATCTCTGGGAGGATATTTTACTAAAATTAATATACATTGATATTTACCCAAATTAATTGGTTTGTGGGGAAAACTGTATCCTGCCTCAAAAGTATATCATTTATTCATTAATATTTGTATTCATGATTCAACACCAAGATATTTGGTCAATAGATCCCAATACAGTTACAAACAGTGACAAATGGGCTGCAATAACTGGTATAAGAAATCAAGATAGCATCATGCAATGTAAAGATACATTTGATTCAAGCCAAAATTCATAAAGCTTACCTATCACCTGTAAAATTAAATGGACTGGGACTTAACTCTGATCCTATTTGTTGGTAGTGCAAAGCAGAATGAGGCATGTTATCCATCTGATGTGATTTTGTAGCAAAGTGTTCACTTTCCTGTATAAAAGTAGTGGCTTTATTAAATCTAAATTAAAAACAGAAATCCTAATATTCCCAATCATATGTTTTTGTGGAACTTCTACAATTCACAGAGAACCGAATGATAAGGCAGCAATCTCAGTCTGCTATACCATGGCTCACAAAATGATTCAGTGAAGTTTGAGAAGTCAATATGACATCAGCTTTCATAGTTGTTACCATTAGTTTATGAAAATAGTAAACATGCAAGACCATTAGATTTTTCTCCCATATGCTATCTAGTACTGGAATGTTGATGATGCCTGCATTCATATTATCTACTCTGAAGCATATGCCCTAGAGATGTTCCAGCTTTTGATTTGAGACTGCTCCCTTGGTGGTATTCTTATTTGTGTCTTTTAAAAAAGATTGTAATGACTTATCTCAGGAATATTCTTTATACTTAATTTATCTGCATTTATAAAATGAAGAAATCTTAAAATAATACAACTGTGTATCTATAAAAGTTATATACCCAGATACTTGATTCTTTGATATAAGGTTATGCTGTGATCATATTATGATCAGACAGGCTTTATTATTGTTTAGTTCTGTCTCTATAGAAAGGGCAAAAAAGATTATCCCAGATGACATAAATTGAGGTTGTGTAAATATTTATCTCCAGTGTACATAATTTAGTAAATAATCCAGTATCTCAGTCCTTTCAATCAGGGGGTAGCAGAGGAATAGCTGTAATGTCACTGGATTAGTAATTCAGAGGCCTAGGCTAATACTCTGGAGACATGGGTTTGAATCCCACCATGGCAGAAGGTGGAATTTGAATTCAATTAATAAATCTGGAATTAAAAGCTAGTCTAATGGTGACCATGAATCCATTGGTGATTGTTGTAAAAACCCATCTGGCTGACTGATTTCCTTAAGGGAAGGAAATCTGGCATCCTCACCTAGTCTGGCCTACATGTAACTCCAGGTCCACAGCAATGTGGCTGACTATTAAATGCCCTCTGAAATGGCCTGGCATGCCACTCAGTTGTATCTAAAACCTACAAAGTCTAAGAAAAGGAATGAAACTGGAAAGACCACCGGGCATCGACCTAGGCACTGGAAATGACAATGGCAAACCCAGCCCTGTCGACCCTGCAAAGTCCACCTTACTAACCGCTGGGGTCTTGTGCCAAAATTGGGAGGGCTGTCCCACAGACTTGTCAAGCAACAGCCTGACATAGTTATACTCAATCATACCTTACAATGTCCCAGATACCACCATCACCATCCCTGGGTATGTCCTGTCCCACCGGCAGGACAGACCCAGTAGAGGTGGCGGCACAGTGGTTTACGATTGGGAAGGAGTTGCCCTGGGAGTCCTCAACATTGACTCCGGACCCCATGAAGTCCCATGGCATCAGGTTAAACATGGGAAAGGAAACATCCTGCTGATTACCACCTATCGCCCCTGCCCTCGGCTGATGAATCAGTGCTTCTTCATGTTGAACACCAGTTGGAAGAAGCACTGAGGGTAGCAAGGACACAGAATGTATTCTGGGTGGGGGACTTCAATGTCCATCACCAAGAGTGGCTCCGTAGCACCACTACTGACCGAGCTGGCCGTGTCCTAAAGGATGTATCTGCTAGACTGGGTCTGCGGTAAGTGGTGAGGGAAAGAATTAGAGGGAAAAACCTACTTCACCAATCTACCTGTCGCAGATGCATCTGTGGATGACAGTATTGGTAGGATTGACCACCACATAGTCCTCGTGGAGACGAAGTCCCATCTTCACATTGAGGAGCAGCAACAGGCATACCTCAAAATGAGGTGCCAGCCTGGTGAAGCTACAACACAGGACTATTTGCTACCCAAAGAGCGGAAGCAGCCTAAGCGATGACACAACCAACGGATCAGATTGAAGCTCTGCAGTCCTGCCACATCCAGTCATGAATGGTGAACAATTAAACAATTAACAGGAGGACGAGGCTCCACAAACATCCCCATCCTCAACGATGAGGAAGCCCAGAACATCAGTACAAAAGACAAGGCTGAAGCATTTGTATCCATCTTTAGCCATAAGTGCCAAGTGGATGATCCATCTCCTGAGGTCCACAGAATCACAGATGCCAGTCTTCAGCCAATCCGATTCATTCCATCTGACATCAAGAAACAGCTGAACATAGGAACAGGAGGAGGCCATTCAGCCATCGAGCCTGCTCTGCCATTCAATATCATCATGGCTGATCATCTGCTTCAATGCCTTTTCCTCACATTATCAACATATCCCTTTATGTCATTGGTATTTAGAAATCTGTCAATTTCTGCTTTCAACATTCTCAATGACTGAGCTTCCACAGCCCTCTGAGTAGAGAATTCCAAAGATTCACAACCCTCTGAGTAAAGAAATTTCTCCTCATCTTGATCCTCAGTGGCTTCTGCCTTATTTTGAAATGGTGTCTCCTGATTCTAGATCCCCAACCAGGGGAAACACCTTACCTGCATCTACCCTATCTATCCCTTTCAGTATTGTTACGACCAGGGTCCCTCTCAGCCTTCACTTGGTCTTACGGTAACAGGGTTTAATTTTAAACACACTGTTTTTAGCTCCCCCTTGGTGAATCCTTGTCCACCACTTTCCAATTATAAGGCAAAGAAACCAGCACAAATAGGCTTTCTTAGGCTTAAAGAAGAAAAGTTGAAATTTATTAAACTTGAACTTAAACTCTAATTCGGTTGATGCCTACGGATACACGATATGCCCACCCTAGCATGCATCCGCGATACACACATGCAAATAGAGACAGAAAAGAGCAGAAGAAAAATGAAGTGAAAAGTTTGAGGCAATATCTGAAGAGTTTTTGTTACGGTTTTTCGAGCTCACTGTAGATTCCTTGATTGTAGGTAGATCTTGCTTTTCATTGGGGCTAGTATTCTTCTTAAACCATGTTCGCTGTAGGAGACTTTTCTCTCTTGGGGTTCATGTGTCTTCAGTGGATTCAGAGGTTTGTGAGAAAGAGATGGGAGTAAACAGGGGAGATCTTCTCCATTCAGGAGCAAACAGACTTTCTGCCTTCAAACTCTCTGTGGCCAGTTCAAAAGAAAACCCTGGAACATGTGACCAACTGGTCTAACCAGTCCTGGCCCTTGTGGATTGTATCCTCATTAGCAGGTTCTGGAATGCACTTCCTCACCTTCGATGTCTGTTAGTATGTAAATGTTTTTTTCCAGCCACGGCTGATCTGTTTAACAAGTCATTTCCTCATTCCAACAACAGTTAAAAATCAATGTTCATGACAAAATTGATGTGCCTCATTCTTGGCAGGTGGGGGCCTAGCATGACAGTATTTTGTAGGTTTCAATGAGATCACCTTTCATTCTTCGAAACGTGAGAGAATACAGACCCAGTTTCCCCAATCTCTCTTCATAAGACAGTGCCACCATCCCAGGAACAAGTCTGGTGAACCTTCATTGCACTCCCTCTATGGAAACAATATCCTTCCTAGGGTAAGGGGACCAAAACTACACACAGTACTCCAGGTGCAGTCTAATCAAGGTTTTATGCAATTGAAGCAAGACTTCACTACTCCTGTATTCAAATCCTCTTGCAATGAAGGCTAACATACCATTAGCCTTCCTAATTGCTTACTGCACATGCATGCTAGCTTTCAGTGACTTACTGACAAGGACACCCAAGTCCCTTTGTACATCTACACTTTCTAACCTCTTACCATTTAAGAAATACTCTGCACATCTGTTCCTTCTACCAAAGCAGATAACCTCACATTTGTCCACATTATTTATTTAGAGATACAGCACTGAAACAGGCCCTTTGGCCCACCGGCCCACCAAGTCTGTGCTGACCAACAACCACCCATTTATAGTAATCCTACATGAATCCCAGATTCCCTGCCACCTACCTACACTAGGGGCAATTTACAATGGCCAATTTACCTATCAACCTGCAAGCCTTTGGCTGTGGGAGGAAACTGGAGCACCCGGCAGAAACCCATGCAGTCACAGGGAGAACTTGCAAACTCCACACAGGCAGTACCCAGAATTGAACCTGGGTCGCTGGAGCTGTGAGGCTGTGGTACTAACCACTGCACTACCCATTATATTCCATCTGCCGTGTTCTTGCCCACTCACTAAATCTGGCCAAATCCACTTGAAGCCACTTTTCATCTTCCTCACAACACACATTCCCACCTAGTTTGTGTCATCCACAAACTTAGAATATACATATGGTCCTCACATCCAATTCATTGATATATATTGTGAACAGCTGGGGCCCAAGTACTGATCCCTGCGGTACCCCACTAGTTGCAACCTGCCAATGCGAGAATGACCTGTTTGTTCCAACTCTCTGTTTTCTGCCTGTTAACCAATCCTGAATCCATGCCAGTATATTACTTCCTATCCCATGTGCTTTAATTTTGATAACCAACCTCCTGTGGGGGACTTTATCAAAAGCCTTCTGAAAATCCAAATATACTACATCCACCAACTCCCCTTTATTAATTCTGTTAGTAACATCCTCAAAAAACTCCAACAGGTTCATCAAACATGATTTCCTAATTCATAATTAGGGCGGCACAGTGGCACAGTGGTTAGCACCGCAGCCTCACAGCTCCAGCGACCCGGGTTTGATTCTGGGTGGTGCCTGTGTGGAGTTTGCAAGTTCTCCCTGTGACTGTGTGGGTTTTCACCGGGTGCTCCTGTTTCCTCCCACAGCCAAAGACTTGCAGGTCGATAGGTTAATTGGCCATTATAAATTGTTCCTAGTATAGGTAGGTGATAGGGGAATTAAGGAAAGGTGGGGATGTGAGAGGGTAATGGGATTAATGTAGGATTAGTATAAATGAGTGGTTCATGGTCGGCACAGACTCGGTGGGCTGAAGGGCCTGTTTCAGTGCTGTATCTCTAAATAAAATAAATCCATGTTGACTCTGCCCAATCAGGGGTTTTTGTGCCTTGAAGGAATGTATATTTGCTGTAAACTATGTAATAATTTTTTAAAGACTATCCATTGCCTATGTACTGTCATACCTTTTAATGTATTTTCCTAATCCATCTCAGCCAATTTGCCCCTCATACCTTCATAATTTCCTTTGTTCAAATTTAACATCCTGGCTTCAGATTGAACTACTTCACTTTCAAACATAATGCAAAATTCTATGATATTATGTTTACTCATCCCTAAAGGTTCTTTTACAACAAGATTATTAATTAACCCTTCTCATTACATAATACTCTATCTAAAACAACCTGTTCTTAGTCGGTTCCTCAACATACTGCTCTAGAAAACCATCCCTGACTCACTTCAGAAACTCTTCCTCCACAGCATTAGTGCTCATTAGGTTTACCCAGTCTCTGTGCAGACTGAAGTCAGCCATAATTACTGTATTACCCATGCTAAATGCTTCACTAATCTCCTGATTAATACCATGCTCTTCACTACCACTACTGTTTGGTGGCCTAAAAACAAATCCTACCAATGTTTGCTGCCCCTTGCTGTTTCTTAGCTCTGCACAAACAGATTCCACATTTTGTTCTTCCAATCTGAGATCCTCCCTTACTAATGTACTGATCCCATCCCGTATTATCAGTTCAACACCAGCTCCTTTTCCTTTTTGCCTGTCCTTCCTAAATGTCAAATATCCTTGAATATTCAGTTCCCAGTCTTGGTCACCCTGTAGTCACGTTTCCATAATGGCAATTAGATCATACTCATTTCGCTCTATTTGTGCCTTTAAATCATCTACCTTGTTGCAAATGCTGTGTGCATTCAGTCAGAGTGCCCTTAACCTTGTCTTCTTGACATTATTCTGCATTCTAAGCCTAGTTGATGTTTGCCTTTGTTTCACCTGCCTTCAAATGTCGCTTGCTACTTTTCTACCTCCTGTTACCACCTTTACTTCCTTCTAATTTGAGCTACCCCTCAGGTTCCCATCCCCCTAACAAGTTAGTTTAAACTCTCCCCAACAGCACTAGCAAATCTCCCTGTGAGGATATAAGCTGTGGTTCTGTTAAGGTGTAGCCCATCCATCGTGTACAGGTTCCACCTGCCTAGAACCAGTCCCAATGCCTCAGAAATCTGATGCCCTCCCTCTTACACCAATTCTCCAGCCACATGTTCAATCAATCAATCCTCCTATTCCTATGCTCATTAGCTCATGGCACTGGGAGTAATCCTGAGATTACTGTTCTTGAGGTCCTGCTTTTTATTTCCTTTCTAACACCATAAAATCTGCTTTCAGGGCCTCTTCCCTCTTCCTACCTATATCATTGGTACCTATGTGGACTACCACCTCTGGCTGTTCACCCTCCCCCAGAAGGATGTCCTGCAGCTGCTCCGTGACATCCTTGACCCTGGTACCAGGGAGGCAACACACCATCCTGGAGTCATGTTTACTGCTGCAGAAACACCTGTCTGATCCCCTGACTATCGAATCCCCTATCATTATTGCTCTTCCACTCTTCTTCCTTCCCTCCTGTGCAGCTGAGCCACCCGTGGTGCCATGGACTTTGCTCTGGCTGCACTCCCCTGAGGAACCATCGCCCTCACCAGTATCCAAAATGGAAAATTACGGCACTGGAAACTGCAAGGTTATGGGCCCTGACAACATTCCGGCAACAATATTGAAGCTTTGTGCTCCATAACTAGCCATGGCCCTAGCCAAGCTGTTCCAGTACAGCTACAACACTGACATCAACCCAGCAATGTGGAAAATTGCCCAGGTATGTCCTATCCACAAAAAGTAGGGCAAATCCAACCTGGCCAATTAACAGCCTATCAGTCTACTCTCGATCATCAGCAAAGTGATGGAAGGGGTTGCCAACAGTGCCATCAAGCGACACCTGCTCAGCAATAACCTGCTCACTGATGCTCAGTTTGGGTTCCGCCAGGGCCACTCAGCTCCTGACCTCATTACAGCCTTGATTTAAACATGGACAAAAGAGCTGAACTCCAGAGGTGAGGTGAGAGTGACTGCCCTTGACATCAAGGCAACACTTGAGCGAGTATGGCAACAAGAAGCCCTAGTAAAACAGGAGTCAATAGGAACCGGGGAAAAACTCTCAGCTGGTTGGAATCATACCTAGCACAAAGGAAGATGGTTGTGGTTGTTGGAGGTCAATCATCTCAGTCCCAGGACATCGCAGTGGGAGTTCCTCAGGGTAGTATCCAAGGCCCAACCATCTTCAGCTGCTTCATTAATGACCTTCCATCCAACATAAGGTCAGAAGTGGAGATGTTCGTTGAAGATTGCACAATGTTCAGCACCATTCGCGACTCCTCAGATACTGAAGCAGACCATGTCCAGAGGCAGCAAGACCTGGACAACATCCAGACTTGGGCTGATAAGTGTCAAGTAACATTCATGCCACACAATTGCCAGGCAATGACCATCTCAAACAAGAGAGAATATAACAATCTCCCCATGATGTTCAATGGCATTACTATCACTGAATCCCCCACTATCAACATCCTGGGGGTTGCCATTGACCAGAAACTGAACTGGACCAGCCACATAAATGCTGTGGCTACAAGAGCAGATCAGAGGCTGAGAATTCTGTGGCAAGTAACTCACCTCCTGTTCCCCCCAAATCCTGTCCAGCATCTACAAGACACAAGTCAGGAGTGTGATGGAATACTTATCACTTGCCTGGACAGTTGCAGCTCCCACAACACTCAAGAGGCTCAACACCATCCAGGACAAAGCAGCCCGCTTGATTGGCACCCCATTCACCACCTTCGACATTCACTCCCTTTACCACCGATGCACAGTGCCAGCAGTGAGTACCATCTACAAGCTGCACTGTAGAAATCACCAAGTCTCCTTAGACAGCACCTTCCAAACCAGTGACCTCTACTACCTAGAAGGACAAGGGAAGCAGATGCATGGGAACACCACCACATGCAAGTTCCCCTCCAAGCCACACACCATCCCGACTTGGAACTATATCTGCGTTCCTTCACTGTCGCTGGGTCAAAATCCTGGACCTCCCTCCCTAACAGCACTGTGGGTGTACCTACACCACATGGACTGCAGTGGATCAAGAAGGCAGCTCACTACCACCTTCTCAAGGGCAATTAGTGATCGGCAATACATGCTGGCCTAGCCAGAGACACCCACATCCCATGTACGAATGATAAAAAAAAGAAAATCGCATATCCACTGGCAGTGTGCCTCATTTATTTGGTTTGTAGTTCTCGTCCCATTTCTTTATTTTTCAAGAATAGAATACTATAGCAGATATACAAGGACATAAAAAGCTGCAATCCGAACAATTCAGACTGCACCGTGAATAATATTAACATTAAAATTAATATTATTCATAAACTGTATTATAATTCTTAATGTCCTTTCATATATTTTATTCTGTTTTATATCAATGGTTGGAGTTTAGCGGAAGGTTTTATAAACCACAATTTGTGACATCTAAACTGAATGAGGTTAAATCACTCCCATATATTTATTGCTCCCTCTGCAGTGAATGCTGGTTGAAATTCCAAGTAACCAACTGCAGATTATTGTTCAATAAACCTACTGCAAAATCACTAACCTTCTTGTGAATAGCACCCTCACACCAGGGACCTGGAGCGCATAGATAGCCAGGATGAGCACTGTCTATTGCTCCTGGCACTAATGTTAGCTAAGAACATAATAAAAAAATCCAATAACATAAAGCAGTAAATAAATAACAGGTAGAAGGATGTGATTTCAAAACTTTGGGGGTGAAATTCTTGTAAGATGCTTTTCGACTGGAAAACGTATGGAGTGATTGCCCTGCACCCAAACACGTGGGCCAGAGAGACGAGCCATTTTCATGCTTGTGCCTTACTTGATTACAACAGGTAAGCTGCCCGCACTACTTACATTATGTAATGAGGCCTAATTTGCCCCCTTTAATTCAGTATTAGATTGCCACCCTATGTTTTGTATCATCTGATCCCTTTTCATAGATTTCTGCCTAGGAATCATTCTTGCCTAATGCATTATTCTCCATCTATTTTGAATTCATTGATTATGCAATTGAATGATATTATTAAACCACAAGCTAATACAACACTATTATGAAGCCAGCCATAGAGATAAATAGGTTTGATCTAATACTCATTACAGAGATGTGGTTGCATAGTGACCAAGGTTCGGAACTAAATATTCCAGGGTACTTGACGTTTTGACAAAATGGGAAAGGTGGTTAGGTGGAGTGGTGGGTAGGGGAGGGTAGCCCTAATAATAAAGGATGACATAAGAACAGGATTGAAGAAGGATCTTGGCTCAGTAAACCAGGAAGTACAATCAGTGTGGATGGGGAAGTACAATCAGTAAGGGGCCGAAAACACTGGTGGGAGTAATTTATAGGCTCCTAACAGTAGCTATTCTGTTGGACATAAGAACATAAGAAATCAGTGCAATCAGTGTGGATGGGGAAGTACAATCAGTAAGGGGCCGAAAACACTGGTGGGAGTAATTTATAGGCTCCTAACAGTAGCTATTCTGTTGGACATAAGAAATAGGAGCAGGAGCAGGCCATTCAGCCCCTCAAGCCTGCCCGCCATTCAATAAGATCATGGCTGATCTGTCCCAGGCCTCAACTCCTCTTTCGGGCTTGCTCTGCCTAACCCTCGACTCCCCGAGATTTCAAAAATCTATCTACCTCCTCCTTAAATACATTTAGTGACCTAGCCTCCACAACTCTCTGAGGCAGAGAATTCCAGAGATTCACCACCGTCTGAGAGAAGAAATTCCTTCACATCACAGTTTTAAATGTGTGCCCCCTTATTCTGTAATTATGTCCCCTAGTTCGAGATTCCCCCACTAGTGGAACCATCTTCTCAACATCTACCTTGTCGAGCCCCCTTAAAATCTTATATGTTTCTATAAGATCACCTCTCATTCTTCTAAACTCCAATGAATAAAGGCCTAACCTGTTTCGCCGTTCTTGATAAGACAGCCCCTTCATCCCAAGAATCAGCCTAGTGAACCTTTTCTGAACCTCTTCCAATGCTAATATATCCTTCTTTAAATACGGGGACCAAAACTGTACGCAGTACTCCAGGTGTGGCCTCACCAACCCCCTGTACAGTTGTAACAGGACTTCCCTATTTTTAAACTCTAACCCCCTAGCAATAAAGACCAAAATTCCATTTGCCTTCCTAATTACTTGCTGCACCTGCATGCTAACCTTTTGTGTTTCATGCACAAGAACACCCAGATCCCTCTGTACTGCAGTATTTTGTAGTGTTTCTCCATCTAAATAATAATCTGCCTTTTTATTCTTCCTCCCAAAGTGAATTACCTCACACTTTCCCACGTTGAACACCATCTGTCAAGTTTTTGCCCACACACTTAATCTATCTATATCCCTTTGCAGATTCTTTGTGTCCCCATCACAACATGCCTTCCCACCTATTTTTGTATCGTCAGCAAACTTGGATACACTACACTCTGTCTTTCCTCTAAGTCATTAATGTAGATAGTAAATAGCTGAGGCGCTAGGACCGATCCTTGTGGCACCCCACTTGTTACGGCTTTCCAACCTGAAAAAGACCCGTTGATCCTGACTCTCTGCCTTCTGTGTGTTAGCCAATCCTCAATCCATGCCAACACATTACCCCCAATATCCTGAGCTCTTACTTTGTGCAATAACCCTTTATGTGGCACCTTATCAAACACCTTCTGAAAATCCAAATACCCTACATCTACTGGTTCGCCTTTATCCATCTGCTTGTTATATCCTCAAAGAACTCTAACAAATTTGTCAAACATGATTTCCCTTTCATAAAACTATGTTGACTCTGTTTGATTGCATTATGTTTTTCTAAATGTCCTGCTATTTCTTCCTTAATAATGGACTCTAGCATTTTCCCAATGACTGATGTTGAGCTAACTGGTCTGTAGTTTCCTGCTCTCTGTCTCCCTCCTTTCTTGAATAGGGGTGTCACATTAGCAGTTTTCCAATCCGCTGGTACCCTACCGGAATCCAGTGAGTTTTGGTATATTATGACTAATGCCTCCACTATCTCTGCAGCCACTTCTTTTAAAACCCTTGGATGCAGGCCATCAGGTCCTGGCAACTTGTCTGCCTTTAGTCCCATCAGTTTGTCCAGCACCTTTTCCCTCGTGATAATGATTATTACAAGTTCCTCCCTCCCATTTACACCTTGCTCATCTATTATTGTTGGGATGTTTATAGTGTACTCCACCGTGAAGACTGATAAAAATATTGGTTTAAATTATCTGCCATTTCCCTGTTCCCTGTTATTAATTCCCCATCCTCATCCTCCACTTACTTTAGCTACTCCCTTTCAATATACCTATAGCAGCTCTTACTGTTTGATTTTATATTTCTTGCCAATTTACTCTCCTAATCAATTTTTTCTCTCTTTATTTGTTTTTTAGTCATCCGCTGCTGATTTCTAAAAACTTCCCAATCCTCTGGCCTACCACTCGTTTTCACCACATTGTATGCCTTTGCTTTTGATTTGATACTCTCCTTAACTTCCTTTGTTATCCACGGGTGGTTCATCGTTCTCTTCGAGTCCTTCCTTCTGACTGCAATAAATGTTTGCTGAGTGTTATGAAATACCTGCTTAAAAGTGTATAATGAAGAAATAAGAGAAACTTGTAACAAAGTCAATGCAATAATCGTTTGGAAGTTTAATCTTTATATAGACTGGACAATTCAAAATGGCAAAAGCAATTTGGAGGATGAGTTCATGGAATGCATTTGCGACAGTTTCCTGGAGCAATACATTGTGGAACCAACCAGAGAACAGGCTATTTTACATCCTGCAATAGTGTCTTTGCTGTCTCTTCCCTAATTTCTTTTAATATGCATGGATGCAATCCATCCGGACCAGAGGTTTTATCCTCTCTAAGTTTTATTGGTTCATCAATTATCTCTCCCTATTCTATATTTTATTTATTTTATTTTATTTAGAGATACAACACTGAAACAGGCCCTTCGGCCCACTGAGTCTGTGTTGGCCATCAACCACCCATTTATACTAATCCTACATTAATCCTGCATCCTATCTTAAATGTCTTTATATATTTTTTGATCTCTTTGTTTAATCTCAAGTTTGTCTCTCTGGTAAATGCTGAGACAAAGCCATCATTTAATATTTCTGCCATTTTGCTGTCATTCCCTGTGAGTTTATCATGTGTATCCCTTAGCAATCCTAACCCTCTCCTGATTTTCCATTTGTTAGTTATATGGTGTAGAATCTTTTACTATTTCTCTTTATATTCCGCAATGACTTACCTTTGTAGTTTCTCTTTGCCTTCTTCTTTTCACTTCTTTCCTAACTTTTTCCTATTCCCCTTTGTCATTCTCTCCTTTGTTGTCTGTGTATTTATCTTTAGTTTCAATTTTAGCAGTTTTTCTTTATTCATCCCTTGGGCTGGCCTTCTGAGGTGGTGGGTGGAGGGGGGCAGGTGCGGGTGGGTGGGTGGTGGGCATAGAGTATCGCGACGGGTGGCGGGGGAGGGGTGGTGGGGAAGAGGGCCATTCACTGCATAAAATAAGTTCTCCTCATTTCACGTCTGGATATTTTGCCATTTATCTTCTATCTGTATCCTTTGTTTATCAATCCTCCTGCCACTGTTAAATTATTCGCTTATTCACTCATTTAATAAATGTGTTTCATATTTTAAACTTTAAATTAGGTCTAATGTGATGCTGCATTGGTTTTGAACAGCAAAATTAAGATCATAAGTATGTATAAAAGTTAGCCCAGTACGTAAAAGTAATTAAAAACGACAAATGCTGGAAATACTCAGCAGGTCTGGCAGCATCTGTGAAGAGAGAAGCAGAGTTAACGCTTCAGGTCAGTGACCCTTCATCAGAGCTGTTAAAGGTTAGATATGTGATAGGTTTTAATCAAGGTTTTAATCCTCGACTGCAGTGCCAAACCCTTTGATCTTGTCCTTTTTATGATGATCCTTATTGAAATATCATCACATCTCCTGAAGTCATCCTGCTGGATGGTCAGCACTTAGCACCTTTTAATCCTTTTCCTCTGTTACTTGCCTGGTCCAGACAGATCCATTTAGTGCTGATGTGATTTCCCTGCGGGACCCGAGAGAAGTCCTGTGAAAAGGTGCCCCGAACACCCAAAACATCCACGAACGGCCCCCCCGGCCGCAACTTCAAAGCGCCCGCGGGAGATGGCTCGGAGAGCATCTGCAGCGCACTGTCGGCAATGCTGCATGCCTTTATTTAAACCACTGCAAAAAAAAAAACCCTTAGCAAATGTAATCACCTCTAAGTCTGCCAAATGATGCTTCACCTCCCGAAGGACGTGGATGAGCTTTCCGGACGTCGATGGTGGGCACTGAGGAAATGGCTTATTTACCTGCACCAGATTCCACCCCCCCTCCCCCCCCCCCTTTACCCCCCTTCCACCCCCCCCCCCACCCCCCGTCCCCTTCCCTGCTCCACCCTCTCAGCTCACCCCCTCACAACCCCGTCCCAGCCCGCCCCCCCCTCGCACCATCTTCACCCCGCACCCCCCCCCCCACCCCCTCCCTCTACCCCTCCCCCTTGCATCCCCTCCTCCCACCGGCACCATCCTACACCTGTGTAGGGGCCCCAACAACCCCACTGCCTTGTGGGCATCTCGGGAGAGACCAAGGCTAAGGGAGTAAACCCTAACAGAAAATCCGGAGCAGAACCCCGTAGGCGGTCATGTGTCACCTTTGGCATGTTTCCGGCAGTTCCTGCAGCCATACTGGTGCCAAACGTCGTGTCCTGCACTCCTTTGGACCCCACCAGAAAGGCCGAGAGGGGGGTTTTGACGACTGGGCAACTCTCAACCTCCATAAATTTGCCCAGGCATGCGCCATGGAGAGGTCACTCCATAGTTGCCTCACAGCGACTGAAACAACACGGAAGGCAGCAGTTACGCGCCACTGGTATCAGACCCACCGGCCGTCCATGTCTCCGTTATAAAGACGTCTGCAAACGCGACATGAAATCGTGTGACATTGATCACAAGTCGTGGGAGTCAGTTGCCAGCATTCGCCAGAGCTGGCGGGCAGCCATAAAGACAGGGCTAAATTGTGGCGAGTCGAAGAGACTTAGTAGTTGGCAGGAAAAAAGACAGAGGCGCAAGGGGAGAGCCTACTGTGCAACAGCCCCAACAAACAAATTTCTCTGCAGCACCTGTGGAAGAGCCTGTCACTCCAGAATTGGCCTTTATAGCCACTCCAGGCGCTGCTTCACAAACCACTGACCACCTCCAGGCGCGTATCCATTGTCTCTCGAGATAAGGAGGCCCAAAAGAAAAGAAAGATTAATCAAGTAAAGTGGGGGTGGGGCAAGAGATAACAAAAATGAAGGTGTTGATAGGACAAGGTCACAGAGAATAACTGACCAGAAGGTTTTGGAGCAAAGGCAAATGGTATGTTAATGATGTGCTGAAAGACAAAGGGTTAGTGCAGAGAGGGTGTTAATGGACAGAGAAATGACTTGACCCAAAGCACAAACATGAAAAAAACATTAGGCAGGCACATGGTAAGAAAAATGAAAGATGAAACAAACTAAAATAAAATAAAATAAGAAAAAAAAATAACTGAAAATAAAAAGAGGGTTCGGTTCCATCACGCTCTGAAATTATTGAACTCAATGTCAGTCCAGCAGGCTGTGACGTGCCCAATCGGTAAATGAGATGCTATTCCTCGAGCTTGCTTTGATGTTCACTGGAACACTGCAGCAATCCCAGGACAGATGTGTGGACATGAGAGCAGGGGGATGTGTTGAAATGGCAAGCAACCAGAAGCTCGGGGTCATGCTTTCGGACTGTGTGGAGGTGTTCCGCAAAGCGGTCACCCAATCTGTGTTTGGTCTCCTCAGTGTTGAGGGGACCTCATTGTGAGCAGCGAATACAGTATACTAAATTGAAAGAAGTACAAGTAAATCGCTGCTTCACCTGAAAGGAGTGTTTGGGGCCTTGGATAGTGAGGAGAGAGGAGGTAAATGTGCAGGTATTACACCTCCTGCGATTGCATGGGAAGGTGCCGTGGGAAGGGGACGAGGTATTGGGGGTAATGCAGGAGTGGACCAGGGTGTCACGGAGGGAACGGTCCCTTCAGAATTACTTGACTGCACATCTTCACACCCTGCCTCCTGTAAGGACTCCATTCCATTCTTCCAGTTTCTCCGTCTCCAGCGCATCTGCACTGATGATGCAACCTTCCACGATAGTGCTTTTGATATGTCTTCCCTTTTCCTCAACCAAGGATTCTCCCCCACTGTGGTTGACAGGGCCCTCAACCGTGTCCAGCCCATTTCCCGCACCTCTGCCCTCACCCCTTCCCCTCCCTCCCAGAACCGAGACAGGGTTCCCCTTGACCTCACTTTCCACCCCACCAGCCTCCACATCCAAAGGATCCTACGCCACCGTTTCCGCCACATCCAGTGTGATGCCACTACCAAACGCATCTTCCCTTCCCCTTCCCTATCAGCATTCCGAAGGGATTGTACCCTCCGTGACACCCTGGTCCACTTCTCCATTACCCGCAACACCTCGTCCCCTTCCCAAGGCACCTTCCTATGCGATCGCAGGAGGTGTAACACCTGCACATTTACCTCCTCTCTCCTCACTATCCAAGGCCCCAAACACTCCTTTCAGGTGAAGCAGCGATTTACCTGTACTTGTTGCATTGTAGTATACTGTATTCATTGCTCACATGTGGTCTCCTCTACACTGGGGAGACCAAACGCTGATTGGGTGACCGCTTTGCAGAACACCTCCGCACAGTCCGAAAGTATGACTCCGAGCTTCCGGTTGCTGGCCATTTCAACACCCCCCGCCCCCCACTCTCAATACTGAGTATTTCCAGGATCTCTTGTTTTTATTTCAGATGTCCAGCATCTGCAGTATTTTGCTTTTGCGTAAAAGTAATTACTGCAGTAGGTTTACCCTTCACGTTAGCCAGAGCTTACCCAGATCCCACAGCAATGACCTTTCATCAGATCATCTTTCATCGACCTGAAACGTTAACTCTGTTTCTCTCTCCACAGATGCTGCCAGACCTGCTGAGTATTTCCAGCACTTTCCATTTTTATTTCAGATTTTCAGCATTGGCAGTGTTTTGCTTGTAATTAAGAAGTAGAACTAGTTTGCCTGACTGTCAAAGAAAAAGTGTAAAGAACAAGAGTTCCAATTAAAAGAACATGGATTTGAAGTACAGTTGCTGAGCAGTGAAGAGGAGAAAGAATGCAATGAGACACATCACTGCAGTCTGGAAGAAGACAAGCAACAAGGAGAGAAAACAGTTCTCCACTGAACTGAAGCTGTACTATTAATTGAGACTGCAAAGATGGGCTCACATGAAGGTTTGGGACTCACCCATGAAAAAGCTCTGAAATATATGTGCCAAAGTAACCTGGAGTAAAGTAGTTTAAAAAGACCCAAAAACATAAGAGTGAATCATGAATAGTAATTATGGATCAATATCTCCAGCTTTATTAATGGGGAAATGCTCAACCATCTCGAATGCTCAGTCAGGATGGTTTGAATTGCAAAATATGTAATTCACTGAGGAAATAATTAAACCAAATAGATAGGGCCTGAGCAATGGATATAGTTTAGTTAAATTTACAGAAGACGTTGAGGAAAGTTCCATTTATGTGAATTTTAAAGAGAATCAAATTTCATGCATTTCCATAGATAATACATGAAAGTTAAAACACAAGAAACAGACCATTCAGCTCATCCAGTCCATGTAGATTTTACCTTCTATGTGGACAACAAAGACACTGAGCATTGCAGGAATCAGCCCTTGGCCTCCCATGTGCTGGGCTAGAATTCTCCCACAGAATTACCAATGGACACATTAAGAGCACACAGTAAGCTGGATTGACAACTAGGAAGCAGAGTGTAATAAGTTGAAAAGGCAATGGCCTTGATATTAACCTCCCCATGATGGGTGGGAGAGGGACAGGGGGATGGTTGAAGAGTTATATATGGGGAATGTGTCCCCAGCATGCTGCACACAAGAAACCCCACTCGTCTTTTTTATGGCGGCTGATAACAAGGTGTCCGATTGTCCTGCCATGGAGAGACAATGAAGGAAGGTGAGAGCTAGCGGTTGTTTCTCAGCACTCCATGTGGGCTAGGAGGAGCAGGAGCGTTCTCCCCAGGCCTCACAAGGAAGCCTTTGGACTCTCCCATTTTGATCGCTGACCTCTCTCACCACCCCCTCCTGATTACTGGGGACCATCCCCCGGGTTACTCGGCTGTGGCCTTCTGCACTGGTGTTTTCTCCCAGCCACTGGCCAACCTGTCAATTTGGCTGGGTACCCGGCAGGAAATGGATTTTATAAAAATGTTCATGAGGTCCTGTTGTTCATTTTGGCAGGACCTCTGTGTCCCCAGCTTTGCCATGTTCTTCTGTCATTTTTACCTTCCCCACATGTCTGGAACATGGATGGAATTGTACCTGGGAATCCCTGTTACTTCAACTATTCATAAGGAGTATGGAGGGTATATTTCTAATATTCTAATTAAACATTATAATTTCAAATTGTTGATGGATGCACAATTTAAAAAATCTATTTCAGTGAAATGGATGGATAATGATTTTGGCGTTTTTAATGTGGACATCTCTAAGGTACGATATAGAAACCATCACACCTTCCTACAGAATGAAGGGGTCATATTTTGAAATGCTCAGCAGCAAAAGATAGAACAGAGATTTGGGCGTGATTGAGGATTCTCTAAAAGTTAATGGGCTGGAATTCATCCACAATATAAAAAGTTATAACAAACATTGATCAAACACAGAGAATTCTATTGTAAACATTTGTTTACTACTTGATGTAGGTTACTATTGTGTAACTTAGTAAGGCTGACACAGTTGCAATATTGTCGACTTCACACCATAGATTCAAAAAATCATTTTTTTATATTCTTTCATCAGGCATGAGCACCACTGACAAGGCCAGCATTTGTTGCCCTTGAGAAGGTGGTGGTGAGCTGACATTTTTTTATTTGTTTGTGGAATGTGGGCGTCGCTGGCTAGGCCAGCATTTATTACCCATCCCTAATTGCCCTTGAGAAGGTGGTGGTGAGCTGACATTTTTTTATTTGTGTGTGGAATGTGGGCGTCGCTGGCTAGGCCAGCATTTATTACCCATCCCTAATTGCCCTTGAGAAGGTAGTGGTGAGCTGCTTTCTTGAACCACTGCAGTCCTTGGGATGTAGGTACACCAATAATGCTGTTGGGAAGGGAGTTCCAGGAGTTTGACCCAGTGATAGTGAAGGAAGGGTGATCTAGTTCCAAGTCAGGAAGATGTGTAGCTTGGACGGAACTTGCAGATGGTGGTGTTCCCATGCATCTGCTGCCCTTGTCCTTCTAGGTGGTAGAGGTCACGGATTTCGAAGGTGCTGTCTAAGGAGCCTTGGTGAGTTGCTGCAGTGCATTGTGTAGATAGTAGACTCTGCTGCCACTGTGCGTCGGTGGTGGAGGGAGTGAATGTTGAAGGTGGTGGATAGGGTGCCAGTCAAGCGGGTTGCTTTGTCCTGGATGGTGTCGAGCTTCTTGAGTGTTGTTGGAGCTGCACACATCCAGGCAAGTGGACAGTATTCCATCACACTCCTGACTTATGCATTGTAGATGTGGACAGAATTTGGGGAGACAGGAAGTGAACTACTCCCCGCAGAATTCCAGCCTCTGACCTGCTCTTGTAGCCACAGCATTTATGTGGCTGGTCCAGTTCAGTTTCTGGTCAATGGTAATCCCCAGGATGTTGATAGTGGGGGGATCTAGCCAGGATAAAATGGAACCAAAGACTGACAGGAAAAACTGTAATGGAGCAATGGGTGATCTTTAAGGAGCAAATGCTTCAGGTACAGGCTAAGTACATTCCAACAAGGGTGAAAGGAACCAAAGCCAGAGCTCATTGGATGATGGGAAATGTAAAGATTATGATGAAGCAAAAAGAGAGGGCACAGAGACGATTTACCAGAATGGTTCCAGGGTTGGGGGATTTTAGTTACAAAGTTAGGTTGGAAAAGGTGGGTTTGTCCCTTAGCAAAAAGGAAATTAAGGGGAGATTTACCAGAAGTGTACAAGATTATGACAGGTTTAGATAAGTTAGACAAGGAAAAACAGATTGAAAGTTTTGGGCAAAAGATGCAGGAGGAATGTGAGACAGCACTTTTTTATGCAGTGGGTGGTAATGACCTGGAACTGGCTGCCCACAAGGGTGGTGGAAACAGAGACAATCAATGACTTCAGGAGGAAATTGGATGGTCGCTTGCAGGGTTATGGGAATCGAGCGGGGGTGGGGGGGGGGGGGGGGGTGGTAGGACTGATTGGACTTCTCTGTGGAGAGCTGGCATGGACTTGATGGGCCAAATGACCTCTTTCTGTGCCGTAAATGACTCAATGAATTCCCCCACCCAGAGTACATTCTGTGCCCTTGCTACCCTCAGTGCTTCCTCCAAGTGGTGTTCAACATGGAGGAGTACTGATTCATCAGCTGAGGGGAGCGGTAAGTAGTAATCTGCAGGAGGTTTCCTTGCCCATGTTTGGCCTGATACCATGAGACTTCATGGGGCCTGTAGTCGATGTTGAGGACTCCCAGGAAAACTCCCTCCCAAATGTATACCACTGTGCCGCCACCTCTGGTGGGTCTGTCCTGCCGTTGGGCGTACCCAGGCATGGTGATGGAGGAGTCTGGGACATTGGCTGTAAGCTGTGATTCGGTGAGTGAGACTGTGTCAGACTGTTGCTTGACTAGTCTGTGGGACAGCTCTCCCAATTTTGGCCCAAGTCCCCAAATGTTAATAAGGAGGACTTTGCAGGGTCGGCTGGGCAGTGTGTGCCATTGTCGTTTCTGCTGCCTAGGTCGAATCCAGTTTTATTGTTTTTTAACTTTTCTGTAACGGTTTGGTATAACTGAGTGGCTTGCTAGGCCATTACAGAGGGCAGTTAAGAGTCAAACACATTCAGAAAATCTGATGCCATTGAAGGAAATTCAGAGAAATACTAAAGGTAATTAATGTAAAATTAACAAGTCGGGTGAGAGACTAAAGATTGCAAAATTTCCCCAACAAAAACACACACACACACATACACACACAAAGTAATTGGTATGTTGAAGAGGTTACCAACAAAAGCTGTTGTTACGACAAGGTGAGAAAGGTGTCTAGGGGTCCCTCTCAGCCTTCACCTGCTCTTACCGTAACGTGGTTTAATTTTAAACACACCGTGTTTTTAGCTCCCGCTTGGTGAATCCTTGTTCACCACTTTCCAATTATAAGGCAAAGAAACCAGCACAAACAGGCTTTCTTAGGTTTAAAGAAGAAAAGTTGAAATTTATTAAACTTTAGCTGAAACTCTAATTCGGTTAATGCCCACAGATACACGACGCACCCACGCCAGCATGCATACATGATATACACATGCAAATAGAGACAGAAAAGAGCAAAAGAAAAAAAAAGTGGAAAGGTTTGAGGCAATATCTGAAGAGTTTTTGTTATAGTTCTTCGAGCTCACTGTACGGTCCTTGATTGTAGGTAGATCTTACTTTTGGTTGGGGCCCAGCATTCTTCTGAAACC
The DNA here is from genome assembly GCF_036365525.1 of Heterodontus francisci. Taxonomy (NCBI): domain Eukaryota; kingdom Metazoa; phylum Chordata; class Chondrichthyes; order Heterodontiformes; family Heterodontidae; genus Heterodontus; species Heterodontus francisci. Next base: position 26,512,233 of record NC_090378.1, on the reverse strand, counting down.
TTGTTAGCTGCAGGACATTTTTCTCTCTTGGGGTTCATGTGTCTTCAGTGGATTCAGAGGCTTGTGAGAAAGAGATGGGAGCAGACAAGAGAAAGATCTTCTCAGTCCAGCAGCAAACAGCTTTCTGCCCAAACTGTTTTGTACAAATTCAAAAAACTCAGGTTGCCCAGCAGATTAGTCATGTGACTAGCTGGTGTGACCATATCCGTTTGTGTATTTGGCCATCTTAGCAGTCAACCTGGTATGTGAGCTCCCCCACCTTCAATGTCTGGTGATCAAAAGTCCATTGTGGGTTGAATGTCAGGGAATGACTGCATTGTCCTTCCAAACACCATCTGTTAATATGCAAATGTATTTTCCAGCCACGGCTGATCTGTTTAACAAGTCCTCCACTCACTCCAGTAACAGTTTAAAATCAATGTTCATGACAAAATTAATGTGCCTCATTCTTGGCAGGTGAGGGCCTAGCATGGCACTGTTAATGCTGTGCAAATTAGAAAACCTGTTTCAGAATGAAGATTATAAGAATATGCACACTCACTGACCATTAAACACAGTAATACGTATCACTGCCGAGATCATTGAAATGTAATCTGCAATAACGTTAAGTAATGCAGGTTGTAATGTGAGACAGATATCCTGGAGTTTGGATAGATTACCTGAGGGGGTCAGGAAAAATTAACTAGAACTTTATCTTCTTGGACATCTTGCATGTGGTTAGTCGTCTCACCTTTGCAGACTGAATAGTTATAGTAACATCCTTGATACTGCAGATTGTGTGTGATGCGTTATTGGAATTGACTTTCTCGGGCTGAATGGCCTTTTTTGTGCTATGTCTTCTTACATTCCTCACTCATAACTGAATGTTCATTTGCACTGGATTCAATGAAATCACATCTCCTATGTTTCTTTTTATTTATTTTAATGTTTATGCGGATAAAGGTCCTTAAAAAGAATTATGACTGCTTTTGAAAAGTCATTTGAATCCTTAATTGTAAGAAAATGTTAACGGGACCAGCCTGTTGACTTACCTGCATTGATCAGGCCATTGCTCTGTGACTTGCTGAGAAATAGTGGGATAAGTAAGGCAAGTTGGAAGAAGTAATGCTATTCATTTTTTTTAATACTGACATGGTGCCAACAATGCATAGCGATTAATCTGCGGTGGCATAGTGGTATTGTCACTGGACTAGTAACCCAGAGACCCAGGGTATTGCTTTGGGGACATGGGTTCAAATCCCACCACAGCAGAAGGTGGAATCTGAATTCAATTAATAAAAATCTGGAATTATAAATCTAATGATGGCCATGAAACCATGTCGATTGTTGTAAAAACCCATCTGGTTCATTAATGTCCTTGAGGGAAGGAAATCTGCTCTCCTTACCTGGTCTGGACTCCATGTGACTCCAGACCCACAGCAATGTGGTTGACTCTTACATGCCCTCTGAAATGGCCTAGCAAGCCACTCAGTTGTATCTAACCACTATGAAGTAAATAAAAAGGAATGAAACCGGACAGACCACCTAGCATCGACCTAGACACCGGAAACGACAACGGTAAATCCAGCCCTGTCGACCCTGCAAAGTCCTCCTTACTAACATCTGGGGGCTTGTGCCAAAGTTGGGAGAGCTGTTCCACAGACTAGTCAAGCAACAGCCTGACATAGTCATACTCACGGAATCATATCTGACAATGTCCCAGACACTGCCGTCACCATCCCTGGGTATGTCCTGTCCCACTGGCAGGACAGACCCAGCAGAGGTGGCGGCACAGTCGTATACAGTAGGGAGGGAGTTGCCCTGGGAGTCCTCAACATCTACTCTGGACCCCATGAAGTCTCATGGCATCAGATCAAACATGGACAAGGAAACCTCCTGCTGATTACCACCTACTGCCCTCCCTCAGCTGATGAGTCAGTACTCATCCATGTTGAACAGCACTTGGAGCACTGAGGGTGACAAGGGCACAAAATGTACTCTGGGTGGGGGACTTCAATGTCCATCACCAAGAGTGGCCTGGTAGCACCACTACTGACTGAACGGCCGAGTCCTAAAGGACATATCTGCTAGACTGGGTATGCGGCAGGTGGTGAGGGAACCAACAAGAGGGGAAAACATACTTGACCTCGTCCTCACCAATCTGCCTGCCGCAGATGCATCTGTCCATGACAGTATTGGTAGGAGTGACCATCGCACAGTCCTTGTGGAGACGAAGTCCCACTTTCACATTGAGGATACCCTGCTTCGTGTTGTCTGGCACTATCACTGTGCTAAATGGGATAGATTTCGAACAGATCTAGGAATGCAAAACTGGGCATCCATGAGGCGCTGTGGGCCATCAGCAGCAGCAGAATTGTACTCAACCACAATCTTCAACATCATGGCCTGGCATATCCCCCACTCTACCATTACCATCAAGCCAGGAGACCAAACCCGGTTCAATGAAGAGTGCAGGAGGGCATGCCAGGAGCAGCAGCAGGCATACCTCAAAATGAGGTGTCAACCTGGTGAAGCTACAACACAGAACTATCTGCGTGCCAAACTGCGTAAGCAGCGTGCGATAGACAGAGCTAAGCGATCCCATAACCAACGGATCAGATCTAAGCTCTGCAGTCCTGCCACATCCAGCCGGGAATGGTGGTGGACAATTAAACAACTAACTGGAGGAGGTGGCTCCACAAATATCCCCATCCTCAATGATGGGGGAGCCCAGCACATCAGCGCGAAAGATAAGGCAGAAGCATTTGCAACAATCTTCAGCCAGAAGTGCCGAGTTGATGATCCATCTCGGCCTCCTCCTGAAGTCCCCAGCATCACAGATGCCAGACTTCAGCCAATTCGATTCACTCCGCATGATATCAAGAAACGACTGAAGGCACTGGATACTGCAAAGGCTATGGGCCCTGACAATATTCCAGCAATAGTACTGAAAACCTGTGCCCTAGAACTTGCCGCGCCCCTAGCCAAGCTGTTCCAGTATAGCTACAACACTGGCATCTACCCTGCAATGTGGAAAATTACCCAGGTATATCTTGCACACAAAAAGCAGGACAAGTCCAACCCAGCCAATTACCACCCCATTAGCCTACTCTCAATCATCAGTAAAGTGATGGAAGGTGTCATCAACAGTGCCATCAAGCGGCACTTGCTTAGCAATAACCTGCTCACTGACGCTCAGTTTGGGTTCCGCCAGGGCCACTCAGCTCCTGACCTCATTACAGCCTTGGTTCAAACATGGACAAAAGAGCTGAACTCAAGAGGTGAGGTGAGAGTGACTGGCCTTGACATCAAGGCAGCATTTGACCAAGTATGGCATCAGCAGCCCGAGCAAAACTGAGGTCAATGAGAATCAGGGGGAAAACCCTCCGCTGGCTGGAATCATACCTAGCACAAAGGAAGATGGCTGTGGTTGTTGGAGGTCAATCATCTGAGCTCCAGGACATCACTGCAGGAGTTCCTCAGGGTAGTGTCCTAGGCACAACCATCTTCAGCTGCTTCATTAATGACCTTCCTTCAATCATAAGGTCAGATTACACAATGTTCAGCACCATTCATGACTCCTCAGATACTGAAGCAGTCCGTGTAGAAATGCAGCAAGACCTGGACGATATGCAGGCTTGGGCTGATAAGTGGCAAGTAACATTTGCACAACACAAGTGCCAGGCAATGACCATTTCCAACAAGAGAGAATCTAACCATCTCCCCTTGGCATTCAATGGCAGTACCATTGCTGAATCCCCCACTATCAACATCCTAGGGGCTACCATTGACCAGAAACTGAACTGGAGTAGCCATATAAATACCGTGGCTACAAGAGCAGGTCAGAGGCTAGGAATTCTGCGGCGAGTAACTCATCTCCTGACTCCCCAAAGCCTGTCCACAAGGCACATGTCAGCAATGTGATGGAATACTCTCCACTTGCCTAGATGGGTGCAGCTCCAACAACACTCAAGAAGCACGACACCATCCAGGACAAAGCAGCCCACTTGATTGGCATCCTATCTACAAACATTCACTCCCTCCACCAGCAACGCACAGTAGCAGCAGTGTGTACCATCTATAAGATGCACTGCAGCAATGCACCAAGGCTCCTTAGACAGCACCTTCCAAACCCGCGACCTCTACCAACTAGAAGGACAAGGGCAGCAAATGTATGGGAACACCACCACTTGCAAGTTCCCCTCCAAGTCACATACCATCCTGACTTGGAACTATATTGCCGGTCCTTCACTGTCGCTGGGTCAAAATCCTGGAACTCCCTTCCAAACAGCACTGTGGGTATACCTACCCCACATGGACTGCAGCGCTTCAAGAAGGCAGCTCACCACCACCTTTTCAAGGGCAATTAGGGATGGGCAATAAATGCTGGCCTGGCCAGCGATGCCCACATCCCATGAATGAATAAAAAAAAAGTTCTGTTAATGTCCCACTAACACTTGGAGCAAATAAAAAATCAGACTCTGAGCTTGCTGCAAATTTCCTGTAGTGTTAGGACTGTAAAAGTAAATTGAACCCCACTGTTTGGGCCTTTGCTATTTTATTTATTATGCAAAAATATTTGTTCATTCTCCAGTAATTCAAAATATATAATACTGGCATAAGTATATTCCATTTTGTATATCCAAGCAGTCCTTCTCCGTCAGTATCTACACTTGGCAGTAAGATATAATTCAACAACAGCAACTTGTATTTATATAGCATCTTTAATGTAATAAAACATTCCAAGGTGCTTCACAGCAGCACTACAGAACAAAATTTGACACCAAGCCATATAAGGAGATATTAGGGCACATGATCAAAAGCTTGGTCAAAGAGGTAGGTTTTAATAATGTCGTAAAGGAGGAAAGAGAGGTAGAGAGGTTTAAGGAGGGAATTCCAGAATTCAGGCTTTGGCAGCTGAAAGCACGGATGCTAATGGTGGAGCAATTAAAATTGAGGATGCTCAAAAGCCCAGAATTGGAGGAGCGCTGATATTTCAGAGGGCTGTACAACTGGAGGAGATTATAGAGAAAGGAAGGGCAGTGAGGCCATGGAAAGATTTGAAAACAAGAATGAGAATTTTTAAATTGAGGAGGGAGCCAATATAGGTCAGTGAGCACAGGGGTGATGGGCAAACAGGACTTGACACGAGTAAGGACACTGTCAGCAGAGTTTTGGATGACATTAAGTTTACGGACGGTAGAATAGGGGGGGAATATGGAATAGTCCAGGGGTAACAAAAGCGTGGATAAGGATTTCAGCAGCAGATAAGCTGAGGCAGGGGCAGAGTTGGGCAATGTTAACAGCAGTAGAAATAGGTGGCCTTAGTGATGGTGCGTATATGTGATTGTAGGCTCGTCTCAGGGTGAAATATGGTGGCAAACAGTCTGGTTCAGCCTCAGACATCTGCCAGCAAGAGGGGTGGAGTTAGTGGCTAGGGAAAGTCTCCATATTTTCCTGACAATACCTTTTCATCAGTTTTCTATTTCGGTTTTCTTCTGAGTAACTCTTTTCTCATACTTCACTGATCAATATATATGTATTCCATTAACTTTGAATAAAATGTCCAATAGCTCACACAAAAGTTATCATTGATTAACTAATTTACATATTTAGTGATTTGAAATTTGGAAAATTTCTGAATTGTGTAACACTGATTGCTTTTTAAATTCACTTTTCTACCAATTCTCTCCCATCTTATTGGCTCCTTGCTGTGGTACAGATCTGGGGAAGAGATCACGTCCAGCACCTTGCCCAGTCTTCACCCAATCACCATGTTAGCACTTCTATCCTGGATAGCAATCAAGAGAAGATATCTTGGGCAATTATTATCAGGAACAGCTAATAGAAAGGTGGCACTGGAGTGGTGGTGAGCATTCTGAGTCAGTGTATGGAGGGAGAGGACCTTGCAATGGTCTTCACTCCTTCCATATGGGCCCATTGCACCTACTTCTTTCGCCCTCTATCTCACATTGGTACTCTCTCTTGACTCAGAAAAATGAGTTAAGATGGCAGTGAAAAGCAGAAAGCCTGCCCTGATGCAATACCATCAAGAGGAAGAGAATACAGGAATTTTCTTTACTTTAAGGCAAAGGTACAAAGATTATCTTCTAAGCATGTTTACAACAAAATGGTACAAAAGGTAAGTACTGTATAACATTAATCTGGGCCACAGTGAAATCCTGGACTAGTTTTGATCATCTAAGGGAGTCAGAGAGGAATTTTCCAGATTGCTTTCCCAAATTGGCATAGATTTTTACAGATTTACTGCCTCTCCCCAGGGATTTTTCAGTCAACTGGCAGAAACAACATATTAATAGCTACAGTACCTTTAACATACAAAAACGTCCCAAGGTGTAATCAAACAAAATAGATGCCGAACCAAAGGAGAGATATTGGGAGATATGGCCAAAAGCTTGATCAAAGTGGTGGATTTTAAGGAGAGTATTAAAGGAGGTGAAGGAAGGCGGAAAGGTTTAGGGAGGGAATTTACTAAAGCACATTCAGAAAGTTGCTGATGACACTAATGATAGGACACATGGATGGTGAATGTGCAAAGGGCTACAATTGGAGGGATAGAGAAAGCATTTAAAGCTGCATTAAACTCATGTAAAGGCACAATATTGTGGATACTGGAAATCTGAAATAAAAACAAAAAGTGCTGGAAATATTCAGCAGGCCTGGCAGCATGTGTGGAGAGAGAAACAGCATTAACGTTTCAGTTCTGTGACCTTTCATCAGAGCAGGTGGAAGAGGAATTTTCCAGATAGTTTCCCGAATTGGCATGGATTTTTACTGGTTTCCCGCCTCTTTGACCTTTCTGACGAAAGGTCATTGGCCTGAAACGTTAACTCTGTTTCTCTCTCCACAGATGCTGCCTGACCTGCTGAGTATTTCCAGCATTTCTAGCACATTCAACTCAGTGCTAATGCCACCCAGAGTACATTATGACCAGCTCTGTGATATTGCAATTCATGCTATGTTAGTGTAAAAGTTACCCGCTCTCAAAAAATAGCCCATTTTCATCAAAATGTGTAAAATTCTATATTACCACTGTCTGGGTTAAGGTTGCTTAGGAAATTGAAGCCAGAATTAAAAGAGGGGTTTACATCAATAGTAGACACATGACTTATATACTTGGTACCCAATTTCTTGTTGATTGTGCAATGAAAGTGAAGGAAGCCAGTTGATCAGATCTGAGGAGGTTGAAAATATTGATTTTTTTTTTTAAGTACTTATATGAATGGTGGGATTACATTGCTGAACTTTAATATAGCAGAAAACTAGCACATCACTCAGAATGATTCCAAATTTAAAAGTAGGATCATGACTTGCTCCAGTTTAGCTGAAGGAAAAATTATGCTGCTTAATACCAATATTAGTATAATCACATACACTGTGATGTACTTCATCAATATTAGTATAATCATACTAATATTTTATTAATTACTATATATACAGTTCTGCTCCAATGCAAGTCATTTGAATACAGCATACTTTAAAAATCTTTAATTATATCTCTCAAAAATTGGGTTAAGCACAATAACATTTTCTTCCATGAATTCTATCTGTATGATTCATTTTTTTAAAAAAGTCTTAATTACTATCCTAAATATTGACACATTCAATAATGTATTATAAAATGTCACCTGTGGGGATAGTTCAACACTGGGGATCAATACATATTGTAACTCTTCATTTAAGCTATTATTGTATGGCATCTTTTTTTTTACAATATTAAGTTAAGTGCTGGAGATGGAATGGAAACTTGCAGGATGGAATGAAACCCCAGTGACTCATAAAGCATGCTACTTTATATCTGCACACTACTGAGGAACTGAGCTGCAGCTGTTCTCAACCAATTGTTGTCTTTATTGCACTATCCAGAGCAGCCCCAGACGGTCACAATCTGTCCTTCCATACAATGATAAAGCTGTTATAGCAGACCCCACTGTGATGTACTTCATCAATATCTGTTTTATTTAATAGCAGGACAAACTCAAAATGAATATTGCTCCATTCAGGTAGTTTTAGTTCCCTCACTGACATTCTTTACCATTTGTGAGAAAAAAAAGAAATCATCTCTCGAACTTCTGAACAGCAATCAGCAGTTAAGGGTCTGTCTTGGATCCATTTAGGCGATTAAGCTGCTGTCATCCTGAAAATGGCATCAAGAAGGAAACGAAAGCACTCGTGAGCAATAAAATTATTTAGAGAATGTGATTCTTCCTTAAAGGCTTCCTGATTGAGTTAGAGGTAGAGACAGTGAAGAAAATGGTGCAACGGGTTTGTTTCTCAGAGGATTCGCACATCCTCGGACTGAGTATCTTTAAGCATTTAAAGGTTTCTACCCTCCTTGAAAACATTTCTGCTCACAAATGTTGGAAATTATCTGGAGTGGGATTGATATTTGTTTTAAACATTGATACTGAAAGGCATATATTTAGTTTAAATACTACTCTCCAGTGGTCTCATCATTTCCTTTTATTCGTATTGTAGCTCAGTAAAGGGCCCACCTAAATGGTGTATATCTATTTATACTTTATTCTAAGTACAATAGCTTTCTTCTATATTTGAACTGCCGCACAGCTTGTTAACAATTTAAATTGGTGATGCGGCCTATTTTAGAACTCTAATTCAAAATAACTATCAAAGGGGGCCTCCACCCTATTAAATCAAATTGCTAAATTTCAGTAAGTTTAGCTTCAGATCACGTTCTTGCTCTGTGATCAATAGGACAACTGAGACAAAGGGCAAAGATCAGCAGCAGATTTTCATGTTAAATGGCCTATTAGGAAAACCGCTAAGTGGATAGCTCCTATTCAGATGTCAGTGACAAAATAATTTAGCAACTCTTAAGGCAGTGCAGCTTGTAAATATCGAACATTGTACATTCATAGAAAGTAATTTTGCTACAGTCATGTTAGCCTCGAACCTCCTTGGAGCTGCTCCTGATCTACTGCCATAACTTTACTGGAAGTGTGGCGGAAATTGTACGCATAAACGGGGTTTCTGGTAAAGTTATGGCAGCAGAGCAGGGGTAGCTCCATTCTGGAAGCTATCATGAGTGCCAAACAGGAAATCAATATTCACAGGATATCTTTTACATCTCCCCTTACCTAAGTATTGCCGTAGCAATGTTCAGCTGTCCCTATTGTTTTGCTAAATTTTAGGTCAATGGAGTTATTTGAAGACTTAACAAGCAACAACTACAGAACCTTTTCAAATGTGAATGACGGGAAGGAATTAACTCTGATTAATGCAGTGTGATATGGGGGTCCAGCGTATTAAAGCAACAACACATGCTGTGACAGCAGAAGAGAAAGCATGTTCAGTCCTCCATGGGTAGACATACTGCAGGAACATCACAGATGTATTCTATTTCATGTATCTCTGCATTGCAAGCAATTATTTAAAACTGCTGAACATATTCAATATCCGAGGCTGGATTTAGCTGCCCTTGGTTTAGTAGAAACAGACAGGCTTGATAGTGGGCACCACCTATATTGTTTGCTTTATTCAATGGATGCCCTGTTGCAACAGCATCAATTTTCCCAACCTAATTCTCTTTATAGATTTAGAAATGATATTCACTAGGTGGAAAGGGAATTATTTCTTACTGTGCTTAAGCAAATGGCTTTCAGCAACACATTTTGTGGATCCAAATCCTGCCTCCACAAAGGATACTAAACCACTTCAGCTCGCCTGTGTTCCTCTTTCACTAAGAGAGCAGATAGAGAGGCCCCTTATCTCTATTCTCTTTGCTTTCACCATAGCGTGTCCAACAAAAAAATACACTGAGTTCAAACATCAATGTACTTTTGGATGGAGGAACTAACAAAAAAATACTGCTATATGTTGACAACACGGGCTGGATTTTCCCTCTGGGTGCAGAACTTTTTCCAGGTCTCCAACCTGCCCCCGGGGGAACCACTGGGATTTTCACGGGGTTGCCCCTTAATTGGCCTGGAGACAGGTTCACTATTCAATTAAGAAGGGTTATGGGCTCTTGAAGCTGAAAGGCCAATCAGAGGCCTTCCGGTTTGAAAAATCAGCAGGCTACAGTGGATGGTAAGTAAGAGAGAGGGCACTTCAAAATGGAGGCACCCCTCTCCATCTTTTTTAAATCTTTTATATTGCAAAATGGCTTTTGCAGCCAGGTCATCACTGTGGGGCAGTAGGGGCGGAGGGGGCAGGAGGTAGCCCCTCGACAGGACGACCTGTGGTTGCTCCTGCACCCTGGCAGGCAGGGAGGTCCTCCAGGCCTGTCTGGAGCACTGGCTGGTCCTCCAGGCCTGTCTGGAGGCCACCTCCAGGCACCTAATCTAGCCCCCGCCAGCTGCGAGAATCTGGAGCTGACTGAAAAATCTCAGCCAGTTTCCTTTAATTGGCCTCTATTAGGCTCTTAATGTGCCTGATCAGCTACCTGCAGCAAGCAGGCTGGTAGCACTGCCAGCCCCGATCCCATTTCTGTAAACATGGCCCGGAGGTGGGTTGGAGCCAGGGAACGAGCACACCACTTGGCGGAGCTATTTTTAGCTCCCACCCACCTCCAATCCTAGCCCTGGCAGGGCCTAAAATCCAGCTCCATGCGACTACCACCTAACTACCCCTTACACCTCACAAATCTTCCAATACTTCAGGGAATTTAGCCAGCTCTTAAGGTACAACCCCCACTGCTGCAAAACAGAGAACACTTCTCTCATGCCCATGCAGTAGTTCTGCCTTTGTGCATGGTATCAAACTAGCTCTAAATAGCTGGGTATAATATAAATGTCAAACTTTGAAACTTATGAACTCTCACCCCTACCTTAACTCACATACATTGGTGTACACAAAAAGAATAGTCTGCCCATGTCATGCCAGAAAAAAACCAGCACAATAAAGATGAATTTAACTTCCCAGCTTCCTCTACAAATGCTTACAGTCAGGGTTCCAGCTCAGCAACTCTAATATCTCAACTGTCATATTGTCACGTTGCTCTGGGCAGGCGGAAGCCCATAAATACATTTCAAATTCCTGCAAGAAGAACTGGTCAAGGTCAGCTCAGCTCTGTTAGGGACTGTGGAAGAGGAAAGTGAGCATGGCCCGGAACCTGTACGACACACACAGCCATTGATCTGCATGGATTTTGGATCTTGCCTATCACTCCCTTTGCATCTGCCCAAAAACGACTTGCAATTATAGATCCCCTCAGAAAGGGCAAGGCAGAACCAAACCCTCCTCCCCACCTCCCGTACACCAACAGTTGCATTAACACTACAATCCAATTGGGTGCCTTGTAGGTTCCCTGGAATAGTCAGCCCTCTCACCAATTCAGTGGGTCGCAGTGCGGGGGCCGGTAAAATGCTGCGGGAAGAGGCCTGCCTCGACCCGCGACGTCAAGAAGGGCCTGCCGCATATTACCGGCGGTATCGGGACCTCGCTGCAGCACCCAACACCTCCCCACTCCCCCTCCCCGCTCCCCGCCAACCAGGCGGCAGGCCCTTCATCTCCATATTAAAATGAGGCCTAATGAAATTCAAATGAACCTACCTGCAGGCGGCGGCCTTCCCACTCCGATATTACGTCCACCGTTCGTGCTCCACGTGCCTTTGGAACTCCGTATGAAGTTCTGGGCGAGAACCCGCTGTCATGGAGTTGGCCCCCACTTCCACACTGGAAGTGTGGGAGGGGTGGAGGAGCGGGGAAATCAGTTTTAATTGGGCATGGGGATGGTGGGAAGGGGTTGAGGGTCAAAGGGAACTAATTTCGGGGGGGGGGGGTGGTGGGGGGGGAAGTTCTGGATACTAATAAAAGTTTATTATGGGGGAGAGGGCAATTAATATATAAATTACCCATTGGGGGGGTGGGAGATGGGATTTAGAGTTGAAATTTAAATTTATTTTAAGTTCCCGGAGATCGGGATCTTTAAATTTTAAAATGTTACTGAAGGGCTTGAAACCCTTTAAAATTGGCGGCGGTGCCTGCGCGATGGTGCTGGACGCTGTTGCTGGGGACGTGGCGGCCACCCCCCTTATGTCATCGGGGGTGGCCGCTCCGCCTCCTCTACTTAAATGAGCCCCAATGCGAAATATCGAGGGGGTTCCTTGGTGGCCTCTGAATGCGTTTAAAGGGTTGAATTTTATTCAGGCGCCGTGCTCCATGGCAGCGTCCTTTAAACTCATTCAGAGGCGCCACCACGGAGCACGGTGCCTAAATAAAATTCAACCAGAATTCCCAGGAACATTTACCACAGGAAGATTCTAGGCCTGGCTTGGTCAAGATGTCACCAGGCTCTTGAACTCATCCATAAGGGTTTAGTTATGCTTTTCCAACAGTAGCCAATAATTATGACTTCACCCAACACAACCTGCACTGCTACCTCCAATTAGACTACCTCGAGGAATGAAAAATAGCTATCAATCCTGACATGTGCTAACCCTCTCCAGAACCCTAGAACCGTGTCTTCACTCAGAGTATCCCATCCAGAGCACCACCTTGTGCATCATATTTGGCTCCAAGTCAACCCAAAGTCCCAGAGGGCCAGAAATTAGACTTAAACCAGAAGAGAAACAGAAAATTATGAAGACACAACTACCCTAAAGAGCAAAATGCAGGAAGACAAAAAATAATACATTACCTTACAGACTCTACCTGCCTAATGGATGATTGCCAAAGAGGCCGTGGCCATAGAAAGACACCACTGCACTCATTTTGGTCATAGCCCTTGTCATTAGTTATTTTTGAAAGCCCCAGCATACCATTCTTGGCCTTAGCCCCATGACCACTGGCCTATTAACTGGGAAGCATTGGGCCGAAATTCCTCAAGATGTAATTCTGGCTGTTATGCCAAGATTTCACCCATGGGGGTTAGTGGACGGACACCGAAATATCATGGGATAGACACATCTCAAACTTTATGCTGCCTCCTCATTTGAATGATTTCAATGTGCAGCTCCACGCTAAATTCGCACACCACGCGGTGCAGCAGAGCAGACTCCCAGGTTTTCTGATATGGTGCTGGAGGCAAAGGAGGAAATAAGTAATGTTGCCACAGTGAAGAGGGTGGTGGCAGCAGGAGGCCCTCAAGGCAAACCTTGATAAGGGAATGGGAGCAGGTGGCCAGGGAGGTCAATGCAAGGAATCTGGCCTTGAAGAACTGGCAGCAGTGCTGCAAGACGTTCAACGGGTAGTCAAGCTCAGTGAATGCAACTTTAAGTGACATCTCCTGGCCTAAAATCACTGATGCTGCTCAATGCACTATGCCTCCATCACTCACCCATTAGCAGTTAGAGCTCATGCCTAACATTCAGAGACTCAACCTCATCCTCACACACGTACCACTGCAGCCAGCCTCACACCCACCTCTCACTGTTTCTACATAACCCCAGCTATTCAGCTATGGCAGTCACACCACCCAAACACATGGTAACACACTCACTGACATTCTTCCCTCTCTCATGCAGGAAAGGTGTCCTCACAGGAGGACCAGAGCAGAAATGGAGGGAACAGGTATACCTGCATTACCTGAGCCCTCAGGAGGAGAAAGTGCTCAGAATCACAGGGCAGGCTGTGACTGAGGCCATTGCATCTGGTGTCACCAAGAACATTCAAGATGATGGTATATTCCTGCTTTATTCCCTTTCTTAAATACAACCTCACTCTCCTCCTGCTAACTGGCATAAGCGAAAGCTGCAGATGGTGTGACCATGGACATTTTGCTTTCCACCCATGGAACAGTCCATCTCTAACTTGGCACAGGGCTTCTTGCAGAGCTCAGGCCCATCCTTTCTAGTGTGGAAGTGGGGACCAACTCCATGACAGCACTTGCAGACCCGCCCATGATTCAAAGTCTTGACAAGGTCTCAGCTTCCATTGCAACACAAGTGGAAGCCACCCAATGTCTCAGTGCTGCAGTGGAAGTTCAGACTGAGGTCATGAGATCCATGTTTTTCTGCTAATGCAGGCTCGGTCTACTGCTCCTCTGGTTGTAGATTTCAGGATTTTGACCAACAGGCACTGTGACGGGACGTAGCAGATGGATTGAAAGGTGGGGAATATTGGAGCAATGGTGGTGATGGGATGATGTCTTAGGGGAACCAAAGTCTCAGCTGCCACTCACGGACAGCCCATCTGGAGTGATGAGGTCCTGCATGTCTCCCCCTGCCTCCTCTTCTTCCTCCTCCTCCAGAGGTGACCTCCAAATGCCTGGTGACAAGAGATGAATGATAGCAAGGTTGTGGAGGACCACAAGAGACTTGGACCCCCATTCTGGTGAGTACTGGAAGGCACCCCTGAGCAGTCCAGGCAGCAGGCCATTGCTGAAGCATGACAATGTTTGCTTCATGATATTCCTTGTGGCTGAATAGCTCTCATTATAGGCATGTTGCCCTTGTGTGGTCAGCTGATGGAGGGGAGTTATGAGCCAGGTGTGGCAAGGGTGTCCCTTGTCACCCAGCAGCCAGCCTCTACTGCATTGTGGTGGCCCAAAGATGTTGGAAACAGTTGACTGTCTCAGTATGAAGGCATTGTGGCTGCTGCCAAGAGAGAGACATTCACCAACATGATATTCTGAGCAGATTGCACACCAACTGCACGTTGACGGGGTGGGAGCCCTTGCAGTTCCAGTACATCTCCCGGTTTAACTGGTGACCACAGAGCCACATGTACGCAGTGGATGATTCCCTGGCAAAGCCACTTGCACACTCCTCCTACTTCGCTCGAGTAAGAAAGAAGACAATAAAGCCCCCTCTCCTGAAGTACAGGGCCTCTGTCACCTCCCTGATGCAGCAATAGACAATGAACTGGGAAATATTGGCTATGTTGCCTGCTCCCACTTGGAAGGATCCATTTGCATAGAAATTGAGGGTGACCATGACCACAATGGCCACTGGCAGCGCCATATTTGCCCTGCTTTGTGGTTGTAGGTCCTGTTTTAGGCAGTGGGACAGTTCAGTGACCACCTCTTTAGTGAATCATAAGCACCTCACACATTGCTCCTGGCTAAGATGAAGGTAGGAGAATTGCTCCCTCAATACCCTAGGTGGGTAGGGCCTTCTGTTGAGCCCACCTCCTTCTCCCTCTGCACACAGCTTCCCCTTTCTGCAACCTGTGCTCCACGATCCTGTTGTGTTGCAACCCAAGAGGGACAGCAACTATAGTCCCCAAAACTCCAGCAGGCTTTCTGTTGACAGGGCAGAAAACTCCTCTTACCTCCCTTTCAGAATGCAGCAACACTGCCTTCAAAATCCAACAAGTCACTAAAACTCCTCTAAGAACACAGCACAGTGCTTCTACAAACAATGCAAGAGCAAAAGTAATTCAAAAGCACTTCAACTGCAAGTTGGATGCCTGGCCCTTTAAATAATGCTAGTTGTGGGAGGGTGGGGTCCCTTGTACAGTGAACACTTGTTCAGCTGTGAGTGGATATGAGAGGGCATTCACTGGACTTCCTGGTCCAAATTGGCAGAATGTGCGTCAAATCAGAGTTTTATTGACATCAAGATCTGCCCACTCTGCATGTTAGATTAGATTAGATTAGAGATACAGCACTGAAACAGGCCCTTCGGCCCAACGAGTCTGTGCCGACCATCAACCACCCATTTATACTAATCCTACACTAATCCCATATTCCTACCAAACATCCCCACCTGTCCCTATATTTCCCTACCACCTACCTATACTAGTGACAATTTATAATGGCCAATTTACCTATCAACCTGAAAGTCTTTTGGCTTGTGGGAGGAAACCGGAGCACCCGGAGAAAACCCACGCAGACACAGGGAGAACTTGCAAACTCCACACAGGCAGTACCCAGAATCGAACCCGGGTCCCTGGAGCTGTGAGGCTGCAGTGCTAACCACTGCGCCACTGTGCCGCCCTACCTGTGTACGGTATCTACACGATGCACCCACATTAGCGCCCTGTCAGTCAGGCTACAGCACGTGGGCCATGCCAGAGGTGGCCAGAAGCGCTCTGGCGGACATTACTTCTCTTCGGACTTCTGTATCGCCGACATCAATGGCACTGCAGAGCCCAATTTCACAGCCACAGTGTTTTAGATTGTGTGTCTTATGAAGTTTTGAGATGAATTAAAGGGGCGCTGACAGTTTAAAACTTATTGAGTGGATTGTGAATCACAGATATTGCAATTCCCCCTCCCCAACAACATGCAGACGAGTTAGCCCCCATGATACCTATGGAATATAGGGCAATTAGGCAATTAGCAGGGCTGATAAACTGGCCTACAAGATACAAAGATCTCCCATGTCTCCACAAGCACCCAGACTATCCCCAGGAGGAATAAAGTAGATCAGCAAGAAAATGGGAAATAATTTAACCTTTCCTTCAAAGGGCAATAACTCAAATGTTGACTAGCTCATAATCCACATAGCCAGGTACTATTATGTTCCTTTCCCCCTGTACCAACTAAATCCAACTCCATTCTCTTTACCTGTGTGCAACCATGTTCTCAGTCTCCAGGCAATGCAATAACTACGTGGTAAAACTGTAAGGTGACTTTTATGAAATTTATGTTTGCAGTTTCCTGAATCCAAATATGAATAAAATACCAAAATTACCTAAGAACTTCTTTTATAGTTATATATGCTGCAAACGGAAGGCAAAAGTTATAAGTGTCATTAGCAGAACCAATAACACCAAACGCAAGTGACAAACCTGTCATTTTGCACTTATTAGATAACACGCATCTCGATCCATTGGAAAAAATACAGACTGCTTTGCACTTTCCAAGCTCCAGATGGAGGTCCTAGGCTCGAATTTCCAAGGCGAGCTCCAGGTGGAAGTCATGTGACTGTATTTCCAGGCGGATTCAGCTGGTGTAACTTCAGCACGGCATCTGTGGAAACCTCAGAGAAACGTATAAACTACATCAAAGCCATTTCTTTGGGGTTTCCACAGAGCTTCCACTGAAGTTACAGCAGACAATCAGAAGAACTGCCACTAAAAGTAACCCCCACTCCATACCAGCCCTTTTAATTGCCGTACATTCCATGGGTTGCACTTTGTCTGGGAGGATAGAACTTTTAGCTAACAATGATGGCAGTACTAGTATCTACTAGTCTCTTGTGCACATACATGTTCTGTAAGTTTTGGGATGTTAATGCTGAAGGAAGGTGCACTTTCTATTGTTTGCACCATGCCAGTATCAAGCAATTTCAGGTCTGGTTTAGTGCAAGTCAGGTGCAGTGTCAAACTCTGCCCTAAGAATGTGTATTAGTTTCTAACTTTGCATTAGCACCTAGCGACAGCAGGAAGGGGGAAGTGTTGCCCAGGAATAAGGGAGGGGAAGAAAAGAAGAGGATTAATGTGCCTTAAAACAAACTCAAAAAACATTTCCTGCTGTGTGAGTACACTTCCAGTCTTCAGTGCAGCCATTTTAGTGACCTATCTGAATTAACCTGCCAGTTAATGTTGAATTATAGGCCGTTTTGCGCTGTGATATCATGCTCACTAAGAATTGAATTGATACTGTCCAGAGAAGAGGCTTTAATTCAATCAGCTGCGGCTGGAGTAAAACCAAGAGCCCAGAGGCAGAAAAAACATTAGTTTAACCCGCTACGCCATCCAATCCCAGAAATAAATGATCGCAAGCAGGACTTCATCTCATCAGATTCAGCTTAGCAACTAACTCAGTGTTAACCCTGCAGTACCTCTATTGGCATATGGACAGAAAATCTACTGCCAAAACCAAGATATTTGCTTCCCAGATCTGTACATTCTAGTTCTCTTTTGGAATGTAACTGTGATAGTTGTCGTAAGATAGAATTATGCTTACACCTCCTTAAGACAGTTTCTCAGATGAAATCACACTCATAGATCTGCATTAAGTAATAAATACATTTTTTGGGAAAATACAAAATTTCAGACTCACTTGTTCATTGACCTACTGCTAGAGAAGGTCTAGTCTGAACGATGGATTCAGGGAACACAACATCCAAAACAAGCCTATATTTGAAAATATGCAAAATATTTATTAATTATTGTTCCTGTTCAATGATGCATCTTGAAGCTACGCATAAGTACTTCCACTGCCTTCCTGCTTCCTATCACCTTCCAACACTTACCTACATAGGGGGCCACTCCACAAGCCATTTCTCACCAAACTAATCTTGCAATAATGGAGATAAAGATTCCCAGACTTAGCATATCTGTATGTTGTTCTGACAAATGTTACATGATGCAGAACACCTGTGGAGCACTGAATCACCACAGTTACTGCACACAAAAGTGAACACCTGTGGTGCACTGACTCAATCTGACGTCCTCTTGAAAACAGGTTTTAGCAGATTCACAGGAACTACAAAAGTGCCTCAGAAAGTTTGCTGGGAGAAAAGAAAAAGGAAAGACAACGACTGGACATCTCAAAGAGCTTCACAGCCAAAGAAGTACTTTTGAAGTGCAGTCACCGTTGTAATGTAGGAAACACAGCCGCCAATTTGCACACAGCAAACACCCGCAATGTGATAATAATCAGATAAACTGTTGCTGTGATGTTGGTGGAGGGATAAATGTTTGTCCAGGTCACCAGGGAGAAATCCCCTGCTCTTCTTCAAAATAGTGCCCAGGGATCTTTTACGGCCACTTGGAAGGGCAGATGGGGCCTCGGTTTAACATCTCATCCGATAACTGCAAAAGGAATTTTTATTTTTCAAATTCCAACATTTGGCAACGCCCATTGTGAATGGTAACAAAATGGAACTGGTGCCATCCACACTAGGGAAATTTGACACATTTTGACCAGGTTCACCATTTAAACAGACCGCAGCTTCCCCCTTACTAAAAACACATGTTAGGGTATTAAAAGATGGCCCTTAGTTCCCCCTGGTGTTATGTACTGTCCTGCAGAAGGAGAAGGGGTGAGTTACAAGTGCAGCTTCTGGATGGAGTGCATCAGCTGAGAGGAGGAAGAAGCACGGGGCCGAATTTTCATTCCGTGCTTGGGAACCCGATGCCTGGAACATTTCCGGGTCCAAACCCTGCACAGTGGCTGCGTCAGTGATGCAACGCAATTTACAAAGTGTCAGCCATGAACTGGTCTGGAGTCAAGTTCTTCGCCCAATTAGGGGCTTCAGGCGTGGGCAGGAGGCAGGAGCTAAGAACAGAGGGACAATTTAAAAGGCAAACGGCAGCCATGACTGGGCTTGCTGCTGCTTTTGGATGAACAGGGGGAGCAGAGGGCCCACGGTGGTTGGGGCAGCTGTCCCACGTGGCCCCATGTTTTTCTGATGCCTCCCTTGAGGCTCTGATCGAGTCTGTGGTGGACAGGAGAGCTGTACTCCCCTCCATCTGGAAGAAGAGCTCCAGCGAGCCAGACCAAGCAAGCATGGCTAGAGGTGGCCATGGCTGCCAGCAGCCTCAAGTTTCTCTCAAGAATCAAAACATTCACTCCTCACAAAATCTCTAGCACTGTGCCACTGCATGACCAACTGAGTTTAAATCTCCCCTTTTATACAGCTTTGCTAGCCTGCAGTCATGAGCACTAACAGCTTCCCATCATGTTCCTGACGCAGACCCTCCACGTTTCCCAAGCTTACCATTTGAAAATTGTGAACTGTTGCTCCCCATACTCCTAATGAGCTCCACAACGAGCTCAACAAGCAATTAATTGGAGGTGTGCGGGTTGCCAGCTCCCCCCTCCCGTCCTCCCTTTAAAAATTTAATTGCGTCACTTGAGGCGTCGGGAAACAGTGACGCCTTCCAAGGGCGCGATTTTCTGGGCCTGCCTGCACCTGAACTCGCCCCCATGGCAACTGAAAATTCAGCCCAAGACGTTAGCAGAATAGGCAAGAGAGCATGTTGTTACAATAACAACTTGCATTTATATCGCATCTTTAACATAATAAAATGCCCCAAGGCGCTTCACAGGATCATCATAAAACAAAATTTGACACAAAATCATATAATGAGATCTTAGGGTAAATGACCAAAAACATGGTCAAGGAGGTAGGTTTTACAGAGCATCTTAAAGGAGGAAAGTGAGGTAGAGAGGCAGAGAGCTGTAAGTAGGGAATTCCAGAGGCGGCGTGAAGGCACCAATGGTGGAGTGATTAAAATCGGGGTGCACAAGAGGCCAGAGTTAGATGAGCAGAGGTATCCCAGAGGGTTGTGGGGTTGGAGGAGATTACAGAGATAGGGAGGGGAGAGGTCATGGAGGGATTGGCAAACAGGGAAAATAATTTTAAAATCAAGGCATTGCTTGACCAGGAGCCAATGTAGGTCAGTGAGCTCAGAGGTGATGGGTGATTGGGACTTGGTGCATGTCACAACACAGGCAGCAGAGTTTTGGATGACCTAAAGTTTATAGAGGGTAAAAGATAGCAGGCTGGCCAGGAGAGCATTGGAATAGTCAAGTGTAGGGATAACAAAGGCATGGATGAAGGTTTCAGCAGCAGATGAGCTGAGGCAGGGGCAGAGGTGGGCTGTGTTATGGAGGAGGAAATAGCTTGTCTTAGTGGTGCGAATATGCGGTGAGAACAAAGAACAAAGAACAGTACAGCACAGGAACAGGCCATTTGGCCCTCCAAGCCTGCGCCGATCTTGATGCCTGCCTAAACTAACACCTTCTGCACTTCCGGGGCCCATATCCCTCTATTCCCTTCCTATTCACTTATTTGTCAAGATGTCTCTTAAACGTCGCTATCGTATCTGCTTCCACAAGTTCATCTTGGGGTCAAATAAGAGATTGCGAACAATCTGGCTTAGCCTCAGGCAGTTGCCAGGGTGAGGGATGGAGTTGATAGCTCGGGAACAGAGTTTGTGGTTGGGAGTGAAGACAATGGCTTCGGTCTTCCCAATATTTAGTGGAAAGAGTGAATGTCGCCAATAGCAGGGTGTCAGTTATAAGTAACATGTGAAGTAGTATTGTGTACCCTTGTGACTGGCGGTGAGAGATGTGAGGGATGATGTGAGGGGAGTGATACGGGGGTGGGCATTGCTCTGAATGCTGAAAGAGGAAGGAAATGGACTGTGACCAGGTGCAATGCAAATGGTGAAGAAAGGATGAGTTGTACAAGTAAGAGAAGATACAAATTTAATGAGTCATGGAGTAAAATTTTGATTTTCACCGCTTGAGCAATAATCTAGTAGAAAGGATAGTCCACCCATTGTAGAGTCCATTCCATTTTCATTCCCTTCAAATCAAGCTGGTGATCTGCTTCATTAGATTCCCATCCAAACGGCAAAGATAAAAAACCTACTCCATGTCTTTCCATATTAAAAAGGTTTGACAAACACTTTTCCTGAAGTGCCCCTTAACTCTAACATAGGCAGAAACATATTAACAAAAGTAATGCAGATATCATGAACTTTTGAATTAAATTGCAATTATATCATCCAGTGGGGACTGGTGACAGTTACAATTATCAATTAAAGACTTATTGCCTCCTTCATTGCCACAACATTATATACAAACTGAAAACCTCGGAAATGGCAAAATCTGTATGGTTATCTACATAACTGCGTAAGAAATCAAATTGTGCATTAATGACAGTCTATACATTAATTGCATCAAAAACAAATAGAAAGATTTGACAAAATATAGGATTTATTCATTACTTTATTCTACAATGAACATAGCTTAGTGCCACAGTAATGAGTGCTGCGTGTATATTATGGGTCTGCGATGAAGATTAATTGTTTAAATTAGAAAGTTAGTCTGTACAATTCTTTTCATTGAATGTGTTTCTTACATAGTCCTTTTCAAATAAATCTGTCCATATTAACTCACGTCAGAATGTGCACTGTTGTAAAATGTAGTTTTAAAAGAATGTTTTAAGTTGATTGACACATGATAGAAGGATTGAAGTATTGGCTCTGGTCTTATCATTTTATAGCACAAAGAACTGTGTCTGAGAAATTTAATCCGAAAGAGAATTTTCCCCCCAAGTATCTGCTGTCAATTGTGCAGAAAATAGGAGATGACAGTACGGCCGCTTGTGCATGCTGAATTAGATCTCTTTCCAACATCTTATAATGTCATTATTAGCACTCAAATACACTGTGTCAAAACATGTCTGAATGGACATACAGGCCAGAGAACATCAGATTTATCGCTCAGTCAATATGACATGATGCATTCAACGTGAGCTGTACTGAATGCACAGAACAGTCACAGCCCCTTTAATCAGCCTAAAACTCTGCTTGTTGTATTGACCTCTGCAGCCATCTACTGTGTGCAATCAGATCGCAGACCTGAAATCCAATGGGTGAAAATATTTGCTATTAAAGTTCTTGGGTCAGTGGGGCTGTGTAGTGATGTATCTAATTTGACAATTGAAAAGGTGAAAAGGTCTAGGAATGTTTGATAATGTACAAATTGACTCCTGCGATCTGCATGCTTTGTCCCAGCTGTATTTTTTTACACTATCACTGCAAGCTGTCAGAATCCTGTCGTAAATGGCCCCAGGTCAAAGTGCTGCCCACCAGAGGCTACTGTAAGATTGATATTTGATCCCTTTCTTTGGAAGGAATTTTAAAAAGAATGTCTCACGCATTCATCAGCCCATTAAAATAAGAGGCTGAAGCCATTGATAAAATTAGATTGTATTTCTATGTCAAGCAACATCAGTGTGCTCTACAGACAAAGGGAAAGTTCTGAGGGAATGAATGTACCATTCGCCTAGCTTTGAAAAGTAAGAGACAAAATGCTCATGTTACTTAGTATCTTTCAAATTCAGTTGTTCTTTCTTCATTTATTGTAAAGGGAATGGTCCAAGCATGATGAACAACATGCCTAATGAGTTCACCAGTCATAATAACTAAACTATAATTCTCCAATGTAGAATTATATCTGAAGCACTAACTAATAAGAGTCTTTCATCCAGCAGATTTTAAAGGCATTGGGATCTAAATTTAACATTGTTGCACTCGTTTTATGGGCCTAAATCGGGTGCAATGATAACTAATTTAGCAGTGCAGAATCCCACAGCCAATCTGTACAACTTTGAGCACTGCAGAATTGGTCAGGGTCTTTTTTTAGTGGCCCTGAAATTTGCCTGAAATTAGCTCAGGCTTCATTTCAATATAGCATTGAGGGTCCTGTGCTGATCTCAAACATGGACTCCTTAATTTGTTTTAAAACAAGAAATGCTGGAAATACTCAGCAGGTGTGACACCATCTGTGGAGAGAGAAGCAGAGTTAATGTTTCAGGTCAGTGACCCTTCATCAGAACTGACAAATAATAGAAATGTAAAAGGTTTTAAGCAAGTAAAGCAGGGGTGGGGCAAGAGATAACAAAAGAGAAGGTGTTGATAGGACAAGGTCACAGAGAATAACTGACCAGAAGGTCATGGAACAAAGGCAAACGGTATGTTAATGGTGTGGTGGAGACAAAACATTAGTACAGAGAGGGTGTCAATTGACTGTAAAATGAACAGACCTTGCTCCAAGCACAAACATTAAAAAAAAAACAGTGGGTAGGCACAGTAGAAACAAACTAAAATAAAATAAACAAATAAAAAGAAAAAAGGACTAAAATAAATAAAAGGGGGGGGGGCCCCATCATGCTCTGAAATTGTTTAACTCAATGTTTAACTCAATGTAGCGTGCCTAATCGGTAAATGAGGTGCTGTTACTTGAGCTTGCTTTGATGTTCGCTGAAACACTGCAGCAATCCCAGGACAGATATGTGGGAGCAGGGTGGGGGAGGGGGTGTTGAAATGGCCAGCAACCAGAAGCTTGGTGTCATGCTTACGGACTGAGTGGAGGTATTACACAAAGCGGTCACCCAATCTCCGTTTGGTCTTCCCAGTGTAGAGGAGACCACATTGTGAGCAGCGAATACAGTATACTACATTGAAAGAAGTACAAGTAAATTGCTGCTTCACCTGAAAGGAGTGTTTGGAGCCTTGGATAGTGAGGAGAGAGGAGGTAAATGGGCAGGTATTATACCTCCTGCGATTGCAGTGGAAGATGCTGTGGGAAGGGGATGAGGTGTTGGGGGCAATGGAGGAGTGGAAGAGGGTAGCGCGGAGGGAATGATCCCTTTGGAATGCTGACGGGGAAGGGAGAGGAAGCTGCGTTTGGTAGTGGCATCACGCTGGATGTGGTGAAAATGACGGAGGATGATCCTTTGGATGTGGAAGCTGGTGGGGGTGGAAAGTCAGGTCAAGGGGAACCCTGTCGCGGTTCTGGGAGGGAGGGGAAGGGGTGAGGGTAGAGGTGTGGGAAATGGGCCGGACACGATTGAGGGCCCTGTCAACCACAGTGTGAGGGGGGAATCCTCGGCTGAGGAGAAAGGAAGACATATCAGAAGCACTGTCATGGAAGGTAGCATCAGGCGGCACAGTGGCGCAGTGGTTAGCACCGCAGCCTCACAGCTCCAGTGACCCGGGTTCAATTCTGAGTACTGCCTGTGTGGAGTTTGCAAGTTCTCCCTGTGTCTGCGTGGGTTTCCTCCGGGTGCTCCAGTTTCCTCCCACATGCCAAAAGACTTGCAGGTTGATAGGTAAATTGGCCATTATAAATTGCCCCTAGTATAGGTAGGTGGTAGGGAAATATAGGGACAGGTGGGGATGTGGTAGGAATATGGAATTAGTGTAGGATTAGTATAAATGGGTGGTTGATGTTCGGCACAGACTCGGTGGGCCAAAGGGCCTGTTTCAGTGCTGTATCTCTAAAACTAAAACTAAAAAGATGTGTTGGAGACAGAGAAACTGGGAAAATGGAATGGAGTCCTTATAGGAGGCAGGGTTTGAAGAAGTGTAGTCGAGGTAGCTGTGGGAGTCGTTGGGCTTATAATGAATATTAGTAGACAGCCTATCCCCAGAGATGAAGACAGAGAAGTCGAGGAAGGGAAGGGAAGTGTAAGAGATGGACCACGTGAAGGTGAGAGAAGGGTGGAAATTAGAAGCAAAGTTGATAAAGTTTTTTAGTTCCGGGCGGGAGCAGGAAACGGCACCGATACAGTCATTAATGTACCAGGAAAACAGTTGGGGGAGGGGGCCTGAGTAGGACTGGAACAAGGAATGTTCGACATATCCCACAAAAAGACAGGCTATAACTAGAACCCATGCAACACCTTTTACTTGAAGGAAGTGAGTGGAGTTGAAAGAGAAGTTGTTCAACATGAGAACAAGTTCAGCCAGGTGGAGGAGGGTAGTGGTGGATGGGGACTGGTTGGGCCTCAGTTCAAGGAAGAAGCAGAGAGCCCGCAAACCGTCCTGGTGGGGGATGGAGGTGTAGAGAGATTGGACGTCCATAGTGAAGAGGAGGCGGTTAGGGCCAGGAAACCGGAAATTGTCAGTGACGTAGGGCGTCAGAAGAATCACGGATGTAGGTGGGAAGAAACTGGACCGGGGAGAAAAGATAGAGTCAAGATAGGAAGAAATAAGTTCAGCGGGGCAGGAACAGGCTGAAACAATGGGTCTGCCGGGACAGTCCTGTTTGTGGATTTTGGGAAGGAGGTAGAAGCGGGCTGTCCGGGGTTGTGGGACTATGAGGTTGGAAGCTGTAGAGGGAAGATCTCCAGAGGAGATGAGGTCAGTGACAGTCCTGTGGACAATGGCTTGATGTTCGGTGGTGGGGTTATGGTCCAGGGGGAAGTAGGAAGAAGTGTCTGAGAGTTGGCGCTGAGCCTCTGCAAGGTAGAGGTCGGTACGCAAGACAACAACAGCACCACCCTTGTCTGCAGGTTTGATGACAATGTCAGGGTTAGACTTGAGAGTACAGCGTGCGGCAAGTTCAGAGGGGGGTAGGTTAGAGTGAGTGAGGGGGGAAGAGAAATTGAGACAGCTGATGTCTTGCCGACAGTTTTCAATGAAAAGATCAAGAGCGGGTAAGAGGCCAGAGGGAGAGGTCCAGGTAGAAGGAGAATACTGGAGGCAGGTGAATGGGTCTGCTGGTCAGAAGAAAAAACGTTTTTTGTTAATGAGTTGGATAAGACGAAGGATGAAATAAAACTGTGGAGTAGAACAGCTTTGAGATAAGGTGAGGTGGTGCTTCTGGAGAGAGAGGTTCAGTGTGTACATGTGGCAGCGCATGGCACTGAGTGTGGATCTCAGGATGTGGCGAGACAAGCAGTCCAGGAACGTTCTATTTCTCGGAGATACCAATAATCCTGGGTGGATTCAAAGCATGAAGGATGAAACTTCAGTTGGAACCCACGTGGAATTAGTCGGAGCCGGAGACAGTCACTGAGGAAGGAGATGTGACTGTGAAAACAAGTTTTGGTAGACACTTTATCAAACACCAGGAGGGAAATAGAAAGCAATGAAGGTGAACAGGGTCAGCCTTTTTAAAGTGGCAGCAAAAAATATTTCATATTTTGTGGAGGTGATAGGCCTGGCTCCAGAAGACAACAGTGGGCCACTACAAGCCTGCCCTCATCCCTCCTCCTGACTGCCTCCCCTGCCCTGGACTTACATTTGGCATGAGCCAAAATCCCTAAGGACCGACCCGAATGCCACCCACAGCTCATCTGATTTATTCTGAGGAGGACCAAGGAGGCGTGCTGAAGAATTTGGACCCCATTATATTGTCCCACTTTACCCTGTAAGTTTGCTTCACATGTTCAGACCATGTATCTTCCCTTGTATTCTGTTTTAGTTTCTATTCTGGCCTCTGCATTGTGTATCATTCTAAATTTACCAAACTATCAAATCCCCTTCATCTCATTTGGTAATTGTGTTGCCATTCTTGTGATTAGAGTCACTAGGTTTGAAACAGATTCTCCTCTTTACACCAAGAAAAAGTAGAAGGTTATCACCATCAATATGCTTAATTATTTCCACAGATAATATTACCAAAGTATGGTGTGCAAGATGTTAGCCAGAAGTGAGAAGAAGACTAAGATGAAATTCTTGGATAAGGGACCAAGCTGATCAAGGGCCCTAGCTAACATTGTGCTCTGTAAAACAAGAATGACCAAAATAAATCATGCAGCAGCTATTTCGTCAATGCTCAGCCTTCTTGGGCACATTCTTTCAGTGACCATACAAAACTAAATTTCCTAATCTTTATTGGGAATTATCTTTGTTGAAAACTGAACTATATGTCCACAGATAACTTGTCTACCAAGATACGACTGACAAAATATCAATGAATAGATTAATTTACATATATTCAGAGTAGATCAAATAAGGACAAAATTGGAATAAGGTCTTATCGATCATTTTTTCTGTTGTGCATTTATCCAGTACATTTTACTAATGTTATGATCATATCCTTTATATTTGCTCCAGTGTGTCATGCCCCCCTTTCCTCTACTCACTTCAGCTCTCCCTGCAAAGAACAAGTGGAATCACAACAGGAGCACATGTATCGCAATATAGGTTAATGTGCAACTCCCAACTGTACATTTTCAGAAAAAGCTTTGAGCAAAGAAGCGTTTATAATCCATTAACTTTAGGAAATTTGCTTCAAGATTAGTGGCTGATGTCATTAATTTGTTTGAGATTGAAAGATAAGCCCACAGCCTTTTTTAATGCAGTTTACACAGACATATTTTCAGTCAGATAGCTCGAAGAGTTAAAACTCTTCAAAATAAATCATTGTGTGATCTCTGTGAACTTCAGCCAACATAGCAGGGGCATTAACTGAACTGATCACTCCAATAAATAATGCTGAAATAATATTTAAAAGAAGGCTGAATGGGACTAGATAATTACAATTGATTCATGATTGAGACTCAGTGGTGCAATGAGTTCAAGCACTGTCTTATTATCTCTAGGCCTCTCCATCCTATATTATCACTTCATGCTATATTTATAAAACAATTGCGTTCAAAACGTAAACTGCATTCATCTCCAACTGTGTGCTACGCTGAAGTTCACACTGACAAATATGGAAGTAATTTGCAAATTATCACTTTATCCAGAGAGTGGTTAAAATGTGGAACTTGCTACCACATAGAAACATGGAGTAGTGGAGGCAAATCTCATTGATGTTTTTAAGAGGAAGGTGTATAAACATGAGGCAGAAAGTAATAGGAGGTTATGCTGACAGGTTTAGA
Organism: Heterodontus francisci; assembly: GCF_036365525.1. Taxonomy (NCBI): domain Eukaryota; kingdom Metazoa; phylum Chordata; class Chondrichthyes; order Heterodontiformes; family Heterodontidae; genus Heterodontus; species Heterodontus francisci. Next base: position 26,484,301 of record NC_090378.1, on the reverse strand, counting down.
TGAAGTAGGGAGGGAGAAGGCTCATGTGGAGCATAAACAGTGGTATAGATCAGTTGGGTCGAATAGCCTGTTTCTGTGCTGTAATTACAGGTCTCTAATAAATTGCTTTCGAAGGTGAAAATAGAAACAGATTTTCTTAATGCAATGGTTATTTGTCACCAAATCTGGAATGTAATTTGACTTATCATAACTTGTAATCAAGGGATCCTAACTATCTAAACTTATAAAGAGACTTAGTAGTTGGCAGGAAAAAAGACAGAGGCGCAAGGGGAGAGCCAACTGTGCAACAGCCCCAACAAACAAATTTCTCTGCAGCACCTGTGGAAGAGCCTGTCACTCCAGAATTGGCCTTTATAGCCACTCCAGGCGCTGCTTCACAAACCACTGACCACCTCCAGGCGCGTATCCATTGTCTCTCGAGATAAGGAGGCCCAAAAGAAAGAAAGAAATAATAGAATTATTTTTAAATTGTAAAGAACACAAAACTCCAAATAGTCAAAATATATTTCAATTCATGAATATTCCAGAAGCAGTAATTAAGCCTAAGTATCTACTTATCCAAATAATTTAGGGCAATGTCCTCTGCAATGGCCTAGCAAGCCATTCAGTTGTATCTAACCACTACGAAGTCAATAAGAAAGAATGAACCTCACATGGACTGTAGCGGTTCAAGAAGGCAGCTCACCGCCACCTTCTCAAGGGCAATTAGGGATGGGCAATAAATGCTGGCCTAGCCAGCAACACCCACATCCCATGAATGAAAAAAAATGTCTTTTACTGATTAAGTTGTCTATTCTATTCTACAATGTAAACAATTCTTTGCTCTTTGCTCTTAAATTTCAAAAGTGGCTTTACTCTGAGCTTTTCTCTCAGTATTTATTCATCTTAGTCTAAATGTAATGAATTAGTTTCAGAAGATAATTTGATGAGTCTTTGTGCCAGTAACTTATACATTTGAACAGCAAAATTCTGCTCCATAGCACCAGTAGTCTTGGCACTACAGAGATGCTTGTTTAGAAGAAAAATGGCTTTCACATCGCTTCTGCCCACTTTTGCCACAGCCTGTGCCAAATGGCATCTTGTTGAGGGCATTACATGCATATGCCAGAAGGATACAATATAGGCAGATTGTGACGTCAGTCAGTGTCTAACGCAAACTTGCTGCCTGACCTGCTATTTTCACCCTTGTCATTCTAGTTAACACCCTCTCTTAAACATGCACAGCTGAATATGCGTTCAGCAGCATGACAAACCACATTCCCCACCACCAGCACAATTTAAAGGGATCATCAATAACTTGCAAGTTAATTGCTTATTACTTTCGACTGGCTCTTGCTGAGTTTGTGTAACTACTGAATGTTTGGAAGAGTTCATAACAGGAAGTAGTGCTGCTCATGGAAAAGGCTGCTGCCGCAAGGGCTCCAAGATCACAACTTGCTCCCGGTCATGGGTGCAATAGTTACCATCCCAATTGGCTGCAGCGTCAGAGGGAGATGGAGCAGAGACAGCAAAGAAGTCAAGCTGCTCACAGAGGGAGGAGGAGGAGGGGGAGAAGTACACTCAGCAGGAGGCCTGACCCACCCAGGGTCTTCTGGGAGCACGTCTCCAACCTCCACCTAAGCCAGGAGCAACGTGTTCAGCGGTTGCGATTCACCAAGGAGGTGGTCACAGAAATGTGCCACCTCTTGGATCCAGACCTGCAACCTCAGAGCAAGGCAAGGATGGCACTGCCAGTGGCCATGAGGTGACTATGGCCCTCAGTTATTTTGTGACTGAATCCTTCCAGGCTGGAATAGGTGACATAGCAGACATCTTGCAGTTTGCCATCCATCACTGCATCCAGGAGGCAATAGAGATTCTGTATGTCAGGAGAGCCTTCATTGTCTTCTCTCTAAACAGAGAGAAGCAGGAGAAGCAGGTCCATGACTTTGCCAGGATAGCAAGCTTTCCATGGTGCTGGGTGTCATCAACTGCACACACATAGTTTTGCAGGTGCTACATCTAAATGGGGAGATGTACTGAAATCAAGAAGCTTACCCTCACTCAATGGGCAGTTGGTGTGCAACCATGTCCAGCACATCATGCTGGTGAATGCCTGCTATCCTGGCAGCAGTCATGATGCATTCATCCTGCACCAATCTCTTGTTCCAGCAATCATCACGCCACCACATTGAACCAGAGGGTGGCTGCTCGGCAATAAGGGCTATCCACTGTACGCCTTGCCCTCCGCAACCCAGCCACACGTGGCGATCACTCATAGAACAAGAGCCATGCTGCAACAAGAAACGTTGTTCAGCAGACGATTGGTGTGTTGAAGCAACGCGCGAATGCTCTGGAGGAGCCTTCCAGTACTCATCGGAGCAGGTGTCCCAAATCATACTGGTCTGTTACACCTCCACGACCTGACTTTTACATGGGTGCTGCTTTGCCACCATTGGTTTGGTGACCACCTCAGTATGAGGAGGAAGAGGAAGAGGAGGAGGAGAAAGGGAAGAGGCAGACCACACATCCACGTTCTGGCCAGGCTGTCTGACTCTGATTCTCCTGAATGAAATGGGTGGTTGTTGGTCGGCACAGACTCGGTGGGCTGAAGGGCCTGTTTCAGTGCTGTATCTCTAAATAAATAAAAAATGCCAGATCCCTGTTGTTCAACAGTTCCACCTCCAGATGGCGTGCATCCCAGGTTGCTAAAGGAAGTGCAGATGGAGATAGCGGAAGGGCTTGCCATAATCTTCAAAACCCCTGGATGTAAGGGAATTGTCAGAAGATTGGAGAGTGGCAAATGTGACACCTTATTCAAGAAAGCGTGTACAGACAGTGCTAACAACTGCAGGCCAGTTAGTTTAACATCAGTGGTGGGTAAGGTTTTAGAAACAAGAATCAGGGAAAAAATCAACACAATTGGAGAGAATCGAGTTCATTAAGAACAGCCAGCATGGATTTGTAAAAGGCAGATCATACATGACTAATCTAACTGAGTTTTTTGATGAAGTAACAGGGAAGGTTGATGAAGGGAATGCAGTGGATGTTATTTATATGGATTTTAAGAAAGCATTTGATAAGGTACCACATAAAAGGCTGGTTAACAAAATTGAGGCTCATGGAATAGGAGGGTCAGTGTCCAATCGGATAAAATATTGGCTTAAGGACAGAAAACAGTGAGTCGTAGTAAAGAGTTGTTTTTCAGACCTGGAGGATGGTAACAGCAGTGTACTGCAGGGACCACTGCTTTTATTACTATATGTAAATGACTTGGAACTTGGAATACAGAGTAGAATCTCAAAATTTGCCAATGACACCAAACTTGGAGGTGGGGCAAACAGTGAGGATGATCTGAACTGCCAGCAGCAGGACATAGATAGGCTAGCAGAATGGGCAAAGAGGTGGCAGAATGGAATTTAATACTGACAAGTGCGAGGTGATGCATTTTGGCAGAAGGAATAGGGAGAGGCAATATAGACTTAATGACACAGTTCTGAAGTGTGTGTGGGAACAGAGGGACCTGGGAGTGCATGTACATTGATCTTTGAAGGTGCAGGACATGTTGAGAGAGTGGTTAGTGAAGCATATGGGATCCTGGGCTTCATAAACAGATGCATCGAGTACAAAAGCAGGGAAGTTGTGCTGAACCCTTCTAAAGCTCTGGTTGAGCCCCAAATAGAGTATTGCATGCAGTTCTGGTCACCACACTTTAGGAAGAATGTGAGGGTCCTTGAGAGGATGCAGAGGAGATTTACCAAAATGATTCCAGGAATGGGGGATTTTAGTTACAAGGTTAAGTTGGAAAATTTGGGGTTGTTCTCCTTAGAACAAAGGAGATTGAGGGGAGATTTAATATAAGTGTACAAGGTTATGATAGACTTAGATAAGTTAGACGAGGAAAAATTGTTCCCATTAACTAATGGTGCAAGGACAAGGGAACACAGATTGAAGGTTTTGGGCAAGAGATGCAGGGGGAATATGTGGAACAACTTTTTTACGCAGTGGGTGGTAATGACCTGGAACTCGCTGCCCACAAGAGACAATCAATGATTTCAAAAGGAAATTGGATGGCCACTAGACTTGCAGGGCTTTGGGCATTGAGCAGGGGAGTGGGACTGACTGGAGAGCTTCATGGGCTGAATGGCCTCCTTCTGTGCTGTAAATGACTCTATGACTCTTACCATCCCTGTGTTATGGACCATCACCGCACCTTCTTGGCCACAATCCTGAAATAAATATCACCACAAAGAAACCATTCCATACCAACTTTATCCAAAAGCACATCCAATATTCCATACAAAACTCAACTAATCACCCTTAGTGGCTGACTTGCGGTTGCCTTTGCCTCCTACACAGTGCTCCCTGCAGTATGAATGGTGGAAGCCTGCTGATTTTCAGTGGGTGAGACCGCAGATGGCCTTGCAGGGCACCCTCGAGCAGGTCTGAGACTTGAAGCTCAGATGCAGATTGTACCATCTCAGCATGGGTGACAGGAATCTGGGCTGGCTGGCTGATGGGCAGCAGCAAGGGCACTGGCAGAGTGGGAGTGGTGGGAGCACAAATGTGGTCATCCTGAGAGACAACAGCAGGTTCGTACACCACGGTTCCAATGCCACTCCCCAGGCAAGACCTCAGCAATCCTAGTAATCACTGGAGCACAGATTGCTGGACTCCTGTGAGACCCTGCATGCCCCTTTGAACACTGATATTCTCAGCCATGATGGCAGCAAGCTGAGATTGCAGGTCCTCAGTCTAAACTTCCACTGCAGCGCTCAGACTTTGGATGGCTTCTGCCGTGTTGCAATATTGACCATCAGATGGTGCATGATGCTTGGGTCCGCAAGTGTCCTCATGGGATTGGCCATCACCTCTACGCTGGAAAGGATGAGCTCCGGTTTGGGGCCAGACTCCTCCATACTCTGACAGTGACAGCAGGCTTTTTGGCGGGCCTGCCACTGCACCAAGCATTTCTGTGTGCACACTCATCAGCCTTTTTCTATACGCCATCAAAGTCCTCATCTGAGTCCTCTGCAGCAGAACTCACATACAAACTTGCCCTCTGATGACCTGGCTGCATGATCCACCATTGCAGGGAATAGAAGTAAAAAAATGAAATTAAAGGTTCTTGATCTGATTGCGCTAAGCATCTGCAATAAGATAGATGAACTAGTGGCACAAATAGAGGTACATGATTTAGATCTAATTGCCACTACAGAGATATGGGGCTGAATTTGGCAAAACCGCACGTGGAGTGGGTGGGCTGTCCATCCCCAGCAATGGTGTCAGCTGCCTGTGCGCAGGTGCCAACGCCGATTTTAAAGAGCTGTTAGCCCTACTGGGAAATTTAAATATTTAAAGCTGAAATGATTGAAAATAAATAAATACATTTCTTTTGCCCCTCTCCCACCCCCAATAACATTTAAATTAATCATTTTCCCTTCCCCCCAAAACACTTACCTTTACCATCTGACCTTCATCCCCAAAACTGCACAAATTTTAAACCCTTCCCACCATACCCCACACCCATGGCATTAATTTACCCTGCCCCCTCCCTCCTTCCCCACACTAAGAAACTTACCTCCTCCCCCCTCCCACACCACCTCCCCCCCCCCCACCCCCACACCCCACCCCACAGTGTTGCACTTTGTTTCCCCGGATATGGATCTGAAGACACGGGAGTGCCGACCGCCGGGCCGAAGATCGCAGAGGGACATCAGGAGGCGAGTTAAGTTCATTTAAATTAATTATTTTAATTGATTTAAATATTCAAATTATGGTCCTGTCACCCAGCGGCAGGGAGGCCGCCTTAGTGCCTCGCCACTGCCGGGAGGATTGGGCTGGGCCCTGCTGGCATCGAGGTCCATGGTGGGCCTCATCCAGGGCTATCTTCAGGCCCACCCCTGCCACGGATCCTGCATCGAGGATTCCTTAAAATCAGCCCATGATTACAAGGTGATCAAGGCTGGGAAATAAATATTCCAGGGTGCACAATATTTTGGAAAGACAGAGAGAATGGCAAAGGAGGAGGACTAGCCCTGATAGTAAAGGATGACATAAGAACATTGGTGAGAAAGGATCTGGCCTCAGAAGATCATGAAGTAGAATCATTATGGGTGGAAATTAGGAAGAGCAAGAATCAGAAAACACTGGTGGGAGAAGTTTATAGGCCCCCAAACAGTAGTTATACCATTGGACAGAGCATTAAACAAGGAATTATTGGAGCTTGTAACAAAGGCAATGTAATAATTGTGGAGGATTTTAATCTTCATATCGACTGGGACAATGAAATTGGAAAGAGTGGTCTAGAAGGCGAGTTTGTCAAATGTTTTCGGGACAGTTTCTTGGAGCAATACATTATGGAATCGACTAGGGATAAAGCTATCTTAGATCTAGTATTTTGTAATGAAGCAGGGTTAATTAGTAATGTGATAGTAAAAGATCCATTGGGAAATAGTGATCATAATACCATTAAATTCCATGTTAAGTTTGAAAGTGACATACTCCAATCACAAACAAAAATCTTAAACTTAAACAAAGCCAATTACCTAGGTATGTGGGGAGAACTGTCTAAGGTAAATTGGATAAATAGACTAACAGGTATAGCTGTGGATGAACAGTAGGAAACCTTTAAAGAAACAATTCAAAATGCTCGACAAAAATACATTCCATTGAAAAACAAGAATTCAGCAAAAAGACCCAACTGTGGCTCACACAGGAAGCTAAGGATAGTATTAAATTAAAAAAGAGGCTTACAATGTTGCAAAAAAGAGTAGCAAGTCTGAGGTTTGGGAGTGTTTTAGAAACCAGCAAAAGGCCACCGAAAAGTTGATAAAAAAGGAAAAAAAATAGAGTGAGAGTAAACTAGCTATTCATATAAAAACAAATTGTAAAAGCTTTTATAGGTATATAAAAAGGAAGAGAGCAGCTAAAGTAAACATTGGTCCCTCAGAAGCAGAGACAGGAGAAATGATCACGGGGAATGAGGAAATGGCAGAGGCATTGAACAAATATTTTGTGTCTGTCTTCACAGAAGAAGACATAAGTTTCATACCAGAAATAGATGGTAACCTAGGGGATAAAAAAGAGTGAGGAAATTAAGGAAATTAATATCAGCAGAGAAAAAGTATTGGAGAAACTTAAGGGACTAAAACCTGACAAATCCCAGGACCTGATGGCCTACATCTGAAGATTCTAAAAGAGATAGCTGCGGAGATAATGGATGTGCTGGCTATGATTTTCCAAAATTCCTGAGATTCAGGAATGGAATCAGATTGGAAATTGGCAAATGTTACACTGCTTTTCAAGAAAGAAGGTAGAGAGAAAACAATGAACTACAGGCCAGTTAGCCTAACATCAGTCATTGGGAAAATGCTGGAATCTATTATTAAGGAAGTCTTAACAATGTACTTAGAAAAGCACAGTATGATTCGAACAAGTCAACATGGCTTTACTAAAAGGAAATCCTGTTGGACAAATTTATTAAAGTTTTTTGAGAATGTAATTGGATTTCCAAAAGGCATTCAATAAGGTGCCACACAAAAGGTTAATGGGAAAGATAAGGGCTCATGAGTTGGAGGTAATATATTAGCACGGATAGAGGATTGGTTAACGGGCAGGATGCAAAGTGTGGGCATAAACTGGTCATTTTCAAGTTGGCAGGCAGTGAATAGTGGAGTGCTGCAAGGAGCAGTGCTGGGACCTCAGCTATTTAGACTCTATAATAATGATTTAGATGAAGAGACAGAGAGTAATGTATCTAAATTTACTGATGATACAAGTGTAGATGGAAAGGTAAGCTGTGGGGAGGACACAGAGAGGCTGTAAAGAGATATAGACAGGTTAAGTGATTGGGCAACAAGATGGCAGATGGAATATAATGTAGGGAAGTGTGAAGTTCACTTTGGTTGCAAGAATAGAAAAGCAGAATATTTTTTAAAAGGTGTGAAATTTGTAAGTGTTGATGTTCAAAGAGACTTGAGAGTGCTTGTACAAGCAATGCAGAAAGTTAGCATGCAGTTACAGCAAGCAATGAGGAAGGCAAATGGCATGATGGTCTTTATTGCAAGGGGATTGGAGTACAGGAATTAAGAAGTCTTGCTACAATTGTACAGGTTTTGGTGAGACCATATCTGGAATACTTTGCGCAGTTTTGGTCTCCACATTTAAGAAAGGATATACTTGCATTGGAGGCGGTACAGCAAAGGTTCACTAAATTGGTCCCTGGGATGAGGGAGTTGTCCTATGATGAGAGGCTGAGTAAATTGGGCCTATATTCTCTGGTGTTTAGAAGAATGAGAGGCGATCTAATTAAGACATACAAAATGTTTGGGGCTGGATAGGGTAGATGTCGAGAGATTGTTTCCGCTGGTCGAGGAATCTAAAACACAAGGGCACAGTCTCAGGATAAAGGGCTGATCATTTAGGACTGAGATGAGGAAAAATTACTTCACTCAAAGGGTTGTGAATCTTTGGAATTCTCTACACCAGAGGATTGTGGATGCTCCATTGTTGAATACGTTTAAGGCTGCGATAGATTTTTGGTCTCTCAGGGAATCAAGGGATATGGGGAGTGGGCAGGAAAGTGGAGTTGAAACCTAAGATCAACCATGATTGTATTGAATGGTGAAGCAAGTTCGATGGGCCACATGGTCTACTCCTGCTCCTATTTCTTGTGTTCTCCTGCAGCCCACTCATGCCCAGTGACTCACCACGCACAGATCCCACCTCTATGCTACCAGCTAAAGTATGCACAGTGCCAGTATCTGAGCTGGTGGCTGAAAATCTCAGATTGCGTGACCATGTTTCTTCCTCCTCAAACTGTTCTCCCTCTAGGCCTTCATTTTCCACACCACAGACTAGTTAGGCAGCAGTTCTTGGGCATCTGAAAGCATAAGGTCACAAGGGCAGGGTTGGGGTGAATGAAGTTCATAAGAAATAGGAGCAGGAGTAGGCCATTCAGCTCCTGGCCTGCTCTGCCATTCAATAAGATCATGGCTGGTCTGATTGTGGCCTCAACTCCACTTTCCTTCCTACCCCCCATAATCCTTGATTCCGTTGTAGATCAAAAATCCATCTAACTCAGCCTTGAATAAATTCAATGACCCAGCCTCCACTGCTCGCTGGGGTAGAGAATTCCAAAGATAAACAACCCTCTGAGATACGAAATTCCTCCTCATCTCCATCTTAAAAGAGAGACCCTTTATTTTGAAATTGTGCCCCCTAGTTCTACATTCCCCCACAAGGGAAAACATTCTCTCATCATCTACCCTGTCAAGCCCCCTTGGAATCTTATATGTTTCAATAAGATCACCCCTCATTCTCCGATGAGTACAAGTCCAACCTGCTCAACCTTTCCTCATAAAACGATCCCTTCATCCCAGGAATCAGCCTAGTGAACCTTCTCTGAACTGTTCCCAATGCAAGTATATGCCTCCTTAAGTAAGGAGACCAAAACTGTACACAGTACTCTAGGAAAAGGAGAAAAGCAAGAGAGGTTTTGGATGAGGATAAGTGGGATTTGAGAAGGTACATACCATCATCCTCAATGGTTTCAGCCATGCCGTTGGCCTCAGTGATAACTGCTCCAATTCTTCTCAGCATCATCTCCTCTGTGGGGTTACCCCCACCACCGGTTACCTGCTCTGCCAGCTATTATGAGCAGCCTTGTCTTGCAATAGAGAGGGAAGTGTGTCACTGAATGTGGTGCCATGTATTTGGGTGATGTGCCTGCCTCAATTGAATAGCTGGCAGTGTGTGCAAGGTGATAGATGTGTGTGCGGCTTCCAGCAGTACTAAGTGTGTGATGTCTGCATCGTGATTAATATAGATTATTGGTAGGTGAGTGAAGGGGTGTGGTGAATGGAGTGGTGTGTGTGTGTGACTAGTGGTGCAGTTGGTAGGATATGGCATGTGAGAAAGCATTCACTGACCTTGACCACTTGCATGAGGTCATTAAACATCTTTTGCTACTGCAGCAAGTTTCTCAGGGCTAGACTGCTGACATTGACTGTGGCAGCTATTGCTCCCACTGCCTTCTCAGTTACTGCCCGGAGGGCCTCTTGGTCCCCTGAGTAAGGGACTTCTCTTCTCCTGTCCACTTCCAGCACCAAGGCCTCAGCATGGCGTCCAAGAACCTTGGGGCATACTCTCTGGCCTGCAGCCCTATTTCTGCACCTTCCTTCTGGTCTTCCACGTTTCTTTGAGCAGTCCCAGCCCCTACTGCAGCCAGAATGCACATCCCCTTTAAGAGGTGCAGTCTGGCTTTAAGTAGTGCAGGCTAGCTTTAACTGGTGCTAGCCACGCAAGAACGTAGGCCTCCTGCTGAAGCATGCAGTCACTCAGCAGTGTGGGCAGCATGCCACTACCACTATAATTAGCAGACAGCATGAAGTTTGCGTACTGCCTGCATCACTTTGAATGGGCGCTGTGTAACTGTGCATTGTGTTCCCTGCGGCCAATTTCAGGGGCTATCCAATTTACACCCCATGATTTTTATTAGTTTTATTTTCCAAATATTCAGTTTTTTAAGCTGACTAAGCACAATTAAATTATCTGATGAAAGTCTCTACAACATGGAATTAGAAACACAGAAAATAGATCACTCACGTCTCAGCTCTACAAATGTATACACTTCCTCTGTAAAACAAAAGAGAAAAATAAATACAAGAATCAAAGTAAATTGAAACTTTGGAGTAGCTTTGGAGAATACAAATTATTTATATATATTATATATACCTACCCAGATTGTAGTGCTTGCTATCCTGGAAAATCAAAAAAACTGCTTTAAATTGCGCCGTAGAGATTTTTCACTCATTATTTATGTCTCAGTATTTATTTGCATTGTGTTTGTGGATTTCTTACTGTGTTCAGCTGCTACAATATACAGTTAAATATTTGCTTATCAAATAAAAAGTGTATTTGTTAGTATTCTGGTCCAACTGTGCAAGGTTATCTTTCACGAATAGTAAAAAAAAAATGTACAAACATTGCATTCAAGGATGGTCAGACAAAATCTGTGGATGTAGAGCCAACAGGAAGGTAAAAAGCTTTTTAATGCATCTGCCACTGTATCACTGCATCTGTCCTCTGTTACTGACAGCTATACTGTTGGCTGTCTAGAATTTTAACAAAGCTAATCTACAATCCAGACATCAGTGTGTTACTAATTAAAGCTGTATGAATGCTATCCCTTATTTACACACATAAACCTTGTCATTAAATTATTTTAGTAAGAGTCACAATATTGTTCTATTTATACTTTGGCTCCTAAATGTTGTCGTAATCTTCAAAGGGTTAAGGCTATTTATCACCATTACCACATACTACATAAAATCGAATTAGTTTGTCACCTTACAACATTGCCCAGTAATATTGCAGTATTACTGTGGGGTATTCGATCTGAAGGCTATTTTTAATGTGGCAGTGGACTGAAGCTTACTTTCTTAATGTATAGAGTATAATGTTGTGGTAATGCTACTGGCTTTATAATCCAGAGAGTGTGAGTTGAAATTTCACCATGGTCAGTTTTCAAAAACTCTAGAAATAAAAATCCAGTATTTGTAAAAGAAAAGTGACCATGAAGCTATCAGATTGTTGTAAAAACCCAACTGCTTCACCCATGCCTGTTAGGTAAGGAAACCTGCCATTTTCATCTGGTTTGGCCTACGTGTGACTCCAGTTCCACACCAATACGGTTGATTCTTAATTGTCCTCTGAAGTAGCCTATACGCCACTCGGTTCTATCAAACCCCTACAAGGAATCTGGATTTCAGCGGTTCAAGAAGACAGTCCACTCCCACCTTCTTAGGGCAGAAGATTTATCGATTAGAAGCTGGACTCAAATAACAGCATTCGAGCTGCTGTACAGAGTTTTAAGATGTTGTTTGTGCTTTTTAGTTTGCGAATTGGTTTTTAATCATCATTCTCACTGATGATGTGTTTTTCTTATAAAATCTGGCCTTGCCCTTGACACCTGCATTCTGGGAATGAATGTTTAAAAAAAAATAGTGTAATAATGTGAATTTCTATCATGATTTCTCTGTAAATTCTCTTTATTTAATTTTTCTCAGTAACTGCAGTCCCAATCTTGTTGAGAGGCTGGGTGTACAATTCCCCAGCAAGCTTAACAATGACTTCAACTCCAGTAATATGACTTTGTAGCAAAGCTAATATTAAAGAAATTGAAATTATGGCCCCTGCCTGTGGCAACATTTAGTAACCAAACAGACTTTGATGATTTGGTAAATATATTTGATGGTCTGAGTGAAATGAAAATCTCAATTTTATTAAAAACATTCATTACAAGTGTAGTGCAAGGTTTAGTGATCCATTTATAGATTGGATATGCTGCACACAATAATTATAGTTTCAATTATAAAAGCTCTTTGTGTGCAGAAGAAGCACAGTTTCATGTCTTCATTGAAAGACTGCTGCAGTGTCTGGGAAAAGTATCAAGTAGATGAAGCCTCTGTTCCATACCACCTATAAACTAGACTTGCTGACTATTGATCGTGCCTGTGGCATCATATTAGTGCATCAAGATACTGCAAAACGAATTTACAACTGGCGAGCAAACTCTGAGGGAACATGGTGCCTCCTAGTCCACAATTGCTTCTTGAACAATGGCAGTTAATTAGAAAAACAGAGAGGTGGCACTTTTTTAAAAAAAAAGCATCTCAACTCCCAGGCATCGTTTGCTTTGTGGCATGACAACAATGGAGAAACCGTTGTTAAAAATGCAACAAGGCTGTTGTGTCTTCTCTGCTGAAAACCTGTCCCTGAGGATGAATGCCTAATTAAAAAAAAACAAGTATGAGAACTATAAAAAGTCTTGAAAGAACAAGTTGACCGACACGTATTTCCAATACATTAAAATGGCCTTGTCAGGTACTTCATTTTTGGTGGGATTTGAGATCCATATTATTTTAACTATTTCATGAGTTTCTTGAAGGCTGAAGTTTATTTGCACTCACGGCAAGATCAGTGACTGGGTTAGGAATTGACACAATTATGTTTTGCTACTCGGTGGCTTGATTGGGTCATAATGTCATGTCAAAATGAGAAGGCCGCACATCTTGACACCTACCAAGGGACCAGTACCCAATACCCCAATGTTACTACAGTAAAGGAGCACTGCATTGTCCAGGTGTTGTTGACATATGAAGCCCATATTCTCTCAGTCCATCGTGGACAGAATTTTCCAATCTATGGAATTAGTTCCAAAGTCCCCAGTGTCTTGGAGATTTCTCCTGATTCAAGAATTCTGCTACTTGGTCAATTTGTCTCATATAACTGTGATGTTGCATTTAATGGACTATGGTGAAGCAATATCTCCAAAATATAGATTCCACAGATTTAGAACATTGAATGTAATTATAGAAGGTATGAATAAATTATGAACTATTCTGTGTTTTTGTTTCTGTCCAGAATATTAGAGCACTCAGTAAGATTTAAAACAATTATAAGGCCTTGGATGATAGATTCTGCACTATTACTGTTGACACGTTAGGAAGAGTAAGTGAGGAAAAACATGCACAGAAGCCTAAAAAACAAAGGTTGAACATAAACCGTCCCACTCAATCCCCCAAATAGTTCATTTGCAAAATAAAACATGAGCCCTTCTGACACAAAAGCTTTTGCACATTCATCGCAAGACAGGAGGCAATATTTTAAGAAATCAATAACTGGTCACAATAGACCTGTTGGTCTATTTCCAGCCCTTTTTTTTCATCATTGCAAATATTCCTTAATTTTACTTTAAATATCCTGTTCCAGACAACAGACATTGATTTTGGAAGAAAATTCTTCTGCTCTCCATCAATGTTTTTAAAGAAAATTCAAACCATGTTGAAAAGTGTTCAGGTCATGTTCCAGCCGAAACTATTGTGTTTCAGTCCTTTAGAAGGTAAAGAGGAAAAGTTACTTCAGGATATCAAATACATTATTGTACTAGTGTCCCGTTTTACTAGGTTGGAAGTCTGAGGAAACATACACATTCTTATTCATAGCTACTATGAGATAATTGTAGGTAAATTACGGACAAATGTAATCTCACTCGTGCAGATTTTTCTTTTAGTTGCAACAATATTTTTTCACTTAACCTTATAAAACCTCTTTATGAAGGCAATGATTGAAACTTTGCATATTTGTTAATATGTAACTTGTACAGTAACCTAGCACTGAAAGTACTGCCTGCAATAATAGCCAATTGCACAATTATCAACCTGGGACTTTGCTGCCAGCTCCATTCATCTACTTGGGTGCAAGACTGTTTGTGTCAGCACTGTCTCATTCAGTTCAATTTTATTAAGGCTGAGGTCTATTCTTTTTCTAATGGATAATATCAGTTTTGTCATATATGAGGTGAGATGAAAAAGTAAAATAAAAATGTTCTGTCAGTGATTGCAAAGTACTATTTATTTAGTTTCACTAAACCCTCATATCTATAGTGCTTGCACCACCAACCCTTGCAATATATCAGTTTAAAGCATCTATGAATATGTTTAAAAACTGATATTATTGTCCCCTTAAAGGAGCACAGTTTTCATGAAAGATTAGTTGGGAAACCATCTTTGTTTTTGTGGAGGGCCAAACAGCTGGAACTACTGTGTATCAGTATTGTCATGGTGACGTAATTCACAAATAACACATGAATTCACTTCAATGGAACAAATATAGTTCTGTATTTTTTGTAACAGGAGAAAGCTCTGCTGAATAATTCTTCATAAAAATGTCTTTTACAGATGTTTAAGTAATATCTTAACACATCCAGGAAGAGAAACTATCATATTCCCTGCCGCCCTCTCACAGTATCCATTGTCTCATGAATGACTCCAAAACTTTTGCCCCCTGAACACTACTTCAAAGCCTATTCCAAGAGTCGCTTGCTCTTTGTGTGAAGAAATTCTTCCTGACATCTATCTTCAATTCTCCTTTCATACATAGAGCCACTGTCCTACTATGATTGCTTACCTTGAAGTCATGATTTACCTTTTCTTCACAATTTAATATCTTTATATATACTTTTATAAGTTCCCCTCTCAGTAACCTTCTCCCAAAGCTAAAGAGTCCCAGTTTCTTCAGACTTCCCTCATAGCTCAATCTTCTGACACAAAGAATCACCCTAAAGGCTTGCCAGGAATTGAATATCATGTCTCGGTGAACTGGATACAGTACTCAAGATGCAGTACAAATAGAATCTCTGACATCAAGTATGGGATTTAAAAGCATACTGCCATCAGGTATTCCATTGCGTTCCCAATCCTATATCTGCACATGTTTTTAATCTCAATAGATCTGAAGAGTTTTGCAATTTTCAAAGCACTGTTTGGAGATCACCATTAAACATTTTAAATCCAGTAGTCTCAGAGCAAGGGAAGCAAACTCACCATCCGCTGCTAGTTAAATCTAAATATTGAAGAGCTTTGTGTTTCTGTTTGCTGGACCCTGATAATGAAATAACTTCAATCCATTCAGCAGGCAGATCCATAGAACACCCTCTTGACTTTATTACTAAATTCTTTAGCAGGATAAAAACCCTGTCCCATTGATTGCAATCATTGTTTTCCACACGTATATTAGAAAAGTGAAGCAGCTCAGCATGTCAATGCAGTGCTTAAATTTGTATTTTCTTTCCACTGTGGATTGTTTTTGAGTAAGGGCAACCTTGAATTCAACGCAGTATGAAAGATGCCTGTGGTCTTCCTGTACCATATCTTGTACCGCCTCAAGTAGTTTGAGGATTATAGTTATAACTGCCAGCCTGTATTAGACATCCAAGTACGGGACGACAGCATGACCTAATCAGCTAGTTGCCTGAATGAATTTTACAGTGGGAACCATGGCTAATCCCTGGCCAGCATTTCATCCCAGCGTCTTTTTGTAACTGTGATTAATGGACTTGACATCCTAGTTCCCAAGCTTTTTGCTCAACCTCTGGCAAACATCTAACTACTAAATACCACAGAGATCATGGCAAAGTAAACTCATGTGACAGTGGTAGCAGTCTTCCCCCAACAGCACTGCGGCAGAATGCAAAATAAACTTTACCAGATGATACCACTCAGATGCTATAAAATATTTGGAGATGATGAATATGGATCAAATGCAAGCAACTTTAAAAAAAATGCTTCATTCCATTTGAATTTTGAGTTATTTTAAAACAGAAAAACGTGTTAAATATTTTTGGATCATTTAAGATGGTTTGTACAGCATCCTCAGGCTATAAAAGCAAATTAGATCCCATGACATGCTACATGAAGTGGAGATAGTAGAACCACTAATGAACCACAGGCAAGAAAACAGTTTCTTGGAATAATGAATAAATACTGAAATAAATTAGTAAGATTCCAGAAATTACTACTGTGGAACCTTGATTCTCTGCCATAATGGAGAGGACTCCCCTTCCCGCTCTCACCTACCCTCCCTCCATGTGGATAATGGAAATTGGCAGAAAATCGAGAGTCCCTGTAGGCAACAACAAGAATTTGTGTATATATTATGCCTTTAACAGATTTGAAATGTCCTAAGCCACTTTATACGAGTATTAGATACCGTGTCACATAGACAGATATTAGAGCAGGTAACCAAAAGCTTGGTCAAAGATGTAGGTTTTAAGAAGTGTGTTAAAGGAGAGAGAGGTATACTTAGCGTTATACAGCAATTTTTTTGTTTCTGTTTGGTTACCATTCAAGTTCTGAGCATATGTAGCTAAGTATCATGGGGGCAGTTTTCCCTGGATACTTTAGAAGCTAACAAGCCTCCAAAGTGGCCAAGATGGGATCTTCAGCTGAACTGCTGGTTTAGCCAACGTTTAGTGCAAGACGCCATCTTGGTAAAGGAGTTGAAGTTTGTGCTATGAATGACTACCCAGAGGATCGTTAACCAGATGATTGGTACTTAAATAAAAGCAAAATACTGCAGATGCTGGAAATTTGAAATAAAAATGAAAAATGCTGGAAATACTCAGCAGGTCTGGCAGCATCTGTGGAGAGAGTTTCAGGTCAATGACTTTTCATCAGAACTGGCAAAGGTTAGAAATGTAATAGGTTTTAAGCAAATAAAGCGGGGGTAGGGCAAAAGATAACAGAAGGGAAGGTGTTGATAGGATAGAGGGCCATAGAGAATAACTGACCAGAAAGTCATGGAGCAAAGGCAAAGGGTGTGTTAACCGTGTGGTGAAAGACAAAGTGTTAGTGCAGAGAGGGTGTTAAATGACCGAATAATGAACAGTCCTGGCCAAAAGCACAACCATGAAAAAAAACAGTGGGCAGGCACATGATAAAAAAAAATGAAAGATGAAACAAACTAAAATAAAATAAAAATAAAAAAGAGGGGCCCGTCATGCTCTGAAATTATTGAACTCAATGTTCAGTCCGGTAAGCTGTAGCATGCCTAATCAGTAAATGAGGTGCTGTTCCTCGAGCTTGCGTTGTTGTTCACCGGAACACTGCAGCAATCCCAGGACAGAGATGAGGGCATAAGAGCAGGGGGGGGTGTGTTGAAATGGCAAGTGACAGGAAGCTCGGGGTCATGTTTCAGACTGAGTGAAGGTGTTCCGCAAAGCGGTCACCCAATCTGTGTTTGGTTTCCCCAATGTAGAGGAGACCGCATTGTGAACAGTGAATACAGTATAGTACATTAAAGAAGTACAAGTAAATCGCTGCTTCACCTGAAAGGAGTGTTTGGGACCTTGGATACTGAGGAGAGAGGAGGTAAAAGGGCAGGTATTACACCTCCTGCGATTGCATGGGAAGGAGACGAGGTGTCGAGAGTAATGGAGGAGTGGACCAGGGTGCCGTGGAAGGAATGATCCCTTCGGAATGCTGACAGGGGAGGGGAGGGGAAGATGCATTTGGTAGTAGCATCACGCTGGACGTGGCAGAAATGGCGAAGGATGATCCTTTGGATGTGGAGGCTAGTGGGTTGGAGAGTAAGGACAAGGGGAACCCTGTCGCAGTTCTGGGAGGGAGGGGAAGGGGTGAGGGTAGAGGTGCAGGAAATGGGCCAGACACGGTAGAGGGCCCTGTTAACCACAGTGGGGGGAATCCTCAGTTGAGGAAAAAGGAAGACATATCAGAAGCGCTGTTGTGGAAGGTTGCATCATCAGAGCAGATGCATTGGAGACGGAGAAACTGGCAGAATGGAATGGAGGAGGCAGGGTGTGAAGAAGTATAATCGAGGTACCTGTGGGAGTTGGTGGGCTTATTTATTTATTTAGAAATACAGCACTGAAACAGGCCCTTCAGCCCACCAAGTCTGTGCTGACCATCAACCACCCATTTATACTAATCCTACATTAATCCCATATTCCTACCACATCCCCACCTTCCCAATATTCCCCTACCACCTACCTATACTAGGGGCAATTTATAATGGCCAATTTACCTAACAACCTGCAAGTCTTTGGCTGTGGGAGGAAACCGGAGCACCCGGCAAAAACCCACGCGGTCACAGTGAATATTAGTAGACAGCCTATCCCCAGAGATGGAGACAGAGAAGTCAAGGAAGGGAAGGGAAGTGTTGGAGAGGGACCATGTAAAGATGAGAGAAGGGTGGAAATTGGTACTTTAATTGATTGGTACTTAAATTGTCTGCTGGTACTCATTAAGGAGGCTGCATGCTGTTTTGGCAGCTAGCACTTCACCTAACAACCTCTCCTAACAGTGACCAGTTGATTAGGAGTGAACAAGTCATTACTGATGGTTTGAGCGCTATTTTTACTGTTCACTTGAGGTTTAATGAAGACTTTTGAAAAACATCGGGAGCCTTTCTGGGGCAATTTATCAAAGCTTCACCAACACTCTATCAACATTTATTTTGGAAATTCTTTGAGGATTTCACCTAAAAAGAGTAAGTGCTGTGCTACTTTACCTTATTGGACACCTTATAGGAGACACCAGGAGAAAGGAAGTGCTTGGTCTTTGGTATCTTGCTAAGGTGCCCCTTTGATTTGGAAGAAGAATGGGAGGAGAATGGGCAGAGCAGTGAGGTGGACTCCTTTTCCCCTGCAGGTACAGGACATTCCTCCACCTCTGGACCTCCTCCACATGGACCTCCTATGCCATGTCTGAGAAACTGTCATGTAGTCCCTGAGACATCCTGTTATGAGCACGCATCACATCTTCCATGGAAGTGGAGGAGTGGAGCCCACATATACTGCTCCATGAAAATTATATCTAATCAGCACTTGAGTGCTAAAACTGCAGGTGGCTGCTTTAGCGCCTCCAGGCAAGTTCAAATTAAGGTAATCAGCAATTAGGACGAAAATTGCATATTAAAACCAAACTTTCAAATAGGCTTATTAGCATGGCATCCATTTAATGCCTGTTTTTACCCTTTCACCAAAATAACATCCCATGTTTTTCAGTTTTGAAATACAAACTTTATTTCAATGAGCCAATTGCATATAAAGAAATTACAAATTGAAAGAGGAAAATGGACAGATATTTAACAAATAACAGTCAAGGAGTAAAGGTTTTAAAAATCCTCATTTCCAATCCGATATAGTAGTGGCAAATATTCCTAAAATGATCATTACAAGGGGACCTACTGATAGCATAGCTGTGCATTTCTGTATTTGAGATTAACATGCTTCAGAATTGGGTTGGCCATAGGGTGTATGCGGGATGCAGTGTAGACAGACACAAGGAGTCCTATATTTTCTCGGAGTCTTGTTAGGTTATTTTTCCTACACTGGGAAATGGTGATCGCGTGTACCCTCCACTTATCATTATCAGGGCTGTTTAACAAGGTGAGTGACATGAACGGAATCCAGACTTAGTCGTCACTTTCCTAGCTCCAGTCGGCATGTGCTCCATTCCTGAAGCTTGGTGGAAGCTTCAACGGGACAATGTAGGAGGCCAGAGACAGAACGGGCTGAATATTTTTCATTCTGAACTGCTCACGGTAAGAGAGCCCACCGACGCATCAGGATCTCACAAGTCTCAGCAGCATGCTTGTCAATGGCTTTTTAACGCAGCCACTGCATTTGCATCTGACCTCCAGCCAAATTGGAGTGAGCGGGCATGATGAATACCCGCAACAGCATATTTCAGCTGAAGTATTTAATGGGACCATGCCAGGACCAGAGTTGCAGCATGGCGGAGGTCTTCAGACAGAGCTAGAAGCTGCAGAAATGGAGGCAGAATGTAGCAAGGCAGCACCACACTTCAGCAATACATCTCTGGACATGAGACTGTGGCTATTCTGTTCCCTGCGGATGGGAGGAAGACCCTTGCCTCTGACAAAAAGTATATGTGGTTGGAAGTGGTAGAGGTGGTCAGCCGCAGAAGCCATGCTCCTAGGTACAATGCCACAAGAGGTCCAATGACCTAATCAGGGCAGGAAAGCTGAGTGGCATGACACATTCAACTATATCCTGATATGCATCTTATCCCAACCCATCCCCTCACTCTGTATTCCCCTGCACCTCACTCCACACACCAACAGGCCTTGTAGGTGACCCATCCCTCTCTGTCTAGACACCTCCTCACATCTCCATCTAGCCAGGCACCACTGACATTCACCCTCATCTTAATGCAATGTCACGCCTAACCCTGACTGTGACCCTCTACAAATGTTGTCCTTCCAACCTTTCAAAAATTCTCCTCTTTCTTTCCTTGCAGAAGGGAGCACATAACACCAGGGAGTGGCAGAGAACTGGAGGTGGTCCCCCAGTCATCTACACTTTGACAACTGCAGAGGAGAGGCACTGGAGATAAGCTGGGCCTCGCCATGCCTGGCTATTGGAGATAGCCAGATGAGCCTTTCCCAGCTACCTGGTGACAGAATTAAATATCACACAGCCACATGTCATACAACACTCACTCATGCTGACTTGATGTCAGCAGGCAATGAAAAGTGATAATTTGCACAATGATGACTTATAACCTTCTCACCTTGTCAGTTCTAATTCATGTTTTTCATCTTGCACAGGCCCTTCAAGCATCCCTCAGGAGGTGGTGTGGGTGGAGGATGAAGACTCCTCAGAGGAGATAACTCACTCTGAGGATGCACCATCAGAGGACTCATGCACACCCTCCACCTACTCAGATACACACACCTCTGTGGGACCACAAAGACAGGTAGTTGAGTTGTCACATGGTGCCTCACACATCACAAGTGAGCAGGAGCAGGTGGTGGATGCAGGGTCAGTAGTAGAGAGTCCCCATTGGAGGGCACAGGACACTCCAAGGTCAGCGAAACTGAATGCAGATGCTGAACCTCAGGGACTGTTGACAATGAAGACAATTCTGGAGCAGCAGCAGAAAATGTATGAAGTTCTGCCAATCTTTACTGCCCCATGGCACATGATTGGAAAGAGGTTGGAACAGTTTATCTCTAGCATGGGTGGGATGATGTCTCTGGCTTTCGCACTGATGTCTACATCCATGGAAAGAGTATCTACCTCAGGACGCGGCAGACTACCAAGTGCATTCTGGCTCTCACCAATGGCCTGCACACTCATAATGCCACCTTAAGCGGGATTGAGACATACCTCACCTTGGCTGTTCGGCGTCTCATTGAAGTCCAGCTCTTGGCTAGCAGGGAGGTGTGGGTGGGCCATGAGAGTGAAGATGGAGAAAGGGGACATGGACATGGTGACTCTGCTCAAAGCTCCTCCCACACCCTCCGCCATATCCCCACCCCTCGCTGCCTCCTGTTCCAATTTCCAAGTTTGCCCTTGCGCAGATGCAGTTGGAGCAATCTTTGGCAGGGCCCTCCTGGCTTCCAAAAGCCAGAGGACGTTGGCCAGGAGCATCTGAGCAGTCAGATCAGGGATATGAGCAGCCTGCCTATACCTCTTTTGAAGCCGCAGGCATAGCACCACATGGGGGTACTGGAAAAAGGAAGATAAAGGATTAGTAGTTGCACAAGAGTATTTACTTGGTGTTTAACACTGTGTTACAGTGTCACCTTTCCATTTCTTGTTGATGGACCATTAAAATTATTTCAATATGACATTGTCCCAACTTGCCCATTTTTGTCAGTGACCTTGAGAGAAATGGTATGACAAGAGTAAAAGATGAGCAATGGGTGTCTGTGAAAGGTATGGATTATACATTTGTAGAATTGCTTTGTGCTGGAGGCTGGCGGGTGCCCAGTGCATTCAGAATTTGTGGGTCAGATGGCTGCACTGCTTCAGTTTAATGCCTGAATCAGGCAGTTCCGGGCATCTCTTGTAACCAGTTGTGCAGCCACAGCTGTGCCCTCATTGCATCATGCTCTTCCTCCTGTTCCTCCTTTTGCTCTTTCTCCTGCGAAGAGGCATAGTGCTCAGCTCCTTCCTCCTCCTGGAGCTGCAGTCCTCACTGCTGCGCTATATTGCGTGAGGTGCAGGGCATCACTATCACTCTGGCTCCCCCGGCTGGTGCACGCTGATGGGTGACCCCAGATCCATCCAGGCATCTGAAGTGCATCTTCAGCATTCTGATTGCTTGCTCTATCACAGCTCTGGTGGTCAGGTGGCTTCTGATGTACCTTTCCTGGGCATCATTGTTTGGGCTCCTCAGAGGTGTCATCAGCGACATCTTCAGAAATTATTCCTTGTCTCCAAGGAGCTATCCGCTAACTCTGCTTCAAGGTATGGATATCGCAGGAAGACTTGACTGGCGCAGGATGAAACCATCACGGCCGCTCTCTGGGAACCATGCACAGCCATGCACGATTGTCTTTGGGTAGTTGCAGACAAGCTGAACTTTGATGGACTGGAAGACCTTTCAGTTGGCAAAGACTCCAGGGTGATCTGGAGCACTGTGATTGCCACATGTGTGCAGTCGATGACTGCCTCGACCTGTGGGAATCCAGCCAAAGCCGCAAAACCGAGCACCAGCTCACACTGACGGGCATCTTCAATTGAGAAGTGCACAAAAGTCCTGGCCCTGGCAAACAAGATGCACTTGTGGGCAGCAGATTGTGAGATTCCAAAAATATCACCAGCAGATTCTGCAAAGGAGACAGAGGTGAAATAATTCAGGGCTGCAGTGACTTTGGCGGCCACTGGCAATGCGTGCCCACCTGGAAGAAGGTCTTGTTCCAGGAGGCTGCAAATGTTAGTGGCCAGCTGATGGGAGGCGCTTGAGTCTCCTGAGGTACTGGTACTCAGTCATGTCCAGGAAGCTTATCCTCTGCCTGTAAACCCTGTGTTGGGGTTATTGTCTCCTGCAAGCTGGAACTCTCATCCCCTCTCTCCTGTGGAGTGGCAGATTGTTGAGGAGAAGACTGTTGCTGTTGCTGCTTCTTTTGTTCCTCATCTGAGGTCCAAGGTAAAGCTGTATAAGTGGCTTCCATGCTGATCTGAAGATTGACGACTGAGAAGTGTACATCAAAAGCAATAAGTTTATCAAAGGCAATAAACTCCAGAGTAGTAGAAATAACATCCAAAGTATTGG
Organism: Heterodontus francisci; assembly: GCF_036365525.1. NCBI lineage: Eukaryota > Metazoa > Chordata > Chondrichthyes > Heterodontiformes > Heterodontidae > Heterodontus > Heterodontus francisci. The sequence continues at coordinate 26,460,929 of NC_090378.1, read as the reverse complement.
AAATCACTCCAAAGCCGAGAAACCACATTCTCAGAGCAAGTGAGCAAAGGTTTTCACCTAGGCAAGGAAGCTGATGTGACATCTCAGTATTTAAAGTATTTCTTGCCTGTCAATTGCTCAGCCCCTTCAAATTCCACAAATCTCGCCTTGTTTTCCCTGGCAGATTCCAGGATGCCCAGAAAACCTGTGCACATACAGTTAAATTCAGAATTCAGGATTAAAGAAACAGATAATTGGCACTGCCTGTCCCACAGGAGTTTCCCCCACACTGCAGATTGCGCTGAGGTACAAAGCAGAAATCGGTGGGTTCCTGCCAGCTTCCATACACACTGGAAATTTCAGCTCTCTGAACCTAATGCCTGCTTGCAAACCCACCCATCTTATCAGGTTAAAACTCCCCTCAAAGACATAGAGTAAGCAACTGTTCATTCAGGAATGCACAGCTATGCCTAGTCAAATTCTCCACACCTTTTGCAGGGTATTTTAGCATGGGTTAGATGACTTGTTTAGACAATCCTGCTCAGACAGTGGGCACAGAAGCTGAGTAAAGAACCATGCTGCTTTCCAGGCTGCAGGTGTCTGGTATAAAAACAGAAAGTGCTTCAGGTCAATGACGTTAACTCTGTTTCTTTCTCCACAGATGCTGCCTGACCTGCTGAGTATTTCCAGCACTTTCTGTTTTTACTTCAAATTTCCAGCATCCACAGTATCTTGCTTTTATTATAGCAGGTGTCTGATCTTCATCTGTCTCCACCCCTTGTTCCTCCCCACCTGCGCATTGTGAATCCCCCAGCACTACCTCCTCAAACTCACTATCAACCCATTCTGTGGTGTGTGTAACAGTACTTGTGCTTGTCATTGGTTTTGTTCCACTTCAGACATTCATAATTTCTATGGCTGGATTTGTATCGAGAGGGTAGTAGCCACATTAGCTAAGCACAATCCCTGCCAAATGAGGAAGACCGGTAGATGTAAATGCGATTTAGCACTCACGGTAGGCAACAGAGTTTATTCTTTCAACTTCCCAAACCAAGTGACGTATAAGCCATCCTAGTGTTAATATTTCCAAGTTATCACAGTAAATTATTTTTGCCTCAGCACAAAAGAAAGCATCATAGATATTAAGTTTTCTATGCAATTGTATTTCAAAAAAACTCAATTTTTTTTTTAAATAATCTGAACTCAATACTTTTCCTTTACAGCTTCAGTTAGTTAATTTAAGATTGTTGGTTTAGATTAAGGTTGCCATTGAAAGGGGTTGGGCATTAAAGGGTGCACAATTTATCATATTTTAATTGCTCATGTTGTGTGATTGCTAGGATCAGAGGTAGGCATATACATCATTGTTCTGATGTCATGAAGGAATGATAATGCTCAGTGCTATGCAATACTTAAAGGTTCTACCATTAAATTATATCAGCGGTTTTACATTGAGATTGATTATCACTTTGTTTAAATGAAGATCTTCCTGATTCCTGTTCTTCTTAATTACAAAGTGAAAACTATTTCAGTAGCAATCCATGTGACAAATTTCGGCAAGTTGGAGGCAACATGATCATCGAGCATCTCTCACATGGGAAAACGTAATCTTTCAATATCCTACAGCTTTTCTCTCCATTCCTAGACAACTCATAATATTACCAGAAACTGAAGTAAAATCTAGGCCTGTGGAGATTGTGAGCTACATTAACAACGATTGTTATCCATTTGTAATTCATACAATCATGATGGGAAATATTACATTCTTTTGTATTGAGGCAAAAATGATTTACAGTGATAACTTGGACAATCAAATCGATGGTGTGAATGTTCAAAGTCAAACCAATGCTATATTTAATTTCCCAGAGCACAGACAGTATAGCATAGTGAAACAGGACAAGCAATTGGCTCTACACCACAACAGAGGTCTATATAAAATTATTCACAAGAAGTGAACTTGGAGTGTCAACAGAACAAGGATGTACTCAGGTACCATTGAGATCATGTCTTCAATACTCCTGGTGCTAGTTTATGTTATTTAATTTTTCCCTTATTCTTCTGGATCCGACCTATTTGCACAGCAATCATCTGCCTTTGAATATTCTGTTGTCTTGATGACAATCACTAATATAAATTAATCAATCACTGACTATCAAGGGCAGTCAATGAAAACCTTTACTCTCTGTTACTAGTTAAACTTCATAAGTTGGTTCAGCACAACACATTCCTATAAATACTTAGGTCTGAGACAAAAAGTAAGAGTGGCTGAAATACAAATGCTATTTGTCCCCAACTACATTGTGTTTTCACTTATCAATGCAGTGTCTGCCCTGTGACATCACAGCCTTTGAGAAATGTGATGTGTACAGCCAACCCGTTAGATCTTGCTGGCACAGCTCTATCATTAATCTGACATCTGTCCCTGTTAAGCAGAGCAGAAACATGGGCCCGATTGTTTTAGCTCACTGTTCTCAACTGTGGTGATGACTGATATAAATGACGGACAGCACGTCAATAGAAAAAAGCCTGTTTTAGTTCAATGTTGTCTGCGTCTGTAAATCTCTGGGCCTTATCAGCAGCGTGCAAGTGGCTCATTAAGGGCAGATCAGCAACAGTCCATCTCCCGGCAGCCTCTTGTCAGTGACATCTTTCAGATGCTTTAGCACATTGCCTTTAAAATGTCTTTCAACTCAACGTGAGCAGAGATTAACCTATTAGATTGTGCAAAGCCACCATTGAAGGTCTACCCTGGAGACTGGTGCCAAAGTTATTCCGGCTTAATTTTTGCACAGCGAAGAAGTGTTAAAGAAGAAAAAAAGAATGAAATCCTGTTATCACAGCATCAGTTGGTAAAACTAATAGAAAGCTCTCACAGAGTAAAATGCTAATAATATGTATATATCATTTTAGTAGCTCTGCCTAAACAGTAAGGGGCCTAGAAGATGTACAAACTATGGTAATTAGATGGAGCTGTGTTTAGAATGAAAATCAGAGGCTGACAATTCGCAGTTACAGTTCAATAGCAAAGTTGTCACAATTGCTTGTTCATGGCAGACCTGGATGTCAATGCAAATAGTTAGTGTGAAGGGAGTAAAATAAATTGGTCTCCTGTGTAAATAAAGTGTACATGCTGTACACCAGTGCTTCATTGGCGAGGCAGATGGATAATAATAAAAGCATTTCTAATTGTATCTTTATAGATCCTAATGATTTCTGGTTCCAATCTTAAAGACAGATATTTGAGGAGATATGACATTCTTCTTTGCAGTTGTGTGTGTGTGTTTGTAGCTACTTTAGTTGCCCAGAATTCTGGCCTAAATGGCTTTTTTTTATTTATGTTTCTTTTTTTCCTAAAGACATGCTGGTTCCTCTACCATTCTTTCCTCCTGTTGTATCTCTGTGTTATGATGATCCTGCTGTCCACCTCTTGCTGATACTGCTGCAGTCACTCTAAGATGAACATTCATTGCACTTTGGACAGAACAAAATACACAGTGGAATTTGATTCAGTTCACTGTGACTAATTGCCTTGTAAAAGTGCACCTCACCCACTGAGAATCAAGAGCTTAATATCAACATGAAAAGCCGACTCTAGGATCTGATGCACCAGTCAGGTTCAGCATGCTCACATATATTACAACAAACATTGCCGTCTTCAGGAATTATATTATTAGTCTATAAAATGTAAACCAAGTTGACATCCTCAATTCCACACAACCATTGAGTCATGTTTGTATATAAATGTATATAAGGAGATGCTTAACAGAATTTAGTCTGTGTGTTGATAAATATGTGGTCGCAAGTAAGTATTTCACATGGAATCTACAATGACAGCTTTGCAGCCAGTGTGGATATGCAGCAAGTTTGCGATGTTGCAGATCCTCCAGCAAATAGGCTTTTTACGATTTATTCCTCATCAGAGGTAGGCTTACAAAGCATTTGTTAATGTGAACATTTTCCCCCTTGGGGCAGGCTGTTGCACAGCACTATCTAACGTTCACCCAGGGGCTCTTGCCAGCTCTTCATTTATCTGATCCCTTTTCTCAGCAGTTGTAGTGGGACATGGAATGGGTGGCTTTACATTCTGTCTTGCTCTCCCACTTAGTGTCCCTGAGCTTGTAAGGAGAGCTTCCAACCCTCCAGGATCGAGGATTAATCTCCAGGACACTGCTGCAAGCAACAGAGGCGAAAAATCATAGAGGCAATAAAACAAGAGCATTTTTTTCATTTTCCTTGAATTATTTATTAGTTATAAAATATTGGGGATGTGGGGGGGGGGGGGGGGTGGGGGGGGGGAAGCCTGTTTCACTTACAAAGAGTGCATTCCCTTTCCAATTGACACATGGAAAGCAGATCACCTGGAAGACACGCCAATGAAAAATGAAAGACCTGTATTTATATAGCACTTTTCATGACCACTGGACGTCTCAAAGCCAATGAAGTACTTTTGAAGTGTAGTCATTGTTGTAAAGTAGGAAACACGGCAGCCAGTTTGCGCACAGCCACAAACAGCAATGTGATAATGAACAGATAATCTGTTTTTGTGATGTTGATTGAGGGATAAATATTGGCCAGGACATCGTGGACAACTCCCCTGCTCTTCTTCAAAATGGTGCCATGGGATCTTTTACATCCACCTGAGAAGGCAGATAAAGACATTGGTTTAACGTCTCATCCGAAAAACAGCACCTCCAACAGTGCAGCACTCTGTCAGTACTACACTGGAGTGTCAGCCTTGATTTTTGTGCTCAAAGCCTTATAACTCAACAGCAAGAGTGCTGCCAATTGAGCCACGGCTGGAGTTGCTCAATAGTTGGAGTCTGGGGGCAGGTTGCTTCAAGGGTGGAGGTTATGTGATGAAACATCTAGGAATGAAAGTTGGAAAACAGGTTGCTTCTGTTCTGAACTCTGGATTTTGTAGCATGATTATGTTTTAAAAACTGTGATTTTTAATCGTGATCTCACATCGACTCTGCTTAAAGACAAGATAGGGGTCTTGGTTACCAGGACAACAAAGAACCCAGATCAAAAACCGTTTTGAAAAGCAGAGACTGCAGGGGTAACATCTGAAGAACAATGAGTTTTACCCTCCCAGACTTTCAGATCGTAAACAAAGAGTCAGTGATTCTGAGAATGCAAATGTGAATTACCATATTACCATTATGAACACCTGGAAACGATGGAAAGCCTGGGTGGCTGTTCTGTAGCCAGACTTGTGAACTTTGCATATTTGAAAAAACAATTGCTTATTGACTTTTGCTTCTAGATAAATTCAACAGATTTTCAGAAGGTAGGCAGGCTGTAAGGAAGACCAGTGGTGGCAGCCTCAGAGAAGAGAGGAAGAGGGAACGGCTGCTCTCAGAAGACTGATACAATGAAAGACTGCGAAGACTTGAACCTGTTTTGAAAGTTGAGGTTTGTGGAGAAGTAAAAGACTAACGGGATCTCTAGAGATTACCTTATTCATGGAAGTCCAGGTTGAAAGTGCTTGCAGAAGTGAGCAAAGTGGACATTGACCTTGAGAAAAGTCTGGGAGATCCAACCCATTGCAACTGGGAGGAGTTTGGGACTTTTAGCTGCAAAGATTTCATCATTGTAAGATTTAGAACCTTACTTATAATATATTCTTTGACCAGCCAATAAAACATTTGGAAAAGGAGACACCTGATGTATTGGTATCAGCATGATTTAGTAAGGCTAAAAGCAATACTTAACAAAGCCAAGGCAGTCGATATCCTAATCCAGAGGGCCTTTACTTTCCACCGGCTCTAGTGGCACAGACGGCTCGTGACTCCTTTTCTCTTGTCTCTCTCTTTGTCTCCTTCAAATCTGTGCACTGAACCTCTCCAAGTCTGTCTTTTTATTTTTTATAGGTAGTGGCTCCTCCTGTGCACTGATTGGTTGGTTCATACATATCACTGTTTCGATTGGTCCTGCCATTTCATCTGTCAGTCCTTCCATATGTACATTAATCATGATCACATGTGCAAAACAATGTGTACGAACATTTCATTATAACATTGAGATCCATGAGATCATACATTTCTGGCGAGACTCATCCTGCTTTTCTGTTACATTTTGATCACAATTTGTGACATAGTTTCTCGATATCTGTTCTTTTCTTTCCCTTTAACTGTTCATGTTATTAAGTCATACATTTCCGGAGAGACTCATCCTGCTTTTCAGTTACAATTTGAACACAACTTGTTACATAGTTTTCAATATCTGTTCTTTTCCTTGTGATTACCAAAGTAATCACAAAGTAATTCTGGTTGACTCAATCTTTATAGGCAGCATCTTTTCCAGTAAGATACACAGCTAAAGTTAACTTTTCATTTATCAAAAGCTTATTCAAAACATATATAAGAAAGTACATAAAATTCATAATACAAAAAAAAAGGCAGCAAAATGACAGAATCCGCATTTCTTACACCATTGAGGAGGTCTGTGTAATGCATAAGTGTGGTGTGAAGAAAGTAACTGCAATTTGGGATATCAGCTACTTACAAAGTGCTATTTAGTTGATGGGAATTTCTTTTAGAAACATAGAAAAAGTACAGCACAGAAAGAGGCCATTCAGCCCATTGTGTCCGTGCCGGCTGAAACAAACTAGCCGCCCAAACTAATCCCACCTTCTAGCACCTGGTCCATAGCCCTGCAGGTTAGGGATATGTCCAGGTACCTTTTAAAAGAATTGACGGTTTCTGCCTCCACCACCGATCCTGGCAGTGAATTCCAGACACCCACCACCCTCTCGGTGAAAAACTTTCCCCTCATGTCCCCTCTAATCCTTCTACCAATCACCTTAAATCTGTGTCGCCTGGTAACTGACCTCCCAGCCAGGGAAACAGCTCCTTCCTGTCCACTCTATCTAGGCCCCTCATAATTTTGTACACCTCAATCAAATCACCCCTCAGCCTCCTCAGTTCCAGGGAAAAAAACCTTAGCCGATCCAATCGTTCTACATAGCTGCAACCTTGAAGCCCTGGCAACATTCTTGTAAATCTCCTCTGTACTCTCTCCAGAGCAATAATGTCCTTCCTGTAATGTGGTGACCAGAACTGTACGCAAGATTCCAGCTGTGGTCTAACCAGCGTTTTATACAGTTCCGGCATCACATCCTGACTTTAGTTTAGTTGTTATAATAAAAGTCTTAAAACGTGAAATCTTGTTGTGTAATTCCTTAAATTGGTCTGGGGAGTTCATATCTTGTGTTTTAACGTTAACAGTCCCACTGAGGTCGTAACACTTCCCTTATAAAGCCCACTAGAATCTCCCAGCACAGGCTGTGACCAAGCATACCTAGGTACTGACCTATTTCCTAATCCTTTTACCACACTTTCACTGGAAGATGGTAGGAATGTGCTAGTAGAGCTCAGGATTTTCATCCCCTGTATCTCATCTGGTGCATTTGTTATGCTGCTCCTCATCTTCTAACCACGACTGATTGTTGACCTAGGATTGCCAGTTCACATGCAAAGCCTTCAAAAGTGTCCTCCACCAAACAGCTTTCTTTAGTTTAACAGTGAAAGATAATTAGAATTGTGGATGAAGTGAAAGGTTATCTATTTGATGGCCTGGTAATATTAACGGTCGAACACTGGACTCCTAACCAGAAGGTCAACAACAGTCAAATCCCAGCCTCTTTTGACACCTGAACTTGCTACCTTCTTTGGGTGACTTTATAGAATTATGGAACAATACAAGTTTACAGAAGGAGATCATTCAGCTCACGGTCTCTGTGTCAGTTCTTCACGAGAGCCATCCAAAAGATATTCCACTGCCCTGCACTCTCTCTACAGCCTTGTCTATTCCGCTTAAAAGATGCAATGGTCTCTTGCCTCTACTATACCCTGTGACAAAGCATTCCATGGGCCGGAATTTTATGCCCCCACAAAGAGTGGGTTGGCGGTGGGCTGGGGGGGGCGGTGGGCGGTGGGATGGTGGGGGCGTAAAATGGAGTGGGAGGCTCGGGGGGCCCTTCCTGACCCACTCCCACCTCCGCAGCCATTTTATGCAGGGCGGTGGTGGCGAAAACAGGCCTGCCTGCTCCAGGTCAATCACGGCCCTTAAATGGCCAGTTAACGTCCACTTAAGGGCCTCTGCCTGCCGCCACAGGGATTTTGCTGGTGGCAAGCAGGCAGCCCAGGCCCGAGAAAAACTGCCTGGTAAAAGGAGGCGGCTTTCTGACAGCCTGGCCGGGGGAGGCGGTGGGAGTCTTATGACCAGGCACCCTGTGCCCAACGGAGGGTCACCCCCGATGCCCCAACCACCCCCAATGCCCAACAAGGCCCCCCATCTCCCCAATCAACCACCCTTGCCTTGTTGGGGCCCGACCGATCACCCCCAGTGATGCCATGAAACTTACCTTTTCCCAGGGCATCCTTCCTCTTCTTGTTGATGCTGGGTTGCAGTCCCAGCAGAGGCCACTGCACCCAATGGCGCTGCTGGGACTAAAAGGTGCCAGCCCGCTGATTGGCCGGCAGCTCCATTAGGTGGGACTTCCTTCCTCAATGAGGTAGAAGTCCTGCCTCAGACCAGTTAAGGGCCTGGGGACCATAAAATGTGGTCTAGATTCCCAGGCCAGATGGAGGTGGAATTGCCACCGACTTTTTAGTCAGTCGATGGCTCCCGTCTGACAAAAGTAAAATTCCGGCCATGGTTCAATAATTCAATGTGAAAAGAAGTCTTTCCTGACTCCTCTCCCCACGCTTTTATTGATAATTTTAGATTGATGGCCCTGAATTGCTGACTCCCTGAACGTAGGATCATAGTCATATGTCATAGAAGGAGACCATTCAGCCCATCGAATCCAAGCCAGCAAATAGTACAAATAAGGATAAAAACTATGAAAAGTCTTCATAACATGAAATTGTCTCTGAGCTGACTTTGCCCCTTTCAAAATAGTCCCTGTATCTAAATTTTCTCCTCCTATTTGTAAGTTTTCACTCCTAATATCAATTATATAATGTTATAACACAGTATTTGGTCATGTGAGCCATTATGTCTGTGCTAGTGTCTTACGCCATCTACTTTTGTCCCACTCTCTTCTTGACCTCCCCACCTCCATACCTTTTAATATTCCTCTTTTTCAAGTAAGCTATGTAATTTACTTCTAAAAGAATCTTTGACTGTGATTCAATAAAAATGGTTTGTGGCAGAGTATTGCACATTTTACCTCTGTTCTAAAGCCAAAGCTATTGTCTTCAGTCCATGTCACAAACTCAATTCTTTCGCCACCAACTTCATCCCTCTACCTGGTAAATGTCTGAGGCTGAACTAGACCGTTCACAACCTTGTGTTGTATTTTACCCTGAAAGGAGCTTCCAACACCTATCTGCTCCATCCTAAAGACTGTCTACTTCCACTTCCGTAACATCACCCAACTCTATCCTTGCTTCAGCTCCTCTGCTGCTGAAACCTTCATCCATGCGTTTGTCACCTCTGGAACTGCTCATACCGATGCTGTTCTATCTCAGCCCCCCATCTTCCACCCTACATGATCTTGAGCTCATCCAAAACTCTGCTTCCGTATGCTAACTCGCATCAAATCCTTTTCACCTATCACCCATATGTTCGCTGACTTACATTGGCTCCTGGTCTGGCAACACCTTAATTTTAAAATTCTCATCCTTCTTTTCAAGCCCCTCCATGGCCTCATCCCTCCCTATCTCTGCACCTCCACCAGCCCCACAACCCACTGATATATCTGCAGTCCTCCAATTTTGGCCTCTCACACAAACCCTGTTTTAATTGCTCCACCACTGGTGGCCCTGTCTTCAGCTGCCTAGACCCTAAACTCTGGATTTCCCTCCATAAACCTCTTTACCTCTCTGTCCTCCTTTAAGATGCTTCTTAAATCCTTTTGGTCAGCTGTTTTCATGTCTTCTTATGTGGCTTGGTGTCAAATTTTGCTCAAATAAAGCTCCTCTGATGTGCCTTGGGATGTTTTACTACATTAAAGGTAATATGTAAATGCAGGTTGTTGTTGTTGTAACTACCTCTTTAATTCTTATTGTGACCCCTCATTACCACCATACAAACCAGCAGGAACAACTTATCCCGATTTGCCTGATCACGAACCTTAATAATCTTGAAGACCTCAATCAGGTCACTCTTTAAAATCTCAACTCCAGTGAGAAATGTTCCAACTGTCCAGTCTCTTCTCGTAACTGTATTCCCTGATCCCTTTCATCTCAGGAGTTTGAGATTCAGTCAGGTATTAATGATGTGGTGTGATCACAATTGCTGAGGTCTTTGGGCCTGCTTTTGAACTCCCAGATGCTTTGGGCTGCCACAAATCCTTCACTTCGGCTCCGTTCTGATGAAATATCTACACCCAGAAGATTAACCTACTTTTTCTCTTGTGAGTTGTTGACTGACCTGCTGTGTATTTCTCTCATTTTTATTCTGAAAGGCTATTCTGCTCAGCCAGCTTTTAGATGGATTACTGCATAGCAGCAGAGCATTCTATCTTCGATGAAAAAAGAAATTAAAGCTTGCAAAGCTCCTTCGCCTGTTGGAATTATGGATGAATACTAATGTTGGCCAAGGAGCAGAGCCCAGTCAAGTGCTTCTGCCTCTCCCCAGGAGAAAGTACGGGTTTGGCAGAAGGACTGAATGGGAAGGGAAAGGACTAAATACAGGGAAAATGGACAATAATTTGTTTGTGATGAATCCTTTAAAAAGTAATTTTCTTGCCCCAACTGAAGCCTTTTCAGGTGGTTGCCAGAGAAATGAATAATCAAACAGGTCTGTAGAATATGGATAAACTCTCCTCACAATTACTTTGTAAGGCTAAAAAAAATCAACAGAAGGTTTAAAAAATTGGACAATTAACCAAGTGGCGCCACTTTTAATGTAGAAATTCATATATTGTACATAATCTAGGCTGATACTGATGTTGAAGGTGCTGTCTTTCATCAAGCTGAGGTCCCACATGCTTGTTCAGGTTGATGTAAAAGATTAACTGCAGTCTGTGGGACCTTGCTAAGGATCAGCAAAACTTTTTATGCTGGGCTGTACGACATGAAGCCCACGGACAGCATGGCTTCCCAGTCCTTCCTGTCATCTATCATAGAGGTCTTAGATGACAGCATGAGGGAGAGCCTGGACAAGCTGCTAACTCTGGATGAGCTGACAAATGCCATCAGGTCCTTCGAGACGAGTAAAATTCCTGGAAGCGACGGCTTACCGGTTGAGCTGTAGTTGGCTTTGTGGGACTTTGTATACGAGAGTATGCTTCGGGATGGCAGCATGTCAGAATCCATGAGGAAAGGCACCATCACCCTCATCTACAAGCGGAAGGGGGAGAGGGCGGAAATTAGAAATTGGCGGCCGATCTCACTGCTTAATGTTGACTACAAGGTTCTGTCCAAAGTCATAGCCAGTCGGGTCAAGTCTGCTATGGAGTTTGTGATTCACCCTGACCAGACCTGCACTGTACCCGGAAGGAAGATCTCTGATAGTCTTGCGTTACTTGGGGATATGACCGCCTATGTATGGGACAGGAGGGTGGGCACCTGCCTCATCAGCCTGGACCAGGAGAAAGCTTTTGACAGGATATCACACACCTACATGATGGACGTGCTCTCCAAAATGGGGTTTGGGGAGGGAATCTGCAATTGGATCAAACTGCTCTACACAAACATCAGTAGAGCAGTCTCAATTACTGGGTATCATAGAGTTATACAGCACGGAAACAGGCCCTTCGACCCATCGTGTCTATGCCGGCCATCAAGCACCTAACTATTCTAATCCCATTTTCCAGCACTTGGCCCATAGCCTTGTATGCTAGGGTGTTTCAAGTGCTCATCTAAATACTTCTTAAATGTTGTGAGGGTTCCTGCCTCTACCACCTCTTCAAGCAGTGCATTCCAGATTCCAACCACCCTCTGGGTGAAATTTTTTTTCCTCAAATCCCTCTAAATCTCCTGCCCCTTACCTTAAATCTATGCCCCCTGGTTATTGACCCCTCCGCTAAGAGAAAAAGTTTCTTCCAATCTAACCTATCAATGCCCCTCATAATTTTGTATACCTCAATCATATCTCCCCCCTCAGTCTTCTCTGCTCTAAGGAAAACAACTCCAGCCTTTTCAGTATCTCTTCATAGCTGAAATGCTCCAGCCCAGGCAACATCCTGGTAAATCTCCTCTGCACCCTCTCCAATGCAATCACATCCTTCCTATAGTGTGGTGCCCAGAACTGTACACAGTACTCCAGCTGTGGCCTAACTAACGTTTTATACAGCTCCATCATAACCTCCCTGCTCTTATATTTTATGCCTCGGCTGATAAAGGCAAGTATCGCATATGCCTTCCTAACCAGCTTATCTACCTGTGCTGCTGCCTTCAGTGATCTATGGACAAGTACACCAAGATCCCTCTGACCTTCTGTGCTTCCTAGGGCCTACCATCCATTTTATATTCCTTTGTCTTGTTATTCCTCCCAAAATGCATCACCTCACACTTCTCAAGAATAAATTCCATTTGCCACTGCTCTGCCCATCTTACCAGCACTTCTATATCGTCCTGTAATCTAAGATTTTCCTCCTCACTATTTACGACACCACCAATTTTCGTGTCATCTGCAAACTTACTGATCATACCTCCTATATTCATGTCTAAATCATTAATGTACACTACAAACAGCAAGGGTCCCAGCACCGATCCCTGTGGTACACTACTGGTAACAGGCTTCCACTTGCCAAAACAACCCTCGACCATCACCCTCTGCCTCCTGCCACTCAGCCAATTTTGGATCCAATTTGCCAAATTGTCCTGGATCCCATGGGCTCTTACCTTCTTAACCAATATCCCATGCGGGACCTTATCAAAAGCCTTACTGAAGTCCATGTAAACTACATCAACTGCTTTACCCTCATCTACACATGGAGTCACCAGTGGGGTGGCGCAGTGGTTAGCACTGCAGCCTCACAGCTCCAGCGATCCGGGTTTAGTTCTGGGTACTGTCTGTGCAGAGTTTGCAAGTTCTCCCTATGACTGTGTGGGTTTCTGCTGGATGCTCTGGTTTCCTCCCACAGCCAAAGGCTTGTAGGTTGATAGGTAAATTGACCATTGTAAATTGCCCCTAGTGTAGGTAGGTAGTAGGAGAATTGAGGGAGGGTGGAGATGTGGTAGGGAATATGGGATTAATGTAGGATTAGTGTAAATGGGTGCTTGATGATCAGCACAGACTTGGTGGGTCAAAGGGCTTGTTTCAGTGCTATATGACTCTATGACCTCAAAAAATTCAATCAAGTTAGTTAGACATAATCTCCTCCTGGCAAAGCCATGCTGACTATCCTTGATTTATCCCTGCCTCTCCAAGTGGAGATTAATCCTGTCCCTCAGAATTTTTTCCAATATTTTCCCAACCACTGATGTTAGACTCACCGGCCTGTAATTACCTGGTTTATCCCTGCTACCCTTCTTGAATAATGGCACCACATTTGCTGTCCTCCAGTCCTCTGGTACCTTTCCTATGGCCAGAGAGGATTTGAAAATTTGTGTCAGAGCCCCTGCTATCTCCTCCCTTGCCTCACATAACAGCCTGGGATACATCTCATCTGGGCCTGGGGTTTTATCCACTTTTAAGCCTGCTAAAACAGTAATACCTCCTCCCTTTCAATGCTAATATGTTCAAGGATATCACACTCCCCCTCCCTGATCGCTACACCTACATCGTCCTGCACTGTGTGGGGAAACAGTCATTTATTTGTGATTTTCCCCAGAGCGGCCAATTCATGGCCAGAGGGTCAGCTCACCATCCAATTAAGGATGGCAGGTGGGCTTTTGAAGCTGGAGGGCCAATCAAAGGCCTTCCAGCTTGAAAGCAGCAGTGGGATGCCATGGAAGTTAAGTGAGGGAGAGAGCGCTTCAAAATGGAGACGGCCTCTCTCCTCCCTTTTTTGAAGTTTAAACAAAAATAGCTTTTGCAGCCAGGCCACTACTGTGAGGTGGGGGCGGAGGGGTGGAGCGGTGGGGGGGTGGGGGTGCATCCCGCTACAGGGCAGTCTGTGGCTGCTGCTGCATCCAGACAGGCAGGGAGTGCCTCTAGGCCTGCCTGGGGTGCTCTCTCTCCCCTGTCTTGTTTGTTTGCTGTATTGAACCCTTTGCTGAGTCTATTAGGAAGGATGTGAGCATAAGAGAGGTGACAATCCCAGGCAGTGGAGGCATTCAGGTTAAAACTTCCCTGTACATGGATGACGTCACCGTCTTCTGCTCGGATCCGCTGTCTGTGCGCAGACTGATGAGCATCTGCGACCAGTTCGAACTGGCCACGGGAGCCAAAGTTAACCACGGCAAGAGCGAGGCCATGTTCTTTGGGAACTGGGCTGACCGATCCTTTGTCCCCTTCACCGTTAGGTCAGACTACCTGAAGGTGCTGGGAATATGGTTCGGAAGGGCTGGGGCATGCACCAAAACCTGGAAGGAGCGAGTAGCCAGGGTACAACATAAGCTGAGCATGTGAGAGCAGCGATCTCTCTCCATTATGGGTAAGAACCTGGTCATCAGGTGCGAGGCGCTCACGTTGTTGCTGTACGTGGCGCAGGTCTGGCCCATACCCCACTCCTGTGCTGTGGCAGGCACCCGAGCCATTTTCCACTTCATCGGGGGATCCAAAATGGACCGGGTCCGGAGGCACACAATGTTCAAACCTCTGGACAAGGGTGGGAAAAATGTACCCAACATCGCCCTCATCTTGATGACTACCTTCGTGTGCGGCTGCATCAAGCTGTACGTAGACCTCCAGTACGCAAACTCCAAGTGTCACTACGTGCTGAGGTTCTATCTGTCCCCGGTGTTGCGAAGGATGGACCTGGTCACATTGCCGCGGAACGCTCCATCCAGTTGGACCGTGCCGTACCACCTTTCCTGCGTGGAAAATTTTCTGCGGAAAAACACTTTTGACCACCGGCCCATCAGGCAGTGGTCCGCACAGAATGTCCTCAAGGCCCTACGGGAAAAGGAGATGGTGGATCCTGTCGGATGATTCCCCGAGCAGACTGCCAAAGTCGTTTGGCGGAATGCCTCATCACCAGAACTTTCAAACAAGCACCAAGATGTAGCTTAGCTGGCGGTGAGAAGAGCCCTCCCCGTCAGATCCTTCCTGCCTGAAGTCTCACCCCCTCTGCACAATGCCCTCGAGGTGGCTGTGGTGGGGAAGAGATGGTTTCTCACTTCCTTCTGGAATGTATCTTTGCAAAGCAGGTGTGGAAAGAGATGCAGTGGCTTTTGTCGAGGTTCATCCCAAGCAGCTCTGTAACACAGAAGTCTGTGCTCTACGGGCTGTTCCCAGGGATGCACACTGAGATAAACATCAACTGCTGCTGGAGGACTATCAATTCGGTGAAAGACACTCTTTGGTCTGCCCGAAACTTGCTGGTCTTCCAGCGCAAAGAGTTGTCCACCACCGAATGTTGCAGACTGGCACATTCCAAGGTCCAGGACTACGTGCTGAGGGACGCACTAAAGCTTGGGGCAGCCACAGCAAAGGCTCAATGGGGAAAGACCATTGTGTAAGGTCCCCCCTCCAAGGAGAACTGAGGGGCTAGATCCATGGAAAACCCCTCGAACTGTATCCAGAAAATATTTGTTTGCTGTAAAATGGACAGGGCATGAAAAATGAAATGGAAGGGTTGTGAGGCAACTCACTCCTGTATTGAAGGAAACTGATCTCCTTTCCACTTTTTGTATTGTTTGACTTGGTGCGTTTTGGAACTGTTTTGTAATGTATTTTTTACAGATTTTTATGAATAAAGTATGTTTTGGAAATTTAAAAAAAGCTGTCTCCCTCCCCCATCTTCCACCAGGAGGCCACCTCCAGGCAGTTGAACTGTCCCCCGCCTGCTGCCTTCGGGAACCTGGAGGCCGACTGGAAAATCCCATTCGATCTCCATTAACTGGCCTTAATAGGCCCTTAATTGGTTTCATCGGCTACCGGCCACACGTGGGCAGGTAGCCCTGCTGCCACCACCCCCATCCCGCCTCTGGGAAAATGGCTCAGGGGCAGGATGGTGTTGGAGAACTGGCATGCAGGTCAGGGGCGTGATTTTTAACTCCTGCCCGCTTCTGTCACCGGCCCCGGCACAGCCTAAAAATCAGACATATTGAGTTTAATCTTACAATTTCCTGTGGTGTGATTTGAACTCACAACCATTAAGGGTTACTATGTCCAATAACCACTAGGCTACCACATTTTATTTAGTCTTAAATTACACAGATTGCAATAGGGACATAAATTACAGCATTTCTGACAGGAAGTGTACATTACATTGAGTCGTCACTACTTCATGACATTGATTGCTGTGCTCTGGAAACACACACATCCTTCCACTTTGTCAGACACATGACAGGAAGACTCGTGCCATACCACTCTGTCAGTTGCCGACAGGCTCAGTTCCATGCTCCCACATCAGGTGTTTTACTTCAAATGAGCACTCTATTGCCCACTTTCTTTTTATCCTTGGCAAAGTCTGCCAAAGGGTCAAAATGCAATGTGGACATTTCTAGAGGATTTAATTGTTTTTCCCACCTGAATGACCATTTCCTTTTAAGTTGCTGCATTCCTTTAATTCCCATCTGAAACGTGATTTAGTATAACTCAATACGCTAGGTTAAAGTTGCTCAGGCAGCTTTCAGCAATTATACAAATGAGCCGACCGTGCAAATGTTGTTTTGCTCCAGTGGAGACATTTAGACTGGATCACAAATTGTCCTAATCATAGAACAAAGTGATTCATGACAACGCTTGCCAGCGCTGACGTCATCAGGCTGCGCCGCGGTGTGCACACGCGCAGACGGTCTCCTGCTCTCTGCGCATGCGCTGCGGTCCGGATTGCCAGGACCAGTTTGCGCATGCGCAGATGACGTCATCGCGTAACGTCGTCTTCCTCGGGCAACGCGCCAGGTTGGCCTCTGCGCATGCGCTTCATGCAATCTTCCGATGTTCACGCATGCGTCAAAGCTTTGGCGCGAGTTTTTGAAAGTGGAAGGAGGAGAGGTTTCGTCGGGCATTTTCTCACATTTTATCTCAATTATTTAGTCGTTTTGGAGATTTGCTTCATTTTTATTAGACAGAGGAGATTGTTCCAAGGTAAGTTGCTCTGCCGTTGTAAGTTGCTCTGAAAACATTTCCATTGTCTGGGGCACCGCATGTTCTCCAGTCCCTGTTGTAAGTTGCTCTGAAAACATTTCCATTGCCTGGGGCACCGCATGTGCTCCAGTCCCTGTTGTAAGTTGCTCTGAAAACATTTCCATTGTCTGGGGCACTGCATGTGCCTGTGTGGAGTTTGCAAGTTCTCCCTGTGTCTGCGTGGGTTTTCTCCGGGTGCTCCGGTTTCCTCCCACAAGCCAAAAGACTTGCAGGTTGATAGGTAAATTGGCCATTATAAATTGTCACTAGTATAGGTAGGTGGTAGGGCAATATAGGGACAGGTGGGGATGTTTGGTAGGAATATGGGATTAGTGTAGGATTAGTATAAATGGGTGGTTGATGGTCGGCACAGACTCGGTGGGCCGAAGGGCCTGTTTCAGTGCTGTATCTCTAATCTAATAATCTAAACCATGCAGAGCCTTGTGAGAGTCCGCAATTGCCAGCTGCTGCCTGTCAAGCAGAGAGGGCGTCCAAAGGGGTCAAGCACTTGGGGAACATTCAGCAAGAAGAGACTGAGCACTAAAAGAAACAAGCATGCCGTGTCCAGTGGTAGCACAAATGTGAATGCTCTTGCTGCGTACACAACTGGTGAGGTGGGAGTGCAGCCACACCGTTCTCCATCCTCAGTGTTTCTTTAAGGCAAAGGTAGGTAAGAGTGAAAGAAATGGAAGGTGATGCTGATAGTAGTAGGCAGGATTAAATGGGAATGGATGGGAAGACGCACGAGTAGCATAACCACTAGCAGGGAACAGCTGGGCTAAATGGCCTGCTTTATGTTCATAGTCCAAAAGAAATGTGCTTCTTTTTCCAGCACCCTCACATCATTCATGTTTTCCCTGAGAGCAGCATTGAACCATCACGAGATAGGGGCAGTTACATCATCCTGACTCCTACAGCTGAGGTGGGTACTAAGTGATTCATTGGCGGTGTTATCAGTACATGCCTATACTGCAGAGCATAAAGCATGCTCAACGGTAATTTCATTGGAGGGCGGAAGCTCTGACACTCCTGTTCTTTCCTTATTTCCTTTCATGTAAAACATGCCCTTGAGAAAACAATCCTTGACACTTAAGGACGGCATTCAAGCAAAGGAGGCAGTGCAGGAGATGACGCAAGGATGTGCTGATTCCTGCATCTGAGGTGGGTAATAAGTGCTTCATTGGCGACGTTATCAATTGGTGCCTTCACTGCAGAACTTAAAAAGGTGTGCGCAACAGTAATTTCAGTGGATGGAGGGAGGCAAGCTCTGACACTGATTTGCTTTATTTCTTTTCATGTAAAACATGCCGTCAAGAAAACAATCCTTGAGACTTAAGGTCAGCATTCAAGCAACGAAGGCAACTGGATCATGCTGCGGAGCTTGTCACGATGTGGAAAGGAACATTGCATTTATGGATGAATTGGGAGTGCACATTGGGATGCGTTTGGGGAACATTCAACAAGAATAGACTGAGCTCAGACTCTTGTGACTTTGCCTTCTTCACATGGACAATACAGTAGTGGAATAGAGAGCCAAGCGTTCATTCACCACAAGGCTCTCCAGGAACAATCTCTTTAGCTGTGCATAGCAGAGACTCGGCCTGTCTGTCTAACGGGAATGCTGGCGACACAACACTCATGTATCCATGCACAGCAGTGCCTCGGATGCTTAATGAACTTAATAAAACTTCTCAATAATTAAACCCAGAATTGTTGAGGTTTTGTTTTGCATGCTATTTCCCCGACTTTGCAACTGCACTTCAGATATTCAACTGTGGTGGAGGGGTGGAGGTAGAGGGGTGGAGGTAGGGGGGTAGAGGGAGGGGTGGGTGAAGAGGGGGATAGAGGGGTGGGTGAAGAGGTGGAGGGAGGGGTGGGTGAAGAGGGGGAGGTGAAGATGGAGAGGGGGGAGGTGTGGGGAGAGAGAGCATGCAAAATGCAGGGACCAGACAGTTGCAATGCCTGAGGTACTGTGGAGAAGTAGGGGAGAAAGCAACTGGATTGGGCATCCGCAGCTGGAGGGAACGGCTGAATGAAGAGGGCCAGAAGTGAGAGGCCGTAGAGAGCCGCGGGGAGCGAGCGTGCGAAGACCTTGGTGTTGCCGGGTCCAGGGACTGGCCGGTAAGTCTTTTTCTGTTGTGTTTATGGCGCATGCACAGAAAAAGGCACTCCTCTTCCGCTCCGCTGCTACCCCCCCACTCTCCCCCACCCCCGCCCTCCCCCCACACTCTCTCCCCTCCGCCCCCTCTCCCCCACCCCCCTCCCTCTCCCCTTCCTCCCTCTCCCTCCCCTCCTCCCTCTCCCACTCCTCCCTCTCCCCCTCCACCCTGTCTCCCCGCTCCTCCCCCAGTTCTCCCCCCTTTTCCCCAGCTCACCCCTCCTTCCCCCAGCTCTCCCCCTCCCTCTTTTCGAACCCCTCCCTCTTTCCCCCCTCCTTCTTTACCCCTCCCTCCCTCTTTCCCCCCTCCCTCTTCCCCCCTCCCTCCCTCGCTGCCTCATCCCCCCCCTCTTTCCCCCCCTCCGCCGCCGCCGCCGCCGCCGTCACCGTCACCGCTGCTCTCCCCGCGCTGGTCTCTCCGCCCCCCGCGCTGCTCTCCCCGGCCCGCTCCACTCTCTCACTCCGGCCATTGTATGCTGGCAAGTGTTTGTTAGGTTTTCTCTGTGTGATTTTTTGAGCAGCGCCATCTTTAGTCCTGGCAGCTGCTACAGTCGCAAGCTGTGATGTTTTAGTGGCACATGCTGTATTTGCGCATGTGCCAAAACAGCGCCACCTACCGATCGCGTTGTCAACAAATGCAGTCATCATAGAATGGTTACAGCACAGAAGGAGGCCATTCGGTCCATCATGTCCATGTCAACTCTCTGCAAGAGCAACTCTAAGATGGAAGCCCACATTGTAAAGTCAGCTATGAGAGGGAATGTATGTGTATTCCTGTGGGTGTGTGTATATATGTGTGGGTGTATTCGTGTGTGCGTCAGTGTAATTGTCTTTGTGTGTATGTGTGCTTGTATGTATATTGCTTGTATGTGTGTATTATTTGTGTGTGTATATTTGTGTGCATCTGTGCATGTGTATGTTTGAGTGCAAGACAGAGTTTTTTTTGAAAAATGCTTGTCACTGTAATATTGGAATAACTGAACAAAGTGTTTGCAAGCAGCAAATTTAATTTTGTATTTGCAGAGTGACTCTCCTGGTAACTAGGCAACAAGCATTTTTCTACAAATTAAATAGAACATAAGAATGTGGTCGCTACTAGGTCTTTTTGTAGATTTTTGTTTTAAATCTAAATGATTCAAACTAGGCAGAAAATCAGACAGGTTGAGTAGAGGGTGCACTATTCTCTGTGCCCAGTAGTCTGATACGTCTCTTCTCTGATTCAGGAGCACGAAATTGGAAAATTATTCCTTAGAGACTCATTAAAGCAGAAAATGTGCTTGTAAAAATGAAATATGTGAACCATTTTTTACTGGATGTGATAAAAAGTATTATTTGATAGTTGACAATCAGGAAATGGTATAAATGGTGTTTATATTGATTTTTGAAAGGCATTTGATAAGACTATGTAAAAGACGGTTGAAAGTAAAATTAGGGTACATAGTATTAAAGGAAATGTCACAGTGTGGATGGGAAGTTGGTTAAAGGGCAAAGAAAGACAGAGATAATTGATGGATATCTTTCATACCTGGTGAGCTGAGTTTGGCCGCCTATTTCAGGAAGGATGTGAAGGCCATGGAGACCATACATAAGAGATTTGCGAAGATGATACGGGAAAGAGAAGCTTTAGTTATGAGGGCCCACATCAGAGACGCCATCTATGAGTCAGCTTTGACCACCTACGGCAAAAGTGCGAAGAGAAATGCAGACTGGTTTCAATCTCATAATGAAGAGCTGGAACCTGTCATAGCCGCTAAGCGCATTGCACTGTTGAACTACAAGAAAGCCCCCAGCGATTTAACATCCGCAGCACTTAAAGCAGCCAGAAGTACTGCACAAAGAACAGCTAGGCGTTGCGCAAACGACTACTGGCAACACCTATGCAGTCATATTCAGCTGGCCTCAGACACCGGAAACATCAGAGGAATGTATGATGGCATGAAGAGAGCTCTTGGGCCAACCATCAAGAAGATCGCCCCCCTCAAATCTAAATCGGGGGACATAATCACTGACCAACGCAAACAGATGGACCGCTGGGTTGAGCACTACCTAGAACTGTACTCCAGGGAGAATGCTGTCACTGAGACTGCCCTCAGTGCAGCCCAGCCTCTACCAGTCATGGATTAGCTGGACATACAGCCAACCAAATCGGAACTCAGTGATGCCATTGATTCCCTAGCCAGCGGAAAAGCCCCTGGGAAGGACAGCATTACCCCTGAAATAATCAAGAGTGCCAAGCCTGCTATACTCTCAGCACTACATGAACTGCTATGCCTGTGCTGGGACGAGGGAGCAGTACCCCAGGACATGCGCGATGCCAACATCATCACCCTCTATAAAAACAAAGGTGACTGCAGTGACTGCAACAACTACCGTGGAATCTCCCTGCTCAGCATAGTGGGGAAAGTCTTTGCTCGAGTCGCTCTGAACAGGCTCCAGAAGCTGGCCGAGCGCGTCTACCCTGAGGCACAGTGTGGCTTTCGTGCAGAGAGATCGACCGTTGACATGCTGTTCTCCCTTCGTCAGATACAGGAGAAATGCCGTGAACAACAGATGCCCCTCTACATTGCTTTCATTGATCTCACCAAAGCCTTTGACCTCGTCAGCAGACGTGGTCTCTTCAGACTACTAGAAAAGATCGGATGTCCACCAAAGCTATTAAGTATCATCACCTCATTCCATGACAATATGAAAGGCACAATTCAACATGGTGGCTCCTCATCAGAGCCCTTTCCTATCCTGAGTGGTGTGAAACAGGGCTGTGTTCTCGCACCCACACTTTTTGGGATTTTCTTCTCCCTGCTGCTTTCACATGCGTTCAAATCCTCTGAAGAAGGAATTTTCCTCCACACAAGATCAGGGGGCAGGTTGCTCAACCTTGCCCGTCTAAGAGCGAAGTCCAAAGTACGGAAAGTCCTCATCAGAGAACTCCTCTTTACTGACGATGCTGCTTTAACATCTCACACTGAAGAGTGCCTGCAGAGTCTCATCGACAGGTTTGCGTCTGCCTGCAATGAATTTGGCCTAACCATCAGCCTCAAGAAAACGAACATCATGGGGCAGGATGTCAGAAATGCTCCATCCATCAATATTGGCGACCACGCTCTGGAAGTGGTTCAAGAGTTCACCTACCTAGGCTCAACTATCACCAGTAACCTGTCTCTAGATGCAGAAATCAACAAGCGCATGGGCAAGGCTTCCACTGCTATGTCCAGACTGGCCAAGAGAGTGTGGGAAAATGGCGCACTGACACGGAACACAAAAGTCCGAGTGTATCAGGCCTGTGTCCTCAGTACCTTGCTCTACGGCAGCGAGGCCTGGACAACGTATGCCAGCCAAGAGCGACGTCTCAATTCATTCCATCTTCGCTGCCTTCGGAGAATACTTGGCATCAGGTGGCAGGACTATATCTCCAACACAGAAGTCCTTGAAGCGGCCAACACCCCCAGCTTATACACACTACTGAGTCAGCGGCGCTTGAGATGGCTTGGCCATGTGAGCCGCATGGAAGATGGCAGGATCCCCAAAGACACATTGTACAGCGAGCTCGCCACTGGTATCAGACCCACTGGCCGTCCATGTCTCCGCTATAAAGACGTCTGCAAACGCGACATGAAATCGTGTGACATTGATCACAAGTCGTGGGAGTCAGTTGCCAGCATTCGCCAGAGCTGGCGGGCAGCCATAAAGACAGGGCTAAAGTGTGGCGAGTCGAAGAGACTTAGTAGTTGGCAGGAAAAAAGACAGAGGCGCAAGGGGAGAGCCAACTGTGCAACAGCCCCGACAAACAAATTTCTCTGAAGCACCTGTGGAAGAGCCTGTCACTCCAGAATTGGCCTTTATAGCCACTCCAGGCGCTGCTTCACAAACCACTGACCACCTCCAGGCGCGTATCCATTGTCTCTCGAGATAAGGAGGCCCAAAAGAAAAGAAAGTTATGAGGAGAGACAAAAGAAACTTGGGTTCTTTTTATGAGAATATCGAGGCCTCGAAATTGGTTCACAATCACAAACCATCACATTGAAACTGATACGCAAGAGGACCAGACAAAATTGGTCCCCTTGAATGTTGAGGACCTGACCAACATGCTGGGGCCCTAGTCATGCCCGAGAGCCAGTGTACAGACATTTTATACAGCTGGGTAGATCCCTTACCAAATATAGGCACGAAATTTTGGATGTCAACATGATGTCATCAGAACATCATTAGAGTATTGAAATGAAGCCCCTGACTTTTTCAGGCGGGTGATTCTTACAACCAAGGATTCTCCCAACGAAATTCATGGGATATGCAAAATAAACAGAGATTTGGGGTTGACTTTAAAGAGCCTGCCACCGGCTCCAGCAGCGGGCATGGGAAACAGTGGCGTTCCTGTGTGCCATGTGTTCGGCCGTTCCGTTACAATTAGGTGGTGGGTGGCTATTTTACAGAATGGAGGTGCTGGTCACCCCGATCACGTGGCGGGGTGGGGGGAGCAAGAGGTGATATGCCAGTGATGGCGACAGCTGACAGTGGATCCGGTGCTGGCACCATTTATAAAAGCCTGCCAGTTCTGCTTTCACGCCTGCCTTGCAGTCTACAGAAGGTCAGTTTACTGTTAGGCATAAAAAAAATCACAGCACTGTTTCCTTCAACACTCAAACCCCCTAGGAAGAGTCAACAGGATGGCAGAGGGTAGACCAAGGGTGGCCCCATGCTTCAGTGATGCCCCCCTGCAGATTCTCCTCCAGGCTGCAAGGGAAGGTTCTCTTCCCCAGCAATGGCAAGAACAGGTCCCCCTGCCTGACCTAGCAAGCCTGGACAGATATCGCAGAGGAGGTCAGCAGCCATGGGGGTCACTCGACACAACTGGATCCAGTGCAGGAAGAGGGTCAATGACCTCCTGCATTCAACCAAGGTGAGTGCTACGTTCCAGTGCTCTTTTCTGGTGTTTGGATGTCACTCCAGTGTGTGCAACATGGTGAGGGTGCCACTGTCAGCATGGTGACAGAGAAGTTATAACCTCATCATGACAGATACATGGCTGCATCTGGGACACACACCACCCTAGTGCATAGCTCAGCCCCAGTAAATCCCATGGCAGCTTGTGCAATCATGAGATATATCAGATTTCCCCCGGTTGGTGACGAGGGTCACCTCGTAGCATAACAGTCATGGTGAAATGTATGCCAATTTATAATTTCACCATCTTTTCTCTTGCAGGAGAACAGGCCCATAACAGGAGGGAGGGGGCCAGGATTGGAGGAGGTGCCTCTGACATACATCCCCTCAGCCAGGCTGCAAAAGAGGCCTTAGAACTAGCGAGGAGCCAAGGCGGATTTGCTATATCTGACAGGGAGACTGGAGTCCCTGCACAAGAGAGCGATTATTGCCATTCATTGAAAAATGCATGAATGATGGAGAGCAACCTCAGGCATGTTTGCCATAACAGGATATGTGTTGTGTGCTTGCCTTTAAGGACAATGTCCCTTTAAGATCTTAATATGCTAAGGAGCTGAGTACCAGGATGCAGTCCTGTGACTACATGCCACTCTCACTCTGTAACTGTAACACCTAGAGGCAAGTCCTGCAAATAGATAGCTCTGCACTGTATATACTTGTTAGCTGTAATAAACCTGTTGAGGATTTTCAACAACCGTGACTCCACGCATCTCATTTATGTTACATCAGGCAACATAAAAAGCTTCTCATTACAATCTTCTTTGGCCTCCTTGTCTCGAGACACAATGGGTAAACGCCTGGAGGTGGTCAGTGGTTTGTGAAGCAGTGCCTGGAGTGGCTATAAAGGTCAATTCTAGAGTGACAGACTCTTCCACAGGTGCTGCAGATAAAATTGGTTGTCGGGGCTGTTACACAGTTGGTTCTCTCCTTGCGCTTCTGTCTTTTTTCCTGCCAACTGCTAAGTCTCTTCGACTCGCCACACTTTAGCCCCGCCTTTATGGCTGCCCGCCAGCTCTGGTGATCGCTGGCAACTGACTCCCACGACTTGTGATCAATGTCACAGGACTTCATATCGCGTTTGCAGACTTCTTTAAAGCAGAGACATGGACGGCCGGTGGGTCTGATACCAGTGGCGAGCTCGCTGTACAATGTGTCGTTGGGGATCCTGCCATCTTCCATGCGGCTCACATGGCCAAGCCATCTCAGGCGCCGCTGACTCAGTAGGGTGTATATGCTGGGGATGTTGGCCGCCTCGAGGACTTCTGTGTTGGAGATACGGTCCGGCCACCTGATGCCAAGGATTCTCCGGAGGCAGCGAGGATGGAATGAATTGAGACATCACTCTTGGCTGACATACGTTGTCCAGGCCTCGCTGCCATAGAGCAAGGTACTGAGGACACAGGCTTGATACACTCGGACTTTTGTGTTCTGTGTCAGTGCGCTATTTTCCCACACTCTCTTGGCCAGTCTGGACTTGTTTAATTCTGCATCGAGAGACAAGTTACTGGTGATAGTTGAGCCTAGGTAGGTGAACTCTTGAACCACTTCCAGAGTGTGGTCGCCGATATTGATAGATGGGGCATTTCTGACGTCCTGTCCCATGATGTTCGTTTTCTTGAGGCTGATGGTTAGGCCAAATTCATTGCAGGCAGCCGCAAACCTGTCGATGAGTCTCTGCAGACACTCTTCAGTGTGAGATATACGCAGCCTAACCCACGCATGTTTTTGTTCTCTCAAGCAAGTTAGCATTCGCAGGTGGCTGCAGCCCCAGAGGGACATCTGTCAAAGTCTGAGGAGGAGGACCACTCAGAGAATGCAGTGTCCCATGACTCTCCTGCACTTTCCACCAATGCAGATACTTTCACCTCAGTGAGTAATCAATCGGCTTTAGAATCAGGGTCACTAGCTGGTGAGTGCACTGAACACGCACCCGAGCAGCTGGCTGAGGCTGAGGCAGCAGAGGCCTCCGACAGTCATAGAACCATAGAATCATAGAAAGTTTATGGCAAAGAAAGAGGCCATTTGGCCCATCGTGTCTGCGTCGGCCTGAAAAAAAGAGCCACCCAGCCTAATCCTACCTTCCAGCATTTGGTCTGTAGCTCTGCAGTTTACGGCACTTCAGGTGCACATCCAGGCACTTTCTAAATGAGTTGAGGGTTTCTGCCTCTAATGCCCTTCCAGGCAGTGAGTTCCAGACCCCCACCCCCTCTGGGTGAAAAGATTTTTCCTCATCTGCCCTCTAATCCTTCTACCAATAACTTTAAATCTATGCCCCCTAATCACTGATCCCACTGCTAATGTAAATAGGCCCTCTCCATTCACCCCAAATTCCAGAGGTCCCAAGTTGTCCTGTAGAAGGCCGATGGCTTCCCTGGAGAGCCATAGCCTTCGCTCAGTCATTTGGAGGTAGGTGAGTCTCTTTGGTGTGCATGGACCCTTCTTGGCCTGGTCGGCTGCTGATGCTGTCATCGTGGAGCTTCAGGGTCAGGCACTGCTGCCTCTGGGGCCTGCCTCCATCGGAGGCACCCCAACATGCCATGGGGATCAAAAAACACAGGGAGTATGAAACACATGGAAGGTGTCCTGGAGCCTTCGGATTGCTTCAGATTGCAGAAACTAGGCTGGCTTGGCAACTATGGTCATCAAACTTTGCTCAGTGGAATGCCTGATGTGCCTCAAGATGAAAGGTTACTGTTGGGTTACTATCTTTTCCAGCAGTGTGAGCCACCATACAGAGTAACACAGCATTTATGATACCTTCTAATAACACCCCCCACCCCAATACACTCAACCTAGACCCTTGCAGAGCCCCCAATACACACAGCCCCCTTGCAGAGCCCCCGATACACACAGCCCCCTTGCAGAGCCCCCAATACACACATCTCCCTTGCAAAGCCCCCAATACACACATCTTCCTTGCAAAGCCCCCGATACACACAGCCCCTTTGCAGACCCTATATTAGCAGAGCTGCAATAGCCACAGAAACCCCCACTTCCCCTATGCTGCAATGGTCAGGATGCCTCCCTGTCGCAGCACCAAGGCCTCTCGCCTCAGCACTGCCAGCTTTTAACGGTTGCAAAGCTGAAGGCACATGAGTGCCGCACACCATCCACTAAATCACGGTCCAGCCATTAAATCGGGAATAATTACATTTAAATTAATGCTAAACAGCATTTCACCAATTTAAATTAGGTTCCTGTTGCATCAAGGTGTCAATACCGCCATGGTACTTCCCCGCCTCTGACGAAATTGGGACACTGTGGAACGACGCTGGATTTTGAGGCGGCCGTCTCTACAGCGATTCTCCATGTCTCCGTGCCACCAAACCCACCTTAAACGGCTGCACAAAATTAAGCCTTTGGTGTGACTAACAATTGGATATTAACTGATTGGAAAATGTACCCTCGTATCTCCAGCTTAAGGCAACAATTTCTCCATTTATATCAAAGAGACCCCCAATATCTCACCTAGAAATATCTTCCTTTAATTTAATTGCAAAAGATGTGGAACAGAATATTCTTTGTTTAACCAGATAGCTTTGAGGGATGGCTCATTTTTAATAGCCTTTTGCTTGTCAGATACATCCTGAGTAGGGCTCTAATCTGAATGAGCCACAAGCTAACACTTCAAACCACGCTATGAATCCACTATTTCTGCTGACCTTTAAAAAGTCATTGACCTGAAATGTTAAATCCACAGATGATGCCTGACCTGCTGAGTGTTTCCAGCATTTTCTGTTTATATTTAAGATTTGATAAAGTTTATTCCTGTAGTCCTACCAGCTTCTCAAATGCATTTATTTTATTTATCAAAAGTTTCTTACTGTTCCACAGCAAGTCTTTGTTCTGTAGGTAACCAATACCCCATTTTCTGGAAAGACCTTTACTTTATCCCCTCATGTGTATGCTTGACTGTGAGATTGGCCTCCTTCCAACTTTGAAAGTGGAAGGCTTGATCATCTGTCCACAGAAGGGGATTACCCCAGAGAGGAGAGCCCTCTGAGTCAGAATCATCAATCTTTAAAAAGCATTCAACAGTGAACATGTAGCTGTTGGTAGATTTGACCATCTCATTCTTACCCTATTTCCTGCCTTAGGTTAAACGATCAAAGCATTCAATCAAATCCTTCCACATTTTTCACCTTCCTCAGCATAAGCTTCTATAACATAAGGGAAGACTAGTGCCATAGCATGTCCTGGGCTATCATAAGGCCTTGATAGCAATCATTCCACATATGTGGGATGCAGTCAGATGTATTGTTAAATTGAGGTCAGTTCAGTTTGGTTATAACAGCCTCAAGTCGTTAACTGCACCAACTTTTATCACTGCCGTTATTTAATTATTTGTATTTTGTACTAAAGATTTGTAATGCTTAACAGATCTGCATTCTGAATCATTATGGACCACACATGCTCATCTTTATTTTAATTGTCTGTCATTCCCTGATAGCATGACTGAGATTCAATGGTCACCAAGTGAATTGTGAATTTCAGAAGCAGGTCAATTAAAGAGCTGAGAAAAGAACAGGGTATTTTAGAAAATGTGATAACAGAAGCTATGATCTATCATTTAGTTAGTTGATTACTCAAACAAGTACCCTCCCCAAAAAGACTAAATGGTGGATAAAAAATAAATAATCGAAGCATTTTGCTGGAAAATGTTTGCACAACAATTATCAGTCATATTGTTCATGGAATAATAATTACAAAA
The DNA here is from genome assembly GCF_036365525.1 of Heterodontus francisci. Classification (NCBI taxonomy): domain Eukaryota; kingdom Metazoa; phylum Chordata; class Chondrichthyes; order Heterodontiformes; family Heterodontidae; genus Heterodontus; species Heterodontus francisci. Next base: position 26,432,007 of record NC_090378.1, on the reverse strand, counting down.
AAACAATTAAAAAAGCCAATATTCAATGGGCTGCAAGCCAATTAGTGTGAAATCCATTCAAAGGATGTTGAGGTGCTGAAGATCTATCGATTTAATTTGTATGAATGAGAAATAAGGACCCATAAGGTCATCACCTTCTGTGAAGCTCATGTCGGGATGGTAACCAATTCTGAGCACAGTCTGTGAACACAAAGATAAATATGCAGATTGACAGAGCTGCCTATGATGGGACAGTGAAACTTATGAGCTGCAGAAAGCAGACGACACCCTGAATTTCAGTCCTAATCAGAGTGAAACTGGTATAAACTCCAAGTGCACTTAATGATTACCAACACGAAAGGCTAACATTCATACCTTAAAAAGGGTGTGCATGTTTACCATGTCATTGGTTGCCATTATTACTCAGGTCTCTAAGTCTGAAATACACCATTTGGTGAGTATTCAATTGACTTCTTAGCCAGGGAACAATGGTATATTTTCTATCACTTATTCTGTTCTATATGGCTCACCTTTTCAGCTTTTCCTTTTTTCACATCCTGACCCTATGCTCCACTGTTCAGTAGTTCTGCTGCTCCCAATTCACTGACAGTGTGACTTTTAACCTGTCATTAGCAGGTATGTGACTCCAGCAGCTACACAAGGCCAGTCAGAGGGATTTTCCCTTTGTCAGGGGAAGCACCAGTGTCCATCAGCTTCCCCATGGCTTAGTTGACATTGAGATAACACAGGTATGGCCCACAACCAATAACTCCCTGTTATACCATGTTCAAGCACCAGCCTGCTGTGCCACCACACCTTTGCCTTTATATTTTTTAGCAGCAAACCTAAAGCTGGTACCCTGATAGATTTGAGGAGAAACAACAGTGTACCAGTTATCAGTGCTACAGTAACGGATTATGACTATAGAATATTGATCTATTGATCCTGGAATTCCTTAGGTTGCAATCATGGCAGTTTTAAAAAATTTGTTTCATGAGATATGGGCATCGCTGGCCAAGCCAGCATTTGTTGCCCATCCCTAATGGAGAACTGAGATGATTGACCTCCAACAACCACAAACATCTTCCTTTGCGCTAGGTATGACTCCAACCAGTGGAGGGTTTTCCCCTGATTCCTATTGACTTTAGCTTTGCTAGGGCTCCTTGATGCCATACTCGCTCAAATACTGCCTTGATGTCAAGGGCAGTCACTCTCACCTCATCTCTTGAGTTCAGCTCTTTTGTCCATGTTTGAACCAAGGCTGTAATGAGGTCAGGAGCTGAGTGGCCCTGGCAAACCAAAACTGAGCGTCACTGAGCAGGTTATTGCTCAGAAAGTGCCGCTTGATAGCACTGTTGATGACACCTTCCATCATTTTACTGATGATCGAGAGTAGACTGATGGGGTGGTAATTGGCTGGGTTGGATTTGTCCTGCTTTTTGTGTACAGGACATACCTGTGCATTTTTCCACATTGCTGGGTAGATGCCAGTGTTGCAGCTGTACTGGAACAGCACGTTCTGGAACACAGGTCTATTGTACTATTGCTCGATCGTGACCAATGTTGCCCTCCAGCACTGGCCCTGGTGGAGTTTATGGGGCTCGTGGAAGAGCACATCATTAGCATGGGACAGGTGGGCACAAGTGCCTTCAGGTGCATTTGACCGAGTATGGCATCAAGGAGCCCTCTCAAAACTGAGGTCAATGGGAATCAGGGGGGAAACCCTCCACTGGTTGGAGTCATACCTAGTGCAAAGGAAGATGTTTGTGGTTGTTGGAGGTCAATCATCTCAGTTCTCCGTTAGGGATGGGCAACAAATGCTGGCCTGGCCAGCGATGCCCATATCCCATGAAACAAATTTTTAAAAACTGCCATGATTGCAACCAGGACCATTGAACCTGCCAATATTCCTATTGGCCTCTGAGCAAAAACAAATGTTTGATTTTTCAGTGGTCCAGGTTACTTGCCAGGCCTAAACCCAATGGCGGGGCCCAAGTAAGCCCTTATGACGGCTGGTACACCTTAACTCACTGGGACAGCGAGGAGCTGGAATGGAAACTTTTGGCTTTCGGGGTCTTGTCCCTTACCCCTGAAAACTGTAGATACAGAAGTGTAACCACATCTCAACCATTTTCCTGGGGCTGTTGGGGAAGTGGGGGTGGTGGTGGTAGTGTTGTACTGCCCTTTCCTTCTGGAGTTAAGGTGGATGACCAACACATACTCCCTCCCCCATTCCCACAGCATTTCTAACATGTTTAAGTCATAGCAGTGATCTGAGAGTAAGTATTGCATGACTTGCAGCAGATGAACTGGCCATTTTCAATGAATATAAGCACAATGGCATTTCTACAGCAATGCGCCTTTTTAGTATTCAATGGCATACAATCACCAGTTTCTTAAGTTCAGTTTTGTTCCTGCCCCTTTCAACCTACAACTTGACCCTTCACCATGATTTTCAAAAAACCAATAAGAAAGGAATTGTGCTTCTAAACAACCCACTGTCATGGTTTTTAATGCCTCTATTGCAATGTTAGTCATTTCCCTGAGCATTACCGTGTATAATACATACAAAATTGTGGTCTGTGCTAAAACAGTATATTTTTAATTTAACCTGTCTTTTTCTCAACTGCCTCCTAATCAAGATTTACACCTCTTCCCATCAATGTTACAGTCACATAGAAACTGATAACCCCAATGAAAGTCTAAGAATGAGAACAAGAAACCTATAAAGTTTCAAGTCTGTTTTGAGGACAGGACAGATGGAGGTCAAAAGCCCTGAATTAAACACACCTTATCTGGGACAATATTTTAACTGAAAAAATGTAAATGCCACTGGAAAACTAATTCTAAACATCTCATTACCTTTTACATTTCCCGATAAATGAACTCCACTTTTAAAAGGTCAAATCTAATGCATTTATTTATTTTAAATGAAATCACCCAGCTTTGTACATCAGCAGGTAGGAGAGGAAGATTCTGCCTTTCAACTCAGGCTGATTGGAGGATGGAGAATGTCAGGATCCTTACAGGACCCCCATGTGGAGAATGATTGCCAGATAAACAGAGGAACTGTTTGATGGGCAAAAAGAATTCATCAAATCATAGAAATTTACAGCGCAGGAGGACATTCAGCCCATTGTGGCCATGCTTGCTCTTTGAAAGAGCAGTAGTGCTTAGTCCAACACCCCTGCTTTTTGTCCATAACCCTGTAAATTCCTTACCCTCAAATACCTGTCCAACTCACTTGAAAAATTATTTATGGAATCAACTTCCACCAGCTTTACAGATAGAAAATTCCAGATCCCTACAACTATCTGAATAAAAAAAGTCTCCACATCTCCCCTGTAGATCTTTTGCCAATGATTTTAAATCTATGGCCTCTGGTTCTTGACCCACTCACCAGAGGGAATAACCTTTCTCTATTCACTCTATCAGAACCTCTCATCATTTTGAATATCACCTCATAACCTTCTCTGTTCCAAGGAGGGCACTCCCAGCTGTTCCAATCTCTTCTCATAACTGAAATACCTTATCCTTGGGAAAATTGGAATTGAAATGATGGGCCAGATTTTGCTGTAAAAATAATGGAGAGGCTAACAGCACTCGCTGTTATTTATGGGGAAATCAGACGGCAACTTCCAGTGGAAGCGCATGTGTAGTTAAATACAAAAATCCGGACAATGCTGTCCCAAATTCAACATTCCTCCAAAAATGTTCTGAAAATAGCATCTCGCCGTTTGCCTCACCTTCGAACATGCGAACATAAGAGTTAGGAGCAGGATTAGGCCACTCGGCCCCTTGAGCCTGCTCAGCCATTCAATAAAATCATGGCTGATCTGATGGTAACCTCAACTCCACATTCCCGCCTACCCCCAATAACCTTTCACCCCTTTGCTTATCAAGAATCTATCTACCTCTGTCTTAAAAATATTTAAAGACTCTGCTTCCACAATCTTTTGAGGAAGAGAGTTCCAAAGACTCACGACCCTCTGAGAGAAAAAATTTCCCCTCATCTCTGAGTCACCCCCAGTTCTAGATTCTTCCACAAGGGGAAACATCCTTTCCATATCCACCCTGTCAAGACTCCTCAGGATTTTAAATGCTTCAATCAAATCACCTCTTACTCTTCTAAACTCCAGCGGATACAAGCCTGGCCTGTCCAACCTTTCCTCATAAGACAGCCCACCCATTCCAGGTATTAGTCTAGTAAACCTTCTCTGAACTGCTTCCAATGCATTTACATCCTTCCTTAAATAAGGAGACCAATACTGTACACAGTACTCCAGATGTGGTCTCACCAATGCCCTGTATAGCTGAAGCATAACTTCCCTACTTTTGTATTCAATTCCCCTCACGATAAACGAGAACATTCTATTAGCTTTCCTAATTACTGCTGAAATTGCATACTATCTTTTTGCGATTCATGGACTAGGACACTCAGATCCCTCTGCATCTCAGAGCTCTGCAATCTCTCACCATTTAGATAATATGCTTCTTTTTTATTCTTCCTGCCAAAGTGGACAATTTCACATTTTCCCACATTATACTCCATTTGCCAGATCTTTGCCCAGTTACTCAACCTATCTATATCCCTTTGTAGCCTCCTTGTGTTGATTTAGCAACTTACTTATACTGCTTTGGATACTGTTGGGGTATATGGTCTCCCAGGGGAAAGCAGTAACAGCCAAGTTCATAGCACCACGGATGGCTCTGCTGCTCAGGGGGGATGAAAAAGAGTGGGAGAGCCATACTGATAGGGGATTCAAGTAAGGGGAACACGCAGGTGTTTCTGTGGCTGCAAACGAGACTCCAGAATGGTATGTTGCCTCCCTGGTGCTAGGGTCAAGGATGCCTTGGAGCAGCTGCAGGGCATTCTGAAGGGAGAGAGTGAACAGTCAGAGGTCGTGGTACACATTGGTACCAACAACATAGATAGGAAGAGGGATGAGGTCCTGCAACAAGAATTTAGGGAGCTAGGTAGCAGATTAAAAAGCAGGACCTCAAAGGTTGTAATCTCTGGATTACTCCCAGTGCCACGTGCTAGTGAGTATAGGAATAGGAGGATAGAGCAGATGAATGCGTGGCTGAGGAGGTGGCGCAGGAGGGAAGGCTTTAGTTTCCTGGATCACTGGGTCTGTTTCTGGCAAAGGTGGGACCTGTACAAGTTGGACGGGTTGCACCTGAACCGGAACGGGACCAACATCCTTGCTGGGAGGTTTGCTAGTGCTGTTGGGGAGCGGGGGTTTAAACTAATTTGGCAGGGGGATGGGATACAGAGTGGAGGTATAGTAGGGGCTGATGCACAGTCAAATATAGAAGAGAAAATGAGTCAGTCTGGAAGGCAGAGCAAATATAGACCTGTTAAGGCACAAGTGAAAAATGCAAGGCTGGATTGCATCTATTTTAATGCAAGAAGTCTTACTAGTAAGGCAGATGAATTGAGGGCAATGATTAGCACATGGGATTATAATATTATTGCTATCACAGAGATATGGTTGTGGGACGGGCAGGACTGGGAACTCAATATTCCAGGGTATAGAATCTTCAGGCATGAGAGGGGAGGGGGTAAAAGAGGAGGTGGCATTGCACTGTTGATCAAGGAGTCAATTACTGCAGTAAGGAGGGATGATATCTTAGAAGGTTCCCCAAATGAGGCCATATGGGTAGAACTTAAAAACAAAAAGAGGGCAATCACTTGGCTGGGAGTGTACTACAGGCCGCCAAACAGTCAGGGAGAGATAGAGGAGCAGATATGTAGGCAAATCTCAGAGAGGTGTAAAAATAATAGGGTAATAATAGTAGGGGATTTCAACTTCCCCAATATCAACTGGGATACTCTTAGTGCAAAAGGCTTAAAGGGGGAGGAATTTTTAAAATGCATGCAGGAGAGCTTTTTGAGCCAGTACGTAGAAAGTCTTACAAGAGAAGGGGCAGTACTGGACCTAATCCTAGGGAATGAAGCCGGACAAGTGGTAGAAGTCTCAGTGAGGGAACATTTCGGGGATAGTGACCATAACTCTGTAAGATTTAGGTAGTTATGGAAAAGGACAAAGATGGACTGAAAATAAAGGTACTGAATTGGGGGAAGGCCGATTTCAATATGATAAAACAGGATCTACCAAAGTGGAGTGGGAGCAGCTACTTGTAGGAAAGTCAACTTCAGATCAGTGGGAGTCATTCAAAGAGGAAATAGTGAGAGTTCAGAGCAAACATGCACTCATTAAGGTGAAGGGTAGGACTAACAAGTCCAGGGAATCCCGGATGTCAAGGGATATTGAGTAAAAAAAAGGAGGCTTATGGCAGATTCAGAGTGCTGAAAACAGTGGAGGTACGAGAGGAGTATAGAAAGTGTAGGGGGGTACTTAAAAAAGTAATTAGGAGAGCGAAGAGGGGACATGAAAAAACACTGGTGGGCAAGATAAAGGAAAATCCTAAGGCGTTTTATAAGTATATTAAGGGCAAGAGGATAACCAGGGAAAGAGTAGGGCCCATTAGGGGCCAAAGTGGCAATCTGTGTGTGGAGCCGGAGGACATAGGTGAGGTTTTAAATGATTACTTTTCATCTGTGTTCACTATGGAGAAGGACGACATAGGTGTAGAGATCAGGGAGGGGGATTGTGATATACTTGAACATATTAGCATTGAAAGGGAGGAAGTATTAGCTGTTTTAGCGGGCTTTAAATTGGATAAATCCCCAGGTCCAGATGAGATGTATCCCAGGCTGTTATGTGAGGCTAGGGAGGAGATTGCAGGGCCTCTGACACCAATTTTCAAATCCTCTCTGGTCACAGGAGAGGTACCAGAGGACTGGAGGACAGTAAATGTGATGCCACTATTTAAGAAATGTAGCAGGGATAAACCAGGTAATTACAGGCCGGTGAGTCTAACATCAATGGTAGGGAAAATATTGGAAAAAATTCTGAGGGACAGGATTAACCTCCACTTGGAGAGGCAAGGATTAATCAGGAATAGTCAGCATGGCTTTGTCAGAGGGAAATCGTGTCTGGCCAACTTGATTGAATTTTTTGAGGTGGTGACGAAATGTGTAGATGAGGGTAAAGCAGTTGATGTAGTCTATATGGACTTCAGTAAGGCTTTTGATAAGGTCCCACATGGGATATTGGTTAAGAAGGTAAGAGCCCATGGGATCCAGGGCAATTTGGCAAATTGGATCCAAAATTGGCTTAGTGGCAGGAGGCAGAGGGTAATGGTCGAGGGTTGTTTTTGCGAGTGGAAGCCTGTGACCAGTGGTGTACAGCAGGGATCGGTGCCGGGGCCCTTGCTGTTTGTAGTGAACATTAATGATTTAGACGTAAATATAGGAGGTCTGATCAGTAAGTTCACTGATGACACAAAAATTGGTGGTGTCGTAAATAGTGAGGAGGAAAGCTTTAGATTACAGCACGATATAGATGGGCTGGTAAAATGGGCTGAGCAGTGGCAAATGGAATTTAATCCTGAGAAGTGTGAGGTGATGCATTTTGGGAGGACTACCAAAGCAAGGCAATATACAATGGATGATAGGACTCTAGGAAGTACAGAGGGTCAGAAGGACCTTGGTGTACTTGTCCATAGATCACTGAAGGCAGCAGCACAGGTAGATAAGGTGGTTAGGAAGGCATATGGGATACCTGCCTTTATTAGCCGACGCATAGAATATAAGAGCAGGGATGTTATGATGGAGCTGTATAAAACGTTAGTTAGGCCACAGCTGGAGTACTGTGTACAGTTCTGGTCACCACACTATAGGAAGGATGTGATTGCACTGGAGAGGGTGCGGAGGAGATTCACCAGGATGTTGCCTGGGCTGGAGCATTTCAGCTATGAAGAGATACTGAAAAGGCTGGAGTTGTTTTCCTTAGAGCAGAGAAGGCTGAGGGGAGATATGATTGAGGTATACAAAATTATGAGGGGCATTGATAGGTTAGATGGGAAAAAACTTTTTCCCTTAGCGAAGAGGACAATAACCATGGGGCATAGATTTAAGGTAAGATGCAGGGGGTTTAGAGGGGATTTTGAGGAAAAACGTTTTCACCCAGAGGGTGGTTGGAATCTGGAATACACTGCCTGAAGAGGTGGTAGAGGTAGGAACCCTCACAACATTTAAGAAGTATTTAGATGAACATTTGAAACGCCATAGCATACAAGGCTACGGGCCAAGTGCTGGAAAATGAAATTAGAATAGTTAGGTGCTTGATGGCCGGCACAGACACGATGGACTGAAGGGCCTGTTTCTGTGCTGTATAACTCTATGACTCTATGACTCTACTTTCCTACCTATCTTTGTGTCATCAGCAAATTTAGTAACCATGCCTTCAGTCCCTTCAGCCAAGTCATTTATTTAAATTGTAAAAAGTTGAGGCCCCAGCACTGATCCCTGTGGCACACCACATGTTACATCTTGCCAACCAGCAAATGACCCATTTATGCCTACTCTCTGTTTCCTGTTAGCTAACCAATCTTCTATCCATGCCAATATGTTGCCCTCTACATGATTTTCTGCAATAACCTTTGATGTGGCACCCTAACAAATGCCTTCTGGAAATCTAAGTACAGTACATCCACCGGTTCCCCTTTATCCACAGCACATGTTACTTCTTCAAAGAACTCCAATAAATTGGTTAAACATGATTTCCCTTTCACAAAACCATGTTGACTGCCTGATTATCTTGAATTTTTCTAAGTGCCCTGCTGTAATGTCTTTACTAATAGCTTCCAACATTTTCCCTAAGACAGATGTTAAGCTAACTGGCCTGTGGTTTCCTACTTTCTGTTGCCCTCCCTTTGTGAATAAAGGAGTTACATTCGTTATTTTCCAATCTAATGGAACCTTCCCCGAATCTAGGGAATTTAGAAAAATTAAAACCAACGCATCAACTATCTCTCTGGCCACTTCTTTTAGGACCCTAAGATGAAGTCCATCAGGACCTGGGACTTGTCAGCCTGCAGCTCCAACAATTTGCTTTGAATGTGTTGCATGGTGTGAAGTTCCTGTGCTGGTGACGTAGATACAAACTAAACTCTGCAGAAAAAGTTAGGACTTTTCCAGTCCAATCTCAGCATCCATTTAACGGTGTGGTAAGTAGTAATACTGCCAAATAATCCCTCTGTCACTGAGACTGAAAACTGACTATTATGAGTGTGGATTCACATTCCTTCCAATTTTAATTATTACTGGAGATTTGAAGCAAAAATCAAATTTAAAAATATTTTAAACTTCTTTTCTCTGTCTGTTTTGACTCTCTCTTAATCCAATCTTTCTTTCCCTCTCTTTATTTCACTTTCTGTATCTGATTTGACATTGAATTCAATATTCTAACTTGCACTTCCTGGTTCAGACTCTGCACTGCTCATTAGCGATTCTGCAATCTGGTTGGTTAAGGAGAGACAGAGTTGCTTGCCCTGTTAACACAGGTCCCAGATCCCCTGTAGAGGGCTCTGTGCTTTTTGGATGGCTGACTGACAGCAAACTGCAGTGTAAAAGCCCATAGAAAGTCTATGGGCAAATGCAAGACTAACAAAGCACTCAGAGCAAAATTCAGATGTTGGGATCTGACGAAAGTGGAGTGGTTAAAGGTGTCATCAATCTCAGTGCAGCTGTGAGCATTTGTACTCTCATCAGATGTACTTTTCAAAATATTTAAACATAATTTTGTGTTTTTTTAATGATTTCCAGGCTAATTCCAAAATAACAGGCGTGTTTTCCTCTGAATATGTGGAAGATGCAGAATTTAGACATGTGCCAGCTAGATACAGGATGCATGCAGGTACTGTTATGGTGGGGAAAGCAAGTATAGCAGCAGGCAGAGCAGAAATGATGTATTGTACATAGTGTAAAAACAATGAAGCCCTTGTGTAAACATGAGCGGATGCAATGTTTGTTAACTATAGGCGAGGTGGTCGGCTTGTCGGTGGAACACATATAGTGAGTGTGGGCAGAGAATGAAGTATGGTGCATAACATGGGCTGGGTGCAAAGGGCACGATTGGACTGTCGCAATCAGAGTATGTGCTGAGCATATGTAGCTGGGAACTAAGTTGTGTTCTAATATAAACGGTTGCAGACATGCTACAGAAAATCGACACGATAGCAAATTCATTTAGGTCGATTCCTCTTGGATGTATCACTTCTGTCAAAGAAGGCATGTGCCATGGTTTAAGTACCCTAACATAATGTCGGGCACAACTTGGGTATTTCACACACTTTCCCATCAAATTGATGAATTCACCCGCAGTCTATTATAAACTCTGCACCCCTTCTCTGCGTCTTCACCCTATGATAAAAGCCAACATACAGCCCTGGATCTGGCAACATGATCAAGCCAGTCATACACTCTTATAATTCGAGTGACCGGGTTGAGCAATTTCAGCTTCATGTTCCAGGTTTGCTGAAGCCTCCAAGTGTGTTATAGTCTCATATTGCGCTGCGGACTTGTTTTCAGATTATATTCCCCTATTAAAAAGAGTGAGAACGTCCCTCACACATTTAGTGACAGGAAGGACAAACTGTTTTGATAATGTTGTGCACATTTATGTCTGATGATAAGCCCACTGCAGCAATGTGATTGGCTGGTGCTCCAGATTTGATTTATAATCTAATAGAACAGATTTCACACACCATTACAGCCTGCAGCACATCCTCTGTATATCATGTCATCTATCTGAATCTATAGGGAGTAGCTTGTGAAACCAAAGGGACTTCTGGCTATGCTCTGGCTGCTGAATACACAGTACAGTCTGGGGACACAGTGACAGTTAATTGACATCTTTAATGTTCAACTCAGAGTAACACTTAAATGTTGCCAGTAATTTTTCACATTTGGATTGCGTGTATGGTTGTATCACCATGTTCTGAAGTCAACAAGGCACAATTGTAATCCTGACCACAAAACCATAGTTTATCAATACTCCAGCATTCTGTTAATTAAATAGGAGTCGAGAGAATGCCAGCAGCCAAAATCTTCCACTGTGGATGTGAAAAAAATTGCACCATCTTTGTGAAATACGAACAGGTTTAATGTCCTTCTTGTGCACACTGTCCCATTTAATTTTACATGGAAGTCTTGCAAGATCATTAGTAAGCTGCAGTTTCCAGACAATTTGCTGCTGAGGGGTCAGAATTCACTCATTAAAAACTCAGCACTCCCTACATGGTAGTTAAAAGCCACTTTTTCCAGCAGCCTGTTAAAACTACATGCTACTGGCTTTCTTGTTCCTTTTGTTCCTTAGTTTTCACAGAACAGAATAACTATGAACATTTAAAGAAACCCTTTTTCCTCTTTTTATTTGTCCAGTGATATACAACCCAATACCTGTTTGTAGCTTAGATGACTTCAGGGAAAATCTGTCTGGCTAGTACCTGACCAGCATTCTCATTTCATTTTGAGCCAACTAGTGGACAATCAACAGAGTGACTGACAAAAAGATCCCTCAAAGTGTCTGAGCATCTCAGTAATTGTTTGCACGATCTGAAATTATCTTGTGCCGGCTGCTGTTCCATCTTACTGTGCATGTGCAGTAACAGTTACTGCCACACACTACAACTCCCAGCATCCTGATCTGCCAATTAGAGGGAATTACTTTGCAATTTAATTTACTTCCACGTTTATCTATTTGTATTTGCACAATGTACAGAGGTCATTAATTGTGACAACAATGTAATTACTTACGCTTACCCCACCCCCCTGCCCCTTTCAGAAATTATTTTTCTTCCTCAAAATTCTCCCGAGCAAGGTACGAACACTTAAAACATGTAAAATAACAAAATAAAAATGGCAACAACCACCGCCTCCTGAGTGGGAAGTTGTGGTGGGGGTGGGGGGGTTGGAGGGTGGGTAGGTCTGGGAGAAATGGGGGGGGGGGGGGCGCGCGGGGGTGAGGGAGACATGGGGGGAGGGGCTGGAGCTGGTTTTAAAATAACCAAACTCGTCTCACTCTCAAAAACAAGCCCATGAGGGCATTCATTCTGCAAGCAGCCTGAATACGTGCAGATATGAGGCTGAGCAATGATGCGCAACCAGGAGCAGGCACTGCAGATGGATTGCTTAGATGACTTTTTCCTATCAAACAGCTCTGCAAATGCAGTGAGTTAGTGCTATAATTAACAATACTAAACTAAACAGACAGAATTAAAGTGGGTTTTTATCCAGGCATTATCAAACAAAGTTCATTGTAGCGCTGTAACGAAAAGTTTGCACACTGAGCAAAACACAGGTTTTGTGATTCTGAGTGGAGTGGAAAAGCTGAAACAAATATTCAGTTGGCTAGTTCTCTGAAGAGTTAACTAAACCATTCAATGGTCACGATCTATTACTTAGAGAATTCCTTTCTTCAATCATTCACTGTTTAATTTACTTTAGCACATGGTCATTGGGTTCCTGAACAGTTGGACTAAGTGTAAGCCATAAAAATTGTAGAGGGCATTATCAAATTAGCTGTCTATAATGTTATCCAGGAATAGTCCCTTATTTGCTAGCGAGGGCTAAGATTTCCTCTGTGCGCTAGACGTAGCAAAATCCAAATCTGTTCTTTATAAATCCATTAATGGTTTCACTACATCTAGCAAATAAAAGAAATCATCCCTTACCTGTCTCTTTATAAAGCTAATTGTATGATAATTTGATGAACCAAGGCTTCTTAAAATAAATGTTAACAAAGAATATGGAGATCAAGGTTCAAAGCTATTTGGTGAATTTTTAAAAGTTATGTTGGTGCTTCGTCAGAGAGCTTTTGAGGATAATGGAATATCTGGAGCTCTCTCCCTCAGAAAGTGTTGAGGGTAGAAGTCAATTGAAAATTTCAAAACTGAGATTGATAAAATTTTGTAAGGTAGGGTTATTAAGGGTTACAGAACGAAGGAGAGTAGATGGAATTAAGGTAAAGATCAGTCGTGATCTCATTAAATAATGGAACAGGCTCAAGGGGTTGAATGGCCTACTCCTGTTCCTATATTCAAGGTTACAATTTCTATTTGCATGCACCCAATTCAGTTCATGCACCAAATCATATTAACAACGACTGTCACAACTTGTAAAAAATCTACCCTTCTATTTTCCCACTTGCCAGGTTATCCACTGCATTGCAATGGATGCAAGTTATTGCAATGCAGATTTTGCCAGCCAGTATGAATCCTGTCTTTCTTCAACCCAGAGATAGGATCCTTAAACTTTTTATTTCCTCTCGCTACCTCTTGCGATCTGGTACTGGCATTAATGTTTGGTGAGGCATTAAGCTAATGTGCTGCATAGAATCATAGAATAATCGAATGGTTACAGCACAGAAGGAGGGCATTCGGCCCAATGACCCCATGCCAGCTCTCCACAAGAACAAATTAGCTTGTGCCACACCCCATCCCTTTCCCTTTAGCCCCATAATTTTTTTCCCTTCAGGTACTTATGCAATTCCCTTTTGTAAGCCACAATTGAATTTGCTGTAGTATAAGGTTATAAAGAGTTAATACTGAAGACAGTGAGAGAGACCCCTCCCACTGTACGAGTGATGATGTAACAGTAACATAAGATAGGCTTGAGAAGAAGAAGGTATAGCTGCACAAAGGATACTAGCTTAGGTTGCTTGCAGAGAGTGTATATAATAACTGTAAATAATAGAGTTGTTAGTTAACCTTTACTGGAGTCTAAGACTTTATCTAGAATGCCCTACAACTCTACTAATACAAATACAACTAAACCCAACATCTGTCTCCACCATACTCCCAGGCAGATCGTAACCACTCGCTAAATAAAACGTTTTTTTCTCATGTCGCCTTTGGTTCTTTTGTCAATCACTTTAAATCTGTGTCCGCTGGTTCTTGACCCTTCCACCAATGGGAGCAGTTTCGCCCCATCTACTTTGTCTAGATGCCTCATAATTTTGAATACCTCTATCAAATCTCCTCTCAACCTTCTCTAAGGAGAACAACCCCAGCTTCTCCAACCTATCCACGTAATTGAAGTCCCTCATCCTTGGTTCCATCTGCTCCCACTTGTCGACTATTTGACATTTTTGGACTAAAGTGACACAATTAAAAAGTTGGGAAGCCTCAAGTAAAAGTAGAAGCAATTCTTTTTCCTCAGACTTCTGTGAAATAGTATATCGATTAACCATTTTAACAAGATCTAGATTCATATTTGGTTAAGAAGCAGATTGAATTCAATGAGGATAGATAGAGACACAGATTAGAAAATTCTGTCTCAGACACTAGAGTCGCGATTTTAACTGGAGGCAAGGGGTGTGCATAGGACTATTGGGATGAACGTCAGGCTCATGCCGGCTTGCCGAGACGTGAACTGGGTCATTTTAATTCCTGGATCCTATTTAAATAAGTTAGGCCTGACTCCTAATCCAACGTTAATGAAATGCTGTTGAAGGTGGGAATAGGCAGATGTGATAGAGGCTGCAACTGGGAACCCTTGGGAATGATCCCCAACAAAGGTAAATTTTGGTGGGGTGGAGCTCCAGAGATGATCACCAAGAAGATGAAAGCCTAGGACACAGGAGATCCTAGGTTTCCATCTACAAGGAACAAGTCAGGGGTGTGATTGAATACTCTCCACTTGCCTGGATGAGTGCCACTCCAACAGCACTCGAGAATCTCAAAAACATCAAGGACAAAGAGTGGCACTCTATCTACCATCGTAAAAATGCACTCCCTCTACCAGTGGCACACAATGGCAGTAGTGTGTACCATCTACAAGATGCACTGCAACAACTCGCCAGGGCTTCTTCAACAGCACCTTCCAAATCCACGCCCTCTAGCGCTTAGAAAAACAAGGGCAGCAGGTGTACAGGAACACCACCACCTGCAAGTTTCCCTCCAAGTCACACGCCATCCTGACTTGAAATATATCAACATTACGTCATCGTCATTGGGTCAAAATTCTGGAACTCCTGACCTTATAGTACTGTGGGTGACCCTACACCACACAGACTGCAGTTCACAACCACCATCTCAAGGGCAATTAAGGATGAGCAATAAATGCTGACCTCATCAGCGATGCCCGCATCCCATAAATGAATTTAAAAAAAAGTGTGGCCCACAGAACACTTACACTTACCTTTTCTGGGCTGCTGCTCTTTGGCACCAGGTTTCCCCTGGTGAGTTCAGTTAAAATAGCATCAGGTTGCGAATAATGTCAAGGTGGCTCTGTGGTGCAATAGACAGCGCATTGGATTTCGAGTGGGTTTGAGACATTCACATGTTCTGGGTTCAAGTTGCTTTAGGGACATAGTTTCAGAATAATGAGTCTCCAATTTAAGGTGGAGATGAGGAGGAATTTCTTCTCTCAGAGGGCTGTTAATCTTTGGAATTCTTTCCCCCAAAGAGCAGTGGAGGCTGGGTCATTGAATATATTCAAGGCTGAGTTATTCATATTTTTGTTCTACAAGGGAGTTAGGAGTTATGGGGGGCAGGCAGGAGAGTGGAGTTGAGGCCACAATCAGATCAGTCATGATCTTATTGAATGGCAGAGCAGGCTCAAGGGGCTGAAAGGCCCACTCCTGCTCCTATTATTTTCTTATGTCATCAGACTCCTTCTTTTGGATCTCAGTGAGTCCCTCACCTGTCTGCGGCAAGGGCCTCACTGGCTAGACAAAATATTTCTGCTGAAATAGCATGTGGCGCAGACTCGGTGAGTAGCGGGCAGCAGCGATTTTAACCCCTCTGTGCACCCCAATCTCATCAGATGCAGAGGGTTAAATATCAGGCCAATAGGATCACAGAAATACCATTAGGCGGGGGTGGGGGAGGGGTAGCTCTAACTTTTATCTTTGGGTGAAAAATATGGGACAGCAATTCAGCAACCTGTTTACACCTCTCCCAATTTTCTTTTCCGTCAATGGTGGGTTGCGGTGCCGGGGAGTGGGGAGGGTGCTGGTTGAGGTTTTGTGCATAAGACAGTCTGACAAAGCATTCTTATCCATTTTTTGCCCAGTGATAAAAAAAAATTAAAATACCACCCATGTGGTTTCAGCCAATCAGGATTGAATAATGAAGATTGTAAAGTTAGATTGATGTGATGAAGATTTTACACAATAGTCTTTGGTGGTTCCGTTTTATCCTCTTAGTAGTTTTAAATATGAAGAAAGGAAATGCATTTTACAGAATTGATTACAATGATTACAAAATTGTACATGTTGGAAACAAGGGGCTGAAATATCTTTTTCTAGTTTCATATTTTGTTATACTCATACCCAGGATACACCTCACTGACCTCACTGATGCGACACAAGTTTCTCAGTAGAGTTCCATTTATGAAACACTATAATTCGGCAGTGCTTTCCTGACAGGTAATCGTAGACATCCTTGACAAACTCTTCCTATCATTTAGAATCATTTTGTCAGTTCACCACTTAGCATAACTGCACTTTCTGTGCAAAGATTCTGAAAGTAAATTTTGTTGAAATACTATGAAGTTTTGTGGTTCTGAAGAGGCCTCACTGCTAGATTCTATCAAACCCGTTCCCGTAATTCATTGTCCTGCTTCCATTACTTGGTAGTCATATTGCTCACAATCAATGTTATTCCACCAAGCTCTGTCTCTGTGTATAGGAACTTGTTTGTTTGGCATCCATCTGAATTTTGATGTATGGTTTAAGGAAAATCTTAGCTTTCCTCAAAATTCTCACTGTTCTAGATCTTATTCTTAATGATGTTCAAGGACATCCAAACAAACCTTACATATGATGTGGGTTAGTGCATGTTATGGTTGTTCTAGCCATTGGTCGGAATTTTAGGCCCCCCCCCAAAGAGCAAGATGGTGGCGGAGTGGGGGCTTAAAATGGAGTGGGAGGCTCGGGGGGCTCTCCCCCGACCTGCTCTCACCTCCACCACCATTTTATGTGGGGTAGCAGCAGTGAAAACTGGCCAGCCAGCCCCAGGCCAATCAAGGCCCTTAAGCGGCCAGTTAACGGCCACTTAAGGGCCTCCACCTGCCGCCATGGGGATTTTACCCTTGGCCGGTCGGGCAGCCCAGACAGAAGCAGGTGGCTTTCTGACAGCCTGCCGGGGGGTCCCTCATAATCAGGCACCCTATTCCCAATGGAGGGCCGTTCTGATGCCCCAATCACCTCCAACTCCCAACATGCCCCTGTCCCCCCAATCCACCACACTAGCCTCGCCGGGACCTGACTGATCACCCCTGGCGAGGCCCCTAAAACTTACTTTTCCCGCGGCCATCCTTCCTCTTGTTCTCGAAGCTGGGTTTCAGTCCCAGTAGTGGCCACCGCTCCCGGTGGTGTT
This sequence comes from Heterodontus francisci, assembly GCF_036365525.1. Taxonomy (NCBI): domain Eukaryota; kingdom Metazoa; phylum Chordata; class Chondrichthyes; order Heterodontiformes; family Heterodontidae; genus Heterodontus; species Heterodontus francisci. Next base: position 26,414,793 of record NC_090378.1, on the reverse strand, counting down.
GCTTGGACTAAGAGTTGCTGGCCCTCTGATTGGCCGACAGCTCCAATAGGCGGGACTTTCTGCCTCAATGAGGTGGAAGCCCCACCTCAGACCACTTAAAGGCCCGGGGACCACAAAATGCGGTACGGATCCCCAGGCCAGGCAGAGGTGGGTTTGCCACCGACTTTTCAGTCGATGGACGGCTCCCATCCATCGAGGGTAAATTCTGGCCATAGTCCCAAAGAAATCTCTTTCTATTAGAAAGACAGTTGGTAATGTACAGCTTGTGGGGTCACCACTCCTCAAGCATGGGGCGAGGTGAGGAGGCAGTCCTCCATAAACTTCCACAGCCAGTATGGGGATTGCACCCACACTGGTGGCATCTTTCCTCATAACACTCTAGCCATCTAGCCAAGTAAGTTAACCAACCCACCAGTGCATGTTATATATTGGGAGGAACTTCTAAAGAAAGACAGACACCAAGATGACCCAATCACATGTTTGTGACATCCTCACGCACTGGACATGCTCAGAAATAGGAATACATTACACTGCTTTGCCCTTTTTTAAAAAGTTAATAAACTATTTACAGGTACACTAACTAAACAACTTTATAAACAAACCAACCTTTGACAATGTGCACACTTGGCAAACTGACTCTTTTTCTTTAAATGATATCTGTAAATCATGTCTAACAACTGGCTTACAAAGTCTTCCTGATCATCTCACAAGTTTTGGTGTAGAATCAGGTTTTGGACTGTCTGGTTTCAGTTCAGGACTTACAGAAGACGTTGTTTTCTTTTTCAGAAGCTGGTACTTCAGACACCGACATCGGAACTGGTTCACACTCTGGCAAAAGCTTCCTATCAAACGGGTCATGCTCAAGTTTTGGATCATCCCTCGCTGGGATCATGTGATCTACATGAACACTTCTCAGTTTTCTGCCAATTTCAACTAAATATCTTTTTAATACCACAAACTTCTACATTTCTCACGTCCCACTTGTGTGACTTGTGAGGGGGCCCAGAACATGACCATGTTCATTTCTCCTGAAAGTAACATTCTCTTTTGTTTGTGCTGTGCTGACATTTCTGACTGAACTGTTTTCATTCAACTTTAGCAGTCTGGTTTAGTAGAACTAAACTCAAACGTGTTCTTAATCTTCACTTCATTAAGAGCTCAGCGGGTATATACCCCATAGTTGAGAGTGGAGTTGTTCTGTACTTCAGTGGAAAATGAGCTAATCGCTGATTCATGCTGAAAGTTGAACATCCATGCAGCAGTTGCTTCTTGAGTGCTTACTTGACAATTCTCAGAGATCTGGGCGGCACAGTGGTATAGCTAGGGTGGCACAGTGGTGCAGTGGTTAGCACCGCAGCCTCACAGCTCCAGTGACCTGAGTTCGGTTCTGGGTACTGCCTGTGTGGAGTTTGCAAGTTCTCCCTGTGACTGTGTGGGTTTCCGCCAGGTGCTCCAGTTTCCTTCCAAAGACTTGCAGGTTGATAGGTAAATTGGCCATTGTAAATTGCCCCTAGTGTAGGTAGGTGATGGGAATATGGGATTAATGTAGGATTAGTATAAATGGGTGGTTGTTGGTCAGCACAGACTTGGTGGGCCAAAGGGCCTGTTTCAGTGCTGTATCTCTCTATGACTCTAAATCTTTCTGCTGCTCCATTTGATGCCAGATGACATGAGGGTATGTTTGATACCATTTTGCTTTGTTAAATTCTGAAACAGAGCAGTATGAAACTGAGTACCGTTATCTGAGACAAGCTTTTCCAGTAAAACCTGACAAGCAAAAATGGACCATAACTCATCTATTGTCCTTTCAGCATTGGTGTTTTGACCCATATTCTTTACTTCAATCCACTTAGAAAGACTGTCAATAGGCACTAAGAAATTGTCACTTTATTTTTCACAAAAGCCTACATGCACTATTTGAAATGGACGAGTCGCCCCTGACCATGGTTGTAAAGGAGTTTTTAGCGACTTATTGCTGCAGTTTTGACAAATCGTACATTTGTTAAACAATGATGTTTAGATCACCATCTAGACCAAGCCAATAAACAAAACTTCTGGCTCTGGATTTCATGCTACCTATACCCTTGTGTTCAGCATGAAGTTCAGCCAGAATCTTGTCTTAAAAAGAACTAGGTACTATCATTCTGTGACCCCACTAATGCATCCCTGTTCACATGGCAACTCATTACATCGATTGTGGATCAGTTTCAGTTCCTTGTCTGTACACTAGTCAAACTCTGTCCAACCATTCCAAAGTAAAACTAAGTCTTCCTGAGTTTCAGCTGCAATTTCAGTTGCAATGATTGGAAAGTCCTCATCCACAACTCCTATTGTGAAGATTGCACCTTCACAGCCTACTTTTGAGTCTTCATGCAGCGACAGTGTGTCAGCTATAGCATTCCCCTTTGAACGGCAATATTCAATGTTGTTGTCATACTGCGAGAGAAGTACAGTCCACTGCTGCAGCCTTGATGCTACCATTGGACCCAGAATAGCTACTAGGGGTTTATCATTTTGTAAGCATAAGGAACTGGCCTAGCCTTGCAATATACTGGTTTTGCATCAGGCCTAATTCGGACATACACTTTCACGCCGATTATACCTTCCTAGCTGTCCTCCAAAATGTTCCTGTAGCTATTCAATAGCTGATCAAGGTTCTTGGTCGTCTCAACTTGGAAAACAAGCTTCCAGTCTAACTTCAGCTTACGAAGCCAATCTTTGCCCATTAATGTTGGTTTGTTGATATATCTCACTATAACAAAGGGTAAATTGAGGAACCTGCCTTGAAACTGAACACTGCAATCCATTTGTCCACACGTTTCTAATACCTCACCAGAGTAGGTTTTCAACTGAACTATTCTCTTAGTTAGAGGTACATCGTGAAATTTGCTCTCATACGTATCTCCCAATGGAACAATCTGCAGCTGTATTGATGCACATATTGAGGTACTGTTGTTTTACCAACACCTTTGTACAAAAGTCTGTGTCATTTTAGTGATTGCTATTGGCATAAATGCCGTACAAGCCTAGCTTCTTTTCACTTAAGCACTCTGAATTGACTTCAAGACTGTGAACTCCACCCTCTTGACGTCTCTGCTTTCCATTACCGCTAGAAAGAGTTGTCTTTCCTGCTTTGGCCTTTGCTGAGTAAGCAGTTCAATTGGTCTATCTTTTGGTAATTAAAGTATTTGGCATTTCTGTACTGACATGCCTGTGCCATGTGATTGCCATTACAGTGATAACAAGTCACTAAACTTTTATCAACAGAACTCTTTTGATCAGGTCTCCCTGCTTTAGACCTGGTGGAAGCCTTCTGACAGTGGACAGAAGTTGTACTAGTCACTTGCATAGGATGAAATTCCCAGGCATTCTTTGATACCATCTCCATGGCAGAAGCAACCTTACACACTAGCTCAAACTTAAGATTTTATGTTTAGTAACTTCGACTGGATTCTTTCATCCACCAATCCACCTCGGAATCTGTCTCGTAATGCACGGTCTAAGAATGTGCCAAAGTTGCAATATAATGATAAATTCTTCACTGCCACAACATACTCGCCAACTGTTTTGCTACTTCTCTGGTTTCTGGTTCAAAATTTGTAGCTTTCTGCTATCTTAAGTGGCATAGGATTAAAATGTTCCTGCAACTTGGTGATGATTATTTTAAATGCCACATCTTTTGCCTTGTTGGGAGCAGAAAGTTTGTTAGCATGCCATGCATTTCTGGGCTAATTTTTGTTGTACAACATTGCTTTCTCGGGCTCAAGAATTGCCTTATTCTGAGTCTGAGCCTCTTCACTTCCACCTTCAAGTTCTAATATATTATTGGCCCTGAAGAACATGTCCATTCTATCAATGTATGAATTGAATGGTTCTTGATGCATCACTTAGGTGCAGCCATTTTGTCCCATTTTCGAGCATAATCCAGTAAACAGGTTATTATGGCTGTTTGTAACAATGATACAGAAACTAAGTCAGTCTAATCAAAACAAACACACTAACCCAGTGTAATCAGTAGTTGACTCAAATAGACACTCGGACCCTGCAGATTCCATTCAACTGAGTGCAGGTACACAGTTTCAGAAACAACAAGGCTCATATGAACATACAATATACAAATTAGGAGCAGGAGTAGGCCACTCGGCCCCTCGAGCCTGCTCCACCATTCAATAAGATCATGACTGACCTGATTGTAACTTCGAATCCACATTCCCGCCTACCCCCGATAAGCTTTCACCCTCTTGCTTGTCAAGAATCTATCTACCTCAGTCTTAAAAATATTTAAAGATTCTCCTCTTCAAAAGGCAGTGAAAGCAGAGTTCCAAAGACTCACGTCTCTCTGAGAGAACAGAAATTCTCCTCATCTCTATTCTAAATGGGCGACCCCTAGTTCTAGATTCCCAACAAGGGGAAACACTCTTTCCACATTCACCCTGTCAAGACCCCTCAGGATCTTGTATGTTTCAATCAAGTCACCTCTTACTCTTCTCAACTCCAGGGGATACAAGCCTAGCGTGTCCAACCTTTCCTCATAAGACAACCCACTCATTCCAAGTATTAGTCTAATAAAGCTTCTCTGAACTGCTTCTAACACATTTACATCCTTCCTTAAATAAGGAGACCCATACTGTACACAGTACTCCAGATGTGGTCTCACCAATGCCCTGTATAACCTCCCTACGTTTGTATTCAATTCCCCTCACAAATAATGATAACATTCTATTAGCTTTTCTAATTACTTGCTGAACCTGCATACTAACCTTTTGTGATTCATGCACTAGGACATCCAGATCCCTTGCATCTCAGAGCTCTGCAATTTCTTACCATTTAGATAATACGCTTTTTAAAATTCTTCCTCCCACACTTTCCAACATTCTACGACATTTGCAAGATCTTTGCCCACTCACTTAACCTATCTATATCCCTTTGTAGCCTCCTTATGTCTTCTTCATAACTTACTTTCCTACCTATCTTTGTGTCATCAGTAAATTTAGTAACCATACCTTCGGTCCCTTCATCCAAGTTATTGATATAAATTGTAAAAAGTTGAGGCCCCAGCACTGATCCCCACGGCACACCACTCGTTACATCTTGCCAACCAGAAAATGACCCACTTATGCCTGCTCTGTTTCCTGTTAGTCAGCCAACCTTCTATCCATATCAATAAGTTACCCCCTACACGATGAGCTTTTATTTTCTGCAATAACTTTTGATGTGGCACCTTATCTAATGCCTTTTGGAAATCTAAGGACAGTACATCCACCTGTTCCCCTTTATCCACAGCACATCTTCAAAGAACTCCAAAAAGTTGGTTAAACATGATTCCCCTTTCACAAAACCATGTTGACTCTGTCTGATTACCTTGGATTTTTTCAAGTGCCCTGTTATGATGTCTTTAATAATAGCTTCTCACATGTTCCCTATGACAAATGTTTAGCTAACTGGCCTGTAGTTTCCTGCTTTCTGTCTCCTTCCTTTTTTGAATCAAAGAGTTACATTCGCTATTTTCCAATCTAATAGAACCTTCTCTGAATCTAGGGAATTAAAAAAAATTAAAACCAATGCATCGACTATCTCACTAGCCACTTCTTTTAGGATCCTAGGATGAAGTCCATCAGGATCTGGGCACTTGTCAGTCCGCAGCTCCAACAATTTGCTCAGTATCACTTCGCTTGTAATTATAATTTTCTTGAGTTCCTCACTCCCTTCCATTTCCTAATTTATAGTTATTTCTGGATGTTACTTGTATCCTCTATAGTGAAGACCAATGCAAAATACCTGTACAGTACATCTGCCATCTCCTTATTTACCCATATTAATTCCCCAGATTCACTTCCGACAGGACCAATGCTCACTTGGTTAACTCTTTCTTTTCTTTTTTAAATATCTATAGAAACTCTTACTATCTGTTTTTATATTTCCAGCTACTTTTCTCTCGTACTCTGAATTTCCAGCCTTATTAATCTTTTCGTCATTCTTTGCTGTTTTTTATATTCTGTCCAATCTTCTGACCTGCCACCCATCTTTGCACAATTATATGCTTTTTCCTTAAGTTTTATACTATCCTTAACTATTTTAGTTAACCACGGATACTAGGTCTTCCCCTTGGAATTTTTCTTTTCGGTTGGAATATATCTATTCTGTGTATTCTGAAATATCCCCTTAAATGTCTGTCGCTACTTGTCTATTGACCGATCCCTTAACCTGATTTGTCAGTTCACTTTAGCTAGTTTTGCTTTCATGCCCTCATAATTTCTTTTATTTAAGTTTTAAATGCTTGTCTTGGACCATTCTTCTCTCCCTCAAATTGAATGTAAAATTCCATAATATTATGATCACTGCTGCCCAGGGGTGCCTTCACTATGAGGTCATCTATTAATCCTATCTCGTTGCACAATACCAAGTCTAGTATAGCCTGCTCTCTGGTTGGCTCCAGAACATGCTCTTCTAAGAAATGATCCCGAAAACATTTTTTTTTATTTGTCCAGGGGATGCGGGCGTCTCTGGCTAGGCCAGCATTTATTGCTCATCCCTAATTGCTCTTGAGAAGGTGGTGGTGAGCTGCCTTGAACCACTACAGTCCTTGGGATGTAGGTACATCAACAGTGCTGTTAGGAAGGGAGTTCCAGGTTTGTGACCCAGCAACAATGAAGGAACGGTGATATAGTTCCAAGTCAGGATGGTGTATGACTTGGAGGGGAACTTGCAGATGGTTGTGTTCCCATGCATCTGCTACTCTTGTCCTTCTAGATGGTAGAGATCATGGGTTTTGAAGGTGCTGTCGAAGGACACTTGGTGCATTTCTGCAGTGCGTCTTTAGATGGTACACTGTACTGGCACTGTGCGTTGGTGATTGAGGGAGTGAATGTTGAAGGTTGTGAATGGGGTGCCAATCAAGCTGGCTGCCTTGCCCTATGAACTGCTCATCTAGGCTACCTTTGCCCATCTGATTTTTCCAGTCTATATGTGGATTAAAATCCCCCATTATTATCGCTGAACCTTTCTGACAAGCTCCCATTATTTCTTCCTTCATACTCTGTCCTACCATGTTGGTGCCTGTACACCAACTAGTCTTGCAGGGGGGTGGGACCCAAAGTAATAGTCTGTCCAATGAGATAGTTGAGGCAAATGTAGAGGTTAAAGCAAGCAAGTCCAGTAGGCAGGCCGGGCAGGGGCAGAGCAAGGAGCGTGGAAGGTTTGGTAAGCTAAACTGCATTTACTTTAATGCAAGAAGCCTTATAGGTAAGGCAGATGAACTCAGAGCATGGAGCGGTACATGGGATTGTGATATTATAGCTATTATGGAAATGTGGTTGATGATGGGCAGGATTGGAAGCTCAATGTTCCGGGGTACCAATGCTTCTGGCGTGACAGAGGTGGAGGTAAGACAGGGAGGGGCAGTTGCACTATTGATTAGGGAGGACATCACGGCAGTACTTAGAGAGGATATCCCGGTGGGAATGTCCAGCGAGGTCATATGGGTAGACTTAGTAATAAGAAAGGGGGGATAACTTTGATGTGATTATACTATAGGCCCACCAATAGTCAGAGGGAATTGGAGGAGCATATATGTAGGGAAATCACAGATAGGTGTAGGAATTATCGGGTTGTAATAGTAGGTGATTTTAACTTCCCTAATATTGACTGGGACTGCCTTAGTGCTAAAGGATCAGATGGGGAAGAATTTGTTAAGTGTGTCCAGGATAGTTTTCTGAAGCCGTATGTGGATGGCCCTACTAGAGAAGGGGCTACACTCAACCTCCTCTTGGGAAATGAGGCTGGGCAGGTGGTTGATGAGTCAGTGGGGGAGCACTTTGGGACCAGTGACCATAACTCTATTAGTTTCAAGATAGTTATGGAAAAGGATAGGACTGTTCCTCAGGTTGAAGTCCTAAATTAGGAAAAGGCTAATTTTGATGGCATCAGACAGGAACTCTCAAATAAAAGCAAAATACTGTGGATGCTGGAAATCTGAAACAAAAACAAGAAATGCTGGATTCACTCAGCAGGTCTGGCAGCATCTGTGGAAAGAGAAGCAGAGTTAACGTTTCGGGTCAGTGACCCTTCTTCGGAACTGCCGAAGAAGGGTCACTGACCCGAAACGTTAACTCTGCTTCTCTTTCCATAGGAACTCTCAAATGTTGAATGGGAGAGGCCGTTTACAGGTAAAGGGACGTCAGGCAAGTGGGAGGCTTTTAAAATTGAGATAGGAGGAGTTCAGGGCCGGCATGTTCCTGTTAGATGGAAGGGCAAGGCTGGCAAGTTTAGGGAACCTTGGTTGACGAGGGATATTGAGGGTCTGGTCAGGACAAAGAAGGAGGCATATGTCAGGTATAGGCAGCTGGGATCCAGCAAGTCCCTCTAGGAGTATAGGGGATGTAGGAGTACACTTAAGAAGGAAATTAGGAGAGCGAAAAGCGGCCAGGAGATTTCCCTGGCAGATAAGATAAAGGAGAATCCTAAAAGATTCTATAAGTATATTAAGAGTAAAAGGGTAGCTAGGGAGAGAGTAGGTCCCCTTAAGGATCAGTGTGGTAACCTATGTGTGGAGCCACGGGAAATGGGCGAGGTCTTAAATGAATACTTCTCATCTGTAAATACTGTGGAGAAGGTCATGGAAGCTAATGAGTTCAAGGGAGGGAACAGCGATATCCTGGAGCATATCAACATGACAAAGGAGGAGGTGTTGGAGGTTTTGAAGTGCATTAAGGTGGATAAATCCCCAGGGCCTGACCAGGTGTATCCTAGGATGCTATGGGAAGCAAGGGAGGAGATTGCTAGGGCCCTGGCAGAGATTTTTGTATCATCGTTAGCCACAGGTGAGGTACTGGAAGACTGGAGGATAGCTAATGTTGTGCCTTTATTGAAGAAGGGCAGCAGGGATAAGCCAAGGAACTACAGGCCGGTGAGCCTTACATCAGTGGTGGGAAAGTTATTGGATGGTATTCTGAGAGACAGGATTTATATGCATTTGGAAAGGCAAGATCTGATTAGGGATAGTCAGCATGGCTTTGTGCGTGGGAAATCATGTCTCACGAATTTGATTGAGTTTTTTGAGGAGGTGACCAAGAGGATTGACAAGGGCAGGGCGATGGACGTTGTCTACATGGACTTTGGCAAGGCCTTTGACAAGGTCCCACATGGTAGGCTGGTCCAGAGGGTTCAAACACATGGGATCCAGGGTGAGGTAGCAAATTGGATACAAAATTGGCTTGGTGATAGGAGGCAGAGGGTGGTAGTGGAGGGTTGTTTTTCATATTGGAGGCCGGTGACCAGTGGTGTGCCGCAGGAATCGGTGCTGGGCCCTGTTGTTTGTCATATATATTAATGACTTGGATGTGAATGTAAGGGGCATGATTAGTAAGTTTGCAGATGACACCAAAATTGGTGGTATAGTGGACAGTGAAGAAGGTTGTCTAAGGTTACAACAGGATATAGATCAACTGGGAAAGTGGGCAAGGGATTGGCAAATGGAATTTAACGCAGACAAGTGTGAAGTGATGCATTTTGGGAAGTTAAATCAGGGCAAGACATATACAGTGAATGGCAGGGCACTGGGGAATGTTGTTGAGCAGAGAGACCTTGGGGTGCAAGTACATAGTTCCCTGAAAGTGGCATCACAGGTAGACAGGGTGGTGAAGACAGCGTATGGCATGCTTGCCTTCATCGGCTGAGGCATTGAGTACAAGAGTTGGGACATCATGTTACAGTTGTACATAACGTTGGTTAGGCCGCATTTGGAGTACTGTGTGCAGTTCTGGTCGCCGCACTACAGGAAAGATGTGATTAAGCTAGAGAGGGTGCAGAAAAGATTCACAAGGATGTTGCCTGGTTTGGAGGGCTTGAGTTATAAAGAGAGATTGGATAGGCTGGGTCTGTTTTCCCTGGAGCGAAGGAGGCTGAGAGGGGACATGATAGAGGTATATAAAATTATGAGAGGCATAGATAAGGTAGATAGCCAGAGTCTGTTTCCCATGGTAGGAGTGACTAAAACTAGAGGGCATAGATTTAAGGTGAGAGGGAGGAGGTTTAAAAGGGATCAAAGGGGTAAATTTTTCACACAAAGAATAGTGGGTATCTGGAATGAGCTGCCAGAGGAGGTGGTGGAGGCAGGAACAGTAGGAACATTTAAGAGGCGTCTGGACAGGTACGTGAATGAGCAAGGCATAGAGGGATATGGAATTAATGCAGGCAGGTGGGATTAGTATAGATAGGCATTATGGTTGGCATGGACGCGGTGGGCCGAAGGACCTGTTTCTATGCTGTACGACTCTATGACTCTATGACCACTCCCACGAGTGACTTCTTGCCTTTATCATTTCTCATCTCTACCCAAACCGCTTCTACATTCTGGGTTTCCTGAACTTCGGGCATCCCTCCCTAATGTGCTAATACCATTAATAATTAACAGAGCCACCCCTCCACCTTTTCCTAGCTCCCTGCCCTCAACACAATCTAGTCGAAAATCTTCACCATCCTAGCAGGTAGGTCACTGGGACCTAGCTTATTTGTTCATCACAGTCTCTACTGCTGTTTGCTCAAAATGTTTTGCACTTCAATCCCATTTTGTCAGCAAAATCTGTTATACATTGGGAGGAATTGTAAAGAAAGACAGACACCAAGATGGCCACTTCACATGTTTCTGATGTTGTCACACATTGGGCATGCTCATAGCATAGGAATACATTGCTGTGCATTGCTGCCATTTGTTGTCTATGCCTTGCATAGTTTTAGCTTGATCATTAGACAGTGTACACATCATCCTTTGTTATACTTGATTTAATTTGGTTTCTGTGTGTTCCCACTGATGACACAGATTATTCGGACAAAAACTATGAATCTTGGAAGACCTGAATAAAAACCAGGAGTTGCTGGAAATATGTAGCAGATCCATCAGCAAAAGCAAATTCAGATGAACTATCTACACCCATGATGCTAACCTGACTTTTCTCTTCACTGATGATGATAGACAGCTATGTCCTTTCTGCTTTCACCCAGAGTTGTGCCTTGTGCAAATAGGTAACTGTTCAAGGTCAGTGGCTTGGAATTCTGTAGCGGGTATCTCACCTCCTGACTCCCCAAAGCCTGTCCACCATATACAAGGCATAAATCAGGAGTGTGATGGAATACTGTCCACTTGCCTGGGTGAGTACAGCTCCAACCACACTCAAGTTGTTCAACACCATCCAGGATAAAACAGCCAGCTTGATAGGCACCTCATCCACCACCTTAAACATTCACTCCTTCCACCACTGGCGCACAATGACAGCAGTGTGTACCATCTACAAAATGCATTGCAGTAACTTGCCAAAGCTCCTTCGGCAGTACCTTACAAATCCGGGACCTCTACCACCTAGAAGAACAAGAGGAGCAGGTGCATGAGTACACACCACCACCTGCAAGTTCCCCTCTAAGTCACACACTATCTTGACTTCGAAATATATCACAGTTCCTTCAGTGTCACTGGGTCAAAATCCTCGAACTTGCTTCCTAACAGCACAGTGGGTGAACCTACACCACACTGTTATGCATTGTATTTTGCTGAATGATAATTTTCTTTAGTCCACTGACTGCAGATTTGATTTTTTTTATAAAAAGTCATTTTAAAGAGACAAGCTGCCAGCAAAGTCATCCTTTCAGCTTAAGATGATCATCTAGTTTGCTACACTATATCCTACACTGCAATGCTTGTGAGGAGAGAAATGTATCTTCTTATATCCCAGCCAGACCTAAGGCCCAGGAAGTTTAAAGGAACTACCTGTTGTCTCAGCAAGCAGAGAAATACTACTAACTGCTCTGTTTGAATGACTGAGTGACTGTCATGTGACAAGCCCCTCCCAATCTGTGGTGTTAAGCTGGTGTTTTTCTCTGCAGCAGAGGAGAAGCTTTTGGACTCTGACATGAGCGGACCCTAAATGGAGGTCCCTCTGTCCCTCTCTCTCTCCATTCCAACTTAATAGTTTTCAAATCCTGCATGTTGACTGACCACCTTTTCATACTCTGGCTACAATCAGAAACCCTGTTGGAGGAAATCACCTGCATAGCTATAGCTAAGAGACTCACCAAACCAGTCATCTAGCTCTTCAAACTAAAAGCCTCAGGACCACTAAATTCCGCTAGATTCCAGCTGAATCACCAAGCTTCACAGACAGTAAACCTTTTTTATCTACCGTAACTCAATCAATCTACCTTTCCCCCACTCTGCAACCTATTTTTGTGTGTAAACCTATAGTGTGTGTGTGTGTGTGAATGAAAGTTAGCACCTTGTTTATTATTTTATTAGTTCGGTTTAGGTACAATAAAGTTAACCTCTTTCTTTGTTACCTCAAGAAAACCTGTTCGATTGGTTCTTGTTATGATTATAGCAAGTAAATAATCAAACACCTACTGAATTGGCCAGTACATTCACTTTATTTTTTTAAAATTCGTTCCTGGATGTGGATGGCTAGGACAGCACTATTGCCCATCCCTAATTGCCCTTGAGAAGGTGGTGGTGAACTGCCTTCTTGAAATGCTGCAGTCCATGTTAAGATAGAATTAAACCTGTTGTGGTCAAACAAGGAGAGGGAAGCCCTTCAACCCCTCCTCACTTGACCGTAACAACATGGACTGCGGTGGTTCAAGAATGCAGCTCAACCACCGCCTTCTTAGGGGCAATTAGAGATGGGCAATAAATGTTGGCCTTGCCAGTGACGCCCACATCCCAGGAATGAATTTTAAAAACAGTACAAGCTGAACTTCATGTATTCAGGGGATTTGATGTTTTTTCCAAGCAAAGACGTAACTAATTATACGATAATATTATTGTACCATTATGTATCTTTGTTAACAAATAAAAGGCTACATTTTATTCCCAGCAGAAGATTCAAACATGCATATGTCTGCTAGGAAGAAAGGGCTTATTAGTGTCAAGTTAAAAAAAAAATCCACTGCATTTGCAAACCTGAAAGAATTCACTGGGCAAAAAGACAAGCAGTGCCAATTCTAACATAAAATAAAAGCCAGATTGAGCACCTTTCTACTGTAAAACACTCTATATCCCAGTTGCCTAACAGTTTGAAAAATTATTTATGTTTATGAAACGGCTAGCAAGCAATTGTATTATCTGCCTAATTTAAAAAACACTGCTTTTAATACTGACTGATTACCATATTTCGAGAAGTAAATATTAATCATTCATATATCCTAAAGGGTCCGCTGACAGACTTAAAATTACTGTCATGTGCATATGCTTTCGGTCTGATGTGTTTAGTCAATAATTTTGTAATATGTTAATTATCAATTACAGAAAAGGTATGCATTACATAATAAACAAATGAAGCAATCATGGTTCCTATACATCCAGTTATACTAATTTATTGTTCACTGCACAAAACAGCAGTCTACTCCTGTTAATTTAAAGTCGTTTTTGTTTGATTTATTTTAATCATCCAGTAGTTCAAATTAAGCAATTTTAATAAAATAACTACACACAGCATGAGTTCAATTTATGTTAACCAACTTTGAATTAAAAGGAATAAACTAGCTATATCACATAACTCTTTGGTTATGCACTAATTGAATAATACACTTACATAACTTCTATACATTTTGATATTGTAAAACAGTATTCGAAATTACATTGACATTAAGAATATAATTCAGAGTGTCAAATGACAATGAACATGAGACTGGTACCACCACAGCACTGCCCACTGCAATAGGCAGAGAGAATTCAACTACCGTTAAAATATCTTATTTCACAATATTAAAATATTTAAATAATACTTCTTTTGAGTTCAGGATGTTACGAGACATTAAACAGCTCCTGCCGTCTCTATGCTCATGCAGCGTGGGAGCCATTTAATGCCTCATATTCTCCTAAACTTCAACATATATTGCATAATTATTTTACCGTATGTTGATTAGGCCCTGCATGAAATATGCTGGTAAGGTTTGTCATTTTAGCTTAATAGCCAGGGCCATTTAGTCAGACAAAAGCCAGTTTTGATAATCATTCAGAAGGACTAAAGTTAGAAGATAGTCTGGTCTTAGGCTGAGCAACTTAAAAGAATTCAAGTGACGAAGGGCTGTGCAAAAGATTACGTTTGGACATGCAGCAGTCTAACCATAAACTGGATCATTTGTTAACAAAAGACCAGAGAATCCTCAATTCTTCCACATAGATTATCATTTCTATTTCTATGAAGCATATCAACCCCATAAATTGAACATAGCAGAATCACAAATGAATTACTTATAGGATTACAGAGGATATACATTACTGAAACAGGCCATTGGCCCAATCAGTCCATGGCGACGTGTATGCTTGACTGGCGTCTCCTCCCATCTTTCCTCATCTAACTCTATCATCATAACCCTTTATTTCCTTCTCCCGTATGTGCTTGTCTAGCCTCTTTTCAAATGTATCTATATTCACGTCAAACACTCACTGTGGTAGCAGGTTCCACATTCCCACCACTCTCTGGGTAAAAATGTTTCTTTTCGAATTCCCTATTGGATTTCTTGGTGACTATCTTATATTGATGGCCTTTTGTTATAGAATCATAGAACGTTTATGGCACATCGTGTCTGCGCCAGTCGAAAAATGTTCCACCCACTCTAATCCTACCTTCTAGCATTTGGCCCTGCAGATTACAGCACTTGAGGTGCATATCCAAACTTCTTTTGAATGGGTTGAGGGTTTCTGCCTCAACAATCCTTTCAGGCAGTGAGTTCCAGACCCCCACCACCCTCTGTGTGAAAAAATCTTTCCTCATCTCCCCTCTAATCTTTCTACCAGTCACTTTAAATCTATGCCCCAAAACCAGATGGGCTGTGGGGGGGCCCTCCTGATCAGACACCCTGTGTCCCACGGAAGGCTGCCCTCAAAGTCCCAACCACCCCAACGCACAACAATTCCCCCGTCCCCCTAACCGACCCCCCTTGCCTCACCAGGGCTAGGCCGGTTGTCCCCGGCGATGCCCTAAAAACGTACCTGTCTTCTGGATACGTCTTTCACCTTGCTTGAGATGGCTGGGTGTAGTCCCAGCAGTGGCCACCACTCCCAGTGGTGATTGGCTGGCAGCTCTGTTAGGCAGGAGTTCCTGCCTC
Organism: Heterodontus francisci; assembly: GCF_036365525.1. Classification (NCBI taxonomy): domain Eukaryota; kingdom Metazoa; phylum Chordata; class Chondrichthyes; order Heterodontiformes; family Heterodontidae; genus Heterodontus; species Heterodontus francisci. The sequence continues at coordinate 26,399,700 of NC_090378.1, read as the reverse complement.
CAGGAGATGGAATCCGCCCAAGACCAATTAAGGGCCTGGGGAGCGAAAAATCCCAGCCTGGCTCCCCAGGCCCGGTGGAGGCGGGCTCACCACCAACATTTTGGCCAGCGGGCGGGACCTCCCGCCCAACAAAGAATTCCGGCCCATATTCTCTGACCCTCTTCATTATTCTATTATGTGGTACCTTATCGAAGGTCTTTTGAAAATCTAGATAAATTAATCTCCTGCATTACCCTTGTCACCTTTCTCTGTTACCACTTCAAAAAATTCATCAAGGATGATCAAGCAAGACTTTCCCTTTTGAAATCCACACTGACTGTTCATTATTATACATTTGGCTTCCAGGAGTTGTATTCTCACCTTTAGTAGGGATTCCATTATTTTTCCTACACTGATGTTAAGCTGACTAGTCTCTAGTTTCCTGGACACGTTCTGTCTCCCTTCTTAAATATAGGGATAACGTTAGCTATCTGCCAGTCTTCTGGCACTGCAACTTTCTCTAACAAATTATTCAAAATGTGTAGGAACCTCTTCCCTAGACTCTTTTTAAAATGCATGTATATAATCCATGTGGACCAAGGGTTGTATCCTCTTTAGGTTTGATTAGTTTATTTAATATTTCACCTCTTTTCATCTTAAATGCAGTTATCTCATTTCTAATTTCAACATCCAAAATCACGTCCACCTTTCCTGTTGCCCTGGTAAATACTGAAGCAAAGTAATTATTTAATAATTCTGCCCTCTTCTATATGTTGCCTGTGATATTATCCTATCAATCCCAAGTGGCTTTCCTTTTTTCTCTGCCTGTAAAATATTTTACTATTTTGTTTTAAGTTCCTTGATAATTTAATTTCATAGCTCCTCTTTGCCCTCCTAATTGTTATTTTTTTGACATTTCTTCTAATCTCTTTGTATTCTCCCTTGTCATGCTGTCCCCTGCTGTCCATGTACTTAGCATATGCCGTCAATTTTTCCCTTATGTCTTTATTCATCCACGGTGTCTCATTTGTGCTTAGTTTGTTCCGTTTTACTTTCCCAAGTTCAATTCTCAGCCCCTCGAAATCGGCTTTTCTGCAGTCCATTACTCTGGTCTTGGACATGTTTATGTCCTTCTCAGTTATTAACTTAATGCCTATAATATTATGGTCACTATTGCCCAGATGTTTCTCTACTTTTATTTCTTTATCTGCTCTGGTTCATTCCCCGTTACTAGATCCAGTAGCAAATCTTCTCTTATTGCCTTCTTCCATACTAGGTTAGAAAAGAATCCTGTACACATTGTAGGAACTCCATTCCCTTATTCCATTTACCTGCTTCTTCTAGCCAATTAATTTTCCAAATTTCTTCATCCACCTCCCTTCCACTATTAGGTGATCTGTAGACTACCACTTTCATTATCTTTTATCTCTTTCCATGTAGATTTGACTTCTGTCATTTAGATAGCCATGTCACTTTTTCTGCTGCCATCCGGCCAGAATTTTATCCTCCCTCAAAGAGCAGGAAGGTGGCGGGGGTTGGGGGGGGCGGTGGTGGCTGGAGATGCGGGGTGTAAAATGGAGCGAGAGGCTCGGGGGTCCTTCCCAACCCGCTCCCACCTTCACTGTCAATTTATGCAGGGCGGTGGTGGCGAAAAACGGCCCACTTGCCCCAGGCCAATCAAGGCCCTTAAGTGGCCACTTAAGGGTCTCCGCCCGCTGCCATGGGGATTTTGCCCATGGTTGGTCGGGCGGCCCAGGCCTAAGAGAAGCCGCCTGACAAAAGCAGGCGGCTCTCTGACTGCCTGGGGTTGGGGAGGAGAGGGTCCTCAATATCAGGCACCCTGTGCCCGATGGAGGGCCGCCCCCACTGCTCCAACCACCCCCAATGCCCAACACGCCGCCCATTCCCCCAATCAACCACCGTCACCTCGCCGGGGCCCAACCGATCACCCCCGGCGAGGCACAAAAAACTTAACTTCGTTCTCTGGGTCACCGACATCTTCGTCCTGATGGCTGGGTTGCAGTCCCAGCAGTGGCCACCGCTCCCAATGGCGCTGCTGGGACTAAGAGGTGCGGCCCACTGATTGGTCAACAGCTCCATTAGGCAGGACTTTCTGCCTCAAGTAGGTGGAGATCCCACCTCAGACCAATTGAAGGCTGGGGAACTACAAAATGCGTATCGGATCCCCAGGCCAGGCGGAGGCGGGTTTGCCACCAACTTTTCAGTCGGTGGATGGCTCTTGAAAAATCCCTGCCATTACAGGTACTCCGCCTCCCCTTTTTCCCTCTCTATCTTTTCTAAAAAGGTTATACCCTGCAATGTTTAATTCCCAGTCATGATTTTTCCCTGACTCAGTAATCCCTGCTATTTCTGGTTCCTCACAACATATTATTTCCTCCAGTTCCCCTGTTTTATTACAGACTGCATGCATTGCTGCATTTTTAATGGCAATTCTCACTTTATTTTTAACGATCTTTTTACACTCCCATTCCATCATTTTATTTATCCCCTGGTCATCTAAGTCCTCACTTAGTTTAATCTTTCCTATGTTCTCCTTTCCTGTTTCATTTATATTTAGGCTTGTTTCACTTCTTGTAGATCCCTCCCCACCATCTTACTTCCTTGTTTAAAGCCTTTGCCACCTCTCTTCTTACCTTTCTGTTCGTACCTGGGTCCCATCCCAGTTCAGGTTGAGTTCACCCCATTGGTGCTGCTCCTTCCTGTCTCAGTACTGGTGCCAGTGTCCCATGAAAAGAAACCCCTCTTTCCTATAATAGCTCTTTTGCCATGTGGTAATTCTCCTGATCTATCTGCTCCAATGCTTTTAAATTTAGCTCCTAACTCCTGATATTACCTTAGCAGGAACTCCTCCCTGTTCCTATCCATGTCATTTGTTTCAACATGGACAATTGGATTATCCCCCTCCCTTTCCAAATTTCTCTCCAGCCACCACAAGATATCATTTACCTTGGTACCTGTGGTACCTGGTAGGCAGCATACCCTTCAAGACTCTCATTCATGGCTGCAGAGGACACCATTTATCCCCCTAAGTATAGAATGCCCCATCACTATCACATTTCTATACTGCTCTTCCCACCATTAGACAACCTTCTGAGCCACACTGCCTTGGTCTGCATTGTGGCTGCCCACCCCTCAGTCTTTCTCCTTGTCCTCACAGGTAGCCGGTACATCGTTCCAGTTGGGCAGGACCAGTGTCTGAGGAACCTCTTTCTCACCCTCTCCTAAGTCCCCACCCTGCTCCCTAACAGTCACACTCTCCTTTTCCTGAACCTGTGCTCGCCTCTGAAAGAGGGAGGCGGTGGCGTAGTGGTATTGTCACTGGACTAGTAACCCAGAGACCCAGGGTATTGCTCTGGGGACATAGGTTCGAATCTCACCACAGCAGAAGGTGGAATTTGAATTCAATTAATAAATCTGGAATTAAAAAGCTAGTCTAATGATGACCATGAAACCATTGTCGATTGTTGTAAAAACCCATCTGGTTCACTAATGTCCTTTAGGGAAGGAAATCTGCTGTCCTTACCTGGTCTGGACTACATATGACTCCAGACCCACAGCACTGTGGTTGACTCTTACATGCCCTCTGAAATGGCCTAGCAAGCCCTCAGTCAAGGGCAATTAGGGAAGGGCAATAAATGCTGGCTTGGCCAGGGCCACCCACATCTCATGAACGAACAAATAAAAAAAAAAGTGACTGTGTTTTGGATAAATATATCCATATACTCCTTTATGTTTTGGAGTGTCTCTAACTCATATTCCAGATCAATCACTCTGAGCCAGGGCAGAGATATTTCCTGCAGGTGTGGGAATCTTGCTGCCTGTAGACTTCCACAAACTACCGTGCCAACACACAGCCTGCCATGCCATCGCTAGTCTTTTTTATTTATTTGCTTAAAGATAGCCTGAATATATTTAATTCGTTTTTTAAACAATTATTTATATACACATTAATTAGTTTATCTAGTTAAGTTATTAATTTAATAAAGTAATGGATGTATTAACCCCAGCTCTTAGTTTTAACAACTGGTCTAGCTTGTTGGGAGGGCCTGCCGACATGTGGTGAGATCACCTAGTGTTACAACCAGGTGAGAAAAGGGTTTAGGGTTCCCTTTCAGCCTCCACCAGGTCTTACAGTAACAGGGTTTAATTTTAAACACATCGTGTTTTTAGCTCCCCCTTGGTGAATCCTTGTTCACTGCTTTCCAATTATAAGGGGCAAATAAACCAGCACAAACAGGCTTTCTTAGGTTTAAAGAAGAAAAGTTGAAATTTATTAAACTTAAACTTAAACTCTCTTTTGGTTCATGCCTACAGATACACGACGTGCCCACGCTAGCATGCATAAGCGATACACACATGCAAATAGAGACAGAAAGGAGCAGAAGAAAAATCAAGTGGAAAGGTTTGAGCCAATATCTGAAGAGTTGTTGTTACGGTTCTTCGAGCTCACTGTAGAATCCTTGATTGTAAGTAAAACTTGCTTTTCGTTGGGGCCCAGTATCCTTCTTAACTTTGTTCGATGTAGGAGACTTTTCTCTCTTGGGGTTCATGTGACTTCAGTGGATTCAGAGGCTTATGAGAAAGAGATGGGAGTAGACAGGAGAGAGATCTTCTCAGTCTAGGAGCAAACAGACTTTCTTCCCAAACTGTTTGTACAAATTTAAAAAACTCAGGTTGCCTGCAGGTTAGTTATGTGAGTAGCTGTTTGACCATGTCCGTTTGTGTATTCGGCCATCTTAGCAGTCAGCCTGGAATGCGAGCTCCCCCACCTTCCACGTCTGGTGATCAAAAGTCCATTGTGGGTTGAATGTGTCAGGGAATGGCTGCTTTGTCCTTCCAAACACTGTCTGTTAATATGCAAATGTCTTTTCCAGCCATGGCTGATCTGTTCAACAAGACCACTCCTGACTCCAGTAACAGTTTAAAATCAATGTTCATGGCAAATTTAATGTGCCTCATTCTTGGCAGGTGGGGGCCTAACATGACACCAGTGAAACCTGCCAGCTTCCCAGCAGGGTCCGGAGTGGGGGAGGTGGACTCCTTTATGAGCACTCCATAGCCCACGGAGGGGCCCCCTGGTGCCAATTGCCGAAGCCTACCTGCCTGGACCCAGTGGTTCCCAACCCAACCTACCTGCCTTTGAGGGCACCCAGCCATTGAGGCACCCTCTCCCTGGGTCTGTAACCTCAGCAGGGGCCACCACTAGCAGGGGATAGGCCACCGTCCTTAATTGGATGGTGACCCCGGCGATATCTTCTTAATTGACAGCCATTTGCAATATGCTGCCCAGGTCCCGCCACCTGTCGAAGCAGGGTTGCCTCCTGCTTTCAGCCCTGGCGGTGGGACTTCCCCATTAACATCAAAATTCAGGGCCATGTCTCATCAGACAGACCTCAGTACCTGCCCAATTTTTTTTATTCATTCATGGCTTGTGGGCATTGCTGGCTAGGCCACCATTTATTGCCCATCCCTAATTGCCCTTAAGAAGGTGGTGGTTGAGCTGCCTTCTTGAACCACAGCAGTCTTTGGGTACGATTAGGAAGGGAGTTCCAGGATTTTGACCCAGCGACAGTGAAGTAACAGCGATATAGTTCCAAGTCAAGATGGTGTGTGGTTCGAAGGGGAACTTGCAGATGGTGGTGTTCCTATGCATCTGCTGCCCTTGTCCTTCTAGGCGATGGAAGTTTGGAAAGTGCTGTTAAAGGAACCTTGGTGTGTTGCTGCAATGCGTCTTGTAGATGGTACACACTGCTGCCACTGTGCGTCGGTGGTGGAGGGAGTGAATGTTGAGGGTGGTGGATAGGGTGCCAATCAAACAAGTTGCTTTGTCCTGGATGGTGTCGAGCTTCTTGAGTGTTGTTGGAGCTGCACCAATTCAGGCAAGTGGAGAGTATTACATCACACTCCTGACTTGTGCCTTGTAGATGGTGGACAAGCATTGGGGAGATAGGAGGGGAGTTACGCACTGCAAAATTCCCAGCCTCTGACTGCTCATAGCCACAGCATTTATGTGGCTGGTCCAGTTCAGTTTCTGATCAATGGTGACCCCCCAGGATGTTGATAGTGGGGGATTCAGCAATGGTAATGCCATTGAACATGAAGAGGAGATGGTTAGATTCTCTCTTGTTTGAGATGGTCATTGCTTGGCACTTGCGTGGCATGTGTGCCACGGATCAGCCCAAGCCTGGATGTTGTCCCGGTCTTGCTGCATATGGGTATGGGCTGCTTCAGTATCTGAGGAGCCACGAATGGGGCTGAATGGCCTCCCCCTATTCCTAATTCGTATGTTCATAAGTAATTAAAGGAGCCCCGGGTTCATGAGCTTGTGAGCTGAAAGAGGTTAGAGAGGAAAGGCAAGGCCATGGAGGGAGTTGAAAACAAGGATGAGAATTTTTAAATTAAGGCATTGCCAGACCAGGAGACAATGTAGGGCAGTGAGCACAAGGGTGATGGATGGACAGGATTTGGTGAGAGTTAGGATATGGGTAACAAAGTTTTCAATAAGCTCAAATTTTTATATAGGGCGGAAAGTCGGAGGCCAGCCAGGAGACCATTGGAATAGGCATGTCTAGAACTAACAAAAGCATGGATGAGAGTTGCAGTAGCAAAGTTTTTTTTCATTCTTTTCATGGGATGTGTGCGTTGCTGGCAAGGCCAGCATTTGTTACCCATCCCTAATTGCCCTAGACAGCTGGGTGGGCTGCTAGGCCATTTCAGAGGGCAGTTAAAAGTCAACCACATTGCCGTGAGTCTGGAGTTACGTGCAGGCCAGATCAGGTAAGGACGGCAGATTTGCTTCCCTAAAGGATATTAGTGAACCAGGTGGGTTTTTATGACAATGAATGATAGCTTCATGGCATCATTACTGAGACTAGCTTCAATTCCAGACTTTTTATTAATTATTTGAATTTAAATTCCACCATCTGTCGTGGTGGAATTTGGACCCGTGACCCCATGGGATCAGCCCGGGCCTCTGGATTACTGTTCAGTGACATCACCACTACATTACCATCTCCCCTTATAAATGAGCTGAAGTGGGGCAGAGTCGGACGATGTTACAGATGTGGAAGTAGGTGATAATGGTGATGATGCAGTTATGTGGTCGGAAGCTTTTCTCGGCATTGAATACAAAACCCAAATGGTAAATGGTCCTGTTTAGCTTCAGACAGTTACAAGAGAGAGGGATGAAGTCGGTGGCTAGGAAACGGAGTTTGTGGCAAGGTCCAAAGTCAATGGCTTCAGTCCTCTCAATATTTAATAGGAAGAAATATCGTCTCATCCAATACCGGATGTCAGACAAGTCGTCTGAAAATTCAAAGACAGTGAGAGAACCCAACTGCAGTTTTATTTACTGGTACTTTTTAACACTCCCAGTAATTTGTTGAAAAATACATTGGGCTGGATTTCACCAGAAAGTAGGGTCCTGCCATCGGGAATGAAAGCAGGTCCCGAGCCTGCGCGGGCGGGACCCTAAGGGCAATTTTACCGCCAGAGGCCAATTAAGAGTCTGGCACTGGAACCGCCATCCAATTAAGGATGGTGGCCTGCCTCTCAGAGCTTCCGGCCCAATCTGAGGGTCAGAAGTTCGGCAGCACCAATGATAGAGGTGGCTGCTCCTGAGGCTGCAAGGAGGAGAGCGCACCTCCGTGTTGAGACGCCCTTGAAGGGCAGGTTGAAGATATTTCCTAATGTGCCTGGGCTATGCAAGAAGGCCACGGCAATTGGAGGCAGCGGCATCAGAACCGTGGAGGCGGTCATTGCCACCAGGGGGCCCCTCCATGGGCCATGGAATGCCAAGAAAGGAAGGTACACCCTGGGAATGCACCGGGATGCTGCCACGGTTTACCTGGCCACCGCCCCACATGGCAGGGGCCCATCCCAACACTAGTAAAATATCGGCAGGGGCAGAAAGTGGCTGGCAATTGGCCACCTAATTGAATTAATTGGCTGCCCACGTGCAATTGTCATTCCCGTTTTGGGAACATCCCGTGGCAGCAGGGTGACACCGGGCTTCCCTCCCAACTCCTTCCGCCACGATCTTTCCAACCTTCCCACCTCTCACCCCATCTCCAAAGGGCCAGTAAATTCCGGCCATGGTCTTGAACATTTGAATTTGCCTATCCAAATTATATATGGTTCAATATAGTTTTTAATATTTTATTATTTACCTACACTTGATACATTATTTTTCTGGTGCTGCTATATATATTCTCTGTATTGTCTTAGGGTATAGTTGAATGTGTATATGTCATAAAGTGCTGTTTATTTCTTGCATAGTGTGATGTCTCTTTATTTCATTGTGTTGTCCAGCGTGATATCTATTTGCTTCATTGCATTGCACAATGTGATATCAATTTGTTTCACTGTTGAATAGTGTGATGTCTAATTGTTTCATTGCATTGTACAGTGTGATGTCTATTTGTTTTAATGTGTTGTACAGTGTGATATCTAACTGTTTCAGTGTGTTATACAGTGTAATATCTATTCAATCTATTGTGTTGTGGTGTGATATCTAGTTGTTTTAATGTGTTGTACAGTGTGATATCTATTTGTTTCATTGTGTTGTACAGTGTGATATCTAACTGGTTTAATGTGTTGTACAGTGTGATATCTATTTGTTTCATTGTATTGTACAGTGTGATATCTAACTGTTTTAATGTGTTGTACAGTGTGATATCTATTTGTTTCATTGTGTTGTACAGTGTGATATCTAACTGTTTTAATGTGTTGTACAGTGTGATATCAGTTTGTTTCATTGTTTGTACAGTGTGATATTTGTTTCAAAAACAAGAAATGCTGGAATCACTCAGCAGGTCTGGCAGCATCTGTGGAAAGAGAAGCAGAGTTAACGTTTCGGGTTAGTGACCCTTCATCGGAACTGACAAATATTAGAAAAGTCACAGATTATAAACTGTGACTTTTCTAATATTTGTCAGTTCCGAAGAAGGGTCACTAACCCGAAACGTTAACTCTGCTTCTCTTTCCACAGATGCTGCCAGACCTGCTGAGTGATTCCAGCATTTCTTGTTTTTGTTTCAGATTTCCAGCATCCGCAGTATTTTGCTTTTATTTTAGTGATATTTGTTTCATTGTGTTGTACAGTGTGATATCTATTTGTTTTGATATGTTGTACAGTGTGATATCTATTTGTTTTAATGTGTTGTACAGTGTGATATCTATTTGTTTCATTGTTTGTACAGTGTGATATTTGTTTCATTGTGTTGTACAGTGTGATATCTGTTTGTTTTAATGTGTTGTACAGTGTGATATCTATTTGTTTCATTGTTTGTACAGTGTGATATTTGTTTCATTGTGTTGTACAGTGTGATATCTATTTGTTTCATTGTGTTGTACAGTGTGATATCTATTTGTTTTGATGTGTTGTACAGTGTGATAACTATTTGTTTCATTGTATTGTACAGTGTAATATCTAACTGTTTTAATGTGTTGTACAGTGTGATATCTGTTTGTTTTAATGTGTTGTACAGTGTGATAACTATTTGTTTCATTGTATTGTACAGTGTAATATCTAACTGGTTTAATGTATTGTACAGTGTAATATCTAACTGTTTTAATGTGTTGTACAGTGTGATATCTATTTGTTTCATTGTGTTGTACAGTGTGATATCTAACTGTTTTAATGTGTTGTACAGTGTGATATCAGTTTGTTTCATTGTTTGTACAGTGTGATATTTGTTTCATTGTGTTGTACAGTGTGATATCTATTTGTTTCATTGTGTTGTACAGTGTGATATCGATTTGTTTTGGTGTTGTACAGTGTGATATCTATTTGTTTCATTGTGTTGTACAGTGTGATATCTGTTTGTTTTAATGTGTTGTACAGTATGATAACTATTTGTTTCATTGTATTGTACAGTGTAATATCTAACTGTTTTAATGTGTTGTACAGTGTGATATCTATTTGTTTCATTGTGTTGTACAGTGTGATATCTAACTGTTTTAATGTGTTGTACAGTCTCTTTTTTTAATATGTTGTACAGTGTGATATCTATTTGTGTTAATGTGTTTTGTATATTGTGATGTCTATTTTCTGTATTGTGTTGCTCATTGTGATATCTATTTTCTAGCGGTTAACATAAAGTAAAAGGATAGATAAGGAATTGCCTGAGCCCATTTGAGACAAATAAGGAAATATTCTTGTGGAGGCTTCGGGCATGACTGAGGTATTGAATGAGTACATTGCTATGTCTTCACAAAGAAGAGTATAAAGTTAATGTTGCAATAGAGGACAGGGTGTAGAGGTACTGGAAAGGATAAAATAGACAGAAATGCGGAGCTGAATAGTTTGGCACCACTCAAAGCTAAGAAGTCACCTAGTTCACATGGAATGAATCTTAGGTTGCTGATGGAAGCTGGTGTGGAGATAGCAGAAGTTCTCTCGCAATCTTTCAATCTCCTTGGATATGGGAGCAGTCCCAAAGGACTGAAGGGTTACAAATGTTACACCTCTATTCAGAAAAGAGAGGGATAAACCTGGTAATGACAGGTCAATCAGTCTAATGTCAGTGGTGGCTAAACTACTGGAGACCATTGTCAAGCACAAAATTAATCCTCATTTGGAGAAGCATGGGCTAATAAGGGACAGTCAGAAGAAAATTGGAAAGGCAAACACGTCTGAGGAATATAATTGAGTTCTTCAATGATGTAGCAGAGAAGATTGATCAAGGGAGTGCAGCAGATGCTAAAATATATGGGCTTTCAAAATACATATGATAAAGTATCACAAAATGTACTTATTCGGGAAATAGAAGCATGTGGGATTAAAGGGATGGTGGTGACTTGAGCACAGAATTCGCTAAGGGATAGATGCCAGAGATTAATAGTGAGCAGATGTTTTTCTGACTGGAAGTTAGTAAGGTTTCCCCAGGGATCGGTGTAAGGACCATAACTTTTCTTGTTTTACATAAAAATGACTTGCATTTGGGAGTACAATTTTGAATTTTGCAGATGATCTCAAAAAAGGGCAAGACTGGGTATTAAATATTCTTGGTTGCAAGGTGTTCAGGAAAGATGGGGAAGGAAAGAAAGGAGGAGGAGTGGCAGTATTGATTGTGGAGAATATTACAGTGCTGAAGAGAGAGCATGTCTTGGAAGGGCTAAGGACAGAAACTATCAGAGATTTTAAAAAGTAGAGATGCCATTACGTTACTGAGTATATTCTATAGGCCACCAAGTAGTGAGAAAGATATAGATCTATGTTATCCTGAATTCTACAACTTTCTTTATCACCATCTAATACGTTGCCGAGTGTCATATCATCTGAAAACTTAATACTATTCTCTATAGCTGAGTATGGTAGCACAGCAGTTAAGTTACTGGACTCATAATATGAGAAGTGAATTCAAAGGCCATCATAGCAGCTGGGAAATTTAATTCAATTAATAAATCTGGAATCAAAAGCTAGTATCAGTGACCATGGTAACTATACCTTGTATTTATATAGTGCCTTTAACGTAATAAAATGCCCCAATCTGCTTTACAAGAGTATTATAAATCAAAATTTTACACTGAGCCACATAAAGTGATAGTAAGAGAGTGGGCCAAAAGCTTGGTCAAAGAGGAGGAATGAGGAAATAAAGGTAGAGAGGTTTAGGGACGGAATTCCAGAGCTTAGGGTCTTGGCAGCTGAAGGCATGACCACAAATGGTGAAGCTATTAAAATCAGGTGCTCAAGAGGCCAGAATTAGAGGAATGCAGATATCACAGAGGCTTATTGGGTTGGAGATTACAGGGATAGTGAAGGGCGAGGCCAGGGAGGGATTTGAAATCAAGAATGAGAATTTTAAAATTGAGGTGTTGCTGAATCAGAAGCCAATGTCGGTTAGCAAGCACAGGAGTGGTGGGTGAACATGACCTGGTGCGAGAAAGGACATGGAAAGCAGAGTTGTGGATATTCTCAAGTTTACATAGGGTAGAATGAAGGAAGCAGGTCAGCAGTGTGTTGAAATAGTCAAGTCTAAGAGGTAGCAAAGGCATGATGAGGGTTTCAGCAGCAAATGGGCTGAGGCAGGGGCAGAGTCGGGCAATGTTACGGAGGTGGAACTAGGTGGTCTTGGTGATGGGGCAGATATGTGTTCGGAAGCTCATCTCAGGGCCAAATATGCTCCAAGGTTACGAACCGTACAGTTCAACCTCAGATAGTTGCCAGGGAAAGGGATGGAGTCAATGGCCAGGGAATGGAGTTTGTGGCATATTATCATAAAAACCCATCTGCTTCACCAATGTCCTTTGGAGAAGGAGATATGCCATCCTTACCCATCCTGACCTACATGTGACTCCAGACCCACAGTAATGTGATTGTCTCTTACCTGCCCTCTGAATGAAACAAGCCACTCAGTTATATTCAAGAAGGCAGCTTATTACCACTTCCTCAAGGGCAATTAGGGATGGCCAATAAATGCTGACCTGGCTCACATCCCTTAATGAATAAAAAAGAACACCCGCTTCTATGTTGTTTATAAAAAAATAAAAAGAATAATGGACCCAATACTGACCATTGGGGAACACCACTGCAAACCTCCCCACCCAAAAAACATCCATCCACCAGTAACCTCTGCTTGCTGCCACTGAACCAATTCCATATTCATACAGCCACATTCCTTTAATTCCATGGGCTTCCATGTTGTTAACAAGTCTCTAGTGTGGCACTTTGTCAAGTGCCTTCCAAAAGCACAAGTTCTACTGCACTGCCTTGATCGGCATTTTTTGTTACCTCAAAGAACTCAAACAAGTTAGTCAGACACAATTTGTCTTTAATAAATCTTTGCTGGCTCCTCTTTATTAACCTATGCCATTATAAATGAAAGGCATATTGTGATATCTATTTGGTCCATTGTGTTGTATAATGTGATGTCTATTTCCTCTTGTTGTACAGTTTAATGTTGTCTTCTGGATTTGTAGTTAGTGATAGCCTTTTGGTAAGATTGCTGTAAGCATGAATTATCCCCTGGTTCGTATGCACTCAGTCCATGGTCTGGTTTAGTGTTACTGTGAAAACCACCTAGGATCCTTTGAAAGACTGAATTAGCTGCAGAAATATGAGATCTGTTCAGCATGTGCTATTATGGAGATGTTTTATAGTCTGTCCCAACAGCACAAAGAAACCTCTGACTACAAAACCCACAATTATGGTTCTTTTAGCCATTTTCTTTTATTCAATACATCGAGTATTGATTGGGACAAAACATATATATATATATATAAGAGAATCCATTTTCAAATTTTATTAATTGAATAAAATTATATAAATATCTGCACTTAATATTTACAGAATCATAGAATGGTTACAGCACAGAAGGAGGCCATTCGGCCCACCATGTCCATGCTGGCTCTCTGCAAGAACATCTCACCTAGTCCCACTTCCGGGCCTTTTCCCCGTAGTCCTGCAGAATTGTTTCTCTTCAGATGTTTGTTTCTCAAACTATAATTTTGAACTAAGAGACAATGGCCGGGATTTTATCCGCCCCACGGCGACAGGCTGCGAGTTGGGGGTTGGGGGGGGGAGGTGGGTGGTGGCGGCTGGGCCAGTATAATGATGGGGAGCTGTGTCAGGACGGCTCACCGATGTGGTCCCGCCAAAGGAGAAGTTTCCCGATGGCAGGCTGAGTGCTGGAATAGCTGCCCACTGAATGGAGGTCGGCAGCCAATTTGTACGATTTAAGGCCCATTTAAGGGCCCTTTCCCCAGGCCGCTGGCTGTTTGCCGCCCCTGCCCTGTGGGGAAAGCGCCAGCTGCATGGAGGCAGCCTCCTAGCGGCTTCCAGGGTTGGAGAGGGGGAACAGGCTGTATGGAAGAAAGAGGGCACTGTGGACAGTAAAGACAGCCCCTGTGACTCTAACGATTTCCCCAGAGGTGTTTGCCCTCTGACACTGGGACCCATAATTTTTTGAATTTTTGTTGCTTACTTGCTGTAGGCCTGAGGTCTCCAACCTGCCTCAGCAGCGACCACCTTTCCCTCTGATTGGGCAAGCAGCTTGGCAGGCTTGCCCGCCATCCTTACTTGGTCACCTCCCCTGCCTGCTGGCTCTTGGTTGCCATCTCCTGGGAATATAATGGGGGAAGTCCAGCCTCCTGCCCAAGCATGCTGCATGGCCACCTGAAAAACCCCGCGATGTCTGGATCTCCCCCGCTTCGAAGATTCCACCCAATTTTACAGAAACTATTTTGGAAAATGTTATATCCATAAAAGCATTGACATAATTATTGCATTTTAAAAATAATAGTTTAACTGCATTAAAATTTGTTTTGATCAAGTTAATAAAATAGTGACTGCTGTAGTATGATGAAACATATTGATGTTGCATTTTATCCATATACTGATAATCTATCTGCAGAATCGAGTTGAAATGATGATCGTTAACAATTCAAAACCTTATCCCATAAGGTGTCAGTTCTGGACATTTCTAAATCACCCAATGTGAATGTTGAAGGGAGCTCTGCATCATGTAATGGGAAGATCATCAGTCAGAATCGCACTGCTTCTAGAATGAGCAGTCTGTGGCAGAGCCCTGGAAATGTGTGTGAGGAGATTCAAATCAGAACAAATTAATTCACCAGTATCAGTGACTTATGTTGCATGAATTGTCTGTAGAAGGGACAATATTTTGCACTTACAGTCCTCCATAACTTCACAGAGAATCAGTGCTGACAGCAGCACCTGACATTTTAACACACTTTGTTAAAATTTAAATTACCACCCTTAATTCACAGAGGACTGGAAAAAAATGGTCTTCAGTTAGAAAGCATGTGTCAGTCTCTGGAACTCAAGCAATTAAAATTCTATCCATGCTGCATGCTGCATGAGGAGGCTGCCACGATCTTTAACGCTTTCATTGTGCACGGTAATTCAGTAGAGCGCTCAGTGATTCATTTAGGGGATATTTTCCTCTGGTCATTAATTTTAATGATGAAATAGAGGTGAGTAAAAACAACAGCAAAATACTGTGGATACTGAAATCTGAAATTTAAAAAAAACACGGAAACACTCAACAGGCCAGGCAACATCCATGGAGAAAGTTGACGTTTCAGATTGACAGCCTTCCATCAGAAAACAGATAATTGGCCTGAAATGTTAACTCTGTTTCTTTCTCTACTCCTACTGAATGTTTACAGCATTTTCAGTTTTTTTAAAATTTGAGTTGAAACAAGGTAAGGAAGTAATAATGTGCTTTCTGTGTATCTAACACCTGCTCTTTTCCAAAATAATGGGAAACAGAAACTTGCTATGGCTTTTCTTGAGAAAGTCATACAGAATTGTGCAGACTCACACTATATGCAAAGTGAGACCTGAAGTTACATTCAGACTTGATGTTAGGTACATGAAAGAAGGGCAATATCCGAGAACTAGAACTTATGTGAAAGAATGAGAGAAAGAAATCTTGTGTTATTTTACAAACAAAATAATTTAACTGGAATTTTTCAGCTAACATGCTGTACAACATTCATATGCTCAAAGCATCACAAAAATTCAATTAAAGCTTGAATGAAATTTATAAATGAACTAATTGCTCTAAATATGTCACATTAATGGTAAAATGCAGTTCTGTGATCCGGCAAAGGCTTAATTACATCAAATAGGTTACAATTTCTAAACATTTCAAAACCATTATTTCTTATACATAAATACCAATCTAAAACTGTCAAACATTTTAGAAAGTGGTGTAGCTTAACATAGAGGATTTGTGAACTTATGCACTTTCATTATTTTCATGGAACAGAGTAGACAACTGGAAGCGTTCTACAAGGCTTCTCAAGGGACTAGAGGAGTTACAACTGTAGCAGCCTTGAACAGAGTCTATATCCTTTTTTATTGCTTTTTTCTGATTTTAACCATGTCCCGTGGGGTTGCTGGATGAATTCAAAGTGAAGAGTCTATGATTTGCTATTAAGTACAGGTATTATATAACTAAAGTAGCATTGGCACCAAAGCTGCTCTATGGGATGACAACAGGGAGCCAGTCATAACATCATCTTTTGCTGTCAGACCATGAAAGCACAATCTAATCAAAGGCTACAAATAGAGAAAGGTGAAAGGTGTTGCTTTGGTGATCTGCACTTAGCTCAAAAAGAGTTTCCAGGAGTTTGATGGAACATGGACTGTCGGTCACTCAGCTATGAACTTCTTGATTCAGAAAAGAAAGACCTGTATTTATATAGCGCCATTCATGACTTTGCAGCATCCCAAAGTGCCTTACAGCCAGTGAAGTACCTTTGTACTCACTGTTGTAATGAAAGAAAGCTAAGAAAGCAGCAGAAGAAATAGCGCTTTATTGAAATGGACAATCTCAGCTGAGACTGGGCTGTGTTACCGTTCAGTATGATTTAGGAGCACTGACAGTCTCCAAAGTCTAGTTCAGCTCATGCCTGTTATACACAGGTCTCTCTTTGCATATAGTGTGAGTCTAACCATCACAACAGAGCAATGGAAAATGCCATCATGAAAGGTTGCATCAGGTAGACCAGCTGTGCTACAGGTTGGCACAGATGCTGTTATATTTGTCAAACCTTCAATTCAGGCACTTCTGGCACCACTGTGCAATAAAAGACCCAGCCTTGAAATTCCTAGTTGTTTGTCATTTCTCTGGGGAATCTGAGAGTCTCCTGCTGGAGTTACAGCAGGATACTGGCAAATCCCAGTTTCATTTTAGGGTCCTACACCGATTTTGCTATTTCAACCTTTGTTTAGAGTCATAGAGCTATACAGCACAGAAACAGGCCCTTTGGTCCATCGTGTCTGTTCTGGCGATCAAGAACCTATCTATTCTAATCCCATTTTCCAGCACTTGGCCGGTAGCCTTGTATGCAATGGCGTTTCAAATGCTCATCTAAATGCTTCTTAAATGTTGTGAGGGTTCCTGCCTCTATCACCCCTTCAGGCAGTGCATTCCAGATTCCAACCACCCCGTGAGTCAAAAGATTTTCCTCAAATCCGCTCTAAACCTCCTGCCCCTTACCTTGAATCTATGCCCCCTGGTTATTGACCCCTCCACTAGGGAAAAAGTTTCTTCCTATCTAACCTATCAATGCCCCTCATAATTTTGTATACCTCAATCAGGTCTCCCCTCAGCCTTCTCTGCTCTAAGGAAACCTATCTAGCCTATCCAGTCTCCCTTCATAGCTGAAATGCTCCAGCCCAGGCAACATCCTGGTGAATCTCCTCTGCACCCTCTCCAGTGCAATCACTTCCTTCCTATAGTGTGGTGCCCATAACTGTACACAGTACTCCAGTTGCTAGGCCATTTCAGAGGGCATTGAGTCAACCATCTAGCATGGGACTGGAATCATTGGAAGGCCAGCCTGGGTGGGGTGGAAAGTTCTCTTCCCAAAGGCAGTGGATTTTTATGACGATCCTGCAGCTTTCATGGTCATTTTTTTTTGCTGCTTCCAGACCACAAAATACCAAAATTTATTCAATTCAATTTCAATGATGGGATTTGAACTCATGACCACTGGGACTAGTACATTACCTCTAGTAATGGCCAGTGCAATGTTCTGAGTGATACACCTGAGGAATGTGACAATCATAAACACCAACACAGCTGGGAATGTGACTGTGTATAACCGGCATGAGCTGAATTAGACTTTGGAGACTATCAGTGCTCCTAAATCAGATCGAAACTGTAACACTGCCCAGACTCAGCTCAGATTGTCCATTTCGATAAAACACCATTGTTACAAACTGAAAATGATGGCTTTTATGGAAATCTTTACTTTCTCTGATGAGTCAGTGTACAGACAGACTGACTTTGATGGGAATATTAATCTTGGATTTCCTTTTCATGAATAATATTCCAAGTGGGTAGGCATGATGTTCTCTATTTTAGTGGAATCTTTGCACACAAGAATTACGCTCTCCACCAATGGGTTACCAATGATATAGTCGCCACTGACTATTTACCTACATGAGATTTTTTTTAAATCAGCAGATGTCTGACACACAGGGAAACACATCATCATATTGAAAAGTATCCAGCTGCTGAGAAATCTATACTTACCTGCAAGGTTTATGTTTTCCCAATATGGAGTGCACGTTCTCTATCCACAGGGATAATTCTTACTGAAGTTTAACCACACCGCTTCTCGGTAATGTTCTTTTGTTTTGTATGTAATACTATCAAATTGTGACCAGTATCCAACAATGACCTGAGTGATTTAACCCTCTGACCTTGGTCCAACTTCTCGCCCTGAAAATGTGGCCGAGGGAAGTTGTGGGGGTTTGTGGGGGGAGGGGGAGTGTAGTGGGGCAACGGAGAAGAGTGAACTTCTGTCCTACTACTCTATGACACGGTACATAGGTAAACCTACACACTGTGCTTACAGGGCCAGCTATGTAGTTATAAGCTTGCACTCATTAAAGATGATGCATCCTCCATATTAGTGGCTGCATTTTGGAACAAAAGAAAATCAACTCATATGTGGGTAGTAACAGCATGAGAGAGGGAGATTTTTTTTAACTGTAATTAGCATTTTGCTGGTAAGTTTTCTGTTCATTTATAAAACATTTCCCACTTATACAGAATTGCTGTGTTGATGAGTTAGACAAGGAAATCGCAGGCCTACACTCTCATTAAGGGAAATATAACTTACATTGCGAATGGCGGGGGGAGGGGATTGTTGTCTTGCCTTCATAAATATGCAGAAGAGGGACATAACAACTTAATAATGAACTCAAAGCATGAGTAAAGACCATTCAGCCCATTGAAGCTCATCCCTCGATGTAGTAAGTGAGATATTCAAGGATTAGCTTAGGATGCTGCAGCTGCTGTTACGACTGAAAGCAGAATGTGTCTGGTGAACCGACAATCTTATGAATTGCTGTGATTCCACAAGACCTCATAGGAACCCATAAAAGTATAAAATAATAGCGTCACAATTTCTATATTGTTGCTCTCTATTCAAATTCATACAAAAATCAACAACAGCAATTACTCCACAAAAATAATCACAGCCAGAACAATATCAGAAGCATCCTATTAAAGCATGCAGCTCCAATCATACATGCTCTTATTAAATATATACTTAAAGCTAAATGAGGGTTAGCATCATCCATTATTATACAGGTCACATCTGACTTTATCATGTCCTACAGCTTGATAGCTCCCAGAAAGCCTTTTAAGACTCCAGAGTGACTATGGCAGGTAGCTTTTAATGAACAGCATTACAAATGGGAACATCTGAAGCCGAGCATGCTGCAGAGAGAGGTTGGCCAGAAGACTCACTGTGGCACTGTAATTACTGAGCAGAGGGCCTGTGTCTCAACAGACTTCAAACAGAGGTGGCTGCCACCAGCAGGGCATATTTTTATAGTCCACGAAAAAAATGAAGATAGTCAAAGGAGAGAATATTTATTGCACAGTCAATATCAATGCCTCACCAAATTAATCATGAATTGATCATTGCTAAAGCTGCAGTTTTTAATGTGATTCAAGTCAACAGCCTTGTGTCACAAGCTACAAAGTAAGCAAGCAGGACATTTTCATGTTCAGCAAGCCTGGAAGTACAGCATTGAATGTCAATAAACCCCAGGTTTAGTCCTAGGATTAAAGAAAAACAGCAACATTTGACAAAATTAAGAATTAGCAAATTAGTTGCTATATTATGTCAGCTTTTTTACAACTACCAGAGACTGAAAAATTATTCATTAACTGATTTGCAAGAAACATGTGTTACTTACTAGGCTAGAAGGAACGTGCATTTATATAAAAGCAAAATACTGCAGAAGCTGGAAATCTGAAATAAAAACAGGAAGTGCTGGAAATACTCAGCAGGTCTGGCAGCATCTGTGAAGAGAGAAACAGAGTTAACGTTTCAGGTTGATGACCTTTCATTGCCAGAGCTGCTGAGTATTTCCAAAACTTTCTGTTTTTACTTGCATTTATATAGTGCCTTTCACAAACTCAACCCATCCCCAAAGTGCTTCACAGCCATTGAAGTACTTTTGAAGTGTACTCACTGTTTAAAGTGGAAACGTGGCAGCAGATTTGCATACAACAAATTCCCACAGGCACCAACAAAATAAATGACTAGATAATGCATTTGCGTGATGTTGTTTGATGGATAAATACTGGCCAGGAGACCAGGGAGAACTCCCTTGCTCTTCTTTGAACAGTGCCATGGGACCTTTTACATGCACCTGTAGTAGCACACCTATATCTCTAGAGATGTGAACAAATCTCACTTCGGCAGTTGCTTGGTGCAGGAGGAGGCTCCTCTTCACAAAGGAAGTTGGAACAGCCGAGCTGCTGAAGTTACCACTAAAGATATGTGAATGCCGAACAATATGTTGGTACTCCCTCAGAAGCACACGGATTACAGAATGTCATACTTTCAAAGGTACTGCATGAGGTAAAGCCTGCCAAGTTGATCAATAATCAGCATAGCCTAATTAGTCACATCTACCAAGATGCCACCAGTCATTTCTGCAGGCTTCGGCATAACTGGCAATGAACGCCTTCCCAAGGTTTGGGTAAGCAGAGAGGCAAATACAGAACTACGCCATCTGCTGCAAGGACAGCTCCAGTTGTCATGCAACATTGGTCTATGCAATAACAATAATGGCCAGTTATGGGCCATACGTGGTTCCACCTACTTGCAGGCATGCTTCAATGCTGGCCTACAGGGATGGTGCCATTGAGTGTCATAGCGTGTGACCTTCTTCGCAATCACCATATGCAGCATCAGATCATCAGCTACCAGACATGGGCGCAGGTGATGGGATGCTTCATCACTTATCTGCAGACTCAAGCCTGCACCTTAGACTTCCTCTTCTTTCATTCTTCTCTCTTTCAATCAAGTATTTCCACACCTTTGCCATAAGTGGATAATGGGTTTAGGTACTTTTTCAGGCTTTTCAAATGCTTCAAAGGTTTTCTGAAGTTTAGGCAGTCTACTAACATTCCCCTTTAATTAGCCCCATGCCTTTAAGTTTCACTTAGACACAATTTTCTGATCCAACCATAAGAATGGTTATCCAAATGTGCAGCCACATTAATGAGCTGAGCTCTGAAAACTGGGTGAAAATAGCACTGTTCCATTTGAATAAAAGCAAAATACTGCGGATGCTGGAAATGTGAAATAAAAACAAGAAATGCTGGAACCACTCAGCAGGTCTGGCAGCATCTGTGGAAAGAGAAGCAGAGTTAACGTTTCGGGTCAGTGACCCTTCTCCGGAACTGACAAATATTAGAAATGTCACAGATTATAAGTAAGTGAGGTGGGGGTGGGGCAAGAGATAACAAAGGAGAAGGTGTAGATTGGACAAGGCCACATAGCTGACCAAAAGGTCATGGAGCAAAGGCAAACAATATGTTAATGGTATGTTGAAAGACAAAGCATTCGTACAGATAGGGTGTTAACGGTGTGAAGATTGAACAGCAGCAAGTGCAAACATGAAAAAAAACAGTGGGTAAGCAAACTGAACAAACTAAGATGAAATGAAATAAATGCAAAAAAAAAGAAAGATTGTAAAAAATGCAAAAGAGAAAAAAAGAAAAAATAACTGAAAATGGAAGTAAAATGGGGGGCTGTCATGCTCTGAAATTATTGAACTCAATGTTCAGTCCGGTAGGCTGTAGTGTGCCTAATCGGTAGATTAGATGCTGTTCCTCGAGCTTGCGTTGATGTTCACTGGAACACTACAGCAATCCCAGGACAGAGATGTGAGCATGAGAACAGGGGGGAGTGTTGAAATGGCAAGCAACCAGAAGCTCAGGGTCCTGCTTGCGGACTGAGCGGAGGTGTTCCGCAAAGCGGTCACCCAGTCTGCGCTTGGTCTCCCCAATGTAGAGGAGACCACATTGTGAGCAGCGAATACAGTATACTACATTGAAAGAAGTACAAATAAATTGCTGCTTCACTTGAAAGGAGTGTTTGGGGCCTGGGATAGTGAGGAGAGAGGAGGTAAATGGGCAGGTATTACACCTCCTGCGATTGTAGGGGAAGGTGCCATGGGACGGGGACGAGGTGGTGGGGATAATGGAGGAGTGGACCGCCATTTCCGCCAGCTCCAGCATGATGCCACTACCAAATGCATCTTCCCCTCCCTTCCCCTATCAGCATTCCGAAGGGATCGTTCCCTCCGCGACACTCTGGTCCACTCCTGCATTACCCCCACCACCTCGTCCCCGTCCCATGGCACCTTCCCCTGCAATCGCAGGAGGTGTAATACCTGCCCATTTACCTCCTCTCTCCTCACTATCCCAGGTCCCAAACACTCCTTTCAGGTGAAGCAGCAATTTACTTGTACTTCTTTCAATGTAGTATACTGTATTCGCTGCTCACAATGTGGTCTCCTCTACATTGGGGAGACCAAGCGCAGACTGGGTGACCGCTTTGTGGAATACCTCCGCTCAGTCCGCAAGCAGGACCCTGAGCTTCCGGTTGCTTGCCATTTCAACACTCCCCCCTGTTCTCATGCTCACATCTCTGTCCTGGGATTGCCGCAATGTTCCAGTGAACATCAACGCGAGCTCGAGGAACAGAATCTCATCTACCGATTAGGCACACTACAGCCTGCCGGACTGAACATTGAGTTCAATAATTTCGGGGCATGACAGCCCCCCATTTTACTTTCATTTTTAGTTATTCTTTCTTTTTTTCTTTTTTACACTTTTTACAATCTTTCTTTTTTTTTGCATTTATTTCATTTCATCTTAGTTTGTTCAGTTTGCTTACCCACTGTTTTGTTTCATGTTTGCACTTGCTGCTGTTCAATCTTCAGTCCGTTAACACCCTATCTGTACGAATGCTTTGTCTTTCAACACACCATTAACATATTGTTTGTTTTTGCTCCATGACCTTTTGGTCAGCTATGTGGCCTTGTCCAATCTACACGTTCTCCTTTGTTATCTCTTGCCCCACCCCCACCTCACTTACTTATAACCTGTGACATTTCTAATATTTGTCAGTTCCGAAGAAGGGTCACTGACCCAAAACGTTAACTCTGCTTCTCTTTCCACAGATGCTACCAGACCTGCTGAGTGGTTCCAGCATTTCTTGTTTTTATTTCACTCTTCTATTTGAGTCTGTTTAAACAACATATTTACATTGTTTGTACAAACTTTCATAAGCTCGCTATGCAAAGATGCTCTTTCCATGCAAAGCATCCACATAATAACAGCACCGCTGTAAAGCCATATTTAGTGTAGGCAGAGATACGCAACTGAATAAACATTTGTTTGCATGGAGGTCAGGCAGCAGCAATATTACTGTTGAGGATTACTGCCAAAGCTGCTCCAGTGTGGATAATCCTTGCTGCACAGAGACGTCACAATACCCAGACATATAGGGCTGGATATTTAAAGCCCGCTGGGTACAGGGGCAGGAGTGAGCACAATTTTAAGATTGCATTCTTTGAGGTCCACCCTGAGTCCTGCCACCTTTGGAACGCGACGCCATTTTTAAAGTGTTGCCGAGAGGGAGGGAACAGCAACCCTAGACGCCTCCAATTTTGACCCTGTTGAGCTCATTGTGGGGCTCATTAACAGGCTTGTCAGCAGCAGTTTTGGATTTTCAAAGCAAGGGGACAGGGAGAATGCCATGTCTGGAACAAGGCAGGGTTTAGAAGACGTGAACAAGGCGAAAGGCCATGAGGGTTTTGGGAAGGTCCAATTAAAATAATACAGAGGCACAAAATAAAGCTCAGCTGCTCCAAAAGTGCTACAGACTAGTCATTACTGGAGCTGGAAGACTTGCTTTTCTCAGTGGTGAGTGGCAGGAATCCGAAGAGTGATGTTAGCTCATTGTCATCACTTGGCACCTGGGATTGGCAGGGGATGCCTGGTAAGTGCACAAAGCCCAGCTGAGGGAGTTCAGATGGGAACAGGCTACTTTGACATTGGACAGAGCAGCCAGGATGAGCTGCAGCAGATCCAACTTCCTGGAAAGCAGGAGGCCAATGGAGCACAGTGGGGGACTGCAAGGAGAAGAAGGCAGTAACCAAGACATCAGGTTTACCGCCCAAGAGTCAGTCACCTACAAATGACAGAGCGCCAGTTCCATAGGAGGCTACACCTATTCAGGAAGATGGTTTCGGACCTTCATGCTTTGATCCACAATGACCTGAGGCCTTGTGGCCCCCATTGCAATCTTTTTTCTTATTTGTTTCATGGGAATGTAGGCATTGCTGGCTAGGC
Organism: Heterodontus francisci; assembly: GCF_036365525.1. Classification (NCBI taxonomy): domain Eukaryota; kingdom Metazoa; phylum Chordata; class Chondrichthyes; order Heterodontiformes; family Heterodontidae; genus Heterodontus; species Heterodontus francisci. The sequence goes on along the minus strand of NC_090378.1, from coordinate 26,375,548 downwards.
CTGCATTTATTGCCCATCCCTCATTGCCCTTGAGAAGGTGGTGCTGAGCTGCCTTATTGAACCACAGCAGTCCAGCTAGTGAGGATACACCCACAGTGTTGTTAGGAAAGGAGCTCCAGGATTTTGACCCAGCGATAGTGAAGGAACAGCGATATAGTTCCAAGTCAGGATGCTGTGTGGCTTGGAGGGGAACTTGCAGATGGTGGTGTTCCCTTACGTCTGCTACCCTTGTCCTTCTAGGTGGAACAGGTCGCTGGTTTGGAAGATGCTGTTGAAGGAGGCATGGCGAGTTGCTGTAGTGCATCTTGTAGATGGTACACACTGTTGCCACTGTGCATTAGTGGTGGAAGGAGTGAATACTTAAGGTGGCGGATGGGGTGCCGGTCAAGCGGGCTGCGTTATCTGAGATGCTATCGTGCTTCTTGAGTGTTGTCAGAGCTGCACCCATTCAGGCAAGTGGAAAGTATTCTATCACATTCCTGACTTGTGCCTTGTAGATTGTTGACAGGCTTTGGGGAGTCAGGAGGTGAGTTACTAGCCGCAGAATTCACAGCCTTTGATCTGATCTTGTAGCCACAGTATTTATCTGGCTGGTCCTGTTCAGTTTCTTGTCAATTGTAACCGAAGGATGTTGGTGGTGGGGAATTCAGAGATGGCAATGCCATTGAATGGCAAAGGGAGATGGTTAGATTCTCTCTTGTTGGAGATTTTCATAACCTGGCACTTGTATGGTGTGAACGTTGCTTTCCACTCATCAGCCCAAGCCTGTACATGGTCCAGGTCTTGCTGCATATGGACACAGACTGCTTCAGTATCTGGGGAGTTGCAAATGGTGCTGAACATCATAAAATCGTCAGCAAACATCCCCACTTCTGACCTTACGATGCAGGGAAGATCATTGATGAAACAGCTGAAGATGGTTGGGCCTAGGACACTATTCTGTGGAAATCCTACAGCAATGTCCTGGGGTTGCGATGATTGGCCTCCAACAACCATAACCATCTTCCTTTGTGCTAGGTATGACTCCAATTAGCAGAAAGTTTTCCCCTTGATTCCCATTGACTTCAATTTGGCTAGGGTTCCTTGATGCCACAGTCGGTCAAATGCTGCCTTGATATCAAGGACAATCACTCCCACCTCCTCTCTTGAATTGTTCTTTTGTCCATGTTTGGACCAAGGCTGTAATGAGGTCAGGAGCCAAGTGGCCCGGGCGGAACCCAAACTGAGCATCAGTGAGCAGGTTGGTGCTGTTTAAGTGGTGCTTGATAGCACTGTCGATGACACCTTCCATCACTTTGCTGATGATCGAGAGTAGACAGATGGGGCGGTAAATGGTCGGATTGGATTTGTCCTGCATTTTGTGGGCAGGACATACCTCGGCAATTTTCCACATCGTCGGGTAGAAGACCCTTAACTGCAGCCATGAAGGTCATCATTGCCCTAAACTTCTATGCAACCAGCTAGTTCCATGGATCTGCTACGAGGTGACATCTCGCAGTTAGCAGCTCACCACGCCATCAGGTGGGTCATGGATACCATATTCAGGAGGGCAGGGGACTACATCCACTTTGACACAGATGGGCCAATGCAGGCACAGGGGGCTTTGTCACCATCGATGAATTCCCTCAGGTTCAGGGGGTCAGCGATCGCACCCACATAGCCATCAAGGCACTGACAGAACAGCCAGTCAGATTCCTCAGTAGAGTGCCATCACTCACTGAATCTCCAGCTGATCTGTGACCACAGGAACTGAATCTTGCAGGTCTGCACCGGGTTCCTGGGACACCTGTTATGACTCCTTTATCTTGTGAGAGTCCTGGGCACACATCCAGACTCTGTGGGTAGCTGCTGGGGCATATGGGTTATCCCGTAAGGAGGTGACTGCTGACTGTTGTTTGAGACCCAGACATGGATGGGGAGAGGTGCTACAACCAGATTCACCTCCTAACATGGACCTGCACTGAACAGCATTGGCTTCTTGAAGATATGCTTCTGTTGCCTTAACGATCTGTTGGGACCTTCCAGTATGAGCCAGCCAGAGTGTCCCTTATTGTGGTTGTCTGGTGCGCCCTGTACAACGTGACACTGGAAAGAGGCCTGGAAATGGATGAAGAGGAGGAGCTGGAACACCACTCTACCTCGAAGGAGGACTGGAAGGAAGAAGAGAAGGAAGAGGATGAGGAAGGGTTCGCTCCAGAGGTGGCCAGCACCCAGGCAGCGGAGGACATCCAGACATGCTGTCCTAGACCTCAGGGTGAACTGCAAGGTGACATTGCAGCATGGGACATGCTTACTCAGTAGCGTTTTACCTGATCGCCCCCAAGCCCTTGCGGCTGATGACCCCAAAACTCACCTTCCAGCATACAGATCTATCATACCGCTATAACCCTTACCTGAGAGATTGCATTGGCAGCCATGAAGATGGAGGGTTCCTTCATCCACCATTGTCGAACATCACAAGGCAATGGCACGTAACATTCTCAGGGCCCCAAGTCCCCTCCAACCAAACCACAATGCAACATCCCCCTTTTGAGATGAGAAAACAACAACATACCTGTCAGAGTGGCAAAATAAAGAAGCTACAATGTGGGGCAAACAACGTTACAGACACAGGCATACAATAGTGCCCAGGTGACCACACAAGTGCCAGGCAATGACGATCTCAAATAAGAGAAAATCTAAACATCTCCCCTTGACATTCAATGGCATTACAATCACTGAATCCCCCACTATCAACATCCTGGGGGTTACCATTGACCAGGAACTGAACTGGAGGGCCATATAAATACCATTGCTACAAGAGCAGGTCAGAGGCTAGGAATCCTGCAGTGAGTAACTCACCTCCTGACTCCCCAAAGCTTGTCAACCAGCTACAAGGCACAAGTCAGGATTGTGATGGCATACTCTCCACTTGCCTAGATGGGTGCAGCTCCAACAACACTCAAGAAGCTCGACACCATCCAGGAAAAAGCAGCCCGCTTGATTGGTACCCCATCTACAAACATCCACTACCTCCACTACACACAGTGGCAGCAGTGTAAACCATTTACAAGATGCACTGCAGCAACGCACCAAGGCTCCTTAGACAGCACCTTCCATGCACACGACCTCTACCACTTAGAAGGACAAGGGCAGCAGATGCTTGGGAATGCCACCATCTGCAAGTTTTCCTCCAAGCCACACACCATCCTGACTTGGAACTATATCGCCCTTCCTTCACTGTCGCTGGGTCAAAATCCTGGAACTCCCTTCCGAACAGCACTGTGGGTGTACCTACACCACATGGACTGCAGCGATTCAAGAAGGCGGCTCACCACCAGCTTCTCAAGGCCAATTAGGGATAGGCAACAAATGCTGTCCTAGCCAGCGATGCCCACATCCCATGAACAAATTAAAAAAAAAACATTAAGTGAATTCAATGCCATGGTGCTTTCCTCTTCCAAACACTTCTATGGGGTGCTCCCTCTGTGCCAGAGGATGAGATGGAAGCAGCCTGATCCCTACTCTGCCACCGGCTGAGATGCCCATGCTTTCCTTGTCTTGGAGGTGCCCATGGGGACTCCTCCACAGGCTACCGCGCCTGCGCATGGCTGGGTTGCCTCTGTCACAGAGCCCTGGCACACAGATGGCTCCTGAGTCAGAGGGGGCGAGGGGCCATAGGGTGATGCTGCATTTAGCTCTTTAAGGGATTGCCCAATCTCTCAATGGAGGTGCACATGCACTCCATGGACCCTCCATTGCCTGCCCATGGCTCCTCAAAGCCTCGGGGAACTCCGACAATCAGGAACTTATCTGCCTCTGGTTCTCAAAGAAGACACTCCTTGTCTGTAACACCCAAGGCCCAGCATCTTCGCCCAGCGAAGCATCGCTGTGTCTGTCCTCTGTCCTCTGAGGAGGTCTGGCCACAGGTAACTCTACCTCGCTTGCCTCCTCCTGCTCACACATGCTGTACGGTTCACCTAGTGCTCTTCTTTCTATGCTAATTTGTGGCCCAACCGAGGGAAATGTGTCTGTGCTGTTGGAAGGTGCTGAGCTAAAATGTGACAGTGTAGGTTCTGTCACTCCTCCCCTGAACCAAGGATGTTGGCATCGATAAAGCATGTCCACTTTGGCACTGCTCTGCAACTGGACCTTTGGGAGATACAAGAAAATGGTGATGAGAACTGGTCCTACTCAACAAGTGCCCAAACACTATGAACCCCTCAGATGGCAACAGTCTAAGATCCATCGCATGCTTTGGGCAGGTGTCTGCTCCATGCCCTTCACCTCAAGAAAGAGCTATCTAATGGACCTGTTGCTCACGACGTCCTGTCTCACCTTCTCCCATTGAATGCCTCAAGGGCACCCTGGCAATCTCCAGCGCCACCTCCTCCACTGCTGTCAGAGTATGGAGCTGGGCCACTCCACCACCCGTTCTGGTCATCTCCTGTGTATTATGGGCTCTCTTCTCCTGCAGGATGAGAGGAGAATGATTCATCAGTAGGCTTCCCTCCCTCATCTCTTCCAGCATGACATACATGTGGGCAGATGTTCCCTTCAGTGATGCCCCATCTGAATGTCACACCATATGTGGGGGTGGCTGCGTCTCAGTGAAGCGAACATTGACCTACTCTGACAATGTGAGGTAGAACAATGGACATGATGTGAGTTCAGCTCCTGTGCATTCTGGTGCTCAGAGAGTTGGTGCCCAATGAACTGGGTGCTGTTGGCCACTCACCTTACTAGACCACAAGAGGTCATTGAACCTTTTTCTGCACTGGACTCAGGTCCTACTCATAGGACCCCAGCTGCTGACCTCCATGGTCACCTCCATTCAGACACTCTTGGTCTCGCTAGGTGGATGTCGCCTTCCGAGGCTGGGAAGAAAAGCTCTCTCCTCTCAGTTACTGCACCAATTAGTGCCTCCAGGGAGGCAGCAGAAATCAGAGTGCCACCTATGTCATATGCCCATTGCCACATAGGTCCTCCGATCTCCCTGGTGCTGCATCACTGATGGTAACGGCAAGCTGCTGGCCTTTAAAGATTGCCATCAGCAACCTATTCCCGCTTCTAGGACGCTTCCAGCACCTCCAATTGGGCACTGGACTGGCACGCAGGCCAATTAACATATTTCCATTTAAAAATAGCACCACGGCAGCAATGGTGATGCATCACAGAGTCAAGAGCCAGAAATGTTCCAGGCATCGGTTTCTGACCCCGTTACACAAATTCAACCCATGTACTCACCACTTCCTTCAGGTGCACAAGGAAAACAAATGCATAGATAAACACATTTTCTTTCATTGTCTGAAGGATGCTGGTTCAGCTGCCCCATCTAATATTTAATATATACATGCAAGCACTGCTGCCCTATGCATTATGCACCTGAGTTATGTTTGGCTCAATAATAGCATTTTTAACATATATCACACCTATGTGCCCCATGGCTACATAGCCTGAAATCCCGAAGCATAACAAATGCCTTAATGGGTCACCAGAAAGAGCTTTACAACAATTGGATTACTTTCAAAGTCCCTGTTGTTTTCTGGGCAAACTTGGTAGCCAATTCACACGCAGCAAGGTCCGCCAAACAGCAAATAAATGAATGACCACAAACTTTTCCTTTTACTAGTTTGTCTTATTCTTTTAAAACATTGTTAATGTACTTTCAATACACTAAATTGTTGATTACTTATTCGCTGTCTGCATCTTGTCCAATACCAGCCTGATTTGAGTTATAGCAGTGACCAAGCTCATATGAATTGCCTCAATTTCGGGGGGAACTTCTGAAGTTAAAAAGTTGCTTAAATTAATCGGAATACATTGCCTTAATAAAAGGGAGGACTGCAGTGGTTCAAGAAAGTGGCTGACCAGCATCTTCTCAAGGGAAATAAGGGTTGGGGAATAAATACTGGCTTAGCCACTGAAGCCCACTTCCCATGAACAAACAAAAATAAAATATGAGCAGGGCAAAATTTGTGAGGCTCCCGCCAGGAATGTGAAGACTGGTGTACATGGGGAGTGGGCATCATTCAGAAGAAGTCTGAAATTATCTGCCAGTATTCCTGACATGCATTACCTTCAGGTTTACACAGATTATCTCCGTCCAGAATGAAGACAAGATAGTATGCTCCCATAAGTGACCACCATCTTGAAATGATCTCTGGGGTTTCCAGCACTGAGACCTGGGCTTGATGGGATGAAAGTTATCTATGTCCACTAACTGCATGGTTGCTTCATGAATTTGGGCAGTCACAATCCAGTTGCTAATAGCCATAGTATAAACTTCTCCTTAACTTAGCACTAACTCCCAGAAAATCAACAATCTCACTCAGAGCAGACATAGATGATTGTTGTGGAAAATGGAAAAATGCCACAGTAGGGGGTATTATCCTGAGGTTGAAGCAGAGGTGCACTGATAAGGCAGAGTAGAGGGGGCTGCGCTTTCTCCAGGACATCACTGCAGGAGTTCCTCAGGGTAGTGTCCTAGGCCCAACCATCTTCAGCTGCTTCATCAATGACCTTCCTTCAATCAAAAGGTCAGAAGTGGGGATGTTCACTGATGATTGCACAATGTTCAGCACCATTCGTGACTCCTCAGATACTGAAGCAGTACCCAGGCTTGGGCTGATAAGTGGCAAGTAACATTTGCACCACACAAGTGCCAAGCAATGACCATTTCCAACAAGAGAGAATCTAACCATCTCCCCTTGACATTCAATGGCATTACCATCGCTGAATCCCCCACTATCAACATCCTAGGGGCTACCATTGACCAGAAACTGAACTGGAGTAGCCATATAAGTACCGTGGCTACAAGAGCAGGTCAGAGGCTAGGAATCCTGAGGCAAGTAACTCACCTCCTGACTCCCCAAAGCTTGTCCACCATCTACAAGGCACAAGTCAGGAGTGTGATGGAATACTCTCTATTTGCCTAGATGGGTGCAGCTCCAACAACACTCAAGAAGCTCAACACCATCCAGGACACAGCAGCCTGCTTGATTGGCACCCCATCTACAAACATTCACTCCCTCCACCACTGACACACAGTGGCAGCAGTGTGTACCATCTGCAAGATGCACTGTAGCAACGCACCAAGGCTCCTTAGACAGCACCTTCCAAACCCGTTACCTCTACCAACTAGAAGGACAAGAGCAGCAAATGCATGGGAACACCGCCACCTGCAAGTTCCCCTACAAGCCACACACCTCCTGACCTGGAACTATATCGCCGTTCCTTCAATGTCGCTGGGTCAAAATCCTGGAACTCTCTTCCTAACAGCACTGTGGGTGTACCTACCCCAAATGGACTGCAGCGGTTCAAGAAGGCAGCTGACCACCACCTTCTCAAGGGCAATTAGGGATGGGCAATAAATGCTGGCCTGTCCAGCGACATCCACATTCCATGAATGAATAAAAAAACTCTGCATCGGACTGTCTAACCCTGGAGTGCTTGATGCTGACATTGGGTTGTAATGCCTCAAAAGTGTAGTCTAAAGTGTAGATAGGTTCATGTGATAGAACACACCAGCCTGCAACTGTGTTCTTATAGGAGAAATTGTAAAGTAAAAGCTTTTGTCCTCCAGTTTTAAAAGATTTTATTCGCAATTTTCCAGAAGTGCGTAACTTCCAAACATTTCAGGCAATGTGGCTGTAATAGGATTCAAACCCAAAAAAAGGTGTTGGCACTAACGCTTATCATTGCAGCAGCTTCAACTCTAGATTTATATAGCAAGTTCTCATCTTGCAAAAGATTTACCCAACACGCAGGCACCATGCTTCATTTTTTATTTAATTTACTCAAGCTTAATAACTTGAATAGCTGCTTGTGGTCAGTTTCACAATCAGTCACAGAGAAATAACAATTATTTCATTTTGAACCTTAAATTATATAAAGGCATTAAGTATATTCAATGTATCTTTGAAAACAATGGGTTGTTGCAGACGTAGAACTCTGATTAATTTAATGAATGCAGAAAGTAAACAGTTCGCCTGACAAAAATATGCATTATTTTTATCAATGTATTACAAAACACTATATCGACCGTTGACATGCTGTTCTCCCTTCGTCAGATACAGGAGAAATGCCGTGAACAACAGATGCCCCTCTACATTGCTTTCATTGATCTCACCAAAGCCTTTGACCTCGTCAGCAGACGTGGTCTCTTCAGACTACTAGAAAAGATCGGATGCCCACCAAAGCTACTAAGTATCATCACCTCATTCCATGACAATATGAAAGGCAGAATTAAACATGGTGGCTCCTCATCAGAGCCCTTTCCTATCCTGAGTGGCGTGAAACAGGGCTGTGTTCTCGCACCCACACTTTTTGGGATTTTCTTCTCCCTGCTGCTTTCACATGCGTTCAAGTCCTCTAAAGAAGGAATTTTCCTCCACACAAGATATGGGGGCAGGTTGTTCAACCTTGCCCATCTAAGAGCGAAGTCCAAAGTACGGAATGTCCTCATCAGGGAACTCCTCTTTGCTGACGATGCTGCTTTAACATCTCACACTGAAGAGTGCCTGCAAAGTCTCATCGACAGGTTTGCGGCTGCCTGCAATGAATTTGGCCTAACCATCAGCCTCAAGAAAACGAACATGATGGGGCACGACGTCAGAAATGCTCCATCCATCAATATTGGCGACCAAGCTCTGGAAGTGGTTCAAGAGTTCACCTACCTAGGCTCAACTATCACCAGTAACCTGTTTCTAGATGCAGAAATCAACAAGCGCATGGGTAAGGCTTCCACTGCTATGTTCAGACTGGCCAAGAGAGTGTGGGAAAATGGCGCACTGACACGGAACACAAAAGTCCGAGTGTATCAGACCTGTGTCATCAGTACCTTGCTCTATGGCAGCGAGGCCTGGACAACATATGTCAGCCAAGAGCGACGTCTCAATTCATTCCATCTTCGCTGCCTCCGGAGAATACTTGGCATCAGGTGGCAGGACCGTATCTCCAACACAGAAGTCCTCGAGGCTGCCAACATCCCCAGCTTGTACACACTACTGAGTCAGCGGCGCTTGAGATGGCTTGGCCATGTGAGCTGCATGGAAGATGGCAGGATCCCCAAAGACACATTGTACAGCGAGCTCGCCACTGGTATCAGACCCACCGGCCGTCCATGTCTCCGCTTTAAAGACGTCTGCAAACGCGACATGAAATCCTGTGACATTGATCACAAGTCGTGGGAGTCAGTTGCCAGCGTTCGCCAGAGCTGGCGGGCAGCCATAAAGACAGGGCTAAAATGTGGCGAGTCGAAGAGACTTCGTAGTTGGCAGGAAAAAAGACAGAGGCGCAAGGGGAGAGCCAACTGTGCAACAGCCCTGACAAACAAATTTCTCTGCAGCACCTGTGGAAGAGCCTGTCACTCTAGAATTGGCCTTTATAGCCACTCCAGGCGCTGCTTCACAAACCACTGACCACGTCTAGGCACATATCTATTGTCTCTCGAGATAAGGAGGCCCAAAGATACATAATTCCTGTAGTCAGTTAAGATACAATCTAGGAACAATTTTGTAATAAGTAATTGAAACAAGTGCATGGTAGCATTTGAAGTTTCAACTTTGTGTCCCAAAAGGAAGACAATCAGGTCTAATGTTGTAAGCCTTTCCCTTTATAAATAACACACTGAAAAGATAAAACATCTTTTTTCAGAAGCTGCAACATAAGAATTAAACATTATTATTCTCTTGCATGTAAAAAACTGAGTTTATTAAACATGTATGAGTTTGAAAATCTAAATCAGTTCTTTGACTTTGTAAATCTCTTCAATTTATAGCAACTTTAAGGATGGCAAGAAGCAGGTGGATGACAGTTTGCCAAAATTAATAGATATCACAGACTGTCTCTCCAAATGGCTTCATGCTGTCCTTCTGGCATGTCTGATCTTTTTTATTTGCAGGTTTAAAGGGCTATATTCTATTTTTACCCAAATGGTTCTTGAAATTATATGGCAAAACACAAAATGATTACATCAAAGTGAAAAGATAATTTACATTTAAATTATTTTCTAAAAAAAATCACAGCTTGAATACAAGCTGAATTATCTATGACAGCCATTTCTCGTGTTTACCTGCTAAATGGTAGAGCAGATCGACTTTGTACACGGAAGTTTATATTCATAAAGCCAATTTTGTTCAAACCAAACCTGTTTAGTCAAATTATCCCTGAAAGCACTTTAGGTTTTCACATTTTTGAAACTAAGCAGTTTTCTTTTAAAGAAGTATTGTTCAAAATGACAGGAGGGTGTAGTGACACGATGACATGTTTACAGAGGCTACGTTCATTATAAATGCCAGCCTTGGGTCAGCAGTAGTCCTGTAGCCTCTGAATTACAAAGTTGTGGGTGCAAGTCCCACTCTAGAGACTTGGACACATAAACTAAGCTGACACCAGTGCAGTACTGAGGGACTGTCAAAGGTGCTGTCTTTTGGATGAGAGTTTAAAATGAAGACCCGTCTTCCCTCTCAGTCAGATATAAAAGATCAATGTACTGTTCAAAGAGCAGCAGAGTTCTTCTGATTTCCTGACCAATATTTGATGTCCACAACCAACATCGATAAAACTGATTACTCTAGCATTCTATTTTAAAGGGATCTTTAAATGCTCTTTGTGGGACCCTACTCTGCACAAATTAGCTGCCATGTTACCCTACATTACAACAATGACTGCACTTCAAGAGCATTTCATTGGCTGTAAAGCACTTTGCGATGTCCTGGGTTCATGAAAGGTGCTATATAAATGCAGGCTCTTTCATGAAAGGAATTTATAATGGATCTAAAAATGACGACAGAATGTATGGCTTTTAAAATGAGGACTGAATTACTTCTATGCATCGTGGTCCAATTATCCCTCATTCTCTAACCTCTTTCCACTTTAAGACTACAACCAGTCTGGAGTCCCTGACTGCAATGTGATGGGAGATCAATAAATAATAAATTAAAAGTGTTGCACCTGCACACGCTTCCTCTTGTGTGACACTTTTCCTGCCATGTCTTTCTGTTACAGTCACACTTGGGCAATCAGGCTTTATTGATTGGGTCAAATTAAAACAACAGCAAATCAGAACTGAAGTAAGGTTTTTTACTTGTTTATGGAACATGATCCCACTGGCAAGGTCATTATTTATTACCCATCCCTAATTCCTCTTGGAAAGGTGGTGATGAGCCATCTTCTTGAACTGTTGCATTCCTCTTGTGTTAGTACACCCACAGTGCAGTTAGGGAGGGAGTTCCATGATTTTGATCCATTGACAGTAAAGGAGCAGCAATATATTTCCAAGTCAGAATGGCATGTGACTTGGAGGGGAACTTGCAGGTGGTGGTGTTCCCAGGTGTCTGCTGCCCTTGTTCTTCTAGGTGGTAGAGGTCACAAGTTTGGAAGATGCTGTCGAAGGAGCCTTGGCAAGTTGCTGCAGTGCATTTTGTATAAAATACAGACTGATGCTAATGTGTGCCAGTGGTGGAGGGAGTCAATGTTTAAGGTGGTGGATGGAGTGACAATCAAGCAGGCTGCTTTGTCCTGGATGGTGTCCAGCTTCTTCAGTGTTGTTGGAATTGCACTCATCCAGGCAAGTGGACAGTATTCCATCACATATAATATATAATATAAAATAAAAACAAGAAATGTTGGAAATACTCAGCAGGTCTGGCAGCATCTGTGGAGAGAGAAGCAGAGTTAACGTTTCAGGTCAATGACCCTTCTTCAGAACTGACCTGAAACGTTAACTCTGATTCTCTCTCCACAGATGCTGCCAGACCTGCTGAGTATTTCCAGCATTTCTTGTTTTTATTTCAGATTTCCAGCATCCACAGTATTTTGCTTTTATTTTAGTATTCCATCACATTCCTGATTTGTGCCTTGTAGATTGTGGACAGGCTTTGGGGAGTCAGGAGTTGCGTTACTCGCTGCAGTATCGCCAGACTTTGGCTTGCTCTTGTAGCCACAGTATTTATGTGGCTGGTCCAGTTAAGTTTCTGGTCAATGGTAACTCTGAGGCCATTGACGGTGAGGGATTCAGCGATGGGCATGCAGCTGAATGCCAAGGGGAGATGGTTAGATTCTCTCTTGTTGGAGATGGTCATTGCCTGGCACTCGTGTGGTGCGAATGTTAAGAATGGTAAGAAACATACGAATAAATATTAAGAAAAGTGGCTAGAAAATTGTCAGTCATAAACTTCTAAGGATGTATGAAGATAACCAATGAAGAATGACCAGTGTGGTGAACCTACCAAAAACAATTGAAGGAAAAAAAAACAAAAGTTGAACCAATTAAATTGCTCAAATTGCTTTTTGGAAAAAGTTTTGAGTGCCATTTTCTTTCCTAGACTGACATTCCTAATAAAATAAAAGCAAAATACTGCAGATGCTGGAAATCTGAAATAAAAACGGAAAGTGCTAAGAATATTCAGCAGGTCAGGCAGCATTTCTAATGTCTAACATAAATGTGGACCAAAAAAAGCATCAAAGATATACATATTTCACAATAGTAATGATTACCTTTATCTAATGAATTGTCTTTTATGTCTTTTCATACCATTAGTAAAGAGTCATTTACCTAAACACCTCGCCCTTTCCCGAAAGCTGAGGATTGGACTTGAAATAGTTGCTCAGAGCTTTTACTGTGTCAAGTAAACACAGATCTTGCAGTCAAGCATGTGCTATGTATACATTTTCTCAAGTTCTTTTCAGTAACCAAAATGATTTTCCACAGCTGCCAGCATTATCTAAGGTTGCTTTTCAAATGATTTGAAGGAAAGCTCAAGGACAAATTTCAAAAATTTTATTCAGGTATTCTATACGAGCGTTTTCTAAAGAAGAGAGGGGGTGTGTGCAAGAGAGAAAGACAGAGCTACACTTCAAAAGTGACAGATTATACTGATTACACACCTGTTGTTGCTTTTGTCTGTGTGCAAATTATGAACAATTTATCTTTTTTTTTCAGCCTCTGAGTAAAATAATATTTTAGTTTGTGTGTTTTCAAAAATGATTTGAATAGAAACTGGGTGATGGATTTACAACTAAACTTTGAAAGAAAAGTTTTTCATTTTTTATTTTGAAAAATGTCAGAGTGAAAAAGAGAGCAGGGGAAGAAGAGAGGGACAGACAAAGATACAGGGACCGAGAGTTTTTGCTCAAATTACGCTGTTGACTTCAATGGAAAGGATGGGTGTATAATGGATAGCTGATCCGATATCGCCCATTTTACAGGTTAACATTTCAGGTTTAGATCCTTTGTGAGAGTCTGAGTTCTAAAGAAGGTTTGTACCTGAATCATGAATCTGTTCTTTCTCTACCAGAGCTGATTTGTTTATGTCTTTACAGCATTTTCTGATTTTACATATTTTTTTCCACTATAGTTCTAAAATAAAAACTGCTTGTTGTTTTAGGTGAGGGAGAAATGTTAACAAACAGGCAGGAAAGATTATAAATCATGCACAAGCAATATTTTCATCACAGTAAACCTCCCTGCTTTCTAAGGAGGTTTAATTAACTTTACCCGTTCTGAATTTAGCAACGCAAGACCAATTAAACACCCACAAATTTAAGACACTCAAATGGATAGGGTTAATTGGGAAAGAATTAAAATTAATTTGCTGAACTAAATTAAAATGTACTCTGCACCTCTGCTACAGTTCAATCTATACTTAAACTACACACAGCTGTCTGCTGCTTTTGTCTCCAGTATCGCCACAATTAATACTTAATTTAACTGGACATCTTCTATAAATTTCTGAGTAACAAATGGCCTTTATAGTCTTCTGGGCTCCCTGATGGTTCAGCTGGTTAAGCCAGTGTATGGTTGGGAATCATAAATCAGGAAGGCCCCAGCTCCATGCTGAGCTAGCTGATTCCAGTTGGGGTGCAGTGAGAATGTTGGCCTCAGCATTCTCAATTAGGGAAAGGAAAGTCACGATCCTGTAACTGCTCCTGGAAGTATGAGTGAGTGGATGTTGGCTGAGGCCAGGATCCAGCTGTGAAGCCTTTCCCCTGCCAAATAGCCTGCTCAGTCCTGCAATGGGAGCTTATCTCATGATTTTGAGTGCAAAGTTGTGCACTGGATATGCTAAAGCACAAATCTATCCATTCTATTTCACTATCTAAGGTATTTTACATTGGCCTTGATAGTGAGGAATGCTTGAGAGTCTGAGTTTGCTTCCTTTGTCTGCCTTTATAATGGAAACGGCATATATTTCGTTGTGTAGTTACACCCATTCACCACAGTCATGCTAAGCCCCCACCTGCCAAGAATGAGGCACATTAATTTTGTCATGAACATTGATTTTTAACTGTTGTTGGAGCAAGGAAATGACTCGTTAAACAGAGCATTTTGAAGGGCGAGGGTGAACGGCCAGCAGTCATGGTCCACATTGGAACCAACGACATAGGTAGAAAGAGGGATGTGGTCTTACAGTCAGAATTTAGGGAGCTAGGGGAGAAATGAGCATGCAGGACCTCAAAAGCAGTAATCGCCGGATTACACCCAGTGCCACTCGCAAGTGAGTATAGAAATAGAAGGATAAGACAGATGAATGCATGGCTGGGAAGATGGTGCAGGAGGGAGGGCTTTAGATTCCTGGGACATTGGGACCGGCTCTGGGGGAGATGAGACCTGTACAGGCCAGATGGATTGCCCCTTAACAGAGCTGGGACTGAGTTCCTTGTGGGTCGTTTTGCTGGTGCTGTTGGGGAGGGTTCAAACTAGTGTTACGACTAGGTGAGAACTGTGTCTAGGGGTCTGTTGCTATCTTCACCTAGTCTTAGTGTAACAGGGTTTAATTTTAAACACACTGTGTTTTGAGCTCCCCCTTTGTGAATTCTTGTTCACAGCTTTCCAATTATAAGGCAAAGAAATAGCACAAACAGGTTTACTTTGGTTTAAAGAAGAAAGATGAAATTTATTAAACCTTAAACTCTAACACAGTTAACGCCTACAGATATACGACGCACACACGCAAGCATGCACATGCGATACACACTTGCAAATAGAGACAGAAAAGAGAAGAAAAGTTAAGTAGAACAGTTTGAGGCAATCTCTTGTTACTGTGCTTCAAGTTCGCTGTAGTCCTTGATTGAAGATATGGTCTTGCGTTTCGTTGGGGCCCAGTATTCCTTTTAAACCTTGTTCATGTAGGAGACATTTTCTCTCTTTGAGTTTACGTGTCTTCAATGGTGTCTCAAAGCTGGTGAGAGTGAGATGAGGGCAGACAGGAGAGGAGATGTTCTCAGTCCATGAGCACACTACTTTCTGATCTCAAGTACTGTTTTCTCCAATTTAAAACTCTCAGTTCAAACCTCTGCAATAGCCAGTTAGTCATATAACTAAAACTGGTCTGACCACTTCTGTGTATTGGGGAACCAACTACTGGATCCCCATTGTTTCAACACCATCTGTCACTATGCCAATATCTTTCCAGTCTGGCGCTTACAATTTTTTAAAGTTTTAATGTTCATGTGGCGAAATAATGCGTGCTTCCGTCTTGGCAGGTGGGAGATTTGCCTGACACTAGTTTGGCAGGGGGATGGGGACCTGAGGGTAGACTCAGTTGGGACAAAATCAGAAATGAAAATGGTAGGCAGAAAATTAATGGATGAATCTGGAAGACAGAGGAAACAAAGGTTAGAAAATAAAAAAAAGAAATTGGCAGTGCTCAAGGGTATCTATTTCAATGCAAGGAGTATAGCAAATAAAGCAGATGAGCTGAGGGCACAGATAGACACGTGGCAATATGATATCATAGCTATTACACAAACATGGCTTAAGGAGGGACAGGAATGGCAGCTCAATGTTCCTGGTTACGGGGCTGTCAGACACAATGGGGGGGGGGGGATAAGAAAGGAGACGGAGTGGCAATTTTGGTCAAGGAAAATATTACAGCTGTGAGGATGGATGATATGTTGGAAGGTTCACCAAATGAGGCCATATGGATTGAGCTAAGGAACCGAAAAGGGGAAATCACACTGCTGAGAGTGTACTATAGACCCTCAAACAGTCAGAGGGAGATAGAAGAGCAGATATGTATGCAAATCTCTGAGAAGTGCAAGAACAATAGGGCAATAATAGTAGGGGATTTTAACCACCCCAATATTAACTGGGATAGTTTTAGTGGGAAAGGAATTGAGGGAGCAGAATTCTTGAGGTGCATTCAGGCGAATTTTTTTGCCCAGTATGTAGCAAGTCTAACAAGACAGGGCGCAGTCTTAGAATTAGTTTTAGGAAATGAAGATAGGCAGGTGGAAAGGGTGGCAGTGGGAGAGCATTTTGGCGGTAGTGATCGTAATTCAGCCAGTTTTAACATAATTATAGAAAAGGACAGAGATAGAACAGGAGTTAGAGTTCTCAATTGGGGCAAGGCCAATTTTACTAAACTGACAAGTGATTTAGCGAAAGTGGACTGGAAACAGCTACTTGAAGGTAAATCAGTATCAGAACAATGGGAGGCATTCACAGGGGAGATTCAAGGGGTTCAGGGTAAACATGTTCCCACAAAGAAAAAGCGTGAGACGGCCAAATCTAGAGCCCCATGGATGTCAAGGAGCCTACAGGGTAAAATAAGGCAGAAAAGGAAAGCTTATGTCCGACACCGAGAACTCAATACTACAAAAAGCTGAGAAGAGTGTGGAAAGTGGAGGGGTGAAATCAAAAAGGAAATTAGGAAAGCAAAGAGAAGGCATGAAAGAATATTGGCAAGAAAAATCAAGGTGAACCCAAAGATGTTTTATCAATACATTAAGAATAAGAGGATAACTAAGGAAAGAGTAGGGCCCATAAAAGACCAGAGGGTAACCTACGTGTAGGGCAGAAGATATTGGTATGGTTCTTAATGAATACTTTGCATCTGTTTTCACAAAAGATGGGGATGATGCAGATATTGTAGTTAAGGAGGAAGAATGTGAAGTATTGGATGTGATAAACATAGGGAGAGAGGAAGTATTAATGGGATTAGAATCCGTGAAAGTTGATAAATCACCAGGGCTGTTAAAAGAAGCAAGAAAGGAAATAGCAGAGAGTCTGACCATCATTTTCTAGTCCTCACTGGATTCAGGTATGGTGCCGAAGGATTGGAGAACTGCTAATGTTGTACCTCTGTTTAAAAAGGGAGCGAAGGATAGACTGAATAATTACAGGCCAGTCAGTCTAACCACACTAGTGGGCAAATTATTGGAATCTATTCTGAGAGACAGGATAAACTGTCATTTAAAAAGGCACAGGTTAATCAAGGATAGTCAGCATGAATTCGTTAAGGGAAGATCTTGTTTGATCAACTTGATCCAATTTTTTGAAGAAGTAACAAGGAGGTAGATGAGGGTAGTGCAGTTGATGTGGTCGACATGGATTTTAGCAAGGCTTTTGACAAAGTCCCACATGGTATACTGGTTGAAAAAATTAAATCACATGGGATCCAGGGAAATGCAGCAAGGTGGTTACAACATTGGCTCAGTGGCAGGAAACAAAGGGTAATTGTTGATGGCTGTTTTAGCGACTAGAGGGCTGTTTCCAGTGGTGTTCCGCAGGGCTCAGTACTGGGTCCCCTGCATTTTGTAGTATATATTAACAATTTGGATGTAAATGTAGGGGGCACGATCAAGAAGTGTGCAGACAACACAAAGATTGGCCATGTGATAGATAGCGAGGAGGATAGCTGTAGGCTGCAGGAAGATATTGATGGTCTGGCCAGATGGGCAGAAAAGTGGCAAATGGAGCTCAACGTGGAGAAGTGTGAAGTAATGCATTTGGGGAGGTCAAACAAGGCAAAGGAATACAAGATTAATTGGAAAATACTAAGAGGTGTAGGGGAAGTGAGGGACCTTGGAGTGAATGTCCACAGATCCCTGAAGGTAGCAGGACAGGTCAATAAGGTGGTTAAGAAAGCATACGGAATCCTTTCCTTTATTAGTGGAGGTATAGAATACAAGAGCAGGGAGGTTATGCTGGAACTGTATAACTCATTGGTTAGGCCACAACTTGAGTACTGTGTGCAGTTCTGATCACCTCATTACAGAAAGGATGTAATTGCACTAGAGAGGATACAGAGGAGATTTACAAGGATGTTGCCAGGACCGGAAAAATGCAGCTATGAGGAAAGATTGGATAGGCTGGGGTTGTCCTCCTTGGTACAGAGAAGGTTGAGAGGAGATCTGATTGAAATGTACAAAATTTTGAGGGGCCTGGATAGATTGGAGGTGAAGGGTCTACTTACCTTAGCAGGGAGGTCAGAGATGAGGGGGCATAGATTTAAAGTGATTGGTAGAAAAATTAGAGGGGAGATAAGGAAAAACATTTTCACCCAGAGGGTGGTGGGGGTCTGGAACTCACTGCCTGAGAGGTTAGTTGAGGCAGTGATCCTCAACTCATTTAAAGGGAGTCTGGATATGCACCTCAAGTCCCATAATCTGCAGGGCTATGGGCCAAATGCTGGAAAGTGGGATTAGAATAGGTGGATTGTTTTACAGCTGGCACAGACACGATGGGCCAAGTGGCCTCTTTCTGTGCCTTAAACTTTCTATGATTCTATGGTCAGCCATGGCTGGAAAAAACATATTTGCATATTGACAGACAGTGTTTGGAAGGACAAAGCAGCCATTCCCTGGCACATTCAACCCACAATGGACTTTTGATCAACAGACATTGAAGGTGGGGGAGCTTGCATTCCAGGTTGACTGATAAAATGGCTGAATACACAAACGGACATGGTCAAACCAGCTAGTCATATGACTAACCTGCAGGCAACCTGAGTTTTTTAAATTTGTACAAACAGTTTGGGCAGAGTGTCTGTTTGCTCCTGGACTGAGAAGATCTCTCCTGTCTGCTCCCATCTCTTTCTCACAAGCCTCTGAATCCACTGAAGTCACATGAACCCCAAAAAAGAAAAGTCTCCTACAGCAAACAAGGTTTAAGAAGAATACTGGGCCCCAACGAAAAGCAAGATCTACCTACAATCAAGAACGCTACAGTGAGCTCAAAGAACCATAACAACAGCTCTTCAGATATTGCCTCAAACCTTTCCATTTTATTTTTCTTCTGCTCCTTTCTGTCTCTATATGCATGTGTGTATCGCGTATGCATGCTAGCATGGACATGTCATGTATCTGTAGACGTTAACCGAATTAGCGTTTAAGTTTAATAAATTTCAACTTTTCTTCTTTAAACCTAAGACAGCCTGTTTGTGCTGGTTTCTTTGCCTTATAATTGGAAAGCAGTGAACAAGGATTCACCAAGGTGGAGCTAAAAACAATGTGTTTAAAATTAAACCCTGTTACAGTAAGACCAGGTGAAGGCTGAAAGGGAATCCTAGACACCTTTCTCAACTGGTCATAACACCACTGTAGTGCCTTAGCTTGCATTGCAAAGAATCTCTGTTTCTACCAAATCTACTTCTTTGCTTCTCAAATTGCAGTACATTTTGCTATTTAGCTATAACTAATAATAATAGTAATACAAAATCAAAGTAAAAATGAGGACAGAATGCATGATCTAAAATAGAAATCAAGTGCATCCTAATCCAATTATCCCCACTTGACCTTGACTCCTCATCTGCATGATAAGAGAGAATATGAAGAGATTAGAAGAGTTGTCAAAAAAAATATTTGGGAAGGCAAAGAGAAACAATGAAGTTAAATTATCAAGGATCATAAAACAAAATAGTAAAATATTTTACTGGCACATCAATAATAAAGGAAGGCTGGGATGGGAATAGGACCACTAAGGGACAGACAGGATAATACCACAGGGAACAATAGAGAGATGGCAGAAATATTAAATAATTATTTCACCTTGGCAATAACCAGGGAGAATAGAGCAGGTAGATTTGACTTAGAATGATTAGATGAGTAATGAGATCAATTAATTTAAAATAAAAAAGGGGACATATTGAATAAACTAACTAAACTCAAAGAGGATAAAACCCCTGGTACAGATGGATTGCATCCACACATTTTAAAAGAATCCAGGGAAGAGATAGCAGAGGTATTACTGCACATCATTAATAATTGGTTAGAAAAAGATATAGTGCCAGAGGACTGGAAAATAGCTAATGTAAGGGCATTTAAGTGGTCATTGGCTAGACATATGGATGAAAATGGAATAGTGTAAGTCAGATGGTTTCACAGGTCGGCGCAACATCGAGGGCCGAAGGGCCTGTACTGCGCTGTAATGTTCTAAAAAAAAAGTGGGACAGACTATGCTCAGGGAATTAGAAACAAGTCAGTTTAACATCAGTGGTAGAAAAAAATAATGGAATCCCTACTAAAGGAGAGAATAGAAGAACATCTATGGAAAAAGAAACAATAGTGAATAGTCAGCATGGATTTCAAAGGAGAAAATCTTGCTTGACCAATTTTATTGAATTTTTTGAGGAGTTAGCAGAGAGAGTAGGCAATGGTAAAGCAGTAGATGTCATTTACCTGGATTTTCAAAAGGCTTTCAATAAGATGCCCCACAATAGATTAATGAATAAGATGAAGGAATGCAGAGTCAGGGGACAAGTGGCAGAATGAATTGTTAGCTAGCTTCAAGACAGAAAGCAGAGAGTGGGACTGAAAGGTAGTTATTCAGAGTGGCAGAAGCTGGGAAGTGGTGTTCCACAGAGGTCAGTGCTGGGACCACTGTTCACTAAGTTCCATTAACAATTTGGACTTTGGAATCAAAAACACAATTTCTAAATTTGCAGTTGACACCAAGTTGAGGGGGACAGTTATTACTGAGGAGGATTGCAACAAATTATGGGAGGACATTAATAAACTTGCAGAATGGGCAAGTAATTGGCAAATGAAGTTCAACACAGATAAATGTGAGGTAGTACATTTTGTTAGGAAGAATAGGGAAGTCACTTCCTATTTCACTGAACAGAATCACAGAATTGTTACAGTGCAGAAGGAGGCCATTTGGGCCATTATGTCCGCACCAGCTCTCCAAACGAGCTATTCACTTAGTGCCATTCCCTGCCTTCTCCCTGAAACCCTGCATATTTTTCCTTTTCATATAAAATTTGAAAGTTGCATGTCTAGATGGGGTAGAGGAAAGAAGGGATTTCAGAGTACAAATACATCAATCACTAAACATTGCACCATAGGTTAGCAAGGCCATAAAAAAAAAGCAAACCAAGCACTAGGCATTGTTTCTGGTGGGATAGAATTGAAAAATAGGGAAGTTATGCTAAACCTCTATCGAACCTTGGTTAGACCACAATTAGAGCACTCCATGCAGTTCTGGACACCATATTATAAAAAGGATATAAAGGGACTGGAGAGGGTGCAGAGAAGATTTACAAGGATGATACCAGAAATACGAGGGTATACATAATCAGGAAAGGATGAACTGGCTAGGTTTCTTTTCTCTTGAAAAAAGAAGGCTGAGGGGTGACCAAATAGAGGTCTTAAAAATTATGAAAGGTTTTGACTGAGTGAATACAGAGAGAATGTTTCCACTTGTGGGTAAGAGCATAACTAGAAGCCATCAATATAAGATAGTCACCAAGAAATCCAGTAGGGAATTCAGAAGAAACGTCTTTACCCAAAGAGTGGTGAGAATGTGGAACTCGTTACCACAAGGAGTGGTTGAAGCGAATAATATAGAGGCATTTAAGGGGAAGCTGGACAAGCATATGAGGGAGAAGGGAATAGAGGGTTACGATGATTTAGATGAAGAAAGATGGGAGGAGGCTCAAATGGAGCATAAACGCTGACTTGAACTGTTTCTGTGCCGCATATCCTATGTATGTAATCTGCTGCATGCAGTGCCATAATAGATTGATTAGTAATATATTAAACTGTCTATAAAACTGCACTTCGTGTTGTCATGTTTTTGTCACACTTCTGAATCAATTATTTCTGAGCCATGATTTATTTGGTAGCATTCTCACCTCTGAGTCTGAAGATTGTGGGTTTAAGTTCTACTCCAGAGACTCGAGCATTAAGACCTAGGCTGCCACTCATGTACATTACTGAGGGATTGCTGCACTGCCAGAGGTGCCATTTTCTGGATGAGACATTAAACTAGGCCCCATCTACTCTCTCAGGTGAATGTAAAAAATCCCATGGCACTACTTCAAAGAAGAGCAGGACAGTTATCCCAGTGTCCTGGCTAATATTTATCCCTCAATCAAAATCACTAAAAACAGATTATCTGATCATTATCACATTGCTGTTTGTGGGAGCTTGCTACATGCAAATTGTCTGCCGCATTTCCTACATTACAACAGTGACTACACTTCAAAAGTGCTTCATTGGCTGTAAAGCACTTTGGGACATCCTGAAGTATTATAAATTCCAATGGCCACATCTATAATTGAAGCTGCCAATGCACATTTATTACACTGTAATTACAAGTCCGTTCTCCACACACCCATCCACCCGTTACTGGCTTTGTAATACTTCTTTTCAGGAGGAAAAGAACAAAAGATTAGAAATATTTTTAACTTTCCCCTAAATATGCTCAATTTAAAGTCCATATAATACATTAAAACATTTTTGGCTGAATTTTATTAGCGCGCTTTGAACTCGGAGGCTTTCCGACATGGAAGCACCGCTGCTGAGCCCCCGCAATATTTCATGCGGGAGCTCATTTAAATGGAGGGGCAGGCACGCCGTTCCCAGCAGAGGAGTCTGGTGCCACTGCGCAGGTGCTGGCGCCATTTTTAAGTGCTTCAAGCCCTTTGCGGAGCATTTACATTTTTAAAGTAACAATCATTTGCCATTGAGTCTCCAATGTTCAATAAAAGATGAAAGCCCCTCTACCATGCACCCCCCCCCCCCCCCCCCCCACCAACTCCATGACCACAAACTTTCTTTTTGGGCCTTTCCCACCAAAAATTTTTTTTATTTCTAACCCCCAACCTTTCCCCTCCGAACTTTGTCACCTTTACCCTTCAACCGCTTCCCATCATTCCCACAGCCAATAAGAAGTGTTTTTCTCCCACTCCCCCCCCCCCCCCCACCACCCTGATAATTTCACTCCTCCCCCCTCCCCACCAGTTTCTCACCTCGGAATTCAGTTCGAGGTGTGGCTGGTGGCCGTAAAAGCGGCATGGGATGGCTGTCGGGCCCAGGTAAGTGGATGTGAATTTATTTGCATTGATTTGAGTATTTAAATGAAGGCCCCGCCGCGCAGCGTTGGGTGCGGGGATGCCGCACTGAGGCCTTGCCGCCACCAGTAAATGCGGCGGGGCATTCTCAGCGTCTGGGGTCGTGGCAAGCTGCAAGCATTTTACAGGATCCCCTCCCCGCCAGAACCCTCGACGACAAGGGGCTGGTAAAATTCAGCCCTTTATGTCTGCTTGCACTTCTTGTTGACAAAAGTTTATTTCTTGTTGTGATGTTTTTGTCATCATTTTGTTTCAGTTTTTCCCATTATAAATTCAGCTGGGCACAAAAGATCATTTTATACTATTTGAGTCCTCCTGGTATGCTGGCCAACATGTATCCCACAGCTCATGCCACCAAACATAAACACTTCAACTAATCAATTATTTCATTACTGTCTGTGGGACCGTGCGGAATGCAAATTGGCTGCCTACATACCAATAATGATTACACCTCAAAATAATTAATTCCCTGTGAAGCACATAGTGATGGCCTGAAGGTGCAAAAGTCACTAAATACAACTTCTTTCTCTGTCTTTCTATCTCTCCCCCCTCCTTAAAGATGTTCCTTAAAACCTACCTCCCTGCCCTAAATAAAAACAGAAAATGCTGGAAATACTCAGCAGGTCTGGCAGCATCTGTGGAGAGAGAAAAAAATGTTAACATTTCAGGTCTTTCATCAGAACTGTTCTAATATTTCTTTATGTGGCTCAGTGTCAAAGTTTGTTTGAGACCCACTCCTGTGAAGTGCCTTGGAACGTTTTGCTACATTAAACTTGCTATATAAATGCAAATTGTTGTTGTTGTAGTAAATCTTATCAATACTATGTATAGTATATAAAAATAAGAACAAAACAGATTACTTTAAAATGGGACTGAATTATGTCTGTGCACATTAATCTAATTGTTCCCCACTCTCTAGCTCTGTGTTACCTAGAAACTACATTGGGCTCGACTTCCTTGGGGTAGACTGTGACCTTTGTGTGGCTGGCTAGCAAGGGTGCGACTGCCCATCTATTGAGGACATAAGAACAGGAATAGGCCAGTTAGCCCCTCGAGCTTGTTCCACCATTCAAGGAGGTCATGGCTGATCTACTGGACCAACAGAGAAACCAGAACCAGTTTGAGGCTGTGACTTCATTAAAGTAGAAGCTCGCCGGATGGTCTGGCTGGGGAAGGTTAGAGGGCACCAAGTGTGGAGGGCAGTGGTCCAGAGAATTCTTATGGCACTCGGAGGAGCATTCCTGCACCTTCTGGTCCCACAAAAATGAAATCAAAAAAGATTTTGCGCCATTTCTTGAAATTGTAGGCCGGGACAAGTAGAACACGTGCAGTGCACTTTCCACCCATTTGTCCCTCAGAATTGAAGGCAGCATCGTATGTTTGTCATAGGTCTCCTATTTTCATATTAAAATGGCCCACTGCTACAATCAGACGGGCACTCCATCAGAAGGCCCTTTCCAAGATGACAGCAGCCGATGTTTCAATATATGTGGGGTGGTACATGATCTCGCACCATTTTTAAGGCACTATCATCATGTTTATAACAAGTTGGCCATCTTAAAACTGGGCTTTCTATGTGGAATACCACAGTAGATTAACTCGAACTTTTGTAGTAATTATATACAACTATAAGTATAAATACTGAATTCAAAATTTGCTAGCTGCCAATTGAACATTTTTGGGACATATTATTAGAACTAACAATCTTCTGGTGTGTATGCGTATGTGTATGGGAAAGAGGAATGAAAAACTTGTAGCACATTGAAGTATTTATGTGTGTTGTGGACATTGCTACAAAATGTTTCACCACAGTAAAATCTCACCAATAACACAAGTACTTCTGCAACATGAAAATATTAAATTAGCAACATCACAAAATATATTTATCAACCTCGGCCCTTCAGTTAATTTCACCCAATGACACTCCATTCGATTCCCACCCATTCATATCAGCAGACGGTTTTACTTCTCTATCTGTATGGAGAATAAGGATGGAAATCTGAATGTGTGCAGCATGTCCTATTTCGCAAGTTGCATGCAATCTTTATTACATAGACCTCGGTCCAGTGGCTCGAATAGAATACCATCACTTCCCAATAGTAACCAGATGGAACAGACTCCAGAATGTGATGGGCACTGTAACTGAAGGTCTTTGGAGCATGTCACAACTGGAGAAGTTAGCCTTTCAGTACTGACTATATATAACAGTAGTCGTGATGCTTAAGTGTGGCAAAAGCAAATGTATACATCGTTAAACTTTCAAATAGTGTTACACTCTCGAACAAAATACATGAGGCCACTGTGCACATGATTTCAGTTAGAATTGGCAATATAAAAATCACTGAATCGTGAGTCAAAAGCTTGGTCTCGGTGAGAAACATGTCAACTTTGTCCTTTTGTATGTATATATATATATGTATATGTCTATGTAAGGGGTGATTCTGCAATCCAGCATTGCCATCAGAAAGCAACGCTTTCATAGTGGAAAATTCCTGGACACCAGCTGCACACCCAAGAGGTGCCTCATAGGAGCATAATTTCCTTTTGGGTCACCCAGAGTGAATTCTGAAAGCTTTAAGTTGGAACTTGCAAATACACAGCTTATTTCTACCTGCACAACAGTTCAATTTCAACTGTGCACATGAGATACTGCAGTTGCTACCAGTCATGATCATACCCACAATCATACAAATGACTTCATTGTAACATGCTCCCCATAAAGAGTGTTGTATGATTGTCTTTAAGAGTGTGTCCCTTTAAGATCTTAGTATGCTAATGAGCTAAGTACCAGGATGTAGTCATGTAACTCAAAGCCAGAATCACTTTGCAACTGTAACACCCAGAGGAAGGTTCTGTAAATAGTTTACTCTGTACTGTACATACTAGTTTAGCAGTTAATAAACCTGTTTGAGATCTTCAAACTGGACTCCACGCATCTCATTTATGATGCATCAGACCCTAACATAAAGAACTCATTACATGGTGGCAGCTGAGGTGAGAAGACAAAGTCAAAGTTTGAAGAGCACAGGCAAAACAGCTTTGAAAACGACCCTTCCTATAGCCAAAAGAGAGAAATTTCCACAGAAATTCTGACCCAAACAGTAGAAAGAATAGGACTTACCTCCAGCTATAGAAGACAGAACTTAGAACGACAGGCTGCAAGTAAATCGGGTGAGTCATTGTGCCAACGATCACTGGGATACTCGTTTAAAAAAAACTCAAAAGTGCTTAAAAGGGATTCTTTTTCAAAGGCTCCACAAAAAAAAGTGGGGAAATCTCAACTCCTTTCCAATGTGGATCGAGGTTCAGCGCCATTACAGGAGGTGTCTGGTTACAAAAAGCACAGTAAAACCCCAATTACTGCAGAGCTTCATCCATGCAGCCAAAGTTTAAAAAAATCAGTTAAAATTAAATCACTTGAGTGTGAAGAAGAGCTTCCATTCACACAGCCACAGCTATAAAAATTCCATTAAACTGCTGGAGCATGAAGAATATAAACAAAATCTTAAAAAAGAGCAATTGAACTGCCTACTGAACAAATGTGTAAACAGACCAGCTTAAGTGCTACAAAAAAAAACTCTAGCAAAAAAAAGCAATTGAACTGCCTAGTGAACAGCTGTGTAAATAGACAGGCTTAAGTGCTGCAAGCAAGATAAACACAGAACACTATGGGCTGAATTTTATTAACTCGCTGCCATTCTGCAAGTTGCATGTATCCCTATTGCGTAGACTCTGATCCAGTAGCTCTAAAATAACACCACCGTTTCCCAATAGTAACCAGATGGAACAGACTCTAGAATGTGACAGGCACTGTGACTGCAGGTCTTTGAAGCAACAGGGCAACAGCAGCAAGGAGAGTGCCAGAGACGTGCGTAAACGCAAACCAACACACGAAGTCCATAGTGAAACAGACCTGAGACAAGACCCAGAGAGAAGCAATTCTCAGCCAGAAGACGAACAGGCATTTCACATTGTGAACTGTTCTCAGCGGCAAGCTTGAAAAAGTGCGAGGTGCGCACACGAGGCGTAGCTGCAGTGCCGCCGCGATATTTCGTGCGGCTGCTCATCAACATGGAGGGGGTGGAACACCTGTCCCCGATGACGTAGAGGGGGATGGGCACTCCATCAGCAGTAATGGCGTCCTGCACCACCGCACCGGTGCCTGTGTCACTTCTAAAGGGCTTCAAGCCCGTCAGTGGAATTTAAACTTTTAAAGACAAATTCATTACACATTGAGATTAAAAAAATTAAAATACAAGCTGGAAGTCCCTCTCCCATCCCCCAATGGCCACACACTTTGGGCTGAATTTTACCGGCCCCTCAATCCCGCGGGTCGCAGCACAGGGGTCAGTAAAATGCAGTGGGGAGAGGCCCGCCTTGACCCGCAACGTTGAGAAGGGCAAGCCACATATTACCGGTGGTGGGGAGTCCTCAGTGCAACTCCCCCACTGCCTGGCGGTGGGTCCTTCATCTTAATATTCAAATTGACAACGAAGAGATGTAAATGCACTTACCTGCAGATGGCAGCCGTCCCACATCAATCTTACGGCCGCCGTTCGTACCCTGCGTACCTTTGGAATTCCGTACGGAGTTCCGGGCGTGAACCTGGTGGGATGGGGGAGGAATAGAATTTTCAAGGTGGGAGGGGTGGAGGAGCGGGGTAAACAATCTTTACTGGCTAATGGGATAGTGGGAAGGGGTTGAGAGTCAAAGGGAACAAATTTTGGTGGGGAGAGTTCGGATTGCTATTAAAGGTTTATTATGGGGGAAGAGTGCGATTGATGTATAATTTACCCATTGGGGTGTGGGAGAAGTGATTTATATTTGAGATGGCATTTTATAGTTATATCCCAGAGATCGGGGCCTTTAAATTTTAAAATACAGCTGAAGGGCTTAAAGCCCTTTAAAAATGACGCCAGCGCCTGTGCAATGGCGCCGGAGGCCTTTGCCGGGGACGTGGCAGCCATTCCTTACGTCATCCGAGGCAGCCACTCCACCCCCTCTATTTAAATGAGTCCCCGTGTGTAACATCTGCGGCGCACTCGTAAAATTCAGCCCTTTATTTTTGGGCCTATCCCACCAAAAAAAAACTTTCCTTCTCAACCCAAACTTTGCCCCCAAGAATTCATTACCTTTGCGCTTCAACCCCTTCCCACCATCCCCTCAGCCAATCGAAACAGTTTTCCCCACTCGCTCTCACCCTGAAAATTTCACTCCTTCTCCCCTCCACACCAATGTCACGCCTTGGATCTTCAAACAGAGATGGGACGGCCGTCGGGACAAGGCAGGCGTTTTTGCAAGTATTTAAATTTATTTAAATATTGAAATGAAGGCTTCACCACTGAGCAGCGGGGAGGCCACCCCGAGGCCTCGCCGCTGTCGGTAGAATGCAGTGGAGCCTGCCTAGTGTGAAGGCCTGAGGCAGGCCTCTCCCAGAAGGGTTTTCCAGGCCCCCTCCCCCCACCATGACCCCCTATGTTGGGAGCTTATAAAATTCAGTCCTATAGAACACCCGTTCTTCTCAATCCAAGCAGCTAGTCTAAATAACAGAGTGTTTCTTAAAGGGGAAACAGTAGAGTCATAGAACAAGTCTTTAAGCAAGTTTTAAGCAAAGAAAGAAAGAAAGATGGATACCAAATTTCTCAGCATGAACTGGAAGGCCATTGATATCCTATCTGAATTCAAACTATTCAAACAAAGAATGCAGTTATGCTTCACTGACCAAGTGACTGTAAAACCAGATAAACAAGCTGTAAAACTACTAATAGCAGTTGGAAATGAGGGATTACAGAGAATCAACACCTCCGTCCTATCTGAAGAGGACCAGAAAGATCCCACAAAGATATGGAGAGTGCTAGAAGATCAGTTCCAATTACGAGTGAATTTTAGAATGCACCGCCTGGAATTGATGCCCTACAGGCAACAGCCACAGGAATCAATAGGCCAGTTCATCAGCAGATACCATAGTAAGGGAAACAAATGTGATTTCTCAGAAATTGAGATGTCAGAGCGGTTATTGGAGCTGAAGATTGTATCAACACCCATTCCAGCGTTTCAGAAAGACCTGGGGAAAAAGAAAGGTCACAGCATTGATGCGCTGCTAGAAGATGGCAAGAAATACAAAGCCATTGTAGCTGGATAACAGCACCTGCAAGCACTAGATGCAGCCAACAGTATCAGCACAATAACCAGGTTGAAAAGAGCAAGCAAGCTGTGTGGTAAATGTGGCTAGTCCCACTCACCACAAAGTTGTCCTGCATATCAAGAGCTGTACAAGGAGTGTGGTACAAAAGGACACTGGGCCTGCCTATGCAAGAAATCTAGCTCCAAAGACATAGCCAGAAGTCACAGTAGGACACAAACAAAAGAAGACAGGCGCAGCAACAGGGCAACAGCAGCAAGGAAAGCACCAGAGACCTGCGTAAACACAAACCGCTACACAAAGTCCATAGCGAAACAGACCTGAAAGAAGACCTAGAGAGAAACAATTCTCAGCCAGAAGACGAACAGGCGTTTCACATAGTGAACCTGACACATCATGTTGATGAAGTCAAACAATCGGAAGCATTTGCTACCATTAGCATTACGTGCCCAAAGAAAGCTGGCAAACATACACTCAGGGTTAAGATTGACACTGGAGCTAGTGCAAATATCCTACCAGTCTGAATCCTGAAGGATATGTACCAGAGCCACTGGAAATCAATGATACAACCAACAACTGTGAAGCTATCTGCATAGAACAGGTCACCCATCCCTTGCAGCGGCACACTAACAATGCAATGCAGCTATGGCGAGTCGGCATGGAAACTACAAACATTCTACCTAGTAGACATGAGTGGACCGGCAGTGGCAGGATTACCAGTGTGCAAGGACCTCAACATCATAGCCATCCACAAGGTCACCAAGTACCCATTACAGCAGAAGAAACCAAGGATACCCGCATTGAATCAGACAATGACCTACAACAAATTTACCCGGACAGGTTCGACGCCATAGGAGATTTCAAAGGCAATGCCGTACTCCACCTCCATCAATCAACCCTCCCAGAAAGTGTAGTGTGCACATACAAGAAAAGCTTAAATGCGAGCTAGATGACATGGAAGTCAATGGCATCATCCATCGTGTGCATCATCACACAGACACGTGCAGCTAATTCCATATGTACTAAAGAAGGATGGAGCAATCAGGGTATGTCTAGATCTGAGGCGTCTAAACCTCTCCCTAAAGCGATGCCCCACAAGATTCCGACATTAGAGAAATTGAATCCCAAGTTCACAGGAGCCAAACTCTTCTCCAAGTTGGATACTAAACATGGATATTGGTCAGTTCACCTAACTAAGGAATCTCAAGAACACCATTTGGAAGATACTGCTTCCAGAGACTACCCTTCAGCTTATCTGTCAGTCAAGATCTGTTTCAGCAACATCTGGACAGAATTATACAAAACGTACTGGATGTATATGCATTGCCAATTATATTGCAGTAATGGGCAAAACCAAAGAAGAATATGATCAAAATCGTCATCCCCTGATGGTAGTAGCTCACCGTGAAGGGCTCCTTTTTAACAGCAAGAAGTGCAGTTGACTGCAAGTCAGATCAATTTCTTTGGCTCCATCTATTCCAGTTGCAGAATCCGTTCTGACCCAGGCAAAGTCGAAGATGTAAGGTATATGCCTACTCCACAAGGCAAGGAAGACCTCCAGAGATGTCTTGGATTTTTCAACTTTTTGGCACCATGCATTCCAAATTTTTCTGACAAAGCATCATCGCTGAGAGAACTCTTAAAGAAAGACGTACTATCTGTATGGCAGGAGGACTATCAGCATATGTTTGAGTCTCAGCAGTGCTATGATCCAAGGAAGATGACAATCCTGGAAGTTGACGCCTCACAGAAAGGGCTAG
Source organism: Heterodontus francisci (assembly GCF_036365525.1). Classification (NCBI taxonomy): domain Eukaryota; kingdom Metazoa; phylum Chordata; class Chondrichthyes; order Heterodontiformes; family Heterodontidae; genus Heterodontus; species Heterodontus francisci. The sequence goes on along the minus strand of NC_090378.1, from coordinate 26,344,583 downwards.
GTATGTTCATCCTGCAGGATGGCAAACCAATTGCATTCGTGTCCAAATGTTTATCCTCAGTACAATCCAATTCCTCAAGCATAGAGCATGAAACACTTGCTCTGGTGTTTGGGATCATAAAATTCCACACCTACCTGTTCAGCAAGCAGTTCACAGTGGAAACTGACCACAAACCACTGGAGGCGATCTGGCACAATCCATTGACAAGCGCACCACCTCGACTACAGTGGCTCTTCGTGAAAGCACAGGGCTACAACGTCTGCTACAGACCGAGTACAAAAATGGTCACCTCGGATACGCTGAGCAGATTGCCAAACCCAAGCAAGAATGAAGAAGTCCCACTGGATCTACAAGTAGACAGCATGGACATTGCAGTGGAAGATGTGCTCAAGATCGATTTATTGCATTTTGGTCAGCACAAAGGTGACCAGCTACAATCAAAAACAGCCAATGACCTACAACTGAAGGCACTGTGGAAAGTCATCATAGAAGGTTGGCTGGATATGGTGCCAGAAACCCTCAGGTGCTTTTGGCGTTATAGAGATGAACTCGGTATCGTGAGAGGGATACTTACATTTTCAAGGGAAAATGTTGTAGGGTATTCCCAAGCGCAGAGGCACCTACAGTAAATATCATACTGTTTAAATGTTATTTGAGTAAGTAGATTCATATAATCCTAGTGAATATATATATATATATATATATATACTCATATACAAGTTGAAAGTATAGCCACATATTGTTATAAAATGGAGTACTCATCCAATGCACTGTGAGAACAAGATTGGCTAAGTCATATCCCTGGGAATGGTACCGTGAGACCCAGACAGTTAGGCTGACCAAGGAGGCCCCTCATATCAGTGTATAAGACAGTTGCTTTGTGTAACTGCAGACCGCACGAAGCAATCAGGAATGTAATTTTGATAAAGGTAGAAGGATTCATTGTGAAGACTCAAGGATAGTTGATAAGGGGGTCTGGGAAACATCACAAGATGATCAGGGGGCTTGCATGAGCTGATCACGTAGCCACATGATGCCTAATGAGTAATCTAATTGGTAATATGTGTAATGTATGTAATCAATAACCGTTATGATTGGATCATATCCAGCCAGGATGGGCTGAGTAACTGTTTGAAAAATGTATAAGTATGCATTATTTTCCTTTGTTCGGTGGAGAGGCATCTGGACAGACCAGTGACCTGCTCCCCGCTGGCGTAACTAAATAAACTGTTTGACATTGGAGCAGACCTGAGTGTCGAGTGATTCTTCCAGATTCATTCCCGCTAACAATTGGCGTAGTCGGCAGGATCAGGGGTAAGTCAACTCTTCTGCGACCCTGATATCCCAATCACCCAGCCTGAGCCGGAATTAAGAGGACAATTGAGTCCCACGTGAAGGCCAGGAATTAAGTGGGTGAAGGGAACAAAGGTGGCAAGGGACAGTTGGCTGGAGCCTTATCCCGAACTTGAGAACAGGATTCGGCGGTCGCTTGATGCCATCAGGAATACCGGGTGAGTATCTAACAGAAGCTTATCCCGGGGCCGGGTGGTGTTTCGCGACCGACGAATGCCAAGTTTGTGAACAGGATCTGAACAATGGTCAAACGGTGGTAGGTAGTTCGTTAAGAGACGTAGGCACTGTCAAGGAGGGTTTGGAATATATGTATGCGTATATATATCATAAGCTTGTTGTATGAAATACGGACAGACTTGTGACCCGACAGATAGCCAGGAGACGGTCTACTACAAGTTGCGCTAGGTTAAAAGCGGACCTCTGAGAGTAGATTCTAACGGTTCTAATCCTACCCAAGTATGGCCAGTAAAAAAATAGAGCTCGAGTGGGGACCGGAGGGGTCCATTACCTGCCAATTGGCAGAGAAACAAAAAGAAAAAAAGCATTCACTAAGTTTATGGCAGAGTGACACAAAGGACTATGTTTTAGAGTAAAAACAAGTTACTGTGTCTTTGATTCGAATGTGTGATTGTTGGAAGCGTCCACGAATGAATTGAATGTCTGGGATGTACAGCTTGTAATCTGTAGAACTGACTGTCGTTAACTCTTTGTTGTCTGGCTTTAATGTTGAAAGCATGAGTCTATTAAGTTGTTTGGAATTGGATGAGTGTGAAAAGTGATTGTTGAGTGTGTTCATTTCGATTTAAGATTGTCCACCCAGGAATGGGATATAAAATTGAATTATATTTTAAGTTAAAATTTTATTTTGATTTTAAAAATTGGTTTTGCAACTGTGAAAAGGCAATGAACAATTTTCTAAGAGATAAGCTTCAGCCTTGAAGGTCTGAAGATGTTTGGCAGAAATCCAATTTGAAGTTTACAACTCCTGCTTTAATTGGAGTTCCAGGTTAAAATCTGTTCCAGTTTTATTTGGAGTTTAAATTAAAGACATGTTTTACTGACTGTTTTAAGTAGCAAATGTCAGGAATTGGATATTGGTTTTAAGGGAGAGAACGATAAGCAAAGGAGCTAATGGGAAAGATTAAAGTTTGTGTAAGGAGCTGGTGTTAAGTCTTTTGTTGTAAGAATGTTAAATAACTTTTTCTTTAGTTTTTGGTTTTATTACAGCCATTTGGAAAGGCGCCTGAAGAACAAGAAAAAATACGTAATTTACCTATTTTTTTTAAAGAAAAAGCACGTGCTATTCTGTTCTGTGTGTAGTTAATAAGTATTATAAGTTAATAAGTCTGAATTAAATTAATACTGTTAAGGTTAATTGACCTGTTAAATTAAAAAAAAAACTGGAAATGTCATTTGCAACCACAATGAACTTTCAAGTTTAGCATGTCGAGTTTTGGGGGAGTCTTAGGTTCCGGACACAGGACTCACTCATATAACATCGGCAGTTTTGATTTTTAAATATTTATTGCAGTAAATTGGAATTTGGAATCATCGTTGTTTTATAAAAAATCCTTGGATTAGAAACCTCTTACAAAAGATGCTAAAAGTTTGGAAACAATTGGAGTTTAATCTAAAATGCTGTCTTTCCTGATGGAGATGGTTTCCTTTGAAGTTGAAAATGTTACTAAAGATTTTGTTGTTTGAAAATCCTAAGAATACCAAAAACCATTTAAAATGGAGTTTAGTTCTTTTCGATAAAAAAAAGGGTTACGTAAAGCGACGCAGCGGAGAATGCTTTGCTCCGTCCATTTGGAGACACGCAAGAAATTAACCTTGCTGCAACTATCTTTATCAATGAGACGAAGTGCTTGAGAAGGAGAAATAGTTGCAAGCACTTCTGTCTTTACTAAAAAAAAATGCAATATCACCAAGTCTGGGCATAAGAAATTGGAATCGATAAACAAAATTAAATTGATATGAGTGGTTAATTAAAGCATTCAAAGGGAAATTTACTGTTATTTGAATTTGGAATAATCTGAGATGTCGAAAACCCAGTTTAATTTGACAAGTTATTTAAGGAATTAAAATGTCATCGAAGGTTAAAAAAAAACACAAACAATATACACTAATGTCTGGAATTAAATGGAAATGTTTCATTTCTGTTTTAAGGAATTATGAATATTGATTGTAAAGGTTCTCCGGGGCTCAAAATGAAATAGAATTATAATTAATAGGAATTGGCAATTAGATCTGGCTGATGCAAGAGCTAATAAAGGAATTCTGGGTATAAACAAATGGTGAAATTAGAATTCAAACAGCTAAAGTAATATCGTGTGAAATTTCCAAGAAGTCTAGAATTTTCCAGTGAAAGTCAGGAAAGTGTAGATAAGACTAGCAATTGATAGTTTTCTCTTGAAGATATGAGTTTTTAAGAGAGTTACATTTGAAAGTCTGGCCATGACCTGAGACATCAGGACCCTGCAGGGGAAGGTAAGCAAAGATCTCAGATAGACACCACCAGCGCCCCCCTTTCCCCACCGCTGATATTTGATCTTTTGATAAGATCACCTGTTCAGAATATGTGGCATGACATTGGCATACCAGTGTAAGTGTGCAGATGTGATTTGTTACATGGAGAGCAACTGAACTAATGAGAGGAAGGGTGATGAGACTGTCAAGATATGTCGTAGCAGGTAGTGAAGAAGTAGGACCCACGAGAGAAAGGGTTAAAAGATTTGTGAAGGAGCTGTGCAGACAACTGCATGAGCTGAGGCAGGAGATTCTATAGACACAGACACGAAAGAGGAACAGACAAAGGTGCCTGTTGTGGGAGACAAAGTAATGGTAAAGGGAAGGGCCGATGGAAATACATGATCCCAACTGAAAAAATATAATCAAGGGAATAATGGTAGTATTGATAGGCATTTGGATTATTATTAGATGGATTACTAACTGGGTAAGGATTGTGGGGAACGAAACCCGAGCACAACGGGACCATATAGATAATTTTGAAACAGTAGAGATGATAAGAATATAAATTAACTCCTGGAAACCCCAGGACATGTTCAATCCCCACAGGTAGACATGTCTCCCTCGTTGGGGGATACTCATAACATGGACAAGTACTAACACCTGGTGACCACCAGGGCAGTGTGTTTAAATTACAGATATAACCACTAGTGGCGAATGGGAAAGAACCGGACTGCAGTGACTGTGGGGCCTGATGCTAATATCTGGAGAGGAAGAACAAAGACCCGGTAATGGATGCACAACGGATTAATGAAAGGAGTATTAATATGGACTATATGAACTTTGGGGCTTTGTACAATTTTGCTGATGGTGTGTGTATCCCAGCGACAATGGAACCGGGTGACGAGAACTCTTTTGCTGCATGGCTACGTGCTCACCCGGGAAGGGATGAGATATGTGTACAGTGTTCGGCCGGGTTAACCATCAGATCAGCATGGGCCCGCTGCATCCGAAGGGGAAAGACTGAGAGGTGCTGCATTAGGCGGGAAGATTGGAGAAAAACTGAGAAGTGTTTACTCAGGATAGTGTGCAGACTAGCCACCGAGTGGTATGCCAAACCTCAGCCCGCGACCACGCATAAAAAAGGAGAGGGAGTATGTGGGATCTATGGGGAAGTAGGGTCACTGCTACCACGATACGTGTGTTTTCCTCCCCCTTTAATGCCACCCCCCATAATAACCACCACACAACCCGAGGAATTACCATGCCCCTTAATTATCGAAGGGCATAAAAACAGAATTGTGCTTTTTAATGAAGGAGAGATGTTATATGATACTGTTAAACATGAGATTGTGCCTGTCCTGGTCAATATCTCAGGGATGCAAATGCCAGGATATTGTACGGAACAGGCAAGAACAATGTATAGTGTATTAAGTAAGGTTGTAATGCAGCAGGCTGCTGATGCCATGGGTGCCGTCAGATTTCGAGGTCAGAATCAACTTTATAGGACAAAGAGAGGGATAGTTAATGACGTTGCTACCGGATTCAATACCGGTGCCTCCATAGTAAACTCATTAGATATACACGGTCTGAATGAAAAGATAGAACATCTTAAAGGAGTAATGAAGGGACTCTTAAAGAGAGCAGAGAAAAATCAGGAGAATCAGGCCAATCTGGGAGAAGAGGGCATGGAGATACAATTAGACAGAATTACGATATTAGAGGCACATGCCAGAACCGTCAACCACCTCATAGATAGAGAACGGGAAGATGTCGGAAAATTAAGACGGGGCAACTCTGCCACGCTTATGGCTTATGGATGGTGGGACAAATATGACACAATCTCGATCAGATCCAAAGGGGGGGAGGTGCCCGATTGGATAGACAGCCTACATTTGGCTCAGCTGGCCGAGAGGAAAGGGACACTGGACAACTGTACACTGAAAGGACTCACCAGAGTGTACCCAGTGATCCCAGACTGTGAGTTGGGTAAATCCACCAGAGTGGGAATGGTCCTGATGATCCCTATAGTCACACAGGACTCCAGGCCATTCCCCCACTACCAAGTGGAAAATATTGGGGTTGTACGTGATAACACCTCCCTCCGATACTATCTAACTGAAGCCTCTGCCATACTTAGAAATAACACGCTGTATGGAATTTCACTTACGGGATGTAAGCAGAGGGGAGATATGACAGTCTGTCCCCACCCAGTGGGACAGGGAAAATTGGATGAATGTGGGTTTAATCGAATAGATGGTTGTGTCGTAGAAGTCACGCCTGCCCCAAAGCATTTTGCAAGGACAGGCTACGGAGGTAAAGGGAAATATTGCATTTCCACTACAGAAAGTTCCTACCGCTACAATAGTCTACAATGCCCCATCCCATTTTCTAATTTTTGCTTTACGCCTTTACGACCAGTCACGATAGGGCAAGCCCGAATTATCCAGGTTCAACGCAGAGGTACCAAGATCATTAACATCACCGATTATCTCCATGACCACGTATAGGATTACAAGGAACCAGAGGCAGCCCCCCATCCTACACCTAGCTGAGGTACTGAGGGAATTAAGGCTCAGGGTGGGCCAATCCGTGAAAATCTACCACCAACTGCAGACAACAATCAAAAGGCTAGAGGAAGATACAGACACAGAATTGCAGGAACAGAGTTGGTGGGAGAAAATTTGGGATTGGGGGATGAATTTGAATATCCACCCTTGGATTAGGATAATTTCTCATGTGCTAGTTGGAATACAGTTAATACCGGCCATAGCATGGGGCATACTAGCTTGCCGATCATACAGGCGCCATGTGCAGTGAAGGAGGATGAAAACCAGAGGAAAGGCAAGGGAGACAATTTGTCTATCTAAAGGGCTAAGTCAGGTGGATCACATTAATTTGATATAATATGACCGGAATTCCTGAAATCACGTGACTGGCCAGCACGTCCGAGGCAGGGAATACCGGGCGAGTTTAAAGGGGTAAAAACAAACATTAAATGGTGTCGGTTGAGGAGATTAGGGTTAGTCTCCTACCGAAAGGGGGGATTGTTGTAGGGTATTCCCAAGCGCAGAGGCACCTGCAGTAAATATCATACTGTTTAAATGTTATTTGAGTAAGTAGATTCATATAATCCTAGTGAATATATATATATATATATATTTACTCATATACAAGTTGAAAGTATAGCCACATATTGTTATAAAATGGAGTACTCATCCAATGCACTGTGAGAACAAGATTGGCTAAGTCATATCCCTGGGAATGGTACCGTGAGACCCAGACAGTTAGGCTGACCAAGGAGGCCACATGATGCCTAATGAGTAATCTAATTGGTAATATGTGTAATGTATGTAATCAATAACTGTTATGATTGGATCATGTCCAGCCAGGATGGGCTGAGTAACTGTTTGAAAAATGTATAAGTATGCATGATTTTCCTTTGTTCGGTGGAGAGGCATCTGGACAGCCCAGTGACCTGCTCCCCGCTGGCGTAACTAAATAAACTGTTTGACATTGGAGCAGACCTGAGTGTCGAGTGATTCTTCCAGATTCATTCCCGCTAACAGAAAACCAGTGATTTTGCCCAAAGCTGTCCAAGGGGACATCTTGTCACAACTTCACCAAGACAATATGGGCATAGAGTGAACAAGACGACTGGTACGAGACACTGTTTATTGGTCAGGGATCAATAATGACATTGAAAGTTTAGTGAGGATGTGCGAGGCATGCCAGAGCCACCAGCCATAACAACGTAAAGAACTTCTACACCCTCACGAGATTCCGTCAGTCCCTTGGTTCAAAATCACCACTGATCTATTCTATGTTAATGAAAACAACTTTATCTTAGTCACTGATTATTTCTCCAAATTTCCAATTGTCAGACAGGTAAAAGACACTTCAAGCACGGTTGTTGCAGACACATTGAGTGCACCAGTCTATTTGGTGCACCTGAAGAAATTATTTCTGACAATGGGCCACAGTATACGGGCAAACCTTTCAGGAATATGTGCACCGAATGGGGCCTAAACTATGTGATGTCCTCACCACATTACCCTAGATCTAATGGTCTTGCTGAGCAAATGGTTTACACGGTTAAATCACTTATCCTGAAGTGTCAGACAATGAAACAGGATTTTCATGTTGCCATGTTACACCTCAGAACTACACCTATGGATATGGACTTACCGTCACCAGCAGAGATCATGTTTGACAGACAAGTGCGAACGACTCTGCCAAGACTGTCCAAATTCTCCGAGATGCAGGAGACACTGCATGAAAAACAGGGGAGAATGAACAAGGGCCATGACCGACACGCAGGGGCGGAACTACCCCAGCTACATGTAGGACAAAAGGTCAGGGTCATACACCCCACAATAAGAACCTGGTTATCCACAGTGGTATCCAAAGTATGTAGAGAGCCTAGGTCCTATGAGATTACAACATCTAGCGGAGCGATGTTGGGAAGGAACCAAAGCCAACTGAGAGAAGTGTGCAATACTCCTCATGCCATCTCTCCCCCCTGTGCCTACAAATGTCCCCATCAAAATGCCCACTCTCACCCTAAATCTTCCTGTCATCATCATTAATGTTGTCGTTCAATCACATGCCCCACCCGATGAGACTTTCCAATACCCAACCATGACACTGGACCTGCTCCCCTACTAATCACACTGCCCCCTGCTACCATGACCATTCTATTTGCCAGCCAGTACCCTGAGTTCACCCCACAGGCCCCTACTGTAGACAGTACTTTAAGTTCATCATACACCTCACCTTCATTAACTTCTGATATGATTGGCTTCCAACAACCACAACCATCTTCCTTTGTGCTACATGTGACTCCAGCTAGTTGACAGTTCTTCCCTGATTGCCCTTGACATCAATTTCACTAGGGCTCCTTGATGCTACCCTCGGTCAAATGCTGCCTTGCTGTCAAGGGCAGTTATTCTCACCTCACTTCAAGAATTCAGCTCTTTTGTCCACGTCTACAGCTGAGTGGCCCTGATAGAACCCAAACTGAGAATCAAAGAGCAAGTTAATGGTAGGTGCCATTTGAGAGCATTGTCGACGACACCTTCCATCACTTTGCTGAGGATTGAGAGCAGACCACAATTGGCTGGATTTAATTTGTCTTGCTTTTGTGGCAAGAGTATGTTTGGGCAATTTTCCATTATTTTGAGTAGATGCCTTTGTTGTAGCTGTACTGGAACAGCTTGGCTAGAGGCACGGCTAGTTCTGGAGCACAACTCTTCAGCACTATAGCTGAGATGTCCGCATCAACTATTTCTTGATATCACGTGCAATGTTCCCACCAATTTGCATATGTGCGCAGCCACGCAACAATCTGGAAAGTGCCGCACAGGCCTGTTCCATCTACTTGTTGCATGCACACGGCTGCTGCAAAAAAATTAAAACGACCACGCATTGAAAAACTGGCCACACAACAAAATTTTAAAGGAAACTTTGATCATGCCGAGTGAATCCAATTGTCTGAAGACTGGCTTCTGTGATGGTAGGACTCTCAAGAAGTGGCTGAGGTGAATCATCCACTTAACACTTTTGGCTGAAGATGGTTGAAAATGTTTCAGCCTTGTCTTTTGCACTCATGTGCTGGGCTCCTCCATCAATGAGGATGGAAATGTTCATGAAACCTCCTCAAGTTAGTTGTTTAATTGTCCATCAGCATTCACGACTGCAGAGACTTGATCTGATCTTTTGGTTGTGGGATTGCTTAGCTCAGACGATAGCATGCTGTTTCCATTGTTTAGCATGTAGCCCTGTGTTGTAGCTTCACCAGGTTAGTATCTAATTTTTAGATTCACTTGGTGCTGCAGCTGGCATCTCTCCTACACTCTTCAATGAACCCCTTGATGGTAATGGTAGAGTGAGGGATATGCCAGGCCATGAGGTTACAGATTCAAGTGGAATACAATTCTGCTGCTGATGGCCCACAATGCCTCATGGATGCCCAGTTTTGAGCTGCTGGATCTGTTCTGAATCTATTCCATTTAGCACAGTGTTAGTGCCACACAACACGATGGAGGGTGTCCTCTGTGCGAAGACAGGATCTTCTTTTCCCAAGGACTGTGCAGTAGTCACTTTTACCAATACTGTCATAGACAGATGCATCTGTAACAGGTAGATTGGTGAGGATAAGGTCAAGTAAATTTTTCCCTCATGTTAGTTCTCTCACCACATGACACAGGCCCAGTTTGGTAGCTATATCTTTCAGGCCTCAGCTGACTTTGTCAGTTGTAGTGCTACTGAGCCATTCTTGTCACCCACCCAGAGTAGATTCTGTGTCCTTACTACCCTCAGTGCTTCTTCCAAGTAGTGTTCAACATGGAGGAGTACTGGTTCATCAGCTGAGGGAGGATGGTAGGTGGTTATCAGCCGGAGGCTTCATTGTCCTTGTTTGACCTGATGCCATGAGAATGAGGGCTCCCAGGGCCACTCCCTGCTGACTGTATACCACAGTGGCTGTGGTGAGTCTGTCTTGCTTGTAGGACAAAATATGAATGGTGATGGAGGAGTGTGGGACATTGGCTGAAAAATATAATTCTATGAGTATGACTATGTCAGGCTATTGATAGTCTCATGGTCACGATTACTAGTTCTAGCTTTTCTTTATTCTAAATTCATTCAGTGAATTAACTAAATTTAAATTCCCCAGCTGCTGTTGTAGGATTTGAATTCATGTCTCTGGATCATTAGTCCAGGCCTTTTCTATGCTACCATTTCCTTGTAATATAAAACAATGTTCCATTAAGATTAAAATGAAACAACTTCGCTTGGGGTTCAGGTACAAGTCAGGAGAGAGGCTTAAAAAGGCCAGCTGAGGTATGGGGCAACCAGGAGAAATTGGAGAAAGTGAGGCCAAACTCCGAGACCTAGGAACACACTGGTCAAGTCTGATGTGCTTCAGGCCTGGGATACACTCAGAGCAGAGAAGCAAGCTGGGAGAATTGTAGTGAATGGACTTTGAAATGAAGCATACCAAATCTCACATCAAATTAGTTCACACTAAGCACAAACCAATCAGGCTCAGAGTCTTTGGTCACATTGAATTAAGGAACCATATCACATTGCTCAAATTGGACATCCATATGGTTGAGTTAGATGCACAAGCATGATCAGCTATCAACACAGTTTTTTAAATTTAGATGAATGAATTTCCAAAAATCTAAGATTTAAAAAAAAATCATTCTTGGGATATGGATGTTACTGGCAAACTCATGGGTGTTAAAAAGAATTTACAAGACTGCAATCAGCATTGACTTGCAAGCAGGTATTCATCACCACAAAATTAGGATATAGGTAGGGGTATATTACTGTCGTATGGCTTATATGTAATTCCAATCTCACACCAACATGGTTGACTTTTAACTGCATGCTGACATAGCTCCATCAGCGCTTCAAGAAGAAAGCCCACCACCATCGTCTCAGAACAACTGGTGATGGGCGATAAAATGCTGGCCTTGCCAGTGATGCCCACATTCCGAGAATTAATAAAAAACTAACGATGAGGGAACATTGACGTCTATGGCCCTGTATGTGAGATAATGGTGGGACAACCTCACCAGCAGTGAGGAAAAACTGAAGGAAAAACAAGGCCACAGGGACCATCAATTGAGGGTATTGCTGGAGGTTAAGTCTCACAGTGCACCTTTCCTTTATTGGATCAGATCTTATACTCAGATGGGCACTGCTGAGACTCTGGTAAGGGTACGGCTATCTATTCGCATTGCCAGTGAGTCTTTTTTTTAGAGATACAGCACTGAAACAGGCCCTTCGGCCCACCAAGTCTGTGCCAACCATCAACCACCCATTTATACTAATCCTACACTAATCCCATATTCCTACCACATCCCCACCTGTCCCTATATTTCCCTACCACCTACCTACGCTAGGGGCAATTTATAATGGCCAATTTACCTACCAACCTGCAAGTCTTTTGGTTTGTGGGAGGAAACCGGAGCACCCGGAGGAAACCCACGCAGACACAGGGAGAACTTGCAAACTCCACACAGGCAGTACCCAGAATTGAACCCGGGTCGCTGGAGCTGTGAGGCTGCAGTGCTAACCACTGCGCCACTGTGTGCAGTCAGCGATCAGGATACTATTTTGCAAGGCCAGCCCAAACAACATATTGGAAAATATTCCCAGCATGGGACTGACATTGACCAGTTACATAGGGATTAAGTGCTGCCATTGGTTTTACTCTTGCTGCCCATGTACACAGATTCTTCCCCATCGATCCAGCAGAGTCTGTGGGGGGAGTTTTATGCTCTCACCTGCATCAGTTTGAAGGCAGAGAGAGCATATAATCGGGTGGGATGGTGGCAGGGAAGGACCCCACCAACTTCCCACCTCCACCCAAATTAAGTCTGGAGTTGGAAAGCCTGTGAATGGCCTTCCCACCCTGCTGCCAATTGAGGCCCTTAAGTGGGCATCTAATGCCCAATTAAGGGTCCCATCCTACCTCTGCTGGAATTAGCCCAGTGACAGGCAGACCTATCGCAGCACAGGAAGCATGCCAAGCATACCCATGCAGTTTACTTGCTGGCTCCTGCGGGGTGGGGGGTGGGGGGGGGGGGTGCGTGGGAAAGAATCCCTCGTTAAAAGGCACTTTGTGCCTGAACAAAGGGACCTGGCATCAGGAAGGAGGGGCCCCACTGAGAGTAAGCCCCCTGCCCTTGCTGAGGACCCCCCTACACGCCCCTCCCCTGCAACACCTAACCCGTGAAACCCCTCCCACTGATACTTATCTGTGGCCTAGTCCAGGGCCTCGGGTAGGTGCTCCACTGGCAAAAGCCACTGTCTCTACGGTGGTGCGGCTCAGTTAAGGAGCTGCCAGCCTCTGACTGGCTGACAGCTCTCAGCAGGCAGGATTTCCGCCACTGGGGTCTTTGATCCTGGGGAAGGCCCGCTGCTGTCCACTTAAGTTTCTAATTGTCACTTGATCTGGCTGGCCTTCCCCAGAGCAGGTGACGCTGGGCTCTTGCTGGCACTTCTGCCGGTGGTCGAGACCCCCATCGCCCAGTTAAAATCCCAGCCATAGTATGCAACATGTAATGGATAAAACAATATCAATGAACATGGTTATATTACAGATGTGTCCTAATGATCATGTACGCTTTTGGAGTCTCAGGCCGACAACTTGTTTTCCCTTTGCAAATTTTACATTAAGATCCACTTTCAGCTGGCGTTACTATTCAGGCATTTGCCCCAAACAAAACAACAGAAAATAGAACACAGTTTGTTGTCACACTCCATTATTAATGGATTTATAAGTACAAATAACACATACAGAAAAGAAATAAAGACAACACAAACACAAAAATAGACCCATAAAAAGTAGATTTACGCTGGCACAAACTGGATCTGTGTTCCTATGCCAATGTGTAAAATCCACCAACTGGCACTTTGGTTCATTTGGCACTCAAAATCTGTTTTAATCTATTTTCTTTTGTTTCTCTGTGTTTCTTCTGTAGCACCAAATAAAGATCAAAAGGTTTTTGTTCTTTTGCCTCTAACAGCTATGTTCTCACTATATAAAGAACACAATATCTGAGCTATTATGCGGCACTGGCTTTTTGCAAATAGTTGTTATTCCTGGCTGTCCTGGCTGAACACATTAACACTCCTATGTTTAGTCTGATGTTCAATTCAAAAACAAAAACAGCAAATGTTGGAAACACGCAGTGGGTCAAGCATAAATAATTATAAATGCCCGAGGAGAGAGGAAGAGCTATTGTTAGCTACAGCCCGGTACCCTGCACCTCTCATTCCAAACGTGTCAAGCACCAGCCCATGTATCCACTTCAGGGATTTAGCTAAGTGTGTCACAGGAGGGAGAGCTGGATGAATTGGAGGACATGAGTGAATTGGAGCAAGTGGACTTGGCATTAGAGAAATAGAACCTCCTGTCATAAGACCAGCTCAAGTCCTCCTTCACCTATTGAGCCCAAGGTTTGGAACCTGTCTGCAAATAAAGTCTCATACCTCAGCATCGGTTTTTAATGCAATCCATTGAGAATGTGCCAAACAACCTACATCGTCTGGCAGTAATGAAGGAGCAATCTACTAGGCATGTCTGTGCAATGATGTGAGCTAACCAAAGGGCAAACTACAATGGAATGCATGACTGCCCCAAGGCCAACTGCAGCAGAACCCCTTCCAACCAATGTCCTAAGCCCAGTAATAGTTTCAATAATGAATATTCTGACTGGAGCTTTAGACATCTTGGTCTCCAATATGCAGCACTCTGTCTTGTTAGACAACAAGGTAATATGTCTAACAAGCCCAACCCAGTTTAGAACACTTACTAATACTGGTCGTAATGGAACAGATCGAAGCTTTCGACACACAGTTTATCTCCATCTTTTAATATCAATGCCTTTTACCTCATAATGTAATTCCAGCTGAGATCACACCAGATGTAAGTGAAAGATTCACCATATGGTTCAGGATTCTGCCTAAAGCAGTCAGATATGTCTTTGCTATTCTCACAGTTATATTGTCCTTATGATTTGTAAAGATGCTCTAAAGTCTCTGCTTCTGGGCAAATGCAAGACTGAAAGTCTGGATCTCTCAACTTCTCTCAACATTGTTTTCCAACATCTGTGTTTTAACTGCTGGTCTGACAAACTTGTGTTGCATCAGGTTTTATGAAGTATAAATCATTCACACACATGGTGAGAATCAATTTGAGCAATTAAGATACTGTTTCAGTTGTGATTTATCTAATTAACTTCCTTAGCAGCAATATCTAGAAACTGTATAAATAGACTGGAGGCACAAGATGGAGTAATGCTCATCCGGCTGCTTTACTTCACTCATAAATCCCACATCAGAGGTGAGGGGAACATGGCTCGATGACAATTTTTTGTTGTAATCACAAAGTTAGGTAGAAATGAGGAAGGCCATCTGGCCCATCCTTCCGTAGAAAGACTCTTGAGATAACAGGGAAGTACTTTTACCAAGTCTTGGCATAATGGATCTCCCTGTAAATTCAGTCATAATGCACAAGGGTCCCAAAAATTAACAGGAATCTGCATGTGTACTCTTGCCATAGCCTCATAGTTTAAAAGTCACCTACAGTTAAATTCCATATCCTGTGCTTAAATTGTTAAAAATGTTACAAGGTTTGGTCAATTGTTTCCAAGATTAGAGCCTTGAGAAAGGAAACAAGCCATGTAATTGAAGCATTAACATTATACTGCACAATTGGTTCAAATCCACTGACTGCCCCAATTTAGGAAACAGAAACTAAATGGACAAGATTTCACTTTTATAAATTTTACTTTAACACTCAAGCTAAAACCAACATAAATTAAACATGAACTAATAGTTAAATCATGGTCTATATATATATATATATATATATATATATATATACAGCTTAAAGGTTACACGTTAACTTTCAGATGCAACAAGGATGCATCTCACAAGTTACTTGGCAGCCCTATCAGCAGGATGACGTCGAACTGCCACAAAGTCCTTCAGGTATTTGAACTTTTCAAGTAGCTCTCCAGATCCGGTCTCCCAAGATGCAAATGCTGGTTTCCACTCAATGCCAGTTTCTCTGCAATCCGAATCCCATCGATACCGTATCCACCAAAACTGGCACCCTTCCAGAACTTCCGTGGTTTTGCTCACAACAGCCCTTGTGGTGTAGCTTCACCACTCTTGCCTTAAGGCACCGAAAACAATGGTATCAGCTTGTATTTTCCAAGGGTCAGCTCCCAGAAAACAGGTTCCAATTAAAAGAGATGATCTTTTTTAAAACCAACAGCTCCCAGCTTGTTTCAGTTCAGCAGCCCTGGAATTTTTTTTTAAAACTCACAGCTTTGTAGCTGCCTTCCACACTCCAGAGTCTTCTTGTAAAACTGAAACTTAAGCTCCAGTCACATGTCTCTGGTAAAACCCTTTTTTTTAACCTGGTTCTGACCTCCCAGACCACTGAAGCTTTTAGTTTCATTTTAAAAACAGGGTCTGTCTCAAAAAACATGCTTTGAATCCAGTCATAGCATCTAACAGGTCAGCTGCACAGAACACAGTCTGTGCACGAGGACTCCATCACAAGAGCCCTTGCTACTGAATTCAGGGGTATAAAATTAGGTTGAATGGTCCAAATTGGAACCTTCAAGGTTAGGTCATAACCAAGACCCTCAGTGGTGAGAAGTGTAAAGGAAAAGAATCACTGTTGTTTATGGAAATTGGGTCTTTTTTTTTCTTTCAAGGAGCCAGAAATATATTCATAGTAGAAATTACGCAATGTGTTATATTACATTTATTCAATCATTGTTTATTTACTGTTCAATAAATTTGTTTGATGGTTCATGTCTGAAACAAGGTTATGATGGTGTGATGCTCTAGTACTGTTCATTGACTAAACTAAAGCGATAAACAAAAAAGCTTTCTCTGCAAGCTATCCTGCACATGTAATCTTAAATGTGCCTAGATATCGGCGTTAGTGAAGATATTATTACATCTAAGAAGTATTTAGATGAGCACTTGGAACGCCATAGCATACAAGGCTACAGGCCAATGGAAAATGGGATTAGAATAGATAGGTGCTTGATGGCTGGCACAGATACGATGAGCCGAAGTGCCTGTTTGTGCTGTATAATTCTATGACTCTATTATGGGAGTTAGAGGGAGTTGGGACTCACTTAGGAAAGTAATCTATCATACAGAAAGTGAAAAAGCAAGAGTAGAAAGGTAGAAAAAAGCCCAAAAATATTGCAGTGTTGGCACTCACTCAGAACTGAGGGTAAATGAAAAGAAACAAAATATTAACAGATTGCAAAAGTACCAAAACAAATTGCACACAAGGGGCTGGATTTTGTGTTGGAGACGGAGCTTCTAGCGCCAGGCCGAAAAGGCGGGGGAAACCCCGTTCTACCTTTTCATGCACTCCCGGAGCGATCCTCCGGTCTATGTAAATCAAAGTTTCAGAAGTTGGAATCCCCGTCCCTTTAAAGACAGGGATCCCACCTCCACAAGCTGCCAGTCAATCAGAGGGCCGGCAGCTCAGCAGTACTGGCAGTGCTACTGGGAGCGGTGGCCACTGCCAGCGCTGCAGAGGCCTCAAATCCAGGCCCAACGCTGGAACCTCGAACCAGAAGTGAGGAGTGGGGGGAGGTCACGGGGGCCAGTCCAGAAGGCACCGGCGAAGGGCGGGTGTAGGAGGGTGGTTGTGTAGTCCAGGAGGGGGAGTACCAGGGGAGAAACTGGTTCCCGGCAGGGTGTTCAGTGGGCCTTAGATTGCCCATGGAGGAGGGACCCCCCCCCCCCCCGCCCCCCCAACAGGGAGAACACCTCATTTTACAAGGTCATCTCCCGACATGGTGAAGACCCCCCACCCCTCCACCGCCGCTGATAAGGCCCCAGCTGTGGCAGGAAGAGGCCCTTAATTGGCTGCTAATAGGCCAGTTAAGGGACCCAGTTCGCCTCCTGGGCAGGAAGGCAGTTGTCGGCCAGGAAGATTGCTTGGCTGACGCTTCTCCACGCCCCCGACCCCCTTCCCCGTCACCTGTGGCGATACTCTGTGCCCACCCCACCTCTTCCCACCTCCGACCCTGCCTCAGGGGGCCACATAAAATCCCAGCCAAGATCTTAGAAGGAAGAAGACAAAGATAAGTTGTACAACTGCCAAGGAGAAACCCCAAAGCGAGAGCTTCAACATGAATTGCTAGAAATCAAATCAGAGAAAGGACAACACAGGTAAGGAAAAGGACAATGCAAATTGAAGGCCAATAAGAAGGAGAATCAGTGCCCACATAAAGTCAATGAGAAGGAAAACTAGAATCATCATCATTATGCACTTGAATTGGCAGTGAAACACTCACCAACAGCTTGTCCAGTAATTGCCTCATAATAAATTGGCCCAATAATAATTTTGTTCAATCTAAATTTTGAAGAACTAGATGAAATCAATAATTTTATCACAGCTTTTAAATTATTAATAAGTCATCATGTGGGAGTTCCAAAGGCACGGGAGTTCTGGCCAACGGCCGGAATATCAGTGTGGGACGGCCACCGGGACAAGGTAAGTTCATTTGAATGATTTTAATTTAATTTTAATATTAAAATGAAGGCCCCGCCACTGAGCAGCGGGGGGAGGGGGGGGTGGAGGTGGTGGTGGCCGCTGACAGTAAAATGCGGAGGGGCCTTCTCGGCGTCGAGGGTGTGGCGGGCCTCACCCGGAAGAATTTTTCGAGCCCCCGAACACGACCCCCGACGCCGGAGGGTTGGTAAATTTCAGCCCATGGTATTTTTAATGCTCATGACTTAATGTCAAAGCGTTAAATATAACAGTATAAGAAATTGAGGAAAATTTCACATGGTGTGTATTGAGAATTTGTTCTGAGATTAGAAGATAGTTGAAACTAATAGCCAGAAAGTGAAAATGTAAATAATTATAAAATAGTCATTATCACTTAATATTGAGGGATTGATTTCTGCAAGCAGGTCCAGTCCATGCAAGGATATAGTTGCTTGACCAGAAATGTAAGACCCTGGAGCAGTTGGAAGAAAGAAAAATTCTTACATTTTTGTAGCACCTTTCACAACCTCAAGACATCCCAAGGCACTTTGCAGCCAATAAAGTGTAGTCCTTTGTAATGTAGGAAACGCAACAGCCAATCTGCACGCAGCAAACTCCCGTAAACTTCAATGGCCAGATGATCTGTTTTTAGTGATGTTGGTTGAGGGACAAATAATGGCCTGGACTCTCCTGTGAAATAGTGTTATGGGATCTTTTGCATCCACCTGAGAGGACAATGGGCCTTGGATTAATATCTCATCCAAGAAATGACACCTCTGACAGTGCAGCACTCCCTCAGTACTGCACTGGAACATCAGACTGGATTATGTGCTCAAGCCTTTGGAGTGGGGCTTGAATTCACAACCTAAAGGCTCAGAGGTGAGAGTGCTGAGTCACAGCCACCAACCAGCCAGACAAACAAGCAAACCATCATGTGATGTCACAAGTGTCAGGGCCCTGATGGCCGAATGGGTGGTCTGATTCGTCCCAGCCTGCAGTATGCCCACAGTCCCAAGAGTCAGGAGTTGCACAACAGAGTACGAACCAGGGATCTCAGATGCTCCAAATATAACAAAATGAGATGTATTGATTACTGCTGCAAAGGACTAGTTACCGAGGGGGACACCAGCCAAACCCTGTCAGAAGACAACCACAAGTTGTGCAAAAATACCCAATACAAGGAATATGTCAGCATATGTTTCCCCACATTACAACAATAACTATCCATCAAAAGTATTTCATTGGCTGTAAAGCACTCCTGAGGTTGTGAAAGGTGCTATATAATGTCTTTTTCACTCCTACACCCAAGCTTAGTAAATGGACAGCCCACTGAAGGATTTCATGATACAGGGTGTACCTTAGCATTGGGATGACCACATAGTAGGTTGAGAGGTTTACTTAGAACAGAAGCAATCTGTCTTTTACAGATTTTACCCCAATATCCTGCAAGAGGGATATTATGGGATATTTTTAGTTAATCTTTTCTGTGTACCTGTGGTACCACTAGCTGTTAGAAGTCTTCTGGATCCTGCCCCTTGAGAGGTTTCGATTTGTTAAGCTAAACATTTGTTATGGTTTATGGGGTGATTGGAATGCAAGATTTTGATACTAAGAAAAAAGCTAAAACATAAAAAGGTGAATATCTATTACTTCTTTTGAAGGATAAGTCAAATTTCCATAGACGTAAATAGAATGTACAGTACAGAAACAGGCCATTCGATCCAATTGATCTATGCCAGTGTCCAAGATCCTCAAGAGCCTCTTCTCATTTTGCTTCATCTAACCTTATCAACATATCCTTCTATTTCTTTCTCTCTCATGTGCTTATGTAACTTCCCCTTAAATGCATCTGTGCTATTCACCTCAACTACTCCATGTGGTAACAAGTTTCACATTCTAACCACTCTCTAGCTACGGAAGTGTCTCCTAAATTCCTTATTAAATTCATTACTGACTCCTACATTTAGGTTGAGGACTCCCTTAAAAGTATAAACCTTCCCTACGTCTAACCTATGGAGCTCCTTCATAATTTCAAAGACCTCTATTAGGTCATCCATCAGCCCTCTCTTTTCTAGAGAAAAAGTCACCAGCCTATTCAGTCTTTCCTGATCTGTACAACCTCGCAGGTCTGTGTGTTTTTACTTACTTATTCTTTGGAGAGTTTGCCACACAAATAATCTTACAATTCAGAAAATCAAAAGTATTTTATTCCACCAGTTTCTATAATTCTAACTGTGAACCAACCTCATTAAACGTATGTGGAGAACAACATACTGAAAGCCCTGTATGAGTCCACCCGTCTTCCACCCACTCTCTGATAACACGCCAAAGCCAATCACTGTCACTCTTCATTCAGATCAAAAGGGAAGGTCACACTAATTAAGAATGAGCAGAGAATTAAAATGATTCTGCTAAGTCTAAAAAAAGCAGAACAAAAACAAATAATTATGGTTGCTGGCAATTAAATGGTGTACTTCTGGAGGAAACTAAGTGAAATAAAAATTATATTTTCAGTTAGTCTTCATCATGCACTTTGATGTGAAATTATGCTGCTTCTTCCATAATAATTTTGATTATACTTTAATGACTTGCAATGTGCGTTACAAAGATCACATGATTTTTTTGCTTTTTATTCTACATAATTTTAATTTTAAAAGTGACATGAAATTTCATTTTAATATAGGCCTAAAGATGTGTTTATACATAACTAAGTCACTTAAACAGAAAATACAGTATTTTTTCTACTTGTACACTTGTCGACACTTCTTGTACATGGCTGAAGAAATTTATATAAGATAATAAGGCAATGTCATTGTTCCTCAATGTTAGTTTACTGAATTGGTGGTTACATTGCTACACTACTTCTCTGTACCTATGACGACTCCACATCTTTAGTCAAAAGTCTAGTCAAGAACACAGCAACCAAACTATCATCCCAGAAAGAGGGGAAAGAAAGATACATGAAAAGGGGAATAAGTGTTGCAGTGCTGTTTCCTCTCTTGGATGACAATTTCCTCTGTTGTAAAGATCCCACATAAAATGAGATTGAGAGTACCTTAATCCAGTTTTTACTCCTAATTTGGTATTAATTGGCGATCTCAGTCTAAAAAAAACCCAAAGAATGGTTGGTCTAAGAGCTGAGAGCCATCTAGCACCTCTTTCTATAGAAACCTACACCTTACCCACCCCACCCCCATAGCAATTGCTTTGTGAATGATTGCAGGCGTTTTCTTCTCTTATCCTACTTAGAGGATCATTCCAGATATTAACACCTCTTCGTGTGAAGAACTGCTTCCTGATATTAATCCTCCATCTGCCTTTGGCCAGGGTGTTGCTACTGGCCCTTGCTCTGCAGTTGAAACAGCGCTAAAAATTCACCTTGCCTTTTCCACTTTACTACCTCTGAAAAGTCTTTCTTATATGCCTCCTTACAAGGCTGAAAAGTCTGAGTGTTTCTGACTGCTGCTTATTCCTCATTCCCCTGGCACTGACCACTCTTGTGGCTTTATTCTCGACTGCTTCCAAAGCTTGAATGTTTCCCGGGTACTACAGAGACCAGAAATGAATAATGATTCAAATGGCTTGATGAGAACACCACATGGCTTCCAAATGACAGCCTCAGATTTATGGCAATATGGCTGTTTGTTTTGCTGATTGCTGCTTGTTAATAACTAGGACTGTATATGTTAAGTCTATAATTCCCAGATCTCAGTTCAACAACATTAATTGAATATGAATGTGCCCCACTTTTTCCCCAGTATGTAATGTCGCACACATCTACATTAAATTTCATCTGCCCACTTGCAAATTTTTTTGAGGTCCACCTGGGCTGCTTTGATTGCCCCAATTCCCAGATTTGTTTTCCTTATCTGCGAAGCTGATCAATTTGCATTGTGTTTCTGAATACTTGTATATTTCTTGGATTTCTTACAGCCTGTCTGCTGATATACAAAATGCTGAAGTTGAATTAGCTTTATAGAACTGAGAGGCGTAGAGATCTTGACAGGAAACAAATGGTAAAACACTGAAGCCATGCACACTTGAAATAAAAAGCTCGATAATTCCATTGCCGTATTACAGTTGAGCTTCCTTTACAATCTGCAAGTGCTGTGTTTATACTAAATCTATGTTATTAGAACTTGTATGAATGTAGTGCTGCAATGCCAACAATAACAATAGCAACTTGTATTAATTTAAGCATAGTAAAATGCCTCAAGTTACTTCACAGAAGCATAGTTAGACACAATAGATACTGAGACAAAGGAAGAGATATTAGGAGGGGTCACCAAAAACTTGGTCAAAGAGTTGGGTTTTAATGAAGGAATGGAGGCAGGGAGAGGAAAATGTGACATGTGTCATGCATAATCCTTTCCACCAATCAGATCACAGAAAAAAAGACCATTGACTCCACTCCCCCCCACCAACAATTATATCCCAGAATTTAGCCAATTAGATTATGGTGACCACCAGCTTATCAAACTATTCTTTTAATCAATCAGATCCCAAAACTAGTGGCCAGTCAGATCTCAGATCCATCACTACAGTGTGAATTGTGATTCACCATTTTTGTGACAGAACCAATCAACTTCTACCAAAAGTAACATTTGTGATATACTGTGAAATCTCTTTCATAGTGTCCTGCACCTTCTGCTTACATTTATCTTGTTAGTGTCTAGAATATAGTGCCGCTGAGTTTGGGAGAAATATGAAATAAATACTTGACTTTATTTAGGATCTGCTCATTCTACTGGATTGCCTCACAGCTCTTTTTACAAGCAATTTATTTTTTAGTACAGTGACTGTTGCTACAGTAGCAAATGCTGCAACTATCCTACATCAGCAATTGCCCCCATACAGTTTTAAGATGAATGATCAAATAATTTGATGTCACTCTTGTATCTGAGTTAGACGGTTGTGGGTTCAAGTCCCACTCCAGAGACTTGAGTACAAGATCTGGATAAAACTCCAGTGCAGTACAGGGAGTGCTGCATTGTTGGAGGTGCTGTCTTTCAGATATGATCCCATGACACTATTTTGAAGGTGGTCAGGAGAGTTATCCCTCACATCCAGGCCAATATTACTCCCTCAGCCAATAACATTAAAACAGATTTTTGGGTCATTATCATGTTGCAGTTTGTGGGATCTTGGAGTGTGCAAATTGGCTTCCCTACAGCACAACAGTGACGGCACCTCAAAAGTACTTCATTGACTGTAAAGTGCTTTGGGACATCCTGAGGTTGCGAAAGATATTATATTGATCAAAGCTTTTCTTTTTTTTTCTCTTTTTTCTTTGATGGCATTGGTTGGTCAGGATGCTGGAGAGATCTTCAAAAGGTGCAATGGTACCTTTAATATTACTTCGTCAGACAGACAGAACTCAGTTTGATGTAAGCTCCAAACATGCAATTCTCCCTCAGCATTATACCAAACTAGATTATCTGTATTTAATATTTCTTAATATGGAACATCAAGATTGAATATTTGAGATCCTACATTTTATAATTTCAGGATCACCGAAAAAAAGGAAAAAAATAGGAGAGATTTTTGACTAACCTATTTTCCTGCCAGTTGTATGACTTAACAGCCACCAACACTCACTAGACAGCAAGGCACACAACCCTTTAGCCATGCCATATGTAGGGTAACCGCCCAAATGCTTCCAGCACCTTTGTATCTCTGACGTTTAACAGCCATCACAAAAACAACTTACTGGACTTCACAGCTTGACTATTCTTATTAGCTACTGCTTAGCTGTAGTTAAAAATATATTTTGCCACATTACATACAGTAGTTGATCATTACATTATTACCTTTCTACCCCTTATCAATACAACATAACATAACACTCAATGATAATAAGGCAGTTTCTCACGCTGAGTGATGTCACAGTCAAATCTCAGATTACTGAATGTGCTCTCCTCCAGTCACGTATAAATAACCCTTGGCCACAAACTTTGAATTGAACAAT
Source organism: Heterodontus francisci (assembly GCF_036365525.1). Classification (NCBI taxonomy): domain Eukaryota; kingdom Metazoa; phylum Chordata; class Chondrichthyes; order Heterodontiformes; family Heterodontidae; genus Heterodontus; species Heterodontus francisci. Next base: position 26,320,737 of record NC_090378.1, on the reverse strand, counting down.
TAATAAAGAATCATTACACAGGCCTGAATGTGCTTGGCACAAATCTTGGTTTAACATGCCTTCACTTCAATATAACAATCTCTTGTTTTGAAAACACAAGCAACGTCCCCCTAGACAGAAGATGGAGAAGTTTAACTCATCTTTTTATTTGCTGTCTGTTTCTCCATGTTTCAGATCACTTCAGATCAAGATTTGCAAGTTATATGTAGCTTGATCTCTTATATGATTTATAGTTTTAAGATGAACTCAGAGTGAGTTGAGAATTTGGGAACAAAATAACTAAAACTAATACAGAAATTAGTTTCACAATGAAAAATGTATAAGTTATTCAAGGTCTTGTCACCCTCACATAAATCATTTCATACTATATAGTCTGTTTCTTCATTACCTTCTAATGTAATGCGATAGCATTAATGGTGAAAGACTTTGATTAAGTTGAAGTAAAAATATCTTTCTCTGGAGAATGGTTATTTTTAATTGTGTGCTAAACACTCACGTCTTTAACAGAATTAAAATGGTAGGAATCAACTAAGGGTGCATTAATAGGACAACATTAGTGACAGTGCAAAGCAGTTTTGGCTTCACACTGATGTTAATTTTGGTGTAGTGTAGTTTCAATTGGATATGCAAAAGCAAAGCAGAGTGAAGTGCCCTCCTATAAAGAGTTTCATTCCAATTCACTCCAGTATTGGGTCAGATCCTGACTCTGGATTGAGGCTGCATTCCCACTGAACTGCAGCATCCGAATGAAGCAAAATTGATTTGCACTTCATCTTTATTTGTAGCCCAAATGCACCCTAATATCGTTGGGTAGGTCAGATGGGTTCTGTTGGCTGCATTTTCGAGTATGTGTTTTTAAAACTCAGTATTACTTTTAATGGTTCAAGTTGTCAACATAAAAAGTATTTACAAAATGACAAAATGGATTCAGAATGACGAGTGCCTGTCCAACACTGCTGTCAACCTTCACTTTACTTGTCATCAACCCTATTCATTTGGCATTTGCTCTTGTCATGCGGGCCCCCACCTGCCAAGTATGAGGCATATTAATTTCGTCACATGGACATTAAATTTCAAACTGTTGTTGAAGTGAAGAAAGGACTTGTTTTAAAAAAAATTGCCAGAACTTGGCTGGAAAAAACATTTGCAAATTAACAGACAATGTTTGGAAGGACAAAGCAGCCATTCCCTGACACATTCAACCCACAATGGATTTTTGATCACCAGACGTTGAAGGTGGGGGAGCTCGCATTCCAGGTTCACTGCTAAGATGGTCGAATACACAAAAGGACATGGTCAAACCAGCTAGACACATGACTAACCTGCTGGACAACCTGAGTTTTTTGAATTTGTATGAACAGTTTGGGCAGAAAAGCAGAATGCTCCTAGACTGAGAAGATCTCTCCTGCTGGCTTGCCACAGCCTTTCCTGTCTGCCTGCTCCCATCTCTTTCTCACGGAGCTCCAAATTCACTGAAGCCACATGAACTTCAAGAGAGAAAAGTCTCCTACAGCATACAAAGTTTAAGAAGAATACTGGGCCCCAACGAAAATCAAGATATCCTACAATAAAGGAAACTACAGTGAGCTCTAAGAACTGTAACACATAAAACTTCCTCAGATATTGCCTCAAACTTTTCCACTTTATTTCTTTTGTTTCCTTTCTATCTCTATCTGCATGTGTGTATCGCATGTGCATGCTAGTGTGGGCGCGTCGTTTATCTGTAGACATTAACCGAATTAGAGTTTAAGTTTAATAAAATTTCACTTTTCTTCTTTAAACCTAAAAAATCCTGTTTGTGCTGGTTTCTTTGTCTTATCATTGGAAAGTGGTGAAAAAGGATTCACCAAGGGGGAGCTGTAAACATGGTGTGATTAAAATTAAACCCTGTTACAGTAAGACCAGGTGATGGCTGAAAGGGAACCCTAATTAATGGCTATAACACTCTACTTAACTGATAGCCTGGGGTCAAAGGAGAATTTAGCCCCAGGAAATCCAGGATGGTATTTCTAATATGGACCAAACTTTTTCTGAGAATATCAGATAGACTTCATTCAAATTACCCAATGTCTAAATCATAAGAACATAAGAACTAGGAGCAGGAGTAGGCAATTCAGCCGCTCGAGCCTGCTCCACCATTTAATACGATCATGGCTGATCTCATCTTGGCCTCAACTCCACTTTCCTGCCCATAACCCTTCAACCCATTATTAATTAAAAATCTGTCTATCTCCTCCTTAAATTTTCTCAATGTCCCGGCATCCACCGCACTCTGGAGTAGTAAATTCCACAGACTCACGACCCTTTGAGAGAAGCAATTTATCCTCATCTCTGTTTCAAATCTGCTACCCCTTATCCTAAAACTATGACCTCTTGTTCTAGATTGCCCCACCAGAGGAAACAGCCTCTCTACGTCGACTTTGTCAATCCCCTTAATCATCTTATATACCTCAATTAAATCTCCTCTCATTCCTCTAGAGTGTAAAGGTCTAAACTGCTCAATCTCTCTTCATAAGGCAAACTCCTCATCTCTGGAATCAATCCAGTGAATCTCCTCTGAACTGCCTCCAATGCAACTATATCCCTCCTCAAGTAAGGGGACCAAAACTGTACGCCATACTCCAGGTGCAGTCTCATTAATGCCTTGTACAGTTGCAGTTGTACTGTTGTAATGACAATCTCTGACAAACATAACTAGGGGCTAAACGCTTGCAATCAAAATACAGAATTGCAACGAAGGACCAATAAACCAACATCTAACCAAACAATTTCTGGAAAAGTAGTAATTATGTATGATTACCCCCATATATGCTGATTTGACCAATGTTGAGGCTTATTAATGTGAATTCTAAGCTGTCTCATAAAGTCATTAAGGATTGACAAGGTTTTGTTCTTCTGTCTTGACTGTAGCTAAAACATTGTGGTGAAAACCAAGCTAGCTGCAGCAAAGTTGCTCTTTGCTGTAACAAATGGCTGTGCACAACAGCATAATGAATCCAAATTTTCCCCCTCAGCTTTCATACTAACAAATAGCTGTGCACAAGAAATGTCAAGAGCCTAATTTTCCACCTTAGCCTTCACTAATGAATGACAATGGACAAGCACAAGATGGCTCAAGTTTCCCCTTGGGCACTTGTGCAAATGCAAATTTTGCAGCATAAAGTTTATCCTTCCACTGAGCACTGAAGCAGCGGCGACTTTGGAGCTTCCGCATTCCTGACAATATGGCGTAAGAGATTGGAGCTGTTCCAATTCAGCATGCAGTTGTGTGAGAAGTGCCCAGCCAATCTCGTTTCACTGCTTTAGAACCTGAGAGGGAAAAAGGACACAAGTGATGACACATTTTGAATTACATCCTCATGCAATTCATGTCAGAGGCTTTTAATTCGTTGTCTTGAAAGGCTAAGGTGCCTGAAACACTGTCTCTTCTTTACAGTGCAGTAAAGTCTCTTGCTAGTTCCAACCAATAATGAAGTGGAAAGCCTTCAGTCAGTCTGGGTGGGTGCCTGTGGTTTGTGTGTACTTATATTCTCAGTTGGTGTTGTTTGAACCAGTCAAACCTTAGTTTGGATAAGGCCATTGATTTTTCTTCATTTGTTGGGAGGATAATTTCATACGAAGTGTAATTAGTATCATTACACCCCATAATTACCATTGAGTAAGACGTGGCAGGTGATATTTGTGCCGGTGGAAAGTGCAGAATGCAAAGTACAGATTAATACAAAGTTTGGTAAATAAACCCATTAAAATATCATTTCAAGAGTGCAAATTACATAAACACCGAGGCATTGGGATATCACTTTACTCAGACTGCACCCAAGGAAGGAAAAGGATATGAAGTCATTTGGCAGTGAAAAATTTGAAATGGTTTCTTATACTGGATTTTGGCAGAACACTGCAACATATGGTTTGCAACACTTGGCAGAGGTGTTTTCTGATAAGTACTGACATCCTCTTTTTAAAGTTACAAAAGTATAGTAACAGATTAAAGTATTAAACTGTATTAGTTATTATTAGTCAACTGAAAGCAGCCTCTTTCTTCATTGAAATACACAGTGCCAAATTGAAGTGATGGAAATTAAGGTAAACATGTCTATTAACAAAAATGGATCACATCCAGATTGGCATCCAGCCACGCAAACGGCCGCTCAGCACATCCAATAAGCAGGTACCTCCAATGCTTAGTGACTCACATATTCTGCTGAAGTGGAAATAGTCCAACACAAGATTAAAATGTGTCAAATGTAACTGATTTTTAATTGCTGCAGGGAGAAATACACACATCTAAATATAGATATGCTGTATACCAGCAGAAAGAGCCAGATGGATAGATGCATCTCTGCTTTCTTCAGTATAACAAATGACAGAGTATAATGGCAAATTGATATTAATCTCTGTCTGTTTTCTATGCATCTGGATAATCAAAATTGGTTCTGTGTGCACATCATTTGTCATGTCCTGTGACTAGCTTAAAATAATTATACTTTGTTTTAACAACATCAAATGACTTAATCTTTTTTTTTGAATTGTAACCCTTCAAGAGCTAAATCACTGCTTACTTTCTGGAGAAAACAAAAGCATGTTTTCTGTCACACACTTAAAAAAAATGTTGTTACACCTGAAAAACACAGTGCTTGCTATAACCAAATATAATGCATTTGCAGTATGTGGTGAATTGCCAAGGCAGGGGTGGCATGATGACACCTGAGACGCCAACACTAGCATCATAATCAATCTCAGGTGGCAGTTGGTCAACAACTATTGCACTTCAAAGTGCTCATTGGCAGAATCGGCATATGGGGTGCAGATTATAAAACTGTAGAAATCTTAAATAAGTAAAAACATATATTAACGCCTGATCCCCTAGGTATCCATCATTGACTTTCATGCATCACAACCTAAAAACATATACCAATATATGCGAATGGAAATTGCTTATGCATTTTCGATTATCCATTTTTATCTTGGCATGCCAAGAAAATGCTGTTTTGCTTATGTGTGCTGATCCCATAAATACTTCATGGGCTCATGAATGCGTGTTCAGTAGCGTTGTGTTATTGAAAGGAGAGGAAATATAGGAAAGGAGGTCTTCATATATTAGCAGCTGTTGGCACAAAGTAATTAAACAGGGCAAGAGGGGAAGAATGCTTTTGGTTTGGTAAACACAGATGATCAACTGGCAACCACTCACCCACAGAGAAAATAGAGTCAGCAGAGGATCATGGAATTACACAACACAGAAGGATCTGTTCAAGTAGAGGAGCAGCAATATTGGTAAGAGATTCATTTAATGGAAGGAGAGGTGAGTAAAATGCAGCAAAGACATGGGTAAGAAAGTAACAATTGACAACTGCAAGCAATCAACAACTCAAGGTGAGCAGATAGACAACATCAGATCTAATATCACGACAGTGGACGAAGAACAAAAGTAACAGCATGTTAAATGGGAAGTGGAAGTAGAAAAAAACGATCACTTCTACATTTGGGGATGCAGAAAAACAGCACAACACCAATCTGATTAACAAAAATAGCCGAAAAGGAGGATAGTGAATGCCATCCAGATATTCACAAAAAAACAAATCTGAGAGGTATACTAGTGTAACATAGGTACCATTGAAAGTAATCTAAAGTATTTTTTGTGATACTGTCAATGATCAGTTACATCTAAAAAGTGTAGCGGTCAAAAGAAGCAGTCATACAGTTTTAGAGGTAATTGTTCATTCTTCATGAATCCTTGCTGTGTATGGCTGGTGATATTCCCTCTTTAAGATAAGTATTTTCATACATTTACTAATGTTAGAGAAAAGCTGCCATGAGCATAAAATTCGCTTTATATTCACACTGACTTTGTGAATGCAGGAAAATATATCCCCCAAGTCATTTTCACCATTAGAATGTGATGTGTTAATAATCATCAAGGAAAATATAAACGTACATAATCAAACTCATTACTAATTGATTGCTTCAAGAGTGTTTCAAATGCACACCACATGACCCCTAAACCTCGTAAACACCAACAGGTAACAATTACTAGGTGCGTAGAGTGAAACTGAGGTGAGAGTACAACTCAGTTATTAAACTTTCATCGGACCAATGGAAGTGGAACTGCAGGAGGAGAAAATGATTGAAGTCACGTCTGGTCAGAAAGTAGTAAATGAATTGAACTTTGTGTTTCACTCTTTAGTTCTCCACTTTCATTTTGCTTCGAAACTGTGAAATCACTCATTCTAACAGGGCAGATGTGGCTGGAAAGCACCAATAATTTTACAACATGACAGACAGGAAAATTGGCAAAACAATTAAACCTTAACTAATAGTTAGCAGACAGACGGGTGATTTAGTGCCTGCCTGACAGTTATTTACCATTAACTTTGAGATTTGTTACAAGGGAACAAGTTACACCTACTTAGCAGAAACATAGATGTATACAGTAGGCAGGGTAGGATGAAAGATGTGGTTGACATTCAAGTTACTGAGGCTGTGCTGCCCACAGCTATTTCTATTGATGGGTGTGAATGGCACAGAGTTTGCCTGACTTGGTAAATTGCTGAACTGAGACCAGATTTTTCTGTTCTACATGGCTTGAGTGTGTTTATGTCACTGTTTGCAACAAGCATTTTAGTTGTCACCAGATATAAACCAGATGAAAACCTTCTTGTCCTGTCATTCCAATGCTATTTGTAAATGGAAGATTAATTTTAATCCTTTGGGATGTTCCAGTTTGTTCCAAGATTTCTGTGACAGCCTGTATGAACACATGGCTGTCACTCCGTACAGCTACAGTAGAGAATACTGACAGATCATCTACTCCAACACTTCAGTTAACTGATCTTTCTGTTCTTTTTACACATTCATATTTTCTGTAAACCACATACACATTACGCAGCTTATATCCAGTTGACTGATATTAATAAATGTGTATCTCTGTGGAGTGACAAGAAGTTGTAAGTTAAACTACACTGTTTGAACTCTGCATTTATTGCTGTTAGCTGAACACTTGAATTTTTCAATCCTGTTCTGACCTCTGTGCACCTTTTGCTAGCTTTATACACTGCTATGTATTGTATTTCAAATGCTTGTTGCCAGGTGCTGTCCACATAATGGCCTAGTAGTAAAGCTAATAGAATCTCCCAACCAGATGGTTTTAGGGTCAAATTCCCAAGTTGTTATTAGAAAAATCTGTCTACCGCTCCTACACACTTCCTGGACCCTGGAAAAATCTCAATGAAATGAAAACATGACGAAATGGAATGGTCAAAATCAGAAAAGGAATACAGATATCTGGATGTTGCTGCAAGTGCACATCTCATCAGTGCATCACTGTGCAAGACTGAGGATGGGGAAACTCGTAGACCTTCTTAGCCTCTGATCCTGGCTGAAGGAGGCTTGGTGCCGTTGAGTAGGCTCTGGAAAGAGATAACAGCATGAGAGTGCGGCAGGTGAGGGGGTGGAGGGGCATCGCTGGTGCAGGTGGGGCAGAATGGTCGTTGCTGAGGGTGGGGGTGGGGCAGAATGGTCGTTGGAGGGGGTGGGGCAGAATGGTGGTGGGAGAACAAAAGCAATTAGAAATATTTTCAACTCTCCAGCAAAATATGTGACATCTATACTTGAGTATTGCTAAAAATATAGACATATTGTCAAAACTTTTCGTCTTGCACTCATCAGGACAATCGCAGGACTATCCAATGTAAGAGAAAACAACAACTTATACTGTATGAGAACAGCCAATTTAAGATTGTCAGTAGGGCTCGTATTGTGGTGCATTTGCGTGTACTGAAAGCTACCAATATTAATACACAGGGCCCTGTTCTTTGCAGACAGAAAACAAATGTACAAACATTGCGCTTGTTTCAGCTGAACAAAATAAGTGACAGCCATTCGCTGGTTCATTCCTCAGGGCAATGCCTTGACCAATGAGAATCAAGTTGCCTGGTTTAAATTTCAAACAAAGCTTGGCAGTTAACTGTCAGTCACCGTAAACTGGTGCATTCTCATCCAATCAGAGTTCACTTGCCAACCAATCAGCACTCTCTTCTCATGCAACATAAGTTGTTGTTTTCCCTTACATTGGTTATTCTTGCGATTGTCCTGATAAGTGCAAGAAGAAAAGCTTTGACAACATGTCTCTATTTTCAGCAATACTCAAGTTCTGTACGACTAAATGACTAGGGGCGGCACAGTGGCGCAGTGGTTAGCACTGCAGCCTCACAGCTCCAGCGACCCGGGTTCAATTCTGGGTACTGCCTGTGTGGAGTTTGCAAGTTCTCCCTGTGTCTGCGTGGGTTTTCTCCGGGTGCTCCGGTTTCCTCCCACAAGCCAAAAGACTTGCAGGTTGGTCGGTAAATTGGCCATTATAAATTGCCCCTAGTATAGGTAGGTGGTAGGGAAATATAGGGACAGGTGGGGATGTGGTAGGAATATGGGATTAGTGTAGGATTAGTATATATGGGTGGTTGATGGTCGGCACAGACTCGGTGGGCCGAAGGGCCTGTTTCAGTGCTGTATCTCTAAAACTAAAAAAAAAACTATTAATATCTATATATTATTTTGAAAGTCTTACATCTGTATGCACTTGCTGTTGCTACAAACCTTACTTTCTATTGTCATGTTTTTGTCACATTTTTGTGCTAATTTTTCCATCAAGTCCCATGTTCAGATCTATAATGGAAGATGCCAATGTAAACTTAACACACCTTATGTTAGCTTTGCTGTTTGCAATAAGCATTTTTGTTGGAACTTTAAATACACTCCCCTGGCAGTGCTAGTAGTGCCACACTTCAGTTTTGTATCACGCAGCTCCTCAGCTTGTACTGCAGACAAACTCCTCTGCTCCAACCTGCTCTTTGCTCCCCAAACTGCCATTAAAATTTTGCTATTTACCAGAAATGACAACAACAAATCAAAATAATATATAACAATAGGACAGATTGAATGACTTTAAAATGGTGACTATTATCCTGTTGTGCCCTGGTCCAACTATGTCCCTGCATTCCAACACCATTTTTATCTGAAGACTTTTTGGCCTTAACTAACTGGGCTGAATTTAGTGAGACTGCTGTGGGTCCCAGTGGTGGACCTGGAAATGGGTGCCGTTCTCCTCCTCATGTGGGCAGCTGGCCCACCACAATCATGCGGCAGGCAGCCATTTTGCATAATAGAGGCACAGGGCCCATCCGATCATGTGGCGGGGGCAGTACGCAAGACGCCGATTACGGTCAGATGACTCCAGAGCAGGTGCTGGCACCATATTAAAAGGCCTGCCAGCCACGCTTGCATTGCTTCCTGGCACTCATTTCCTGCTAACTCTTCACAACTGAGATCCCTGTCGGAGTGACTCTGGACACCCCCACCCCTCCCCCCCGAGGCGGACCCTGCAGGATGGCAGAGACAAGTCAAAGGGTGACCCCCATGGTTTAGAGATGTCTCCCTCTAGATATTCCTCCAGACTGCAAGGGAAAGACGGGAGAACCTCTTTTCCAGTGATGACAAGAAGAAGTCCTCTCCTGACCAAGCAAGCCTGGATGGATATCGCTGAGGAAGTCATCAGCCGTGGGGTCACCACCCCGGCTCCCGGAACTGGGTACAGTGCTGCAAGAGAGTCAACGACCTCTTGCGTTCTGCCAAGGTGAGTGCTCCAACCCTCTCTCCTTTTTAGTGATTGCAAGTGGCAGGAGGAAGTGGTACATGAGGGGGAGGCACTACAACTGTTTTTGCAGAAGGGCCTAGACATCACCTCATGTTGACAGATGCATGGCTGCATCTCGGCCACAGGCCACCTTGTTTCACAACTCACCCCCATTAACTCCCTGAGAGCGGACGGGAGCATGAGCTATATGAGATACCCCAGTAGGGGATGAGGGGCTGACACTAGTACGACATTCATGTTGATCTCTTTGTGAAGTTTGACTATCTCCCACTTTCCACTTGCAGATGGAGAGACTGGAACCTCTGTGCAAGAGAGTAAGGATTGGCTTCCATCAACATACAGTTCACTTCTGGAGACCCACATCATGCATGGTTGGCATGACAAGATCTGCACAGCCTAACCCACATGTTTGTGTTCTCTCATGCAGTTTGGTGTCCGCAAGAGACTCCACCAGAAGGGGGACAGCCGTCAATCTCTGAGGAGGAGGAACACTCAGAGGATGCACTGTCATATGACTCTCCTGCACTTTCCACTAGTGTAGATACTTTCACCTTGGTGGGTTTCGCTTGGTTGTAGACTCAGGGTCAAAGGCTGGTGAGAGCTCGAGCAGTTGGCTGAGCCTGAGACAGCTGAGGCCACTGACAGTCAGAGGACTATGGGTGGCCAGGCCATGCTGAGCCCCAGGCTGATGACGAGCCTCTGGTATCGACAGCACCGGACATGCTGGAGTTTGCAGAGAGAGATAAGGCATCGTATGGCAGAGAGGGCAGTGGCCATGTGCAGCCATGAGCGGATGATGGAGAAGTCCATCTATGCCATGAGTGCTGCCAAGTCTCAGGCATATGAGCACATGGCTTCCTCCATCGAGAGGTTGGCGACCCTCATGGAGAGCCAGATCCCACAAATGCATGCAGACATGCACACTTCGCCTTGGCCATGAGCTTGATGCAGCAGTGGCCAAGCGAGAGAAGGACGAGGTGCCTGGAGTCTTCTTTAGTTCCTCGTCCTTCTCAGATGAGCAGGGAGGTTCAAGTGAGCCTTGAAAGGGAGGAAGAGAGGCTGACCTCCACAGCCGGGGACTCCCCTCAGGGCACTCCAAGTGTGGATAATGGCTCCTCAGCCCCTCTGCCAGTGAGCCCAGCTCCATCAGCCACGACACCCGAGGAAAGTCCTGCACCTGTGCACGAAACTGTCAGGCAGCCGGGGCCCTCCAGGCCTCAGGCATCCAGAGGACGGCCGCCAAAGACATCACAGACCAAGGAGCAGCATGATCAGCAGCCTGACTCCAGCTCAGCTGCTGTCATTGGGTTCACACCTCATAAAAGCACTCGTAAATGTATAAAGAAAAGTACCTTGACACACTTGGGGCCTCACGGTGTTTGGGATTTGCATGTGCTGCAATATATGAGGTTCTTTTGTTCAAGCAATCAACGTTCATTGTGTAAAAGTGATTTTTCTATCAGGCACTAATTGTAAGACACTGACTTCACCATTCCACCTTAGTGGAATGCCAATGTAGGCACAGCCTTCATTTGAATATGATCTCCCATGGGCGCTAGCCCATGGTTCAGCTGGGCAGTAGGCACGGAACATAAATGGAAAGGAGGTGACAGACTACATGTATTGAGGTGAGTCTTTATTGATTTTTCTCTGAGAGAACATCAGGGTGGCTGGAAGAGGGCAAGTATGAGATTGTCTCCTTGGCCCGTTGCTCAATCTGCCTGGCCTCTGATGCAAGGTCTTCAACATTCAGTGCTGCTTACTCATCTCTCTCCTCCACGTCCTCCTCATCTGTGGAGGAGTGTGGCTCAATCATGTCCTTATCTGCAAGGTCTTCCTCCTCTGCAGTGCTAGATTGTGCAGAGCACAGCAAATCTCAACGATACGTGAAACCCTTGCTGGGGAGACAGTAGCGTAGTGGTAATGTCTCTGAACTGGTAATCCAGAGGCCCAGGCTAATGCCCTAGGGACATGAGTTCAAATCCTACCACAGAACCTGGTGAAGTTTAAACTCAATTAATTCATAAAAAGAAAGTCCGGAATTGAGAGCTAGTCTCAGTAATGGTGCTATGAAACTACCTGCGATTGTTGTAAAAACATATCTGGTTCACTAATGTCCTTTAGGGAAGGAAATCTGGCATTCTTACCTGGTCTGGCCTACATGTGGCTCCAGACCCACAGTAGGGGAAGGCGGTGGCGTAGTGGTATTATCACTGGACTAGTAACCCAGCGATCCAGGGTATTTCTCTTGGGACATGGGTTCGAATCCCACCACAGCAGAAGGTGGAATTTGAATTTAATTAATAAATCTGGAATTAAAAGCTAGTCTAATGATGGCCATGAGACCATTGCCAATTGTTGTAAAAACCCATCTGATTCACTAATGTCCTTTAGGGAAGGAAATCTGCTGTCCTTACCTGGTCTGGCCTACATGTGACTTCAGACCCACAGCAATGTGGATAACTCTGAGATGCCCTCTGAAATGGCCTAGCAAGCCATTCAGTTGTACCTAACCGCTACGAAGTTAATAAAAAGGAATGAAACCGGACGGACCACCCGGCATCGACCTCGGCACCATAAAACGACAACGGCAAACCCAGCCCTGTCGACCCTGCAAAGTCCTCCTTACTAACATCTGGGGGCTTGTGCCAAAGTTGGGAGAGCTGTCCCACAGACCAGTCAAGCAACAGCCTGACATAGCCATACTCACGGAATCATATCTTACAGACAATGTCTCAGACACTGCAATCACTATCCTTGGGTATGTCCTGTCCCACCGGCAGGACAGACCCAGCAGAGGTGGTGGCACAGTGGTATACAATAGGGAGGGAGTTGCCCTGGGAGTCCTCAACATCGACCCCGGACCCCATGAAGTCTCATGGCATCAGGTCAAACATAGGCAAGGTAACCTCCTACTGATTACCACCTACCGCCCTCCCTCAGCTGATGACTCAGTACTCCACCATGTTGAACACCACTTGGAGGAAGCACTGAGGGTGACAAGGGCACAAAATGTACTCTGGGTGGGGGACTTCAATGTCCATCACCAAGAGTGGCTCGGTAGCACCACTACTGACCGAGCTGGCCGAGTCCTAAAGGACATAGCTGCTAGACTAGTCTGCGGCAGGTGGTGGGGGAACCAACACGAGGGAAAAACATAGTTGACCTCGTCCTCACCAATCTGCCTGCTGCAGATGCTTCTGTCCATGACTGTATTGGTAGGAGTGACCACCGCACAGTCCTTGTGGAGACGAAGTCCGGCCTTCACATTGAGGACACCATCCATCGTGTTGTGTGGCACTATCACCGTGCTAAATGGGATAGATTTCGAACAGATCTAGCAATGCAAAACTGGGCATCCATGAGGCGCTGTGGGCCATCAGCAGCAGCAGAATTGTACTCAACCACAATCTGTAACTTCATGGACCGGCATATCCCCCACTCTACCATTACCATCAAGCCAGGAGACCAACCCTGGTTCAATGAAGAGTGCAGGAGGGCATGCCAGGAGCAGCACCAGGCATATCTCAAAATGAGGTGTCAACCTGGTGAAGCTACAACATAGGACTATCTGCGTGCCAAACTATGTAAGCAGCATGCGATAGACAGCCAAAACCAACGGATCAGATCTAAGCTCTGCAGTCCTGCCACATTTAGCCGTGAATGCTGGTGGACAATTAAACAACTAACTGGAGGAGGTGGCTCCACAAATATCCCCATCTTCAATGATGGAGGAGCCCAGCACATCAGTGTGAAAGATAAAGCTGAAACATTTGCACCAATCTTCAGCCAGAAGTGCTGAGTTGATGATCCATCTCGGCCTCCTCCTGAAGTCCCCAGCATCACAGATGCCAGACTTCAACCAATTCGATTCACGCCACGTGATATCAAGGAACGACTGAAGGCACTGGATACTGCAAAGGCTATGGGCCCTGACAATATTCCAGCAATAGTACTGAAGACCTGTGCTCCAGAACTTGCCGCGCCCCTAGCCAAGCTGTTCCACTACAGCGACAACACTGGCATCTACCCTGCAATGTGGAAAATTGCCCAGGTATGTCCTGTACACAAAAAGCAGGACAAATGCAACCCGGCCAATTACCACCCCATCAGCCTACTCTCTATCATCAGTAAAGTGATGGAAGCTGTCATCAACAGTGCCATCAAGCGGCACTTGCTTAGCAATAACCTGCTCAGTGACGCTCAGTTTGGGTTCCGTCAGGGCCACTCAGCTCCTGACTTCATTACAGCCTTGGTTCAAACATGGACAAAAGGGCTGAACTCAAGAGGTGAGGTGAGAGTGACTGCCCTTGACATCAAGGCAGCATTTGACCGAGTATGGCATCAAGGAGCCCTCGCAAAACTGAGGTCAATGGGAATCAGGGGGAAAACCCTCCGCTAGCTGGAGTCATACCTATCGCAAAGGAAGATGGTTGTGGTTGTTGGAGGTCAATCATCTGAGCTCCAGGACATTACTGCAGGAGTTCCTCCGGGTAGTGTCCTAGGCCCAACCATCTTCAGCTTCTTCATCAATGACCTTCCGTCAATCATAAGGTCAGAAGTGGGGATGTTCGTGGATGATTGCACAATGTTCAGCACCATTCGTGACTCTTCAGATACTGAAGCAGTCCGTGTAGAAATGCAGCAAGACCTGGACAATATCCAGGCTTGGGCTGATAAGTGGCAAGTAACATTCGCGCCACACAAGTGCCGGGCAATGACCATCTCCAACAAGAGAGAATCTAACCATCTCCCCTTGACATTCAACAGCATTACCATTGCTGAATCCCCCACTATCAACATCCTAGGGGTTACCATTGACCAGAAAATGAACTGGAGTAGCGATATAAATACCGTGACTATAGGAGCAGGTCAGAGGCTAGGAATCCTGAGGCAAGTAACTCACCTCCTGACTCCCCAAAGCCTGTCCACCATCTACAAGGCACAAGTCAGGAGTGTGATGGAATACTCTCCGTTTGCCTGGATGGGTGCAGCTGCAACAACACTCAAGAAGCTTGACACCATCCAAGACAAAGCAGCCTGCTTGATTGGCACCCCATCTACAAACATTCACTCCCTCCACCACTGACGCACAGTGGCAGCAGTGTGTACCATCTACAACATGCACTGCAGCAATGCACCAAGGCTCCTTAGACTGCACCTTCCAAACCCGTGACCTCTACCAACTAGAAGGACAAGGGCAGCAAATACATGGGAACACCACCACCTGCAAGTTCCCCTCCAAGTCACACACCATCCTGACTTGGAACTATATCGCCGTTCCTTCACTGTCGCTGGGTCAAAATCCTGGAACTCCCTTCCTAACAGCACTGTGGGTGTACCTACCCCAAATGGACTGCAGCGGTTCAAGAAGGCAGCTCACCACCACCTTCTCAAGGGCAATTAGGGATGGGCAATAAATGCTGGCCTGGCCCGCGCCGCCCACATCCCATAAATGAATTTTTTTTAAATGTGGTTGACTCTTAACTGCCCTCTTGAGTGGCCTGGCAAGCCACTCACTTTTTAAGGACAATTAGGAATGGCAACAAATGCCGGCCTTGCCATCGACACTCACATCCCATGAAAGAAAAAAAAACTACTGCAGGTCTCTGCCAAATCAATCAAGGCAGCGGAATCTCATCTTCAGCAGCCCGATGGTTGCTCAGGTGGAGTCGCCGTAAGTGTTGTACCTCTCCGCTGCATTGCGGAGGCTCTTCACAGGCGTCAGTAGCCTTGTCTTCAATGGGTAGTCCTTGTGCCCAAGAATCCATCCCTTAAGGTCAGTCAGGAGGCTGAAAAGCTGTGGCATCTGAGCTTTTGGTAATTCTCTCAGTGGAGTCCCTGATGGCCCTCAGTGCCTACCTTTTCATCCAACAGTACGGGTAATCGAACATCTCACCCAACAGATAAATAACCCGACACAGCCATCCAAGCCCAAGCCCCCACCACTAACCCCCCTTGCAAAGCACCCAAGACCCCAACCCCCCCTTGCCAAGCACACAACAGTGCAGGCCAACAATGGCTTCCGCACCTCCCTCTTCTCCTATGGAGTGCTGGACATGGATGCCTACCCATCACAGCACTGAAGCCTCGCCTCGGTGCAGCCAGCTTTTAAAGTACAGGAATCCGAAGGCACGTGAGGGTTGCCCACTATCCAGTAAATCACAAGCCCTCCATGGAATCGCGATGAAATAGGTGCAAATGTATTAAAAGTAAGTGCTCAGCAATTTAAAATACATTCCCATCACGTCGGGACGGCGATTCCGTCTTGGTGCTTTCCTGCCGCTGACTAAATCCGGAACCAACATCACGACACCGAACTTCCAATGCAATTCTTTGTCCCCCCACGCCACCATTCCTGCTCCAAATGGCTGCACTAAATTCAGCCCACCATGTGCAATGCCACTGGCGATCAGCTAGTGTCGAATACAAGTTCTTACAGCAGCTTAAAATTTCCAAGCAATTTCACTTCCTAGCATGTTTGATGTGCATGCACCAAACAAGATGGCTTTATATGTTACATCCACTAAAATTTTTTAAATGGGAGCTTAAAAGCTGTGAATCAGTTTACCTGAGGGATGTTTGCTACACTTGAAGGACTGGCTGGATTGTAATATTATTCTGTCATTTTCATGGCAAAAATTACATTTAATTATGTCATCATAGAACAATTGAGTGATCAAGGTTTCCCCATTTCAAGAACAAAAAGCTCAGAAAAATAATAGGTTTAATGTGATAATTCCTGGCACTTTGGATTGGTTTAAATTAGCAGTCCCGCTTTCCTCTATGTAATTGGACAATGAAACACTAATTTATGATACAGTTGTCCTATATAAGGTCATATTTTAGAATACTAAATGTTTTATGTGTTATTTCTGTCTCCCCAATATCTCAGTCATCACATGGTGTGATAGTTGGTTGTATGGACAAAAAAGGTCCCAGGTATCATCCCTGGTAAGTGCAGAGTTACCTGATCTTCCAAACTTCAGAGAAACAGAGGATCTAATTCACTTTCCCAAAGTCAAATACAGCAATGTAAATCACAGGCTCAGCTTGCACAGGACAGATGGCCATTTGGGTGTCACCGTGGAACAATACCCTATCAAGAGTGGAGATCTGCAAGAAGACAAACAATTGTTCTATTGCTCTGCTTTTAAAGTTGTCCCTGCTGTCCTCTCACCCCACTATCACCAACCTCCCTTATGTACTGCAAAGTTCTGCCAATGGTGCTTCTCATTTAAATTCAAAGCTCAAAGAATAAGTGAATTAAGACATTTACCAAGTTAGACAAGCTTAATGTAAAACAACAATACCTTGAACTTCTCTAGTGCCTTTAACTTAATAAAACACCCTAAGGTGCTTCACAGGGGCATAATGAAACAAGATATGATATTATCGAGGCATAGAGTTATACAGCACAGAAACAGGCCCTTCGGCCCAAAGTGTCCGTGCAGGCCATCAAGCACCTAACTATTCTAATCCCATTTTCCAGCACTTGGCCCGTAGCCTTGTATGCTATGGCATTTCTAGTGCTCATCTAAATACTTCTTAAATGTTGTGAGAGTTCCTGCCTCTACCACCTCTTCAGGCAGTGCGTTCCAGATTCCAACCACCCTCTGGGTGAAGTTATTTTTCCTCAAATCCCCTCTAAACCTCCTGCCCCTTACCTTAAATCTATGCCCCCTGGTTATTGACTCCTCCGCTAAGGGAAAAAGTTTCTTCTTATCTAACCTATCAATGCCCCTCAAAATATTGTATACCTCAATCATGTCCCCTCTCAGCCTTCTCTGCTCTAAGGAAAACAACCCTACCCTTTTCAGTCTGTCTTCATAGTTGAAATGCTCCAGCCCAGGCAACATCCTGGTGAATTTCCTCAGCACCCTCTCCAGTGCAATCTCATCCTTCCTATAGTGTGGTGCCCAGAACTGTACACAGTACTCCAGCTGTGGCCTAACTAGCGTTTTATACAGCTCCATCATAACCTCCCTGCTCTTATATTCTAATTCTGAGCACACTCAGGATTGTTCAGTGAGTGCTATCCAATCGCAGAATCACATCTAACATTAGACGTCGTGTTGTGAGCTAAAAACTAGTAAATAGAAAAAATGGAAAAGACAAGTAAAGGTGATAAACAGAATTCTGGAAATAGAATTGCTTATATAATGAAAAGAAACAAAGTATTTTGGAAGATGACAAAAATGAACAAGATTAACACCTGTACTTGTCAATAAAGGGTTTAAATTCACAACTCTCAGGAATACAACTGCTCAACCCCATCCAAAAAAAAGATCTGTTCTTTGAAATTCGCTATAGTTTATAACAGTCCAAGAGGTGCAACTGAATTTTCCCAAAGAAACAGCATTTCTACACTGAAACTGCAAGAAGTTGCATTTTTCCAAATCATTTAATAAAAGAAAACAAAATAAGGTATATTCAATGCAGCATTCTATTTTATTCAGCTTCCAATAAGACCATTTAAGGATGATTGCATCACACCAAGGCAATATTTCTCCTCTTACAGGATTCAACTTTGGCCAATAACTTAACAAACTGAGTACATTGTTTAGAGCTGATGATACAAGTTTATTTCCTCAATCGGGCCTTTTAAACTAAGTCATGGATTAGATTTCCATCTTGGCATCATTTACATTGCTGCTAATAGTGTCATACAAGAGGTACCTGTTCAAGAAATTTTAAGTTATTCTAAGAACTGTGCCTTGAGCAATCCTGTCATTTAAAGAATCTTCTCGCAAAGTGTAGAAACAGCTGCACATTTTCCCATTAAATGTAACACAATACCTCCCCAGCATAAATAATCTACTTATATTATTAAGTGTATTGTGTCCGTGCGTGTAACATTTTAGTGAGCCTGTTAAGTTTTTTAATGATAATGTAAAAACACAGACCCATCACATTGTTTGTTAACACTCCAGTGAAACGCCTTGGGCATTTCACTAAGTTAAAGGTGCTTTATAAATGCATTCCGTCATTGTTGTTGTTGCATTTCAACACAGGTCGATGCTAACCACATGACACCAAAACCAACCAGATCTGCTGAAGTACACATAAGCAGTTTTTAAAAAATGTATTTACTCTTATTTTTAGCTTTTTCTCTGCACAGCCAAATGCTGATTCGTTCAGGCTCTCAGACCCGCCCAACCTAAACCTCCCTAACCCTCTGATTGTCAATATATGGGGAGCTCAGCCTCAACCTTGCCTCAATACATAAGCAAACATGCACAGCAGCAGCAGGAATCCCCAACCAACCATTTAGAGCTGGCTTTAGTTAGGAATTCCTTGTGACCATATTCTGTGTACCCAATGCCAGGCAACGTGAGACCAAAGAGCACATGAGATTCTGATGCAGTTCTTTTGTAATTTTGCTGGGGTTTATGTAAAGAAAGCAAAACAATGGGGAGATCAGGAAAGGTAAGGACTGATATTACTTTATTATTGAAGATTAAATATTGTCTGAAAAACATTATTTTAAAAGAACTTATATAAGTGCGAGTCTAAAGAGGTGTTCATGAAATTGAGTTTATGTGTGAGTGTAAAAATGAGTGTGAGTTTATGGACTGGATTCTAACGAGCCCTCGACGTCAGGATCTGTGGCGGGGGTTGGGGGGGGCTGAAGATGGCTCTGGATGAGGCCTGCCACGGACCTCAATGCTGGCAGGGCCCAGCCCGATATTGCTGGTGGTGGCAAGGCCTCGTGGCAGCCCCCCACCACTTAGCGACGGGAACACAATTTAAATATTAAAATAAATTAAATCATTGAATTAATGACTCTCTCATCGCCTCCTAACGTCCCTGCCGCAATCTTCACCCGGGAGGCTGGCACTGCTGCGCCTTCGGAACCCCGTCCGGTCAAACGAGGCACAACACTGGTGGGGAGGCGGGGAGGAGGTAAGTTTATCAGTGCGGAGTGGCCGGGGGTGGGGGGGGGTGGCAGTGGGGGAATGGGGTCAAAATAGCATCATGGGTGTAGGGGATGGTGGGAAAGGTTATAGTTTAAAGTTTGTGCAGTTGTTGTGGGGGATGATCATATAGTAACAGTAACTGTTTTGGAGAGGGAAAAGGGCAAATTACTAATTTAATTGTTTTGGGGGGGGGGGGGGAGAGGGGTAAAAGAAATGTATTTATTTAATTTCATTTAATCTATCTTTAATTATTTAAATTTACCGGTAGGGCTGACAGCCCTTTAAAAATGGCGTCAGCGCCTGTGCACAAGCAGCTGACGCCACTGCCGGGGACAGACAGCCTGCCTCCTTGACGTGATTGGGGGGCAGCCCACCGTAGCTATTTAAATGAGTCGCTGCGCTTGGAATCGCAGTGGCTCTTTGGCGCCATTATGTTCCGCCCACTGCCGATTTCGGCAGCGGGCCTATAGAATTCAGCCTTATGTGTGTGAGTGTAAACATATTTGCGTGTCGACCTGAGTGAATAAGTGGAAGAGAGTGATTGTGCATGTATGAATGCAGTTGAGTACATAAATTAGTCTGGGTCAATGTGACTTTGTGTGTCCAGCTCCCTTAACACCACACCCCACCCCCATTCTTTCCCAACCTTTTCCCCCTCTCCTAGCTCCCAGGCCACAGATTTGTTTTTAAATTTCCTCCTTCAAAGGCAGGGAGAGATAAAATAATTTCTGTAGCTATCACTTGATTGAAGCCCTGAAACTGGTTTTAGATCACTGATAGAGGTGAGAAGAGCAGCAAAGAGAATGTGTGTGAGAGAGAAAGACAGAAACAAGAAGACTAAAAGAGAGGAATTAAATGGGAGGGAGTCATAAGCGAAATGAGAGACAGCAAAGAAAAAACAGAAAATGAAGGAAAATAAATAAGGGTAGTCACAGTTGTAGAAAGGACAATGACAGAAAGCTAGAGAGCCATAACAACAACAGCAACTTATATTTATATAGCACTTCAAGTGTAATAAAACATCCCCAGGTGATTCACAGGAGCATTATAAAACGAAGTATGACACTGAGCCACAAAATGTCAAAAACGTAGTTTTAAGTAGTGTCTTTAAGGAGGAATGAGAAGTGGAGAGGTTTAGGAAGGGTATTCTAGAGCTGGGGTCCAGGTAACTGAAGGTGTGGCCACCAATGGTAGAGCGATTAAAGTTGGGATGTGCAAGAGGCCAGAATTAGAGCAGTGCAGATATCTCAGAGGGTTGTGAGATTGGAGGAGATTACAGAGATAGGGAGGGGCGAGGCCATGGAGGGATTAGAAAACAAGGATCAGAATTTTAAAATAAGCCGTTGCTTGACCAGGAGCCAATGTAGGTCAGCGAACACAGGGATGATAGGGGCACGGGATGTGGTGCAAGTTAAGACAGGGGCAGCGGAGTTTTGGATGATCTCAAGTTTACGGAGAACAGAATGTGGGAGACCAGCCAGGAATGCATCGGAATAGTCAAATGTAGAGGGTAACAAAGAACAAAGAACAAAGCACAGTACAGCACAGGAACAGGCCATTCGGCCCTCCAAGCCTGCGCCGATCTTGATGCCTGCCTAAACTAACACCTTCTGCACTTCCGGGGCCCATATCCCTCTATTCCCTTCCTATTCATGTATTTGTCAAGATGTCTCTTAAACGTCGCTATCGTATCTGCTCCCACCACCTCCCCTGGCAGCAAGTTCCAGGCACTCACCACCCTCTGTGTAAAGAACTTGCCTCGCACATCCCCTCTAAACTTTGCCCCTCGCACCTTAAAGCTATGTCCCCTAGTAACTGACTCTTCCACCCTGGGAAAAAGCTTCTGACGATCCACTCTGTCCATACCGCTCACAACTTTGTAAACCTCTATCATGTCGCCCCTCCACCTCCGTCGTTCCAGTGAAAACAATCCGTGTTTTTCCAACTTTTCCTCATAGCTAATGCCCTCCAGACCAGGCAACATCCTGGTAAACCTCCTCTGTACCCTCTCCAAAGCCTCCACGTCCTTCTGGTAGTGTGGCGACCAGAATTGCACGCAATATTCTAAGTGTGGCCTAACTAAGGTTCTGTACAGCTGCAACATGACTTGCCAATTTTTATACTCTATGCCCTGACCGATGAAGACAAGCATGCCGTATGCCTTCTTGACTACCTTATCCACCTGCGTTGCCACTTTCAGTGACCTGTGGACCTGTACGCCCAGATCTCTCTGCCTGTCAATACTCCTAAGGGTTCTGCCATTTACTGTATACCTCCCACCTGCATTAGACCTTCCAAAATGCATTACCTCACATTTGTCCGGATTAAACTCCATCTGCCATTTCTCCGCCCAAGTCTTCAACCGATCTATATCCTGCTGTATCCTCTGACAATCCTCATCATTATCCGCAACTCCGCCAACCTTTGTGTCGTCCGCAAACTTACTAATCAGACCAACTACAATTTCCTCCAAATCATTTATATATACTACAAACAGCAAAGGTCCTAGCACTGATCCCTGTGGAACACCACTGGTCACATCCCTCCATTCAGAAAAACACCCATCCACTGATACCCTCTGTCTTCTATGACCGAGCCAGTTCTGTATCCATCTTGCCAGCTCATCTCTGATCCCGTGTGACTTCACCTTTTGTACCAGTCTGCCATGCGGGACCTTGTCAAAGGCGTGGATGAGGGCTTCAGCAACAGATGAGTCGAGACAGGGACAAAGTCAGGCGATGTTACGGAGGTGGAAATAGGCGGTCTTAGCAATAGCATGAATATGAGGTCAGAAGTTCATCTCAGGATCAAATGTGACACCAAGGTTGCGAACAGACTGGCTTAATCTCAGACTGTTGCCAGGGACAGGGATGAAGAGAGAAAAAGAAAAGCAAAGAGCACAGACTGAAAGACAACTGAGAGGGAGATGGGCAGAAACAGTCACAGGTTGAGACATTTATTTTTATCAATTGTCATGAAGACCCCCCACCTGCCAAGAAGGAGGCATATTAATTTCGTCATATGAACATTACTTTTAAACTGTTGCTGGAGTGAAGAAATTACTTGTTTAAAGAGATCACCAGACATTTGGCTGGAGAACATTTGCATACTAAGAAACAGTGCTTGGAGAGACAAAAGAACTGTTCACTGATTCAATTAACAGAGACTGGTCTGGGCAATAGTGATCTACCTCTTGTCGGTGTAAGAGACAGCACTACATCACCTCCCCCTGCCCCCCCACCCCCCACAGAGAACTCTGCAATCCACAAACCGCAGGAGTGTTCCTAAATCAGGTGTTAGTCACATGACTAACCTGCTGACCAACTTGGAGTTTTGAATTGTGCTCACAGGACAGTTTGAAGACAGATGGCAGATTGCAACTGAACTTGGAAGAAGACAGCCTCTCTCCTGGCTGGCACTCTCTCACTTACTCACAAACTTCTGGATCCACTGAAGTCGCTTAAACCTCAAGAGAGAAAAGACTCCTACATTAAAACCAGTTAAAGCATGCAATGGGCCCCAATGAACAGCAATAGTTACTGGCAACCAAAGACACCACATTAAACACAAAGAACTGTAAATACACCCAGCTATTGCCTCAAACTTTTCCCCTTTATTCTTTCTACTTTTTCTGTCTCTATCTGCATGTGTGTTTATCGCGTATGCATGCTAGCATGTCGCGGCGCATATTTGTAGCCGTTAACCGAATTAGAGTTTAAGGTTAATAAACTTCCACCTTTCTTGTTTAAATCTAAGAAAACCTGTCTAATTGATTTTTTTTGCCTTACAATTGGAAAGCAGTGAACAAGGTTTCACTGAGGAGGGGAGCGAAAACACAGTGTTTTTAAAATTAAACCTTGTTATGGTTAAACTAAGCAAAGGCTGAGAGGGAACCCCTAGACTCCTTTCTCAGCTGGTCGTAATACAATCCATAGAACATAGTCAGATAACAAATGGCATTTGTAATATTTTCCATTTTGCATGGCAAAATTAGTTGTGAACATTATTCCAAATAAATACAAACATACGAATATATGAATTAGGAGCTGGAGGAAGCCACTTGGCCCTTCCAGCCTGCTCTGCCATTCAATAAGTTCATGGCTGAACTAATTACTCCACATTTCTACCTACCCCCGATAACCATCCACCCCCTTGCTTATCAAGAATCTATCTACTTCTGCCTTAAAAGTATTCAGACTCTGCTTCCACCACCATTTGATGGAGAGAATTCCAAAGATTCACGACCCTCTGAGAGAAAAAATTTCTCCTCATCTCTGTCTTAAATGGGCGACCCCTTATTTTTAGACAGTGACCCCCTAGTTCTAGATTCTCCCACAAGAGGAAACATCCTTTCCACATCCACCCTGTCAAGGCCCCCCAGGATCTTATATGTTTCAATCAAGTTGCCTCTTACTCTTCTAAATTCCAGCGGATACAAGCATAGCCTGTCCAATCTTTCCTCGTAAGTCAGTCCACCCATTCCAGATATTAGTCTAGTAAACCTTCTCTGTATTGCCTCCAACGCATTTACATCCTTCCTTAAATAAGGAGACCTGTACTGTACATTGTACTCCAGATATGGTCTCACCAATGCCCTGTATAGCTGAAGCATAACCTCCCTACTTTTGCATTCAATTCCCCTCACAATAAATGATAACATTCTATCAGTTTTCCTAATTACATGCTGTACCTGCACAATAACCTTTTGCGATTCATATACTAGGACACCCAGCTCCCTCTGCATCTCAGAGCTCTGTAATCTCTCACCATTTAAATAATATGCTTCTTTTTTATTCTTCCTGCCAAAGTGGACAATTCCACATTTTTCCACATTATATTCCATTTGCCAGATCTTTGCCCACTCACCGAACCTATCGAGATCCCTTTGTAGCCCCCTTAGGTCCTCTTCATAAGTTACCTTTCCACCTATCTTTGTGTCAACAGAAAATTTAACAAACATAACTTCGGTACCTTCATCTAAGTCATTTATATAATTTGTAAAAAGTTGAGGCCCCAGCACAGATCCGTGTGGCACATCACTCATTACATTTTTCCAACCAGAAAATGACCCCTTTATGTCTACTCTCTGTTTCCTGTTAGCTAGCCAAACTTCTATCCATGCCAACGTGTTACCACCTATGCCATGAGCTTTTAGTTTCTGCAATAACCTTTGATGTGACACCTTATCAAAGGCCTTCTGGAAATCCAAGTACAGTACATCCACCGGCTCCCCTTCATCCACAGCAGATGTTACTCCCTCAAAGAACTCCAATAAATTGGTTAAACATGATTTTCCTTTCACAAAACCACGTTGTCTCTGCCTGATTACCTTGAAATTTTCTAACTGCGCTGCTATAACGTCTTTAATAATAGCTTGTAACATTTTCCCTAAGACAGATGTTAAACTAACTGGCCTGTAGTTTCCTGCTTTCTGTCTCCCTCCCTTTTTGAATAAAGGAGTTATATTCGCTATTTTCTAATCTAACAGAACCTTCCCTGAATCTAGGGAATTTTGGAAAATTAAAACCAATGCATCAACTATCTCACTAGTCACTTCTGTTAACACCCTCGGCTGAAGTCTATCAGGACCCGAGGACTTGTCAGCCCGCAGCTCCAACAATTTGTTCAGTACCACTTCCCTGGTAATTGTAATTTTCTTGAGTTCCTCCCTCCCTTCCATTTCCTGACTTACAGCTAGTACTGGGATGTTACTTGTATCTTCAATAGTGAAGACCGATGCAAAATATCTGTTCAATTCATCTGCAGTCTCCTTATTATCCATTATTAATTCCTCAGACTCTCTTTCTATAGGACCAATGCTCACTTTGTTAACTCTTTTCTTTTTAAAATATCTATAGAAACTCTTACTATCTGTCTTTATATTTCTCGCTAGCTTTCTCTCGTACTCTAATTTTACCTCCTTATCAATCTTTTAGTCATTCTTTGCTGTTTTTTATATTCTGTCCAATCTTCTGACCTGCCTTCCATCATTGTGCAATTATGGGCTTTTTCTTTACGTTTGGTACTATCTTTAACTGTTTTAGTTAACCACAGGTGGCAGGTCCCACCCTTGGAATTTTACTTTCTCACTGAAATGTATCTATTCTGTATATTCTGAAATATCCCCTTAAATGTCTGCCACTGCATCTCTATTGACCTATCCCTTAACCTGATTTGCCAGTTCACTTTAGCTAGCTCTGCTTTTATGTCCTCATAATTGCCCTTATTTAAGTTTAAAATACTAGTCTTGGACCCACTCTTCTCTCCCTCAAACTGAATGTAAAATTCAATCATATTATGATCGTCAAATACATGAATAGGATGGGAATAGAGGGATGCGGTCCCCGGAAGTGCAGAAGGTTTTAGTTTAGGCAGGCATCAAGATTGGCGCAGGCTTGGAGGGCTGAATGGCCTGTTCCTGTGCTGTACTGTTCTTTGTTCTTTGTTCTTTGTTCTTTGTCGCTACCTAGGGGCACCTTAACTATGAGGTCATTAATTAATCCTATTTCGCCACACAATACCAGGTCTAGGATAGCCTGCTCTCTCGTTGGCTGTAGAACATATTGTTCCAAGAAATTATCCCAAAAGCATTCTATGTACTCCTCATCTAAGCTACCTCGGCCCATCTTATTTTTCCATCTGTATGTAGGTTCAAATCCCCCATAATTATCACTGTACCTTTCTGACAAGATGCCATTATTTCTTCCTTTATACCCTATCCTACAGTGTGGTTAATGTTAGGTGGCCTGTACACCACTCCCACAAGTGACTTCTTGCCTTTATGATTTCTCATCTCTACCCAAACTGCTTTTGCATCCTGGTGTCCTGAACTTAGGTCATCCCTCTCTATTGAGCTAATACCATCATTAATTAACAGAGCTACACCTCCACCTTTTCCAAGCTTCCTGTCCTTCCTATATGCCATATACCCTTCAATATTCAGGTCCCAATCTATGTCGTTCTGCAACCATGTCTCTGTAATGGCTATCAGATCGTACTTATTTATTTCTATTTGTGTTCTCAGTTCATCTGTTTTGTTTCGAATGCTACATGCATTCAGATACAGAGCCTTTAGTTTTGTCCTTTTATTATTTTTGTAACCTCTAGCCTTATCTGTTGATTTACTCTTAGATTTGTACTCTCTGTCCCTTCCAGTCAGAGTCTGTTTATTATTTCCCATATTAATAGCTTTCTCTCTTGCCTTGTCTCTACTCCTTGATTTACCATATCTTCCCAAATTTGTTCCCTTGCCTCCATTGTTCAGTTTAAAACTCTCTCTACTTCCCTAGTTATGTGGCTCCCTAGAACACCGGCCCCAGCATGGTTCAGGTGTAGACCGTCCCAACAGTGCAGCCGCCACTTTCCCCAGTACTGGTGCCAGTGCCCCACGAACCAGAACCCATTTCTACCACACCAGTCTTTGAGCCACGGATTAATTACTCTAATCTTATTTTCCCTATGCCAATTTGCACGTGGCTCAGGTAATAATACAGAGATTATTAGCTTTGAGGTTCTGCTTCTTAATTTGGTGCCTAATTCCTCAGACTATGCAGAAGCTTTTTCCTTGTAATAACCAATAACCAATTTTAGAAAGTAGTGACTTCTTTGTGCTCTGTTTCCACTACAGACAGTAGTATTAGTTTACATTTATTATCAAGGCTAATATTATTCAGAAAAGATTAACCTCCAATCTCCTTGTGATGTAAAGATTTGGACCCTGGATGCTATTTAATATGAAGGCACACCTACAGATGTGTTTCTTTTACTTTGTTCCTGAGGTGCTGTATTTAGATTGCAGCTGCCAAAGACCAAACGCTATCAGGCTGCTATAAGTCAATTAGAATCTTCTAACTTCTTTCTAGTATTTTCCATAAATAGATAGAACATGTAAGTCTTTTTTCTCAGTGCTCACCAAAGTATGTCATGCCAGTGGGGTCAAGGAAGGTTAGATACTGTACGAGTTAGAACCATAGAATCATAGAAAAGGTACGGCACAGAAAGAGGCCATTCAGCCCATTGTTTCTCTGCCGACTGAAAAAAAGCTAGCTGACCAATTTAATCCCACCTTCCAGCACCTGGTCCATAGCCTTGCAGGTTACAGCACTTCAGGTGCATGTCCAGGTACCTTTCAAATGAGTTGAGGGTTTCTGCCTCCATCACCAATCCGGACAGTGAATTCCAGGCGCCCACCACCCTCTGGGTGAAAAAGTGTTTCCTCATGTCCCCTCAAATTTTTCTACCAATCACCTTATATCTGTGCCCTCTGGTAATTGACCTCTCCGCTAGGGGAAAACAGGTCCATCCTGTCTGCTCTATCTAGGCCCCTCATAATTTTGTACATCTCAATTAAGTCACCTCTCAGTCTCCTCTGTTCTAAGGAAAACAACCCTAGCCTTTCCTCATAGCTGCAATTTTCAAGCCCTGGCAACATTCTAGTAAATCTCCTCTGTACTCTCTCCAGCATAATTATGTCCTTATGTATGCAATACTCCAGCTGTATCCTAACCAGCATTTTATACAGTTCCAGAATTACATCCCTGCTTTTGTATTCTATACCTCGGCCAATAAAGGAAAGCATTCCATATACCTTCTTCACCACTTTATCTACCTATCCTACCACCTTCAGGGACCTGTGGACATGTACTCCAAGGTCTCTCACTTCTTCTACCCCTCTCAATATCCTCCTGTTTATTGTGTATTCCCTCACTTTATTTGCCCTCCTCAAATGCATTACCTCACACTTCTCTGGATTGAGTTCCATTTGCCACTTTTCTGCCCACTCAACCAAACAATTGATATCATTCTGGAGTCTACAGCTATCCTCTTCACTATCAGTTACATGGCCAATTTTTGTGTCATCTGCAAATTTTCCAATCGTGCTTCCCACATTAATATATACCACAAACAGCAAGTGACCCAACACTGAGCCCTGTGGAATGCCACTGGAAACCGCTTTCCTGTGGGTTCTCACAGTATCAGTGGACTTTGGGCAGTGTTTGTTAGTGTAGACCACACTGGAAGTCCAGAGGCAAATTAGGCCTTAAAGACATGAGTCCCATTAAAGTTACAACAGGAGGGCCATGCAAGAAGCTGCTGGTGATTTTAGTATTTCAAAGACCCTGAAATTCATGGACTCAGGTATGTGAAGCTCAAAGTTGGCCCTGTTTGTTTTAAGATCTTTATATACTGCTGCCTGAAGTCTTTGTTCTCAATGCCTTAAACATTGCATTGACTGAAGCACTCTCGTGAAAGGACCTGCTCTTCTTGCTTCACGCGTTCAGTCCCTTGATAATGTTTAACTGTTTCTCTAGAAGGCACGAAAAGCATCAAGTCCCAGAGCAAGTCAACGGTCATGAGAGCACTGATGTGCTGCTCCGGGCTGTGAGACAACATCTTACCTCCTGCCAATGGGAGAAAAGTATCACAAAGGCAGCAGGGCAGGATATGTTGCAAAGCAACTCATCAAAGAGATAAAGTGGCCTACGAGCTGTCCATTTTCACCAAGGAATTAGCAATTATTCTGCGGACATCAATGCGTCTGTCTTTCACAACCTGTGTTCTTATGCGTGTGTCCTTGAATCTTCCTGCCTTCATTCTTTATTTGCAACCAATATCACTAAAAATAGATTATCTGGTCACTTATCTCATTACTGCTTGTGGGACCATGCAAATTAGCTGCATTATAGCAATTCAAGTGACTACACTTCCAAAGTCCTACATTAGCTGTGAAACACTTGAGAGTCCTGAGCGCAGGAAAGGAATTATATAAATTCAGGTACTTTGCTTCACTTCTACATCTGTCTTGAAGTACATGGTGGCATGTGGTGCAGTTTGGGCGGCACAGTGGTGCAATGGTTAGCACTGCAGCCTCACAGCTCCAGCAACCTGGGTTCAGTTCTGGGTACTGCCTGTGCGGAGTTTGCAAGTTCTCCCTGTGACTGAGTGGGTTTCCGCTGGGTGCTCTGGTTTCCTCCCACAGCCAAAGACTTGCAGGTTGTTAGGTAAATTGGCCATTGTAAATTGCCCCTAGTGTAGGTAGGTGGTAGGAGAATGGTGGGGATGTGGTAGGGAATATGGGATTAATGTAGGATTAGTATAAATGGGTGGTTGTTGGTTGGCACAGACTCAGTGGGCTGAAGGGCCTGTTTCAGTGCTGTATCTCTAAATAAACAACTAAACATTCATTCCCCTGGCACATAGCATTTCCACCAGTAAATGCACACAACCTTGCATGCCCCTGATCTATGTAATCTACTCTTCCTTATCAGCTACTATTCCACCCCACCATACCCCACTCCCCACTTCACCAACTTCTTGCATGGGTGTCATTACTGGCACTGTTCACAACAAAAGTATCTTCATCCCTCTTTCATCTCTTACAGGAGATGTCATAGGTACATCAGACTTGCCAGACAAGAAAAGGTCCATCTAGTTTGCCTTCTACCATGGTGGTAGTCACATGATACAACAATAATGAAGATGTTGACTAATCATAGCAATTAATCTCTATTAATCAGTCTAAAATAGGCCCAGACAAGAGGCAAGGAAAACCTCAGTGCTGGAAAACGTTGGGAACCATAGTTCCAGAGTCACATAAGCATGCATGGCCACATGTCTTATCTCAAGTGGCTCATATATTGTATCCCAAAATGTTGTTTCTGAAAGAAATCTACCTCATTTCCATTTGGCTAAATCAACACTTTCTCTTTCCATACATGGAGGTTGTTCCATAGATCTACCACTCGCTGACAGAAATATAGATTCATTTTGAATTTACTTGCTTTGAAGCACTGGCTGTATCCTCTGATTCTACTCTTCCAGACAAGGTGAAACAGTTGGCCATGGACAGCATTATCTAGTCCCTTTAGAAACCTAAAAACAGCAATTCTATTACCTTTCAATATTCTCTTTGCCAATGACAGCATACCCAATTTACATGTTTGCTCCCCTTAATCCAATCCCTCAATCCCTTCAATAATTCTTGTTGCCCTCTTCTGTATCCTTTCAAAAGCTAAAATAAGGGCTGGATTTTGCAGTCAGTGGTGATGCAACAGCAGTCTCTGTTAACCCTAAAAGTTGCCCACAAAGATTTAACCATCCCTGTGGCATGGATTTCACCTTTCCTGACAGCAGATTAAAATGGCGCCAAGTCAGGGCATCCAGCAGCAGTGGTGTCAGTAAGCAGGGTAAGCATCAATCACATTGCAGTATTCTCACAGACAGCATACCAGTAAGTTAAAAGCACTGATTATCCTTCACTTCTAATTAGAATTTTCGATAGCAAAATAAATTATTTTGATTGGGTTAAGGTAGAAGTTAGAATATCATGAACAAACTTTAAAAAAAAGTGTATAATTTTTTATTATTATGGAGAAATTTGACATTCCACAAATATAAAATAAGCTTTTCAGGGCCAGTGAGGGTGTTTAGCAGTAATTATGAAGTTAGTATACCATTAAAAACCCAGTTGCACCTCATTCAACAAGGTGCAACCTTTTCAAGGGTTTTTACAGTGAAACTAACAGCACAAGAGTGGAAGTTGACATCAATTCACTGATTGCGTAGGGATTGCAATCTGAACAATGCAACCTATGGAGGAGCATGGAATCACTGATGGCATCTTTTGGATTTCCACGTTACTCTGCACACGTGCGGACTCCAGTAATTACTATCAGTTTCAGTGGAGTAATGACGGTGAAAGTTGACAGTTTTACTGTCACTACCATCGCGGACCACCCTTTTTATACTGCAGCTACCAGAACTGTACACAGTATTCCAAGTGCAGTCACACCAATAATTGATAGGCAGACAGAATTAAGATCATAAGATCATGAGAAATAGAAGCAGGGGTATGCCTTTTAGCCACTCGAGGCTGCTCCACCATTCAATAAGATCATGGCTGATATGATTGTGTCTTATCTCCACTTTCCTGCCTGCCCCCCATAATTGTTGACTCCCTTGTCGATCAAAAATCTGTCTAACTCAGCCTTGAATATATTCAATCACCCAGCCTCCACTGCTCAATGGGCAAGAGAATTCCAAAGATTAACGACACTCTGAGAGAAACAGTTCCTTCTCATCTCCCTCTTAAAAGGGAGACCACTTATTTTTAAACTGTGCCCCCTCCTTCCTACAAGGGGAAACATCCTCTCAGCTAATACCCTGTCAAGCTTCCTCAGAATCTTATATATTGCAATAAGATCATCACTCATTCTTCTAAACTCCAATGAAAATAGGTCCAACCTGCTCAACCTTTCCTCATAAAACAACCCCTTCATCCAGAAATCAGCCGAGTGAATCTTTTCTGAACTGATTCCAATGCAATAATATCCTTCTTTAAGTGAGGAGGCCAAAACTGTACACAGTTCTCCAAATGTGGTCTCATTAAGTCCCTGTACAGCTGTAGCAATACTTCTCTACCTTTCTACTCCATTCCCCTTGCAATAAAGGCCAACATTCCATTTGCCTTCCCAATCACTTGCTATACCTGCATGCTAGCTTTTTGCTTTTCATGCACCAGGACACCAAGAGCCCTCTGTGCCACAGATTTCTGCAGTCTCTCTCCATTAAAATAATCTTCTGCTTTTCTATTCTTCCCACTAAAGTGGACAGGCTCACATTTTCCCACATTATACTCCATCTATTCATTCTATGCCCACTCACTTAACCTATCAATATCCCCTTGCAAACTCTTTGGCCAGGATTTTATCCAGGCGACGGGGGTCTCGACATCTGGAAAAAGCAATGCTGAGAACCCGAGTCACCTCTTCCGTGACAGGCCAGCTGAATTAGACACGTAAGTGGACAACGGTGGGTCTTCCATGGGATCAAGAACACCAGTGATGGAAGTCCCGCCCTCTGAGAGCTGTTGACCAATCAGAGGCTGGCAGCCCTTTAACTGAGCAGCACCACTGCGGAGGTGGTGGCTGCTTTCAGTACACCACCCACCTGAGGCCCAGGTGTGCTGCTGGGCCCAGTCCACAGGTAGGTCAGGGCAGGAGTGTCCTCGGGGGGTGGTGGGGTCACAGGGAGGGGCTATAGAGGGGTCGGTAGCAAGGGCAGGCAGGTGGCTCTCAGCAGGCCCCAACCTTCCCGATGCCAGGTCCCTCGTTCAGGCACTAAGTGCCTTTTAACAAAGGTCCCCCCCTTCCCTGGAGCCGGAAAGCAGCCTGCACGGCTTTTCGTGCCATGCTTCTCGTGCAGCGACAAGGCCGCCCGCCGCACGGCTAATTGCGATGACGGTGGGATGAGGCCCTTAATTGGACATTAATTGCCCAGTTAAGGGCCTCAATTGGTGGCGGGGTGGGAAGGCTGTTCACAGGCCTTCCCACCTCGGACTTAATTTGGGGGTAGGTGGCAGGGTCCCCTCCTGTCACCGTCCACCCAATTGTATGCTCCCCGCCTCCAAACCCCTGCGGGGAGAACATAAAATTCCCTCCATTGTGTCCCCTTCACAACTTGTTTTCTTACCTATCTTTGTGTCATCAGCAAATTTAGCTACCATATACTCCCTCACTATTTTGGGTCAATATTGACGGAAATATATCGCCATTCCTTCATCATCACAGGGTCAAAATCCTTGAACCCCCCTCCCCCACTGTGGGAGTATCTTCACTACACAGACTTTAAGAAAGCGGCTCATTACCACCTACGCAAGGGCAATTAGCAATGGGCAATAAATACTGGCCTTGCCAGCAACACCCACCTCTTGTGAATGAATAAGTAAAACATTTGTTTTAAAATACATCTGGTTTGCTTTACGCACTGCCACTGAGCATTGTTGCAATAGTTTCATTTTATTGCCAATCTGGACCCCCCAGATATATTTCATTTTCCATACACAGTATTTTATTTCCATTTAAGTAATGGCTCCTTCCTGCATTGTATTTCCCACCATCAAGGGGAGCTCCATCCAATGAGAGATGGACAAAACTCCATGAGAAACCTCACTCCCTTTCAGAGGGTTGTGAGCCTTTGGAACTCTCTTCCTCAAAAGGTGGTGGAAGAAGAGTCTTTAAATAGTTTTAAGGCAAAGGTAGATAGATTCTTGATAAGCAAGGGGGTGTAAGGCTATTGGAGGGAGGCGGGATTGTGGAGTTGAGGTTACAATCAGATCAGCCATGATCTTATTAAATGGCAGAGCAGACTCGGGGGGACGAGTGGCCTATTTCTGCTCCTAATTCGTATGTTCGTATGAGCAACCTTATCAATACCAAGCTACCACAGTCTGGAGGAGGCTAAAAATGGAGAAGCTGGAGACCAAGTCCCAGCACAGGGTTTATACCCCATGGCACCTTTCTGAACACTGCAATCGAGTGACCTATAAAAAGGACAGTCGCTCAACCTTTCCAAGAACAACTGGAACATGTAATGCACTTGCCTTTGCCATACTGGTCCGACTAGAGTCATAGAGTCGTACAGCATAGAAACAGGCCCTTCGGCCCACCGCGTCCATGCCGACCATAATGCCTATCTATACTAATCCCAGCTGCCTGCATTAATTCCATATCCCACTATGCCTTGCTCATTCAGGTACCTGTCCAGATGCCTCTTAAATGTCGCTACTGTTCCTGCCTCCACCACCTCCTCTGGCAGCTCATTCCAGATACCCACTATTCTTTGTGTGAAAAATTTACCCCTTTGATCCCCTTTAAAACTCCTCCCTCTCACTTTAAATCTATACCCTCTAGTTTTAGTTACCCCTACCATGGGAGACAGACTCTGGCTATCTACCCTATCTATGCCTCTCATAATTTTATATACCTCTATCATGTCCCCTCTCAGCCTCCTTCGCTCCAGGGAAAACAGACCCAGCCTATCCAATCTCTCTTTATAACTCAAGCCCTCCAAACCAGGCAACATCCTTGTGAATCTTTTCTGCACCCTTTCTAGCTTAATCACATCTTTCCTGTAGTGCGGCGACCAGAACTGCACACAATACTCCAAAATGCGGCATAACCAACGTCATGTACAACTGTAACATGACATCCCAACTCTTGTACTCAATGCCTCGGCCAATGAAGGCAAACATGCCATATGCCTTCTTCACCACCCTGTCTACCTGTGTTGTCACTTTCAGGGAACTATGTACTTGCACTCAAGGTCTCTCTGCTCAACAACACTCCCCAGGGCCCTGTCATTCACTGTATATGTCCTGCCCTAATTTAACTTCCCAAAATGCATCACTTCACACCTGTCTGCATTAAATTCCATTTGCCAATCCCTTGCCCACTTTCCCAGTTGATCTATATCCTGTTGTAACCTTAGACAACCTTCTTCACTGTCCACTATGCCACCAATTTTGGCGTCATCTGCAAACTTACTAATCATGCCCCCTACATTCACATCCAAGTCATTAATATATATGACAAACAACAGAGAGCCCAGCACTGATCCCTGCGCCACACCACTGGTCACCGGCCTCCAATCTGAAAAACAACCCTCCACTACCACCCTCTGCCTCCTATCACCAAGCCAATTTTGTATCCAATTTGCTAGCTCATCCTGGATCCCATGTTTTTGAACCTTCTGGACCAGCCTACCATGCGGGACCTTGTCAAAGGCCTTGCTAAAGTCCAAGTAGACAACTTCCATCGCCCTGCCCTCGTCAATCCTCTTGGTCACCTCCTTGAAAAACAATCAAATTCGTGAGACATGATTTCCCACGCACAAAGCCATGCTGACTATCCCTAATCAGACCATGCCTTTCCAGATGCATATAAACCCTGTCTCTCAGAATCCCTTCCAATAACTTTCCCACCACTGATGTAAGGCTCACCGGCCTGTAGTTCCCTGACTTATCCCTGCTGCCCTTCTTAAATAAAGGCACAACATTAGCTATCCTCCAGTCTTCTGGTACCTCACCCGTGGCTAACGATGATACAAAATTCTCTGCCAGGGCCCCAGCAATCTCCTCCCTTGCTTCCCATAGCATCCCAGGATACACCTGGTCAGGCCCTGGGGATTTATCCACCTTTGGTTCGGCCACATTTGGAATACTGCGTACAGTTCTGGTCGCCACATTATCAAAAGGATGTGGATGCTTTGGAGAGGGTGCAGAGGAGGTTCACCAGGATGTTGCCTGGTATGGAGGGCGCTAGCTATGAAGAGAGGTTGAGTAGATTAGGATTATTTTCATTAGAAAGACGGAGGTTGAGGGGGGACCTGATTGAGGTGTACAAAATCATGAGAGGTATCGACAGGGTGGATAGCAAGAAGCTTTTTCCCAGAGTGGGGGTTTCAATTACTAGAGGACACGAGTTCAAAGTGAAAGGGGAAAAGTTTAGGGGGGATATGCGTGGAAAGTTCTTTACGCAGAGGGTGGTGGGCACCTGGAACGCATTGCCAGCGGAGGTGGTAGATGCGGGCACGATGGAGTCTTTTAAGATGTATCTGGACAGATACATGAATGGGCAGGAAGAAAAGAGATACAGAAGCTTAGAAAATAGGCGACATGTTTAGAGAGAGGATCTGGATCGGCGCAGGCTTGGAGGGCCGAAGGGCCTGTTCCTGTGCTGTAATTATCTTTGTTCTCTTTGTTTGTTTAATGCGCTTCAAAACCTCCAACACCTCCTCCTTTGTAATGTTGATAGGCTCCAGGATATCACTGTTCCCTCCCTTGAACTCACTAGCTTCCATGACCTTCTCCACAGTAAATACGGATGAGAAATATTCATTTAAGGCCTCGCTCATTTCCTGTGGCTCCACACATAGATTGCCACACTGATCCTTAAGGGGACCTACTCTCTCCCTAGCTACCCTTTTACTCTTAATATTCTTATGGAATCTTTTAGGATTCTCCTTTATCTTATCTGCCAGGGAAATCTGATGGCCCCTTTTTGCCCTCCTAATTTCCTTCTTAAGTGTAGTCCTACATCCCCTATACTCCTCGAGGAACTCGCTCATTCCCAGCTGCCTATACCTGACATATGCCTCCTTCTTTTTCCTGACCAGACCTTCAATATTCCTTGTCAACCAAGGTTCCCTAAACTTTCCAGCCTTGCCCTTCCATCTAACCGGAGCATGCCGGCCCTGAACTCTTCCGATTGCACTTTTAAAAGCCTCCCACTTGCCAGACGTCCCTTTACCTGTAAACAGCCTCTCCCATTCAACTTTTGAGAGTTCCTGTCTGATGTCATCGAAATTAGCCTTCCCCCAATTTAGGACTTCAACCTGAGGACCAGTCCTATCCTTTTCCATAACTATCTTGAAGCTAATAGAGTTATGGTCACTGGTCCCAAAGTGCTCCCCCACTGACACATCAACCACCTGCCCATCCTCATTTCCTAAGAGGAGGTCGAGTGTAGCCCTTTCTCTAGTAGGGCTATCCACATACTGCTTCAGAAAACTATCCTGGACACAGTTAACAAATTCTTCCCCATCTGATCCTTTAGCACTAAGGCAGTCCCAGTCAATATTTGGGAAGTTAAAATCACCTACTATTACAACCCTATAATTCCTACATCTATCTGTGATTTCCCTACATATATGCTCCTCCAATTCCCTCTGACTATTGGGGGGCCTATAGTATAATCCCATCAAAGTCATCACCCCTTTCTTATTTCTAAGTTCTACCCATATGGCCTCGCTGGACACTCCCAGGATATCCTCTGTAAGTACTGCCGTGATGTCCTCCCTAATCAATAGTGCAACTCCCCCTCCTCTCTTACCTCCACCTCTGTCATGCCGGAAAGATCGGTACACCGGAACATTGAGCTTCCAGTCCTGCCCATCCCTCAACCACATTTCCGTAATAGCAATAATATCACAATCCCATGTACCGATCCATGCTCTGAGTTCATCTGCCTTACCTGTAAGGCTTCTTGCAATAAAGTAAATGCAGTTTAGCTTACCAAACCTTCCACGCTCCCTGTCCTGCCCCTGCCTGGCCTGCCTACTGGACTTGCTTGCTTTAACCTCTACATTTGCCTCAACTATCTCATCTGAGAGATAGTTTGGGTCCCACCCCACTGCAAGACTAGTTTAAACCCTCCCAAGTAGTGCTAGCAAACCTCCCCACAAGGATATTGGTTCCCCCTCCAGTTTAGATGCAATCCGTCCTTCTTGTGTAGGTCACCTCTGCACCAGAAGAGACCCCAATGATCCAAGACTAATCTTGGTTCTTTTTTGTAGAGCTGCTCTTTTTGTGTCTTCACATGATTTTGCCAAATATCCAGAGCCAGGTCCTCCCGAGGCTTACCACAAGCGGCCCTATGAGAAGCAACCGTAGCAGCAGCACACCTCACACCACCGCACCGCACCCCCAGCACCATATTCCCCCATTTACTACAGTTTCAATAAACAGATGAAGTAGCTTATAAACTGAAACCTACAGTGCACAGCTTAGCGTGATCCTATTTGACAATTAGCCCAGAATCACAGCACATTGCTTACTGGAGATTGCATGAGGCACTCCTGCAGCGATGTCCCAACGTTGTGATGATTGATCTCCAACCATTATGACCATCTTATATCGGCATCCACTGGAAGATTTTCCTATTGATCGCATTGTTGCTAGAACCCCTTGGTGCCATACTTGATTGAGTGTTGCCTTGACGTCAAGGAGGGTTAATCTCTCTCTCCTGCATTCTATCTAAACCTTCTAGACTCAGTTTAGAAACTACCTAAACTGTGGAGGCCCGGGAACCAGATCTTCTTGGTCCAGTTTTGAAGAGAAAATTGCTTTCTGAGCAAGAGAGGTCATTGGGCTCATTGATGGATGTGCCCAGCAGTTTCCAGCAAATGATGGCAAGTGTGGAGGAGTCCAGCAGTTGCATGAGTGGAGTGCTGAGGGTCAGCTTGTAGACAGAGCCAGCTAGAGTGTCAATTCCAAGACCATCTACAATCCAGCCCAGGAGAGACCATGATGACAGCTCAAACAGGTGCAATTCAGACTTTGGGCTACAGTCTTGCCACATCACTGGGCATGGTTGCTAAGGAGCTTGCACGAGATGGAAACAGGCTTCTGAGGTGTAACTGAAGCACCCACACATCAGAGAGCATGGTGGACGGGGTCGGGATAGATGTGACTACAGAAATAGAACTCTCCCTCAGGAAAGCAGCACTTCCACACTCATTCTCAGCCACCTCAATGACTGTCCAGGATACAGAAGGCAAACTGGGCCAAGCTGTGCTCACAAGATTTTGGCCTACCATCCTGGGTCAGTGCTTAATAATACCAAGGGTAACCTTGTTCTCAACACCATGCACCAGAGACAGTGCTAGGTCCCTCTCCCAATCTCTTGTCACTGAGCGTTCACTTAAGAAGGAGCACATACATAGAAGTGCATCTCAAACATTACACTACAAGATGAAAGTAAGAGGTGAGCATTATGATGATAGGCAGTAGACGCAATAAAGATACTTTTTTGCAATAAAACACAGCTAAAACTCAATCATTATTCTATGTCGCTGTTTAGAATGAAGATGAACAAGGAAAGAAAGCATGGTTGTAAGCTGATATGGTGCTGGAATAGAAGGAGGTGTAGGTCTAACTGAGGTTGTGGGATGGATTAAAACTGTTGTATGGACAGATGGAACAGTAGCATCAAGATTTTAGTGATGTTTTCTGATTTGCATACAGTGCTATTAGTGGAAATTTGTGTGCAGTCCTTTGACATCCATTTGCATGTAATTTACATTTTTTAAATTAAATCATGGGATGTAGGCGTCAGTGGCTAGTCCCACATTTATTTTCCATCACTAATTGCTCTTGAGAAGGTTGTGTTGAGCTATATTCTTGGATACAACTGAATGGCTGCCATTTCAGAGGGCAGTTCAGAGATAACCACATTGCCATGGGTCTGGCATTATATATAGGCCAGACCAGATAAAGATGGTAGATTTCCTTTCCAAAAGGATATTAGTGAGCCAGATGTGTTTTTAATGACAATTTAGCAGTTTCTTGGCAGATTAATTTTTTTAACTAATTGAATTTAAATTTCCAAGCTGTCATGGAAACTTTTCTGAGTTCTGATGAAAGGTCACAGACCTGAAATGTTAACCCTG
Source organism: Heterodontus francisci (assembly GCF_036365525.1). NCBI lineage: Eukaryota > Metazoa > Chordata > Chondrichthyes > Heterodontiformes > Heterodontidae > Heterodontus > Heterodontus francisci. The sequence continues at coordinate 26,281,164 of NC_090378.1, read as the reverse complement.
CTTTGCTCCCTACAGATGTTTCCCGACCTGCTGAGTATTTCCCTGCATTTTCGGTTTTTATGAGACCATGGAGGAAGTTCAGGCGCAGTGCCATTCAGGCATAGAACAAGAGTAAAGAATTTGTGGCCATTCTTTCTCTGTGTTACATCAATTTTCAGGAGAATTTGGGAGAAAGACAGAAGAAAATCCATTAAATATTTCGTTATGATCCCCATGGAAACCACCAACAAACCCAAAAAATTGAATCCACTATTTGACCCCAATTTAGGAAACAAAAAAACCCCAAATGAACAAGACTTCACTTTAATTAATTTTACTTTAATACTCAAAACAATACCAACATAAATTAAAAGTGAACTAAATCACAGTCGACATTTATATCATAAAGGCTGCACATTAATTATGAGATGCAGTGAAGATATTCCTTACGAATTCTCTGAGCAGTCCTGAGCAGCGAGAGGACATCAAACAGTCCCAAAGTACATCAAAACCAGAAAGTTCCTCAGGTAGTTTTTCAAGTCCTGTCCTCCATGATGCAGATACAGAAGTAATGATGTCCCATCAATATTGAACGACGCAATCTTCCCTTTAGCCTCTCAAACAACCTCATCCTCATCCATAATTATCCTGATGGTGTGGTTCCACTGATAGCTATTTATGTCACCTGCCATAATTTGTATTTGCCAATGGTCAGCTCTCAGAGTCCAATTTCCTCAGCCTGCAGCCTGTCTTTAAAAACAACTGCCAAGAGCTCCCAGCTTGTCTTTTTAAAACGACAACTGGCTGTTTTTTTTCCCACCCACTGCAGAGTATGCTTCTAAACTTGAAACTTGAGCTCCAGTCGCATGTCTCTGATCATAAGACTATGTTTCAAACTGGTTAGACCAGTTGTGTCTTTTCCGGAGCTCTCTGGAGCTTTCAGTTTCATTTTCCAGTCATTTCCAAATGAGTGTCTCAGAAAAAAAACCACAAGCTTTGAATCCAAAGTCATCGCACTTAACAGCCCATTCAACAGATCAGCTCTATAGAATGCAGTCTGCACCTGAAGACTCCATTACAATATTTCTCCTTTAAATATCTAACTGCGGTCATATACGCCTTATCAGATCTACTAAGCCACATAGGTTTGCATATTGAACTTTACAATGTGAGATAGTTTCAATTTATATCAGATAACAAATGTAGAAATTAGGGATAAAAAAGGAATTCTTCAAATGCTGAAAGGATGAAATAAAGAAAAACACATCGGGGCAACCACCATCCAGAAAAGAAAGACATATTAACATTTCCGAGGACCTCAACAACAAGGCAGCTTTAATCTCTTCCCTTTTTCCCAAAAGAAATCAATCTATCAACTTTATTTCTATGTTGTGTCTCCCTTTAAAAAAAAAGTCCCAGTGATGTGATGAGTTTTCAACATGGTAGATTCCTGATTGGATCTGGATTAATAGGAAGCAGCATATTCCCTCAACAGGGTTAAAGGGAAAATATCAATATCCAGCCAGACTGCAACACTATAATGTGACTACAAGTAGACTATTACAGAGTAGCACCAAGAACAACCTGGAAACAGGTTTCCTTTAAGAAAAGTAAGCAAAATGGGAGGGAAGAAAAACACAAGAGAAACTGTAAAAGGCAAATCTAATTCAAAATGACTTTTGTCTTTCCTTACATTGGCCTGGCTTTTGCTGTCAGCTGTTCATCTTGCTGACAGCTGCCCACAAAGTTTTCTCAGGCTGCTCAGCAGAGATTTGCTCTAATGCAGAGTCTGATCCAGTGTGGCATCCTCTACAGTGGATCTACAGCATCTGTGAACAGGAAAAGAAACAAGGTGGCTCTTCACTTAATTAGATCAAGGAATCCTCACTGAGACATACAGAGTCCAAACCACGAGTATAAAGCAAAAAGTATCTATTTAAATTGTGTACATAAATCAGAATAAAGATTGAGAAAGATAAATGGCATTAACAGAGAGAGAGATAAAAGAGCTAGAAAAAGGAAAAAAAAACATTTCCAACACTAACCTCTGAAGGAATGAGATGCCACACTTGTAAAATTAAACTTTCAGGGCCAGAGAGGCTGTTTGGCAGTAATTATCATTTATCAACCTTTTTAAAAATCCATGACTCCTTAATGCACAAGCCCTAATGATTGTTGGTGTCTTTATTGCAGAACTTGTGTGCAAGGACCCCAAGTTCATACATTGAGTTCAGTGCAGTCTATCGGTTAGTACTGTTACAGTGCATCCTGTGGAGGTGCAGGGTGTCTCTTAACAGCAACTTCAGGATTTCCACGCTTAATTCCGACTATGTTGGTGTTGGATTTTCTCCATTATAACAGTGAATGGTGGGCCAATGTGAATTTGGATCAGCATTCATAGTAACTTAATTGTTTAAATAACTTTTAAACTGAATACTGACTATGTTCTTTGTCTTCCTTTTGACGACTTCATTCTCAGTATGCAGATACCAGCATTTTAGGTCAACTGAACACTGGGTATCCACCTGGGGTGAATCAAATTTATTTAGTCAGATATTTAGCTAGCTGAGGCTTTTTTACAGTAATGGGAAAATGATATGTTCCAAAATTAAATTAATGTTAGTCATATGTTACTTAACTTATAAACAGGATATAATTAGTATATTTTAAATGGAAATATATAATTAATATCCAATAGGATCTTAATTCTTTTTGGTTCTACATTTTACAAAGAATCATAGAACCATAGAATGGTTACAGCACAAAAGGAGGCCATTCGTCCCATCGAGTCTATGTCAGCTGTCTGCAAGAGCAACTCACCAAGTCCCACTCCCTTGCCTTTTCCCCATAGCCCTGAAAATATTTTCTCCTCAGGGGTTTATCCAATTCCCTTTTGAAAGCCCTGATTGAGTCTGCCTCCACCACAGTCTCAGGCAGTGCATTCCAAATCTTAACCATTCACTGTGTAATAAAGTTTTTCCTCATGCTGCCATTGCTTCTTTTGTCGATCACCTTAAATCCGTGCCCTCTGGTTCTGGATCCTTCAGCCAATGGGAACAGTTCCTCCCTTTCTACTCTGTCCAGATCCCTAATGATTTTGAACACCTCTATCAAATCTCCTTTTAACCTTCTCTTCTCCAAGGAGAACAGCCCCAGCTTCTCCAATCTATCTGCATAACTTGAAGTTCCTCATCCCTGGACCCATTCTCATGAATCTTCTCTGCACCCTCTGTAATGCCTTCACATCCTTCCTAAAGTGTGGTGCCCAGAACTGAACACAATACTCCAATTGAGGCTGTTCCAGTATTTTATACAGGGTTATCATCATTTCTTTGCCTTTGTATTCTTTGTCCCTACTTATAAAGCCCAGGATCTCATAGCTTTATTAACCACTTTCTCAACCTACCCTGCCAACTTCAATGATTTGTGCATGTGTACCCCCAGGTCTCTCTGTTCCTGCACCTCGTTTAGAATTGTACCCTTTACTTTATATTGCCTCTCCTTGCCAACCTACCAAAATGAATCACTTCACACTTCGTTGCATTAAATTTAATTTGGCAGTTGTCCGCCCATTCCACCAGTCTGTCCATGTCCTCTTGAAGTTTATCACAGTGCTTTATATATAATGGATGACTTTGAAATGCACACTGGAAGTGTGGGAGACAGGGTCATAAAATTGGGTGGGATGGCGTAGAGTGCCATGCCCATCGCCTACCCGACTCCTCTGGTATTTGACCAGCGGCGATGGAGGTGCTGGGCAGCCTGCCCACCCTTGGGTCAATTGAGGCCCATACGTGGCTAATTAATGGCCACTTAAGGGCCTATTCCTGCCACTGCTGCTATTATAACAGCAGCAGATGGGCACTTTGCCACCTGCGGAGATTACTCAGTAAAACCAGGGGGCCTCTCTGTGGCCATGGTGGGGGTGGGGTGGGGTGGGGGGGGGGTCACTCCTGATCGGGCAGCCTGTGTCCCACAGAGGGCTCCTTTAGCAGCAAGTGCCACCCCCGCTGGAGGAACCCCCCGGCTATCACGATTGACCCCCACCCCGCCCAACCCTTCGCTGGGGCCTGTTTAATTGGCCCCGGCAATGTCAACCCGACTTATATGTACTCCAGGCCTCCTCCATGGCTGCTGCTCCGGAGCCTGCTACATTCTCAGCAGTGGCCACCACTCTCAGTGGCGCTGCTGGGGCAAAAGAGTTGCCGGACCTCTGATTGCCCAGCAGCTCTTGCAGACGGGACAACCTGCATTAGAAGGGAGGAAGCCACGGCCCCAGCCAATTAAGTGCCTGATGACCATAAAATATGGTCATGGCTTCCAGGACGGCGGAGGCAGGCCTGCCCCTAATTTTCTAGCCAGTGGGCGGGGCCACCGTCTCCTCATTAAATCTCCAGCACATATTACTATGTAGATAAATGCAGCCATTTTGCATGTTACAAGGTCCCTGAAAATGCATTGAGATTAATAACTAGTTAAACTTTCCATTGGCTGGAGACTTACCTACAGAGTCATAGCACTGAAACAGGCACGTTGAGCCTCTGCTGACCAACAACCACCCATTTATACTAACCCTACATTAATCCCATATTCCCTACCATTCTCCTACCACCTACCTACAAAAGGGGATTTTTACAATGGCCAATTTACCTATCAACCTGCAAGTCTTTGGCTTTTGCAAGCACCCGATGGAAACCCACACGGTCACAGAGAAAGCTTACTAACTCCGCACAGGCAGTACCCAGAACTGAACCTGGGTCACTGGAGCTATGAGGCTGCGGTGCTAACCACTGCGCCACTGTACCGCCCCATACTTAGTCCAAAGGAAGATGATTGTGGTTGTTGGAGGTCAATCATCTCAGTCCCAGGACATCACTGTAGGAGTTTCCCAGGGCACTGTCCTAGGCCCAACCATCTTCAGCTGCTTCTCCCTCTAACATAAGGTCAGAAGTGGGGATGTTCGCTGATTATTGCACAATGTTCAGCACCATTCACAACTCCTCAGATACTGTAGCAGTCAGTAAGAGCTGGACGACATCCAGCCTTGGATTGATAGTGGAAAGGAACATTCGCATCACACAAGTGCCAGGCAATGACCATCTCCAACAAGAGTCTAACCACCACACCTTCACATTCGGTGGTATTGCCATCACCAAATCCCCCACCATCAACATTCTGAGGGTCACCATTGACCAGAAACTTGACTAGACCAGACACACAAAGACTGTCGCTGCATGAACAGGTCAGAGGTAGAGTATTCTGTGACGTGTGACTCACCTTCTGAAACCTCCAAAGCCTTTCCACTATCTATAAGGCACAAGCCAGAAGTAAATGTTCACGCCCTCCACCTCTGACACACCATGACTAAAGTGTATACCATCTACAAGATGCACTGCAGCAACTCATCAATGCTCCTTCAACAGCACCTTCCAAACACACAACCTCTAATATCTAGAAGAAGAAGGACAGCAGACGCATGGGAACACCACCACCTGCAAGTTCCCCTCCAAGTCACACACCATCCTGACTTGGAAATATATCACAGTTCCTTCATTGTTGCTGAGTCAAAGTCCTGGAACTCCCTATCTAACAATACTGTGCGTACTGTGGGAGTACTTAAGCCACATAGCTCATTACCACCTTCTCAAGGGCAATTAGGGATGGGCAATAAATGCTGGCCTATCCAGTGATGACCACATCCAAGAGTGAATAATAAATAAACTATTTGGATAGTGCTAGTTTAGGGATGAATAATGTCCAAGACACCTGGGCACGTCCCTTGTCTACTTGAAATAGTGCCGTAGAATCTTTGACATTTAACATGAGGAAGTTCCTTGGTTCAATGTCTTATCCACAAGACAGCTCCTCCAACAATGTAGCACTCTTTCAATATAGCCTAGATTATATCCTCAAATCCCAAGGTAGGCTTGAACCTACAACATTTATGACTCAGAAGCACTAACTAAATAAGCCAGGAACAAAGTGCTGTCCCTTCCTAGGGTACTAGCAACTTGAGTACAGATGGAGAACAACTGTATGGCTGGGATTTTTCGGAGCTGGCATGGGTCAAAAGCAGGGGGTGACCCCTCTTCGGTGGGTGGCGAAGCCCAAGGCCACATTTTATAAGCGGCAGTTAATTAAGTGGCTATCACCAGGCCTGCCACCCCATTAAGGATGGCGACACGCCCCCAAGAACTGTTGGCCCAATCAGAGGTCTGGCAGCTCAACAGCCTCAGCAGCACCACCGAGAGTGCCCAAAAACAGAAGCCCCCACCCCCAGAGCTCACTGGGTGGCCACCAGGATTTACCTGGTGGTCTCCCAATATGGCAGAAGGCCCCCTCCCAGGCCGCTGATAGAAATGCCAGCAGAGGCAGGAAGAGGCCCTTAAGTGGCTCAATTGGGCTCTGGGCAGGGGGGCCAAATGCCACCTTTCCCACCGCTGGCAAAATGGCATGGCGGTGGGAAGGCATTGGGCAAGATTCGGCAAGCCACCTTCTCACATCATCTCACAGCGTCCTACCAGCCATTCCCCATCTGAGCCCACCCTAAAGGCCCTGTAAAATTCCAGGCTGTAAATTCGTTGTAATCAATCCAAAACTAAAATAAAGTGTGGGGGGAGGTGGTGATACAGTGCCATGAAATAATGACAAACTGACACCAAAAACACGAAGCTCATTCAGCCTTGCTGAAATTCCGACGCAGATACTGTAAACTAAATATCAGGAACTCTTAATTTTTTTTAATGAAATGTGAAATGGAATAGAACCGAACAACAAAAAGTTAAACATCGAATTCTTTAAGCAAAGGCAAAACAAGATGAAGAAGCTTCAATAAAATAATATTGTAACATTTATCCACATCTTTTCATTATTCATATTCTATGTCTGATTTTATTTTTATTTTGAAGCAGTTGGACATTTGCTTTATACCCACTTTCTAGGTCAGTGTTATAAATGTGCAACATTTTAATTTTAGTTTCTAAAGTATTTGAATAACATACGGTAGCAACTTTAAGACATAGGGCTGGATTTTGTAGTCCCGCCACCGGGTGCAGTGGGGGGCACGGAAAATAGCGGCCAACCCCACGGGACCCGCGCCGCCAGGCCACTGCAATTCTGCAGCGGGCGGCCACATTACATATTCACTGCCGCTCCGATTTTCTAGCCCCCGCCCCTCCCCTCCCCCACCACCCCCGCCACGGAACCCGACATCGGACTGGGAACAGAATCCAGCCCATAGAATTGGACTTTTATGTGGTGGCATAGATTTGTCATGTGCTAAGTAATGGGGAAAAATGTCAATAAAAATTACAAGTCACAGTGCAAAGGGTACGTAACATGACAAGGCAAGCCGATAAAAATTAATATTCGCAAAGCAACAAAAGACTTTAGGAAAATGCAACAATAAAAAATAAAAATATAAATATGAAATAAAAATAATCAAACAATTATATAACTCGATAAAGAAGGTGAATTGATCTTAAGCTGAACTGTTTTACGGCTCATTGAATGATAAAGGAATCAATTTATTAGAATTTAATGCAATATAACATTCATTAACTCCTGCTGGCTTGAAACACTCAATCTTGCAGACTGTCTGGCTTGTGTGGTCTGGATCTAACCAGTTGCTTAAATTTCAGCATTGATTTAACACACGCAAAGGAAAAATCTCGAAATTTCCATACTCAAATTGATACATCTTTCCATGAGGTGAAACATCAAATTGTACATGCATACTAATCAAAATATTAAAAGTTATCTCAGTATTATGAAAACATGGACATTTATTTATGTTACACGTTTCAGGTCAGTTTGAGTGGCTTACATTTAGGGGTGTGCCTATACTGCCCAATGTTTAATTATATGATAGTGTTACTCAAGGCATTTAACAATAGGATTCCTTTCTAATTGGAACCGAGCATCATGTCATTTGCACATTCCCCCACATGCCCTTCTCCCATCTTTCTGAAGGCAGACTGTGGCGCAGTGGCGCAGTGGGGCGGCACAGTGGCGCAGTGGTTAGCACCGCAGCCTCACAGCTCCAGGGACCCGGGTTCGATTCTGGGTACTGCCTGTGTGGAGTTTGCAAGTTCTCCCTGTGTCTGCGTGGGTTTTCTCCGGGTGCTCCGGTTTCCTCCCACAAGCCAAAAGACTTGCAGGTTGATAGGTTAATTGGCCATGATAAATTGTCACTAGTATAGGTAGGTGGTAGGGAAATATAGGGACAGGTGGGGATGTTTGGTTGGAATATGGGATTAGTGTAGGATTAGTATAAATGGGTGGTTGATGTTCGGCACAGACTCGGTGGGCCGAAGGGCCTGTTTCAGTGCTGTATCTCTAATCTAATACTTGGTAAGTCAAAGCCAGATACAAATCATTAAACTGTTTCATTTTATTAGCAGTGAACATACAGAACAACAGTCAAGATCAGACTCTTTTAATTTAATCAATCCAATATAATATACAATAATGAATAGGCCACACTTTGCCTATATGTCCTTGACTTACATTGTTTTTATTAGTTCATGGGATGTGGGCGTCACTGGTTAGGCCAGCATTTGTTGCCCATCCCTATTGCCCTTGAGAAGGTGATGGTGAGTTGCCTTCTTGAACCGTTGCAGTCCATGTGAGGTAGGTACACTCATGGTGCTGTTAGGAAGGGAGTTCCAGGATTTTGACCCAACGACAGTGAAGGAACGGCGATATAGTTCCAAGTCAGGATGATGTGTGACTTGGAGGGGAACTTGCAGGTGGTGGTGTTACCATGCATCTGCTGCCTTTGTCCATCTAGGTGGTAGAGGTCACGGATTTGGACGGTGCTGTCTAAGCAGCCTTGGTGCATTGCTTCTGTCTGACCAAAGAGAAGCAGGCAGAGCACACAGATGGCTTTCCCAGGATAGCGGGCTTCTCCATGGTAGAAGGTGCCATCAACTGCACACTTGTAGCTTTGCAGGCGCTGCATCTAAATACTGCAATGTACTGCAACTGAAAAGGTTACCACGCACTGAATGTGCAGTTTGTCTGGGGCCTTGCTCAGCTCATCGTGCTGGTGAATGCCAGGTTTCCTGGCAGCAGTCATGATGCTTTCATCCTGTGCCAGTCCACTGTTCCCTCAGTATTTGAGCCAGCCTAACAAACCAGAGGGTGTCTGCTGGGTGACACCTGGCTCATGACCTCGCTCTGCAATCCAACCACACATAGCCAGCGTGTGTTTAACGAGAGACATGCTGTCACACAAAACATCATAGAGCAGACCATTGAGATGCTCAAGAAATTAATTGCACTAGAGGAGCCCCGCAGTATTCACCAGAGCATGTGTCTCGATTCACCGTGGTCTGATGTGTTAAACTCTGGAAAGCTTATTGTGGAAGGATAATGCTGGAGCCTATCTTTACTTAGTTTCACATTTTATTTTACAGAGTAAAAGGATTACAAACATGTAGCTCCTCACTCAAACTCTCCACCAGTCTCGGTAAGTGTCTCATTATAATCTCAAGTAAGGCTCCAGTTAACACCCTCCACTTGCACATAATTAAGCAATTGATACACAATTAACATGATGCATCCTGCACAAGCATGCCATCATGAGGGTATAGCCCTTGCCACCAGGGCTATGGCGAACAGCTCAGGAGGATAAGGAGGAAGAAGAGGAGGAGCAGGAGAAAGGGAGGAGGCAACCAACACATCTCCTTTCCAGCTGGACTATCCATGATCACTTCATTGAGCTACAGTTCCAAAGAACACGACCGCAAATCCCCACTGTCCGAGTCACTCACCTTATCATCCCTCTCACATGGACCATCATGGCGTGCTCTTGACCACAATACCGAAATAAAAGCCACCACAAAACAACCATTTCAAACCAAATGTATCCAAAAAAAAATTATCTCATACAAAAGTCAACTAATCACCCCTGTCCATTCCCTTAGTGCCTTTGCCTGTCCTAGTGTTTTTATGCAGTGCTACCCCAGTTGCTGCAGCATGGCTGGTGGAAGGCTGCTGACTTTCAGCAGGGGAGACTGCAGACGAACTTGGAGGATGACATCAATCAGCCCTGAGCCTAGACTGTGCCATCTCAGCATGCACAGCAGCAGTCTGGGCTGCTTTGGTGAGACCACACTTGGACTAGTTGGTGCAGATTCGATCTCCATATCTAGGGAAGGATATACTTGCCTTTGAGGCAGTATAGAGAAGATTCACTAAATTGCTTCCTGGGATGAGAGGATTGCCCGATGATGAGTAGGGACAAATAGGGCATTTTCAAGTTGGCAGTGTAACTAGTGGTGTGCCTCAAGGATCAGTGCTGGGGCCTCAATTATTTATAACCTATATTAATGACTTAGACAAAGACACCAAGAGTAAAATATCCAAGTTTGTTGTGATACGAAGCTAGGTGGGACTGTAAGCTTTGGGGAGGACACAAAGAGGCTGAAAAGAGATAGATGTACAGGTTAAGTGAGTCAGCAACAAGGTGGCAGATGGAGTATAATGTGGGGAACTGTGAGATTTTTCACTTTGGTAATAAGAACAGAAATAAGAATAGAAAAGCAGAAGTTTTTTAAAAGGCGTGAAACTTAAATATTGACATTCAGGGATGTTTGCTTGGGTGTACTTGTGCAAGGAACACAGAAAGTTAGCATCTAGGTACAGCAAGCAATTTGGAAGGCAAATGGCATGTTGGCCCTTATTGCAAGGGGATTGGAGCACAAGAATAAGGAAGTCTTTCTACAATTGTACAGGGCTTTGGTGAGACCACACCTGGAGCACTGTGCACAGTTTTGATCTCCATATCTAAGGAAGGATATACTAGCATTGGAGGCAGTGAAGAGTGAAGGTTCACTAGATTGGTTCCGGGATGAAAGGGTTATCCTTTCGAGTTTAGAAGAATGAGAGGTGATCTCATTGAAACAAAAGATTCTGAAGGGACTTGACAGGGTAGATATTGAGAGGTTGTTTCCCCTGGCTGGGGAATACAGAACACAGGGGGGCACAGTCTCAGGCTAAGGGGTCTCTCATTTACAACTGAGATGAGAAATTTCTTCACTCAGATGGTTGTGAATCTTTGGAATTCTGTACACCAGAGGGTTGTGGATGTTCCATCATTGAAAATATTGAAGGCTGGGATGGAGATTCTTGATCTTTCAGGGAATCAAGGGATATAGGATGCAGGTGGGAAAGTGGAGTTGAGGTAGATGACCAGTCATGATCATATTGAATGGCGGAGCAGGCTTGTTGGGCTGCATAGTCTACTGCTCCTATTTCTTTTGATCTTACGTGACAACATGGGTACTGGCAGAGTGGGAGCGCAAATGCTGTCATCCTGAGAGAGGACAGCAGGTTTGTGTTCAACTGAGCACGCACACTCACCTTGGGCAGCACCTCAACAATCCTCGTAATCTGCTGCAGGACAAATTGCTGAACTGCTGTGAGACTCTGCAAGCCCCTTTAAGCACTCATATCTGCAGCTGTGATGTTGGCATTTTAAGCATTCATGGCACCAAGCTGGGCTTGCATGGCAACAAGCTAAGATCTCATGGCCTCAGTCTGAGCTTCCATTGCAACACTCAGATGTTGGGTGGGTTCTGCTTGTGCTGAAAAGGAAGTTGTGACATCGACCATTAGACACTGCATGATGGTTGGGTCCGCAAGTGTTCTCATGGAGTTGGCCACCACTTCCACACTGGAAAGGATGGGCTCAAGCTCTGCACAAAGCCCTGTGCCAAGTTGGAGCTGGACTCCTCCAGGCTCCTTGACAGTGACAGTTTCTGGCAGGCATGCCAATGCATCAAACATTTCTGTGTGCATTCTGAACAGCCTTTTTCTGTAAGCTGCCCCATTGACATCCTCATCTGAGTCCTCTACAGCAGAAACCATATGGGACATTGCCCTCTGGGGAGCTGGAACCTATGCATTACTTTCCTCTGGCCTTGGCTGCAGCCCACTCATGCCCAATGACTCATCAGGATGAGATTTACTGGGCCTAAAAGAGCAAGGTAGGAGGCGAGGGGACATGCTCACACAGAACCCCGATGTCAGGATGTCAGTTCTGCATTTTGCAAGTGGCAAGAAAGATGGAGGCAAACTTGCTGCTACGATGCAGTGGGACATGTATTTAGCTGGTTTAGACGATAATTAAGTTGAATTTGCATGCACTTGAATGGATCACTGGTCTTCAGATCCCCAACCAGTTGAAGGTGGCAGCAATGAGGTGAGGTTACAGTGTTGCCTCTGGAAGCCAATCATTTTGGAAGGCTTCGCTGGCTCGAAGGGGAAGAATAGGGAGCAGAGGCCAATCATCAGTGGGAGACCTCTAAGGGACAGAGATACATCGGGTGATGGTCCTATAAGAGTGGTTTCAACAGGTTGGAGGGGATGGAGTGGGGGGGGAACGTGCGGGATCTTCAAGGAACACAGTGGCACATGTTCAAAAGGAAGTAACAAGTGGAAGGCTCCAGGGGCGGTAACACATGAGAGGCCAACTAGTTTTGGACTGATCCACACAGTCATCGTGGACCCCATGGAGTGGCACAGAGCAAGGGAGGACCAGGCATTGGTGGCTCCACAACAGCAACAGCAAGAGCAGCAAGAGGGCCAGCCTCCAGGTGGTCACGCCAGAGAAGTGCGCATAGGAAAGCATAGAAAGGCCTATCCGCAGGAGAGAGTGTGCTGGAGACGCCTCAACTATCTGCAGATGTCCGAGCTCCAGTATCAACGAGGACCTCGGTTCTCAAGGGAGGGCATCACCGACTTATGCACCATGCTGCAGGCTGAGCTGAGACCTGTGGAGTTCAGTGGACACCCATTGTCAGTGGCCCTGAAGATCACCATGACACTCGACTTTTACATATCTGGAGGTTTGCAGGGATCCATTGGGGACACGTGTGGGATTTCTCAAGCTGCATCAAGGAGGTGACCAATGCCCTGTTCAAGATAGCCAGTGATGAGCTCTACCAAAGCGATTGGATAGTCTGGCAGAGAGGTCCATCGGCTTCGGGGCCATTACTCCCAGGTGCAGGGTGTCAATGACTACACACATGTGGCCATCAAGGCTCCCATGGATCAGCTAGCCACCTTCCATTCCACCAATGTCCAACTTGGCTGTGAGCACTGAAAGCGGATCCTGCAGGTGTGTCTGGCAGCATCTGTGGAAAGAGTTCCGAAGAAGGGTCGCTGACCCGAAACGTTAACTCTGCTTCTCTTTCCACAGATGCTGCCAGACCTGCTGAGTGATTCCAGCATTTCTTGTTTTTGTTTCAGATTTCCAGCATCCGCAGTATTTTGCTTTTATCCTGCAGGTGTGTGCTCGGTTCCCTGAAAGCAGCTACAATGCCGATAGTCCCGGTGTCACAGCTTTTCTGGCCTCCACATGCGCATTGGAGAGAGATCCCTGGGGTCAAGGGCTACCTTGAAGACACGGCAACTCACACCTTTGAGAAACCATCGCACTGCAGCAGAGAAGATGTACTACACCTGCCGCAGATCCACCCGAGTGACTATTGACCTGCTGAAGATGTGATTCGGGTGCATCAACCCATCATTGGAGCCCTTCAGTATGCCCCAGCAAGGATCTCGTATACTGTGGTGCTCTGCACAATCTACACTACAGAAGGGGGAGGCTTTGTAAAGTGAGGACATCATTGATCGCCACTCCTCATCTGACAAGGAGGAGGCTGCTAAGCAGGTGACACCAGATGAGGAACACAAGGTGAGGGCATTGAGAGACGCGCAAGGAACAACATTAATAGCCCTTTTTTAAAAATTTGTTCTTGGGATGTGAGCATTACTGGCAAGACCAAGCCCACCCCTATTTTCCCCTGAACTGAGTGGCCATTTCAAAGTGCAATTTAGAGTCAACCACATTGTAGTGGGTCTGGAGTCACATGTCGGCCATAACAATGGCAGATTTCCTCCCCTGAGGTGCATTAGTGAACCAGATGGGTTTTTACAAAATCCGGTGTTTCACGATTATTATTTTATTCCAGATTTATTAATTAATTGTATTGAAATTCCCCCGGCTGCCGGGATGGGATTTGAACTCATGTCTCCAGAGCATTAGTCTGGGCTTCTGGATTACTAGTCTAGTAACATCACCACTATACTACTGTCTCCCTTAAGGGAGCAAGGATGTAGATGACATCTGACATGGCAGCAAAAGATGTATGCACAACTAGCAACAGTAGGTTTAACATATATTGAGTGGCAGTACTGTATCAAGGCTTGCCAAGTGCAAGATCTAAACACCCATGAACCCCAAGTGCGCCGAGGTGCACTTCTTAACGTGCTTACCTGTGTTCCTACGAGGTGTGACCCCTATGCTTGCAGCAGAGGTAGAGGCAGGCTGCTGTTCGTGCTGCCCCAAGGCCTGCGATGACTTTGGCGACCGTCCCCTGGCTGCCTGAGGCCTGGTAGACCCTAACATGCTGAGGGGCTCGTGCACAGGTGCAGAACTCTCCTCTGCCGTTGCGGCTACTGGAGCTGGGGTCACAGGCAGAGGGGCTGAGAAGGCGGCAGCCACACACAGAGTTCCCTGAGAGGTGCCCCAGATGCAGAAGGTAGCCCCTCCTCCTCCCTTGAAAGTCACACATACCTTCCTGCTGACCAGAGAAGGGTGAGGGCCTGTTGGAGATGCCAGACACCTCGCCCCGTCTCGCCTAGCCACTGCTGCTTTGAGCTGATGGACAAGGGGCTGGTGTGCACATCTGTGCATATTTCTGGCATCCACTGACTGGTCTGCTGGATCTGGCTCTCCATGAGGGTCACCAACCTCTCAATGGAGGAAGCCATGCACATGCACACCTGCAATGCAACACGCACGTCCTGGATGGACTCCTCCATCGCCCGCGCATGGGTGCGCATAGCCTCTCAGCTCTGCCAGATGTTCCCTTACCTCTCACTGCACCTCCAGCAGGTTCCGTGTTGCTGACTGCAGAGGCATGTCATCATCCTGGGGCTCAGCATGTGCCTGGCCTCCCACAGATCTCCGAGTGTGAGTGACCTTGGCTGTCACATCCTTGGTCAGCTGCTCGGGCACATCTGTGATGTGCTCACCAGGTTGTGACCCTGAGTCTAATTGTGAACTAATAACCCCACCCCCCCAACCCCAACATGAGAGTATCTGCACTGGTGGAGGGTGCAGGGGAATGATGTGATGGTGCACCCTCTGAGGATTCCTCCTTGTCCTTGGAGGTAGACTGCTGGTCCCCGGTCTCTGCAGCTACGCATTCTTCAGGAGTGCCCAGACTTGCAAGAAAGAACACAGACATTTAGAGCTTAAGAGCTTCACTTCTCCTCATCCCAACCATGCCTGATGTGGAGTTCCATATGTCCAATGGTGGACACATGAGCAGTCTGCCTCCTCACTCTCTTGGGTTGACACTCCTGTCTCGCCATCTACAATCGCGTGGCTGCCCTGCGATCCAGCCAATTGCAGAGCCTCCTGCTCTACCAGTGTCAGAATATAAATATCGGGGATGCCTCCACCAGTCTTGGCCCACTCCTTGTTATTGTGGACTCATTTCTCCTGCAAGCAGGAGGAAGAATGTTAGTTTTCCCATGAAGACTAGCACAATACTTATGCAGGTGGCAGCCCTTTGGTCCGTGAGGGGGGCTCCCCAGTTCCTCCTCAATATGTTTGCTCTCAAGGGACGTGATGGGGGCTGAGCAAAGACAAATGGCTGGTTGTCACTGAGACACTGCCGTGCATCAGATGGAATCTACTATTGCCACTCCCCCTTGCCATCGACTGGATGGTCACTCCCTCCCCATGTAGTGCAGCGTCCCAAGCCCCAAAGAGGAGAGTGGTATGGAGGCGGAGTGATTGAGGTCACTGACCTATTGGCAGCACTGCACCCAGGATTGGGTGGAGTGACCCCATGGCTGCTGACCTCCTCTGCCAATCTTCATCCAGGCTTGCTTGGCCATCCCTTGGGAAGAGCATCTCCTGCCTTTCCCTTGCAGCCTGGAGGGGAAGCTTCAGGGAGGTATCACTAAACCATGTGGCCACCGGTGTCTTCCCTCCGACATGGTGGCAGCAGCTAGCTGGTCTGCTTCTTGAGTCCTCAGTTGAGTGAAAGGGGCCGTCAGGGGTTTTCAATGCAGCCACAGAGGTGGAGGGTTGCAATCTGGAAGCAAAAAGGGGTCTTCACGACTGCTGCTGCGGTGATCAGTTTGAGCAAGACAGCACTGCATGCAGGACTGGCAGCCCTTTAAAGATGGCACAGCACCTGCCTTTCCGTCAGGTGACGTCAAGATTGGCGCCTCGTTACCCACCCCTGCTCATCCACTGGACAGGCCCCATGCCTCCAGACCGTTAATTGGCCGGTTGCCATGTGATTATGGTCAGCTGGCCGCATTCCGCACATGCGGCAACTGCACCCATTTCCAGTCCCGCCACCGAGACCCACACCATGCGCACTAAATTCCACCCACCATGTGCAGATCTCATCTCTATGCTACCCTCTAAAGTATGTGCCATGCCAATATCTGAGATGCTGGCTGCAAATATGAGATTGAACGATAATGTTTTATCCTCATCAGTTTCTTGTTCCTCTTGCACTTCAGGTTCCTGCACCAGCTTTTCACCAGGTGGCAGTTCTTGGGTATCTGAATGGATAAAGACACAACAGTAAGGCTGGGGTGAGTGAAAGGGGACAAAGTAAGAGGTATGTGCTTACACCATCTGCAGCTTGTAAATCAAAAGACCAGAAGACATTGTGGGATGCAAGAAGGTGGATGAGGTAGGATCATACCATCATCCTCTATGGTTTCAGCCCCGCTGCTGGCTATGGCCTCAGTTGTGGTTGTGGCCACTTCAATGACTGCCAGTACCCTTTCCTCCACTGGGGTGGGTGAGGACATGCAGCCTTGCCTGACCTCACCAGTTAGGTGCTCCTACCTCTGATTATGGGCCACCTTGTCCTACAAGTGATAGGGAATTGTGTCAGTGAATGTGGTGCAATATTTTTGGATGATGTGCCTGTCATGGTTGAATAGCGGGCAGTGCATGCAGAATGTGTGCGAGTGTGAGCCTTGCAGCAGTGCGAAGTCTGTGAGACTGAGGTGAGGCTGCGAATGTTCGGTATGAGTCGTGCTTGATCGAGATTGTTGGTAGCTGAGTAATGAGGGTGTAGTCAATTCAGCAGTGTCTAAGGCTAGTGGTGCAGTTGGTGGGATATGGTATATGAAGATGCACTCACTGACTTTGACCACTTGTGTGAGGTCATTAAATTTTTTGCGGCACTGCATCCAGGTCCTCGGAGCTACACTGCTTGACTTGACAGCAATGGCTATCTGCTCCCACTTTGTACTGTCTGTTTGGAAGGCCTCCTGGCTCTGTGAGGAAGAGGACCTCTCTCCCCTCCTGTCCACCTCTTGCACAAAGGCTCCAGTGCTGCTCCGGAGAACAATGGGGCATGGTCTCTGGCCTGTTGTGCCATTTCCACTCCTCTTCCTTAGCCGCTTCCAGCATCTGCTGCAGTCAGAACTCACCTCCCCTTTAAGAGGTACAACCTAGCTTTAAATGGTATTAGCCTTGCGTGAGCTTGGGCCTCTTGCTGAAATATGCAGCCACTCAGCAACACACTTAGCACTGGGCTACACATCACTACCATTTAAATTGGCAGGGAGCATGAAGTTTGTGTGCTGCCTGCATCGCAACAAACAGGCACAGTTTAATCGTACATTGAGATCCCCATACCCATTTTGCAGCCTAATCATAGCAACATATGAACATATGAATTAGGAGCAGGAGTAGGCCACTCAGCCCTTCCAGCCTGCTCTGCCATTCAATAAGTTCATGGATGAACTGATTACTCCACATTTCCACATACCCCTGATAACCTTCCACCCCCTTGCATATCAAGAATCTATCTGCCTCTGCCTTAAAAATATTTAGACTCTGCTTCCACTACCTTTTGAGGAAGAGAATTCCAAAGACTCTGAGAGAAAAAATTTCTCCTCTTCTCTGTCTTAAATGGGCGACCCCTTATTTTTAGACAGTGACCCCTAGTTCTAGATTCTCCCACAAGGGGAAATATCCTTTCCGCATCCACCTTGACAAGACCCCTCAGGATCTTATATGTTTCAATCAAGTCGCCTCTTACTCTTCTAAATTCCCGCGGATACAAGCCTAGCCCGTCCAATCTTTCCTCATCCGACAGCCAGCCCATTCCAGGTATTAGTCTAGTAAACATTCTCTGTACTGCCTCCAACATATTTACATCCTTCCTTAAGTAAGGAGACCAGTACTGTACTCCAGATGTGGTCTCACCAATGCCCTGTGTAGCTGAAGCATAACCTCACCACTTTTGTATTCAATTCCACTCGCGATGAATTATGTGTTGTACCTGCATACTAACCTTTTGCGACTCATGCACTAAGAGACCCAGATCCCTCTGCAATCTCTCACCATTTAGATAATATGCTTCTTTTTATTCTTCCTGCCAAAGTGGACAATTTCCCACTTTCCCACATTATACTCCATTTGCCAGATCTTTGCCCACTCACTTAACCTATCTATATCCTTATGTCCTCTTCACAAGTTACTTTCCTACCTATCTTTGTGTCACCAGCAAATTTAGCAACCATACCTTCAGTCCCTTCATCTAAGTCATTTATATAAATTGTAAAAAATTGAGGCCCCAGCACAGATCCCTGTGGCACACAACTCGTTACATCTTGCCAAACAGAAAATGACCCATTTATGCCTACTGTCTACTTCCTGTTAGCTAACCAATCTTCTCTCCATGCCAATATGTTACCCACTACACCATGAGCTTTTAATTTCAGCAATAACCTTTGATGTGGCACCTTATCAAATGCCTTTTGGAAATCTAAGTACAATCCATCTATCAGTTCCCCTTCATCCACAGCACATGTAACTCCATTAAAGAACTCCAGTAAATTGGTTAAACATGATTTCCCTTTCACAAAACCATGTTGACTCTGCCTGATTACCTTGAATTTTTCTAAATGCCCTGCTAGAACGTCTTTAATAATAGCTTCTGACATTTTCTCTAAGACAGATGTTAAGCTAACTGGCCTGTAATTTCCTGTTTTCTGTCTCCCTATTTTTTTAAATAAAGGAGTGATATTTGCTATTTTCCAATCTAACAGAATATTCCCCGAATCTAGGGAATTTTGGAAAATTAAAACTAAGGCATCAACTATCTCACTAGCAACTTCTTTTAACACCCTAGGATGAAGTCCATCAGGACCCGGGACTTGTCAGCTGCAGCTCCAACAATTTGTTCAGTATCACTTCCTTGGTGATTGTAATTTTCTTGAATTCCTCCCTCCCTTCCATTTCATGACTTACAGCTAGTACTGAGATGTTACTTATATCCTTAATAGTGAAGACTCTTACTATCTGTCTTTATATTCTAGCTAGCTTTCTCTCGTACTCTAATTTTACCTTCCTTATCAATCTTTTAGTCATTCTTTGCTGTTTTTTATATTCTGTCCAATCTTCTGACCTGCCTCCCATTTTTGCGCAATTATAGGCTTTTTCTTTAAGTTTGATACTATCTTTAACTGTTTTAGTTAACCATGGATTGCGGGTCCACCCTTGGATTTTTTCTTTCTCGTTGAAATATATCTATTCTGTGTATTCTGAAATATCCCCTTAAATGTTTGCCACTACATCTCTATTGACCTGTCCCTTAACCTGATTTGCCAGTTCACTTCAGCTAGCTCTGCTTTCATGCCCTCATAATTTCCCTTATTTAAGTTTAAAATACTAGTCTTGGACCCACTCTTCTCTCCCTCAAACTGAATGTAAAATTCAATCATATTATGATCGTTGCTACCTAGGGGTGCCTTAACTATGAGGTCATTAATTAATCCTATCTAGCTGCACAATACCTGGTCTAGTATAGCACACTCTCTGGTTGGCTCCAAAACGTATTGTTTCAAGAAATTATCCTGAAAACATTCTATGTACTCCTCATCTAGGATACCTCTTCCCATTGGATTTTTCCAGTCTATATGTAGGTTAAAATCCCCCATAATTATTGCTGTTCCTTTCTGACAAACTGCCATCATTTCTTCCTTTATACCCCATCCTACAGTGTGGTTAATGTTAGGTGGCCTGTATACCACTCCCACAAGTGACTTCTTGCCTTTATGATTTCTCATCTCTACCCAAACTGCTTCTACATCCTGGTGTCCTGAACTTAGGTTATCCCTCTCTATTGCGCTAATACCGTCATTAATTAATAGAGCCACCCCTCCACCTTTTCCTAGCTTCCTGTCCTTCCTAAATGCCATATACCCTTCAATATTCAGGTCCCAATCTATGTTGCCCTGCAGCCATGTCTCTGTAATGGCTATCAGATCATGCATACCTTTTTGTTTCGGCAGTTTCTTTTTGCAGCGGCTACAGGGAGAGCGAGGTGGCAGCTGGGTAAGTGAGTTTACAACTTATATAAACTTACCTTTTTGTTTCGGCAGTTTCTTTTTGCAGCAGCGACAGGGAGAGCGAGGTGGCAGCTGGGTAAGTGAGTCCTATATATTTGGGCAGTGGCTGAACCCGAGACACTACACCAGTCGTGTCTCCCACCCGCCCTCCTCCTCTAACCAAAAAAAAAGGACTCGTTGGTGTGCAGATAAGGTAAGGCTTTTTTTATTTTTATTTTTTTCGTGTGATTGGTAAAAACTTTTTGTTCCTTTTTCATTTATCTAAGTTAAGACTAAGTTAAGAGTAGACAGGGAGCAGATGATGAACGCAAAAGGACTGGTGGTCTGATGTGCATTTTTTTTAATGCAAGAAGTGTAGTAGGTAAGGCAGATGAAGTTAAGGCTTGGATTAGTACCTGGGAGTATGATGTTATTGCTATTACTGAGACTTGGTTGAGGGAAGGGCATGATTGGCAACTAAATATCCCAGGATATCGATGCTTCAGGCGGGATAGGGAGGGAGGTAAAAGGGGTGGAGGAGTTGCATTACTGGTCAAAGAGGATACCACAGCTGTGCTGAAGGAGGGCACTATGGAGGACTCGAGCAGTGAGGCAATATGGGCAGAACTCAGAAATAGGAAGGGTGCGGTAAAAATGTTGGGGCTGCACTACAGGCCTCCCAACAGCGAGCGTGAGATAGTGGTACAAATATGTAAACAGATTATGGAAAGATGTAGGAGCAACAGGGTGGTGGTGATAGGAGATTTTAATTTTCCCAACATTGACTGGTATTCACATAGTGTTAGAGGTCTAGATGGAGCAGAATTTGTAAGGAGCATCCAGGAGGGTTTTCTAGAGCAGTATGTAAATAGTCCAACTCGGGAAGGGGCCATACTGGACCTGGTGTTGGGGAATGAGCCCGGCCAGGTGGTTGAAGTTTCAGTAGGGGACTACTTTGGGAATAGTGATCACAATTCCGTAAGTTTTAGAATACTCATGGACAAAGACGAGAGTGGTCCTAAAGGAAGAGTGCTAAATTGGGGGAAGGCCAACCATACCAAAATTCGGCAGGAGCTGGGGAATGTAGATTGGGAGCAGCTGTTTGAAGGTAAATCCACATGTGATATGTGGGAGGCTTTTAAAGAGAGGTTGATTAGCGTGCAGGAGAGACATGTTCCTGTGAAAATGAGGGATAGAAATGGCAAGATTAGGGAACCATGGATGACAGGTGAAATTGTGAGACTAGCTAAGAGGAAAAAGGAAGCATACATAAGGTCTAGGAGGCTGAAGAAAGACGAAGCTTTGAAAGAATATCGGGAATGTAGGACCAATCTGAAACGAGGAATTAAGAGGGCTAAAAGGGGTCATGAAATATCTTTAGCAAACAGGGTTAAGGAAAATCCCAAAGCCTTTTATTCATATATAAGGAGCAAGAGGGTAACTAGAGAAAGGATTGGCCCACTCAAGGACAAAGGAGGAAAGTTATGCGTGGAGTCAGAGAAAATGGGTGAGATTCTAAACGAGTACTTTGCATCAGTATTCACCGAGGAGAGGGACAGGACGGATGTTGAGGTTAGGGACAGATGTTTGATTACTCTAGGTCAAGTCGGCATAAGGAGGGAGAAAGTGTTGGGTATTCTAAAAGGCATTAAGGTGGACAAGTCCCCAGGTCCGGATGGGATCTATCCCAGGTTACTGAGGGAAGCGAGAGAGGAAATAGCTGGGGCCTTAACAGATATCTTTGCAGCATCCTTAAACACGGGTGAAGTCCCGGAGGACTGGAGAATTGCTAATGTTGTCCCCTTGTTTAAGAAGGGTAGCAGGGATAATCCAGGTAATTATAGACCGGTGAGCCTGACGACAGTGGTAGGGAAGCTGCTGGAGAAGATACTGAGGCTTAGGATCTATTCCCATTTGGAAGAAAATGGGCTTATCAGTGATAGGCAACATGGTTTTGTGCAGGGAAGGTCATGTCTTACCAACTTAATAGAATTCTTTGAGGAAGTGACAAAGTTGATTGATGAGGGAAGGGCTGTAGATGTCATATACATGGACTTCAATAAGGCGTTTGATAAGGTTCCCCATGGTAGGCTGATGGAGAAAGTGAAGTCGCATGGGGTCCAGGGTGTACTAGCTAGATGGATAAAGAACTGGCTGGGCAACAGGAGACAGACAGTAGCAGTGGAAGGGAGTTTCTCAAAATGGAGACGTGTGACCAGTGGTGTTCCACAGGGATCCGTGCTGGGACCACTGTTGTTTGTGATATACATAAATGATTTGGAGGAAAGTATTGGTGGTCTGATTAGCAAGTTTGCAGACGACACTAAGATTGGTGGAGTAGCAGATAGTGAAAGGGACTGTCAGAGAATACAGCAGAATATAGATAGGCTGGAGAGTTGGGCAGAGAAATGGCAGATGGAGTTCAAACAGGGCAAATGCGAGGTGATGCATTTTGGAAGATCCAATTCAAGAGTGAACTATACAGGAAATGGAAAAGTCCTGGGGAAAATTGATGTACAGAGAGATTTGGGTGTTCAGGTCCATTGTTCCCTGAAGTTGGCAACGCAGGTCAATAGAGTGGTCAAGAAGGCATACGGCATGCTTTCCTTCATCGGACGGGGTATTGAGTACAAGGGTTGGCAGGTTATGTTACAGTTGTATAGGACTTTGGTTCGGCCACATTTGGAATACTGCGTGCAGTTCTGGTTGCCACATTACCAAAAGGATGTAGATGATTTGGAGAAGGTGAAGAGGAGGTTCACCAGGATGTTGCCTGGTATGGAGGGCGTTAGCTGTGAAGAGAGGTTGAGTAGATTAGGATTATTTTCATTAGAAAGACGGAGGTTGAGGGGGGACCTGATTGAGGTGTACAAAATCATGAGAGGTATAGACAGGGTGGATAGCAAGAAGCTTTTTCCCAGAGTGGAGGATTCAATTACTAGGGGTCACGAGTTCAAAGTGAGAGGGGAAAAGTTTAGGGGGGATATGCGTGGAAAGTTCTTTACGCAGAGGGTGGTGGGTGCCTGGAGCGCGTTGCCAGCGGAGGTGGTAGACGCGGGCACGATAGCGTCTTTTAAGATGTATCTAGACAGATACATGAATGGGCAGGAAGCAAAGAGATACAGACCCTTAGAAAATAGGCAACATGTTTAGATAGAGGATCTGGATCGGCGCAGGCTTGGAGGGCCGAAGGGCCTGTTCCTGTGCTGTAATTTTCTTTGTTCTTTGTTCTCTTTGTTCATATTTATTTCTATTTGCGCACTCAGTTCATCTATTTTGTTTCGAATGCTCCGTACAATCAGATGCAGAGCCTTTAGTTGTGTCCTTTTATTATTTTTGTAACCTCTAGCCTTATCTGTTGATTTACTCTTAGATTTGTATGCTCTGTCCCTTCCAGTCAGAGTCTGTTTATTATTTCCCATATTAATACCCTTTTCTCAACATAAGAACACAAGAACTTGGACCAGGAGTAGGCAATTCAGCCCCTCGAGCCTGCTCCACCATTTAATACGATCATGGCTGATCTCATCTCGACCTCAACTCCACTTTCCTGCCCGTTCTCCATAATCCTTCAACCCTTTACTAATTAAAAATCTGTCTATCTCCTCTTTAAATTTACTCAATGTCCCGGCATCCACCGCACTCTGGGCTAGTGAATTCCACAGACTAACGACCCTTTGAGAGAAGTAATTTCTCCTCATCTCTGTTTTAAATCTGCTACCCCTTATCCTAAAACTATGACCTCTTGTTCTAGATTGCCCAACGAGAGGAAACATCCTCTCTACGTCTACATTGTCAATCCCCTTAATCATCTTATATACCTCTATTAAATCCCCTCTCATTCTTCTAAACTCTAGAGAGTAAAGGCCTAAACTGCTCAATCTCTCTTCATAAGACAAACCCCTCATCTCTGGAATCAATCTAGTGAACCTCCTCTGAACTGCTTCCAATGCAACTACATCCCTCCTCAAGTAAGGAGACGAAAACTGTACGCAATACTCCAGGTGCGGTCTCACGAATGCCTTGTACAGTTGCAGCAACACTTCCCTACTTTTATACCCTATTCCTTTAGCAATAAATGCCAAAATTCTATTTGCCTTCCTTATTCCCTGCTGCACCTGCATACTAGTTTTCTCTTGCCTTGTCTCTACTCCTTGATTTACCATATCTTCCCAAATTTAATCCCTTGCCCCCATTATTCAGTTTAAAACCCTCTCTTCTTCCCTAGTTATGTGGCTCACTAGAACACCGGCACCAGCATGGTTCAGGCGTAGACCATCCCAAAGGTACAGCCACCACTTTCCCCAGTACTGGTGCCCGTGCCCCACGAACCGGAATACACTTCTACCACACCAGTCTTTGAGCCACGTATTAATTTCTCTAATCTTATTTGCCCTATGCCAATTTGCACGTGGCTCAGGTAATAATCCAGAAATTGCTCCTCCTCTCTGTCACAATAGAAGCTGCATTTTCCCATTTTTTTAAGTGTTTTAAAGAATGTGTTCTCAAACTATTAAACCCATGAGCTGTCTCCTTGCAATAGAGTCAACACGTCAGATTTACATACTTTATTAATTATTCTCTCCTCCCCACTTTGTTTCGATCAGTCAAATGAAAGGGGGTCTCATGTCATTTTATTTCTATTTCTACTATTTCTATTTTTGCAGAAGTTCTTTATGAATACTTTATTTAACTTAATCTTTTATTTTAGTAATATCCATTTTAATTTCTGATTTCCAGTATTTGCAGTTCATAAACATAGCCCCACACTCAAAATGGTGGCCTTAGGCTCCATCAATCTGCACTTCCAGATATGGTATATCTTCAAACATTGCCCACTATATCTATCAAATGCAACATTTGAGCAACTGTTCAGAAACTGTGAACAGGGTTCTCTGAGGGGTCCATTGAGCTATGTGACAAGGGATAGCATTCATTCAAAATGTATAGCCAATGGCAGGAAAGCTCCAGTATTTACTATCATCTGTTTTAATGGCTCCAATAATCCATTTTTTAATCAATAAATTTGTTTTCAATATTTTCCAATTTTCAGTACCCCCTCATCACCAACCCCGCCTCCCCCCAACTTTTGAAGTTGCTAACTCATCCTGAGGTAGTCCTCAGCCCTCCATTCCCTCACCCAAGTAATCTTTCTACATGCGTCAGCCTTGGACACTGAATGGTGGCAGACTATGGAGGGCATCACATCTGTGCCTGATGCTTTTGACAGATGCTTTAAAAAAATGTTTTCAGTGATGCTGGCCACATTTGTTGCCTATCGCTAATTCCTCTGAGAAGATGGTGATGGGCCCTCTTATTGAACCACTGCTGTCTATCTGGTGATGCTTCCAGAGTGCTAGGAATTCCAGGGTTTTAGCCCAGCGACTATCAAGGAACAACAGTATGTGTCCAAGTCAGGATAGTTTGTGACTTGGAGGGGAATTCTCAGGTGATGATGTTCCCATGGCATTGCTGCTTTTGTTCTGCTTTGTGGCTGTGGTTGTGACGCTGGGAAGTGCTGTCAGAGTAGATTTGGCAAGTTAGGAACATAGGATATCGGACTTAGGAGAGGCAGTAGGCCATTCGGCCCTTCAAACCTGCTCCACCATTTGATAAGATCATGGCTGATCTGGTTATGGTCTCAACTCCACTTTCCTGTCTGTCCCCCATAACCCTTGACTCCCTTGTCTATCAAAAATCTATCTAACTCAGCATTGAATAAATTCAATGACCCAACCTTCGCTGCTTTCGGGGGAAGAGAATTCCACAGAGTAATGGCCCTTTGAGAAAAAAATTTCTCCTTCCCTCCATCCTAAAATGGAGACCTCTTATCCTTAAACTGTGACCCCTAGTTCTAGTCTCCCCCACAAGAGGAAACATCCTCCCAATCAAGTCTCGTAGGATCTTACATGTTTCAAGAAGATCATCTCTCATTCTTCTAAACTCCAATGGATATAGGCCCAACCTGTTCAACCTTTCTTCATAAAATAAGCCCTTCATTCCTGGAATTAGTCGAGTGAACATTCTCTGAAATGCGTTTAACACAATTATATCTTTTTCAAATAAAGAGATCAAAACTGTACACAGTACTCCAGATGTAGTCTCACCAAAACAGCTGAACTCAAGAGGTGAGGTGAGAGTGACTGCCCTCGACATCAATGCAGCATTTGACCGAGTATGGCATCAAGCAGCCCGAGCAAAACTGGAGTCAACGGGAATCAGGGGGAAAACTCTCGGCCGGTTGGAGTCATACTTAGCGCAAAGGAAGATGATTGTGGTTGTTGGAGGTCAATCATCTCAGCTCCAGGACATCACTGCAGGAGTTCCTTAGTGTAGTGTCCCAGGCCCAACCATCTTCAGTTGCTTCATCAATGACCTTCCCTCCATTATAATGTCAGAAGTGGGGATGTTAGCTGATAATAGCACAATCTTCAGCACCATTCGCAACTCCTCAGATAATGAAGCAGCCCATGTCCAGATGCAGCAAGACCTGGACAAGAAGGCAACTCAGCACCACCTTCTCAAGGGCAATTAGGGATGGGCAATAAATGCTGGCCTTGCCAACGACACCCACATCCCATGAACAAATAAAAAAAACAAGGTACTGTACAGCTGCAGTAAAACGTCTCTACTTTACACTCGATTCCCCTTGCAATAAATGCCAACAATCCATTTGCCTTCTTAATCACTTGTTGTATTTGCATACTGATCTTTTGTGATTCATGTACTAGGACATCCAGAACCTTCTGTACCACAGAGTTTTGCAAACTCTCCATTTAAATAGTATACAGCTTTTCTATTCTTTCTGCCAAAGTGGACAAGTTCACATTTTCCCACATTGTACTCCGTCTGCCAAATTTTTGCCCACCCACTTAACCTATCTATATCCTTTTGTAGACTGTTAACCTCTTCCTGACAACTTACTTTCCTTCCTACTTTGGTGTTGTCGGCAAATTTAGTTACCATATATTCAGTCCATTAATCCAAGTCATTGAAATAAATTGTAAATAGTTGAAGCCCCAGCACTGATCCCTGTAGCACTCCAATAGTTACAGCTTGCCAACCTGAAAAAGACCCATTTATCCCTACTCTGTGCTTCCTGTTAGCTAACCAATCCTTTATCCATGCTAATATGTTACCCCTACAACATGTGCTCTTATCTTGTGTAGTAACCTTTGATGTGGCCCCTTATCAAATGCCTTTTGGAAATCTTAGTACAGTACATCTACAGGTTTTTCTTTAGCCACCTTGCTCATTACTTCCTCGAAGAACTCTAACAAATTAGTTAAACACAATTTCCCTTTCACAAAACTATGTTGACTCTGTATGAACATATTATGATTTTCTAAGTATCCTGCTATAACCTCCTTAATAATGGATTCTAGTCATTTCCCTATGATGTTAGCCTAACTGGCCTATAGTTTCCTGCTTTCTGTCCCCCTCCTTTCTTGAGTAAAGGTGTTACATCTGCTATTTTCCAATCTGCTGGGACCCTTCCAGAATCTAAGGAATTTTGAAAGATTATAACCAATGCCTCTACTATCTCTGCAGCCACTTCATTTAAGACCCGAGGATGCAGGCCATCTAGTCCTGTGGACTTGTCAGCCTTTAGGTCTAATAGTTTTCCCAGTACCTTTTCCCTGGTGATGGTGATTGGTTTCAGTCCCCCTCTTGATTTTCAGGTATCTTTGGCAGGTTATCTAAGACTTCTACAGAGAAACAGACACAAAACACCTGTTCAACGCCTCCACCATTTCTTTGTTTTCCATTATCAATTCTCTAGACTCACTCGCTAGAGGAACAACTCTAGCTTTAGTTATTCTTTTCTTAGTTAAATACTTGGAGAAACTCTTACTATCTGTTTTTATATTACTAGCTAATTTTCTCTCATATTCTACTTTCTCCCTCTTAATTATTTTTTCATCATTCTTTGCTGGTTCTTAAAATCTGTCCAATCTTCTAAACTACCACTAATCTTTGCAGATTTGTACAATGTTTCTTTTAATTTGATGCTATCCTAAGCTTCCTTTCTTTAGCCCCGGATGAGGCATCCTTCTCAAAGAATCTTTCTTTCTCACTGGGATAAATCTTTGCTGAGAGTTATTAAATATCTCCTTAAAAGTCTGCCACTGCATCGCTACTGTCCTACCTTTTAACCTGGTTTCCAGTTCACTTTAGCTAGCTCTGCCTTCATACCCTTGTAATTACCTTTATTTAGGTTTAAAACACTAGTCTTAGACTCACACTTCTCCCTTTCAAACTGAACATGAAATTTTATCATGTTATAATCGCTGTCATCGAGAGGCTCCTTTACCGTGAGGTTATTGATTAATCCTCCACCCTCCACCAACACCCTCCTCCGCCTGGCTGAGCTTGTTCTCACATTGAACAACCTCTCCTTCAACTCCACTCACTTCCTTCAATTAAAATGTGTTGCTATGGGTACCCACATGGGGCCTAGTTATGCCTGGGATATGTCGAACATTCCTTGTTCCAGTCCTACTCAGGACCCCTCCCCCAACTCTTTTTCCGATACATTGATGACTGTACTAGTGCCGTTTCCTGCTCCTGCCCCGACCTAGAAAACTTTACCAACTTTGTTTCCAATCCCCACCCTTCTCTCACCTTTACATGGTCGATCTCTGACACTTCCCTTCCCTTCCTTGACTTCTCTGTCTCCATCTCTGTGGATAGGCTGTCCACTAATATTCATTATAAGCCCACCGACTCCCACAGCTACCTCAACTACAGTTCTTCACATCCTGCCTCCTGTAAGGACTCCATTCCATTCTCCCAGTTTCTCCATCTCCGACGGATCTGCTCTGATGATGCAACCTTTCATAACAGCGCCTCTGATATGTCTTCCTTTTTCCTCAACCAAGGATTCCCCCCCACTGTGGTTGGCAGGGCCTTCAACCATGTCCAGCCCATTTCCCAAACTTCTGCCCACACGCATTCTCCTCCCTCCCAGAACCGCGACAGGGTTCCCCTTGTCCTCACTTTCCACCCCACCAGCCTCCACATTCAGATCATCCTCCGCCATTTCCGCCACCTCCAGCGTGATGCCACCACCAAACACATCTTCCCCTCCCCTCCCCTGTCAGCATTCTGAAGGGATTGTTCCCTCCACGACACCCTGGTCCACTCCTCCATTAGCCCCGACATCTCCTCCCCTTCCCACGGTACCTTCCCGTGCAATCGCAGGAGGTGTAATACCTGCCCTTTTACCTCCTCGCTCCTCATTATCCAAGGCCCCAAACACTGCTTTCAGGTGAAGCAGCAATTTACTTGCATTTCTTTCAATTTAGTATACTGTATTTGCTGCTCACAATGCGGTCTCTTCTACATTGGGGAGACCAAACATAGATTGGGTGACTGCTTTGCTGAACACTTCCGCTCAGTCCAAAAGCATGACCCAAAGCTTCCGGTTGCTTGCCATTTCAACATCCCCTCTGCTCTCATGCCAACATTTCTGTCTTTGGCCTGCTGCAGTCTTCCAGTGAACATCAACACAAGCTCGAGGAGCAGCACCTGATCTTTCGATTAGGCACTCTACAGCCTTGCAGACTGAACAGTGAGTTCAATAACTTCAGAGCATGACTGGCCTTTTTTGAGTATTTTATTTTTTAACTATGTGCCTGCTTTTCATGTAGTCAGAGCTGCTCATTATTCCGCTATTAGTCTCTCTGGGTTAATGCTTTGTCTTTCACCACAAGCATTAACACACACTTTGCCTTTGTCCCAGGATAGCTTTGTTATTTAATCCCTCCTGCCCTATCAAGCACCTTCCCTTTTGTTCTCTCCCCCACCCCCTCCCCTTCACTTGCGTAAAACCTCATTCTTTTCTAACTTTTGCCAGTTCTGATGAAAGGTCACTGACCTGAAACTTTGCTTCTCTCTCCACAGATGCTGCCAGACATGCTGAGTATTTCCAGCACTTTTTGTTTTTGTTTCAGATTTCCAGCATTTTTCTTTTGTTATTGATTAATTCTGTCTCATTGCCCATTACCAGGTCTAGAATAGCCTGCTCCCTAGTTGGCGCTAGAATGTACTGCTCTAAGAAATAGGCCTGAATACACTATATGAACTCATTTTCCAGGCTACCTTTGCCAATCTGATTCACCCAATCTACATGTAGATTAAAATCACCCATGATTATTATGGTACCTTTCTTACACACCCCGTTTATTTCTTCTTGTATACTCTGTCCTACAGTGTAGCAACTGTTATGGGGCCTATAAATGACTCCCAGAAGTGCCCTCTTATTTTTCCTATTTCTTATCTTTACCCAAACTGATGCTACATCTTAGTCTTCCAAACAAAGGTCATCTCTTGCTACTTTACCAGTGACATCCTTAATTAACAGAGCTGCTCCACCACCTTTTCCTAGCTTCCTGTCTTTTTGAAATGTCAAATACCCTTCATTATTCAGGCCCCAGCCTTGGTCACCTTGTAACTATGTCTCTGTAACGACTATCAGGTCATACATATTTATTTCTATCTGTGCTAACAATTCATCCATGTTGTTACAAATGCTGTGCATTCAGATACAGAGCCTTTAACTCTGTCTTTTTACCATTTCTGCAATCTTTGGCCTTATCTGCTGGTGCAGTCTTACGTTTGTATGCTCTTTCCCTTCCTGCTACACTCTGGTTATCATTATCCAAATTGTTACCCTGCTCTATGACCTCGTTGTTTCTCTTTGATTTACCACATCTCCTCTCACATGATCCCTTCCCCCTCTCTAGTTTAGAGTTCTCTGCACCGCCCTAGTTATATGACTCACCAGAACACTGGTTCCATCATGGTTCAGGTGAAGACCCTCCCAATGGTATAGCTCCCACTTTCCCCAGTACTGGTGTCAGTGCCCCATGAAATGAAACCCATTTCTACCACACCAGTCTTTGAACCGCGCATGCACTTCTCTAATCTTATTTACCCTACGCCAATTTACTCGTGGCTCAGGTAATAAACCAGAGATTATTGCCTTTGAGGTTCTGCTTTTTAATTTAGCCCCTAGCTGCTCATACTCCCAACGTAGATCATTTTTCCTAGTCCTATCTATGTTGGTACCCACTTGGACCAAGAAAACTGAATCCTCCCCCTCCCACTGCAAGTTCCTCTTCAGTCCCAAGCAGATGTCCCAAACCTTGGCACCAGACAGGCAACACAGCCTTGTGGACTCTGTGTCTAGCCCTCTAACTAAAATATCTCCTACTACCATTACATTACTAATTACTCCCCCCGCTTAAATGGCTTCCTGTACCATGGTGCCATAGTCATTTTGCTCATCCACTCTACAGCCCTCACTCTCATCCATATAAGCTGAAAGGACCTCAAACCTGTTGGACAATTGCAAGTTTTGAGGCTGTTGCACTTCTGCCTTCTCAACCCATTAGCTGCCTCACTCGCAGTGTCTGTAGCTCAGCCTCCAGCTCATCTACTCTGAACCGAAGCTCCTCGAGCTGTCGACACATTGGTGACCATGAGCTCTCACATACAGCTGCTGGCACACAGCAACTGCCCTGCCACTCTGATTGTGTTTTAAATAACTAATTAATTATTTCTTAATTTTTTTTAACTAATGCCTCTCCTCACCAGCATGCAGTGTACTAATTTAAACCTTGGTAATGCAATAAACCTTATTGCATGCGTGTCTTAATTAATTAGAAGGTAGCTATTTAAAGTTTAAGTTGCTGCAGTAAATCTGACAGATGGCACATATTGCAGCTACAGTGTGCTGGAGGACTGGATATTCAACTGCAGGGGCAGCAATCAAGCAGGCTGCTTTGTCCTAGTTGATGTTGAGAGTCTTGTTTTGTTGCAGCCACACCCATCCAGACAAGGGGCAGGATTTTAGGGTGATGGCATGGGTCACGGCAGCAATATCAGAAGCTGGTGCTGTTTCCATTTTTGAATTAGGCGGCCAGCCACACACGATCTCGGGGTCCATCCAATTAATGAGCGCAAGGTGCGGAGGCCTTCCAATCCAGGGCCGAGGCAGGAATGGAGTCAACGACTGACGTTATCTGATGACGTGGCAGGTGCTGGTGCCATATTTAAAGGGCAGCCAGCTCGGCATTCAATCTTGCATTAACATAGCAGTCCTTCATGTTCCTGTTTCCTTGGTTTAAACTGCCACTGCTGCTTGGATACACTCTGCTGCTGTTGCCTTCAATCATCCTGCTGCCGCTTCTACTGCCCCCAAATGTGCCCCCGAGTCCACTGTCACTATGTGACCTTGGCCACACCCACCCCACTCCTGGCACCTTCTCCCCGCTTCCACCAACATCTGCCACTGCTGTTTGTGCACCACCTTTCCCGATGGTTTTGCTGGAGAGCCAGTACTTATCCCATGCTTCTTTGCCATTTCCTACCTCACTGCCACCTCATTTCGCCAGGCGGGGCACCAAAGCCCCATGGTCCCCATACACTGCTGTTAAAATTGAAATCGCCGTGTAAAATTGGAGGTAATTGCCCTTTTAAACACCTCAAATGGTGTGTCACTGCCTTGTTGTTAGAAGTCGGACCACCATGATTTCCACAGCTAGTAAAATCCAACCCGACCTCATGATGTTGGACTTCCAGCCAAACATGGTCCACTGCAATTTTACACCTTCCCCCCAAATCCTCCACCACCTCCAAGCTCGCACTTAGTGGGCTGGTAAAATTCAGGCGAGGTATTCCCCCAGACTCCTGACGTGAGCCTTGTAGATGATGAGGTGGTATTGAGATTTTGACGTGAGATACTCTTTGCAGAGTACCCAGCCTCCACCATGCTCTTGTAACCACAGTGCTGATAGGGCTGGTGCAGTTACGCTTCTTGCCAATGATAAACCCAGAATGTTGATGCTGGGGGAACTCAACAATGATGCTGACATTGAAGTCAGAGAGAAGTTGTTTGGCCTTTCCTTGTTGAAGATGGTTACTGCTTGGCATTTATGCAGTGTAAATGTTACCTGCCATTTATCAACTCAACCCTTGATGTTGTCCACTTCTTGCTGTAGGCTGAGCTTCTACATTATCAGAGGATTTGTGAATACAGCAGCTCCACCCCTGACTTTATACCAGAGGAAAGGCTATTGATGAAGTAGCAGATGTACATTGCACTGAGGAACACCTGCAGTGACCTCCCAGAGCTGTGATAATTGGCCTTCAACAACCATGACCATCTTGAGTCAGGAATGACTGCAGCCACCAGAGGGCTTTTCCATTCACCTCTTTATTGCTGGAACTCCTTGAAACCATACTCATTCAATGTGAAATGCAGTTACTTTCACCTCTCCTCTGGCATCTGGATCGATGAGTGACGAGCTCAGAAGCCAAGGATTCTAGTGAACATACAAGCATACAAATTAGGAGCAGGAGTAGGCCACATGGCCCTTCGAGCCTGCTCCACCATTCAATAAGTTCATGGCTAAACTGATTACTCCACATTTCCACCTACCCCCGATAACCTTCCACCCCTTGCTTATCAAGAAACTATCTACCTCTGCCTTTAAAATATTCAAAGACTCTGCTTCCACCGCATTTTGAGGAAGAGAATTCCAAAGACTCATGACCCTCTAAGAGAAAAAATTTCTCCTCATCTCTGTCTTAAACAGTGACCCCCTAGTTCTAGGTTCTCCCACAAGGGGAAACATCCTTTTCACATAAATCCTATCAAGATCTCTCAGTATCTTATATGTTTCAATCAAGTCACCTCTTACTCTTCTAAATTCCAGCGGATACAAGACTAGCCTGTCCAATCTTTCCTCGTTAAACAGCCCGCCCATTCCAGGTATTAGTCTCGTAAACCTTCTCTGTACTGCCTCCAATGCATTTACATCTTCCTTAAATAAGGAGACCAGTACTGTACACAGTACTCTAGATGTGGGCTCATCAAAGCCCTGTATTGCTGAAGCATAACCTCTCTACTTTTGTATTCAATTCCTCTCGCGATAAATGATAACATTCCATTAGCTTTCCTAATTACGTGCTGTATCTGCATACTAACCTTTTACAATTCATGCACTAAGAGACCCAGATCCCGCTGCACCTCAGAGCTCTGCAATCTCCCACCATTTAGATAATATGCTTCTTTTTATTCTTCTGGCCAAAGTGGACAATTTTCCACTTTCCCACATTATATTCCATTTGCCAGGTCTTTGCCCATTCACTTAACCTATCCCTTTGTAGCTCCCTTATGTCCTCTTCACAAGTTACTTTCCAACCTATCTTTGTGTCATCAGCAAATTTAGCAACCATACCTTCATACCTACACCATGAGCTTTTATTTTCTGCAATAACCTTTGATGTGGCACCTTATCAAATTCCTTCTGGAAATCTAAGTACAATACACCAGTTCCCCTTCATCCACAGCACATGCAACTCCCTCAAAGAACTCCAATAAATTGGTTAAACATGATTTCCCTTTCACTAAACCACGTTGACTCTGCCTGATTACCTTGAATTTTTCTAAATGCCCTCTATAACGTCTTTCATAATAGCTTCTAATATTTTCCCTAAGACAGATGTTAAGCTAACTGGCCTGTAGTTTCCTGCTTTCTGTCTCCCTCCCTTTTTGAATAAAGGAGTTACATTTGCTATTTTCCAATCTAACGGAACCTTCCCTGAACATAGGGAATTTTGGAAAATTAAGACAAATGCATCTCACTAGCAACTTCTTTTAACACCCTAGGATAAAGTCCATCAGGACCCAACGATTTGTCAGCCCGCAGCTCCAACAACTTGTTCAGTACCACTTCCCTGGTGATTGTAATTTTCTTGAGTTCCTCCCTCCCTTCCATTTCCTCACTTACAGCTTATACTGGGATGTTACTTGTATCCTCAATAGTGAAGACCGATTCAAAATATTTGTTCAGTTCATCTGCCATCTCCTTATTATCCATTATTAATTCTCCAGACTCATTTTCTATAGGACCAACACTCACACTTTGTTAACTCTTCTTTTTTTTTATTCATCTGTAGAAACTCTTGCTATCTGTCTTTATATTCTAGCTAGCTTTCTCTCGTACTCTAATTTTACCTTCCTTATCAATCTTTTAGTCATTCTTTGCTGTATTTTATATTCTGTCCAATCTTCTGACCTGCCTCCCATCTTTGTGCAATTATAGGCTTTTCTTTAAGTTTGATACTATCTTTAACTGTTTTAGTTAACCACGGATGGCGGGTCCCAAGCTTGGAATTTTACTTTCTCGTTGAAATGTATCTATTCTGTGTATTCTGTCTGCTACTGCATCTCTATTGACCTATCCCTTAACCTAATTTGCCAGTTCACTTTAGCTAGCTCTGCTTTCATGCCCTCAAAATTGCCCTGAATTAAGTTTAAAATACCCACTCTTCTGTCCCTCAAGCTGAATGTAAAATTCAATCATATTATGATCGCTGCTACCTAGGGGCGCCTTAACAATGAGGTCATTAGTGGAACCCAAGCTGAGCATCAGTGAGCAGGTTATTGCTGAGTATATGTCACTTCCTGACACCATTGCTGATGATTGAAGGAGGTTGATAGGGCATTAACTGGCCGGTTAGATACGCCTTGTTTTTTGTGCATCTTGGGCAATTTTCCACATTGTCAGCTAATTGCTAGTGTCATAGGCATAGGCACACTAGAAGAACTTGGCTATGTGGCTGGCTAGTTCTGGTCCATAGGTCTTCAGCACTATAGCGGGAACATTTCCAAGCCCTGTAACCTTGGCTGCATCCCAATTACTCAGCTTCTTCTCAACAGTGCATGGAGTGGATGGAACTGGCTGGACATTGGCATCTAAAATGCAAGGATATACTGTCCAGCGGGGGTCACTTGATAGTGAGTGGATGGAGGATGGAATAATTTTTCCTCTCCTTAGCCTAGGGGCTCTGATGTCAATTGTACTATTGATATTGTATTTAAATTAACTAATACATTCCATTTGACTGGATTTTGTGAGACCAGCTCTGAAAATCAGGTTTTCTGCCCAATACGTTAATGTGTCTTTTCTCGCTCAGACACCAACAGACCTGTTGTGGATTTCTACCAGTTTCTCCTTTTCGCAGCATTTGCAATTTTTCTTTATAATCCAAATGGCTCTTTTATATTTTCTTAATAATTTTTTCTTCAGTGGCCTTTACGGGGTTTCTTAAAACCCCCGATCTTAAAAAGAAATGATTTTTAGGTTATTTTCTATTTTTAAGATGTACATGTTTTAAAAGATAAATCGTAATATTATTTGCAGCGCACGATCAGGTAATTTTACATTCTGCCATAATTATAAATTGTCAGCCTGGAATATACCTGGCAAAATAAACAAATGACCACTGTAGTGTATTGTATTTAACTGGCTCAGCTAGTGCATTGTGTTAGTGTTACGGACAGGTGGTAAGGGGTGTGGTGGTTCCCACTGTTCAGTTCCCAACTGACTGCAGTCGTGTTTTCTTTAAAATGATGAGTTAGCCCCGAGTGTTAGTAGGGTTAAATAAACAGACAAGTGACAGGTTTTCTTGTAGGTTTAAAACAAAAGATTAACTATTTATTGAAAAATATTCATTCCCCGAAATGTTCACAACACCACTCACACACGCATCCACTCTCGCATGCACTCTCAAGAGAACATAGATGGAAGGTAAAGGGTAAGACTTCAAGGTGCGGTTTACGGTAAACCTGTTGTATCTTCTAAGTAGGAAAGTCTCTTTTAAAGGTGCCGCCCAGGTGTTTGTAGTCTTGAACGTGTTGAGGTGTAGTAGATTTCTGGTGGTTAAGATTTCAGACTGGAGGTGGCAATCACTTTCTGTTCTCTGCTGCACCACATTGTAGTGTACAATTAGCAGCAGGGCTTCTTCTTGTTTAGGCTGCACAGCCCCTTCCACAGCCCCTAGCTAGACTGCCTTCTGTGATGTTCCTGGGATCTCTCTCTCTCTCTCTCTCCAGAGGGTTACCTTTTAAGGTCACAATTCATTATATTAGCATTTCTGACACATGGCCTTCTCCCCTGGTGTGAACATACAATGGACCAGGATATGGAATCCATGACTATCTATTAATGCTTGAATGGGTGCTATTCTGTTATGATGGTATGAATTTTCTTTTCCCGCTGCCAGGAGCAGTGGCAGGTGAAAGAATGGCAGCCCACACACACGGGTTGCGAATCATCATGCTACCGCAATCTAGCATGCGGAAGCTCATTTAAATATGCAGGGCAGGTCACCACCCCCAATCACGTGGCAGGGGCGACCTCAGCATGGGTCCCATATGAGACGCTGGCACCATTTTTAAAGTGCTGTCAGACCTGCACAGACATTGCAGATTTGAACCCTGTACCAACCCCCCCACCCCCCACCCACTGCATTGAAAATAAATGTGTGACCTGGCCCCCCAGTACACTGCAAATAAATGGTCCCCATGTTCCCCACCCCAGCAAAACACTTAAATTGCAGAGTTGACTTCCCCACCCCAACAAACTGCACGAAGTGCAGAAGTCACCCCTCCCCCACCACACTAGAAATGCAGAGTTGACCCCATCCCCCACCCACTACACTAAAATCCTAAGCTCCCCCCTTTCCCACCTCGGTGGCACCAGCTTTCCCTGGACAGGAAAGTAAAGACGCGTGAGTGCTGCCCGTTGCATGGAAGATTCCGGACAGCCGGTAAGATTGCGAGGAATTATAGATAAATGTATTGGTGAGGTTGATTTCAATATTTGAAGTTGGGTCTCATCGCTGAGTGGTGGGAAAGCTGGGAAGATTGGACACAGCAATCCCAACATCAGGCTCTGTGGCAGGCCACTGCTGCTGCGATCTTCCAGCCACCCACCCCGGGAGCTCAACAAAATTCAACCCAATGTGTCTACTTCACACCTTCTTTGTCTCAGAGGAAAACCATTCAATTCAGGAATGTCTCTTGATGGTTCCAGGATAGGTATAGTCGACACCTCTTAGTCTGGAATATATTCTTTTGTCTTCTCGAGACAGTGAGACAGTTTGAATACACAGACCTTTAGTGGCCATCTTGCCACACACTGTCCAGTTTTAAAAGAAGAAGTCAATTTCAAACAGTCCACATTGAATAAAGTTCATATCTTAAAAGGTAGGAATAGGATATGTCTTTACTGGGCATGACAACAGTAAAATCCAGGCAAAGCTTTTGAGCAAAGGCAATAAGCTGATATGAAAGGAGGCCTGCAATGAGGCTAGAGCCATGGAAATGGCAGGAAGAGATAGGTGTAGATTTCAAGGAGGTTCTTTTCCTGAGCCAGCAGGGAAGGTCCACCAAATTTCACCAGGTCCCAGGCCATGGCAGCCAAGTTCACAGACTCAGTCAAAAATTTAGATGCTACTGTTGCCATGGTAGCCACTAACCACCTAAATGCCCCATTTCCTGTCAAAGTGCTATGCCTGAGGGAAAGTCGGTCATATCCAGATGGCATGCAGGAGTAGAGGAAACAGTAATGCTTCATGACGTGGTAAAGCTCCAGTACACAGCAATATGCCAGGATAAGGTCATGGTAGAGCTAAAGCTAGTTCAGGAGCCTGGACATCCTTGAATGCACATATGTTGGATATGGAAAGAGAAGTCGATGTTATCGAGCAGGAAGATCAAGAGTTGTACTCAGTCAGAGAGCAAGAAAAACAACACGTGGATGATGAGAGAAAAAGGGATGAAGATATAATTCCAGCACCCACAGTAAAAATGAAAGTCAGAGATTCACAAATTACTTTCATCATTGATACAGCTGCAGCTGTGTCTGTTATCTCAGAAGGAGAGTACAAGAAGTCCCTAAGTCACATACCCTTGTGAAAAGCTGGTGTGAAACTGACTAGTTATTCCAATAACAGTATTCCTGTGTTAGGTGGAGCTAGTGTTAGTTGGAATATGTTGATGCATCCTATTACTTGCCATTGGTAGCAGTAGGAGGGAAAAAAGTCTGCCTGATGGGAAGAAATGGGCTTAAGAAAATTTGCTAAATCTGGGCCGAGTTATTTACAATAGGGATCAGTAAGAGTACATCTGGCATTGAGGAAGTGCTAAGAGAGCACAAAATGGTCTTTGAGCAAGGAGCACCAAATTATAAAATTAGGCATCACGAGGCTGAAGTCAAGATAAAGGACAATGTACAGCCAACATTTTGCAAAGCTAGACCAGTGGCTTATGCACAGTTAGAATCAGTAAGTAAAGAGCTGGATAGATTAGAAAGAACAGGGGCAATTAAAAAGTGAAGAGCAGTGAATGGGCTGCACCCATTGTGGTAGTTCTAAAAGCAGATGGTTCCATTTGGATCTGTGGAGATTATAAACAAATGGTAAATAAGGTGATTGAAAATGATACTTACCCACTGCCTACTAGTAATGATTTGTTTTCTAATTTAGCAAATGGGTAGGTGTTCAGTAAGATAGATCTGTCAAATGCATATTTACAATTAGAATTAACTGACAAGAGCAAGCAATTGCTTACCATTCATAAACACAAAGGGTTGTACCAGTGTGAAAGATTACCATTTGGGGTGTCTACTGTTCCCGCAGTGTTCCAGAGCATCACAGATCAGATATCAAGTGGGATGAAAGGAGTGTGCTGTTTCTTGGATGACATTTTAAATAGCAGTTAGTCAAAGAGTACACTGTAAAGTTGAACAAAGTTCGAGATCAACTTCATGAGTATGACATCAAAGCTACAAAGCACAAGTGTTGCTTCATGCTGTCAAGTGCAACAGACCTGGGTCACCAAATTGATGGTGAAGGTGTCCACCCAATGCAGGAGAAGGTTGAGGGAATTTTGAAAGCAAAGAGACCAAAGAACAAAGCAGAACTTAGAACATTCATCGGAATTATTATTCTAACTTCATTCCTGACTTAGCTAATATATTCGCTCCATTGTATCAATTAGAGTCATAGAGTTAATATAGAAACATAGAAAATAGGAGCAGGAGTAGGCCATTTGGCCCTTTGGGCCTGCTCTGCCATTCAAAAAAGATCATGGCTGATTATCTAATTCAGTACCCTGTTCCCGCTTTCTCCCCATATCCCTTGATCCCTTTGGCATTAAGAAATATATCTATCTCCTTTTTGAATATATTTAATGACCTGGCCTCCACTGCCTTCTGCGGTAGAGAATTCCACAGGTTCACCACCCTCTGAGTGAAGAAATTTCTCCTCATCTCGGTTCTAAATGGTATACCCCGTATCCTGAGACTCTGACCCCTGGTTCTGGACTCCCCAGCCATTGGGAACATTCTCCCTGCATCTAGCCTGTCTAGTCTTGTTAGAATTTTATAGGTTTCTATGAGATCCCCTCTCCTTCTTCTAAACTCGAATGAATATTGCCCAGTCGATCCAATCTCTCCTCATACCTCAATCCTGCCATCCCAGGAATCAGCCTAGTAAATCTACTTTGCACTCCCTCCATGGCAAGAACATCCTTCCTCAGATAAGGAGACCAAAACTGCACACAATACTCCAGATGTGGTCTCACCAAGGCCCTGTATAACTGCAGTAAGACATCCTTGCTCCTGTACTCAAATCCGCTTGCAATGAAGGCTAACATACCATTCGCTTTCCTAACTGCTTGCTACACCTGAATGCTTGCTTTCAGCAACTGGTGTACAAGGACACCCAGGTCTTGTTGCACCTCCCCTTTCCCAATCTATCACCATTTAGATAATAATCTGCCTTTCTGTTTTTACAACCAAACCGGATAACCTCACATTTATCCACGTTATACTGCATCTGCCATGCATTTGCCCACTCACCCAACTTGTCCAAATCACATTGGAACCTCTTTGCATCCTCCTCAGAGCTCACATTTCCCCCTAGCTTTGTGTCGTCTGCAAACTTGGAAATGTTACATTTAGTTCCCTCACCCAAGTCATTAATATATATTGTGAATAGCTGGGGCCCAAGCACTGATCCCTGCGGTACCCCACTAGTCACTGCCTGCCACCCGGAAAAAGGCCCGTTTATTCCTACTCTCCATTTCCTGTCTGTCAACCAATTCTCAATCCATGCAAGTATATTACCCCCAAACCCATGTGCTTTAATTTTGCACACTAACCTCTTATTTGGGACCTTATCAAAAGCCTTCTGAAAATCCAAATACACCACATCCACTGGTTCTCCCTTATCTATTCTACTCGTTACATCCTCAAAAAACTCCAATAAATTTGTTAAGCATGATTTCCCTTTTGTAAACCCATACTGACTTTGTCCAATCCCGTTTATGCTTTCCAGGTGTTCAGCTATCACATCCTTTATAATAGACTCTAGCATTTTCCCCACTACTGATGTAAGGCTAACTGGTCTGTAGTTCCCTGTTTTTTCTCTCCCTCCTTTTTTAAATAGTGGGGTTACATTTGCCACCCTCCAATCTGTAGGAACTGCTCCAGAGTCAATAGAATTTTGGAAGATGACCACCAATGCATCCACAATTTCCAGGGCCACTTCCTTTAGTACTCTGGGATGTAGATTATCAGGCCCTGGGGATTTGTCAGCCTTTAACCCCATTAATTTCCCTGGCACTATTTTTTTACGAATACTGACTTCCTTCAGTTCCTCCCTCTCATTAGACCCTTGGTTCCCTAACATTTCTGGGAGGATATTTGTGTCCTCCTTTGTGAAAACAGAACCAAAGTATGTGTTTAACTGTTCTGCCATTTCTTTGTTCCCCATTATAATTTCCCCATTTCTGACTGTAAATGACCTACATTTGTCTTCACTAATCTTTTTCTCTTCACATATTTATAGAAGCTTTTATAGTCAGTTTTTACATTCCCCGCATGTTTACTCTCATACTCTATTTTCCCCCGCTTAAGCAATCTCTTTGTCCTCCTTTGCTGAATTCTAAACTGCTCCCAATCCTCAGGCTTGCAGCTTTTTCTGGCAATTTTAAATGCCTCCTCTTTGGATCTAATACATCCATAATTTCTTTTGTAAGCCATGGTTGAGCCACCCTTCTGGTTTTATTTTTGTGCCAGACATGAATGAACATTCAGCCACACGTTCTTTAAATATTATGCATTGCCTATCCACCATCAACCCTTTTAG
This sequence comes from Heterodontus francisci, assembly GCF_036365525.1. NCBI lineage: Eukaryota > Metazoa > Chordata > Chondrichthyes > Heterodontiformes > Heterodontidae > Heterodontus > Heterodontus francisci. Next base: position 26,238,780 of record NC_090378.1, on the reverse strand, counting down.
TTAAGTTCCCCAATCCACCATAGCCAACTCGTGCCTCATACCTTCGTAGTTTCCTTTACTTAGATTCAGGACCCTAGTTTTGGATTCAACTACTTCACTCTCCATCTTTTCCCTTTGGCCCATCATGTTTGTGCCGGCCATCAAGCACCAATCTATTCCAATCCCATTATCCAGCATTTGGCCTGTAGCCTTGTATGCTATGGCGTTTCAAGTGCTCATCTAAATACTTCTTAAATGTTGTAAGGGTTCCTGCCTCTACCACCCCTTCAGGCAGTGTGTTCCAGATTCCAACCACCCTCTGGGTGAAAATTCTTTCCTCAAATCCCCTGTAAACCTCCTGCCCCTTACCTTAAATCTCTTCCCCCTGGTTATTGACCCCTCCGCTAAAGGAAATAAGTTTCTTCCTATCTATCTTATCAATGCCCCTCATAATTTTGTACACCTCAATCAGGTCCCCCCTCAGCCTTCTCTACTCTAAGGAAAACAACCCTGGCCTATCCAGACTCCCTTCATAGCTGAAATGCTCCAACCCAGGCAACATCCTGGTGAATCTCCTCTGCATCCTCTCCAGTGCAATCACATCCTTCCTATAGTGTGGTGTCCAGAACTGTACACAGTACTCCAGCTGTGTCCTAACTAGCGTTTTATACAGCTCCATCATAACCTCCCTGCTCTTATATTCTGTGCCTCGCCAATAAAGGCAAGTATCCCATTTGCCTTCCTAACCACCTTATCTGCCTGTGCTGCTGCCTTCAGTGATCTATGGACAGGTACACCAAGGTCCCTCTGACCCTCTGTACTTCCTAGGATCCCACCATCCATTGTATATTCCCTTGCCTTGTTAGTCCTCCCAAAATGCATCATCTCACACTTCTCAGGATTAAATTCCACTGCTCCGCCCATCTTACCAGCCCATCTATATCATTCTGTAATCTAAGGCTTTCCTCCTCATTATTTACGACACCACCAATTTTCTGCGAACTTACTGATCATACCTCCTATATTCACATCAAATCATTAATGTACACTGCAAACAGCAAGGGTCCCAGCACTGATCCCTGTGGTACACCACTGGTCACAGGCTTCCACTCGCAAAAGCAACCCTCGATCATCACCCTCTGCCTCCTGCCACTAAGCCAATTTTGGATCCAATTTGCCAAATTGCCCTGGATCCCATGGGCTCTTACCATCTTAACCAATCTCCCATGAAGGACCTTATCAAAAGCCTTACTCCAGTCCATGTAGACTACATCAACTGCTTTATCCTCATCTACACATCTAGTCACCTCCTTGAAAAATTCAATCAAGTTAGTTAGACACGATCTCCCCCTGACAAAGCCATGCTGACTATCCCTGATTAATCCCTGCCTCTCCAAGTGTAGATTAATCCTGTCCCTCAGGATTTTTTCCAATAGTTTCCCTACCACTGATGTTAGACTCACTGGCTTGTAATTACCTGGTTTATCCCTGCTACCCTTCTTGAATAATGGTACCACATTTGCTGTCCTCCAGTCCTCTGGCACCTCTCCTGTGGCCAGAGAGGATTTGAAAATTTGTGTCAGAGCCCCTGCTATCTCCCCCCTCGCCTCAGATAACAGTCTGGGATACATCTCATCTGGGACTGGGAGTTTATCCACTTTTAAGCCTGCTAAAACCCTAATACCTCCTCCCTTTCAATGCTAATTTGTACAAGTATATCACAATCTCCCTCCCTGATCTCTACACTTACATCATCCTTCTCCATAGTGAACACAGTTGGAAAGTAATCATTTAAAACCTCTCCGATCTCCTCCAGCTCCACACACAGATTGCCACTATGGTTCCTAATGGGCCCTACTCCTTCCCTGGTTATCCTCTTGCCCTTAATATACTTATAAAACGCCTTGGGATTTTCCTTTATCTTGCCTGCCAGTGTTTTTTCATGTCCCCTCTTCGCTCTCCTAATTACCTTTTTAAGTACTCCCCTACACTTCCCATACTCCTCTAGGGCCTCCGCTGTTTTCAGCACTCTGAATCTGCCATAAGCCTCCTTTTTTTCCTGATCCAATCCTCTATATCCCTTGACATCCAGGGTTCCTTGGACTTGTTGGTCCTACCCTTCAGCTTTACGGGAACGTGTTGGCCCTGAACTCTCACTATTTCCTTTTTAAATGACTCCCACTGGTCTGATGTAGACTTTCCTACAAGTAACTGCTCCTAGTCCACTTTGGCCAGATCCTGTTTTATCATATTGAAATCAGCCTTCCATAGAAACATAGAAAATAGGAGCAGGAGTAGGCTATTTGGCCCTTCAAGCCTGCTCCGCCATTCATTATGATCATGGCTGATCATCCATTTCAGTAACCTGTTCCCTCTTTCCCCCCATATCCTTTGATCCCTTTAGACCCAAGAGCTATATCTAACTTTTCCTGAAAATATTCAATATTTTGGCCTCAACTGCTTTCTGTGGTAGCGAATTCCACAGGCTCACCACTCTCTGGGTGAAGACATTTCTCCTCATCTCAGTCCTGAAAGGTTTACCCTGTATCTTTAGACTATGACCCCTGGCTCTGGACTCCCCCACCATCAGGAACATCCTTCCTGCATCTACACTGTCAAGTCCTGTTAGAATTTTATAGATTTCTATGAAATCCCCCCTCACTCTTCTGAACTCCAGCGAATATAATCCTAACCGACTCCATCTCTCCTCATACATCAGTCCCGCCACCCAGGAATCAGCCTGGTAAACCTTTGCTGCACTCCTTCTGTAGCAAGAACATCCTTCCTTAGATAAGGAGACCAAAACTGCACACAATATTCCAGGTGTGGCCTCACCAAGGCCCTGTATAATTGCAGCAAGACATCCCTGCTCCTGTACTCGAATCCTCTCGCTATGAAGGCCAACATACCATTTGCCCTTTTTACCCCACCTGTTGCACCTGCATGCTTACCTTCAGTACGAGAGCACCCAGGTCTCGTTGCATATTCCCCTCTCTCCCCCAATTCAGTACTTTTATTTCCAGTCCCTCTTTGTCCTTTTCCATAACTACCTTAAATCTTACAGAGTTATGGTCACTATCTTCGAAATGCACCCCCACTGACACTTCTACCACTTGTCCGGCTTTATTCCCTAGGATTAGTTCCAGTACCGCCTCTTCTCTTGTAGGACTTTCTACGTACTGTCTCAAAAAGCTCTCCTGGATGCACTTTAAGAATTCCGCCCCCTTTAAGGCTTTTGCACTAAGAATATTCCAGTTAATGTTGGGGAAGTTGAAATGCCACCTCCTCTTTTACACCCTCCCCTGTCACGCCTGAAGATTCTATACCCTGGAATATTGAGCTGCCAGTCCTGCCCTTCCCTCAACCATGTCTCAACCATATCATATTCCCACGTGTTAATCAACACCCTCAATTCATCTGCCTTACTTGTAAGACTCCTTGTATGAAAATAGATGCAATCCAGCCTTGCATTATTCGCTTGTGCCTTAAAAGGTCTATATTTGCTTTGCCTTCCAGACTGACTTAGTTTCTCCTCTATATTTGGCTGTGCATCACCCCCTACTCAACCTCCACTCTGCATCCCACCCCCCTGCCAAATTAGTTTAATCAACCCCGCCCCCACCCCACCCCATCCAAACAGCACAAGCAAACCTCCCAGCAAGGATGTTGGTCCCATTCCGGTTCAGGTGCAACCCGTTCAACTTGTACAGGTCCCACCTTCGCCAGAAACAGACCCAGTAATCCAGGAATCTATAGCTCTCCCTCCTGCACCATCTCTTCAGCCATGCATTCATCTGCTCTGTCCTCCTATTCCTATACTCACTAGCACATGGTACCGGGAGTATTCTAGAGATTACAACCTTTGATGGCTTGCTTTTTAATCTTCTACATAGCTCCCTAAATTCTTGTTGCGGGACCTCATCCCTCTTTCTACCTATGTTGTTGGTACCAATGTGAACCACGACCTCTGACTGTTTACCGTCCCTCTTCAGAATGTCCTGCAGCCGCTCCGTGACATCCTTGACCCTAGCACCAGGGAGGCAACATACCATTTTGGAGTCACGTTTGCAGTCACAGAAATGTCTATCTGTACCCATTATGAGAGAACCCCCTATCACTATAGCTCTCCCAATCTTTTTCCTCCCCTCCTCTGCAGCTGAGCCCCCTTTGGTGTCACAGACTTGCCTCTTGCTGCATTCCCCTGAAAAGCTATTTTCCCCAACAGTAGCCAAAGCAGAAAATCTGTTAGAGAGGGAGATAAACCCAGGGGACCCCTGCACTACCTGCCTAGTACTTCTACTCTGCCTGGCGGTCACCCATTCCCTTTCTGCCTGAGCAGTCTTTTTCTTCGGTGTGACCACCTCCCTGTACATGCTTTCCACGATGATCTCAGCCTCGTGGATGCTCCACAGTGTCCCCAGCCACTGCTCCAGATCCGAAACGTGGATTTCAAGTAGCTGCAGCTGGAGACACTTCCTGCATACATGTTCACCCTGGACACTGAAAGTGTCCCTGACTTCCCACATTGCAAGGAGGAGCACTCCATGCTGCCGAGCTGCCCTGCCATGACTTACTCTTAATTTACTCCCTTAAATTACCCCAAAATTAGATTATCTACACTAGGGACCTTGATACCCTCAATCAATTGCTCAAAGATGGAATAGTTTGGGAGTGGGTCTGTGGGTTATCAGAAAGCATTTGAAGAAGTGAAGGAAGTACTGACTAGTAATGCTGTTTTGACCCTATGATTCCAAGAAACCAATGGTTTTAGCGTGTGATGCCTCACCTCAGGGATTAGGTGTGGTGTTATCTCACAAGATGGAAGACGGAGTGGAGAAGCATGTAGTATATGCTTCAAGAACTTTGATGAAGTTACAGCAAAATTGCTCACAAGTTGAGAAAGAGGCATTAGCGATCTTATATGGTGTTTCAAAGTTCCTTAAGTACCTGTACGGTAGGAATTTCACTTTGTTAACTGACCACCAAGCCCTTATGATCATATTTGATTCAAAGAAAGGTGTACCATCTCTTGCAGCAGCATAGCTTCAGAGATGGGTGTTAATTTTGATGGGCCATCAGTATGATATTAAATATCATAAATCAGCAGATCCTGCAAATGCGGATGTTCTTTCAAGATTTCCTGTCAAGACTGATACATTTTTAGCAAATGAGTTACCTGTGAATTACTTTACAGCCACAAATGACACGCCAGTATCTGCCAGAGAAATTTCTGAAGAAACTCACAAGGATGTGGTGCTCTGTAAAATATTCAATTATGTTATGAATGACTGGTCTAAAGAGTGTGATGATGAGAAATCGCAGAAGTATTTCACACATAGAAATGAACTGAGTGTAGATCAAGGCTGTCTCCTATGGGGTTTTTGAGTCATTATTCCACCAAGGTTTAGAGAAAGATTGTTAGAGGAACTTCATCAAGAGCACACAGGGATACTCCATATGAAAGCAGTAGCAAGATGCTATTTTTGGTATCCAAAGGTAGATAGAGAAATTGAAGAGTTGGTGAAAAGTCGTGGTGTGTCTCAGAATGAGAAATGATCCAACCAAGGTCCCTTTCATTTCATGGTCAAACACAAGGAAACCGTTGGAATGAGTACATGTTGATTTCTTTGAAGTGGAAGGGAAATAATTTTTTTTGGTCGATAACTATAGCATCGGGAAAATGATGAGTCTATGCCCAATACCACAAGTGCCAAACCTATTGAGGTTTTGAGAAGTTGGTTTGCAATTTATGGGTTGACAGAAGTGTTGGTGTCAGATCATGCTCCACAATTTAAGTCAGAAGAGTTTGAAATATTTCTGAGTAAGAAATACCACTCTAATACCACCATATCACCCAGCATGAATGGTGTTGCAGAAAGAATAGGTCTTTGCAGAAGGTGACAAGCTCGGCAGTAATTTGCATGTTTCTCTTCGACACAGGCTAGACAATTTTCTATTCTCATACAGAATAACCCCACAGTCTACAACAGGTTGCTTAACTTACGAGGTAGTGTTTAAACATGCTACTAGGACAAGGTTTAGTTTGCTTAAGCCTGATGTCAATAGCAAAATAAGAGAAAAACAAGACAGAGTAAAGATGAGTCATGATACTCGAGGCATGAAATTTAGAGAGTTCAGTGCTGGTCAGAAGGTGACAATGATAAACCACTGAGATGAAAAGGAGAAGTATGTGTTTGGAGTTGTTGTAAAAAGACTAGGTGCATTCACATATCTAGTCAGGATTGGAGAGAGATTCCATCAATATCATGTAGATCATTTGCTTGAAAGAGAAAATCTGACAAAGGGAGAGCATGAGAAACATCCTATAGTCCAAAATCATACAGTCCCAAGTGAAAGTCAGAAAGAAAGTGAAAGTCACAAAGAAATTGAAAGTTTGCCGGTATCACAGAATCCACAAGTAAATCAAAGTGAGTCAGGGTCAATTTCACAGTCCCAACCATTAAATGGAGTTGGTAGCTAAAGTCAAAGTTCAGAGTTGACACAGCCTGAGATGTCGAGAGAGCAGAGTCAGAGTAATAGAGAAGATACCCAGACAGAATAAGAAGCCAAATAGGTTAATCGAAAGCATGTAGGACAGAAGAAAAAGTTAGTTGCTCTTTTCATTACTTCTTGTCAGATTGATGATATTTTTGTTAAAAACATTTTTTAAACAAGTAAATTACTCTGGAAATCTTAGTTATATATGTTTTAGTTGTGATTATGGTAACAAGCATGCAACCCAACCTATTACATTTCATGGTATTGTTATTGTATTCTGAGAAATTATGTTCATGTTCCATTTTACATTTACTGTATGTTTTTTTAAGTGGGGAGGGAGTGTAGTGTATTGTATTGAACTGGCTGAGCTAGTGTATTGTGATAGCTGAGCATTAGTATACGGCTGTGGTGCCTCTCTGCTGCCCTCTCTGTTGGTAGGTGGTCTGAAGTGGAAATAAAAAGGTTCCACGATGGCTGCCTACTGTAAGACTCATTTTAGACTTACTCAGTGAATGCACGACAGCCACACCCTTACTTTGTAACTGGCTTGAGGTTCAACCTTATAACATTTTGTTACTACATTAATAATTTTTAAAAAGACAAATGAATACAGAGCTCGCACACATGCGCACCCTTGTTAGAAAATGAAAGGAAACTATCCCTTTAATATGTTTGCACAGAACAATACATAAAAGCCATTGAAGAGCTGCCAGCTGGTAGTGGGGCTCATCAATGTATCTTGTATCAGAATAATTGGCTCTCTCTGGTTGCCAAAAGGGAATACAACTGGCTTACTGTGGCCTCTAAATGCACTAATGGGAAATGATCATTTTAGCTTCATGAACATATCAGCTTTTGGTCAGAATGTACTCATTAAGAAACATGGCCAGCAGCTTTTAGTTTTTTCACCTCTTGCTCTTATGGATTTAGAACAGATCCCGAGCTCTAATGATTTTTCACATGTGAGCTGACTGGACTTAGGAAAGAAAATCTAAAGAAAGGCCTATTTGATTGAACTCTATTTTGGCCCAGGTCCTTTCCCTTTTATTGTCATTTCTAGTTGTGCCATAATTTGATATTTTACTTCGGCTTTGGGCTTTTATATACTGGCATTGACCCACAGAGGTTTCATGATAGCTTTAGTTAGACTCACTTATATTTTACGTCAAGCGAGGGGGGGGGGAAATCGAATTAACAGCCAAGACACACAGTTTTTCTACAGATGTGGTTGATCCAAATAGATAATGTTAGCTGTTCACAATCACTTAGTTTTGCTATCAGTAATCATTTGGAGAGTTGAACTTCAAGAAATATAAATTAATTTATTACCCATGGAGTGCCGCCTGTTTACAACTAATAACTGTCTGTCTTTTTACTTTCATACGATAGATAGAATTCCTTCCAGGATTGAAATGCTTCACTGCACTGTAGCCACTTTACCATCACTGAGCTCCAGCATTCTGCATGAAGATATGGAGACTGGGGATGGAAACGGTTCATGAGTCACACAGCAGCACGGAATAATTCCCGGAAAAGTCAAAACAGATACAAGCCGATGATTCCAAAAGGGAAACATGCTGGAACATTTGATTTATGCTATGAATATGTGCTTCATTAATTCCCAGTGCAGAACATTAAAACTCAGCTGCATGTTTCTTCTAAGTGATACTTGGCTAACTCATCAGCACGACCATCTGTCTGTAATACATCCGCAGGTATTTTTTTCTGCAGGAAATCAGATTCTCTTTCGCTGAAGTAACCTAGCTGAGACAGTAGAAGCAGAGATAAATACTGCATCTAGAAGAATGCTAAATTCTGTAAACATACTGCCCCAAATTAAGCAAATATCCACAGGATCAATAGCATTATTATTGAACAAATATTGAGCTCTCTGTTTGTTTTCCAAGAATAAGCTGTTACTAATACCAACCATACTCTGCAAATCAGGCTATTAAACTGCTTGGCAACTGTCCCATTGAACATTATGGGAATACCTAATAGTCTCGGGCACAATGTTAAAAGGGTTAACATAAAAGTCTTAATTCTAGATCTTTGTGTTTATCCAGTGACTTCACACTCTATTGTACCCCTCCCCCATGATTTCCAGATTCGGAGATTACATACTCTGTCATTTCTGCGTGCCTCAGCCTGGGATCATCTGTATTGCTTCAATTATCCCTCTACTTACTGCATCCATTAATGCTGATCTGCTACACTGAATGTCTCTCCCCACCACCAAGGGTTAGTTGCATTTAGATACATATATTACCATGGATTAACTGATTAACTGGCACACTCTCTGCATACTTTTCCATTTGGTTTTTAACATTTAAATTCTCTGATTAATCTAGTCTTGTTCTAAGGTCAATCTTCAAATGCCCTTTCTCCAACAATCCTGTTGTTCTTCTGCATTATTCAGCTGCCACCCTTATGGAAAATAAATACATTGCAACATGTTATGAATATTTGAATAAAGAGCTCAATATTATGTGGAGCAGCAGATTTGTTTTCCCATTAGTAGAGGAGAGAGTAAAGTAGTTTTTTTTTCTCCTGAACAATGCATTGCCCATCTTTTCTGCTCCATTAACTGACGACCTTCTTTCTGTTAATGTGTGGGTCGGTACCAACACATTGCAAGAACCTTTCCCTCGGTTTATGTGACATAGATGTTAAGTATAACTGCAACATCTCATCTACATGGATGAAAGCAGGTGATTTGCTTTTCAAGTTTCCAATGCAGAAAATTCTGAGCATTGGAAATAATCAAAATGTAAGATGAAAAGCTGTTGCTCTAGAATCACACTATTATCCTGACTAAAATCAGAGGACATTTTAGCCAACAAAGGATGGCCTATAGCACCATCAGCTGTACAGCTGTCTCTGTACATCACTTTTTCTTTCGGACTGTGGGCTGATTTAACGTAACGACAACTTGCATGTCTTTAGCTTGACATATCTCAAGTTACTTCACAAAGGAAGCAGAGCAAATATCAAACAGGTATTGACTGGAGGCCAAACAGACAGGATTTGAGGTGGCTTTTAAAAGGTAGGGAAGAGATGGAGCAAGACAAAGTGCTTCAGGAAGATTATTCCAGAAGTGTTCCGACCAGAGAGCATTGCAAAGCCTCGACATAACATCTGCAGGCATATATTCTACAGTGCTGGCTACAGATCCTAATATTCTATTAGCTTATTTAAAAAAAATGCTTCATCACATTGGAAGTGAGTCTATTACTCACACAACCCTTTCTAAGTCTCTGTGTTAATTCAATTCTATTCACTCTGTACATAAGTCCCATATGTTTTGACCTCTATGCAATGCATTTATCGGTTTTAAATTGCACCTACCAGTATCTGGCCAACAGTGTAACTAATGTAACACATCTTTTGCTGCATCCTCTGTCTCTATTGTTCTCCCCACTTTTGTGTTAACAACGAATTTGGTCCTTTGAGCTGTATTCACCAGGTCAGTTACGTAAATCAGATTTAAAAACAAATTCAAAACTTTATAATAAGATACTGTGAGAAGCTGTGTAGAGAATGCATTTCCAGCTGCATACAAATATGCCATGCAAACAAAAGGGCTTTCCTTGAGTGATTTTCAAACAACCAGTGCTGTAACCAATGATGCCTTATTACTTTTCAGGCCTATTGTAAATGAGTAGGTGTTTACTCTGGTTCTTAGATGAAGAGGCAACATCATCCAACCATTTATAAAATGTGGGGATTTTTCCCGATGGAAAGGGGCAGGTGCATTACTTGTAAACCCCATCCCTTGCAGAATACAAATTATACATTCACACAAAATCCAAACATGGGACTGAGATAGAAGTGTGGAGAATGCACGGCCACTGCAATCTTATTGTTAAATCATAACATCGTGGACTATTCAATCATATAAACCACATGAGGAAGAAGGGACTGGAAGGTTATGCTGATAGGATTAGATGAAGAAATTCAGCAAAGGAGGACCAAGGGATTGATTAAGAAGAGGAAAATAGAGTACGAGAGCAAGCTTGCGGGGAACATAAAAACTGACTGTAAAAGTTTCTATAGGTATTTGAAGAGAAAAAGATTGGTGGACAAATGTAGATCCCTTACAGTCAGAAACAGGGGAATTTATTATGGGGAACAAAGAAATGGCTGACCAACTGAATGCATACTTTGGTTCTGTCTTCACAAAGGAGGACACAAATATCATCCCAGAAATGTTGGGGAACACAGGGCTTAGTGAGAGAGAGGAATGAAGGAAATCAGTATTAGTAGAGAAATGGCGTTGGGGAAATTGATGGGATTGAGGGCTGATAAATCCCCAGGGCCTGATGGTATGCATCCCAGAGTACTTAAGGAAGTGGCCTAGAAATAGTGGATGCATTGGTGGTCATCTTCCAAGATTCTATAGACTCTGGAACAGTTCCTACAGATTGGAGGGTAGATAATGTAACCCCACTATTTAAAAAGGTAGGTAGAGAGAAAGCCGGGATTTATAGATCAGTCAGCCTGACGTCAGTATTGGGGAAAATTCTAGAGTCCATTATCAAAGATTTTATAGCAGAGCACTTGGAGAACAGTGGTAGAATCGGGCAGAGTCAGCATGGATTTACGAAAGGGAAATTATGCTTGGCAAATCTACTAGAATTCTTCAAGGATGTAACTGGTAGAGTTGATGAGGGGGAGCCAGTGGATGTGGTTTATTTGGATTTTCAGAAGGCTTTCGACAAAGTCGCACATAAGAGATTAGCATGTAAAATTAAAGCGCATGGGATTGGGGGTAGTGTATTGCGATGGATAGAAAATTGGTTGGCGGACAGGAAACAAAGAGTAGGGATAAATGGGTCTTTTTCCGAATGGCAGGCAGTGACTAGTGGGGTACCGCAGGGATCGGTACTAGGACCCCAGCTATTCACAATATACATTTAGATGAGGGAACTAAATGTAATATCTCCAAATTTGCAGATGACACAAAATTGGGTGGGAGGGTGAGTTGTGAAGAGGATGCAGAGAGGCTTCAGGGTGATTTGGACAAGTTGAGTGAGTGGGCATGGCAGATGCAGTATAATTTGGATAAATGTGAGGTTATCCACTTTGGCAGCAAAAACAGGAAGGCAGATTATTATCCGAATGGCTATAAACTGAGAGAGGGGAATATGCAGCGAGACCTGGGTGTTCTCATACACCAGTCGCTGAAGGTAAGCATGCAGGTGCAACAGGTGGTAAAAAAGGCAAATGGTATGTTGGCCTTCATAGCGAGAGGATTCGAGTACAGAAGCAGGAATGTCTTGCTGCAATTATACAGGGCCTTGGTGAGGCCACACCTGGAATATCGTGTGCAGTTTTGGTCTCCTTATCTGAGGAAGGATGTTCTTGCTATAGAGGGAGTGCAGTGAAGGTTTACTAGACTGATTCCTGGGATGGCGGGACTGACGTATGAGGAGAGATTGAGTCGGTTAGGATTATATTCGCTGGAATTCAGAAGAGTGAGGGGGAATCTCATAGAAACCTATAAAATTCACAGAATCACAGAATAATACAGCGCAGAAGAGGTCCTTCGGCCCATCGAGTTTGCACCGATGCATTAAAGACACCTGACCTGTCTACCTAATCCCATTGGCCAGCACTTGGTCCATAGCCTTGAATGTTATGACGCCAAGTGCTCATCCAGGTACTTTTTAAAGGATGTTAGGCAACCCGCCTCTACCACCCTCCCAGGCAGTGCATTCCAGACCGTCACCATCCTCTGGGTAAAAAAGTTCTTCCTCAGATCCCCCTTAAACCTCCTGCCCCTCACCTTAAACTTGTGTCCCCTAGTAACTGACTCTTCAACTAAGGGGAACAGCTGCTCCCTATCTACCCTGTCCATGCCCCTCATAATCTTGTACACCTTGATCAGGTCACCCCTCAGTCTTCTCTACTCCAGCGAAAACAACCGAAGCCTATCCAACCTCTCTTCATAGCTTAAATGTTCCATCCCAGGCACCATCCTGGTGAATCGTCTCTGCACCCCCTCCAGTGCAATCACATCCTTCCTGTAATGTGGCGACCAGAAGTGCACACAGTACTCCAGCTGAGGCCTTACCAAAGTTCTATACAACACCAACATGACCTCCCTGCTTTTGTAATCTATGCCTCGATTGATAAAGGCAAGTGTCCCATATGCCTTTTTCACAACCCTATTAACCTGCCCTTCTGCCTTCAGGGATCTATGGACAAACATGCCAAGGTCCCTTTGTTCCTCGGAACTTCCCAGTGTCAGGCCATTCATTGAATACTTCCATGTCACATTACTCCTTCCAAAGTGTATCATCTCACACTTTTCAGGGTTAAATTCCATCTGCCACTTTTCTGCCCATTTGACCATCCCATCTATATCTTCCTGTAACCCAAGACACTCACTGTTAACCACTCAACCAAAATTCTAACAGGGCTTGACAGGGCAGATGCAGGAAGGATGTTCCCGATGGTGGGGGAGTTCAGAACCAGGGGTCATAGTCTAATAATACGGGGTAAACCTTTCAGGACTGAGATGAGCAGAAATTTCTTCACCCAGAGAGTGGTGAGCCTGTGGAATTCGCTACCACAGAAAGCAGTTGAGGCCAAAACATCGTATGTTTTCAAAAAGGAGTTAGATATAGCTCTTGGTCTAAAGGGATCAAAGGGTATGGGGCGAAACAGGAATAGGCTACTGAGTTGGATGATCAGCCATGATCATAATGAATGGCGGAGCAGGCTTGAAGGGCCAAATGGCCTACTCCTGCTCCTATTTTCTATGTTTCTATGTAAGGGTGGGGTAAGGCTCATATGGAGCGTAAACTGGCATGGACCAGTTGGGCCAAATGGCCTGTGTCTGGGCTGTGGATTCTATATAATTCCATATTACAGCCAATCTGCCTCAGGCAAAGTAGCAGCAGGAAAAACTACATTTATTCAACCAGTTCCTTCAGTCAATCTTTAGCAGTGATGCTGATGGTACCGTTTTTGAGGGGATGGGAAAAAGTATTGCTTTGATGTTATTGAGCCCAATTGACTGAGAAAAGTAAACCAACACATGGCATTTCAGCAACTGTCACTTCAGCTATTTGTTAGCTCAGCTACCTCACATGTTGGGCCCAGCAGCATCTCCCAGAGGATGTCATCAACACTCACTGTTTAAATACCCATAAAAATATAAACAGATTGGAGGAGGTAAAAAAAAGATACTTTAACAGCAGAGGAGGAGTGATGCAAATTATATTTTCCCCCTGAAGTCAAATCTATAGATTGCTTGCTTCAAAAATGATTTGTTTCCAATATGTAGATTTTATGTGATTATGCCATACACCCCTCTATATACATAATGGTCCTGAATGATTCTATCACACGATGTGAGGAGTTTTTTAAATTATAATTTTATTATAATCTGATATAATTATTTCTCATAGTATGGTTAAAAAAACTACCAGCATTGTCAGAAGAACTAATGGCAAGTTCACTACACCATAACCACTCACAGGTACGCAAGCCACATGGCTTTACAAAGATAAAATCAGTCGTTTTGGAGTAATTGATAAGCTATAACACAAGCTTGGGGTTCTAATGGCTACATCATATCATCACACGCCCACAGCAGAGTTCCAGTATATGAGATGTATAACCCTGAATATTTGTTATCTCAGCTCAATGATCAGACAGGATGCAGTTCAAACTAAATGAAAGCATCTTATTAAACACAGAATACATGTCATGGAATAGCTGACAAGTGAGCCGACAGTCACCAATACCCATGATGTCAGTTCCATTTGTTTGACAAGTACCTTGAACAATAGGTCCCCAACATATGTTGTGTTTCTCCCAGAATATACAACGGGTCTTTTTTTAATTCATTCATGGGATGTGGAGGTCGCTGGCTAGGACAGAATTTATTGCCCATCCCTAATTGCCCTTGAGAAGGTGGTGGTGAGCTGCCTTCTTGAACTGCTGCAGTCCTTGGGGTGTAGGTACACCCACAGTGCTGTTAGGATGGGAGTTCCCGGATTTTGACCCAGTGACAGTGAAGGAACAGCGATATAGTTCCAAGTCAGGATGATGTGTGGCTTGGAGGGGAACTTGCAGGTGGTGGTGTTCCAATGCATTTGTTGCCCTTGTCCTTCTAGGTGGTAGAGGTTGCGGGTTTGGAAGGTTCTGTCGAAGGGGACTTGGTGAGTTGCTGCAGTGCATCTTGTAGATGGTACACACTGCTGCCACTGTGCGTCGGTGGTGAAGGGAGTGAATGTTGAAGGTGGTGGATGGGATGGCAATCAAGCAGGCTGCTTTATCCTGGATGGTGTTGAGCTTCTTGAGTGTTGTTGGAGCTGCACACATCCAGGCACATGGAGAGTATTCTATCACACTCCTGACTTGTGCATTGCAGATGCTGGACAGGCACTGAGGAGTCAGCAGGCAAGTTACTCACCGCAGAATTCCCAGCCTCTGACCTGCTTTTGTGGCCGCAGTATTTATATGGCTGGTCCAGTTCAGTTTTGGTCAATGGTGACCCTCAGGATGTTGATACTGGGGGATTCAGCGATGGTAATGCCATTGAATTTCAAGGGAAGATGGTTAGATTCTCTCTTCTAGTAGCATAGGAACTTAGCAACGTAGGAACATAGCAGCAGGAGTAGGCCATTCAGCCCATCGAGCCTGCCCCACCATTCAATATGATCATGGCTAATGTCATCCACTTAAATGCCTTTCTCCCACACTATCCTCATATCAACTTATGTCATTGGTAGTTAGAAATCTGTCAATCTCTGCTTTAAAATACTCAATGACTGAGCTTCCACAGCCCTCAGGGGTAGAGAATTCCAAAGATTCACAACCCTCTGCGTAATTTCTCCTCATCTCTGTCCTAAGTAGCTTCCCCCTTATTTTGAAATTGTGTCCACTGGTTCTAGACTCCCCAATCAGGGGAAACATCTTAGCTGCATCTACCCTGTCTATCCCTTTAAGTATTTTGTAGGTTTCAATGATATCACCTCTCATTCTTCGAAACTCTAGAGAATACAGGCACAGTTTCCCCAATCTCTCTTCATAGGACAGTCCCGCCATCCCAGGAACAAGTCTGGTGAGCCTTCATTGCACTCCCTCTATGGTAATAATATCCTTCCTAAGGTAAGGGGACCAAAACTGCACACAGTACTCCAGGTGCGATCTAACCAAGGTTCTATTCAATTGAAACAAGACTTCACTACTCCTGTACTCAAATCCTCTTGCAATAAAGGCTAACATACTGTTACGACCCGATGAGAAAGGAATCTAGCATTCCCTCTCAGCCTTCACCTGGTCTTACCATAACAGGGTTTAATTTTAAACACACTGTTTTTAGCTCCCCCTTGGTGAATTCTTGTTCACTAACTTCCAATTATAAGGCAAAGAAACCAGCACAAATAGGTTTGCTTAGGTTTAAAGAGGAAAGGTTGAAATTTACTAAACTTAAACTCTAATTCGGTTAACGCCTATGGATACACGACACGTCCACGCTAGCGTGCATACGCGATAGACACATACAGACAGAGACAGAATAGAGCAGAAGACATAAAGTGGAAAAGTCTGAGGCAATCTCTGAAGAGGGTTTTTGTTACGGATCTTCGAGCTCACTGTAGAGTTCTCGATTGCAGGTAGACCTTGTTTTTTGTTGGGGCCCAGTTTTCTTCTTAAACCTTGGTCACTATAGGAGACTTTTCTCTCTTGGGGTTCATGTGTCTTCACTGGATTTGGAGTTCCGTGAGAAAGAGATGGGAGCAGACAGGAGAAGCTGTGGTGAGTCAACCAGGAGAGGTCTTTTCAGTCCGGGAGCAAACAGACACTCTCAGTTCAAACTGTTTGTACAATTGAGAAAAACCAGGTTGCCAAGCGAGCTAGTCACATGACCAGCTGGTCTGACCACGTCTGTTTGTGGATTCGGCTATCCCAGCAGTCATCCTGAAATTTGAGCTCCCTCACCTTCAATGTCTGGTGCTCAAAGTCCATTGTGGGTTAAATTGGATAAGGGAAGTAACCCCTTTTGTCTCCACAAGCAGTGTCTGTCGATATGCAAATATCTTTCCAGCCAAGGGCCTGGTGATTTTTTTTTAAACAAGTCCTTTCTTCACTTCAGAAACAGTTTTTAAATCAATGTTCATATGACAAAATTAATATGCCTCATTCATGGCAGGTGAGGGTCAAGTATGACAATATCATTAGCCTTCTTAATTGCTTGCTGCACCTGCATGTTCACTTTCAGTGGCTTGTTGACAAGGACACCCAGGTCCCTTTGGACATCTACACTTTCTAATCTCTTACCATTTAAGAAATACTCTGCACATCTATTCCTCCTGCCAAAGTGGATAACCTCACATTTTTCCACATATATTCCATCTGCCATGTTCTTGCCCACTCACTAAGTCTGTCCAAATCCCCTTGAAGCCACTTTGCATCTTCCTCACAACGCACATTCCCACCTAGTTCAGTGTCATCATTACTGTAAATTATTCATTAGGTTAGCATTAATTGTGGTTCATTAAAAAGTGGCATACTTATGTCTGGAGTCATTTGGAATAGGAAGAGACTATGAAATCATATTCATTATTCTGGATCTGGTAGCCGAGGGATTGTTATAATAGCTCCCATGGATTAGCACATGGTGTTGTTACACCTCACAGTGTCAGCTGTCACAAATATACACAGTCTCAAAACTTCAGCACCAGCTGAACTCAGAACTGGTTCAAACTAGTTATATAATTAACAATGCATGTCATGGACCTACTTGTATTCCAGCTACAACATTTAACTTGAGCAGCCATGGCAGTACATAATTTCCCCAGGGATCTGACAGCCTCTTGTAATTACCCCAATATCTCTTCATTCGAAAAAAAAAAGTATTAAGATTCTGTCTTTAACTTCTCAATATTTTAAAATTTCAAAGTCCTCCAGCAGTTATTCATAGACTGTAAATCAGCTTTTGCATTCCTCTGACTTCAATGAAGGTTTTGATCCATCTGACGTTTAATGATCGCTTCTATTTGAGATCTTGGTGATTCTTGACGTGAAGTTTATATGACTTCAGAACCTGTTAGTCATTGTTCTCTCTCTGGTTTCCTGGTTTAGGTAATTGGTATTAAATATTCCATTATGAAGAAATGTAATCTTGGGCTTTAACTTTTTTTGCCAGGCCAGTAAATAACATGTCTGGCTTTGTGCAGACCTCCTTCAAATCCCAATATGGTTGGAGTGGATTTTCTGCATCAACTCTCCTCTCATGTCTCCAGGGATGATGACTCTGTTTCCTTTGAACGAGATCTCATCTTGAAGTTTATCTCAGAAATAGAAGTGCTCTTTAATCTCTGGAGGAAATTCATTTTTGCACTCTGCCCATCTAGCGCAAAAAGTGCATTTCAACTTTTGATCTTTTGAGTTTTCAAATGGATTTCAACTAGCTGCTGTTCTCAGGCAGGAAGACACTGCACCATATTGATGTTCTCAATCTCTTCAATTTACTCATCTCCAGCCTTTGGACAGGCGTACTTTACAATCAGTGTTTCTTCAGCTGCATCTGTCTAGGCAAGCTTGCTTCACTCAAAGTGCCAGCAATGCACAGATGTCCTTGCTTTAACCTCAGTTCAAGCATATAGCTTTAAATGTTAACTGCATTCTTCTTAATTGTTTGAAGCTTTCCAGACCGGGGTGGGGGGAGAGGATGGGGTGGGAGAGAGGGAGATTGTCAGGTTTGTCTCGGAGAGGAGTGAGGAGGGAGGCTGGCTGGTCTGTCCCAGAAAGGGGATGTTGCCCTGTCCCAGCAGCCCCCCATGTTAGGGAGGCAATTGTAATATTTTTACTGAAATGTTGCATCCCACAACTTTCAAGAACCAAGTCAACAATCCCCGATTGGACCCCTGGGGGTCCCACATCTGTCATTTTTGATATAATGCCTGGCAAGGCCCGCATGCCAATATTGACTCAATGCCAGTTCCCAACTGAAGGTCAATGCAAGTCATCTCCCAAATTAAAAAGTTCCTGCCATCCTTGGCTTTATTAATGGAAGTGAGGAGTAGGAAAACAAGAAAGTTATGCTAAACCTGTATAAAACTGGTTAGGCCCCAGCTGAAGTATAGTGTCCAATTCAGGGCACCACACTTTAGGAAGGATTTCAAGGCCTTATTGAGGGTGCAGAGGAGATTTGCTAGAATGGTACCAGGGATACAGGACTTCAATTACACGGAGAGACAGAAACTGGGGTTGTTTTCCTTAAAGCAGAGAAGTTTAAGGGGAGGTTTAATAGCGGTATTAAAAACCTGGAAGGGTTTTGATAGAGTAAATAAGGAGAAACTGTTTTCAGTAGCAGAAGGGACAGAGATTTAAGATCAGAAGCACATAAAGAAAAAAAAAGTGCAAAGTGAGTTGTTATGATCTGGAACACATGGCCTGAAAGCATGGTGGAAGCAAATTCAATGCTAATTTTTAAAAGGGAGTTTGGGTAAATAATTGAAAATGAAAAATTTGCAGGGCTATGGGGAAAGAGAAGGGGAGTAGGACTAATTGAATATTTCTTTCAAAGAGCCAGCATGATGGATCAAACAGGCATGATGCCTCCTGTGCTGTATCATTCTGTGATTCTGCCCCATTCTCCACCACCTTATATTAGTGGCCTACTAGTGGCAGGAAGAGGCTCTGCCCCCACCAGACCATCCCAGAAACTTCACCCTCTGGCCAAAATTTGAGCAGGAAAGCTGTGCATTTTGGCAATCCCCCCACCCCAGTTAACAAGTGGCCCATGCAGAACACTTCATAACGCGCAAACAAGGCTTCTTCTCATTGGCTTCACATGCTCACTCAAGCAGATTACAGAGGCTTTTGTCCTGTCAGCTGGGGCTTATCAAGATCAGCTGTTGCACCATAAACTAAAATCTTATCTGCAATGACATATACTCCTGAAAAATCCTCTGGAGACATTTTTGCTATTCCTTTGGAATTCCTCGAAAATCACCTTTGGAATTCCTCTGAAATTGGTTCATTGACAAATGGCATGCCCAGCCACTGATGGGGCATGGATCAATAATGGTCCTCGACAGGTGATTCTGCAATCTGGTGCAGGGAGCATAGCTTGGGGATTTGCAGTGTCCACTCCATGATTTTCTGCCCACTACTTTTAACTGATAGAGAATTACGGGCTACTCAGCAATCATACAATCATCCTATACTCATTAGCTTGCTCATTTGCCTCTATGAAGTGACATTGCTTCTTCTCATGAATCACAGAAAGTTAACATGCATGTACAGCAAACAATTCAGAAGACAAATGTTATGTTATGTTTAGATATAAAGGGATTGCAGGATAAGTGTAAAAAGTCTGAGTACAATTATACAGGGCATTGGTAAGGCCACACCTGGAGTTTTGTGTGCACTTTTGGTCTCCTTACCTAAAGAAGGACATACTTGCCCAAGAGGGAGTGCAGCAAAAGTTCACTAGACTGGTTCGTGGGATGAGGAGATTGTCCTACGAGGGGAGATTGAGTCGACTAGGCCTATATTCCTTGGAGTTTATAGACTGAGAGGTGATCTAATTTCACTCAAATAGTTGTGAATCTTTGGAATTCTCTCCCCAAAGAGCTGTGGATGCTCAGTTGTTGAGACAGAGTTTGATAGATGTTTGGGTACCAAGCGAATTAAGGGATATGGGGATAATGCAGCAAGGTGGAGTTGAGGTAGATCAGCCATGATCTTGCTGAATGTAGAGCAGGCTTGAAGGGCTAGAGCAGGCTTGAAGGGCTAAATGACCTGCTCCAGTTTCTATTTCTTATGTTCTTATGTTTCCTGTCTCCATTTTACAATGCACCTGTTACATATTTGAATGCTGAGCACTGATTCTTGTTTTTACAATGTTCCTTTCCAAAAAAAAGTGTCAGTCAGTCAGTTCACCTCTACTCTGCTTGGGCTTCCTACCAGATAGTTTACACATGACATTTTCTTCCTTTCCTAACTGTATGGATGGTTTCATAACTATTGAGCTGCTTCATTTGAGACTGTGCATGTTCAGTTGTTCTTATTTTATCTACAGCTGGATTTCCAGTTAGCAGCTGGGTTGAACAGTTGCATTCCCGATGTCCATCATTCATACATAATATTCTTCTTTGGCTGGCAAAATTCTCAAAATTGGTGGCTGTGCCTTCAGCTGCCTAGGCCCTAAGCTCTGAAATTCCCTCCCTAAGCCTTTCTGCCTCTCTATCACTCTCTCCTCTAAGGTGCTGCTTAAAATCTACCTGTTTGACTAAGTTTTTGGCTAGCTGACCCAATGCCAGAATTTTATACCCCTCCGGGAGCAGGCTAGGAGACAGGGGAATGTAAAATCGAGTGGGAGGCGAGAGCACCGTTCCCATTGCATAGCCACGCCCGCTGCTTTATTCCCAGCGGCGGGGAGGTGGCAAACAGCCTGCCCGCCCCAGGTCAATTGAGGCCCTTAAGTGGCCAATTGATTGCCACTTAAGTGCCTCCTCCTGGCACCATTGGTATATTATCAGTAGCGGACAAGCAATTCAGCAATTGAGGAGGCAGCCCAATAATACCTAGCGGCCTCCTTTCAGGCTTGGGGTGGATGAGGGGGTTGTCTTCCTGATCGGGCACCATGCACCCCACGTAGGGCCCCCAAACAGCAGATGCCACCCCTGCTGTAACACCTCACCCAACCGTCTCGATTGAGCACCCCACACCTTGATAGGTGTGGCCCGATCCCCACTTACCTTTTCCGGGGCCTCCTCCATTGTTGCCGCTCCTGGCTGGGTGCAGTCCCAGCAGTGACCAGCGTTCCTGCTGGTGCTGCTGGGACTGAAGAGCTGGCAGCCCTCTGATTGGCCAGCAGCTCCTGGAGGTGGGACTTCCTGCCTCAGAGGGGCACATGTCCCGACCAAAAGCCAATTAAGGGCCTGGGTCACATAAAAATTTCTGTGTGGCTTCAAGGCCCAGAGGAGGCAGGCTTGCCGCCCCCACTTTTTGGCTAGTGGGCGGGGCCTCCGCCCCAATGTAAAATTCCAGCCAATATCTTTATGTGGCTTGTTGTCACATTTTGACAGATAATGCTCTTGTGAAGTACCTTGGGATGTTTTTACTACATTAAAGGCACTATATAAATGCAAGTTGTTGTTGAGGTCGCAGTTGAGGAGTCAACAAAAAGGAAGGTGGCGATGTTCAGAGGCAAAATGGAATAGCCCTCTGACAATGGAGTGATAAAATTGATAAACAACCTAAATGGTATTAAAAAGAACATTATTCCTATATTCTGTACTTGAAGGCTGCTTCAAATAGTTTAAATTATTGGAATAATTAGACAAGTAGTCTGCAAATAATTGGTTTAGGTGAATAGCTGCAGAATCCATAGCGCAATCATATACGTTAGACAAATAGTGCAAATCACAGAATGTACAGTCTCTCTGTTACTCCAGAAATGCCTGTTTTTGGATATTCGTAACATCTTTTGGACCTAGATAATTCAGATCAGTCACTTATTTAGCAGTGTTAGTGCAGCCTCTAGTGGAGGAACTGAAGCTGTAAAGGGTCCAGATTCTGTGGAAAGAATCTGCATTGTTGTTGTAACTGATCTGTAGTTTTTTTTTAAATTAGAGGCTTCAAGCATAAAACAGTTCTAATCTCTGGGCATGTGCACATGAATCCAAATTAACTGATGCTTATAATTGGCAGTATTAAGAAACCAACCTCTGCAGCACGCATTGAAACACACTAATATGCTAATATCATGTTAATCACCATGAAAGTTACTGATTGTAATTTATAAGCACATGGTTAATTTGAGCAGGAGACTGAAGTAGCCTTCAAGCACATTATTCAGTAATAATGTGTGCCTTTACATTTATGATTGCTATTATGACATACTTTTTTTCTTTGCTATCTCATGTCATCAAATCTTTTCACTGACAGGAAACTGTACTTGGGTTTGAACTGAAATCCAGCTGACCCAAAAACTAGATTCTAGTTTGCACTTCTTTCTGTGCTTTTTTAAGCAACATTTCACAGCATTGGTGAAAAGGGAAAAAATACAAATGCTAGCAATGTGAAGTTAAAAAGTCTCCTTTCCTTTTTCCATTTCAATGAAGTCCTGATAGATTCCGTCTATGCATTTCATTTGCAACAGATGGAACTTGAAAGCAGTTTTATGAAATGATTGGGTAATTCTATCAGTAATTAACAACACTCAGAGATAACCTTCCAGCAACAGGCACATAGCTGCACTACAAGTCTCATACAGACGGTTGAAGTGTTATTTTTAACCAGGTTTAAAAGAAAGGAGAAGGAAATCAGATTTAAAATGTGCCATCAATATATTAGCACACCTTTCTTTCACTTCTGGGACCAGGGTCCAAATCCAGCTGATCTTGTAGGCTTCTCTCCTTCACTGGCTACAAGGCCCCAATGGGAAATGAGTTAGGAATCTCAATCCAGTTGTGCTATTGGTTATATCCAGACAATCCCACCCATAAGGCCCAATGCTGAAAATACTATCACTCACATGGCTGCAAATGAATCACAGAATCATAGAATGGTTACAGCACAGAAGGAGGCCATTTGGCCCATCCTGTCTGTGCTGGCTCACTAAAGGAGCAATTCACCTAGTGCCACTCCCCCACCTTCTCCCCGTAGCCCTGCGCGTTCTTTCTTTTCAGATAATAATCCAATTCCTTCTTGAATGCCTCGACTGAGCCTGCCTCTGAGGTAAAGGCAAACTACATTATCTGCGCCTGACCTAAAATATTAAAACAGGGTATACTAAGTAGACGTATATTCCATCCACAGCATGAGCGTGCCTCTGCACAAAGTATGCATTTTTAGAAAACAATACCTAGCTGATCTGATGTGTGATTCATTGTCTTATTTTAAATTCCAATATTCAAGTCAATTGAATGAATGTAGAATTCTAAATAACGTTATACCAGAAAGTGCATCTGTATCAATCTATATCTGTCCATTTGTATGAGTCTCTCCTGAACTGTAATGCATATAAAATGATCCGTATGCCAACTTGCAATGCATGGAAAAATATGATCCAGAAATGAGCCAAGTGATTGGGGTTCAATAGGTACAATTGATTCCAGGTAAATGCTGACCTGATTCTAAATCTGCCCTGATTTAATCATGCAATTCCAATCTACTCTGATCACAGAAAATTTTGGAGCCAAACAAAGCATGTCAATGTAAAAAGGAACAGGCTGGTACTTGGGTTGTACCATATGGGAGATTACTAAGGAAGATTAAGGGGTATGGAATTAGGGTGAAACCAGATCAAAATTGGCTGGAAGGTAGGAAACAGGGAGTACAAACTAAGAGCAGTTTTTCCACAGTTCTTGGAAGTGGCTAGTGGTGTCCCTCAGGGTTCTGTTCTGGGAACGTTTCCAAAGACTGTGTATAGCAATAATTTAGATATAGGCCTAGAGGGAGTGGGGTCGCAATTTGGAAATGATACCAAAATTGGGGGTTTAGATAATTTTTTAGCAGATCAAAGGAAGCTTCAATGGGGTGTTGATAAGACAGGGGAATGGGCTAAAAAGTGGCAGATGGAATTCAATATCATTGCATTTTGGTTTAAAAAAACAACAGTAACTATATCTGAATGAAATTCAGATCGGTGTTATAGAAGAGCAGAGGGGCAGGTAACACATTCTCAGAATTTTAAAGGCAGCACCTTAGATTGATAAAGCTGTATATAAATTTAATGGAATTCAAGGTTTTATCACATGAGGCATAGAATATAAAACCCAAAAGGTAATGAACAGCCGATATTAAAGCTTAATAAGACCTTCATATGAGTGCTGTGTGCAAGATAGATTCACTAGGATGCTGCCTGGTGTGAAAAATTACAAATATGAAGAAAGGCTCAAAAGATTGCGGTAGTTTTCAATCGGACACAAGCGATTGTGGGGTGATTATTGGGTCTCTGCTTTGTTCCAGGGTTCAGCCATTCTCCTGCTGGAGTTACCGTGGGAGACCAGTAGAAACCCCACGAGTTTTGGAGGTCTATGATTCCATGGCCAAACTCTGCCTGGAGACAGCTGCACAAATAAAAGTCAAATCAAGATGTACATTCTTGTTCACTACTTTCTTGGAATTTTACTTAGATTGAATGATCATGCGATCGATATAACGGCTACTGGTACGATCATTTCAAAACTGGCTATTTTCAATTACAGGTTGGTTGTACGATTAATCATATAGAATCATAGAATGGTTACAGCACAGAAGGAGGCCATTTAGCCCATTGTGTCCATGCTGGCTCTCTGTATGAGGTATTTAGCTAGTCCCACTGCCCCGCCTTTTCCTGTGCAATTTTTTTCTCTTCAGATAAGTATCCAATTCCCTTTTGAAAGCCATGATTGAATCTGCCTTCACCACACTCTCAGACAGTGCATTCCAGATCCTAACCACTCACTGCATAAAAAAGTTTTCCTTCACGTCACCGTTATTTTTTTTTTCATTTTGTTCCAGAAAGTGGCAATTCATTTATCAGGATTGGCTATAAACTGAAAAGCGCAGTACATTAGCCAAAAAATGCATCGCCTTCTGTTAATCTTTTTTTTGCCCCCAACTCACGTCCACATTGGAGTCCTCTCAGGAGCTATACCTACTGATTAGTGTTCAATATGCACTGGATCAAGCCACACTGATAACAGCCAGCAGTACAGGAACCAGTGGAGTGGGGTCTGTTATCAGCACAGCTCCAACCACAGGGCTTCAGTTCACTAATTGGACAATTTGTAGCCTACAAAGGACAGAATACAGATGGTGCATGAGTGCTCTGTGTGGAGTCACCAGCAGAAGGAATCCTTTCAGAAGTCAAGCCTAACACAAGAAATCTGTAGCATTTTACATCAGGTCCCAGATTCCTTACGGTTACCATCTCCAAATACCACAATTTCTAATAAACTAACTGAGGAGTAGCAAGCATGTGAAGGAGAGGAATTTTTTTTTTGAGGGGATCAATGATCATGGAATTAATCCAATATTGATAATACGACAATTCTTTCCAGGATCATTCATCAATACTGAAAGAATCAATTATTTTAAAATTCAATAGTTTCCTAGTTTTGCCAAATTAAACAGGGTGATTGGAGCGACTGCTCCCAGAATAAGATTGATTTTTTTTAAATGTTGCTGATTAGCAGGCAGCAATCAATAAATATCTCTCCCATATATCCTAACCTTGGAAATGAATTAGGTTCAAGTGATGTTAATGAAGATTCAAATATTTTATTACAAACCAATTGCTGTAATCATGTAAGAGGCAACTCCAGTTACAGCAGAACTAAAACAAATGGATAAAATGTTTCACTTAGTTCATTGTAAAATATAATTTAGAATTTAATAAGCCAATTTAAATTGTAGTTGAAAAGTATAAGTTGGATTTTAAGAGCTTTGTTAACTGTCAGCCCTGGCTCAGTGGGTAGCCCTATTACCTCTGACTTAGAAGGTTGTGGGGTCACGTCCCATTCCAGGGACTTAAACTTTTGGGGGGAAAAAACAAGGCTGACACTTCAGTGCAGTACTCAGAGAGTGCTGCACTGTCAGAGGTGCTGTCTTTCAAATGAGATGATAAGGCCCCTCTGTCCTTTCAGGTGGACATAAAAGATCGCAAGGCATTATTTCAAAGAACATCAGGGCAGTTATTGCTGGTGTCCTGGACAGTATTTATCCCTCAATCAAAAAGAGATTTTCTGGTCATTATCACATTGTTGTTTGTGGGAGTTTGCTGCATGCAAATTGGCTGCGGCATTTCTGACATTACAACACTTCAAAAGTACTTCACTGGCTATAAAGTGCTTGGGGATGTCCTGATGTTGTGACAGGTGCTATAAAAATGCAAGTCTTTCCTTTCTTTTTCAATGGTTGTGACTCTCAGGCAGCATGATAACAGCTGTCCGCACACCACCGCCACCACCACCCCCCCCCCCTCCACCCCACCTCACTCCAGCACCTACCCAAGTACGAACTTGGTCAACCCTCCTCCCTCAGCCAATACCACACACTCATCTTATTGTAGCTTGTCAGACTTGCCTAATGCAGAACGGCTGCTGATTTTATCTGTGGCACAAGTCACTGAAATTCAAAATAATCATTGTGTGGCATTGCTCTGAGATGCTTTGATGGCATAAAACGTTACATATATGTGAATATTAACTTTTTCCTACTATTGTGAATCGTACCAGGTGGCTAGATCTTACAGTCTTACTCTCCATGGTTTTAAAGAAAGGAGAAGCAGCATCAATCAAAACATCCCTCCCACAATAGAAACATTTGAATAAACCTAAACCTGTGGAAATAATGCACAAAGAAAACTCAGGAATAATGAAAACTATTCAAAAATATCTTCATAATGCTACATTCAAGCCTAGTACCCATAACCCCCCAGCACTATACAGTGACATCAGATTATTGTTACCATAGCAACCACATCTAATCATAAGATGAAAGCTGAAAATAAAACTGTAATAAATCCCCACAAGCACATACAGGCACACAAAAAACATGAAAAAAATGGATTATAACCTGGAAGTTCAACCAAATCTCTCACTGTCAGCAACAGAACCTGTGAAATATTTGAACTCAAGTTTCAGGCTGCTGGCCTACATTACTCTATAGCCTTTGCAAGCTCCAAATACCATAAAGCACTGATTTCACCTGACTGTGCAGTGACTGAGTTTGGATATGATATTTTGGTGTCCCCACATTGCTGCATATCAGTAAAAGCTCGATCCTCTTGCATTTTCTTCATTTAAATTAATGTTTTTTTTTCGAATTTCAACAGGTCATGTTAGTCATGGCAAAAGCAGGAAAACACAGGAGTTCTAATGCAGTACAAAATTTAAACAAGTCAATCATAAAACAATAATGACTTGAAGTCATAATATGCGATCAGTTCCATTTGTGTCACGTTGGGCCCCATGCAGTATTAGAGTGCACATCAAAAACAAGATTAGTAATTTCCTGAACTAATTGGACAAACATATAAAAATATACTTTGTGTATAATCTGTAACCATTCTGAGCACCAGGTGACATTGACTAACAGGAGTTATCCATCTCATGGGTGTGAGCTCTCAAACACTTCATGGGTGGACACTGCACATAAACTACATCTTTTTCAAGAATGGATCACAAACACAGTTTTCTCAACCAATTGTAAAAGTCAAAGAAAACTTTATGCAAAAGCTGACAGTCACATACTTAGCGGAGTGTACAATCACTTCAGATACCTAATCATCACAGATAAAGAGAAGCATGTTTAGGTGTGACATATCTCCGTATCATTAGCAGTCTAGTGTCTAGGTGAAGTGAACACCAGATACATATAAAAATGATAGGTAGGAAAAGACCATCTGGCTGATCAAGCCTATGCCCACATATCTATGATGTGTGAAGCATCATGATTAGATGCTCCAACTGAATCCCACCCTCACCACCACCCTCCTCACTCACCAACATCCATGTAATCTCTGCAGAAAAGAAATCAATGATAAAAATCTAAGGACAATTAGGAAAACAAAATTGGAAAATTCCTCTCCAACCACATTAGGTGGTGGAAAACTAGTACAGGAATCTATGTTCAGCACCATTCACCACTCCTCAGATACTGAAGCAGTCCGTGTAGAAATGCAGCAAGACCTGGACAATATCCAAGCTTGGGCTGATAAGTGGCAAGTAACATTCACGCCACACAAGTGCCAGGCAATGACTGTCTCCAACAAGAGAGAATCTAACCATCTCCCCTTGACATTCAATAGCATTACGATCACTGAATCTCCCACTATCAACATCCTAGGGGTTACCATTGACCAGAAACTGAACTGGAGTAGCCATATAAATATCATGGTTACAAGAGCAGGTCAGAGGCTAGGAATCCTATGGCGAGTAACTCACCTCCTGATTCCCCAAAGCCTGTACACCATCTACTAGGCACGAGTCAGGGGTTTGATGGAATACTCTCCACTTGCCTGGATGGGTGCAGCTCATACTCATGAAGCTTGACACCATCCAGGATAAAGCAGCCTGCTTGATTAGCACCCCATCCACAAACATTCACTCCTTCCACTACCAACGCACAGTGGCAGCAGTGTGTACCATCTACAAGATGCACTGCAGCAACGCACCAAGGCTCTTTAGACAGCACCTTCCAAACCCACGACCTCTACCAACTAGGACAAGGGCAGCAAATGTATGGGAACACCACCACCTGCAAGTTCCCTCCAACTCACACACCATCCTGACTTGGAACTATATCGCCGTTCCTTCACTGTCGCTGGGTCAAAATCCTGGAACTCCCTCCCTAACAGCACTGTGGGTGTCCCTACCTCACATGGACTGCAGTGGTTCAAGAAGGCAGCTCACCACCACCTTCTCAAGGGCAATTAGGGATGGGAAATAAATGTTGGCCAAGTCAGCAATGCCTACATCCCATGAATAAATAAAAATAGCTCACATTGATGATGCTTATATTACCTGATATTCCACCAACTTTCTTTGCCCCAGCCAGGAACCAGTCCAGCTCTCTTTTGAAGGTTTGCAGGAAGTCATCACACAACACATGAGCCAGCAAATTGTTCCAAAGGTCTCCTATTGTCTGGGAAAAGAGAAGTCACCCTTACATCTAACCTAGCCCTACCATTGTGTAATTTATACACATGTCCCTGGTCTTTCTGAATCTACCACACTGAAATAATCTATCAATAGGAAGGCAATGGATCATCTGCCTGAATGGTTAGAACAGGGATGTCCAACATATGGCCCGCGGGCCAGGATCCGGCCCGCCAAAGGTTTCCATCCGGCCCGTGGATATAAACTGTAGCCAGGGCCATTCCTCATCCTCTAGGGATCCATGACAGGAGATGAGAAATTTTCTACTGGCTTCTTCTTGCAGACTGGATTTTTGAAAACATCACGCTGACAGCTGCTGACATCAGAAGTAGTCGTTTCCCAACTTCGGACAGACTCGGGGTTTTCCGATGGGTTCCAACTTGTTTTTTAAAAAGCCTGCCGGAAAATCCCAAATCTGTCCACAGTTCAGAAACCATTGTTCCCGATATCAGCAGCTGTCAGCTGTGAAACTGACAGTGGAATTAAACAAAAAAATTGACCAACAATCTGCTGAGTGTTCCCGCTCTCTGCAACTGTCAGAGAGAGAAAGGGGAACAGAGAGAAAGAGAGGGGGGAAGAGAGAAGGAGGACACAGAGAGCGAGGATGGCACAGAGGAGGGGAACACCACAGAGAGGAGAGAACACAGAGTTTATAGAATCATACAGCACAAAGAAGGCCATTCTTAGAAGAACCATAGAATCATAGAATGGTTACAGCACAGAAGGAGGCCATTCAACCCATCATGTCCATACCAGCTCTCTGTAAGAGCAACTCAGCCAGTCCCACTCACCTGCCTTTTCCCCGTAGGCCTGCAAATTTTTTCTCTTCAGATAATTATCCAATTCCATTTTGAAAGCCATGATTGAATCTCCCTCCACCACACTCTCAGGCAGTGCATTCCAGATCCTAACTACTCGCTGCGTAAAAAGGTTTTTCTTCACGTCACCTCTGGTTCTTTTGCCAATCACCTTAAATTGGTGTCCCCTGGTTCTCGACCATTCCGCCAATAGGAACAGTTTCTCCCTATTTACCTTTCTAGACACCTCATGATTTTGAACACCTCGATTAAATCTTCTCTCAACCTTCTCTTCTCTAAGGAGAACAGCCCCAGCTCACCGATCTATCCCCGTAACTGAAGCCTCTCATCCCCGGAACCATTTTCATAAATCTTTTCTGCACCCTCTCTAAAGGCTTCACGTCCTTCCTAAAGTGTAGTGCCCAGAATTGGACACAATACTCCAGTTGAGGTTGATCCAATGTTAGATTCACCAAAACCTCTTTGATTTTGTATTTTATGCCTCTATTTATAAAGCCCGGGATTCTGTATGCCTTATTAGCTGCCTTCTCAACTTGCCCTGCCAGCTTCAACGAGTTGTGCACATTCGTCCCATCGTGCCTGTGCCATCTCTTTGAAAAAGCTATCCAATTAGTCCCACTCCCCTGGTCTTTTTGCATAGGCCTGCAACTTTTTTTCGTTTTCTTTATTTATTTAGAGATACAGCACTGAAACAGGCCCTTCGGCCCACCGAGTCTGTGCCGACCATCAACCACCCATTAATACTAATCCTACACTAATCCCATATTCCTACCACATCCCCACCTGTCCCTATATTCCCCTACCACCTACCTATACTAGGGGCAATTTATAATGGCCAATTTACCTATCAACGTGCAAGTCTTTGGCTTGTGGGAGGAAACCAGAGGACCCGGCGAAAACCCACATGGTCACAGGGAGAACTTGCAAACTCCACACAGGCAGTACCCAGAATTGAACCCGGGTCACTGGAGCTGTGAGGTTGCGGTGCTAGCCACTGCGCCACTGTGCCGCCCAGAATTTTCAAGTATATATCCAATTGCCTTTTAAAAGTGTCTATTGAATCTGCTAGATATAGAAATAGAATGTTACATAGAGAAACAAATCAGAAACAGAAGCAGACAAGACAGAGTTGTGGGTAGAGAGCAAAGAGACAGAGGAGGTAACGAGACAAAATCGGAACCAGTAGACAGAAAACAATGATTATCTGTGTACATGGTGGTTCTCGAGTGATGTAACAAGGACAGTCCAGGTTTTGGCTTTGTTCTGTGTTGATGACATAAACTAGAAATTGCTATGGTCATAGGTTAGTTTATAACAAGGAATGATGACATCCAATTCCAGGCTCTGCAGGCACTCCAAATACATAGACATCTTGACATTATATCTTTCATCCCCAGTCATCACCTTGCTCCTCACATTGTTGTCAACCAAATAGATGACGAAAGGGCAGCGTTCCAATCCAAACAATTTTTGTCAAGGAAAATATCCAAAATGAGCCTCTTTTTCCATCAAATCACTGCATTTATGTGGAGATGTTGCTGGCATAACTCTACTACAAGGAAACTTTTCACTGAGCAATGCGACAGGAAGGTGATGAAAATGTGTGACTGGGCATTCTCTGTGTAAACTTTGGACCAAGAAAGGAGATATAGCTCTTGGATCTAAAGGGATCAAAGAGTATGGGGCGAAAGCGGGAACAGTTTATTGAGTTGGATGATCAGCCATGATCATAATGAATGGTGGAGCAAGCTCGAAGGGCCGAATGACCTACTCCTGCTCCTATTATCTATGTTTCAATGAATGAGGAAATCTGACATGACAAAGGAAGGGGGACTGACAGGCTACAGCAGCGTAGTAATTCCGTTACTGGACGACTAATCCAGAGAATATGAGCAGCTTGAGAATTTGAATTCAGTTTAAAAAATAATCTGGAAGTAAAAAGCTGGTACCAGTAAAAGTGACAATGAAAAGCTGCCGGATTGTCGTAAAAGCCCAATTAGTTCACTAAGGGAAGGAAATTTGTTCTCCTTACTCAGTCTGGCCTATTTGTGACTACAGTCCCGGATCAACATTGTCAATATTTAACTGCCCTCTGAACTGGCCGGAGCACTCAGTTGTATCAGAACAGCCTTAGCTTTCAAGACCGACTAGAATGGATGGTCAACGTCCACATTTCGAGAATTTTTTAAAAATCTACTGGAAAAAGCAGGGCTACCAAAAAAAAACGGTCAGAAAGTGCAACATGAGAGTAACAGAGAGGCCAGTATTGAGTAGAATGTAATACGTGGCCAAATACTGGAAGGCAGTAATTACCCTGCAGATGTCAGATCTTGAGTAGCCTATTATTATTATCATCATGCCTTTGGTTAACAGAAGAGAAATGTCATTTTAAAATGACTAAAGGAATTGTGATTAACCTTTATCCAGCCTGATACTTGGGCAGCTATTATTACTGCATTTTCAATGGAAATTCAAATTGTTCAGGCTACTGTTAAAAACAACAAAAAAAATATTTTTCAGTAAATTTGTTTGTCGATTATTTCAACGAAACACAATACAGAAAACCATTTTGCCAGTGATTGTCGTAACCCAATAAAGCAATGGTTGCTGCCCTCTTGTGGCTCCATACAATTAACCTTAATGTTTTCATGTTTCAAAACTGCAGACATTTTGCCTGGAGAATAGGAATAGCACACAAGACGCAATACTAACAAATCAATTGCTACTCTCAGAGTCCTGCGGTACAGAATAAACAACAAAGATCACAAAAAGTGAGACCACCACAGACAGTGAACTTGAAACTGAGCCATCACACTGGTGGCATCAAGCTCTGTTCAATGTCTTGTATGGTTTTGCACGAAACAGAAAACATTCTAAAGCAAATTCTAGATTATTGCAAAACAGACCTCATGTAGCAAGCACAGAATGCAACTTACGGCATTTGACATTAATTATACTAAAATGCTCTTCCTGGGAAGAAAGGTATTTGCTTAACAGGAGCTGGCGGCTAAAATGGCTATTACATCAGGAGTTAGGGTTAACAATCTTCCAGGATTTCTCTGGAGTTCCCAGGAATTGGAGATTAATCCCCAGAATATCACTGCAAACGGTCCAGGAGACGAATCATAGGAACATCAAAAAGAGTGCCTGTTTCATTTTGTTTGAACAAATTTATTTATTAGTTACAAAAATATTAGAGGGAGTGAAGAAAGACTGTTTGACTGGGCAGGGCAGTTGGAGGCACCAAGAGTGAATACAATGAGAGTAGCCTGGAAATGCCAAACCAGATTCTATTTCTATTCCATTAACAGATAGATTCATTCTTTAGGCATTAATGGCAATTATATGGCAAATGGTACAAACACCCACTGAAGTCACTGCTGCTGTGTACACCAATCCTCATTGCAGTTTCATTATATTATTCCAAAACAAGGAGCCTGATTGAAGGCACATTTCTCATGTTTTATTTAATGAGGAACCAAGGTGAATGGCTCGGACTCAAAGCACTGGACATCACCATGATCGAGAACAGAGACAGGATAAAATCAACCATTAAGTAGCTGACATCAAGTTTGGGTTTTAAAAGCCTGAAAATGGCAGGAAGCAGGAAAAATTTAAAAAATCCAGTTTTGAGACCAATAAAATAAAACAAAAGGTTATGACAGAGGGAGGGTGAAGGCTACAGATGAGGGGGATTGCTTAGTAGATGACATACTTGTTCTCGTATCCTGTCTAGAAGTGTGAGAAGAGCAAATTTGACAGTGCTCAAGTTACATAAAAAGTTACGATTGATTGCAGGAAAATAATTATGGGACATGCAAGAAATAACATTGAAACAAATAAATTTACAGCACACAAGCAAGCCATTCAGTCCATCATATCTGTGTTGGCTCTTGGCTGGAGCAATCCAAAATTATCCCCCACTGCCCCACTCTCCCCGTATTCCTGCGTCTTCTCTGCTTCAAACATCTATCCAATAGTCCTTTTAAAAGATGCAATGGTCTCTGCTATAACCACACCCTGTATCAAGGTATTCCATATCCCATTTACACGAAGAGGTGTCTCCTAACCTCTCTCCTCATTCTCAATGACAACTTTAAATTAATAAACCCTCATCACTGATTGCCCAACCCAAAGAAATAGTCTTTCCCTATTCACTTAATTAAAATCCTTCATATTTAAAATCTCGATTAAGTGTTCACTGCTCCAGTGGAAATAATCTTGGTCTCTCCTCACAACTAGACTTTCCCATCACTGATACCATCCTGATGAATATATGCTGTTCATTCTCCATAGCTTTAATGGCCATTCTATAAGGGGACACCCAAAACTCCACACAGTGCACTCATTATTTTTCTCCTGCTTTCCCTTATTTACAAAAAATAAAATGTTATTGGTCTTTTTTTTAATGACTTTATTTGCCCGCACTCACTCACACATTCAAGGAAGTATGAACACAAGAATCAACAGGTCTTCAGCTTCTACCAATGGGTTGGCTCGCAGTGTGACCCAGATATGGAGGGCCTGTCTGTAGCAGTAATACCATCCATTCCAAACATGTATCCCTAAGCCAGTGGGGGCATAGCCACTGAGAAAAAAATTCCCAGATCCAGGGGGTTTTTGGGCCCTAGTTTGGGTTCTGCTATACAACCTGAGGCCAAAGGAAAGCCGGCAGAGCGGCATCCCAACAGGGAATGTGGGGTTCACCTGCATCTTAGCATGGACCAGTAAGTAAAATGTGTCTGTACCCAAGGACAGTTCAGTCTCCTTTACACACCTGGGGCTGAATTTTATTCTGGCGCTGCGCTGCGCAGCAGCACCCTTTCAACTCAGTGGGGTGCCCACATTTAGCGGCTGCTGCAGTGCCCCCGCGATATTACGCACGGGGGCTCATTAGAATCACGGTGCCGAGCCGCCCTCCCCATATTACGTGGGGAGAGCGGGACATTCGGCACAGTGAGAGAGATTTTGACAGCTGTGCATCAGGTGCTGGGGCCCTATTTTAAGCAGCCCAGCACCTACTGCCTGACAGCTGTCAAAGAAATACTTACCTGACTGCTGAAGAGTGGGACTGCTGTCAATTAGGCAGCAAAGCAGAAAGTGCTGCAGAAATCCAGCAGGTCAGGCAGCATCTGTGGAGAGAGAAGCAGAGTTAAAGTTAACCCTGCTTCTCTCTCCACAGTTGCTGCCTGACCTGCTGAGTTACCCCAGCACTTTCCGCTTTGCTGCCACATACTCACCCTGCTGTGTCCCAGTGTTCTGTGACGTTGTGATCCTCTTCTCCCACTCAAGTGTAACATTCCTTCTGGTAGGCGTGCCGCACCTGGGTGAATAATCTTAAATTTGCATATTCCAGGACGTGAGACTTAAATAGACCATAAAAAGTATTACAAAGGTTTACAGAGAACACACTGACACAAATGGAAATGCACGGGTGTCACAGCAATGTAAATACATCTTTCACTAAATGTTCCTCACCAACATGTGTGTCTTTTTCTCTGTGCGAATAATGTGTGCCAGCATGTAGCACCAAAGTCACATCCCTTTGCAACTTCGGCGCTTCGGGAGAGCTAACGTATGCAATAATATCATTGCCATGCCGCCATTACTCATGAGCGTCTCAACGGATGCAGTGACATGGACATTGGCTCAGTCAGCTGCTGCCTCTAATGATTTACACAGGGATGTTGCAGATGTGGACTGGTGCACAGTAGGTGAGTGAGGGTGATGTGTGGCTTGCAGAGCTCATGTCAGTTCCTAAGGAGCAGACAACCTTTGTCTGATAAGCCACTTCCGTACATCCCTAGATCACTGCTAGCACTGCGTGCAGAGCCTGGGTGCCATCTGCCCTCCCAGGCGTCTTTTATGTTGTAGGTCCTCAGTGTCCTCATAGTCTGAGGAGGAATCCTGTTGACATCTCTCTTCAACATGCCAGGCCTGACCCCTATTTGGTGCGTAGATGTGCAGAGTAGCAAAGAAAGGAGCTGGCCTTTTCAGCCTGTAGTACAAGGCATCACCCTATCCATCCAGACATTGGAAGCACTCTTTCAGCACGCCAATCTCCTGCTCAATGGTGGCTCTTGTAGCTTAGTGACTGGCGTTGTATCTCCCATCTTCAGCAGTGTGGGGTCTCTCACTGGTGTCGGGAACCATGTCTGCAAAGGATAGCCCTTATCCCCAAGAAGCCACCCTTCCATCTGAGCCAGTTCAATGAGCAGCAGTGGAAGCTGGGACTGGCGCAAGACCCAGGTGTCATGGCAGCTGCCTGAGAAGCGGTCACACATTCGCAGAAAGCATCTGCGATGTTCACATACCAGCTTCACCTAGATTGAGAGGGCTCCTTTAATGGTGACGTCTGCAGGTGGTAGCCTGGCGGGAGGCCTGATGGCCACAAGAATGCAGTCTAGGAACATTACAATGGTGTCAGAACCGATGGCCTTCTGGGCCTGGCTGTGAGAGTCCGACCTGTGCCTGTTCAATGTAACGTAAGCAGCACGATAATTTCATACAGACTGCTCACTTGAATGACTGCCGTGTGCAGCTGGAACTAAACACACTGTTCACACAGTCATAGAGTTATACAGCATAGAAACAGGCCCTTCAGCCCACCATGTCCGTGCCGGCCATCAAGCCTATCTATTCCAATCCCATTTTCCAACAGTTGGCCTATAGCCTTGGATGCTATGGCATTTCAAGTGCTCGTCTAAATACTTCTTAAATGTTGTGAGGGTTCCTGTCTCGAACATCCCTTCAGGCAGTGTGTTCCAGATTCCAACCACCCTCTGGGTGAAAATATTTTTCCTCAAATCCCCTCTAAACTTCCTGCCCCTTGCTTTAAATCTATGCCCCCTGGTTATTGACACCTCCACTAAGAGAAAAAGTTTCATCCTATCTACCCTATCTATGCCCCTCATAATTTTGTATACCTCAATTAGGTCCCCCCTCAGCCTTCTCTGCTCTAAGGAAAATAACCCTAACCTATCAAGTCTCCCTTCATAGCTGAAATGCTCCAGCCCAGGCAACATCCTGGTGAATCTCCTCTACACCCTCTCCAGTGCAACTGCATCCTTCCTATAGTGTGCCGACCAGAACTGTACACAGTACTCCAACCATGGCCTAACTAGCATTTTATATAGCTACATCACAACGTCCCTGCTCTTATATTCAATGTGTCAGCTAACAAAGGCAAATATCCCATATGCCTTCCTAAC
This sequence comes from Heterodontus francisci, assembly GCF_036365525.1. Classification (NCBI taxonomy): domain Eukaryota; kingdom Metazoa; phylum Chordata; class Chondrichthyes; order Heterodontiformes; family Heterodontidae; genus Heterodontus; species Heterodontus francisci. The sequence continues at coordinate 26,201,655 of NC_090378.1, read as the reverse complement.
CACCTTATCTACCTGTGCTGCTGCCTTCAATGATCTATGGATAAGTAGACCAAGATCCCTCTGACCCACTGTATTTCCTAGGGTCCTACCATCCATTGTATATTCCCTTGACTTGTCAATCCTCCCAAAATGCATACCTCACACTTCTCAGGATTAAATTCCATTTGCCATTTCTCTGCCCATCTTACCAGCCCATCTATATCGTCCTGTAAGCTTAGGCTTTCCTCCTCACTACCTACGACACCACCAATTTTCACGTCACCTGCGAACTTACTAATCATACCTCCTACATTCTCATTTAAATCATTAATGTACACTACAAACAGCAAGGATACCAGCACCAATCCCTGCAGTACACCACTGATCACAGGCTTCCAATCGCAAAAACAACCCTCGACCATCACCCTCTGCTTCCTGCCTCTAAGCCAATTTTGGATCCAATTTGCCAAATTGCCCTGGATCCCATGGGCTCTTACCTTCTTGACCAATCTCCCATGCGGGAGCTGATCAAAAGCCTTACTCAAGTCCATGTAGACTACATCAACTGCATTACTCTCATCTACACATCTAGTTACCTCCTCGAAAAATTCAATCAAATTTGTTTGACATGATCTCCCCCTGACAAAGCCATGCTGACTATCCTTGATTAATCCCTGCCTCTCCAAGTGGAGATTAGTCCTGCCCCTCAGAACTTTTTCCAGTAGTTTCCCTACCACTGATGTTAGACTCATTGGTTTTTACCTTGTTTATCCCTACCATTCTTGAATAATGGTACCACATTCGCTGTCCTCCAGTCCTCTGGCACTTCTCCTGTGGCCAGAGAGGATTTGAAAATTTGTGCCAGAGCCCCTGAAGTCTCCCCCATTGCCTCACTTAACAGCCTGGGATACATCTCATCTGGGCCTGAGGATTTATCCACTTGAAAGCCTGCTAAAACCCTAACACCTCCTCCCTTTCAATCCTAATTTGTTCATGTATATCACAATCCCCCTCCCTAATCTCTACACCTACATCGTCCTTCTCCATAGTGAACACAAATGAAAGTAATCATTTAAAACCTCTCCTATGTCCTCCAGCTCCACACACAGATTGCCACTTTGATCCTTAATGGGCCCTACTCTTTCCCTGGTTATCCTCTTGCCCTTAATATACATATAAAATGCCTTGGGATTTTCCTTTATCTTGCCCACCAGTGTTTTTTCATGCCCCCTCTTTGCTTTCCTAATTACTTTTAGAAGTACCCCCCCACCCCACTATACTTTCTATACTCCTCTAGGGCCTCTGCTGTTTTCAGCCCTCTGAATCTGCCATAAGCCTCCTTTTTCTCCCTTATCCAATCCTCTATATCCCTTGACATCCAGGGTTCCCTAGACTTATTGGTCCTACCCTTCAGCTTTACGGGAACATGTTGGCCCTGAACTCTCACTATTTCCTTTTTGAATGACTCCCACTGGTCTGATGTAGACTTTCCTACAAGTAGCTGCTCCCAGTCCACTTTGGCCAGATCCTGTTTTATCATATTGAAATTGGCCTTCCCCCAATTCAGTACCTTTATTTCCAGTCCACCTTTGTCCTTTTACATAACTACCTTAAATCTTACAGATTTATGGTCACTATCCTCAAAATGCTCCCCCATTGACACTTCCACCACTTGTCCGGCTTCATTCCCTAGGATTAGGTCCAGTACTGCCCATTCTCTTGTAGGACTTTCTGCATGCTGGCTCTAAAAGCTCTCCTGCCCTTCCCTCAGCCATGTTTCTGTGATAGCAATAATATCATATTCCCATGTGTTAATCAATGCCCTCAATTCATCTGCCTTACTTGTAAGACTCCTTGCGTTCTACTCTGCCTGGCAGTCACCCATTCCCTTTCTGCCTGAACAGTCTTTACATGCGGTGTGACCACCTCCCTGTACGTGTTATCCATGATGATCTCAGCCTCGCAGATGCTCCACAGTGTCCCCAGCCGACGTCCCAGATCTGAAACGCGGGCTTCGAGTAGCTGCAGCTGGAGACACTTCCTGCACACGTGTTCGCCCTGGACACTGGAAGTGTCCCTGACTTCCCACATTGCACAGGAGGAGAACTCCACGCTGCCGAGCTGCCGCGCCATGACTTACCCTTAATTTACTCCCTTAAATTACTCAAAAATTAGAGATTATTTACACAGGGACCTTGATTTCCTAAAAAAAACATTACTTACTATATATAAAAATAACTGTAGATCTTCTTTACTTACTAACACAGCTATTTACGGATACTCCCAAACAGCAGTTACTCACCAACCTATCACCTTGCAGCTTTCCTGTGATGTCACTGTTCGAATTTTATTTTCCAAATTCAAACTCAGTCAGCGCGCGCCAACTCCTGCAAAGGTCCGACTGCTCTCCGCTCCTGAAGGTAAGTGAAGGCCCCGAGCCTTGTGCTGAATTTATCCGCTCCCAGTTCTAGGCATTCCCACATAGGTCTGACTGCTCTCCACTCCTGAAGGCTTCAGCATGGGGCCATAATTGTAACTTTCTAGCAACATTTAAAGATAGCCTGCATCTTTTAAAGTGGAGGTGCACTGTGGCTGGAGCAGGTGCTGGCACTCGTACAGAAAGTGAATGTGATCTGGGAAACAGTGAAGAATGTACAAAATGGGGGAAAGCGGGCTCTAAGGTTTTCAGACCCTGCACTGGAGGTCTTGGTAGAGGAGGTGAAAAGTAGGAGACATCCTGTATCCATGGAGGGAGGGGGAGGGGGCGGTGTGGGAGGCCCCCCATACACACAATCCAAACAGTTGGAATAGACAGCCATGGAGTTCAATGCCAGGAGTCAAATGCCGAGGACCTGGATACAGGTGGAAGCCTCATACATTTATTTTTGTTTTGTGTCCAATGGACATTGTGATGGTCAGTGACATCATGAGGAGACAGCCCTTGCCACCAGCTATACGTGAGCACTTAGGAAGCAGGAGCATGAGGAGGACGAGGAGGACGAGGAGGAAGATGAGGAAGAGGAAGGGAGGAGGCAACATGAACAACCTCCTTCTGTCTGGTTTGATGCTGAGATGGTGTACCATGCAGCACACCACCATGAATCTTGACCTGCTCTTCCAAATACTGCAGGGCTCCTTCAGGACAGTCCAGGCTGCCAGTAGTCTGCTCCATCATATTTCATGTGGCAACGCGGTTTCCATTGTATGCATGCTGCACATGCGTGCATGGGTTGTGCATCAGAGTCATTACCCATGTGTCAACTGATTGCCCTTGTGGCCCAGTAGCCACCCTTTGGTTTGCCGTGGTTTCTTGCTGGTCAAAGAGAATGAAATGTATTTAACTCTTATTGAGTAGAGACAACGGTGCACATCAAATATCTCCAGCTCCAGCCTATGAGGGCCAGAGGCATAAGAGTTCATCACCATGGTCACCTACACAGCCACTGGCCTGCTACAGTTGTGGCTGCAGTAGGTGGCAGATTTCAGTGGGAATGTCCTTAATGAAGTGCAGCCATTGCACACCTTGTTTCTTGCTGAGGTTCAGGTAAGAAACCCTGGGTAGATATGAGCAGAGAGCCCTTCTCAATCTTCTCCTCCTTCCTCTTCCAACAGCTTGTCCTGCTTTGTATGGGCTCTGTTCATTCTCCAAATCATGCTGTGTTCCAAGGAGAATGCCTAGTCGTGCACTCATGTCTGGGAGCAATTAGTTTGTGCAGCAGCCTTGAATTCAACCGAAAGTCCTTGAGCAGCTGCCACGCTACTCCCTGTAGACTTTTGCAACTTGAAACAACTGTAGAAGGCACTAAACACTTGTAGAAATAATCAGAAGAAATCAACCAGCAACTAACCTGTAAGTAGTTGATAATCCCTTTAAGTAGCACTAGTTGGGTGGGAGGAGTTCTTTCATGCTATTTAACGCATGTTCAGCAGTGTGAGGTTAAGAGAGGGCATTAGCTGGAGCATTGAGCTCCAAAATGTCACCTCTGGCATCAAATCATGTTCTACCTGCTCTGCATACTTCCGGTGAACGTTCACTGCGTACACGCTAACACCTTCACGAATATGGTGTTCAGTGAGATTCACCCCAGAACTGAGTGCATGCTCCGCAGATGCCATTTTAGAGCTCTAAGGGCACTTGTAGCTAACAATCCCAATTTCTCAACCTTACAGTCCTCTGCCCTGTTTGCCAGACCTACGACTTAAGTAGAGTTCTGCACCCGAGGACAGGGAACTGTTTACAATATCAACTAGTACAGCGGCAGTAATATCCAAGTTACTATACACTGTACCAAATAAAGATGGTAGTCTCTGGGTTAAGGTAACCAGAGTTTATTTACAACACGTCTATCAACTATGGCTGCCACTACAATACTCCTCACATGAGGCTCCGTACAATCCATGACATCAAATCCTGTAATGATCCTTGCAGTCTATTTACATATCTACCTAGCAACAACCTACTTTACAATATACTACATCACTCATCCAAGTCTCTGACTTCATTCATCAGCTGAAGTCATGCTGTGGCATTTTTATGACTCTGCCGCAACACTTTCTCCTTTCACTGAAGATGTTTGGGGTTTAGAGACTCTTAGTCCTTCCTCTTCACTTTCTTGTATTTGAATGGAACTATTCGATGACTCCAGTTCTTCTATTTCAGTTGTCTTCTGGGCTGTCTGCTGATTGTCGTATTACCGGTTCATCAACTGTCTCTGATAACTGAATCTCTTGCATTTCTTCCATTTGTTTCTTCTGTGGAACTGGTACCAATGATCTTCTGTTCTTTCTTATAATCCCCTGGTTGGTCTGGACAAAGTATGATTTCAGATATGGTGATTTCTCTCCCTTCTCCATATCTATTCTGGTCTTTAACCCAAACCGGGGCTCCAGGTTGGATGTCTGACAGATTTCCCACTCTGTTGTGTCTATCATAATTCTCAGTTTGAATTGACTACTCTCTATCCTCTCTCTCCCTCACTTTTTACAAGTCTTCTGCACTAATTCGTGGTTTTAGTGTAGTTGGGAGAATAAGAAGTTTGTTTTCAATCTTCTTCTCATTAATAATTCATGTAGGGCTATACCATTCTAAATTGCTGTAAATCAATAGCTTAATAGTGCCAGTTGAACATCTTTGTTTTTCTTCAATAACATCATCACAGTGTGTACACTTCTCCCTGCTTCTCCATTGGCCTCAGGGTATCTCAGTGAACTGGTGACATGAACAAATCTGTATATTTCAGTAAACATTTTGAAACTGTCATTCACAAATTGCAGCCCATTGTCAGATATCACAATATCTGCAATGCCGTGTGTAGCAAAAATTTCTCTTACAAATTTGATCACAGCCTCTGAACTCTGGCCATGTAGTAGCTTAACTTCAACCCATCTTGAGTAATAGTCAATGACAATAAGGAACATCTTCCCTTTACACTCAAAGAGATCCGTTCCTAGGCAATCCCATGGTCTGGACGGAAACATAAGTGGCCATCTCACTTCCTGTCTGGTAGTAGCACATGTGATGCATCTGGATACCATTTCTTCAATACCTTTTAATATCCCGAACCATCATATTGAGTTTCTAGCTCTTGGTCTATATTTAGTGATCCCGAAATGACCTTGGTGCAATTTCTCCAAGATATCCAATCTTAAAGCTCTTGGGATGATCAATCTTTCATCATAGGCTAGCAAATCATCCACAATACTCAGATGATCTCTTTGCTCGTGATATTTCCTTAAAACCAGGTTATGTGGCATGTATGCTGACCTACCATTTTGACAATATTCTCTTATTCTATCGCATACCTCATCTTCTTTCTGCAAGTTTCTGATTTCACTCAATTTTTTAGCTGTTGCCAGTAAATTCTCAGTTATAGTCAAAACAAAGACTCTACTTCCTCCAGAAGTAAGAAATCTCTTTCTTAAGGTCTTCCATTTGTTGCTCTTGATAATTGTTGTTTACCTGAAACATACTCAGTCGTCCATTAAACCTCATTAGTCTTCGTCGAAATCTTTGTACCCTTGGAGGTCACTTTGCTCTTTCAAATTCAACTATGTCACGAGTGGCTTGTGGTCGGTTTCAATCTTGAACTTAAGGCCCAATACGTAGTCTGCAAATTTTTCACATGCCCATGTTGCTACCAACGCTTCCTTCTCAATAATTGCATATCTCAGTTCGGTTTCAGTTAATGAACGAGAAGCGAAATACACAGGTTTGCATCTTCCAACCTTCTGGATTTGAAACAAGACTGCACCTAATCCTGTTGCTGATGAATTTGCCACAATTATGGTCGTTAGCTCTGGATCATAGTGTGCTAACATCTCTGACAAAGTTAACATCTCTGTGATTCTCTCAAAGAACTTTTTCTGGCTTTCTCCCAATACCACATATTACTGCTCTTTAGCAGTTGTCGTAAGCGCACATTTATTGTAGCTAAGAATTTCCCTACCTGATTCACCATTCCCATGAACCTTTATAGTTCTGTTATGTTCTTTAGTTCTGGGAAATTACCTTTGTCTTCTGTGGATCTGCCTTGATGTCTGACCCATCAATTATTGGATCTGTTGTCTGTGAAAATACACACTTGTCATTTAACATGAGACCTGCTTCTTCTAGTCTTTGTCATTACCCTTGTGTTGCATTCTTTCTGGTTTGTTCTGTGAATTAGGATGTCATCTATGTGACAGATTATTCCCTCTAAGCCTTCCAGGAATCCTAACATCGTTCTCTGAAAGATCTCCGTGCCGATGTTATACCAAATGGTAACCTGTTGAAACTGAATCTCCCAAAAGGTGTTATAAATATTGTCAACAATTTAGACTCTTCATCCAATGGTAACTGCCAGAATCCACTGTTCTAATTTCATAAATATGGAGCTTTCTCCCAGCTTTGCTAAACTTTCATCCACTGATGCTATAGGGTGGATATCTCTCTCTATTGCCTAGTTAAGTTGAATGAATACACAAATTCATTTGGTTTTTTTACTGAAACCACACCAAAACACCATCTAGTTAGTTTAGTTACTGCTGATATCACTCCTTGGTTCTCCATTGATTCTATTTCTTTAACCTTTTCCAGAAGTGGGTGTGAGACCTTTCTCGGTGTGAACAAACACACAAGCTCTGCCTCTTTTCTCAGACTCAAGTTGAGAATTATGATAGATGCTCCATAGTGAGAAATCTGTCAGACGTCCAACATGAAAATCAGTTTGGGTTAAAGACCAGAACAGATAGAGAGAGGTGATAGAGAAATCACCATATCCAAGAGCATATATTGTCCAGACCGACCAGGGAATGTTAAGAAAAAATTTTGGTTGGTTCTCTTGTCCCTTAATTTCTTCTACCCTACATATCAGTTGTAGGTCGATACATGCCTTCCTGCTCAGTAATGAACAACTCTGATTCTTAATAATATACAGTATTTCGGGACACTCTTTATTCTTGTATCTTAAAGCCGTTCTCAATTCCCCTCTAACTTTCAGCTCTATGCCTCTGGGTCCTTATAGCTGCTTGTCTGTTGTTCAAAAGCTTCCATTCTTTAGCCATGGTTCCTTATCCAATAGAACAGAAACCGCTGCTCCCATGTCTAACTTAAAACTAGTTTTATTTTCTCCTACCCTGTTATCTGCTGTCCAGCAATTTTCATTTGTTCCTTGTATTTTTTCTAAGAAAGGAGTTTCAATTGTTTGCTCATCTTGTACCTCATTTATTCTCTCGTTTAAATGATTTGTCCTTTACTGGTCTGCAGCATTTGCTTCTTGCGGCAACACATCGACTGGAAAGGTCTCTTTTTTCTATATTCTGCCTCCCTGGCTGGGCAATTTTCCTGCCGGTGCCTTTCTCGGCCACACCTACTGCATTCAGTGCGGCTGCTCCTAGATCATTTTCCTGCCTATTGGGCTTTTTTGGCACCATTCCATTCCCTTTTTTTCACAAACTCCACTGAGTCTAATGTCTTCGAGATCAGACTCTCCCCATCCCCTCGGACTATTTCCTAACCTCCCACTATCTGCTTAGCTGAATGGCTTTTTGTAAACTCAAGTCTTCCCTCGACTGTAGTTGATCTGTCAGTGCATCATCAATAACCCCGACTACGATTCTATCTCAATTCAATACCTCATGCAAGTTTCCATATTCGCAATCTTCAGCAATCTTGTATAGGTCATTAATAAATGATTCAACCCTTTCCCCTTTTCTCTGATTGCGCTTATTACATTTTTCCCATTCAACGACAGCATTTTTCCTGATCTTGAAATTACCCATCTATAGCTTTCATGACTTCAGCATAAGTAGTTTGCTTCTCATCAATTCCTTGAGTTAAGAGAATGTTGTCTGCACACTCCCCCATGGTGTACAACAATGTACAGACCTGCTGCTTGTCTGATCTCTGAACTAAACCAATGCAGATCTGTACCTCGTGAACCTCCATTTAGGCCATGCCTCAGCTTGGTTCAGACCTGCTACCCGCTCAAAGGCCTCTGGCAAGGGCAATGAATTTTCCATCTTCTTCCGTTTTACGACATATTTTCGATGCTATCGTTTCTTCTCTTCTACGATTACCTTTCTGCTGCCACCATATAATATCCAGGTTACTATACTCTTTGTACCGAATAAAGATGGCAGTTTGTGGGTTAAGGTAACTGGAGTTTATTTACAAACATCGACCAACTACGGCTGCCACTACAATACTCCTCACAGAGGCTCTGTACAAACTGTGACATCACATCCTGTAATGATGCTTACAGTCTATTTACATATCTACCTAACAACACAACATACTTTACATTATACTATAGGGCAAGGCCTTTAACAAAGGCGAATATCCCAAAGTGCATCACATAGACAAAATCAGACAAAAATTAATCACTCAAACACCACCAAAATGGATTAAGTAATCATTTTTTTTTAGATTAGCGATACAGCACTGAAACAGGCCCTTCGGCCCACCGAGTCTGTGCCGAACATCAACCACCCATTTATACCAATCCTACACTAATCCCATATTCCTACCAAACATCCCCACCTGTCCCTATATTTCCCTACCACCTACCTATACTAGTGACAATTTATAATGGCCAATTTACCTATCAACCTGCAAGTCTTTTGGCTTGTGGGAGGAAACCCACGCAGACACAGGGAGAACTTGCAAACTCCACACAGGCAGTACCCGGAATCGAACCCAGGTCCCTGGAGCTGTGAGGCTGCGGTGCTAACCACTGCGCCACTGCACCACTGCACCGCCCTATTTATGTCATTGCTGTTTGTGGCGTTTTACTCTGTGCAAATTTGATGCTGATTCACTGACAAAAAGAGCAGTGGAACCACAAGAGCAGTGGTTCCTAATAGTCCTCTCTGGGGATTCCCTGCATTTCATAGAATCATAGAAATTTACGCCACAGAAGGCGGCTATTTGGCCCATCGTCTCCACGGTGGCTGAAAAAGAGCTATCCAGCCGAATCCCACTTTCTAGCACTTGAATGTAGTTTTCTAGGTTATGGCACCTCACATGCATGTCCAAATACTTTTTAAATGCAATGAGAGTTTTTGCCTCTACCACCCTTTCAGGCAGTGAGTTCCAGACCCCATCACCTTCTGGGTGAACAAATATCCCCTCTAATCCTGCCATTACTTTGAATCTATGCCCATGGTTATTGACCTCTCTGCTAAGGGAAATATGGCCTTCCTATCTACTCTATCTTGGCCTCTCATAATTTTATGCACCTCAATTAAATTTCCCCTCAGCCTCCTCTGTTCCAAAGAAAACAACCTCAGTCAATCCAATCTTTCCTCATAGCTAAAATTTTCCAATCCTGGCAACTCTCTCATATCTCCTCAGTACCCTCTCTAGTGCGACCACATCTTTCCTGCAATGTGACCAGAACTGCAGGCAGCACTCTAGCTGTGGCCTAACAAGTGTTTTATACAGCTCTAGTATAACCTCCCTGCTTTATTCTATGCCTCGGCTAATAAAGGAAAGTATCCTGTATGCCTCCTTGACCACCTTCTCTACCTGTCCTGCTATCTTCAGGGATCTGTGGACATGCACTCCAAGGTCCCTCTGGTCCTCTACACTTCTCAGTATCCTACCATTTACTGTGTATTCCTTTGACTTGTTTGCCCTCCCCAAATGGATTATTTCAAAAGTTTTTAATTGTCTGTGAAGTATGTTAGTTACGAAGTCTGCAGGTGTGAACAACACTATATTGATGCTAGTCCTTTCTTCTTAATTAGCCAAGTAGATCGCGTGGGGGAGAAGGGGAACTGAGCAGAAATTTGGACCTTCCCCACTGGCGGAAATGTAGTGTTAGAGAACATCAGAGACACTATTATGGTCACAGCCATGGCTCAGTGGTAGCGTTCTCACTCCTGGGTCAGAAAGCTGAAGTTTCAAGTCTCACTCCAGACATTTGAGCACATAATCTAGACTACCACTCCAGTACAATATTGAGAGAGTTCTGCACTTTTGGAGTTGCTGTCTTTCAGATGAGACGTTAATGAGGGGCCTCGTCTGCTCTCTCAGGAGGGCATAAAAGATCCCATGGCACTATATGAAGGAAAGCAGGGGACTTCTCCCTGGTGTCCTGGCCAATATTTGTCTCTCAACTATTACCAAATACAGATTATCTGGTTATTATCTCATTGCTGTTTCTGGGAGCTTGCTGTGCACATACTGGCAGTCACATTTCCTAGATGACAACAGTGAATATACTTCAAAAAGTACTTTGTTGGCTGTAATGTCTTTAGAATGTCCCAGGGTCATGAAAATCGCTGTATAAAAACTGGTTAGTTTGTTCTTACTTCCTTATTATGCACTTCCTAACAGTTTAGAATGACAGAACTAAAAACAATTGATCAAATTCAGCCCCACCAAGAGACAAAATGACCTTAATTTATTCGACTACAATGTGCACATCTGATATGAACTGCACTCTGGAGCATCAGTTTTCAGACTGGGGCCCTGGACCTACGTTGTCTGCCCATCTATCAATAGATTTCTGTATTTTTGGAATTCCTAACATGTCATTTCTGTTCCTGTGCACCAATAAAAAAAATGTTTCTCGGATTAACAATACTAGTTTACTGTTAGAGCAATGTGTCTAGCAATATTAACATGGAGGGATCTGGCAGTGAGTCCATAATTGCAGGGAATCCCCAGAGAGAGGACTGTTAGAAACCACTGCTCTAAATGTTACTTTGCTATATTAAACTCTGTAACAATATATGCATCACCTCTCCAGCAGAAGACGGTGCCACTGCTAGAGTGTAAACCACTGCCTGGTCTGCCACCCTGCAGTCAGTCTTTGATGTCCCTCATCTGTCCACAGGTAGTATTGACCTCATATCACCACAGCAACACTTGTGTCACTGATGAAATTAAAAGCCATAGGTCTGTAGCACTGGAAACACTTTGGTGCCCAGGATGAGTAGAAATGCACATTTTGTGACAGTCGTAATATACTGGCCAACATTTCCAATAGCTGAACAATTATTTTTACTGCTTAATTGCCACTCATCCCCTTTAGCAACTTCTGAGAGGCCTCATCGGCACAGTGTATTTAAGCTCACCATACGTATGTAACATGGAGGGCTCCATATTCCTGGTATGTTTAATTTTCTCCCACACTTTATCCCCCAACCACACACACACACACACACACACACACACACACACACACACACACACACACACACACACACACACACACACACACACACACACACACACACACACACACACACACACACACACACACACACACACACACACACACACACAATGTTATCTCCAGAAACTGATTCAGCTGTTGGCCATGATACCTCCCACGCATAGGTGCCTGAAAAAATGATACACTTCTCGCAACGACAACGATGCCTCATTCAACTCTGCCATTCGCAATGTAGAGAGTAAAGGGCACTTCATAGGAAACATGAGCAGAACCAGTCCAACCTCAGCTTCTCAGTTCCCACACCTGCTCCAACAGAGAAACAAAGGGTGGAATTTTATGCTCTCCCCTGTGGCAGGAGTGGAGGCAGGGAAGAGCAAAAAATCGGGTGGGATGGTGACAGGTGGGGATCCAGCCACCATCCCGCCTCCTCCAAACTTTAATCCGGGGGGCGAGGGGTAGGCCTGTGAATGGCCTTCCCACCCCACCATCAATTGAGGCCCTTAACTGGGTGATTAACCCCCAATTAAGGGCCTCTTCCCGCCGCAGCCACAATTATCTTTGCAGCGTGCGGCCCTGTCGCTGCACGGGGACCATGGTACAATAAACCATGCGAGCTGTTTCCCAGCTCTGGGTGGGTGCCTCGCTGAACGAGGGACCTGGCATCAGGAAGGGTAGGAGGTGGCGCTGAGACCCCTCCCGCCCTGACCTACCTTGAGCCTGGTTCCAGCACTGCTCCTTGGTGTCTGGTCATTGCAGCTACAGCAGCAGTCACCGCCTCCGCAGTGACACTGCAGCGCCTGCCTCTGATTGGCTGGTAGCTCTGAAAGGCCGGGTCAGAGGAAGTGTGGGCTCAATTTAAACTCCCCATGGCAGCCATTACTGTGACTATCATTTGACAGAACGTTGAACGTTGCAGAGTTTGTCAAAGTCTTGGATGGCACTGGAGTTGAATCAGATGTCACAGGAAAGCCGGAGCCTGGCACCCGGGGCAGAGCTGCCCCTACGTTCTCGGATGCAGACCAGGACGTCATGCTGGTGGCCATGACGGAAAGGAGGGAGGCCCTCTTCTCAGAGGGTGGCCAAATGAGGCCATCAATCTAGACCAAGGAGGTTTGGGTGGAGGTGGCAGCCTCAGGGAGCGGCTGGCGTGTGCTGAGAAGGACATGGATCCAGTGTCGGAAGAGATTCAATGACCTCACACACTCCGGCAAGGTGCAATCCCCAACCCTCAGGACAAGCCTCTGGGTATTTACCCTCCAGCAGACACACCACCCGAGGATCCTCAGGGCTCTTGTTGTTCCTGAACATGGGAGGGGTGTGTGCCCACAGCACTTACTCACCCTCAGAATGGCTCACAACCTTAGTGCTGCTGAGGACATGTCACCACTGAGACATGCAGCTTCTAATGAACAGGAGCATATGACATTGGTCACAGAGCAGAGCAGTGCCCTATCTTGCTCTCTTTTGTCCTTTCAGGAGAAATGGGCACATAATGCCTGAGGGAGGGCCCAGACGAGAGGAGGGGTACCATTTTTCACAGAATCACAGAATTGTTACAGCATTGAAGGAGGTCAATCAGCCCGTCATGTCTGCATTGGCTCTCCAAAGGAGCAATTTACCTACTGCCATTCCCCTGCCTTCTCCCTGTAGCCCTGCACATTCTTCCTTTTCACTTAGCAATCCAACTTCCTCTGAATGCCTTGATTGAACCTGCTTTCACCACATGCTTAGGCAGTGCATTCCAGATCCTAACCACTAACTATGCGAAAAAGTTTTTTTCCCATGTCACCCATTGTGTATTTTGCCAATTTTCCACCATCTTATCCAATGGAGGAGGCAGCAATGGAGATAGCCAAGATAACAGCCTGTTGAGACAGTAGAGCTGGTGATTACAGAAGGCAAAGTGATCATTAAGGGGATACAGTGCACTCCACACAGTCCGATAGCGTGTCGTGCACTGATTAGCATTGGGCAGCCTCAGCACTTCTGCTTTCCTAGGCTAGCTTTGGTCATCTCGCCTTGTGTCTCCCATAGGTTCGTCAAACCAGGGCCCCCGCTCCCCCTCCCCACGCAGGCCCAGAGGAGCAAGAAGTAGATGAAGAAGTACCAAAACACCATACGACCAGAAAAAGCAAGACAAATCCAATTCGGCCAATTATTGCCCCATCAGTCTACTCTCGAACATCAGCAAAGTGATGGAAGGTGTCTTCAACCATGCTATCAAGCGGCACTTACACAGCAATAACCTGCTCAGTGCTGCTCAGTTTGGGTTCCACCAGGCTACGCAGCTCATTACAGCCTTGGTCCAAACATGGACAAAACAGCTGAACTCAAGAGGTGAGGTGAGAGTAACTGCCCTTGATATCAAGGCAGCATTTGACCAATATTGGCATCAAGAAAAGCAAAACCGGAGTCAATGGGAATCAGGGAGAAAAGTCTCCACTAGTTGGAGTCATACCTAGCGCAAAGGAAGATGGTTGTGATTGTTGGAGGCCAAACACTTAAGCCCCAGGACATCACTGCAGGAGTTCCTTGGGGTAGTGTCCTAGGCCCAACCATCTTCAGCTCTTTCATCAATGACCTTCTCTCCATCATAAGTGGGGATGTTCGCTGATGATTGCACAATGTTCTGTCCCATTCGCAACTCCTCAGATAATATAGCAGTCCGTGTTCATATGCAGAAACAGCTGGACAACATCCAGGCTTGGGCCGATAAGTGGCAAGTAACATTTGCGCCACACAAGTGCCAGGCAATGACCAGGTCAGAGGCTAGGAATCCTGCGGCATGTAACTCATCTCCTGACTCCCCAAAGCCTGTCCACCATCTACAAGGCACAAGTCAGGATTGTGGTGGAATACTTTCCACCTGCCTGGATGAGTGCAACTCCAAAAACACTCAGGAAGCTCAATGTCATCCAGGACAAAGCAGCCCACTTGATCACCACTCCATCCACAACCTTAAATATTCACTCCCTCTACCACCAATGCACAGTGGCAGCTGTGCGTACCACATACAAGTTGCACTGCAGAACTCACCACGCATCTTCCAAACCCGCGACCTCTACCATCTAGAAGGACAAGGGCAGCAGATGCATGGGAACACCACCACCTGCAAGTTCCCCTCCAAGTCACACACCATCCTGACTTGAAACTATATCGCCGTTCCTTCACTGTCGCTGGATCAAAAGCCTGGAACTCCCTCCCTACTGCAGCGGTTCAAGAAGGCAGCTCACCATCACCTTCTCAAGGTCAAATAGGGATGGGCAGCAAATGCTGGCCTTTCCAGTGACACCCATATCCCACGAAAAGATTTAAAAAAGACCACATCCTTCACCAGCGCTGTTACTCTCACCTCTGTGAGTCCTCGCACACCTTTAGATAGGATGGCACTGGGTGAGGATCATGGCAGTATTGTGCAGGAGGAGGTTCCAGAGGCAAAGGCAGTTTCCCTTGGAGGAGGCAGGACAGACACAGCCCTGCTCAGTTGGGCACAGTTGCAGGACCTCAGGAGTCACAAAAGAGGAGACTTTACATTGAACAGCAGCAGGATCTGTGCATGTCGGAGTTCCCTGAGGCAGTGCGGGGTCTTGGGCAGAGGATGGAGGAGTCCATCCAGCTGATGTGCGCCACCACGGCTCAGGGCTGTGAATGCATAAACTCTTCCATTGAGAGAGTGGCAAACCTCTTGGAGAGCCATACGCGGTATCACTCGGAGCATTGACCGGTCAGTGGCAGTGGTGGCACAGAGATCGTTGAAGGGACTGCCAGTTGAACCCAAGCTGGGGGCTCTCCTCCAGGTATCTAGAGCACCAGGCAAGGCCTGAGGATATTACAGAAGAGGATGAGTGTGCCACTTCTCACCTGCATCACCCTCACAAGCACCTCCACGATGAGGATGACACCACATACATCTCGGCCACAAGCCGAGACGAGTGAGCTGACTGCCTCCACCTCCTCCAAGGCCACAAGGGGTGCACCACATAGGAGTAACCAAGCACGGAGACCACCATGTCGCACAGAGCGGAGAGGATCACTGGGGTGACTTCTTACTGTCTCTGCGGAGAGTTTTCTTTCCTTTGCATTGTAGAAATGATGACACTTTAAGCCACATATCTGGCAGTCCATTTATTTCTGGTGTTACAGGAAAAGTGGTATGACATGGTGAGGGAGATAACGGGTTACTCCACGGCAAGAGCGAAGCCTCTGGGCAGATGTGCTCCCTTCATTGGCGGTAAGAGCTTAGATTTTTCTGCCTGCATCTTCAATGGATGTGTTAGCATATGTATCTCAGACTGATGTCCATGCCATGCCCTTCATGCTGGGTCAGAGGGACTCAAGTGTTACGTTCCTGAATCAAATTATCCCTGATATTCATGGCATCCTGACAAGACCTTCTCACCCTGCAGTGTCCAGCCACCTCTTTGTGCAACCGGGTACCTCTCTGTTCAGCATCCCCTCACCCTGCCTCCTCTTCCCCCTCCTCTCTCACCGCATGCTACTGCTCTTACACGATGAGCTACCTATTTCCAGGGCCTCACCGTCCTCAAGGACCACACCTCTCTGCAGGGCCATGTAATAGAGAACACAGCAGGCCACCACAATGACAGAGACCCTTGCAACAGGATACTGCAGGGTGCCACCTGATAGGTCCAGGCATCGGAAGCTCATATTGAGAAACCCGATGGCCTGCTCAATGGTTGTCCTAGTGAGCAGGAAGCATTGGTTGTAATGTCTCTGTGCCTCTGTCTGGGGTTCCCGCTGCGGGAATGTATTTCAAGGGATATCCTTTGTCAGCTAGGATCCATCCACAGATTTTGGAGTTGAAGTGCAGCAACAGCCTGGACTGCCAGAGGATGAAAGAGTCATGGCAGCTGCCAGGAAAGCGACACATGCATAGAGCAAGCTCTTTCAGAAGCAAAATACTGCAGATGCTGGAAATATGAAATAACAATTTAACAGTTCAACAATTTCAGACTGTAGTTGTAATGAGTTATTTATGTTGTCTGATGCAACATAAGTGAGAAGCGTGGAGTCCAGCTGGTTGTGGATCGCAAACAGGTTTATTACAGCTAAATATTATATACAGTAGAGAGCTAACTATTTACAGAACTTGCCTGTAGCTGTTACAGTAGCAGAGTGACTCTGACTTCGAGTTACATGACTGCATTCTGGTACTTGGTTCACTAGAATACTAAGATAATAAAGGGACATCACTCTTATAGGGGATCACACAATACTAATCTCTGCCCCCATTTTGATTCCTTTTCTTTGCATGTTTCGGCCTTAATCTTGTTTTTCTCTTTTTTCTCTTTTTGTTTGCTTTCGGACGGCAGCTGTTCCTCCTATGGAAGCATCTTTTGTTTCTTTACTTGTCCCATTATTGTTCCCTTTGGCTCTGCCCCACCAACTCTCTTGCCATTTACTGTCTGCGATCTTCCGCCCTCTCACAGACCTTCCCTTTTGTTCTCTTTCCACCCTCCCCCATTCGACCTATTTAAACATCTATGCACATGAACCCCCAGGTCCCGCTGTCCTTGTACATTCTTTAGAACTGTGCCACTTAGTCTATATTGCCTCTTCCTATCCCATTTCCCAAATGGATCACCTCACATTTCTCTGTATTAAATTCCATCTGCCACTTGTCTGTCCATTCTGCTAGCCTATCTATGTCCTGTTACAGTTGAATGGTATCATCCTCACTGTCTGCCAAACATCCAAGTTTGGTATCATCAGCAAATTTTGAAATTTTACTCTGTATTCCAACATCCAAGTTATTTATATGTATCAAAAAAGTCAAGAGCTGAGAATGGAGGATTCCATTCAGCTCATGTGTGCCACCATGGCTCAGGGCTTTGAATGCATGAGCTCTTCCATTGAGAGAGTGGCTAAACTCATGGAGAGCCATATGCGGCAGACTCGGAGTGGATGCAGGAATAGTGCACTGACATGCACAGAATGCATGCTACATTCTGTCGCATTGACCGTCAGTGGTGCTGATGACGCAAAGATGCATGCAGTGAATGCCAGTTGTGCCCCAGCTGGTGCTCCCCTCCAGTCATCCAGAGCGCCATCAAAGGACTGAAGTCATTGATGAGAATGAAGGCACCACCCCTCACAGGGCACTATCATCAGCAGCAGCCTCCTTACCCCCTCTGACTGAGAGACCATCTATGCAGCAGGGCCCTCTGATAGAGGCTGCCCCTGCATTGAAAGCCTTTGGAAGTACCCCCACTGGCACCTCTGCAATGCGGACAACTGCCACAGTCATCTCAGCCGCAAGCAGAAACATGCGATCAGGCTGTCGCCACCTCTTCCAAGGCCACAGGGGAGCAAAGGCCACCATGTCATTCATTGTATTGAGTGGTTCACTTGGGTGGCTTTCATTTGTGCTTGACTGAATTACTAATTACATTGTTGTGCCATGATCCCAGATGTGTGAGCTTCCATTCTTGGATGGCAAAACTGCAAATGAGGGAAGAAATGGTGAAGGGAAGCAATGATCTTTGAACAGGGGACACTGAGACCGCTGATTAGAAGTGTACTATGCATTCTCAGTAAGAATGGATCTTTTCAAAGTTGTGTGGCTTACGGATCTGTTCTCACAATCAGAGCACAGTTAGCACCAGAGCATGCAGTCCTGCTGGATGAGTAGTGGTCAGGTGAAACATGCCTTGATCAGATGTGTCCTGGCGTCCAAGCCATCCTGATGAGAGCTTCGACTCCTAAGATGGCCTTGGCCACCTTCCTGCAGAGCATGGGCACCGTTCTGCTCTGCATCCCGTCTTCCTCTTCTTGCTCCCGCGATCAACTGTGTTGATATTGTGCTTCACCATCTTCAAGGTCAGCACCTCCCAGGAGGGCCATGTTATGGAGAGCGCAGCAGACCACCACAATGACTGAGACCCTTACAGGAATGTACTGCAGAGCACCATCTGACCAGTCGAAGGACTGGAAACGCATCTTCAGAAGCCCAACGGCCAGCTCGATGGTGGTCCTTGTCAGCAGTTGGCTTCGGTTGTAGTGCCTCTTTGCCTCCATCTCAGTGTAGATCCCGTGCGTTCCCTCAAAAATTGCAGACTAACCCTTAACAAGCTGATTAACAGGATTATTTTATTTATTTACTTATTTAGAGATACAGCACTGAAACAAGCCCTTCGGCCCACCGAGTCTGTGCCGACCAACAACCACCCATTTATACTAATCCGACATTAATCCCATATTCTCTACCACATCCCCACCATTCTCGTACCACCTACCTACACTAGGGGCAATTTACAATGGCAAATTTACTTATCAACCTGCAAGTCTTTGGCTGTGGGAGGAAACCAGAGCACCCGGCAGAAACCCTTGCAGTCAGAGGGAGAACTTACAAACTCCGCACAGGCAGTACCCAGAACTGAACCAGGGTCGCTGCAGCTGTGAGGCTGCGGTGCTAACCACTGCGCCACTGTGCCACCCATGATTAATTGGACATTGCTCAGAATTAGGCAGGTCGCCTGGTCCTGCCTACTCCACCCTTCCTATCACAAAAATCACTGACCATTGGGACGGCATTCGCCCACCTCAGTTCCCTCCCCCACTTAGCCACCAAAATCCTCTCCTTCATATTCAACATAGAGTTGGTATTTGGAATATTTCTCCCTCTCTCGTCATCTCTCCCTCCCTCACCAATCTACCCTTCGCCCAGTAAAGAGATGCTAAAAAAAGTCACAGCCTTACCTGCAAACATGAAAGGCACACACAGGTAATAAAGCCATAAAAACAATGAAACAAAGGAGAAAATGCCAACCAATGTGCAGACAAGTTAATGAAACATGTGTAAAGCATGGCAGGCTCATTGGAGAACTTACAGATCTTGGCTTATAAAAATAAACATTTCTATGTAATTTTGTTCCACCACTTTCATTTGAACTATCAGAAAAAAACTAATAATGTAGATTTGAAACAAACATTCTGAGGCATTAATTACAAACCTTTTGAATGGACCGGTTCTGATTTTAATATTCTAACCAATTGTCGTAGACTCCTCTGTCAACAGAGAAAGTTTCTTTCCATCTACCCTATCAATTCTTTTCAAAATCCTTGAATCTCAAAGTACCCCTTAACTTTCTATATTTCAGGGAATACAAGCCTAGTCTATATAATCCCTCTATACCTTGGAGTTCTGGTAGCATGCTGCTGTGTCTGCACTGCATTTCTTCCAAGTCCAATATGTCTTTTCTAAGGTGTAGTGTCCAGAGGGTACACAATACTCCAGATATGATCTAACCAACGCTTTGTATAACTGTAGCAAAAATTTCCTTCCATTTATATGCCAGTCCACTGCTTATAAAGACTAACATTCAATTAGCCTTTTGGATTTTTTTTTTGTACCTCACCTGTGTACATGGACACCTAAATCTCTTTTGGGCATCCACTGCTCCTCGAGGTTCACCATTTAAATAATACACTGATCTGTCATTTTTTGGTTCAAAATGGATTACCTCACACTTACCTGCATTGAAATCCATCTGCCACGGTTTTGTCCACTCACTTAACATATTAACGTCTCTGTAATTTTATGCTTCCATCTACACTACCTGCTAAAATCACCAATCTTTGTGTCATTGGCAAACTTGGATATATGGCTCGCTATTGTGTTCTCTAAGTCATTAATAAACATAGTGAATAGTTGAGGACAGATCCTCATGGGACACTAGTCATTTCCTTCCAATTTGAATACATACCCAGGTTTGTGCGCGTTCAGCACTCAACTTAAAAAAAAACTTGAGCTGGCAATGGTTGAGACCACTAATGGCTTTCTAAAGTACAAAAGTGTTCAGATTCCAGTGCTGACACTCTTCACTTTAATGAGAACAAAAATTCATGAAGAAACATAATAACTCAGGCTCTTTCTTTAACAGTAATTGAACTTTGTCATCTTTAGATTGTAAGCTACTTTTAAAACTGACTGCACAATTTACAAAAAGGATTGTGATCCTAAGGCTTTGCTGCTTCAGATGGACCAGTCAGAATATTTTTTTAAAAATGAGAGTGAGATTTAATCACTATCTTATTTTGGCGAATTTTCTATTCCATCAAGGTGAGGTGTGTCACTGCTGAACAATGGAACATTTTTCCATTCCATACACCTATTATCAGCATCATGCATTTTCAAGTTAGCCAAAGCACAGATGATATTGATGTATAGCAAACCTTCACCTACTCTGTTCCAACAATCAGGACAAATTTCCAGGGGATGCCAGTTTTTTGCAGCCGACCAATCTCCGGAAACAGCAATGCTGTCTGCCCTGATAATGTCAGTATGTACATCTTACATTTATTGAAAGCATTAATCTTGTGAAGAGAGCATTAAAAAAGTACACATTTTAAAATTCCCAATAAAGTCTCCAGTCTCTATGTGTCAGTTTGGCTCAGTTGGTAGTGACTCTCATCTCGCAGACACAACATTGTGTGTTCAAGCCACACACCAAGCATTGAGCACATAATCTCAGCTGATATTTTGTAAAGCACCAAGGAAGTGTTGCATTGTTGGGGGTGCCGTTTTTTGATGAGACTTTAAACCGAGCTTGTATCTGCCTTGTGATTCAGGTGGACAAGGATCCTATGGCACTATTTAAAGAAGAGTATCAACTTCACCAGTGTCATGATCAACACTTATTTCTCAACCAGCATCATCAAAAACAGATTCATCTTTTTGTGTGCAATATGGCTGTCATATTTACCTATTTAACACCAACCACTGCACTTCAAGAGAACAGATTGCATGTGAACCTTGAAAGATTTGAGATGTTATGAAATGTTGTACAAATAAAAGTATGTCTTTTTTTATTTTGTTACGGCCACACAGTGTGGCATGGGTGGTTCTCACTGTTTAACTCCCCACCTGACCGCAGCAAGTGTATTTGTATTAGAGTTTAGCTCCTTGGTGTTTTATTTTTCAAATAAACAGACAGCGACAGGTTTTCCTGTAGGTTTTAAAAACAGAAAATAAGTTGCTTATTGATCAATACACCTTATCCTGAAATTGTCACAACCACATCCACTCATGCATTCGCTCACGCGCGCACACACACACACAGACACACACACACGCCTGGGTGCGTCTCTCACTCGCTCTGGCTGCATATTATTTTCTAAAAGGTAATACTGTGTCACCTCTCACCTGTTGGTAGGAGACATTCTCATCTCTTCCCCATGGTGATTGCACATAGGTCTAGGACATTGCTACTTCACACCTCCTTTGTTTCAGAAGAAGACATTCAATTCTGGAATGTTTTAGGATAGGTGTAGGATGGGTTTCATTGACATCTTTTAGCTTTGAAGATTTGTCATTTGTCTTTGTCAGACAGTTTGAATATGCAAAAGGTCAATCCCTTTTTCTTTGGTGGCCATTTTGGACCAATGTTCACTTTTTAACATAAAGGTTCATTTTTTAAAGACAAAGTCCATTTTTCATATCTCTTCATAGTCCATGATTGTTGTATCATCGTACTTCCAGTGTGTGTGACAATTTATTGGCATATATTTCCACACATTTGTGAATCAGGTCCAGGGAATGTTTTCTAACCCAGATTATTTTTTGGTATTTTCTTATATTTTTTATTCACACGTTACTAATATCACCCCTTACCATTTATGATCGACATGCACTTAAAAGACCATGATCAAAGTGCTGATAGATACCAGGAACTGACTGCATTCAACACCACACACACCTCGTTTATAAAGTCGCAGTTGTTAGATTAGTTCAACCCACTCTTGTGTATATGTGTGCGAGTGGAGGGGACCTTAAATAGTACGCAAATATCAATATCAAGATCACTAAAACTACTTCCTCCTTTATGTGCTTTTCCAATCTCAAATTGATGATTTATATGAAAGAAAAAAGCAGACTTTAGAAGCTGTACTAGTCATTTGTGCTTATTAAATCATTGTGTCACTTCAGACCAATCTAGAGTAATTTTTGAAGGTCTTATGAGACTACTGTTGACAGGAAAGTGCTCTGAAAATTCTCAAAGCAACTATATACCTTCTACAACTGTTACAAACTTACACCATAATTATTCGTTGGTTCCTTATGGATCAGGACCTTGAAGATTGGCGCATATGTATATTAAATATAAGCATTTACATTTGACAGATATCATAAATCACAGCACATATTATAGGCTGTAGTCCTGCTTCTCTACCACATTATAAATGTACATTTTTTTGAAATGTGTTACGGTATTAGAGAAATACAAGTTATTTCATTTAATATTATATATATATCTGGTTGCTAAAGAATGCCTCTACTCCTCAGAAGGTTCCTTGAATTCCCAAGAGGTCCTTGGTTATGAAAGTGTAAACTTTCATCAATAAACAAGCTAGGCAGTGTACAAAAACCTTACATGACCATTAGTGTGTTCAATAGTACCGTAGTTGACCAAGTGCAGCATCAAAGAGCCCTATCAAAATTGAAGTCAATGGGAATCAGGAGGAAAACTCACCACTGGCTGGAGTCATATCTAGCACAAAGGAAGATGCTTGTGATTTTTGGAGGCCAATCATCTCAGCCCCAGGATATCATTGCAGGAGTTCCTAGGATAGTGTCCTAGGCCAATCATCTTCAGTTGCTTCATCAATGACCTTCCCTCCATCATAAAGTTAGAAGTGGCGATGTGCACTGACGATTGTATAGTGTTTATACAGAGGCCCAGACTAATGCTCCAGAGATGAGTTCAAATCCCACCACGGCAGCTAGGGCATTTAAATTCAACAAATTAATAAATCTGGAATAAAAAACCAGTCTCATTAACAATGATCATGAAATTACAGGATTGTCACAAAGACCTAACTGGCTCACTAATGTCCTTCGGGGATGTCATCTGCCATCCTTACCCAGTCTGGCCTACATGTCACAAATGACCCACAGCAATACGGTTGACTCTTAACTGCCCTCTGAAATGGCCTATCAAACCATGCAGTTGTACCAAATCACTACAGAAAAGTCAAATAAGAATAAAACCAGACGGACCACACGCCATTGACCTACCCACTGAAAACAACACCCTGCCCAGTTGACCCTGCAAAGTCCTCCTCAGCAACATCTGAGGGATTTGTGCCAAAATTGGGAGAGCTGTCCCACAGACTAGCAAGCAACAGCCTGACATAGTCATACTTACCAAATCATACCTTACAGACAATGTCCCAGACTCCTCCATCACCATTCCTGGGTATGTCCCATCCTACCAACAGGTCTGACCCATCAGAGGTGGCTGCACAGAGATATACATCTGGGAGGGAATGGCCCTGGGAATCCTCAACTTTGACTTTGGACATCATCAAGTCTCATGGCATCAGGTCAAACATGGGCAAGGAAACTTCCTGCTGATTACCACTTACCACCCTCCCTCAGCTGATGAACCAGTTGAACACAACTTGGAAGAAGCATTGAGGATAGCAAGGGCACCGAATGTACTCTGGGTTGGGGACTTCCATGTCCATCACCAAGAGTGGCTCGGTAGCACCACTAGTGACCGAGCTGGCCAAGTCCTAAGGACATAGCTGCTAGACTGGGTCTGTGGCAGGTGGTGAGAGAACCAACAAGAGGGAAAAACCTACTTGACCTCATCCTCACCAATCTACCTGTCACAGATGCATCTGTCCACATCAGTATTGGTAGGGGTGACCACCGCACAATCCTTGTGAAGATGAAGACCTATCTTCACACTGAGGATAGCCTCCATCATATTGTATGGCACTATCGCCATGCTAAATGGCTAAGAATCAAAACAGATCTAGCAGCTCAAAGCTTGGCATCCATGAGGCGCTGTGGGTCATCAGCAGCAGAATTGTATTCAGCCACAATCTGTAACCTCATAGCCCAGCATATCCCTCACTCTACCATTGCCATCAAGCCAGGGGACCAATCCTAGTTCAATGAGGAATGTAGGAGAACAGGCCAGGAGCAGCACCAGGCATATCTAAAAATGAGGTGCCAACCTGGTGAAGCTACAATACAGGCAGCTACACATCAATGTGGAAAATCCTTCCCTCCAACATAAGGTCAGAAGTGGGGATGTTCGCTGATGTTTGCACAGTGGTCAGTATCATTCGCAACCCTTCAGATAACGAAACAGTTCATGCCCACATGCAGCAAGATCTGGACAACATCCAGGCTAGGGCGAATAAGTGGCAAGTAACATTTGCATCACACAAGTGCCAGGCAATGACAATCTCCTAGAAGAGAGAATCTAACCATCTCCCATTGACGTTCAATTGCTTTACCATTGCCGAATCCTCCATCAATCAACATCCTGAGGGTTACCATTGACCAGAAACTTAACTGGATCAGCTACATAAATACAATGGCCACATGACCAGGTCAGAGGCTGGGAATTCTGGAATGAGTAACTCACCTCCTGACTCCCCAATGCCTGTCCACCATCTACAATGCACTAGTCAGGAGTGTGATGGGATACTCTCCACTTGTCTAGATGAGTGCAGCTCCAACAACACTCAAGAAGCTCGACACCAGGACAAAGCAACCTGCTTGACTGGCACCCCATCCACCACTTTAAACATTCAGTCCCTTCACCACCACTGCACCGTGGCTGCAGTGTGCACCATCTGCAAGGTACACTGCTGCAACTCACCAGCACCGCCAAAACCTACAAGCACTATCCAGAAGAACAAGCGTAGCAGGCACATAGGAACACCATCGAGCCGTGGTTTACTAAAGAAGTTGAAGCGCTTGTCAAGAGGAAGAAGAAGGCTTATGTTAGGATGAGACGTGAAGGCTCAGTTAGGGCGCTTGAGAGTTACAAGCTAGCCAGGAAGGATCTAAAGGGAGAGCTAAGAAGAGCAAGGAGAGGACACGAGAAGTCATTGGCGGATAGGATCAGGGAAAACCCTAAGGCTTTCTATAGGTATATCAGGAATAAAAGAATGACTAGAGTTAGATTAGGGCCAATCAAGGATAGTAGTGGGAAGTTGTGTGTGGAATCAGAGGAGGTAGGGGAAGTGTTAAATGAATATTTTGCGTCAGTATTTACAGTAGAGAAAGAAAATGTTGTCGAGGAGAATACTGAGATTCAGGCTACTAGGCTAGATGGGATTGAGGTTCACAAGGAGGAGGTGTTAGCAATTTTGGAAAGTGTGAAAATAGATAAGTCCCCTGGGCCAGATGGGATTTATCCTAGGATTCTCTGGGAAGCTAGGGAGGAGATTGCAGAGCCGTTGTTGTTGATCTTTATGTCGTCATTGTCGACAGGAATAGTGCCGGAAGACTGGAGGATAGCAAATGTTGTCCCCTTGTTCAAGAAGGGGAGTAGAAACAGCCCTGGTAATTATAGACCTGTGAGCCTTACTTTGGTTGTGGGTAAAATGTTGGAAAAGGTTATAAGAGACAGGATTTATAATCATCTTGAAAAGAATAAGTTCATTAGCGATAGTCAGCACGGTTTTGTGACGGGTAGGTCGTGCCTCACAAACTTTATTGAGTTTTTCGAGAAGGTGACCAAACAGGTGGATGAGGGTAAAGCAGTGGATGTGGTGTATATGGATTCCAGTAAGGCGTTTGATAAGGTTCCCCATGGTAGGCTATTGCAGAAAATACGGAAGTATGGGGTTGAAGGTGATTTAGAGCTTTGGATCAGAAATTGGCTAGCTGAAAGAAGACAGAGGGTGGTGGTTGATGGCAAATGTTCATCCTGGAGTTTAGTTACTAGTGGTGTACCGCAAGGATCTGTTTTGGGGCCACTGCTGTTTGTCATTTTTATAAATGACCTGGAAGAGGGTGTAGAAGGGTGGGTTAGTAAATTTGTGGATGACACTAAGGTCGGTGGAGTTGTGGATAGTGCCGAAGGATGTTGTAGGATACAGAGGGACATAGATAGGCTGCAGAGCTGGGCTGAGAGATGACAAATGGAGTTTAATGCGGAAATGTGCGAGGTGATTCACTTTGGAAGGAATAACAGGAATGCAGAGTACTGGGCTAATGGGAAGATTCTTGGTAGTGTAGATGAACAGAGAGATCTTGGTGTCCAGGTGCATAAATCCCTGAAGGTTGCTACCCAGGTTAATAGGGCTGTTAAGAAGGCATATGGTGTGTTAGCTTTTATTAGTAGGGGGATCGAGTTTCGGAGCCACGAGGTCATGCTGCAGCTGTACAAAACTCTGGTGAGACCGCACCTGGAGTATTGCGTGCAGTTCTGGTCACCGCATTATAGGAAGGATGTGGAAGCTATGGAAAGGGTGCAGAGGAGATTTACTAGGATGTTGCCTGGTATGGAGGGAAGGTCTTACGAGGAAAGGCTAAGGGACTTGAGGTTGTTTTCGTTGGAGAGAAGGAGGAGGAGAGGTGACTTAGTAGAGACATGTCAGATAATGGGCGGCACAGTGGCGCAGTGGTTAGCACCGCAGCCTCACAGCTCCAGTGACCCGGGTTCGATTCCGGGTACTGCCTGTGTGGAGTTTGCAAGTTCTCCCTATGTCTGCGTGGGTTTTCTCCGGGTGCTCCGGTTTCCTCCCACAAGCCAAAAGACTTGCAGGTTGATAGGTAAATTGGCCATTATAAATTGTCACTAGTATAGGTAGGTGGTAGGGAAATATAAGGACAGGTGGGGATGTTTGGTAGGAATATGGGATTAGCGTAGGATTAGTATAAATGGGTGGTTGATGTTCGGCACAGACTCGGTGGGCCGAAGGGCCTGTTTCAGTGCTGTATCTCTAATCTAATCATAATCAGAGGGTTGGATAGGGTGGATAGTGAGAGTCTTTTTCCTCGGATGGTGATGACAAACACGAGGGGACATAGCTTTAAGTTGAGGGGTGATAGATATAGGACAGATGTCAGAGGTAGTTTCTTTACTCAGAGAGTAGTAGGGGCGTGGAATGCCCTGCCTGCAACAGTAGTAGACTCGCCAACTTTAAGGGCATTTAAGTGGTCATTGGATAGACATATGGATGAAAATGGAATAGTGTAGGTCAGATGGTTTCACAGGTCGGCGCAACATCGAGGGCCGAAGGGCCTGTACTGCGCTGTAATGTTCTAATTTCTAATCACCTGCAAGTTCCCCTCTGAGTCATACACTATCCTGACATGAAAATATATTGCCATTCCTTTGAAGCAATTAAAATGGTTTCAAACCCATATCAAGGCTGTGTTTTAAATCCTTGTTAACATTATCATTGAAGTCTTTGCTTTTTTTTTAAACCTTACCCGGACTATTTCAGTAAAACTCTGATTTATGGACTCATAACTACAATATGAATACATTATTCGATTTAAATTAACAACATGCATGAAATCAGGATAGCAGACATGAGTCTCCATGGCTGTCACAACCCATTTCACTGCACCAAACTGACAGTAAATATATCACCATTTGTCAGCATATGCCTATTTCCTTCAATTGCTCTCACATTTATTAAATATAGTGTTAAAAGTCTCATTATGTGTTTGGTCAAAAAGAAAATTCATACTAGGTATAACCCAGCCACAGGCTGTTCTTCAGATGTGTACAGACCACACTTCTATTATATATTTTAATAGACAATAAATGACACTGGTGGAAAGCAAGAGGTTGGCAGGATGAAAATAAAATTCATCCATCATTGCTAGACTGCTATGAAAAACATACAAAATAACAAGGTAAATCAGTCACACTGAAAGAAACTGTGTTTGTTCTAAGTGCACTATATTCTTAACAGTCAGTGATAAAATGACAACTAAATCAATGACTGCTCACTTTCTTGGTTGATAGATATCTAGGTTTTCCATGTTGAATTAATGAATGTCATTCTTGAAATATAAAGAATGCAATAACCAGAGCTGCTCTTCTACTGGGGCTGCACAGCTTCTTATAGTTTATGGTTAAACTCCCTTGTTGAGTCAATTCTGTTATTAAAAAGGAGCACACCAATACCATTACAGTTTGCAATCATTCTTGTGCCAGAAATTGGATCAGCCTGAATCGGGATGCGATCTGCGGCAAATTGGTCTCTTTAGGGTGCCAGTTGTGGTCCCAGCCCAGCTCTCTGCTCGCAGGGTTGGGTTGGGGAGCATAGCAAGATCTGCCGGCTTGGATGGCCAGGGCTGGGGCTAGGGGAAGGAATCAGGTGGTGTGGGAGGTGGTGATGGGGCCGCAGTCAATGGGTGGCAGCAGCCTCCAGTAACCCTTTTAAGGGCTGCTGAGTAAGGCACTTTTAGAGCAGTTAATCCAGAACTCAGAAGGCTCTGCGCCTTTGGTGTTCAGGTCAAACCAATTTCCAGTGGGGGTCCTTAAACAGATGACGGTGGTGTAGTGGTAATGTCACTGAACTAGTAATCCAGTGGCTCAGGCTAATGTCTTGGGGACTGGGGCTCAAATCCCACCATGGCAGCTGTTGGAATTTAAATTCAATTAATTAATTAAAATCTGGAATTGAAAGCTATTCTCAGTAATGGTGCCATGAAATTATCATTGATTGTTGTAAAGACCCATTCGGTTCACGACTGTCCTTTAGGGAAGGAAATCTGCTGTCCTTACCTGGTCTGACCTATATGTGACTCCAGACCCACAGCAATATGGTTGACTCTTAACTGCCCTCTGAAATGGCCGAGCAAGCCAGTCAGTTGTTGAGAGCAATCAGGATTGGGCAACAAACGCTGGCCTTGCCAGTGGCGCCCACATCCCATGAAAGAATTTAAAAAAGGGACTAAACACCAGTTTGAAGTGGCCAGCAGGACGAGCCAAACTTCTGGTGCTGTTCGGGCACTGGAGAGTGAACCCCTAAATTGGACGCCAATGCCTGGAAAATGTGTACGAGATCCAAAATGCACCATCTTTGTTTTTATACAGTCATGTGTCAGTTTCAGCCCTTAAAACTATAGTCATATTGTGTTAATTCTGTGGGGTTTCAGTATTTTCATCAGATTAAATGTGAAGTGCTTCTTAAAGTGTTATCCCAAATTTGACTATCATACATCAGACTATTAGGTACAAAATTAGAATGTCACTACAGATTCTCTCCCTATATATTATTAGAATACAGGTATGTGCCACAGTAATTGGATTGGGTCTGGGGTCTGTTTCTTTACATACAATAAGTTCAGGGCCTTGGATGCTGATCCTTTACAGGAGCCAGGTGGAGGGCACACATTCCCCACTGGCAGGTGAAATTGAGAGGATGAGTTATCTGCTTGGTCTTGCATGTCCCCCAGCTGCATTCACAGAGTCTTAGGAGCAGCTCATCCATTAACCCTCATTATTTAGTTAGCCAAGATCTCAAACGCATGCTGAGAGCTTCAAGATGCACATTTTGCTCCAGCTATTTGGCAATTCAACTGTTTTTTTTTTGGACTATCTTAAATAACTACCATGGCTGCTAGCTAGCTTCAAATTAGTTTCCAATAAATCAAATAAATGGAGTTACCTTAAATGAATAGGCTCTGGTCTAAAGACTTGGTTGATTAGCAGATCTATAGCTACATTTGGAGCTAAAACTGTATTGTAATAATAATAGTGTGATATGTGCTTAGTGATTTGCCATGTTGCCAATAATTTGATGCCAGTGGCACTGGATTCTATTGGGTGCATTCAGCCCATATAATCAGGCCCTGATGTGCACCTAGCGCAGGATAATATGGTGGGATACAACTTGTCAAAGGCCTCTGCACCAGGATATTGACCTGCAAAGGATCATTGCTATGGAACGGGTGGAGAAAAAGAGAACCCTGCTTCAATCAGTGGATCCCAGTCATTCATCCCCTTGTCCAAGTCTTTGAATGTACATTATAATAATGTAATGTATGTAAATGTAAATGTATGTAATGTAAAATAATATGAATGTAATAGAAATGCCTCAAGAAATGTACTCAAAATGGAGCCTGAATGCTAGGAAAGGAAAGGGTTACTGCTAATTTAACAATCAAGGCTAATATATACAAAACGTTCCTTGCAGGGTTGAAGACAAGCCATCAAAACCAAAGGCCAGGAGGTCGTTTTTTATCATAGGAACATAGAAACCGGAATAGGCCATTCAGCCCCCAAAGCCTTTCTAGCCATTCAGTGAGATCATGGCTGATCTGTATCTAACTCCATCCATCTGCCTTGCCTCATCATCCTTTTATACTCTTGTCTAGCAAAAATCTATCGATCTTAGAATTAAAATTATTGAGTTAGCAATTATTGCTTTTTTGTGAGAGAGAGCTCCTTACTTTACCACCTTTTGTGTGAAGAATTGTTACCTAACTTCTCTCCCTAATGGCCTGGCCTTGATTTTAAGGTGGTACGCATTGTACTAGACTCCCACGCCAATGGAAAAAATTTCTCTCTACCCTATCAATTCCTTTCAAAATCCTAAACACTTCACACCTTAACTTTCTATTTTCCAGGGCATAAAGGCCTAGTCTATATAATCTCTCCCTACAATGCAGCCCTTTCAGCCTTTGTAACATTCTGGTGGGTCTGCGCTGCACTCATTCCAAGGCCAAAGTAATATTTCTAAGGTGTAATGCCCAGAACTGTACATAGTACTCCAGATATGGTCTAACTCTAGCTATAGCAAAACTTCCTTCCTTTATATTCTAGCTCTCTGGCTATTGAGGCTAACATTCCACTAGACTTATTGATTATTTTTTGTAACTATTACATTTTAGTGTGCGCACGGACCACTAACTTTCTTTGGACCTCCACTGTTCCTAGCCCTTCACCATTTAAATAATACTCTGATCTATCCTTTTGTGGTCCGAAATGGACAACCTCACACCTATCTGGGTTGAAATCCATCTGTCACAGTTTCACTACTCACTAAATGTATCAACATCTCTTTATAATTTTATGCTTTCGTCTGCACTACTCACGATGCCAGCAATCTTTGTGTCATTGGCAAACTTGGATATATAGCTCTCTATTGTGTTATCTATGCCATTAATAAATATACTGAATACTTGAAGTTCCAGCACAGATCCTTGTGGGGAACCACGAGTCATTTCCTTCCAAATTGAGTATCCATTCATTGGGTTGAATTTAGTGCGGCCATATGGAGCAGGAATGGTGGCGTGGGGGGGCCAGAGAATCGCGTCAGACATGTCCGCCCGGAAATCTGATGTCGTGACATCGGTTCCGGATTTAATCAGCAACGGGAAAACACAAGGTGGCATTGCCCTCCCAATGCGATGGGAATGCAATTTATATTGTAGAACACTTAGTTTTAATACATTAGTATCTAATTCATCGCGATTCAATGGGAGTCTTGGTATTAAGTGGACAATGGGCAGCCCTCATGTGCCTTCGAATTCCTGGCCATTGAAAGCTGGAGGCACTGAGGCCGGGGGTGGGGGGGGTGGGGGGGGGCGCAGGGGTGGGGGGAGGGGCACGGGGTAGGAGTATTGGCTGAGCAGGGTCTTGGGTGGGAGTACCAGCTGAGCAGGGTCTCAGGTGGGAGTGCCAGGTGAGCAGGGTCTCGGGTGGGAGTGCCGGGTGAGCAGGGTCTCGGATGGGAGTGACGGGTGAGCAGGGTCTCGGATGGGAGTGCCGGATGAGCAGGGTCTCGGGTAGGTGTATCGGCTGAGCAGGGTCTCGGGTGAAGTGCCAGGTGAGCAGGGTCTTGGGTGGGCTGCAAAGTGGGGGCTTGATTTGGATGGCAGTATCGGGTGTCCAAACTGTTTAGTTTAGTTTAGTTTAGAGATACAGCACTGAAACAGGCCCTTCGGCCCACCGAGTCTGTGCCGACCATCAACCACCCATTTATACTAATCCTACACTAATCCCATATTCCTATCACATCCCCACCTGTCCCTATATATTTCCCTACCACCTACCTATACTAGGGGCAATTTATAATGGCCAATTAACCTATCAACCTGCAAGTCTTTGGCATGTGGGAGGAAACCGGAGCACCCGGAGGAAACCCACGCAGACACAGGGAGAACTTGCAAAC
Organism: Heterodontus francisci; assembly: GCF_036365525.1. Lineage (NCBI taxonomy): Eukaryota > Metazoa > Chordata > Chondrichthyes > Heterodontiformes > Heterodontidae > Heterodontus > Heterodontus francisci. The sequence continues at coordinate 26,169,103 of NC_090378.1, read as the reverse complement.
TCCGCACAGGCAGTACCAAGAATCGAACCCAGGCCCCTGGAGCTGTGAGGCTGCAGTGCTAACCACCACTGAGAGGGTTGGGTGCCCATACTACTGGATCAGAGAGTCAGCTATCAGTAAGGGTGGGCACTGAGAGCCATCAGGGAGCCTGTCAGGTAAAGTAGAAAAGGCACAGCTGCCAAGGCAGGATCATCTCTGCACAGCACCACTCTGGAGGCCCACTGATCATCTGGCATAGGTCTCACACACCCCGTATTTTGGACCCCCGTGGCGTCATGCAGCGCCTCCAATGGAGGGAGGGCCAAGAGGCAGCTGTGCCTGCCCGTGAAGCTCCACAATGAGAGAAGCAGCAGCAGCTGGCCATGCCAAGAAGGGACCACCTGCAACAGAGTGTGTACCAGACTCGAATCAGCTACCTTCAAATGTCCAAACAGTATTGTCAGCGAAGACTGTGGCTCTCCAGGGAGGCCCTCACCGATTTCTGTGCCATGTTGCAGAACAAGTCGCGACCTTTGCGATTTGGTCAGCCAATGCCAGTAGCTCTGAAGATCACAGTGTCACTAAACTTATATGCATCTGGATCATTCCAAGGATCCACCGGGGACATGTGTGGTGTCTCCCAGGCAGCAGCCCACCGCTGCATCAAGGAGGTGACCAATGCCCTGTTCAAGAGGGCCGATGACGATGTGCACTACCGGACCGACTCTGATAGTCAGGCCACGAAGTTCATTGGATTTCCCCCGGTGCAAGGTGTGGTAGATTGCACACATGTGGCCATCAAGGCTCCAACGGACCAACCAGCACCTTCATCAACAGGAAGGGCTCCCATTCCATCAACATTTGACTGGTCTGTGACCACCAAAAGCATTTCCTGCAGGTGCATGCCTGCTTCCCGGGAAGCCTACATACGTTGGCAGCCCCAGGTGCCACAGCTTTTCAGGGCCCCCCTCACTGGGCTTCAGGGATGGATTCTCAAGGACAAGGGCTACCCATTGAAGACTTGGCTACTCACGCCTCTGAGGAACCCTCACCTACCATGGCTCTACCCGAGCCACCACTAAGCAGGCCATTCGGCTGCTGAAGATGAATTTCCGGTGCCTAGATTAATTGGGTGGAACCCTGCAGTATGCCTCTGTGAGGGTATTGCATATTGTTGTGGTCTGCTGTGCTCTGCACAATCTAGCACTGCAGCGGGGGGAGGCCTTGCATGACGATGAGATGCCCGAGCGATACTCTCCATCGATGAGGAGGACATGGAGAAGAGAGGTGAGCAGGCAGCACTGGATGTTGAAGCCCTTGCACCAGAGGCCAGGCAGATTGAGCGACAGGCCAAGGAGACAAGAGACAACCTTATATTTATTCGCTTCTAGCCACCGTGGTGGCCACTCGAGGTAAAAACAACAAAGACAGGATGAGGAACTGGAGAAGACTCCAGGGGCCGTGTCCAGCTCTCGGCTTTCTAATGCTGTATTGAGCTCATGACCAAAGTGATGGTGTGTGGGTCTGCGCGCAGTTGTGGGATCTGACTCTCCATGAGGGTCACCAACTTCTCGATGGAGAAAGCTATGTGCTCACATGCCTGTGACATGGCAACAGTCATGGCATGGATGGACTCGTCCATTATCCGCTCATGGCTGTGCATGGCCTCTGGGATGTCCGTCAGATGTTCCCTTACCTCCCTCTGCAACTCCAGCAGTCGACACAACAGGCTCGTCATTAGACTGGGCCTGGCCACCTCTGACTGTCAATGGCCTCCGCTGTCTCAGCCTCAGCCAGTTGCTCAGTTGCGTGTGCGGCGCTCTCACCAGCTTATGACCCTGATTCTACAGCTGCGCAGAAACTCACCGAGGTGAAAGTATCTGCGCTGGTGGAAGGTGCAGGAGGACCATGTGATGGTGCATCCTCTGAGTGTTCCTCCTTCTCAGAGGTTGATGGCTGTCCCCCTTCTGCTGGAGTCTCTTACAGACGCCGACCTGCATGAGAGAACACAAACATGTGTGGGTTAGGCTGTGCAGATCTTGTCATGATATCCATGCATGATGTGGGTCTCCAGAAGTGACTATGTCAATAGAGGCCAATCCTCACTCTCTTGTGCGGAGGCTCCAGTCTCTCCATTGGATATGAAGCGGACCCGCTGGGACCCTGCCAATTCTAATGCCTCTTCCTCTGCATATCTCATGCTTCGTCATACTTCACAGAGAGATCAACATGACAATTCTGCTAGGGGCAGCCCCTCGTCCCCTACTGGGGTATCACAAATAGCTTATGCTCCCTTCCACTGTCAGGGTAGTTAATGAGGGTGAGTTGTGAAAGAAGGTGGGCTGTGGCTGAGATGCAGCCGTGCTAAATTTGCAGATGACACAAAGATAGGTAGGAAAGTAGGTTGTGAAGAGGATATAAGGAGGTTGCAGACCGCTATCGATAGGTTGAGTGAGTGGGCAAAAATATGACAGATGGACTACAATGTGGGAAAATGTGAAGTTGTTCACTTTGGCAGGAAGAGTAAAAAATCAGAGTATTACTTAAACGGAGAACGACTGCAGAATTCCAAGGTGCAGTGGGATCTGGGTGTTCTAGTGCAAGAGTCACAAAAATGTTAGTATGTAGGTGTAGCAAGTAATAAAGAAGACTAATGGAACGCTATCCTTTATTACAAGAGGAATTGAAAATAAAAGTACGGATGTTATGCTTCAGTTATACAGGGCATTGGTGAGATCACATCTCGAATACTGTGTGTTTTGGTCTCCTTATTTAAGGAAGGATGTAAATGCGTTGGAGGCAGTTCAAAGGAGGTTTACTAAATTGATACCTGGAATGAGTGGGTTGTCTTATGAGGAAAGGTTGGACGGACTGGGCTTGTTTTCACTGGAGCTTAGAAGAGTGAGGGGAGACTTGATTGAAGTATATAAGATCCTGAACGGTCTTGACCAGGTGGATGTGGAAAGGATGTTTCCTCTTGTGGGTGAGTCCAGAACTAGGGGGCACTGTTTTAAAATTAGGGGTCACCCTTTTAGGACAGAGATGAGGAGAAATTTTCTCTCAGTGGGCTGTGCAACTTTGGAACTCTGCCTTAGAAGGAGGTAGAGGCGGGGTCATTGAATATTTTTAAGGCGAAGATAGATACATTCCTGTTAGGCAAGGGACTCAAATATTATCGGGGTTAGATGGGAGTGTGGAATTCAAAACACAAACAGATCAGCCATGATCTTGTTGAAAGGCGGAGCAGGCTTGAGGGCCCAAATGGCCTACGTCTGCTCCTAATTCGCATGTTCGTATGCTCGTATGTTCGTATGACTAGCAGCAGCAGCACACATTTCTGGGTCTGACACCGGGACCCGCAAAGGAGGCACTAAATTCAGCCCATTACTCCAACTCTCTGTCTTCTATCATCTAACCAATCGCCTAAAGTACAGTCAAATACGGCATAGAAGGAGGTCATTTGGCCCATCAAGTCCATGCTGGCTCTCCATGGAGCAATCTAATCAGTCCCATTTCCCCACTCGATCCCCGTAACCCTGCAAATTTATTTCCTTCAAGTGCTCATCCAATTTCCTTTGAAATCATTCATGATCTCCATTTCCACCACCCTCGTAGGTGGGGAGTTCCAGGTCATCATCACTTGCTGTGTAAAAAGGTTCTTCCTCACATTCCCCCTGCATCCCTTGCCCAAAACCTTCAATCTGTGTCCCCTAGTTCTTGTAACCTCAGTTAATGAGAACAGTTTTTCCTTGTCTACATTAGCTGAACCTGTCATAATCTTGTACATCTCTATCAAATGTCCTCTCAATCTCCTTTGTTCCATGGAGAACCACCCCAGCTTTTCCAACCTAACCTTGCAGCTAAAATCCCCCATCCCTGGAACCATTCTGGTAAATCTCCTCCCACTCTCTCAAGGACATTCACATCTTTCCTAAAGTGTGGTGACCAGAACTGGATGCAATACTCCAGTTGGGGCTTAACCAGAGCTTTATAACATAGAATGATACAATTCTTCAAATCATACAGCACAAAAGGAGGCCATTCAGCCCATCATGCCTGTGCCGACTCTTTGAAAGAGATTAGTCCTATTCTCCTGCTCTTCCACGTAACAGAGAACCAGAGTTAACATTTCAGGTCAGCGGCCCTTCATCAGAACTGGGAGTGCTTAGAGAGTTAACTGTTTAAAGTGCCTTTCACTATCATCCTTTTTGTTATTTCATCTCTTTTGCCTTCCACCCTATCACAAACCTTCCCTTTTGTTCTTTCCTCTCCTCCTTCCTTTCCCTGTCTTGCTTAAAAACTGTTATATCTCTAAGCACTCCCAGCTCTAACAAAGGGTCACCGACCTGAAATATTAACTGTTTCCCTCTCTCAGCTGCCAGACTGCTGAGTATTTCCAGCATTTTCTGCACAAATATGTTGTGCTTTGGCTGGATCTGTGTGAGGCCCTTCAAAAACCTGAAACCAGGGAACAGACAAGAGACTTGATACCTCTAAGTGCTTCATTGATTTGAAGGTCATCAGGAGTAGCAATATGATTGTGTGAAGTGATTGACAGGAGGGTTGAACTCTTCTGACACATATGTCAGTCAGATTGGTCAGTAGATTAGAGAGGTTTCTTTGGAAGTTAAGAATAGAGAAGCCGGTATTTTTGAAACTAAAATTCAATCTCAGTCTTTAATCCTTAATTCTTAGTTTAGTTCTGGTTCTTTTAGTAGTACTTTGTCCAGTAAGACAACTGGGCTGAATTTTCGTCTCGGGGGTGGGGGACAGGAACTGTGCCTGTTTCCGGGTCCCGAATCCTCCCCCGGGGGAAACAGTCACTGACCTGGAATTTTGACTGGGACTGCCCCTTAATTGGCATGGAGACTGTTTCCCTGTACAATTAAGGGTGGCTGGTGGGCTCTAGAAATTGACGGCCTAATCGAGGCCTTCCAGCTTGAGAGAAGCACTCAGCCGCAGTACGGCAAGTAACTGGGAGAGTACCTCAACCTGGAGGTGCCCTCTCAGCCACTTTTTAAAAACTTTAATTAAAAAATACAAAAAGCAGTCAGGCCACCACTGTTGGGGGGGTGGGGTGGTGGAATGGGTGGATCCTGCTACAGCGCGGCCTTTGGCTGCACCCCACCTAAGCAGGAAGGGAAGGCCTGTAGGCCTGCCTGGAGCACTGGCACCCTGGCCTGCCACTGCATGCCCACCTCCAAGCAATTGATCTACCCTCTCCATTGCATCAGGAAACTGGAGGCTGACTGGAAAATGGCCGTTGGCCTCCTAACAAGGCTCTTAACAAGCCTAATTGCCTGCCCACCTCATGGGGGAACATGTGGCCTTCTGGGGTCCTGAACCCATGTCAGCTAAAATGGCTGACGTCAGGAATGGGGTTGAAAAGACGGCATGCCGGCGGGCTTCATAACTTTCAAGCCCCGTCTGCCTCTGTTCCTGACATCTGTAGGGCCTGAATATTCAGCCCTTTATTTCTGACTGAGAAAGAAAAGGTGATAGAAGTTGATTGTATTGCCATACCAGTGATATACTGGCAGATATAAGTGCTGTCAGTTAGACATAAAATTTTTTCTGAAATCAAGGGAGGTGAGATTTAACACAGCTCAACCAGATACAGCTACCAGCAGGAAAGGTCAATTTATCCAGGAGCAGTAGATGCAAGAGGAATAGGCAGGACTGCTACAGATAGAGGTTCATCACTTTGATGTCTCAAAAGGCTAATACCATCCTTCCAGAAGGAGAGTCAATCAGTTCATCCACACCAGCTCATAACGACACAGTCATAGAAGTTCTGCAAACAATGCTAACTCCAAGCATACAGAATAGACGAGCTGTATAACACCATTAACTTATCAGCTATCTAAGGAGTATAATCCTAAATTAATTTTACCAATTTATATCAATCTTAGACAATGATCACAATTGTAAATTTAGAATCAGCAAGCATTTAATGCTGAATTACTTTGATATGTGAACTGCCTTTGTAACCTCTTATTTATTTTATCAATTAGTCCTATCTACTAATTACTTGCATACTCAATGTTTAATTTAAGTACTGTTACCTTAGATTAATAAATAATTCTTAGCTCATGGCTTTGTTGTACAACTTCTTTGATAATTGGCAAGAAAGGTTCATTCACTCAGTAGCTTCTGAGGATCCTGAGGGGAGGTTGGTAGTGCAAATGCTGGTTGATACAAGACAGTTCGGTAAGTCAAATTTGGGCATCAGTCACTGCCAGACACAAATGGAGTGATAATTCTATTTTATTTGTTCGTGGAATGTGAGCGTCACTGGCTAGGACAGCACTTATTGCCCATCCCTAATTGCCCTTGAGAAGGTTGTGGTGAGCTGTCTTCTTGAACCGCTGCAGTCGGCTTCATAGCAGTTTGATACAACTGAGTGGCTTGCTAGGCCATTTCAGAGGGCATTTAAGAGTCAACCACATTGCTGTGGATCTGGAGTCACATGTAGGCCAGACCAGGTAAGGAGGTGAGGATGGCAGATTTCCTTCCCTGCAGGAAAGGACATTAGTGAACCAGATGGATTTTTACGACAATTGACAATGGTTTCATGGTGACCATTAGACTAGCTTTTCAATTCGAGATTGATTAATTGAATTTAAATTACACCAGCTGCCGTGGTGGGATTCGAACTTATGTCCCCCAAGTATTAGCCTGGGCTCTGGATTACTAGTCTAGTGATATTACCACTACACCACCACCTCCCCGAATAAATCCAGATGGTTCCTTAATAAGGAATTAGGGCGAAGGGTTAAGTACCGCCTGGTGCCCATGATAAATAATTTTGTCAGGTATATATCGCATGGTTGTTGGGCGGCACAGTGGCGCAGTGGTTAGCACCGCAGCCTCACAGCTCCAGCGACCTGGGTTCAATTCTGGGTACTGCCTGTGTGGAGTTTGCAAGTTCTCCCTCTGTCTGCGTGGGTTTCCTCTGGGTGCTCCGGTTTCCTCCCACATGCCAAAGAAGGGTCCAAAGAAGGGTCACTGACCCGAAACGTTAACTCTGCTTCTCTTTTCACAGATGCTGCCAAACCTGCTGAGTGGTTCCAGCATTTCTTGTTTTTATTTCAGATTTCCAGCATCCGCAGTATTTTGCTTTTATTTTAGTGCCAAAGACTTGCTGGTTGATTGGTTAATTGGCCATTATAAATTGCCCTAGTATAGGTAGGTGGTAGGGAAATATAGGGAAAAGTGGGGATGTGGTAGGAATATGGGATTAGTGTAGGATTAGTATAAATGGGTGGTTGATGGTCAGCACAGACCCGGTGGGCCGAAGGGCCTGTTTCAGTGCTGTATCTCTAAACTAAACTAAACTAAACTTGTTCTGCAGTTATCTTGTGCTGACTGCATGGTGTCTGTTCCTTGCCATATTTCATAGATCAGAGGATAAAAACACTCACATGGAAGCAATGCAGAGGACAGTGCTAAAACTAGAACATACCTGTGCTTTGGCATGTGATCAGTTGCTGTGCCTTCTTACTCTGTAATGCCCCAGTGAGCTGCTGTTAAGATGTACTGTAAGGCAACAGTGTAAAATTAATCTAAGTGTGAGCATACTGACCATAATAATAATAGCCTGCTTGACTGGCATTCCATCCACCACCTTCAGCATTCACTCCCTTCACCACCGACGTACAGTGGCAGCAGTGTGTACCATTCACAAGATGCACTGTAGCAACTCACCAAGGCTCCTTTGACTGCACCTTCCAAACCCACGACTTCTACCACCTAAAAAGAAAAAGGCAGTAGATGCATGAGAACACCACCACCTGCAAGTTCCCCTCCAAGCCACACACCATCCTGACTTGGACCTATATCGTCGTTCCTTTACTGACGCTGGGTCAAAATCCTGGAACTCCCTTCCTAACAGCACTGTTTGTGTACCTACACCCCAAGGACTATGGCAGTTCAAGAAGGCAGCTCACCACCACCTTCTCAAGGGCAATTAGGGATGGGCAATAAATGCTGGCCTGGCCAGAGATACCCATGAACGAATAAATAACAAAAAATAAGCTTTCTGAGGCTATCAAGTTTCTTTCTCGCCTTCTCCTAGGATCTAGTCACAGGTGAACTCTTTGTTACCTTCATCCTTGCTGCGCTCACACTACTTTTCAGAAAGGGATACTGTAAGAATACAGGTTTGATGTAGCTTGAAGAAACTCAAAGGTTGACCAAATTTTTGGCCAGCATTCTTTGCAAGGCCAAGAGACTCTTATAAAAGGAAAGCAAAACGCTGAATGCTGCAAACTGACTTTTCACAGATAAGGAAAGAACTTGGATCAGTGAATTGCTGAAACTGTAACTGGTACGGGCTGTTAAGGGAATTAAGAATGCCATGGCTACTCAGGAGCTGTTCTCCAGTCTCAGCCTGATAAGGTGCAGCGGGGAAACTACTCTCGATTCACATTGATGAGGAACTGAACTTGAGGGTAGGTTTTAACACCATGGTTTAAACAAAGAACTCGCTGCCCCATTGGATATGTCATATTAAGAATTTTTATAGGATAATAAGGTCCTGTCAATCTAACATGCAGGCCCACTCCTGGAAAAAATACAAAAATGTTGCAAAAAGAGTACTTTTTACTGGAGTCAAAATAGAGTGATTTGGCCGATCACCTACAACTGAAAGTTCAACTACCAAGTCGTTTGACTCAGGCAGATCATATGTACCACTCCTTAAGTGTAAGGCTGCCGTCAGAAGTAAGTGACTTGGCCAGTCATCTCGTCAGGAAGACCTACGATCAACAAGGACTGATCATTCATTGGTAGGTGTATATATGGTTATCTCTTGTAACATAATTGATGTTCTGCTTGCATTGTAGTGTTTTTATGGCTAACTTTAGATTGTATGGTTTTGAAACAGAAATTGTGTGTCCTGAGTAATTTCTCATAAATCTCAAGTAAAAGAATCATAAGCCTGTAGACTCAAGGAGTGAGGTCTTACAATACACCTCAGCCTTCTTCTCTAGCAGCCCCAGCAGGAGAACTTCCAAAGCTCCATCCTGACGGGGAGGCATGAGTCATCCTGGTTTCGCCACAGTCATTTCAATAGCAGTACAGCTTTAAGGGCAGCCAATAATCCTTTAAGGACTGTTCATTTTTCTGTCAATTAACAACCTCTCTGCACTAATGCTTTGTCTTTCAGCATACCATTAACATACCGTCTGCCTTTGCTCCATGACCTTCTGGTCAGTTATTCTCTGTGATCCTGTCCTATTAACACCTTCCCTTTTGTTATCTCTTGCCCCACCCCTGCTTTATTTGCTTAAAACCTATTACATTTCTAACCTTTGCCAGTTCTGATGAAAGGTCACTGGCCTGAAACATTAACTCTGCTTCTCTCTCCACAGATGCTGCCAGACCTGTTGAGTAGTTCCAACATTTCTTGTTTTTATTTCAGATTTCCAGCATCTGCAGTATTTTGCTTTTATTCTAATCCTTTAATAACTGTTGGTACCAGATTTTTAAAAAACCTTTGACTTCATGTGCTGTGTCCGAAGACTGCCGGACATTATGCAAAGGTGATGTTTTTCCACTATAGTGAGAGATTGGCTCCCAGTGCTTATAAGCACAGGCAGTGCCCTAAGAGCAGGGTCAGGCCAGGGTTAACAGCCCCATACCTGGTGCCACATCTACCAGGGGAAAACTTGAGTTCTTTTGTAATACATGGTTCATCATAAATAGTAATTCTGAGAGACCATATTTATTTATAGGATAAACAATGAGGTTATATCAGAGATGTGAGGATGTATTATACATGTGACATGTCTTGTCTGGTAAAATATCTTGACAGAACTGGTAATGGAATATCAAAAGACCAAAACCAATGTTTGCATTTTTCATTAGAAGAAAATTGTATTTGACAACATACTTTTTTTCCTACATGAACACCATTAAGAAATATCCTGATGAACTTTTTTTTAATAAACTTGATTGATCGAGTCTGGAACGAAACAACCTGAGTCATTAGCCATGGCAGTAGACAAGCTGGAACTGTATTCGAAGTGATCTTTCAACTCTCCTTTGGTGTTTGTCCATCAATCTGCCATCTGGGATTTGTTCCCTGAAGAGGGAAAGCTTGCAAGAGTTGTCCCATGATGAAACAATAAAGCCATGATAGCTGCAAACACAGATCACTCCTTCACAGTCAGAAAGCAGTGAAAAGTACAAAAAATAATGCCCATAAGAGGTGTTACTCAATAGCTAACTTCATCACCTGCTCCTCAGTCATGAATCCACATGGCATACAAGACCTGAAAGTGCACAATGTTTCTCTGGATATCAAACTAGCTTGTGTCAAGAGTGCAGTGATACTGTCTTTATTAAGAAAGGTGAGATGCTTTTACTTAGACAGCTAGTTAAGTTCTTCAAAATGTTTTTTTAAAGCCTGATTTTGTCACATTGCGAATGACAGATTAAGTCAATGAGAAATGAATTCCCCACGGCACAGTGGCGCAGTGGTTAGCACCGCAGCTTCACAGCTGCAGGGACCCGGGTTCAATTCTGGGTACTGCCTGTGCGGAGTTTGCAAGTTCTCCCTGTGACCGTGTGGGTTTTCGTCGGGTGCTCCTGTTTCCTCCCACCGCCAAAGACTTGCAGGTGATAGGTAAATTGACTGTTGTAAATTGCCCCTAGTGTAGGTAGGTGGTAGGGAATATGGGATTACTGTAGGGTTAGTATAAATGAGTGGTTCTTGGTCGGCACAGACTCGGTGGGCCGAAGGGCCTGTTTCAGTGCTGTATCTCTAAATATAAATAAAAGTAGAAGCTTGGCTTCCAAATCCTGCTAAAAAGAAATATACAACTGGTATAAAATCAACAAGGTTTTGGTATTGTATCACATGCAAAATAAAAAAGATAAACAAATTTTTAAAAATTACTAATGCCAAGCTGAAAAACACTTATCTGACAAATCAAGATTGATAGCCATCCTTACTATAAAGAAATCTTACTTGCAATTGTTGCTTCTCTGATGTCACTTGTTATATATTGGGAGGAACATGTAAAGAAAGACAGACACCAAGATGGCCAGGTCGGAGTTTAATGATATCCTCACGCACTGGGCATGCTCATACTACAAGAATACATACACTGCTTCCCCCTTTTATTAATAAACTATTTACAGGTACACCAAGTACACAACTTCAAAAACAAACAAATCTTTGAGATTATGCACATTTGGCAAAATAACAACTGACTCCTTTACTTTAAATGATATCTATAAAACAACTAGTTTACAAAGTCTTCTGACCTTCTCACGGGTTTTGGTGTGGAGTCAGGTTTTGGACTTTTTAGTTTCAGTTCAGGATTTATGGAAGAACTTATCTCTTTTTTGGAAACTAATACTTCAGACATCGACATCTGAACTGGTTCATGTGATCTACATAAACAATTCTCACCTTTCCACCAAATTTGAACTAATTATCACTTAGTACCACAAACCTCTACACCATTTCTCACGTCCCACTTGTGTGACTTGTGAGGGGGCTCAGAACATGACCATATTCATTTCTCCTGAAAGTAACATTCTTTTTTGTTTGTGCCATGCTGACATTTCTGACTGAACTGTTTTCGTTCAATTTTAGCAGTTAAATTTGGTAGAACTAAACTCAAACACGTGCTTAATCTTCGCTTCATTAAGAGCTCAGCAGGTATATATCCCGTAGTTGAGAGTGGAGTTGTTCTGTACTTCAGTAGAAAATGAGCTAATCACTGATTCATGCTGAAAGTTGAACATCCATGCAGCACTTGATTTTTGAGTGCTTACTTGACTATTCTCATGGATCTTTCTGCTGCTCCATTTGACGCCAGATGATATGGAGGTATGAGGGTATGTTTGATACCATTTTGCTTTATTAAATTCTGAAACAGAGCAGTATGAAACTGAGCACCGTTATCTGAGACAAGCTCCTCCAGTAAACCATGACAAGCAAAAATGGACCATAACTCGTTTATTGTCCTTTCAGCATTGGTATTTTGACCCATATGCTTTACTTCAATCCACTTAGAGTGACTGTCAATAAGCACTAAGAAATTGTCACTTTTCTTTTCGCAAAAGTCTACATGCGCTATTTGAAATGGACGAGTCCATGACCATGGTTGTAAAGGAGTTTTTGGTGACTTATTCCTGCAGTTTTGACAAATTGGACATTTACTAACCAGTGATTCTAGATCACCATCTAGATCAGGCCAATAAACAAAACTTCTGGCTGTGGATTCCGTGCCAACTATATCCTTATGTTCAGTATGAAGTTCCCCCAGAATCTCATCTTTTAAAGAACTAGGTACTATCACTCTGTGACCGCACTTAATGCATCCCTGCTCACATGGCAATTCATTACGTCAATTGTGAAATGGTTTCAGTTCCATGTCTATACACTAGTCAAACTCTGTCCAACCATTCAAAGTCTGTTTGTAAACTCATTTTAAAACTAAGTTTTTCTGATTCAGCTGCAATTTCAGTTGCAGTGATTGGAAAGTCCTCATCCACAACTCCTATTGTGAAGATTGCACCTTCACAGCCTAATTCAGTCTTCCTGCGGCAAATGCAACAGTGCGTCAGCTGTAGCATTTTCCTTTGAACTGCAATATTCAATGTTGTAGCCATACTGTGAAAGTAGTACAGCCCACTGCTGCATCCTTGATGCTGCCATTGTTGTTGTTGCAGACTTTAGTCCCAGAATAGATACTCAGGGTTTATAATCTAATAAAAGCGAGACATTTCCACCCAAAAAGAAATAGCGAAATTTTTCGAATCCAAAGGTGATTTCAAGCGCTTCCTTTTTTATCTACACATAGGTATGTTCACTCTTGGTCAGGGTACGTGACGTGAATTCTATGGGCTTCTCTTGACCATGTTATGACTAGGTGTGGAAGAGGTCTAGGGTTCCCCTTTCAACCTTCACCTGGCCTTACTGTAATAGGGTTTAATTTTGAACACACCATGTTTTTAGCTCCCCCTTGGTGAATCCTTGTTCACCGCTTTCCAATTATAAGGCAAAGAAACCAGCACAAACAGGCTTTCTTAGGTTTAAAGAAGAAAAGTGAAATTTTATTAAACTTAAACTTAAACTCTAATTCGGTTGACGCCTATGGATACACGATGCGCCCACACTAGCATGCCTACGCGATACAAACATGCAGATAGAGATAGAAAAGAGCAGAAGAAATAAAGTTTGAGGCAATATCTGAAGAGTTTTTGTTACGGGTTTTCGAACTCACTGTAGAGTCCTTGCTTGTAGGTAGATTTTGCTTTTCATTGGGGTCCAATATTCTTCTTAAATATTGTTCACTGTAAGAGACTTTTCTCTCTTGGGGCTCATGTGTTTTTAATGGATTCAGAAGCTGGTGAGAAAGAGATGGGAGCAGGCAGACAGCCAAGAGGTCTTCTTCAGTCCAGGAGCATTCAGCTTTCTGCTGGTTCTCAGTTCAAAACTGTACAATTCAGAAAAAAAAACCCAAACTGCCAAGCAGGTTAGTCATGTGACTAACTGGTTTGGCCACGTCGGTTTGTGTATTGTATTGGAGCAGGGGATAGCTCCTTTGTTCCACACATTGTCTGTCAATATGCAAAAATGTCTTTCCAGCCAGGGGCTTGGCAACCCCTTGTCACAGGCCTTCTCTTCTTCCCAGAAACAATTTGAAATTTAATGTCCATGTGACGAAATTAATATGCTTCATTCTTGGCAGGTGGGGGCCTGCATGACAACCATCATCCATGACATGACTGATCACTGCTGCATCTCCACAGTTTGAAGTGTCACACGTTAGCTTCGGGTCACGATTTGTGTTGTAATGAATGAGAAGTGCAGCATTAGTCAACTTTCTTTTACATGCATCATAAGCATCTTGTTGTGCTTTAGACCATTCCCATTTCACATCTTTCTTCAACAACTCATGTAGTGGAGTGAACACCACTCTGGTCAAGCAGAATCACCAGTAGTATTAGACCATGCCTGGAAAAAGATTAAAGCTCAGACACATCCTTTGGCTTTGGGGCATTGACTATTGCCTCTCTGTTTTCTTTCACTGGCTGCAGTCCTTTTTCATTAATTTTCCAGCTAAGGTACACCAGCTCAGATTGTACAAAAGCACTCAGCTCCTGACCTCATGACAGCCTTGGTCCAAATGTGGACAAAAAAGAGCTGAACTCAAGAAGTGAGGTGAAGAAGTGATTGCCCTGGATATCAAGGCAGCATTTGACCAAGTGGGGCATCATAGGGGTCTAGCCAGACTGCAGTCAATAGGGATTAAGGGGAAAACTCTCCATTGGTTGGAGTCATACCTATCACAAAGGAAGACGGTTGTGGTTGTTGGAGGCCAATCATCTCAGCCCAGGGCATCACTGCAGGAGTTCCTGAGGGTAGTGTCCTGGTCCAACCATCTTCAGCTGCTTCATCAATGACCCTCCTTCCATCATAAGGTCAGAAGTGGGGATGTTCATTAATGATTCCATAATGTTCAGTATCATTCACAACTCCTCAGATACTGAAGCAGTCCATGTCCGCACGCAGCAAGACCTGAACTACGTTCAGGCTTGGGCTGATAAGTGGCGAGTAACATACATGCCACACAAGTGCCAGGCAATTACGATCTCCAATAAAAAGAGAATCTAACCATCTCCCCTTTACAGTCAATGACACTACCATTGCTGAATCCCCCACTATCAACATCCTGGGGGTTGCCATTAATCAGAAATTGAACTGGACCAGCCATATAAATACTGTGGCTAAAAGAGTAGGCCAGAGACTGGGAATTCTGCGGTGAGTAACCCAGCTCCTGTCCACCATCTACAACGCACAAGTCAGGAATGTGAAGGAATACTCTCCACTTGCCTGGATGAGTGCAGCTCCAACACACTCAGGAAGCTCGACACCATCCAGGACAAAGCAGCCCACTTGAGTGCCACCCCATCTACAAACATTCACTCCCTCCACCACTGACACACAGTGGCAGCAGTGCTTACCATCTACAAGATGCACTGCAGCAACTCACCATGGCTTCCTCGACAGCACCTTCCAAACCTGCGACCTCTTTCACCTAGAAGGATAAGGGCGGCAGATACACGGGAACACCACCATCTGTAAGTTCCCCTCCAAGTCACACACCATCCTGACTTGGAAATACATCACCGTTCCTTCACTGTCACTGGATCAAAATCCTGGAACCCTCTCCCTAACAGCACTAGGGGTACACTGCAGCAGCTCAAGAAGGCAGCTCACTACCACCTTCTCAAGGGAAAATAGGGATGGGCAATAAATGTTGGCCTGGACAGTGATGCCCACATCCCATGAATGGACAAAAAAAAAACTTCCTCTTTTTCAACTTCACATTGTTTTTATTTATTTAGAGATACAGCACTGAAACAGGCCCTTCAGCCCACCGAGTCTGTGCTGACCAACAACCACCCATTTATACTAACACTGCAGTAATCCCATAATCCCTACCACCTACCTACAATAGGGGCAATTTACAATAGCCAATTTACCTATCAACCTGCAAGTCTTTGGCTGTGGGAGGAAACCGGAATACCCGGCAAAAACCCACACAGTCACAGGGAGAACTTGCAAACTCCACACAGGCAGTACCCAGAATCGAACCTGGGTCCCTGCACTTGTGAGGCTGTAGTGCTAACCACTGTGCCACCCTTCACCCTGATCACTGAGACTTTTTAACACTCCATCCAACACTTGAAGATTCTCTCCCTCTGTTGTGGTCATGATCATCACATCATCCTGATTACACAAGCAATGCAGCACTCCTTGCAAAATCTTATCCATTGTAGTTTGGAAGGTTTTTGGGAAAGACTTCACACCATAGGGCAGTTTTGTGTAGGAGTATAACCCCATGTGTGTGTTTATCATGAGCTACTGCTGACACTCTCCATCCGCACTGAGCTGTGCATAAGCATGGGACAAATCCAGTATCTTGGATCCCGCTAACTCCGCACACAAATCCTGAGAGGTTGGTAGTGGATACTGCTTATCACCCACTGCCTGGTTGATTGTGACTTTGTAGTCCCCGCATAGTCTCAAAGTTTTATCTGACGTGCACAACTACAGTTAGGGTTGCCCAATCACTGTGGTCAGTTTTCACTAGTATACCATTCCTCGCTAGCTTCTTTAGTTTCTCATCAACCTGGGTTTTGAGTGCATATGACCTGGCCTAGCCTTGGTTTTGCATCAGGCCTAATTCAGACATGCGGTTTCATGCCAATTATACCTTCATAGCTGTCCTCCAAAATATTCCTGTAATTATTCAATAGCTGATCAAACTTCTTGGTCGTCTCAACTTGGAAAACATGCTTCCCAGTCTAACTTCAGCTTACGAAGTCGGTCTTTGTCCGTAACGTCAGTTTGTTGACATATCTTGCGACAACAATGGGTAACTTGAGGGATCTGTCCTTATATTGGACATTGCACTCCATTTGTCCACACATTTCTAACACATCATCAGAGTATATTTTTAACTGAACCGTGCTCTCAGTTAGAGGTACATCACTGAATTTGATCTGATACATGATACCACTCATAATGGAGCAATCTGTAGCTATATTGATGCAAATGTTGATGTATTGCTTTATCAACACCTTTGTAAAAGTCTCTGTCATTTGAGTGCTGTACAGCCCTAGCTCCTCATCGCTTAAGCACGCTGGATTCATTTCATGATTGTGAACTACACCCTTGTTACATTACTACTTTCCATTACTACTAGAAAAGAGTTCTCTTTCCTGCTTTGGCCTTCACTCAGTAAGCAGTTGCATTATGGTCTATCTTTTGGCAATTAAAGCACAGGCATATCTGTACTGACATGTCTCTGCCATGTGATTGCGATTACAGAAATAACAAGACACTATATTTTTAACTACAGCACTCTTCTGATAAGGTCTCCTTGCTTTAGACTTGGCAGAAACCTTCTGACAGTGGACAGAAGCTGTACTAGGCACTTGCACTGGACGACATTCCCAAGCATTCTTTGATGCCATCTCCATGATACAAGCAATCTTACACGCTAGCTTATATGTAAGGTTTTGTGTATTGAGTAACTTCAATTGGATGTTTTGTCAACCAATCCATGAACAAATCTGTCTCGTAATGCATGGTCTAAGAATGTACCAAAGTTTCAATGTAATGATAAATTCTTCACTGCCACAATGTACTCACCAACTGTTTTGCTACTTCTCTGGTTTCTGGTTCCAAATTCGTAGTTTTCTGCTATCTCTAGTGGCTTAGGATTAAAATGTTCCTCCAACTTGGGGTGATAATTATTTTGAATGGCACATCTTTTGCCATGTTGGGAGCAAGAACATTTGTTAGCGTGCCATACACTTCTGGGTCATTTCTGTTATCAAAGTTGCTTTCTTGGGCTCAAGAATTGCCTTATTCTGAGCCTAGACCTCTTCACTTCCATGTTCAAGTTCTAATATATTATTAGCTCTGAAGAACATGTCTGCTTTTTCAATGTATGAACTGAATGGTTCTCAAGCTCTATCGTACATTCCTAACCTTCCGATGTAGCTTGTGAGCACAGCCATTTTGTCCTGTTTTCAGATGTAAGTGACTCAGTAAACACTTTACTTTGGCTGTCTGGAATAATGATGCAGAAGCTAAGCCAACCTAATCAGAACAAACTCAAAGAACAAAGAACAAAGAACAGTACAGCACAGGAACAGGCCATTCGGCCCTCC
The DNA here is from genome assembly GCF_036365525.1 of Heterodontus francisci. Lineage (NCBI taxonomy): Eukaryota > Metazoa > Chordata > Chondrichthyes > Heterodontiformes > Heterodontidae > Heterodontus > Heterodontus francisci. The sequence continues at coordinate 26,151,415 of NC_090378.1, read as the reverse complement.
AAGCCTGCGCCGATCTTGATGCCTGCCGAAACTAACACCTTCTGCACTTCCGGGGCCCATATCCCTCTATTCCCTTCCTATTCATATATTTGTCAAGATGTCTCTTAAACGTCGCTATCGTATCTGCTTCCACCACCTCCCCTGGCAGCAAGTTCCAGGCACTCACCACCCTCTGTGTAAAATACTTGCCTCGCACATCCCCTCTAAACTTTGACCCTCGCACCTTAAACCTATGTCCCCTAGTAACTGACTCTACCACCCTGGGAAAAAGCTTCTGACTATCCACTCTGTCCATGCCGCTCCTAACTTTGTAAACCTCTATCATGTCGCCCCTCCACCTCCGTCGTTCCAGTGAAAACAATCCGAGTTTTTCCAACCTTTCCTCATAGCTAATGCCCTCCAGACCAGGCAACATCCTGGTAAACCTCCTCTGTACTCTCTCCAATGCCTCCACGTCCTTCTGGTAGTGTGGTGACCAGAATTGCACGCAATATTCTAAGTGTGGCCTAACTAAGGTTCTGTACAGCTGCAACATGACTTGCCAATTTTTATACTCTATGCCCCGACCGATGAAGGCAAGCATGCTGTATGCCTTCTTGACTACCTTATCCACCTGCGTTGCCATTTTCAGTGACCTGTGGACCTGTACGCCCAGATCTCTCTGCCTGTCAATACTCCTAAGGGTTCTGCCATTTACTGTATACTTCCCACCTGCATTCGACCTTCCAAAATGCATTACCTCACATTTGTCCGGATTAAACTCCATCTGCCATTTCTCCGCCCAAGTCTCCAACCGATCTATATCCTGCTGTATCCTCTGACAATCCTCATCACTATCCGCAACTCCACCAACCTTTGTGTCGTCTGCAAACTTACTAATCAGACCAGCTACATTTTCCTCCAAATCATTTATATATACTACAAACAGCAAAGGTCCCAGCACTGATCCCTGCGGAACACCACTAGTCACATCCCTCCATTCAGAAAAACACCCATCCACTGTTACCCTCTGTCTTCTGTGACCGAGCCAGTTCTGTATCCATCTTGCCAGCTCACCTCTGATCCCGTGTGACTTCACCTTTTGCACCAGTCTACCATGTGGGACCTTGTCAAAGGCTTTACTAAAGTCCATATAGACAACATCCACCGCCCTTCCCTCATCAATCATCTTTGTCACTTCCTCCCCTTCACAAAACCATGCTGTCTCTTGCTAATAAGTTCGTTTGTTTCCAAATGGGAGTAAATCCTGTCCCGAAGAATCCTCTCTAATAGTTTCCCTACCACTGATGTAAGGCTCACCGGCCTATAATTTCCTGGATTATCCTTGCCACCCTTCTTAAACAAAGGAACAACATTGGCTATTCTCCAGTCCTCTGGGACCTCACCTGTAGCCAATGAGGATGCAAAGATTTCTGTCAAGGCCCCAGCAATTTCTTCCCTTGCCTCCCTCAGTATTCTAGGGTAGATCCCATCAGGCCCTGGGGACTTATCTACCGTCATGCTTTGCAAGACACCCAACACCTCCTCCTTTTTGATAATGAGATGACTGAGACTATCTGCACTCCCTTCCCTCGGCTCATCATCCACCAAGTCCTTCTCCTTGGTGAATACTGATGCAAAGTACTCATTTAGCACCTCGCCCCTTTCCTCTGGCTCCACGCATAGATTCCCATCTCTGTCCTTGAGTGGGCCAACCCTTTCCCTGGTTACCCTCTTGCTCTTTATATATGTATAAAAAGCCTTGGGATTTTCCTTAATCCTGTTTGCCAATGACTTTTCATGACCCCTTTTAGCCCTCCTAACTCCTTGCTTAACAAAGCCAATGTAGTCAGTAGTTGAATCAGATGGACACTAGGACCCCGCAGTGTCCATTCAGCTGAGTGCAGCCACATGATTTCAGAAACAATGATATTCAACATAATCTGGTCAAAAATCTTCACCATCCGAGAACATAGGTCACTGGGAGATTGCTTAATTAGTTTATCAACGTCATTTGCTGCAAAAAATAAATTGCACTTTAATCCCGTGCTGTCGCCAAAATATATTGGGAGGAACTTGTAAAGAAAGACAGACACCAAGATAGCCAGATCACGTGCTTAATGTTGCCATCGCTCACTGGGCATGCACTATTCTCTGTAGCAAAGAGCGAGAGTCCAGACGGCTGTGTTGCCTGCCCGGGGCCAGGGTTCAGGACATCTGCTCAGGGCTGGAGAGGAACTTACAGTGGGAGTGGTCCATGTAGGTACCAACGACATAGGCAGGACAAGGAAAGAGATTCTACATAGTCAGTATGAGGAACTAGTCTCCAAATTAAGAAGCAGAACCTCAAAGGTAATAATCTCTGGATTATTACCGGAGCCACTTGCAGATTGGCATAGGGAAAATAACATTGGAGAAATTAATGCGTGGCTCAAAGACTGATGTGGTAGAAGTGGGTTCTGGTTCGTGGGGCATTGGCACCAGTACTGGGGAAAGTGGCAGCTGTACCGTTGAGACGGTCTATACCTGAACCGTGCTCGGGCCGGTGTTCTAGCAAGCCGCATAACGAGGGAAGTAGAGAGGGTTTTTAAACTGAATAGTGGGGACAAGGGATCAAATTTGGGAAGATATGGTAAATCAAGGAGTAGAGACTAGGCAAGAGACTGTAGGATGGGAATAAAAGAAGAAATAATGGCAGCTTGTCAGAAAGGTACAGCGATAATTATGGGGATTTTAACTTACGTATAGACTGAAGAGATCAGATGGGCAGAGGTAGCCTAGATGAGGAGTACATAGAATGTTTTAGGGATAATTTCTTGGGACAATACATTCTAGAGCCAACCAGAGAGCAGGCTATACTAGAGCATATTATCTAAATGGTGAGAGATTGCAGAGCTCTGAGATGGAGAGGGATTTGAGTGTCCTAGTGCATGAATCGCAAAAGGTTAGGATGCAGGTACAGCACGTAATTAGGAAAGCTAATAGAATGTTATCGTTTATCGGAAGCTCTTACCTTCCGGGAGCAGAGCAGAGAGGACCGGAGCGGATCTGTGGGGAGAACGCCGGGAGCGGAGAATAGTCGGACCTCTTCCAGCACGCCGGAGTTTTGATAAAAAGGGTAAACAGTGATGTCAGAGGAGAGCCGCAAGGTGATTGGTTGGTGAGTAGCAACTGTGAAAATATCTTTAAAAAAGGGGGAAAGTTGTTTCTTTTTGTTGGAAAAAAAACCTCTGGTGATAAGGTGAGTACTACTAAAGTGTTTTTTTCTAAGGACTTTAGATTGTACTGGGTAGAACAAGGCCCCTAGTATAATTAGTATCTTTTTAATTAAGGGAGTAGCTAATTAACCTAAGGGCAAGTCATGGCAGGAGATCTCGCACCCATGATATGCTCCTCCTGCGCTATGTGGGAAATCAGGGATGCTTCCAGTGTCCCTGACAACCATGTGTGCAGGAAGAGTATCCATCTGCAGCTACTGGCTACCCGCATTACGGAGCTGGAGCTGCGGGTGGATTCACTGCGGAGCATCCGCGATGCTGAGGACATCGTGGATAGCACGTTTAGTGAGGTGATCACATCACAGGTGATGGCTGCACAGGAAGAAAAGAGATGGGTGACCACCAGGCAGAGTAGTAGGCACAGGCAGGTAGTGCAGGAGTCCCCTGCGGCCATCCCCCTCTCAAACAGACATACCGCTTTGGATACTGTTGGGGGAAATGACCTCCCAGGGGAAAGCAGCAACATCCAAGCTCGTGGTACCACGGAGGGCTCTGCTACACAGCAGGGGAGGAAAAGGGTTGGAAGAGTTATAGTGATAGGGGATTCTATCGTAAGGGGTGCAGATAGGCGTTTCTGTGGCCACAAACGAGACTCCAGGATGGTATGTGGCCTCCCTGGTGCTAGGGTCAAGGATGTCTCGGAGCAGCTGCAGGACATTCTGAAAGGGGAGGGTGAGCAGCCAGAGGTCGTGGTCCATATTGGTACTAACGACATAGGCAGGAAGAGAGATGAGGTCCTGCAAAGTGAATGTAGGGAGTTATGCAGAAGGTTAAAAAGCAGGACCTCTAGGGTTGTAATCTCAGGATTACTCCCTCTGCCACGTGCGAGTGAGGGTAGGAATAGGAGGATTAGGCAAATGAATGCGTGGCTGAAGAGCTGGTGTAGGCAGGAGGGCTTCAGCTACTTGGATCATTGGGATCTCTTCTGGTGCAGAGGTGACCTGTACAAGAAGGACTGGTTGCATCTAAACTGGAGGAGGACCAATATCCTTGCGGGGAGGTTTGCTAGTACTACTCAGGAGGGTTTAAACTAGCCTTGCAGTGGGGTGGGACCCAAAGTAGTAGTCTCTCAGATGAGATAGGTGAGGCAAATGTAGAGGTTAAAGCAAACAAGTCCAGTAGGCAGGCCGGGCAGGGGCAGGACAGGGAGCGTGGAAGGTCTGGTAGGCTAAACTACATTTACTTTAATGCAAGAGGCCTTACAGGTAAGGCAGATGAACTCAGAGCATGGATCGGTACATGGGATTGTGATATTACAGCTATTACGGAAACTTGGTTGAGGGATGGGCAGGACTGGAAGCTCAATATTCCGGTGTACCGATCCTTCTGGCGTGACAGAGGTGGAGGTAAGAGAGGAGGGGGAGTTGCACTATTGATTAGGGAGGACATCACAGCAGTACTTAGAGAGGATATCCCGGGGGGAACATCCAGCGAGGCAATATGGGTAGAACTTAGAAATAAGAAAGGGGTGATCACTTTGATGGGAGGAAACTATAGGCCCCCCCCCCAATAGTCAGAAGTGGAGGAGCATATATGTAGGGAAATCACAGATAGGTGTAGGAATTATAGGGTTGTAATAGTAGGTGATTTTAACTTCCCTAACATTGACGGGGACTGCCTTAGTGCTAAGGGATCAGATGGGGAAGAATTTGTTAAGTGTGTCCAGGATAGTTTTCTGAAGCAGTATGTGGATGGCCCTATTAGAGAAGGGGCTACACTCGACCTCCTCTTAGGAAATGAGGCTGGGCAGGTGGTTGATGTGTCAGTGGGGGAGCACTTTGGGACCAGTGACCATAACTCTATTAGCTTCAAGACAGTTATGGAAATGAATCGGACTGGTCCTCAGGTTGAAGTCCTAAATTGGGGGAAGGCTAATTTCGATGGCATCAGACAGAAACTCTCAAAAGTTGAATGCGAGAGGCTGTTTACAGGTAAAGGGACGTCTGGCAAGTGGGAGGCTTTTAAAAGTGAGATCGGAAGAGTTCAAGGCCGGCATGTTCATGTTAGATGGAAAGGCAAGGCTGGCAAGTTTAGGGAACCTTGGTTGACAAGGGATATTGAGGGTCTGGTCAGGACAAAGAAGGAGGCATATGTCAGGTATAGGCAGCTGGGATCCAGCAAGTCCCTCTAGGAGTATAGGGGATGGAGGACTACACTTAAGAAGGAAATTAGGAGGGCGAAAAGGGGCCATGAGATTTCCCTGGCAGATAAGATAAAGGAGAATCCTAAAAGATTCTATAAGTATATTAAGAGTAAAATGGTAGCCAGGGAGAGAGTAGGTCCCCTTAAGGATCAGTGTGGCAATCTATGTGTGGAGCCACGGGAAATGGGCGAGGTCTTAAATGAATATTTCTCATCTGTATTTACAGTGGAGAAGGTCATGGAAGCTAGTGAGTTCAAGGGAGGGAACAGCGATATCCTGGAGCATATCAACATGACAAAGGAGGAGGTGTTGGAGGTTTTGAAGCACATCAAGGTGGATAAATCCCCAGGGCCTGACCAGGTGTATCCTAGGATGCTATGGGAAGCAAGGTAGGAGATTGCTGGGGCCCTGGCAGAGATTTTTGTATCATCGTTAGCCACAGGTGAGGTACCGGAAGACTGGAGGATAGCTAATGTTGTGCCTTTATTGAAGAAGGGCAGCAGGGATAAGCCAGGGACCTACAGGTCGGTGAGCCTTACATCAGTGGTGGGAAAGTTATTGGAAGGGATTCTGAGAGACAGGGTTTATATGCATCTGGAAAGGCATGGTCTGATTAGGGATAGTCAGCATGGCTTTGTGCGTGGGAAATCATGTCTCACGAATTTGATTGAGTTTTTCGAGGAGGTGACCAAGAGGATTCACGAGGGCAGGGTGATGGACGTTGTCCACATGGACTTTAGCAAGGTCTTTGACAAGGTCTCGCATGGTAGGCTGGTCCAGAAGGTTCGAACACATGGGATCCAGGGTGAGCTAGCCAATTGGATACAAAAATGGCTTGGTGATAGGAGGCAGAGGGTGGTAGTGGAGGGTTGTTTTTCAGATTGGAGGCCAGTGACCAGTGGTGTGCCGCAGGGATCAGTGCTGGGCCCTCTGTTGTTTGTCATATATATTAATGACTTGGATGTGAATGTAAGGGACATGATTAGTAAGTTTGCATATGACACCAAAATTGGTGGCATAGTGGACAGTGAAGAAGGTTGTCTAAGGTTACAACAGGATATAGATCAACTGGGAAAGTGGGCAAGGGAGTGGCAAATGGAATTTAACGCAGACAAGTGTAAAGTGATGCATTTTGGGAAATCAAATCAGGGCAGGACAGATACAGTGAATGGCAGGGCCCTGGGGAGTGTTGTTGAGCAGAGAGACCTTGGGGTGCAAGTACACAGTTCCCTGAAAGTGGCAACACAGGTAGACAGGGTGGTGAAGACAGCGTATGGCATGCTTGCATTCATTCGCGGAGCCATTGAGTACAAGAGTTGGGACGTCATGTTACAGTTGTACATAATGTTGGTTAGGCCGCACTTGGAGTACTGTGTGCAGTTCTGGTCGCCGCACTACAGGAAAGATGTGATTAAGCTAGAGAGAGTGCAGAAAAGATTCACAAGGATGTTGCCCGGTTTGGAGGGCTTGAGTTTTTAAGAGAGATTGGATAGGCTGAGTCTGTTTTCCCTGGAGCGAAGGAGGCTGAGAGGAGACATGATAGAGGTATATAAAATTATGAGAGGCATAGATAAGGTAGATAGCCAGAGTCTGTTTCCCATGGTAGGTGTGACTAAAACTAGAGGGCATAGATTTAAGGTGAGAGGGAGGAGGTTTAAAGGGGATCAAAGGGGTAAATTTTTCACACAAAGAATAGTGGGTATCTGGAATGAGCTGCCTGAGGAGGTGGTGGAGGCAGGAACAGTAGTGACATTTAAGAGGCATCTGGACAGGTACTTGAATGAGCAAGGCACAGAGGGGTATGGAATTAATGCAGGAAGGTGGGATTAGTATAGATAGGTATGATGGTCGGCACGGACGCGGTGGCCCTAAGGGCCTGTTTCTATGCTGTACGACTCTATGTCTCTATGATCACGAGGGAATTGAATACAAAAGTAGGGAGGTTTGCTTCAGTGATACAGGGCATTGTTGAGACCACATTTTTTTTTAGAGATACAGCACTGAAACAGGTCCTTCGGCCCACCAAGTCTGTGCCGACCAACAACCAGCCATTTATACTAACCCTGCAGTAATCCCATATCACCTACCTATACTAGGGGCAATTTACAATGGCCAATTTACCTATCAGCCTGCAATTCTTTGGCTGTGGGAGGAAACCGGAGCACCCGGCGAAACCCCACGCGGTCACAGGGAGAACTTGCAAACTCCACACAGGCTGTACCCAGAATCGAACCTGGGTCCCTGGAGCTGTGAGGCTGCAGTGCTAACCACTGCACCACTGTGCCTCCCCAAAACATATCGGGTATTGTGTACAGTACATTGCTGCTCTCACATGTGTTCAAGTCTTCAGAAGAAGGAATTTTCCTCCACACAAGATCGGACACATGTGGGAGTCTTTCAAACGACAGTTGATTAGAATCCAGAACCGGCATGTTCCTGTGAGGAAGAAGGATAAGTTTGGCAAGTTTCGGGAACCTTGGATAATGAGGGATATTGTGAGCCTAGTCAAAAAGAAAAAGGAAGCCTTCGTAAGGGCTGGAAGGCTAGGAACAGACGAAGCAATTGAGGAATATAAAGACAGGAGGAAGGAACTTAAGCAATGAGTCAGGAGGGCTAAAAGGGGTCATGAAAGGTCATTGGCAAACAGGATTAAGGATAATCCCAAGGCTTTTTATACGTATATAAAGAGCAAGAGGGTAACTAGGGAAAGGGTTGGCCCACTCAAGGACAGAGAAGGAAATCTATGTGTGGAGCCAGAGGAAATGGGCGAGGTACTAAATGACTACTCTGCATCAGTATTCACCAAAGAGAAGGACTTGGTGGATGATGAGCCTAGGGAAGGGAGTGTAGATAGTCTCAGTCATCTCATTATCAAAAAGGAGGAGGTGGAGAATAGCCAATGTTGTTCCTTTGTTTAAGAAGGGTAGCAAGGATAATCCAGGAAATTATAGGCCGGTGAGCCTTACATCAGTGGTAGGGAAATTATTAGAGAGGATTCTTCGGGACAGGATTTACTCCCATTTGGAAACAAATGGACTTATTAGCGAGAGGCAGCATAGTTTTGTGAAGGGGAGGTCATGTCTCACTAATTTGATTGAGTTTTTTGAGGAAGTGACAAAGATGAAGGAAGGGCAGTGGATGTTATCTATATGGACTTCAGTAAAGCCTTTGACAAGGTCCCTCATGGCAGACTGGTACAAAAGGTGAAGTCACACGGGATCAGAGGTGAGCTGGCAAGATGGATACAGAACTGGCTCAGTCATAGAAGACAGAGGGTAGCAGTGGAAGGGTGCTTTACTGAATGGAGGGATGTGACTAGTGGTGTTCCGCAGGGATCAGTGCTGGGACCTTTGCTGTTTGTAGTATATATAAATGATTTGGAGGAAAATGTAGCTGGTCTGATTAGTAAGTTTGCAGACGACACAAAGGTTGGTGGAGTTGCGGATAGTGATGAGGATTGTCAGAGGATACAGCAAGATATAGATCAGTTGGAGACTTGGGCGGAGAAATGGCAGATGGAGTTTAATCCGGACAAATGTGAGGTAATGCATTTTGGAAGGTCTAATGCAGGTGGGAAGTAGACAGTAAATGGCAGAACCCTTAGGAGTATTGACAGGCAGAGAGATCTGGGCGTACAGGTCCACAGGTCACTGAAAGTGGCAACTCAGGTGGATAAGGTAGTCAAGAAGACATACGGCATGCTTGCCTTCATCGGTCGGGGCATAGAGTATAAAAATTGGCAAGTCATGCTGCAGCTGTACAGAACATTAGTTGGGCCACACTTAGAATATTGTGTGCAATTCTGGTCGCCACACTACCAGAAGGACGTGGAGGCTTTGGAGAGGGTACAGATGAGGTTTACCAGGATGTTGCCTGGTCTGGAGGGCATTGGCTATGCTAATGAGGAGAGGTTGGATAAACTCGGATTGTTTTCACTGGAACGACGGAGGTGGAGGGGCGACATGATAGAGGTTTACAAAGTTATGAGTGGCATGGACAGAGTGGATAGTCAGAAGCTTTTTCCCAGGGTGGAAGAGTCAGTTACTAGGGGACATAGGTTTAAGGTGAGAGGGGCAAAGTTTAGAGGGGATGTGCGAGGCAAGTTCTTTACACAGAGGGTAGTGAGTGCCTGGAACTTGCTGCTGGTGGAGGTGGTGGAAGCAGGTACGATAGCGACGTTTAAGAGGCATCTTGACAAATACATGAATAGGATGGGAATAGAGGGATATGGGCCCCGGAAGTGCAGAAGGTTTTAGTTTAGGCAGGCATCAAGATCGGCGCAGGCTTGGAGGGCCGAATGGCCTGTTCCTGTGCTGTACTGTTCTTTATTCTTTGTTCTTTGTTGTTCAGATGGCAGGTTGTTCAACCTTGCCCGTCTTAGAGCGAAGACCAAAGTACGGAAAGTCCTCATCAGGGAACTCCTCCTTGCTGACGATGTTGCATTAACATCCCACACAGAAGAGTGTCTGCAGAGACACATCAACAGGTTTGCGGCTGCCTGCAATGAATTTGGCCTAACCATCAGCCTCACGAAAACGAACATCATGGGACAGGACATCAGAAATGCTCCATCCATCAATATCGGTGACCACGCTCTGGAAGTGGTTCAAGAGTTCACCTATCTAGGCTCAACTATCACCAGTAACCTGCCTCTTGATGCAGAAATCAACAAGCACATGGGAAAGGCGTCCGTTGCTATGTCCAGACTGGCCAAGAGGGTGTGGGAAAATGGCGCACTGACACAGAACACAAAAGTCCGAGTGTTTCAAGCCTGTGTCCTCAGTACTTTGCTCTACGGCAGCGAGGCCTGGACAACGTATGTCAGCCAAGAGCGACGTCTCAACTCATTCCATCTTCACTGCCTCCAGAGAATCCTTGGCATCAGGTGGCAGGACTGTATCTCCAATGCAGAAGTCCTCAAGGCGGTCAACATCCCCAGCATATACACCCTACTGAGCCAGCGGTGCTTGAGATGGCTTGGCCATGTGAGCCGCATGGAAGATGGCAGGATCCCCAAGGATGCATTGTACAGCGAGCTCGTCACTGGTATCAGACCCACCGGCCATCCATGTCTCCACTTTAAAGATGTCTGCAAATGCGACATGAAGTCCTGTGACATTGATCACAAGTCGTGGGAGTCTGTTGCCAGTGATCGCCAGAGCTGGCGGACAGTCATAAAGGCGGGGCTAAATAGTGGTGAGTCGAAGAGACTTAGCAGCTGGCAGGAAAAAAGACAGAAGTGCAAGGAGAGAACCAACTGTGTAACAGCCCCGACAACCAATTTTATCTGCAGTGCCTGTGGAAGAGTCTGTCACTCTAGAATTGGCCTTTTGTGTTCCGTGTCAGTGCGCCATTTTCCCACACTCTCTTGGCCAGTCTGGACATAGCAGTGGAAGCCTTTCCCATGCGCTTGTTGATTTCTGCATCGAGAGACAGGTTACTGGTGAAAGTTGAGCCGAGGTAGGTGAACTCTTGAACCACTTCCAGAGCGTGGTCACCGATATTGATGGATGGAACATTTCTGACGTTCCTTTATAGCCACTCCAGGCGCTGCTCCACAAACCACTGACCACTTACCCATTGTCTCTCGAGACAAGGAGGGCAAAGAAAGAAAGACTGGTCTCCTTATTTAAGGAAGGATGTAAATGCATTGGGGGAAGTACAGAGACTGTTTACTGGACTAATACCTGGAATGGGCGGGCTGTCTTTCGAGGAAAGATTGGACAGGCTAGGCTTTTATCCACTGGAATTTAGAAGAGTTAGAGGCGACTTGATTAAAACATATAAGATCCTGAGGGGTCTTGACAGGGTGGATGTGGAAAGGATGTTTGCCCTTGTGGGACAATCTAGAACTAGGGGTCACTCATTAAAAATAATAAAAATTAAGACAGATGAGGAGAATTTTTTTCTCTCAGAGGGTCATGAGTCTTTGGAATTCTCTTCCTCAAAAGGTGGTGGAAGCAGAGTCTTTGAATATTTTAAGGCAGAGGTAGATCGAGTCTTGTTAAGCAAGGGGGTGGAAGATTATCGAGGGTAGGTGGAAATGTGGAGTAATCAGTTCAAACATGAACTTATTGAATGGCGGAGCAGGCTCGAAGGGCCGAGTGGCCTACTCCTGCTCCTAATTTGTATGTACGTTCATATGTTCGTATAACATAGAGATACAGTACATCACTATACAATGTTGTCACCAACAGAACTATATGTACCTGCCAACATGAGGAAAGATTAATGTTTGGTTGAAATTACCCATCAGATCTGCACATGAAGAGCAATGATAATTTCTCTGAAACTGGGGCCAGTCAGATATGAAAACATATCTACTCAAGCAATAACTTATTTTTGTCCACCCACTATGCAACAAATAGCTCCCAAGCAGAATCAATGCAAGTGACAATGTGGTTAATGTGTTTAATGTTCGCTCAGGATAATTAAAGAAAATTGAGACCATTGCTATGATTTAGTTAAAACATATGATGAATTAAAATATTTCCATTCTGTTGCATTCTCAAGTAATAGCCTTGTGCACTTTAATGCATTGTCAGTAAATAAATATAAAGCTATAAACTAGAAACACAGAATATAGTCAGCTCCAAAACAATAAAGACCCTGATGCAGCTATAAAATACCAGTGGAGCAAAACACTTTGCAAATCACTCTTATTGTAAAGCAACCCTGTGTATTGAACCATTTCTCATTTAGTACCAGTGTATCCACTTCTCAATTAGTCCACCATGCTGAAAGATAAACTGTTTCACACTCAATCCTGGTGTACAGGATTTCTGATCTAAGCCCAACGCTTAAAGTACAAAAAGCCTGCTCTGAGCATAAAACGTTCCCTAATTATCTGGTATTTAATGCTCAGTACACTAAATGCAATCAATCCCCAGCCAAATTTCATTTAGAGACTGCAACACATTTTGGAGCCTAATCACTTTTGTGTTAAACACATGCTTTTGTTGAGTGCTTTCTGTTTTTGTTTAGATTGCATTGCTGAATAAATGATTAAATGAGCTGTGGTACAGTGATTTGAAAATTGGCTATTTTTATCCTAGCACATAATGTCACAGATGATGTTTTATGTGCTTAGAAGGATTCAACTATTTTGAAGCTTATTTTCTAGTTCGTTTTAAAATCTATTTCGAGTACATTCCTACAGCCCGCCATAAATTATATTTGTAACGCAATTATATAGTCACAGGTCATCATTCATATATTATGATTGGATATTGCTCCAGTTGGCTAAAATCAGCACATAAAAGCTGGTCTTTTCCTATGTTATTAGCTCATGATTATGTTCTGAACAGTACAATTGAATACTAACAATATGGTTCTCCCAACATTTATACTGGTGGGGATGCTTGCTCACTGCAATCCAGCAAAGGTGGCCTCAGTATGTTTTCACATCCACCAGCAGAAAGCTGAAAAAAGCGAGAAACCACTTCAATCACTAATGGGGGGGTAGAACCAAATGCAAATTAAGATTGATCGTGGGAGTTTTGGACTGGTTTTAAGTGCCTATACCAAAGGTTTCATCATCCTTCTGAGACAGTCAATTGCCAGACAAACAAAACATGACACATACATCAACAGGCCTCAACATTTGGTATTCCTAGGTCAGATTATATAGGAACACAGGAACATGATTAGATCAAACAGTCCCTCAAGCCTATCCCACCAATTAATTAGATTATGACTGGCCTGTACCTTAATTCCATCTACCTGTCTTGGTCCCACAACCCTTACTACCCTCTACCATCTAACAAAAAACTGTCAAACTCAGTTTTGAAATGTTTCATTAACCTGGCCTCAACAGCTTTTTGAAAGGTGGGGTGGGAGAGTGCGGGGGAAAGAGTTCCAGATTTCCACTAGCATTTGTGTGAAGAAATTCTTCCTAACATCACCCCATAACAGCCTAGTTAATTTAAAGGTTATGTTTCTTGGGCTGGACTCCCCCATTAGAGGAAATAGTTTCTCCTGTCTGCCCCAGGGTAGATACGGAGTATGGCCCATACTTTGCAGTAGTAATGACGGAAAAACTGTCAGTGTTTACTGTCATTACTCCTCTGAAACTGACAGCAGCTTCTGCAGTTCACACAGGGGCCATTAAATGCGGAAATCCAGAAGTTTCTGTCAGTGATTCTACCCTTTTCCACAGCTTATGCTGTTGAAGTCCCAGCAGACTGTAATCAATTAGCAATCACTGAACTGACAAGAATTTGCCATTTTAGTCTCATTGTAAATATCCTTGAAAAAGTTACACCTTGTTGAATGAAGTGTAACTTGGTTTTTAACAGCATACTAAGTTCATAATTACTGCTGAAGAACCTCTCTGGTTCTGAAAATCTAATTTTATATTTCTGGAATGTCAAATTTCTCCACTAACATAAAAATTGCACATTTGTTTTTAAAAAATTGTTTGCTATGATATTTCAGCTTCTACCTTAATCTCATATGTATGTTCCAATTATTTTCCACTCTCTGCAAAATGATATTAAAAAGAGAGGACAATCAGTGCATTTCATTTCCAGGTTTGCTGTCTGTGAGAATATTTCAATGCAACTGGCTGCTTACCTTGCTTGATGAGATCACTGTTGCTGGATGCCTGGAGATCCCCTTGACTTGGCACCAGATTCAAACTAACATCAGGAAAGGGGAAATCCACACCACAGAGATCACTAGATCTTTGCGGGCAGCTTTCTTTGAGGTCTGTGACAAGTGCCAGTGCTCCACCCCCGACAGCAAAATCCAGGCGTATATGTTCAGCTTCTTATCTTACACCAATGCTCTTGCTCATGTTGTAGAAAAAAAATGGATTTCAGCACAAGCATAAAATGCATGCACAATGCAGCAGATATTAATTATTAATGTGAGGTTCTTTGACGATTGAGAGCAGCCAGCCAACTGGGCTTCTAGTAGTTGAAAATTAGTAGCCAGCTCCTGTTCCTGCAACCCGGAGCTAATTACTGTTAATTTGAATCTCTGGTTAAAGGCTGCAAGGATAAAACCATGTGGAGACAAAATAAGGGAATATAAATGACAGTTCATATTATGGAACTGAAGGATTTTAGAGGTAGCACAAAGCTCTGGATGATATGATGCACAATATCATTATATTATTTTGTTTGCATTTCACAATTTGCATACAAATGAATTAACCTGCGGGCATAATCTCCTTTAGCTCTTGCGAGAAAAATTATTAAACGTAGTTTTAAAAAGCTAATTATATATAATAGTTTGCATTTATTGTAGCTGTCAAAAATATGAGTTTGAATATTAAATTCTGCATACATATGTTGGCCAAGACAATAAAAAGAATTAAATTAAAAATAATTTAGGGGATAAGTCCACCAATACCATGTAGGCCTGATTTGTGAGACTAAATCCTACCTTGAGGTCTAAAAGTAATACTTTGCCCTTATCTCAGTGGCACTGCAATAGGATTACTGCAATCTGATCCTTAGAGAAAAGGAGTACATTGTATGGCCATGGGCATGTTCTAGTAATGATTTTGTTAAATCCCTTCTTGACAAAGATTGCTACACAGGTAAGGGATATAGATCTGTTCCCTCGTTGTGTCACTCTAATTTATCCCTGGTTTGCTTTATACTAACATCCCAACAGAAAAGCAGCCCACACCAAAGGTTATTCAAGCATACCGCAATGGTAAACTACTATACAAAACTCTTTCCAAATGCAAGGTGACCATAATGATTCATAATGAATAATGATAATCATTACTGCCAAAAAAATAATCTCTCCCTACTTTATTGTGTAACCAAACTAGATTTATTTTAGAAATCAAAACTTTAAAGTTGGGAAGTGTGCAACTAACAACAAAAATTAAGTTGTGTCTCTTTAAATTATTTCATATTAAAAAATCTTTTGATTCTTTAGGCTAGACTGTAACTTTTGTTCAAAGTGCAGCCTGGATCCATTGAATTTTGTGTGCAACCTTGAACTCAAACCATCCTGTGATGAGTTATGTTGCCACATTAAGAATGGTATGGCTATAGCAAAAGATAGCTTCCATTGTGAAAACCATACCTACAATCCAAAACATAGGACATTATATATGGCATGAATGATTTAACGTGCTGTAGGATTAACAATTTTATTTCATTGCTGCTGGTTGTATTGTCCTGGCTAAACTGCTAATCAAGTTTATTTATAAGAACTAACATTATACAGCAGCAAAACAAAATACACTGCTAAATTAACATACTATGTTAACTTGACTTGAAAGCCCCAAGATCTGTCTCACCACTCTTCTGTATAATGGACTCCCTACCCAAAAGCTGTTGAGGCTAGATCAATTGAAAATTTCAAAACTGAGATTGATAGATTTTTCTTAGGCAAGGATATTAAGGGATATGAAACCAATGGATAAATGGAGTTAAGATACAGATAGGCCATGATCTAATTAAATGAGTGTACAGCCTCAAGGGGCTGAATGTCCTCCTCCTGTTCCTACATATCAATAAATGGTGAAAAAGGGAGAACTAAATATCCTGGGACTGATGCCCAGATATATTCTTGACTTTCTCCAAGGTAGCAGCAAGCTTCCTCGAAAAGCAGCCCAGATCAAAGTGGCATGGTAATACGAGGGCACAAACTGTTGAAACAAAGTCCACAAATTATTTTAATGGAGAATAAAGAGTTGCTCAAAGAGAAGGCAGTTTTTATCATCGCAGCCTCAGTTTAAAGTCTCACCTCTAGCAAAGCGGCATTTCCTGCATCGTATTGCAGCATCAGCCTTGAGTATTTGTATTTTTAATGTGGAATTTGAAAACTGGAGATTTATGCGATTTGTTCAGTTGTATGATAAACAAATATATATTTACTATGCTGTAGGAATCAAAAGGAAATGTTATAATCTTGCTTGAGACTTGTTAATTTTCTGTTCAGTTTCCAATTCCATGTTCACAGTTCAAAATTTAAAAAATAAATCTTCTAACTTATACATTATCCATGTCTCTGAGCACTTCAAAAACCTGAATTATATTGCATCTTAAACAAGTCTATTTCTCTCAACCTCACCATACTGTCCTCATTACTATTCCCTCATCCATCTTCAGTGCAATAATGTCCTTTTGATATGTGCCCAAATCTGCATACAGCATTTCAAATTTGACCTGATTCATGAGTGACATGGAGCTTAAATAACCCACTCTGGCCTACATCTAAATGTTTTCAAGGTATATGTCAGAGTTTGATCAGGGTTCAAAGTCACAACTCAGAAGTGGGAAGTGAAGACCTTACCACTTTACTCATACGCCATAAATAAGCAACTAGAGAGAATCATGGACATTAATAGAGGACAACATCATTCAAACAGAGGAAAGGTACTATGTAGGTAAGGGAACACAAAGAATAATGGCAGCTTGCTTGAAGGAAGACTTTATCGCCACCCAAATGTGATCATCATGGAATGGCTGTTTGGATGCTGAAGCAAGAGAAAGAAAGGGACACAAAGAAAACAATGACATCTCTTCAAAACTGGCAGAACAATGGCATATTGATGAAAACACAACTGTTGGTCTTCCTGGTTTAAATGTGAAGAAATCTGTTTTGGGAAGACAGTACAGTTTGGCATTACATAACCATCTGGTTGCTAAGCAATCCAGAATGCACATTTATTGGTGATGAAGGGAGCTTGATAATCAACATTGAAATGTTAAAATTAAAAAAAGGAAACACTCAAGTGTTAAATGAGCCCATTTGCTAAAACAGCAGATCTGAACTGACTGAATTAATAAGAATTAGTATGGTTATCAGCCAAATAATTTCATTTATATAAAAAAAACTAATGCAGGAGACAAACTGTAATTTGTACCTTTTATAAATCTTCTACAATATGGGATACCTACAGAATATTAAGATGTAACAAGTCAATAGGCATTTACTTTACTAAAAATAGTTTATACGTGACTTGACTAGAATGGTTGGCTTCTCTGCAGGAACAGATTTCACTCTTTCGATTATAATTAAGTCATCATGCTTCCCACTGAGGGAAAAAAAGGATCCTTAGTATCAGATTATCTGGACTAATATGCCATTATTGTCTATATGCATGTGATTCACCACACCTAGAATTCTTTCATTACATCAGTATTATTAGACATCAACTTTTGTGCCTTCCGAGAACATGGCTCTAATCAGATCCAGTCATTCACTGCATTCACACACAATAGCAGTTGGGATCAATCTGTCATCAAGAAGATAAATGATCCTGAGATAAACAATACTCAGACTGATCTTGCCAGTATTCTGATAATCAACCAATTAACAATACTATAAGAAGCATGACCTACAGAGTCACACATAACATGTCAATTTATCCACTGATAGCTCCTTAAAATGACATCAAATCACAGGTACCATTAACCAACTTTATCAAACATGAGCTTTTAAAAAACCATCTTCCAAAACAATGTACCTAAGTAATTCATTGTTAATAACCTAAGCATACAAATCACCATTTTCATATTAACTACTAAAGTGACAGCATGAGAAAGAGAGCAAGAAAGGAAGAAAATAATAAACTTACATTTATTTAGCACCTTTCATCTTCAGAATGTCCCAAAGCACTACACGACCAAGGAAGTACATTTTGAAGTGTAGTCACTGTTGTAATATAGGGAGTTGCAGCAGGCAAATTGTACACTGCAAGGTCCCATAAACAGCAATAAGGTAAATGATCAAATAATCTGTTTTGGCAGCACTGGTTAAGAGATGAACTAGACTCCCCATGTTCTTCTCCAAATAGTGCCATGGAATCTATTATATTCCCAAGAAAGCAGACGAGACCTCAGTGAAACTTCTCATCTGAAAGAAGGCACCTCTGGCAATGTAGCATTCCTTCAGTATTACACTAAGTTATCAGCCTTAGATTACCTTTTAAAACACATTCACTTTACCATATATCGTATTAGATTACCATGTTAAAAGCAAAAATAATGATGCAACAAAATTCACCTCTTGAATATATATGTATATAATGATCAAAAATAATAATATATATGTATGGTATTTCTATTTAACAGAAATTGTTTTTTTCAATTACTTCATTTAATAATCTTCTCAAATTTTCTTTATTGCGCTGCTGGAATAAAATTACTTGAGGTGGTGATAAAATAATCCTGATTTAATCATAGCATAGAATCGTAGACTCTTGCAGCACAGAAGGAGGCCATTCAGTCTGTAAACCTATGCCAGCTCTTTGAAAGCACTGTCCAATTTAGTCACACACTTCAGCTTTGTAGAGGAACATTTGTTAAAAAAGGACAGTTACTATACTATTTTTGAATGAGATGTTTGGAATCAGTGTATACAGCAGTAAAAGTCCTCTGGAGTAAAGAGTCCTCTAATATCTTGAACATTTAAAATTGCTCAATAAGTATATCAACTCACTTTTGTTCACAGAAAATGTGTATTAAACAGCATTCTACCCAACTCCATTTGTAAATATTCCCAAACAAATTTTGCACTATTCCTCCTCAATCATCTCGACCTGTCTGAACCTTTGACAGGGTTAACCATACCATGCTCCTTCAATACCCACCCTCATTGTCCAGCTATGTGGGACTGCCCTAGGCTGGTTCCACACTCACCTGTCCAATGGTTTCTTCTTCCTGTCCCAACATTGTTTTCTCTGGACTCCCAAGGAACTGTCTTAGGCTTCCTCTATTTCTCATCTACATGTTGCCCCTCGCAATCACTATCTGAAAACACGCCAGGTTCCAGATGTATATCAACAGCACCCAGCTCTACCTGACCAATACCTAACTCAACCCTTCCACTGTTGTCAAACTGTGTGTCCAACATCCAGTCCTGGATTACAGATTTTCCTCCAGTTAAACATTGGGAAGACTGAAACCATTGTCTTCAGCCCCACCACAAACTCCATTCCCTAGCCACCAATTCCCTCTCCCTCCCCGGCCACCGTCTTGGGTTGAACCACAGATAGTTTGCAAGCTCAGTGTTCCATTTAAGCCTTCACTGAGCTTCCAATGCCATATCATCTCCATCTGCAAGACCACGTACTTTCATCTACGTAATGTTGCCCATTTCTGCCCCTGCCTTCATCCATCTGTTACCACCAGACTCAGCTATTCCAATGCTCTCATGGCTGGCCCCCCACCTTCCACGTTCTATAAGCATACACTCAACCAAAACTCTGCTGTTTGTATGTAACTTGCACAAAGTCCCATTCACCCACCATTTCTATGCTCTTTGACCTTGTTATGAAGGTGCTTCCATTTTAATTTTTTTTTTTGAGGACTTGAGTTAAATGTGAAAAGAGTGAGAGAGTCATAGTCCATGGATTTTTTTTTTACCAAATTCACTGAAAGGTCACTTGAGATGTTGTTTGAAAACCACCTTTGCTGGAAATCATGTGCTTTAAGCACAATAAACAGTAGAAAGCTTGGTTACATGGGGAAGATGTTTACAGAGAAGCCATATGTCAAGGTTTATGAGGTCAGGAGGTTGACTTTCTGTGTGTGGTTCAGATATAGTTTTTAGTTCAGTTGGGGTGTGAACTGTTTTGAACACAGTTGGTGTTTTGCCTGCCAAGGAAAAAGAAACCACCCAGCTCACCTCTTTCTTTACCTCTTTTAAGAAACCCTGCAACGGTTCAGTGTGGGACAGCTAAAATCCCTGGTGCTGCATCTCTCCTGAGAAGCTGGAAAAACCTTCCAGATTAATTCTCAACGCTGCCTGAAAAGAACTGCTTTAGAAAAGATCCCAGTGATCCATCTCCTTGTGGATGCCAGACCATAGGGGACAACTGACTTCCTTCCATATCTTCTCTTTTTTCTTCAAGAATTAGCAAGTATTTGGTCAAAGTATTCTTTTTTTGTCTTTTTTTGTAAGATCTCTGCAGAGAGAATTTGTGTGTGTGTGTTTGTGTGTGTAATTTAAAAAGGAATTTAATAATCTGTGTGTTAGTGCTTTGCTTCATTACTGGATAAGTCTTGTTTGATAATACACTGATAATTTTGTTACCAAAGAAACCTGGTTGGTGTATTTTATTCTGGGATAAAGAGTAGAGTATATGATTGACCGAATCAGTAACTGGGTTAACATTTTTAAAAGATATGTTGTGACCTGTGGAAAAGTGAGACTAGAAAAGACAGTGCACTCCTCCCACCTCCGTCGTAACAACCTACATTGGCTCCCAGTTCAGCAAATGCTCAATTTTAAAATTCTCACCCTCATGTTCTGTTCCCTCCTGATCCCTGTAACCTCCCCCAGGCACACAAACCCCCCCCCCCCCCCCACCACCCCAAGAACTGTGTTCCTTCAATTTTGGCCCCTTGCCAATCCCCAATTTCATCACACCCCCACCATTGGCGCCGATGCCTTCAGCTACGCAGGTCCTAACTTCTGTCATTCCCTCTCTAAGGGCTAGATTTTAATAAGCCCTCGACATTGTGATCCGTGGCAGGGGGGGGGGGGGTGCCTAAAGCACCTCTGGATGAGGCCCGCCACGAACCTTGACGCCGGCAGGGCCCAGCCCGATCCTCCCAGCGGCAGCGAGGCTCTGCGGTAGCATTCCCCGCCGCTGGGCAACAGGACCACAATTTAAATATGTAAATCACTAATTAATAAATTTAAATATACTTAACTGAGATCTTGAGGGTCCACGTGATCTTCGACGCGGCGGCCAGCACTCCCGTTCCTTCAGATCCGTGTCCGGTAAAGCGAGGTGCCACACTGGTGAGGAGGGGGGAGGAGACAAGTTTGGCAGTGCGGGGTGGTGGGGTGGGGAAACGGCATAAAATATACATAACGGGTGTAAGGGATGGGAGGAAGGGTTGGACCTTAAACTTTGCAGTTGAGGGGGGAGAGGTCAGCTGTAAAAGGTAAGCGTTTTGGGGGAGGAAAGGGCAAATAGTTATTGTAATTGCTATTGGGGGGGTGGGAAAGAGGCATAAGAAATTTATTTATTTAGCTTTGGGGGGATCTTTTTTTAAAATTTAAATATGCCGGCAGGGGACTGGATGCCCTTTAAAAATGGTGCCGGCACCTGCACACAGGCAGCTGATGCCATTGCCAACGATGGAGAGCCCTCCCCCCTCCACGTGATTGGGGGGTGCAGGCCGCCCCCGGCTATTTAAATGAGCCGCCGCACTTGAGATCGCAGCGGCTCTTTTGCGCTCACTGCCAAGATTGGCGGCAGGCTGTTAAAACTCAGCCCAAAGTCTCTCAGCGTCTCCTCCTTTAAGAAACTCCTTAAAACTTACATCTTTGATCAGGCTTTGGGCCCTTGGTAAAAAACTGTTTGTGGTTTGTAACCTCACTAAGTGAGGCCTAGCATAAGCAATGGAAATGTCACACTGCTGCAATAGAAGGTGCTTATGGTTTGGATTTGAGGGACATTGCTGGAGCTTTATCCTGCATTCAAGCCATGCTAAATTTCACCTGTGAGCACCTGATGCTGACACTGGATGCCCAAAATGGGAAAGCTCACATTCCCAAGAATAACATCTTGAAAAGCACATTTTATCAAAAAACATTTTAAAGCCGAAACCCATTGGGCCGGAATTTGCTGGAGCAGGGCATCTCACAGTGTAGACTGCTAGTTAGACTACACCCTGCACCCTTCAGCGCAAACATTTCTTTGCGCTCTACCATCTGGAATCGACCAACAAGATCCGGCCAGCCATTGAATTTAGTTTATCAATTGTCGCATTAAAATACACAAAATGTTCAGTAAAGATTTGATTTAGTCTTCCGATATAATTAAATGGTTTGCATCCAGAATGAATCCATCAGGTCATGAGTTGCAAAGAAATCCATCTGATGGCATAGCTTGTGAGTTATCACACGTCAGGATGTCACCCACCCATTGGGTAATCATTAGTGATTGGCCAAAATCAGGATTTCTCTGTTAAGTTACCATTAAACTGTTTGACCGACTACAAAGAACAAAGAACAGTACAGCACAGGAACAGGCCATTCGGCCCTCCAAGCCTGCGCCGATCTTGATGCCTGTCTAAACTAAAACCTTCTGCACTTCCGGGGACCGTATCCCTCTATTCCCATCCTATTCATGTATTTGTCAAGATGCCTCTTAAATGTCGCTATCGTACCTGCTTCCACCACCTCCCCCGGCAGCAAGTTCCAGGCACTCACCACCCTCTGTGTAAAGAACTTGCCTCGCACATCCCCTCTAAACCTTGCCCCTCGCACCTTAAATCTATGTCCCCTAACTGACTCTTCCACCCTGGGAAAAAGCTTCTGACTATCCACTCTGTCCATGCCACTCATAACTTTGTAAACCTCTATCATGTCGCCCCTCCACCTCCGTCGTTCCAGTGAAAACAATCCGAGTTTATCCAACCTCTCCTCATTAGCATAGCCAATGCCCTCCAGACCAGGCAACATCCTGGTAAACCTCTTCTGTACCCTCTCCAAAGCCTCCACGTCCTTCTGGTAGTGTGGCGACCAGAATTGCACGCAATATTGTAAGTGTGACCTAAATAATGTTCTGTACTTTAAGCTCTGTAAATGTGAACAAATGAAAAGTGTTTGATTCAGTCAAAATGAGGAGCAAGTAAGAAGCAGAGAATTGGCCAATCAAATTGCTCTTTTTTTAAACCCCATAGCCAGCAATCCTGGATTAAAAATATAGCAGAAACTAAGCTAAGAATTTTGTGCACTTTGAGCATCTACCTTTACTTTTCAACCAACTGAAAATGTATTGAGGTATTTTACCATACAGGAGCTATATAAAAAAATATGAATGGATATTTATCTGCTGTTATAGAGATGCCTATGAAGTGTTGTAAGTCAGTGGAAAATGTTCTCTTGCAGAGATCCTGGGACCTTGGGGCACAATTTGAAGTACTTGTCCCAAACTTCAATTATTAAGTTGAACTTACATGCCCAATTTTTTCTACTAATGCCTGGTTCTTTAAGATTGGCTGCAGTACATGTCAATCTCATCCACCCCTTCGTGTTGGTTTCATAATGGAGTTAAGGCTCCTTCCCTCTCAGCCCAATGTAGACCACCAGATTTTGGAGCTGAGCAGGGATAGGCACCAACATGTTGCCCTACAGATATTTGACAAAATTATTGACTCAGCCACAGACATGGGGGCAATTAATCTGTATATAAAGTGTATGGCCAAGCTAAAGCCATCAAAACATATTCCTATTTAAAATGCATTTCTCCCTATTTAGCGATGCCTGGTATTGTTTTGCTTGCTTGTCAATGTCTGCCCACACACTTGATGCAGTGATGCAGAGAATCCAGATAGATGTCCGTCTTTCAGGAGTGATCTTGATCTCTTTCTCTCTCACTCTCTCGCTCCATCTCTGTGTCATCCCTATACCCTCTCTGTGTTCACCTCTCACACCTCTCTCTCCGCACCCCCCTCCGTGTCAATCCCTCTTCCCCTCTCTCTTCCCCCTCCCCGTCTCTCTCTCCTCCTCTCTTTCTCACCCCTCTCTCCTCCATTTCCATTCCTCTCCCCACCTCTCTCTTCCCCTCTCCCTTTCCCTCTTCCCCCTCTCTCTCTGCTTTCTCTTTGCTCTCTCTCCCCACCTCTCTCTCCCTTTCTGTCTCCTACCCACCTCCCCGCCCCCCCCCCACCCCCCACACTCCTTCCCCCATCTCTCTGACTACTACTGAGAGCGGGAACATCAGTTTCTGAACTTTGGACAGATTAGGGTTTTCCGGTGTAACAAGATCCTAACTACTTTGACCTTAAAAATATTCAATGACCCCGTCTCCACAACCTTCTGAGGCACAGCGTTCCAAAGTCGCTCAAACCTGAGAGAAAAAACATTTCTCCCCATCTCTGTCCAAAAAGGGCGACCCCTAATTTTAAAACAGTGCCCCCTAGTTCTGGACTCTCCAACAAGAGGAAACATCCTTTCCACATCCACCTTGCCAAGACCGTTCAGGATCTTATAAACTTCAATCAAGTCTCCCCTCACTCTTCTAAACTCCAGTGAAAACAAGCCCAGTCTGTCCAACCTTTCCTCATAAGACAACCCGTTCATTCCAGGTCTCAATCTAGTAAACCTCCTCTGAATGCCTCCAACGCATTTACATCCTTCCTTAAATAAGGAGACAAAAACTGCACACAGTATTCAAGATGTGATCTCACCAATGTCCTGTATAACTGAAGCATAACATCCTTACTTTTATTTTCGATTGCTCTCGTAATAAATGATAGCATTCCATTAGCCTTCTTTGTTACTTGCTGCACCTGCATACTAACTTTTTGTGACTTGTGCACTAGAACACCTAGATCCCACTGCACCTCAGAATTCTGCAGCCGTTCTCCGTTTAAGTAATATTCTGATTTTTAATCTTCCTGCCAAAGTGAACAACTTCACATTTTCCCATATTATACGCCATCTGCCATATTTTTGCCCACTCACTCAACCTATCTATATCGGTCTGCAACCTCCTTATATCCTCTTTACAACATACTTTCCTACCTATCTTTGTGTCATGTGCAAATTAAGCTACCATGCCATCGTTCCCCTCATCTAAGTCATTGATATAAGTTGTAAAAAGTTGAGGCCCCAGCACAGACCCCTGCAGGACTCCACTCGTCACATCCTGATAATCAGAAAAGGACCCATTCATGCATACTCTCTGTTTTCTGCCATCCAGCCAATCGTCTATCCATGCTAATATGTTACCCCCTACACCATGAGTTCCTGCTTAGTGCAATAACATTTTATGTGGCACCTTGTCACCTCTCATTCTTCTAAACACTAGAGAATACAGGCCCAGTCTCATCAATCTCTCCTCACAAGACAATCCCGCCATCCCAGGGATCAGTCTGGTAGCAAGACAGTTAGATAAGGTGGTTAAGAAGGCATAGGGGATACGTCCTTTATAAGCCAAGACATAGAATATAAAAGCAGAGAGATTATGCTAGAACTGTCTCTAAGGTGTCAAGCCTCTTGAGAGTTATTCCATCTCACATCTGACTTGTACCTTTCAGGTGATGGACAGTCTTTGGAGAATGAGGAGGTGAATCACTCGCTGCAGATACCAACCTCTGACCTGCTGTAAGAGCTCTTGGAACTGCTTTCTTATTTCATTACTTTAAAATACAGGAGTACAGGCATCAGTTGTAACAGTACAGAATCTGGTCTTTTTTGAAACATCAAAGTTTCCAATTCCAATATGATACATTTCTACATATTAAAGATATCAAGGGGATAGTGCAGGAAAATGGCGTTGAAGTAGATCAGCTACGGTCTAGTTGAATGGTGGAGCAGGCTCAAGGGGCCGAATGGCCTATGCCTGCTCCTATTTCCTATGTTCCTACAACTGTACAAAACACTGGTTAGGCCACAGCTAGAGTACTTTGTACAATTCTGGTCACTGGATTACAGGAAAGATGTGATCGCACTAGAGAAGGTACAGAGGAGATTTATGAGGATTTTGGCAGGACTGGATAATTTTAGCTATGAGGAAAGATTGGATAGGCTGGGGTTGTTTTCTTAGGAACAGAGGAGGCTTAGGGGAGAATTAATTGAGATGTATAAAATTATTAGGGGCCTAGATTGAGTGGACAGGAAGGACTCATTTCCCTTAGCAGAGAGGCCAATAACCGAGGGGCATAGATTTAAACTAATTGGCAGAAGGACAAGAGGGGAGTCGAGGAGAAATTTCCTCCCCCAGACGGTGGTCACTGCCTGAAAGGGTGTTAGAGGCAGAAACTCTCATAGCATCTGGAAAATACTTGGATATGCACTTGAAGTGCTGTAACCTATAGGGTTAGAGAACAAGAGGGGAAAAGTGGGATTAGGTTGGATAGTTCTTTTTCGGCTGGAACAGACACAATGGGCCGAAAGGACTCCGTCTGTGCCATAAATGTTCTATGTTTCAATGACCATCTGCACTGTGTGCCAGTACTTGCTGTTCCTAAGCTCTTCACCCCAGTCCAGAACTGGGAGAATAAGCAAAAAGCAATGAAGTAATTATTAGGACTGTGAAGGTGCAAAAGTAGCTTTTCTTTTATTCTTTCAGGGATGTGTGCATCAATGCCAAAGACAGCAGTTATTGCCAATCAATAATTGCCCTTGAGAAGGCGATGGTAAGCTGCCTTCTTGAACCACTGCAGTCCATGTGCAGTTAGAAGGTACAACTACAGTGCTGTTAGGGAGGGCTTTCCAGGAATTTGACCCAGCGACAGTGAAGGAATGGCAAAAGCGTTCCAAGTCAGGATGGTGTGTGATGTGAAGGGGCACTTATAGGTTTTAAAATTAAATTGAATTAAAATCAGAACATAAAGCACAAACTTTTCACCAGGGAGTTAGATATTGCATTTTTGCAAAGGCGGATGTTGAAATGGCCAAGGAAGCACATTGCCACTGATGGGATTTGGTTTGAGGTTTAGGAGAGATGCACTTCAAAACCATGCAGTAAGTATTTTTTGACTACTTCCTGCTAAGTAAATAAATAAAGCATTTTTGTTACCGCTGCAGTTTTGCAAAGAAGTAAATTTTCTCCGTTCACATACCATAGTTACATAAATAATATGAATGCACTGTACTGTGGTCACTTTTCAATTTGATCAGGGGTAACTGACAGGAAAAATGATGCAAATACATTTAAGAGCTTTTTATGTAGCCTCAGTGCAATACATTCATGTTTATTTATTACTACTGTGGTATGTGGGGAGAACAAATTTACTTCTGTTCCTAACTGCAGTGTGTAAAGAAAATGTTTTTTTCATTTACTTATCAGAAGAAGTCAAAAAGTATTTCACAATCTTGGAGCAAATCTTTCCCAAACTTCAATCCAAAGCCTCTCAGTGCCCAACTGCACCTTTGCTTACTCTAACACTCAGCTTTGCAACATCATTGTTGTACGTTTGGTATGTCTGCTGCCACTTTAATATACTTAGTTAGACTAGCTAAATAAGATTATGGAGTCTTCTATACTTTGAACAGTAACTCTTTATTACATTCTAACTATGTACAGCTTCACACCAGTCTGTGCGACTCCTCTGAAGCCATGCTGCATCTTCCTCCAGTCTCTCTCACATGTGATCTCTTGCATCATGATGGTGGGACGTATTCCTTCTCAATCATTAATCCTAATACTGCATCTCCCCCCCAAGTCTTTATCCATATACATCTATTTATACACTTATATTTATTCATTCACTTATTTATTTTTACATACAACCCCATCTCCCCCCACGTCAGTGACATCACAGATTCAATCTGTCAGGAGGCTTCAAAACTCTCCCTAGAAAATAGATCAATAGAGAAGCAGTGGAAGACATTTAAGGGGATATTTCAGAATACTCAGGATAAGAATATTCCTACTATTAAGAAAAATATAATAAAGAAAAATTCTAAGGGGAAGACCCACCATCCATGGTTAACTAAAGCAGTTAAGGAAAGCATCAAAATTAAGGAAAAGCATATAATTACACAAAGATGAGTAGCAGGTCAGATGATTGGTCAGAATAGAAAGAACAGCAGAGGATGACTAAAAGGTTAATCAGGAGAAAGGAGTTAGAGTATGAGAGGAAGCTAGCTAAAAATGGATAGAGTCATAGAGTTATACAGCACAGAAACAGGCCCTTCGGGCAATCGTGTCTGTGCCGGCCATCAAGCACCTAACTATTCTAATCCCATTTTCCAGCACTTGGCCTATAGCCTTGATAGCAAGAGTTTTTGGAAAAAAAAGAGTAAGTAAAGTGAGTGTTGGTCCTCTGGAGAGTGAGAATGGGGAGATAATCGTAGATAATAAGGAAATGGCGGATGCAATGAACAAATATTTTGCTTCTGTCTTCACTATAGAGGATACAAAAAACATTCCAGTAATAGCTGTAAATCAGGAGGTGGAAGGAAGAGAGGAACTTGGTAAAATTACAATCACCAGAGAAGCAGTACTAACCAAATCGATGGAGCGGTGGGCTGGCAAGTCCCCGGGTCCTGATGGACTTCATCCTTGGGTCTTAAAAGAGGTGGCTAATGAGGTAGTAGATGCATTGGTGTTAATTTTTCAAAATTCGCTAGTATCTGGAAAGGTTCCATCAGACTGGAAAGTAGAAAACATAACCCCTCTGTTCAAGAAGATGGGGAGGCAGAAAACAGGTAACTATAGGCCAGTTAGTTTGACATCTGTTGTGGGGAAGGTGTTAGAAATCAATCATTAACGAGTTATAGCTGGGCACTTAGAAAAATTTAAGGTAATCGGAAATAGTCAGCATCATTGGTGAAAGAGAAATCATGTTTAACCAATTTATTGGAGTTCTTTGAAGAAGTAACATGCGCTATCGATAAAGGGGAGCCCGTTGACGTACTGTACTTGGATTTCCAGAAGACATTTGGCAAGGTGCCACATAAAAGGTTATTGCGCAATGTAGGAGCTCATGGTGTAGGGGGTAACATATTAGCATGGATAGAAGATTGGCTGGATGGCAGAAAACAGTACGCATAAATGGGCCCTTTTCTGATTATTAGGATGTGACGAGTGGAGTCCTGCAGCTGTCTGTGTTGGCCTCAACTTTTTACAATTTATATCAATGACTTAGTTGAGGGGAACAGTGACATGGTAGCAAAATTTGCAGATGACACAAAGATAGGTAGGAAAGTATGTTGTGAAGAGGATATAAGGAGGTTGCAGACTGTTATAGATAGGTTGAGTGAGTGGGTAAAAATATGACAGATGGCGTATAATGTGGGAAAATATGAAGTTGTTCACTTTGGCAGGAAGAATAAAAAATCTGAATATTACTTAAACGGAGAACGACTGCAGAATTCCAAGGTGCAGTGGGATCTAGGTGTTCTAGTGCATGAGTCACAAAAATGTTAGTATGTAGGTGCAGCAAGTAATAAAGAAGACTAATGGAATGCTATCCTTTATTACGAGAGGAATTGAAAATAAAAGTAAGGATGTTATGCTTCAGTTTGCAGGGCATTGGTGAGACCACATCTCGAATACTGTGTGCAATTTTTGTCTCCTTATTTAAGGAAGGATGTAAATGCATTGGAGGCAGGTCAGAGGAGGTTTATTAGATTGAGACCTGGAATGAGCGAGTTGTCTTATAAGGAAAGGTTGGACAGACTGGGCTTGTTTTCACTGGAGTTTAGAAGAGTGAGGGGAGACTTGATTGAAGTACATAAGATCTTGAACGGTGTCGACAAGGTGGATGTGGAAAGGATGTTTCCTCCTGTGCGTGAGTCCAGAACTAGGGGGCACTGTTTTAAAATTAGGGGTCGCCCTTTTAGGACAGAGATGAGGAGAAATTCTTTTTTCTCAGAGGGTTGTGCGACTTTGGAACTCTGTGCCTCAGAAGGTTGTTGAGGCAGGGTCATTGAATATTTTTAAGGTCAAAGTAGTTAGATTCATGTTAGGCAAGGGAATCAAATGTTATCGGGGGTAGATGGGAGAGTGGAATTTGAGACACGAACAGATCTGCCGATCTTATTGAATGGAGGAGCAGGCTAGAAAGGCCGAATGGCCTATTTCTGCTCCTAATTCATATTTATTTATTATTCATGCATGGGATGTGCGCATAGCTGGCTAGGTCAGCATTTATTGCTCATCCCTAATCACCTTTGAGAAGGTAGTGCTGAGCTACCTTCTTGAACTGCTGCTGTCCATGTGGAGTAGGGTAACCCACAGTGCTGTAAGGAAGGGAGTTCCAGGATTTTGAACCAGCAACAGTGAAGGAACGGCGATATAGGACCAAGTCAGAATGGTGTGTGGCTTGGAGGGGAACTTGCAGATGGTGGTGTTCCCATGCACCTGCTGCCCTTGTCCTAGGTGGTAGAGGTCGTGGATTTGGAAGGTGCTGTCTAAGGAGCCTTGGTGCTTTGCTGCAGTGCATCTTGTAGATGGTACACACTGCTGCCACTGTGCTCGGTGGTGGAGGGAGTGAATGTTTGTGGATGGGGTGCCAATCAACCAGGCTGCTTTGTCCTGGATGGTGTCGAGCTTCTTGAGTGGTGTTGGAGCTGCACCCATCCAGGCAAGTGGAGAGTATTCCATCACACTCCTGACTTGTGCCTTGTAGGTGGTGAACAGACTTTGGGGAGTCAGGAGGTGAGTTACTCGCTGCAGGATTCCTAGCCTCTGACCTGCTCTTGTAGCCACGGTATTTACATGGCTACTCCAGTTCAGTTTCTGGTCAATGGTAGCCCCTAGGATGCTGATAGTGGGGGATTCAGCGATGGTAATGCCGTTGAATGTCAAGGGGAGATGGTTAGATGGTCATTGCCTGGCACTTGTGTGGCACGAATGTTACTTGCCACTTATCAACCTAAGCCTGGATATTGTCCAGGTCTTGCTGCATTTCTACACAAACTGCTTCAGTATCTGAGGAGTCATGAATGGTGCTGAACATTGTGCAATCATCAGTGAACATCCCCACTTCTGACCTTATGATTGAAGGAAGGTCATTGATGAAGCAGCTGAAGATGGTTGGGCCTAGGACACTACCCTGAGGAACTCCTGCAGTGATCTCCTGGAGCTGAGATGATTGACCTCCAACAACCACAACCATCTTCCTTTGTGCTAGGTATGACTCCGACCTGCGGAGAGTTTTCTCCCTGATTCCCATTGACTCCGGTTTTGCCAGGCCTCCTTGATGCCATACTCGGTCAAATGCTGCTTTGATGTCACCTCAACTCTGGAGTTCAGCTCTTTTGTCCATGTTTGAACCAAGGCTGTAATAAGGTCAGGAGCTGAGTGGCATTGGCGGAACCCAAACTCAGCGTCACTGAGCAGGTTATCGCTAAGCAAGTGCCGCTTGATAGCACTGTCTATGACATATCCCATCACTTTACTGATGACCGAGTGTAGACTGATGGGGCGGTAATTGACCAGGTTGGATTTGTCTTGATTGTTGTGTACAGGACATACCCTGGGCAATATGCCACATTGCAAGGTAGATGCCAGTGTTGTAGCTGTACTGGAACAGCTTGGTTGGGGCCCAGCATGTTCTGGAGCACAGGTCTTCAGTACTATTGCCGGAATGTTGTCAGGGCCCATAGCCTTGGCAGTATCTAATGCTTTCAGTCGTTTCTTGATATCATGCGGTGTGAATCAAATTGGCTGAAATCTGGCATCTGTGATGCTGGGGACTTCAGGAGGAGGCCGAGATGGATCATCCATTCGGCACTTTTGGCTGAAGATTGTTGCAAATGCTTCAGTCTTATCTTTTGCACTGATGTGCTGGGCTCCCCTATAATTGAGGATGGGGATATTTGTGGAGCTTCCTCCAGTTAGTTGTTTAAATGTCCACCACCACTCATGACTGGATGTGGCAGGGCTGCAGAGCTTAGATCTGATCCATTGGTTGTGGGATCGCTTGGCTCTGTCTATCGCATGCTGCTTATGCTATTTGGCATTCAAGTAGTCCTGGGTTGTAGCTTCACCAGTTTGACACCTCATTTTGAGATATGCCGAGTGCTGCACCTGGCATGCCCTCCTGCGCTCTTCATTGAACCAGCATTGGTCCCCCAGCTTAATGGGAATGGTAGAGTTGGGGTCATGCAGGGACATGAGGTTACAGATTGTGATTGAATACAACTCTGCTGCTGTTGATTGCCCACAGTGCCTCATGGATGCTCAGATTTGAGTTGCTAGATCTGTTCGAAATCTATCCCATTTAGCACGGTGATAGTGCCACACAATATGATAGAGGGTATCCTCAATGTGAAGACGGGACTTCGTCTCCACAAGGACTGTGCGGTGGTCACTCCCACCAATACTGTCATGGACAGATGCACCTGCAGCAGGCAGATTGGTGAGGATGATGTCAAGTATGTTTTTCCCTCTTCTTGGTTCCCTCAACATCTGTCGCAGACCCAGTCTAGCAGCTATGTCCTTTAGGGCTTGGCCAGCTCGGTCAGTAGTGGTGCTACCGAGCCACTCTTGGTGACGGTCATTGAAGTCCCCCACCCAGAGTACATTCTGTGCCCTTGCCACTCTCAGTGCTTCCTCCAAGTGGTGTTCAACATGGAGGAGTACTGACTCATCAACTGAAGGGGGGGGGGGGGCGGGGTTGGTAGGTGGTAATCAGCAGGAGGTTTCCTTGCCCATGTTTGACCTGATGCCATGAAACTTCATGGGGTCCGGACCCCCAGGGCAACTCCCTCCCACCTGTATACCACTTTGCTGCCACCTCTGCTGGGTCTGTCCTGCCGGTGGGAAAGGACATACCCGAGGATGGCGTTTGCAGTGTCTGGGACATTGTAAGATATGATTTGGTGAGTATAGCTATATCAGGCTGTTGCTTGACTTGTCTGCGGGACAGCTCTCCCAATTTTGGCACAAGCCCCCAGATGTTAGTAAAGAGGAGTTTACAGGGTTGACAGGGCTGGGTTTGCGTTGTAATTTCCAGTGCCTAGGTCGATGCCGGGTGGTCCACCCAGTTTCACACCTTATTGACTTTGTTGGTTTGATACAACTGAGTGGCTTGCTAGGCCATTTCAGAGGGCATTTAAGAGTCAAGCACATTGCTGTGGATCTGGAGTCACATGTAGGCCAGACCAGGTAAGGACAGCAGATTTCCTCCCCTGAAGGACATTAGTGAACCAGATGGGTTTTTAACAACAATCGACAATGGTTTCATCATTCGACTCGCTTTTAATTCCAGATTTATTAATTGGAATTCAAATTCCACCTTCTGCCGCATTGGGATTTGAACCCATGTTCCCAGAGCAATACCATGGGTCTCTGGGTTACTCATCCAGTGACAATACCACTATGCCACCGCATATGTTCATATGTTCGTATGTTCTCCCAAATCGTGTTGTTGTCAGAGTTGGAAGATTGGTAGTCTTTCTCTGAACTCTTGTTTCTTGAATTGGACAGCCTTATTGAGGTTTGTAGTATCCGCTGCTTTCTGAATTTCAGGTTTAATGTCTGGTTCGTCGAAATGTATGACCGATTGGCACCTTTGATGAATAGGAATAAGATTCCTCCTGTTTCTTCTTACTGTACCTTCTGAAGCCTGTACTAAATAAGGTCGCTGTTGGTTCTCATCTCTCTGGACGATTACTCCTTCTCTGCCTTGTACCCATACCTTTAGTCCTTCTGTCAACTTAGGTAGGTTTCTGGTACAGTATTATAATTGTAGGCTTGTTGCATTTGGTAAGACTTTTCTCTGCTTTGAACTCTCTGATAATCATGAACTTCTAGCCCAGAAGTAACGTTTTGGGCAGGATTGGAAGTTGTGTTCTAAGCTTCCTTCTCATCAACATTTCTGATGGTGCTAATCCACATAGCAATGGAGTTGTTCTATAGTTCAGGAGATTTTTTTTTTCTTTTGTTCATGGGATGTGGGCATCACTGGCTATGCCAGCATTTCTTGCCCATCCCTAATTGCCCTTGAACCAAGTGGCTTGTTCTGCCATTTTGGAGGGCATTTAATAGTCAACTGCACTGCACTGCTCTGGATGTGGAGTCACATGTAGGCCAGACCAAGTAAGGCTGGCAAATTTCCTTCCCTAAAGGACATTAGTGAACCAGATGGATTTTTATAACAATCAACAATAGTTTCATCTATTGTTCCGAAGAAGGGTCACTGACCCGAAACGTTGACTCTGCTTCTCTTTCCACAGATGCTGCCAGACCTGCTGAGTGAATCCAGCATTTCTTGTTTTTGTTTCAGATTTCCAGCATCCGCAGTATTTTGCTTTTAAAACAATAGTTTCATGGTCACCATTAGACTAGATTTTTAATTCCAGATTTATTAATTGAATTCAAATTTCACCATCTGATGTGGTGGGATTCGAACCCATGTCCCCAGAGCACTACAGTGGGCCTCTGGATTTCTAGTCCAGTGACATTACCACTACGCCACCATCTCTTGATTTTGCTTTAACAATGCTTTGATAGTTCTGACTCCTCTCTCAGCTTTTCCATTAGATTGTGCGTATCAAGGGGAACTTGTAAGATGTACAAATCCACAGTTTTCAGCAAAGTGCATAAAGTAGTTGTTTGCAAATTGTGGTCCATTATTTGCCACTATCTGATCAGCTATATCATGTGTTGCAAAGATTTCTTGTAACACTCAAATGACTGTCTCCGTTGTCGTTGTGTACAAACGTTTGACCGCAATCCACCTTGAAAAGTAGTCGATGACAATAAGGTAGGATTTTCCATTAAACATGAATAGATCCATCATCAGATGTTCCCACGATCTGGTTGGGAATTGGGTCGAGATAAGGGGTTCCCTCTGATCCAGTCTGTGCACTGCACATACCTGGCAAATGGAAATCATTTCTTCTACATCTTTCGATATTTCCGGCCAGCACACGGACAAATGAGCCCATGATCTACATTTCGTTATACCCATATGGCCCCGGTGTATTTTCTCCAAGATGTCTACCAGGAGTGACTCTGGAATCACCAGTCACTCGTCATGTACCAGCAAATCATCCACTATAGTAAAGTGTCTTCTGTGTTCAAAGAAGATTTTCATCCTCTTACCACTGGGACACTGCTGCAGCCAGCCTTGCTTGCAATATTGACGGATGTAGATACATTCTTCATCTTGCATTTGAGCATGATGAATTTCCTGGAGCTTTTTTGAACTTGCGAATCTGTGAACTGAGAATATGACTCAATTTCATTAACATCCTGTTGTGTAGGATGGTCGACAGTAGCTCTGGACAATGCATCTGCTGTCATTTGTTGCTTGCCCTGTACGTGTACCGTTTTGTACATGAACCTCATTAGCCACAACCGGAATCTCTGGATGCGGAGGCATCCTAGCGAGTTACTTTTCATCAAGTAAGGAAAATAGGGGTTTGTGGTCTGTTCCTGTGATAACCTTTGAACTGACAATATAACCTGAGAACTTCTCACAAGCCCATGTGACTGTGAGAGCTTCTTTCTCTACGACGGAGTGCCTCTTCTCAGTCTCAGACAATGCTCGTGATGCATAATAAACTGGTCAGCAACATCCATCTGGCTGTTCATGGAAAAGGACTGCCCCTATCCCTGTAGATGAGGTGCCTGCTGCATTTGTGGTTGGCAGTGAGGGGTTATAATGTGCTAAGATATCAAGTGAAATCAGCATCTCCTTGTTCCTTTGAAATGCTTGCTCCTTAAGATACATCCCAATATCATGCTTGAGCTTTCCTTAATAGTTGTCATGAAGGCTCAGTGTTACGAGATTGCTTCTTTTTTTTTGTAAAATATGTTTTTAAGGACTTATAGTTGAATTATGGACATTGATTCATCTGGAATCTTGAAGAGATGCTGAACTTTGTGGTTTTTTTTAAAGAAGTCATCAGAAGGTTCTTGGATTTGGCTTGTAAACAAGTCTTACTGGAAGGCACATGTCTGTGGATAATCACCCAGCAGGGGTTGTTTTTGACTTGGGGAGATGTTTACAAAGAAGTGACAGGTCAAGATTTATAGAGGTCAGGAGGTTTGACTTCTGGAATGTTTTTAGTTTCAATTCGAACTGTTGCAACAGACAGTTGGTTTTTGCCTGCCAGAAGACGTCCCAGTTCATCTCTCTTTCTTGAAAAGAAATCCTGCATTTCTAATCTGTCAGTTTCCTAGTTCCAACTGTATTTGAAGAAACCCTGCGTATTGACTGTGCGGGAACTGAAACTGTGTTGCCGCATTTCTGCTGTTAGACCTATCTGAAGCCTCTGTAGCTGCATTTCTTGGAAAGCCTACCCAAACTGATCTTCAACATCACCTGGAAAGAACTGTTCATGGAAGATGGGTTGAAGTGTGTCTATTTTAACGCAAGAATAAGGGTGATGAACTTAGAGCATGGATCAGTACTTGGAGTTACGATGTTGTGGCCATTACGGAGACTTGGATATCACAGGGGGAGGAATGGATGTTGGATGTTCCGGGGTTTAGATGTTTCAAAAGGAATAGAGAATGAGGTAAAAGAGGTGGGGGAGTGGCATGGCTAATCAGGGATAGTATCACAGCTGCAGAAAGGGAGGTCGTCGAGGAGGGTTTGTCTACTGAGTCAGTATGGGTGGAAGTCAGAAACAGGAAAGGAGCAGTCACTTTATTGGGAGTTTTCTATAGACCCCCCAATAGCAACAGAGACACGGAGGAACAGATTTGGAGGCAGATTTTGGAAAGGTGCAGAAGTAACAGAGTTGTTGTCATGGGTGACTTCAACTTCCCTAATAATGATTGGCACCTCCTTAGTGCAAATAGTTTGGATGGAGAAGATTTTGTCAGGTGTGTCCAGGCCGACTAGAGGGGAGGCTATGTTGGATTTGGTGCTTGGCAACGAACCAGACCAGGTGGCAGATCTCTCGGTGGGAGAGCATTTCGGTGATAGTGATCACAACTCCCTGACCTTTACTATAGTCATGGAGAGGGATAGGAGCAGACGGGATGGGAAAATATTTAACTGGGGGAGGGGGAATTACAATGCTATTAGGCAGAAACTGGGGAGCTTAAATTGGGAACAGATGTTCTCAGGGAAATGCACGACAGAAATGTGGAGGTTGTTTAGGGAGCACTTGCTGCGACTGCTGGATAGGTTTGTCCCGATGAGGCAAGGAAAGGACGGTTGGGTGAAGGAACCTTGGATGACAAGAGATGTGGAACAGCTAGTCAAGAGGAAGAAGGAAGCTTACTTAAGGTTGAGGAAGCAAGGATCAGACAGGGCTCTAGAGGGTTACAAGGTAGCCAGGAAGGAACTGAAGAATGGACTTAGGAGAGCTAGAAGGGGACATGAAAAAGTCTTGGCGGGTCAGATTAAGGAAAATCCCAAGGCGTTCTACACTTATGTGAGGAACAAGAGGATGGCCAGAGTGAGGGTAGGGCCGATCAGGGATAGTGGAGGGAACTTGTGGCTGGAGTCGGAGGAGGTAGGGGAGGTCCTTAATGAATACTTTGCTTCAGTATTCACTAGTGAGAGGGACCTTGTCGTTTGTGAGGACAGCGTGAAACAGGTTGATATGCTTGAACAGGTTGATGTTAAGAAGGAGGATGTGCTGGAAATTTTGAAAGACATGAGGATAGATAAGTCCCTGGGGCCAGACGAGATATACCCAAGGATATTACGGGAAGCGAGGGAAGAGATTGCCGCGCCTTTGACGATGATCTTTGCGTCCTCACTGTCCACTGGAGTAGTACCAGATGATTGGAGGGTGGCAAATGTTATTCCCTTGTTCAAGAAAGGGAATAGGGATAACCCTGGGAATTACAGACCAGTCAGTCTTACGTCGGTGGTGGGCAAATTATTGGAGAGGATTCTGAGAGACAGGATTTATGATTATTTGGAAAAGCATGGTTTGATTAGAGACAGTCAGCATGGCTTTGTGAGGGGCAGGTATGCCTCACAAGCCTTATTGAATTCTTTGAGGATGTGACAAAACACATTGATGAAGGAAGAACAGTGGATGTGGTGTATATGGATTTTAGCAAGGCGTTTGATAAGGTTCCCCATGGTAGGCTCATTCAGAAAGTAAGGAGGCATGGGATACAGGGAAAGTTGGCTGTCTGGATTCAAAATTGGCTGGCCCATAGAAGACAGAGGGTGGTAGTAGATAGAAAGTATTCAGCCTGGAGCTCAGTGACCAGTGGTGTTCCGCAGGGATCTGTTCTGGGACCTCTGCTCTTTGTGATTTTTATAAATTACTTGGATGAGGAAGTGGAAGGCTGGGTTAGTAAGTTTGCCGATGACACAAAGGTTGCTGGAGTTGTGGATAGTGTGGAGGGCTGTTGTAGGTTGCAACGGGACATTGACAGGATGCAGAGCTGAGCTGAGAAGTGGCAGATGGAGTTCAACCTGGAAAAGTGTGAGGTGATTCATTTTGGAAGGTCGAATTTGAATGCAGAATACAGGCTTAAAGACAGGATTCTTGGCAGTGTGGAGGAACAGAGGGATCTTGGGGTCCACGTCCATAGATCCCTCAAAGTTGCCACCCAAGTTGATAGGGTTGTTAAGAAGGCGTATGGGGTGTTGGCTTTCATTAACAGGGGGATTGAGTTTAAGAGCCGCGAGGTTATGCTGCAGCTCTATAAAGCCCTGGTTAGACCACACTTGGAATATTGTGTTCAGTTCTGGTCGCCTCATTATAGGAAGCACGTGGAAGCTTTAGAGAGGGTGCAGAGGAGATTTACCAGGATGCTGCCTGGACTGGAGGGCATGTCCTACGAAGAAAGATTGAGGGAGCTAGGGCTTTTCTCATTGGAGCGAAGAAGGATGAGAGGTGACTTGATAGAGGTGTACAAGATGATGAGAGGCATAGATAGAGTGGATAGCCAGAGACTTTTTCCCAGGGCGGAAAGGGCTATCACCAGGGGGCATAATTTTAAGGTGATTGGAGGAAGGTTTAGGGGAGATGTCAGAGGTAGGTTCTTTACACAGAGAGTGGTGGGTGCGTGGAATGCACTGCCAGCGGTGGTGGTAGAAGCAGATACATTAGGGACATTTAAGCAACTCTTGGATAGGTACATGGATGATAGTAGAATGAAGGGTATGTAGGTCGTTTGATCTTAGAGTAGGTTAAAGGATCGGCACAACATCGTGGGCCGAAGGACCTGTACTGTGCTGTACTGTTCTATGTTCGATCCCAATGACAGCCATCTATACGCATTTGGGATGCCAAACCAAAACCAAGGACAAGTATTCAGCCTAAGGGGGTTTTTTTTTTAGTTTTTTTCTTGTAACAGCGCTAAACAAAAATTCCTTTTATTTTCCTGGTTAACCGGTATATCTATATGTGTGTGTGTGTGTGTAAGGTGATTGGATAAATAAGGGGCTTTAATATTTCAATTTGTGTGGCTATGTTTTACTTCATTATTGGTTAAGACTTGTTTTTATAATAAACTGATAATTTGGTTGTTTATTAAAGAAACCTGGTTGGTGTGTTTTATTCTGGGAAAAATAGAGTTTATGATTGACCGTAATGGTAAGTGGGGAAATTTAAATATATGTTGTGACCCGTGGAGAAGTGGGACTCGAACAAACAGTGCACTCCTCCCGCCTCAGTCGTCACGCTCAGTAACTTTCATTAGATTAGGTAAAAATTTTGCCAACTGATTGACCATTCCAAGAAATCGCTGAAGATCTTAGACAGAAATAGGAAGTAGGAATTCACTAATGGCTCTTGTCTTTTGCAGGTCTGCCATAATGCCGTTGCTACTGACCATGTGTCCTAAAAAACAAACAGATGTTTTTGAAAACTCACACTTTTCATTAAGTGTTAGACCTTCACCTTGTAGATGATTCAAAACCGCTCTAACTATCATGGATTCACGATGGACTAAGATGGCGCCCATATGGCATATTACTCCTTTAAGGCCTCATAGAATGCTCGACATAGTTCTTCGGAATATTTCCGTTGCTTATACTATACCGAATGGTAGACAATTAAAACAAAATCTTCTGAACGGAGTTATGAAGGTTGTCAATAACCCTGACTTCTTATCCAGTGCAACTTCCCAAATGTCACTATTCGCGTCAAGCTTCATGAACATGATACTTTTGGATAACTGTGCCAAGTTTTCATCTACTGAGGACATTGGATGAACTTCTCTTGCCACAGCCTTATTAAGTTGAGTTAAGTCTACACAAAAGCGAAGATTACGGTTAGGTTTAGGAACTCGAACCATTCCCGAACATCACTCTGTAGGTTCAGTGACAGGAGAAATTACTCCCAACCTGGTCACCTCTTCTCACTGATGTTGGACTTGCTTCATTAGTGGGTGCGGTATCTTCCTAGGTGTGAAAAGACGTACTGGTTTAGCATCTTTTGGCAAAGCAACAATATATTCAATCTATAGTCTTTCTAGACCAGGAATTATTTTGGGAAGTCTTTTTAGAAATGACTCCTGGATCCTTGTTGCTTAACTTCTTCCACTTTTCTCATATGATGAAGGTCAATACAAGCTCTTCTACTTATTCCTGATTCCCTAGAACAGACAGTGTTTCCAATATCTGCTTTCCCATGTACTGCAGTGTTGCCTGTAGCTTTCCCTTGACTTGCAGTTCAATCCCTCCTGAGCCATGTAACTGAGTTTCTGTTGGTTGCAGGTAATGCATTGATAACAAAGTCTCTTTATCTGATAAGATCGTTACACTTGCCCTGATGTCCAATTTAAAATTGGTGATATGTCCTTCGACCTATATATCTGCAGACCAAAATTCCTGATTCGGATCATTGATCTCACCAAGGACACTTTTTGATTTCTCTCCTGATGGAGATTGTTCAACTTCAAGAATAACTCTATGCTTGAAGACTTTTTCTTTCAAACTTGTGGGAGTTGGGATTTTACTTTGGTACATCTTCACAAAATGGATTATTTTCTTGCAATGGAAGCATTCTGCTTTGTTTGAACGGTAACTTTTTGTTACATTCTAACTCTGTGTAGCTTCACAACAGTCTGTGTGACTCCTCTGAAGCCATGCTGCATCTTCCTCCAGTCTCTCTCACATGTGGGGCTGCATTTCAAAAGCCTGCCACCGAAGCAGGCAGCAGGTGTAAAAATTTGCGGCCCGCACGCAAGGGGCCCATGTCGCGGAGCCGCCGTGATTCCAAATGTGTCCATGGCAGCTGCCAGCCCCACCCCACACCACCACCCCCCCCAACCCCGATGATGTGGAGGGGACAGGCGAGCCGTCTCCGGCAATGGTGTCTGGCAATAAAGCGCAGGCGCCAGCACCATTTTTAAAGGGCTTAGAGCCCTAACTGACCATTTACATTTTTAAAGCAACATTATATTACACCTTAATAAAAGTTAATGAAATGTTTTTTCCATCCCCTCTCACCACCACCCCCCCCCCCCGAATAGCCTTACATTACATTCATTGCCTGCTTACCCCCCAAAATACTTACCTTGACAAAGTGACATTCCACTCCCCCCCCCCCCCCCAAAGTTCTTAAACTTTAACTTTCAAACACATCCCACCATCTTCCCAACCAATCTGAAGAGTTGGCCCCCGGTCCCACCCCCCACCCTCCACCACCTGCACCGAGAAAAGTAACTCTCCCCCCTCCCCACAGGAGTCCTGCCTTGTTTCCCAGAACGGGGCGACGCAGGCGCGGCATTGCTGGCCGCCTGAATGAAGATCGGGACAGTGAATAAGGAGGCGACGGGACCTCCATTAAATCAGGTAGGTAAATTAATTTAAATATGGAAATCGTGGTTGCGTCGCCGAGCAGCGGGGCGGTTGCCATGAGGCCTCACTGCCGCTGAGCTCGGTACAGGGCCTGCTTGCGTCAGGGTCTGTGACGGGTCTCCTCCATTGCTATCTTCATTCCCCAATCCCGCTACTGTTCCCGTTGTCAGAGAGCCTTTAAAATTCAGCCTTGATCTCTTACATCATCATGGTGGAAGGTATTCCTTACACTGTCTCAATCATTAACTCTTTCAGACCCTTATACTATAATCATAACCTCCAACTCCCTGTAAACAATGCCCACTGGAGAGATGTTATTAATTTAGTGGAATGATATACATTTCCAAATATCTTTTTTCTACAAAGCACCTGTACTAATATTCATAATTATGAATTCCTCCAAATAAAAATTAGACCTAAATCTAGAGCAACGTAACGCATACATATTCTCCCCAACCAAACTACCACTTTGAAAAGCAACACAAGTCTTTTCTCCAATAACATCCCAGCAAAGTTCAGAAGGTTACTTAGGCGATCCATTTAGCAAAGCAGCAATTCGATATCCTGAGATGGCATCTCAATAGCTACATTATTTTTTTAAAAATGAAATGTCTAATTAAAGAGGTTAAAATCAATTATATACTGCATATATTAGCATGTGATCTGTGTACAAAGTAATTTGTGCATAATTTCAATTAGGAAGTAAGTTTTGTGGTCAAGTGATGCAGTTAATGTGCTTATATAAGAATGTAAAGAACAGCAGGAACAAGCTAGTCCTTCCTGACCTATAAAAGACCTCATTGTGATAGTTTCATATGCAAATTCATGCTTGCAGCTGGGTTCCACTTCACATAAAACAGGGACAAGCATAGGTCCTGGTAATGATCGGTTATTCAACTGGCTGGCTGCCAAGCAGTTGCTAAGCAGCCACATTCTCTTCAGGCTGTGTGGTGCTGGAGAGGTTTCCTTATTTCCCCCGGTTTTGTACATAAAGACTTCCATGAGCAACACTAGATAATCATTTCCCATTCATTGGAAATCACAGCCTCGAGCTTCCATGTTCTGTTCTACAAAGGAAGAAAAGCTGAAGGTTCAACCTGTGTTAACCATTTGCCCTCACCTAGAGTTTAGGTTTCAGGTTCAAGTAATCACTTCATTGGAAGCTCTTCTTGATTAAGGGTCGGGCCCACTGCAATGCATTATGCAGCAAGCAATCTGATTCAGTGAGACTCATTAAAAATACAGGGCTACTTAACTCAAAATACAGCCTGATATAGCAAACACAATGAATAGCCACTCGGCCAAGGTACTGGACTAAATAGAAGAATTTCAATGCGCACTGATTAGAACAAGTAATAAAAATATCATTTCAGTCAGTAGCTCTGATAAATATATATATATAGCTCATTATCAAGGGATATGGGGATAGGGTGGGAAAGTGAAGTTGAGGTAGAAGATCAGTCATGATCTTATTGAATGGCAGAGCAGGCTCGACAAGCCATATGGCCTACTCCTGCTCCCATTTCTTATTTTCTTATCACTTAGTATAAAGTATCCTCTGACTCACTGGAACATTTACAATATCACAGTAAAAATACTGTCCTGTGCATACTTCCTCTAAGTGTAACGATTACTTCCGCCAT
This sequence comes from Heterodontus francisci, assembly GCF_036365525.1. Classification (NCBI taxonomy): domain Eukaryota; kingdom Metazoa; phylum Chordata; class Chondrichthyes; order Heterodontiformes; family Heterodontidae; genus Heterodontus; species Heterodontus francisci. The sequence continues at coordinate 26,108,301 of NC_090378.1, read as the reverse complement.
ACTGTTCAATCATTCTTAATGATAATAAATTGAGTAAAAATATCCCAAAATGTATTTCTTACCACTAATTGATAGATTCTAACACATGATGGAGTCTCATTTTCACAACAACCTCAGCAGACTAAAGTTAGAACAGACAGCCATGGATTGATCCATATCAATCTGCTTTGCATTTCTGTGATCCATTCATTTTATTTGCCTAAGTGACCCATTATGTTTCCTTGTAATAAGACCAGACATTTTCCTTGAGGGCTTCTGGTTGAAACCCAGGTGGGTTTCTAAACGTTACACAGTGTCCAAAGCCAAACTTTAAGCAAAAGACAATTGTTATTCTAAGCTGTTGAAGTGTTCTCAGTGCAGAAGAGAACAATGACAATGAGCTGAATTTTCCCTTGGGTGTCGGTTTGCAGGTCCTGAGGCCATACATCTCGGCAGAGTGTCTGCAACTTTACCTGAGGCAGCCTCCAAATGGGCCCCCTGTGCATTCGTCCTCCAATTAAGAATGGCAGGTGGAACAGGGACACAGGAGGCCCAATGAGAGGGTCCTCAGGACTGGCCGGCAGACAGCCCCACTGCAAGAGGTGGGCGCTGCTGAGGCAGAGGATGAGCACGAGGGCATCTCAAAATGGAGCTGCTCTGGAAAGGGTGCAGGAAGCTCCATAACAAAGAAGGCCCAGAGCTGTTAGGGCCATCAGTGTGGAAAGAAAACCAGAAAAGGTGAAATAGATTTAGTGAGCTGGATCTTGCTCTCAGCAGCGAACGAATGGCAACAGCCATTCGTTACACTTGCACTTCCTCATACACTTTCTGTGGGCTTTTGCACTAGACGTTCCCCTCAGCCAAACAGACAAAATGTGCAGCACCCTCTATAGAACATCTGGAACCGGTGTGAACTGGGCAAACAACTCTGTACCTCCTTAACCAATCAGATTGAAGAATCTTTAATGATCAGCACCGTGTCTGGACCAGGAAGTTTGAACACTGAATTCAGTGTGAAATTAAGTACAGAAAGTGAAATAAGGAGAGGGAAAGAAATTAGGATTAAGAGACAGAGATAAGCGACAGAAAGTAAAAGTTCAAAAAAAAACTTTTTCATTTTTTACCATCGCCAACAATTAAAAACTGAAGAAATGAGACTCCACACTTGTAAAAGTTAAGTTTCAGTGCCAGAGGGGTTGTTTGGCAGTAATTAAGACTTATGCCATTAAAAGGGTACTTGCACTGGATTGGACAAAACCTAACTTTTTCTAGGTATCGATTAGATAACTACAGCAATGTAATGTATTTGAATGGCAAGTATCTCAGCGAGTTACTGGTTGTTACGACCCGGTGAGAAAGGGGTGTAAGGTTCCCTCTCAGCCTTCACCTGGTCTTACCATAATAGGGTTTAATTTTTAAACACATTGTGTTTTTAGCTCCCCCTTGATGAATCCTTGTTCACCGCTTTCCAATTATAAGGCAAAGAAACCAGCACAAACAGGTTTTCTTAGGATAAAAGAAGAAAGGTTGAAATTTATTAAACTTAAACTCTAATTCGGTTAACGCCTACGGATACACGACACGCCCACGCTAGCATGCATAAGTGTGCAGATAGAGACAGAACAGAGCAGAAGAAATAAAGTGGAAAAGTTTGAGGCAATCTCTGAAGAGGATTTTTGTTATGGATCTTTGAGCTGTAGAGTCCTTGATTGTAGATAGATCTTGCTTTTCGTTGGGGCCCAGTATTCTTCTTAAACCTTGTTCGATTCGTGTGTCTTCAGTGGATTTGGAATTCCGTGAGAAAGAGATGGGAGCAGACAGGAGAGGCTGTGGCGAGCCAGGCAGAGAGGTCTTTTCAGTCCAGGAGCAAACATACGCTCTCAGTTCAAACTGTTTGTACAATTCAGAAAAACCCAGGTTGCCAAGCAGGTTAGTCATGTGACTAGCTGGTCTGTTTGTGGATTCTCTGGCCTTAGCCAACCCTGGAATGTCTCTTCTTACACACAATACCTGGTGCTCAAAGTTCATTGTGGGTTAAATTGGAGTACAGAATAGCCTCTTTGTCCTTCCAAGCACTGGCTGTTGGTATGCAAAAATGTTTTTCCAGCCAAGGGTCTGGTGATTTTTTAAGAAGTCCTTTCTTCACTTCAGCAATAATTTGAAATTTTAATGTCCATATGGTGAAATTAATATGCCTCATTCTTGGCAGGTGGGGATCTAGTATGACACTGGTATAGCACAGCTTTTGGAGAGCAGGGCATCTCAGCAACTTCCTGATTTCCGCATTTAACTGTGCAGGTGAAAATGCCATAAATCACTGTCCAATCCCTATGTAAATAACAGTGAACACTGATAGTCTCACTGTTATTATTATATTTTTAAAATGAAGAAGGGTTTTGATAGGGTGAATAGAGAACGGCTATTTCCTCTGGTTAGGCAATCAGGGACGTGTGTTCATTAATTTTTTTTAAAACTCATTTAGAGTGAGGAGAGGGGTTAGGAGAAATGACTTTACATGTGGTTGTTGAAGCATAGAATGCTTTGTCGCCAGGGCTGGCTGAGGCAAAGACCATTTAATTTTTCTAAGGGGAATTAGGCAAATATTTGAAGCAGAGGAAATTGTGGAGCTATGAAGTGAAGGCAGGGCAGTAAAATTAGTTTTGGATCATTCGAGCAAAGAGCTGGCACAGACATAATGGGCCAAATGGCCTTCTTCCTTTGCTGTAAACATCTAAGTTTCTATGATTTTCCTCCAGCAAAATACTATTTTTCCCAAGCGTGAGGAATGGCCAAGCTGCAGAAAGGGTTGATAATGTGGGGTTGTATCGAATCAGGACTGGTAGATAGATTGGGAATTAGATAACATGATTTAGTGGATGGGGAGTAAAGCAGAGAATATGTACTCACATCATTCAACCTGACAGACAATGAAATTAAAAGCATGGCAAGCGTGATAGGAAAGTTGGATGGGCATTTCACCACCCAGAGAAATGTGATTTCCACAAGGACCAAACTTGATAAAACAGCAGCGCAGAAACCCTGCAGAAACATCTAGAACAGACCTTTACAGATTAGTAGAAAACTGAGTGCAGACAAGATATGTCCAAAGAAGAAATGATCGTGCACTAACTAGTAATGGGAATAGTTGAGGTTTCGAGTGCCTGACTGCAGTCAGAGGTGCTGTTGTCTACTGCAATTGTATACAGAAAATTCCATTACCACATATGGATGTAGGGTCAAAGTAGAAATTAACTGCAGATCACTTGCGAGCATCATGAAAAAATATTATCTACAATGCCACCATGATTGAAGAGCATGCTCTTAAAACTCAAATGTAACATGAGGATTTGCAGCACAATTGGGGGAAAGAATTCCTAATCATAAACTTTCTCTCAGACTTTTGACCAAACTATGCAGCAAAGGAAGAAGGAATGCATGATAAGCATGCACACTGCATTAGTGGCAAGACAATAAAATGACACAAATACTGAAGAGGATTTTTGTGGACTTCAGTACAACATTGGTTTTACATTTATGTACAATATCAATTGGTTCAACTCAGCAATGTTAATATTCATTATCACCAATGGGTACATTTTGCTTTTGGCCATTCTGATTTTCCCATTACAATGAATTCCACAGGTATGAAAGTTTGAGAATGGCCAAAAAGCCAAGTCAGATCTAGCAACACTCGGAAGTGCAAGTATATTTTAAATATGATTATGTGCTAATGCGCTGCGCAAACGACCACTGGCAACACCTATGCAGTCATATTCAGCTGGCCTCAGACATCGGAAACATCAGAGGAATGTATGATGGCATTAAGAGAGCTCTTGGGCCAACCATCAAGAAGATCGCCCCCCCTCAAATCTAAATCGGGGACATAATCACTGACCAACGCAAACAAATGGACCGCTGGTTGAGCACTACCTAGAACTGTACTCCAAGGAGAATGTTGTCACTGAGACTGCCCTCAATGCAGCCCAGCCTCTACCAGTCATGGATGAGCTGGACATACAGCCAACCAAATCGGAACTCAGTGATGCCATTGATTCTCTAGCCAGCGGAAAAGCCCCTGGGAAGGACAGCATTACCCCTGAAATAATCAAGAGTGCCAAGCCTGCTATACTCTCAGCACTACATGAACTGCTATGCCTGTGCTGGGACGAGGGAGCAGTACCCCAGGACATGCGCGATGCTAATATCATCACCCTCTATAAAAACAAAGGTGACCGCGGTGACTGCAACAACTACCGTGGAATCTCCCTGCTCAGCATAGTGGAGAAAGTCTTTGCTCGAGTCGCTCTAAACAGGCTCCAGAAGCTGGCCGAGTGCGTTAACCCGAGGCACAGTGTGGCTTTCGTGCAGAGAGATCGACCGTTGACATGCTGTTCTCCCTTCGTCAGCTACAGGAGAAATGCCGTGAACAACAGATGCCCCTCTACGTTGCTTTCATTGATCTCACCAAAGCCTTTGACCTCGTCAGCAGACGTGGTCGCTTCAGACTACTAGAAAAGATTGGATGCCCACCAAAGTTACTAAGTATCATCACCTCATTCCATGACAATGTGAAAGGCACAATTCAACATGGTGGCTCCTCCTCAGAGCCCTTTCCTATCCTGAGTGGCGTGAAACAGGGCTGTGTTCTCGCACCCACACTTTTTGGGATTTTCTTCTCCCTGCTGCTTTCACATGCGTTCAAGTCCTCTGAAGAAGGAATTTTCCTCCACACAGGATCAGGGGGCAGGTTGTCCAACCTTGCCCGTCTAAGAGCGAAGTCCAAAGTACGGAAAGTCCTCATCAGGGAACTCCTCTTTGCTGACAATGCTGCTTTAACATCTCACACTGAAGAGTGCCTGCAGAGTCTCATCGACAGGTTTGCGGCTGCCTGCAATGAATTTGGCCTAACCATCAGCCTCAAGAAAACAAACATCATGGGGCAGGACGTCAGAAATGCTCCATCCATCAATATTGGCGACCACGCTCTGGAAGTGGTTCAAGAGTTCACCTACCTAGGCTCAACTATCACCAGTAACCTGTCTCTAGATGCAGAAATCAACAAGCGCATGGGAAAGGCTTCCACTGCTATGTCCAGACTGGCCAAGAGAGTGTGGGAAAATGGCGCACTGACACGGAACACAAAAGTCCGAGTGTATCAGGCCTGTGTCCTCAGTACCTTGCTCTATGGCCTGGACAACGTATGTCAGCCAAGAGCGACGTCTCAATTCATTCCATCTTCGCTGCCTCCGGAGAATACGTGGCATCAGGTGGCAGGACCGTATCTCCAACACAGAAGTCCTCGAGGCAGCCAACATCCCCAGCTTATACACGCTACTGAGTCAGCGGCGCTTGAGATGGCTTGGCCATGTGAGCCGCATGGAAGATGGCAGGATCCCCAAAGACACATTGTACAGCGAGCTCGCCACTGGTATCAGACCCACCGGCCGTCCATGTCTCCGCTTTAAAGACGTCTGCAAACGCGACATGAAATCCTGTGACATTGATCACAAGTCGTGGGAGTCAGTTGCCAGCGTTCGCCAGAGCTGGCGGGCAGCCATAAAGACAGGGCTAAAGTGTGGCGAGTCGAAGAGACTTAGTAGTTGGCAGGAAAAAAGACAGAGGCGCAAGGGGAGAGCCAACTGTGTAACAGCCCCGACAAACAAATTTCTCTGCAGCACCTGTGGAAGAGCCTGTCACTCTAGAATTGGCCTTTATAGCCATTCCAGGCGCTGCTTCACAAACCACTGACCACCTCCAGGCGCTTATCCATTGTCTCTCGAGATAAGGAGGCCAAAGAAGATGTGCTAATTCCCAACTGCTGGAACTATTATGTCAAAAATGATTTTGTACGGTTACAACTAAAACTGACCAGCAAACTTGCATTTTTAACATGATATAAAGGTTCTGTGTAGCATCTCATAATCAGTGTTTTATAATTCAGACCACTGTGTTTACTATGTTTTACTAGTTAAAGGTACTATATAAATGCAACTTGTTGCATCCATATTTGTTTGGTTAAGACTGCTGCTAGCAACTGAGGAGAAAAGTACTTTGTATTTATGGTTCACAGAACTTCACACCTCTGTTCTCTCGACTTGCAATTCCTGACATCATCATCAGACCTGCTGATGAGTGAAGAGACTATCTGGCTGACTCAGCCATTCCCCGTCTCCCAGAAGTGCTGGAAATTTCTTCATAGCTGGTCTCATCCCATGACCTCGCATTTCTGACAAAGTTACAGCAGCTAACTCGTGTTTCATTACAGGAACATAGGAACAGGAGTAGACCACTTAGTCTCTCGAGTCTGTTCCACCATTCAATGAGATTATGGCTGATCTGTGACCTAACTCCATATACCCCAGCTTTGCCCCACTTTCCTTAATACCTTTGGTTCACAAAAATCTACCTAACTCAAATTTAAAATTAACGATTGACCTAGCATCAATTGCCATTTGCGGCAGAGAGTTCCAAACTCCTACCACCCTTTGCATTCAGGAGCACTTGCAAGCCTCATTCCTAAAAGGCCTGGCAATAAGTTTTACATTATGTCCCATAGTCGGCAGTGAAGTCTGGTAGGTATACTGGAAAATTAGTCAGCCAACATCATCTTTAGTTTATTATGTGTATGATTTACTCTGTATTCTGACGGAACGGTAGCATGGTGTTACTCTTACTGGACTAGTAATCCAGCAGCCTAAACTAATGCTCGGAGACATAAACTCAAATTCCACAATGGCAGCTAGTGTAATTTAAATTGAATTAATTATTACATCTGGAATAAAAAGCTAGTCTCAGTAATGTTGACCGTGAAACTACTGGATTGACATAAAAACCCCATCTGGTTCACTAATGCCCTTTAGGGAAGGAAATCTGCCGTCCTTACCCGATCTGGCCTACATGTGACTCCAGACTCACAGCAATGTGGTTGGCTCTTAACTGCCCTATGAAATGGCCTAGCAACACACTCAGTTGTATCTAACCTCTACAAATAAAAATAAAACCAGACGGACCACCCAGCATCGACCTAGGCACCAGAAACGACACAGACACACCTTGCCCAGTCGACCATGCAAAGTCCCCCTCCCTAACATCTGGGGACTTGAGCCAAAATTGGGAAATCTGTCCCACAGACTAGTCAAGCAACAGCCTGACATACTCACCGAATCATTCCTTAAGGCCAATGTCCCAGACTCCTCCATCACCATCCCTGGCTATATCTTGTCCAATCAGCAGGACAGACCCATCAGAGGTGTTGGTGCAGTGGTCTACAGTTGGAATGGAGTGGTCCCGGGAGTCCTCAACATTGATTCATCAAGTCTCATGGCATCAGGTCAAACATGGGCAAGGAAACCTCCTGCTGATTACAACCTACTTCCCTCAGCAGATAAATCAGTGCTCCTCCATGTTGAACACCACTTGGAAGAGGCACTGGGGGTAGCAAGGGCACAAAATGTATTCTGGATGGGGGCCTTCAATGTCCATCACCAAGAGTGACTCGGTAGCACCACCACTGACTGAGCTGGCCCTGTCCTGAGGGAGGTATCTACCAGACTGGGCCTGCAGCAGATGGTAAGAGAACCAAAAAGGGGAAAAAACTTACTTGACCTCACCCACATTAATCTACCTGTCACAGATGCATCTGTCTATGATAATATTGGTAGGAGTAACCACCGCACAGTCCTTGTGGAGATGAAGTGTTGTGTGGCACTACCACTCTGCTAAGTGAGATAGATTCCAAAACAGATCTGGCAGCTCAAAGCTGGGCATCTATGAGGTGCTATGGACCATCAGCAGCAGCAGAATTGTATTTAACCACAATCTCACAATCTGTAACCTCACGAGTCTGGCATATGCCTCACTCTACCATTACCATCAAGCCAGGGGATCAAACCTGGTTCAATGAGGGGTGCAGGAGAGCATGCCAGGAGCAGCAGCAGGCATACCTAAAAATGAGGTGCCAACCTGATGAAGCTACAACACAGGACTCTTGCATGCCAAGCAGCATGAGATAGAGAGAGCAAAGCAATCTCACAACCAACGGATTGGATCAAAGCTCTGCATTCCTGCCACATCCAGTCATGAATTCACTGGCAGCCTTCTGACTTATTTATTTTTTTATTTCGAGATACAGCACTGAAACAGGCCCTTCAGCCCACTGAGTCTGTGCTGACCATCAACCACCCATTTATACTAATCCTACATTAATCCCATATTCCTACCACATCCCAACCTTGCCTCAATTCCGCTACCACCTACCTATACTAGGGGCATTTTACAATGGCCAATTTACCTATCAACCTGCAAGTCTTTGGCTGTGGGAGGAAACCGGAGCACCTGGCGAAAACCCATACGGTCATAGGGAGAACTTGCAAACTCTGCACAGGCAGTACCCAGAATCGAACCCGGGTCACTGGAGCTGTGAGGCTGCGGTGCTAACCACTGCGCCACTGTGCCGCCCATATGATGATAATTTGTGCCTTGGTGGTCAACTCTGTGTTAAACATCGCCTGGTGTGGTTCAGGTGCCCCACTCTGGCATGGCAGTCTCTGCCACACTTGCAGCAGATTAAGGCAGTGGACTGAGAAGATGCACAGTTCGCTGGCCTTTGTTTTCTCTGGGCCCTCTTCTCAGCCAACTGAGCTTTCTGTTCCTCCTCGCCTTTTCCAATGTCCCTCCAAACAGTCAGCCTCCACATGCCCCGGCCATCAGCAACTGTCTCCCAGTTTTCTGTGTCAATGTCTGCCATCTTCATATCTCACTTGGAGGTGTCCTTGTAATGGATGTATGGACGTCCAGCAGGTCATGACCCAGTGGCCAGTTCACTGTATAGGAGGTCATTGGGTATATAGCCATCATCCATCCGATGAATGTGGCCGAGCCATCTCAGACATCGTTGGCTTAGTAATGAGTGCGAGCTGATGGAATTAGCACGCTCCAGGACCTTGGAGTTAATGACCTTGTCCCATCAAGAGATGCGGAGAATATGTCTGAAACAGCAAAGGTGGAAACCGTTCAGCCTTTCCTCCTGCCTAGCATATGTTATCCAGGTCTCACTACTGTAGAGAAGTGCACTGAAAACACAGGCTTGTTGGTCCCAGTTTGGTGTTCTCCATCAGGTTGCTATTGTTCCACACTCTCTTACTCAGCTTGGACATAACAGCTGCAGCTTTTGCAATGCGCGTGTTGATTTCAACATCAAATGACAGATTGCTGGTAATTGTGGAGTCTACATAAGTGAAGCTATCAACAAATTCCAGCATCATATTATCAATGCTGATTGATGGCAGTATGGCAATGTCCTGGACCATAACCATGACATGACGCTGATGGTCAAATCAAACTCTTTACAGGCGTGAAAGAGTCTGTCCATTTGCTCCTGAAGGTGTTCCTCGGTGTGGAACATTGGTGCACCATCATCGGCATGGAGTAACTCTTTGACTTGGATCTCAGGAGGGCAAGGCTGAGCAGCTTTCTGTCGGTTCTGGTATGTAAGTAGATATCCTCTGTAGATGAACAGAAGGCATATGACAGCAGCAAAGAGAGGAATATGCCAAAAAGAGTCAGCGCCTGACCCCACAGTGAATCTCAAAGGGTTCCGATGTTGTCATGGAAGGAGGAAATCTCACTGAGCAACTTTGGCATACAGTCAATTTTCTTCAGCAGCTTAAATAGACCGCCTCTGCTCACATGATCAAATGTGAGGTCAATGAAGGCAATATATGGTGGTCACAGCATTTCTTTTGCAGCTGCCAGACTGAGAAGTTCACGTCCATTGTGGATCTTGTAGTTCTGAAACCACACTTGGATTCGGGATAGTTGTGTTCAGCCAAGATCTGACAAAAGCAACACGGGCAAAGAATTTTCCACGATACTCAGCAGAGAGATGCCTCCATAGTTATTATAATTGCTGCAGTTACCCTTGTTCTTGTACAAGGTCACAATCTTTGCTTCACGTATACTGTGAAGCACTGCCCCCTTCCTCCAGCATAGGCAGAGATGTTTGTGCAAGTATTGCAGGCGTGCTGGTCTCCCATGCTTGATGAGTTCAGGTGGTATAGTATCATTACCTGGAGCTTTGCCAATGGCAAACTGTCAATAGCTTTGCTAAGCTCCTCCACTGTGGGTTTGATATTCAGCTCTTCCATGACAGATAGGCTCTCAATGGTGTCGAGTGCTTCCTTCGTGACAGTGTTTTCCCTGGAGTGCAACTCAAGGAGCTGTTCCACCCATATCTCCATCTGGTTTTTTTTGCAGTTGATAATAACCTCCCTTAGTTTTGTTTTCATTGGAGCTGTTTTCTTTACTGATGGACCTGTTGCCTTTTTGATCCTATCATACAAGCCTAACATTCCCACTGTCGGAGGACCTCTGGATATTCTGGCAAAGTTGTAACCAGTAGTCACTGGCACAGCACCTAGCAGTCTGTTGGACTTTACATTGAGTAGTTCTTAGTGCATTCAGAGTGTTCTCACCCAGATCTCTCTTGTAATTAATGAGAGCAGATTGCTTGACTTCAATGACAGGTTCCATTACAGCAACGTTAGCCTCGAACCATTTGGTGTTTTCCCAGTCTTGCTTCCCATATGTTGAGAGTGCAGTATAGTAAATGGTGTCTCGAAGTCTTCCATTTTGCTTCTGCACTCTTGTGTGGGTGCGCCAGAGATTGCCTGTTCAATCGAGTCGAGGAACTGTTGGTTCTTATCTGGGTAGGCAGTATGGCTGACGTTGATATGAGGACGGCCTTTCTGCATTGAATGGAAAAGCTTCAAGGGTTGCAGCCTGACCCTAGTACACACCAAAGAGTGATCTGTGTCACAGTCAGCACTAAGATAGCTGTGTATCTTGAAGATGCTATTGAGAGCCGTGTCTGGTCATGATCAGGTCCAGCTGGTGCCAATGTCCTGTCCTTGGATGTCTCCAGGACACCTTGTAGCATGGTTCATTCTGAAAGAAAAGTGTCAGTTATACAAAGCTCATGGTAACAGCAAAGCTCAAGTTGCCTATGTGCATTGTTACGAATGATGGCGGACAATTAAATAACTACCTGGAGGAGGAGACTCCACAAACATCCTCATCCACAATGATGGGGGAGCCCAGCATATCAATGCAAACAACAAGGCTGAAGCATTTGCATCCATCTTCAGCCAGAAGTGGCGAGTGGATGATCCATCTCGGCCTCCTCCTGAGGTACCCAGCATCACAGATGCCAGTCTTCAGCCAATTCAATTCACTCCACATCATATCAAGAAACGACTGAGGCACTGGATTCTGCAAAGGATATGGGCCCTGACAACATCCCAGCTGTAGTACTGAAGACTTAGGCTCCAAAACTAATTGCGCCCCTAGTTCCAGTACAGCTACAACACTGCCATCTATCCGGCTATGTGGAAAATTGCCGAAGTATGTCCTGCCCACAAAAAGCAGGACAAATCCAATCCAGCCAATTACTGCCCAATCAGTCTACTCTCAATCATCAGCAAAGTGATGGAAGGGATCGTCGACAGTGCTATCAAGCGGCACTCGCTCAGCAATAACCTGCTCACCAATGCTCAGTTTGGATTTGCCAGGGCCACTCGGCTCCAGACTTCATTACCGCCTTGGTCCAAACATGGGCAAAAGAGCTGAACTCCAGAGGTAAGGTGAGAGTGATTGTCCTTGATTTCAAGGCACCATTCGACCAAGGGCGACGTCAAGGAGTCCTAGCAAAACTGGAGTCAATGGTAATCGGGGGGGAAACTCTCCACTGGTTGGAGTCATACCTAGCACAAAGGAAGATAGTTGTGGTTGTTGAAGTCCTGGGGCTGAGATGATTGGCTATCACTGCAGGAGTTTCTCAGGGTAGTGTCCTAGGCCCAACCATCTTCAGCTGCTTCATCAACGGCCTTCCCTCCATCAGAAGGTCAGAACTGGGGATGTTCGCTGATGATTGCACAATGTTCAGCAGCATTCGCAACTCCTCAGATACTGAAGCAGTCCATGTCCATATGCAGCAACTCTGGACAGCATTCAAGCTTGGGCTGATAAGTGGCAAGTAACACTCATGCTACACAAGTGCCAGGCAATGACAATGTCCAACAAGAGAGAATCTAACCATCTCCCCTTGACCTGCAACGCCATTACCGTTATTGAATTCCCCACTATCAACATCCTGGGGGTTAGAATTGACAAAAACTTTAACTGGACTAGCCAAATAAATACTGTGGCTACAAGAGCAGGTCAGAGGCTGGGAATTCCATGACAAGTAACTCACCTCCTGCCTCCCCAAAGCATGTCCACCATCTACAAGGCAGAAGTCAGGAGTGTGCTGGAATAGTCTCTACTTGCCTCGATGTGTGCAGCTCAAGAGGCTCAACACCATCCAGGACAAAGCAGCCCGCTTGATTGGCATCCCGAACATCACCCAAACATTCACTCCCTGCACCACTGCCGCATAGTGGCAGCAGTATGTACCATATACAAGGTGCACTGCAGCAACTCCTTCGGCTACACCTTCCAAACCCGCGACCTTTACCACCTAGAAGGTCAAGGGCGGCAGATGCATGGGAACATCACCACCTGCAGGTTCCCCTCCAAGTCACACACTATCCTGACTTGGAACTATATCACCGTTGCTTCACTGTCCCTGGGTCAAAATCCTGGAACTCCCTTCCTAACAGCACTGTGGGTGTACCGGCACCATATGGTCTGCAGCAGTTCAAGAAGGCAACTCACCACCACCTTCTCAAGAGCATTAGGAATGGCAACAAATGCTGGCCTTGCCAGCGACGCCTATATCTCATGAACAAATAAAAAATAAGTAATGCACATGATGTATTTAAGGTAACTGGTTAAAACAGATTTCCAGAGCTCTACGCTTGCCATAACCATGGGCGCTCTAATGAATTAAGCCTAATCTGTGAGGGAAAAGATTGGTGTAAATTGTTACTATTTCCTTCCACTGCTCCTTGTCTGAAACTTCCTGTGCCACAGGATAGACTGAGACTTGCCAATCCCTACCTCTAGCTGTCTGCTGGAGAGTGGATGAGAATAGGCCAGGGTGACTCTCTATGGAATTTCCACTTGCCTCTCAAAGAAGGCATCAAGCCTCCATTCACTCACCAGCTGTCAGCAGTCATTATCACAGCTGAGATTGCAAACAGGTAGCACAGTGGCGCAGTGGTTAGCACCGCAGCCTCACAGCTCCAGCGACCTGGGTTTGCTTCTGGGTACTGCCTGTGCAGAGTTTGCAAGTTCTCCCCGTGACTGTGTGGGTTTCCACCGGGTGCTCTGGTTTCCTCCCACAGCCAAAGCTTGATAGGTAAATTGGCCATTGTAAATTGCCCCTAGTGTAGGTAGGTGGTAGGAGAATGGTGGGGATGTGGGAGGGAATATGGGATTAATGTAGGATTAGTATAAATGGGTGGTTGCTGGTTGGCACAGACTCAGAGGGGCCGAAGGGCCTGTTTCAGTGCTGTATCTCTAAATAATAAATCAAGTATGTGGGAAATCCTGGTTGCAAATCAGCCTCTGTATAAATGCAGCACATTTGAGCACCAATAATCTATATTGCTTTGCAGCCCCTTCTGATAGTTATTTTCTTCCTCCTTCTTGTTTTTCTCACTTAACCTTCCTATCCAAAAAAATGATTCATACCGGGATTTCAATATGATGTCATAACATTTCTGTGCAAATTGTGCATCAAAATATTCTTGTGTACTATGTCATAATTACCTTATGTTAACTTAGGAATGATAGAGTACTGAGACATTCAACTAAGCTAAACACATTGGCCTGGGTTTTACAATCAGCAGCAAATCAATGGCGCCAGAATTTCCATGGGCACATGTGCTAGAACTTGTGGTAATTAGCAATCGATTTTGGCACAATGGCCTCTGCAGGAGATCTGGGACCTGTGGGCGAGCAACAATGCATCCACTTAACCAGTCTTTTTTTTATTTGTGGGATTTGGTCATCACTGGCAAGGCCAGCATTTGTTGTCCATCCCTAATTGCCCTTAAACTGAGTGGCTTGCTAGGCCATTTCAGAGGGCAGTTAAGAGTCAACTACATTGCTCTGGGTCTAGAGGGACATTAGTGAACCAGATGGGTCTTTACAGCAATTGACAATGGTTTCATGGTCACCATTAGACTAGTTTTTTAATTCCAGATTTATTAATTGAATTCAAATTGCACTATCTGCCATGGTGGGATTCAAACCCATGTCCCCAGAACATTAGGCAGTCCAAGAGAAACAGGCAGGTAGTTCAGGAGTCCCCTGAGGTCCCGTTTGCAAATCGGTATTCCATTTTGGAGGCTGATGAGGCTGGTTCCTCCAGGGAGTGCGGACAGAGCCAAGCTTCTGGCACCGCAAGCAGCCTGTCTGCACAGGAAGGGGGAAAGAGAGGAAGAGCAATAGTAATAGGGAATTCTATAGTCAGGAGAACAGATGGGCGCTACTGTGGCCGTCAACGTGACTCCAGGATGGTGTGTTGCCTCCCTGGTGCCGGGGTCCGGGATGTCACTGAACGGCTGCAGGGCATCCTGAAGGGGGAGGGTGATAAGGCAGAGGTCATGGTACATGTTGGTACCAATGACATAGGTGGAAAGAGGGATGAAGTCTTGCATCAAGAATTCAGGGAGTTAGGCAGCAGACTAAAAAGCAGGACCTCACGGGTTGTAATCTCTTGATTACTCCCAGTGCCATGTGCTAGCGAGTATAGAAATAGGAGAATAGCACAGATGAATGCGTGGCTTAAGAGTTGGTGCACGAGGGAGGGTTTTAGATTCCTGGACCACTGGGACCATTTCTGGGGAAGGTGGGACCTGTACAAGCGGGACGGTCTACATCTGAACCAGAGGGGGACTAACATCCTTGCTGGCGAGTTTGCTAGTGCTGTTGGGAGGAGTTTAAACTAATTTGGCAGGGGGAGGGGATGCAGACTCCTAGCAGAATAGGGACATAGCTAAACACAGGAAAGCAAACAAGTCAGAGGGAATACAGCGGAAGTAAGTTTCAAGGGAGTAAGACCAGGATGGATGGCCTCTACTTTAATGCCGGGAGTATTGCAGGTAAAACGGATGAGTTAAGGGAAAGGATTGACACGTGGAATTGTGATATAGTAGCCATCACAGAGACATGGTTGAGGGAGGGGCAGGATTGGCAGCTCAGTATCCCGGGATATAGAATCGTCAGGCGAGACAGAGGAGGGGGTAAAAGAGGAGGGGGCATTGCAATATTAGTTAAGGAGTCAGTTACTGCAGTAAGGAGAGATGATATCTTGGAGGGGGGCATCAAATGAAGCTTTATGGGTAGAGTTTAGGAATAAAAAAAGGACAGCCACATTGCTGGGTGTTTATTATAGACCCCCAGATAGTCAGCGGGAAATTGAGGAGCAAATATGTGCACAATTCACAGAGGTGTGTAAAAATAATAATAGGGTAATTATATTAGGTGATTTCAACTTTCCAACATTAATTGGGATAGTCATCGTGTTAAGGGCTTAGATGGAGTGGAGTTCTTAAAATTTATACAGGAGAACTTTTTAGCTCAATATGTAGAGGCTCCAACAAGGGAGGGTGCAGTGCTGGATCTAATTCTGGGGAATGAAGCCAGACAGGTGGTTGATGTGTTGGTGGGGGATCATTTTGGTGATAGCGACCACAACATGGTACAATTTAAGCTTGTTATGGAAAAAGAAATAGACAAGTTGCAAAAAAAAGTTTTGTATTGGGGGAGAGTGAATTTTAGTAAAATAAGGCAGGATCTGGCCAAGGTAGACTGGAAAGAGTTACTCGTCGGGAAATCTACAGAAGAGCTGTGGAGGGCATTCAAAAAGGAAATGGGGAGGGTACAGGCCCAACATGTTCCCTCTAGGGTAATAGGTAGGAGCAACAAGCCCAGAGAACCATGGATGACCAGAAACATTCAGGGTACGATGAGAAGGAAAAGAGAGGCTTTTAGCAAATACAAAGCGAGCAAATCAATGGAAGCATTAGTGGAGTACAGAAAGTGTAGGATGGAGCTTAAGAAAGCAATTAGGAGAGCAAAGAGGGGATATGAGAAAGCTCTGGCTGGTAAAAGTAGGGAAAATCCCAAAATATTCTATAAGTATATCAATGGGAAGAGGATAACCAGGGAAAGAGTAAGACCCATTAGGGACCACGGGGGAAATCTGTGGGTGGAGCCAGAGGACATTGTTAGGGTGTTGAATGAATACTTCACATCTGTCTTCACCCAGGAGAATAAGGATGTAGATATGGAACTCAGAGAGAGAGGCTGTGAGGTTCTTGAGCAAATTGTCATAGGGAGTGACAAAGTATTGGAGGTTTTGGCAGTCTTAAAAGTGGATAAATCTCCAGGTCCAGACAATTTGTGTCCCAGGATGCTGTGGGAGGTGAGGGTGGAGATTGCAGGGGCTCTGACCCTAATTTTTAATTCCTCTCTGGCCATGGGGGAGGTTCTAGAGGACTGGAGAACAGCTAATGTGGTCCCACTATTTAAGAAAGGTTGTAGAGATAAGCCAGGGAACTACAGACCAGTGAGTCTCACGTCAGTGGTAGGGAAACTATTGGAGAAAATTCTGAAGGAGAGAATCTATCTCCACTTGGAGAGGCAAAATTTGATTAGGAATAGTCAGCATGGCTTTGTCAGAGGGAGGTCATGCCTAACAAATTTGATTGCATTTTTTGAGCATGTGACCAGCTGTGTAGATGAGGGTAGTGCAGTTGATGTAGTTTACATGGATTTCAGAAAAGCCTTTGACAAGGTCCCACATGGGAGACTTATCAAGAAAGCAAATGCACATGGGATACAGGGTAACTTGATAAGGTGGATTCAAAATTGGCTTAGCTGTTGGAGACAGAGAGTGATGACAGACGGCTGTTTCAGTGACTGGAAGCCAGTGTCCAGTGGCGTACCACAGAGATCTGTGCTGGGTCCCCTATTGTTTGTCATTTATATAAACAACATAGATGACTATGTGGGGGGTAGGATCAGTAAGTTTGCGGATGACAAAGATTGGCCGAGTGGTTAACAGTGAGGTTGACTGTCTTGGGTTACAGGAAGATATAGACGGGATGGTCAAATGGGCAGAAAAGCGGCAGATGGAATTTAACCCTGAAAAGTGTGAGGTGATACACTTTGGAAGGAGTAATGTGACACGGACGTATTCAATGAATGGCCTGACACTGGGAAGTTCCGAGGAACAAAGGGACCTTGGCGTGTTTGTCCATAGATCTCTGAAGGCAGAAGGGCAGGTTAATAGGGTGGTGAAAAAGGCATATGGGACACTTGCTTTTATCAATCGAGGCATAGATTACAAAAGCAGGGAGGTCATGTTGGAGTTGTATAGAACTTTGGTAAGGCCACAGCTGGAGTACTGTGTGCAATTCTGGTCGCCACATTATAGGAAGGATGTGATTGCACTGGAGGGGGTGCAGAGGCGATTCACCAGGATGTTGCCTGGGATGGAATATTTAAGCTATGAAGAGAGGTTGGATAGGCTTGGGTTGTTTTCGCTGCAGCAGAGAAGACTGAGGGGTGACCTGATCGAGTTGTACAAGATTATGAGGGGCATGGACAGGGTGGATAGGGAGCAGCTGTTCCCCTTAGTTGAAGGGTCAGTTACGAGGGGACATAAGTTTAAAGTGAGGGGCAGGAGGTTTAAGGGGGATTTGAGGAAGATCTTTTTTACCCAGAGGGTCGTGACGGTCTGGAATGCACTGCCTGGGAGGGTGGTAGAGGCGGGTTGCCTCACATCCTTTAAAAAGTACCTGGATGAGCACTTGACACATCATAACATTCAAGGCTATGGGACAAGTGCTGGCAAATGGGATTAGGTAGACAGGTCAGGTACTTCGGTGCAGACTCGATGGGCCGAAGGGCCTCTTCGGCACTGTATTATTCTGTGGTTCTGTGATTACCCTAGGCTCCGGATTACTAATCTAGTGACATTAGCACTACGCCACCGCCTCCCCTGATCAGATTGAAGAATCCTTACTGAGGCATGCACAGTCTGAACCAAGAAGTGTCAGTTAGAATAGTTAGTGCCAAATCACGTATAGAAAGCAAAATAAAGAGATGGAAAGAAAGGTGGGATTAAGAGAGATAAGAGACAGAAAGAAAAAGCAAAAACAAGTTATTTTTAAAATGTCTTTACTTCTTAAAATCTCCAACAATTAAAATTTGAAGGAATGATACTCCACACTTGCAAAAGATAATTTCCAGGGCCAGAGAGGTTGTTTGGCAGTAATTAAGATTTAGCAGGCCATTCAAAATCCACTTACGCTGCCAGGTTTAGTTGGTATCTAGTCACTGTGTGCAGCAACTTCACGCTGGTCCGTGTATTTGAATGGCAAGTCTCTTGGTGAGACACCAGTATAGCATTTCTGCAGCAGTGGGTCAACTCGAACAGCAACTTTCTTATTTTCATGTTTGACTGCAATCGCCGGAGGTTGCTGTCTGATTTACTCTTTAAAATGATGAGCGTTGATAGCCCCACCATTATTTTTCTTTACAGCAAAATACAGGCAAATATCATTTGAAAACAATGGGCAAATGTCACGTGATCAATACTCCAGAAATACAAGCAACCAGAGTGCATCAGCAAGATTCTGTCAGAGCAAGTGGCAGAAGTAGAACGTTTTATCACCATGTGGTGGAAAAACAGGTTTTGAGTTTCTTTAAATTACTTGAAAGTAAGTTTCAAAATAAATTTGACACAGAGTTTTACTTTAAGGACTGATAAACCTTTATCTCTCACAGTTAGCAGAAGAAACAGAGAAATGCTCTTCTCAATATTCCTCGTTGAAATGATTTTTTGCAATGTTTGAAAGTTTCTCAATTAAGCACAGAGGCTTTGTCATCAGCTATGTTTTGCTTCTTACAGCTTGACACTGCCTTCCATTCTGCCAAGTCAGAGTGCTGTAATGTTGTGCAGTCAGTGCTCCATCTAGATAGCTCAGCTGAGAACTGGAGAAATCCACTCAGTAAGGCAAGTGAATTTACTTTCTCTTGCATAATGTGCCACTATCTAATCAGGTGGATATGACAGCCAGATGGTCTATTCCAATACTAATCTGTTCAAAATATTAGCATCCAAGTATTTGAGAGAGGAGCCTAAGTTGGCTCATCTGTCCTTTCTGACGCATAATGGTCCACTGGCCCACAGAACCAGCAGGCCATCTCAAGATTCGGTATGCTACAATGAGAGGGTATCATAGTGGGGTGTTGTGAAGACATCAGTGTGAAACCCTAGTATCGAAACCAATCAAAGTAACAAAGAACAGTCTTGAAGCTTTGACCTCTGGCTTATGGGTGCAGTACACATTCCTTGTAACTCTTTGCTGTAGATATATTTCCAGCACCAACAACAAACTGAATTCATTTTCACTCAGTAACATTAAAATACTGTCATAAAAAAAAACTCTCATACATCAAACTTTCTCAATTGTCAAGTGTACTACAGCACGTATCCCTTTGCTGTGCAGGTACAATTTAATAAACTGCTGTCTTTTGTATCTATTTCCAACAGTTCAACTTTAAATCTAAATATTTTGTAAGCGTCAATTCAATGCACAATACAAATCAGCTTACATCAAAAAGCAGACATTCAAATCATTTTATTAACAAATTCAAACAAAAAAGTATTAAACAGATGTCTTAATATATCTTGCAAAGCTTTACATTAAGTTTTATGCACATATTTCCTGGATTTGAATGGTCAAACATGACTGAAATACTGGCTACATTAGATGAAACTAAGTCATACTGAAATCCTACTTTCCTCACAAAGTCACAGCACTGTGTTTTTATATTCTTCCATCAAGCCAGGTTTCAGGAACCTTTTAAAATCTTACAAACTTGTCATACAAGCCTGACAAGCCCAGAGCTTCAAATTCTTGATGCAACTCGCCCCCTGATGTAAACTCTTTCACAGCAAAGCTCGTAAGCCTAAAAGGGAAATACATCTTTTTTTAAATCAGTACTTCTCATCCAATATTCAGAATGAAATAATTAATCTGCTCTGACATGCTAAGATGTGATGTCTATTGATGGGTTTTACCTGTGTTGCCCTGCTTGAAGCTTTTCCTCACAGAGAACACTTATCATCTTTTCTTTGCATCTCTTTCCACTGGAGTCCACATCCACCTTAGAGGTTTTCTGGAGAACTAGATAGTCCTTTCATTTTAAGAACAAAAGAACAGACAGATTGAGTTTACAAAGCTGAAGATGTAGATAGTATGCGAGCAATTTAATTTTAAAAACAGCTTGACTGTGGTGAATTGTCTCAACCCTTGGCCTTCACCAAATCATTTTTAACTGAAAGGCAATTTTGAAGGAACTTTGTATAACAATCTAAAACTCTTGTTGATCCACAGAGCATATGCTCATCTCTAGCAGCCACGTAGCCACTAAATTCAAAATTATTTGGGTAGAAATAAAATGCAACTCTCCCAATAACTCAGCAAGTTTAGCCAACAGATAGTTTGACCTTACAGACCAGGAAAGTCTCCAATTTAATCGTCATACCAAGTTAGCTAAGCATAGTTGGAGTGGCACGAAGGCAACAAGTGATTTCAGCATCTTTGGGTTAGAACAGAGGAAGTCACCCAGATTGCCTGCTCTCTTCATCATATCAAGTGGGTCTTCTCAAAGAGTCTGTGGCCGGAATTTTACTCCGCCCCAGTGGGTCGGATGGTGGCGTGGGGATGGCGTAAAATTGAGCGGCAGGCTCCAGGAGGCCTACCCACCCCGATTCCGCCTCCGGACAAGTTTAGAGGTCAGGCGGGGGGAGCAGTGGTTGGGAAACGGCCCGCCCGCCCGAGGCCAATCAAGACCCCTAAGTGGCCACTTAACGGCCACTTAAGGGCCCTCGCCCGCCTCCACGGGTATTTTACCCATGGCAAGTGGGTGTGCTGGGGACGTGAAAGGCCGCCCAGCAATAGCTGTCGGCCTTTCCGCGCCCCGGGGGGGGAATGCAGTAGGGCACAGGGTACCCTATTGAGGGCCTCCCAACCTACAACCGGGACCCAAAAACTCCCCTCCCCCAAAAGGACCAATCCAGCCTCACCAGGGAAGGACCGATCCCCCTGGTGAGGCATGCCCCGACCTATCCCCTCCAGGATCCACGGCGTCAGCTTGGCTGCAGTCCCAGCAGTGGTCACCACTCCTGGTGGCGCTGCTGGGACTAAGAGCTGTCGGCCCGCTGGTTGGCCGGCAGCTCACTGAGGTGGGACCTCATCCCTCAAGTGGATGGAAATCCTGCCTCGGGACAAGTAAAGCCTGGGGAACCGTAAAATACGGGACAGATCCCCAGGCTAGGCGGAAGCGGGTTCGCCAGTGACTTTCACGTCGGAGTCCAGCTCCCGTCCATCCACCATAAAATTCCAGCCTGTGTGTCTATTTAAATCAGGGAAGCCCAGGATTGGACTCAGCTCCTTTAGCTGAACATGGCTCACAGGTGAATTGTGGTCTCTTGAGCAAAGTATCAAACTGTGCCTCCTAAACCACAATGCAGCAAGGAATCAACAACTTCGGGGGTGGGGGCAGGGTGGGCAAGGAGTGAAAATTAACAAGAATGTCAAAAAACAGAAACAAAACATAAAACATAACAAAACAAAAAAGCCTGTTAAATTAGCAAAGTGAAATCACATCTCTGCAAAGGATGGGAAGCACCTTAATATCTTTCCTCTGCCCTTGTAAAAGAATTAATATGAGTTTGCCCATGAACATCAGTTGTCCTGCGAGTCGGAGGTCAGAAGTCCACTTCTGTATGCTTTTGATGTACTTTGCTTTGGCTCTCATATGATCTAAATGCAGAAGTGCCATCCACACACTATCATCTGCACCGCACTGCTGCTGCGAATTGTCACTTTCATCGGCCTTGTCCGCTGTGACTTGGTCAACGCCATCCTTAATGTTCTGCTGCAGCCACATCATCAACTCATAAACCATAGGCTGGGCACGAAGAGTCTCAGCATATCGCAGCAAGCTTTGTTTCAAATCACAAGTCTGCTTGCGGGTAAGGTGATCTGAGCAGATGGAGATATCCGGAAGGCACAACGGATAGTCAGGAGGTAAATGAAACCTAACTTTCAACTGGATTTTCTTTGTGTGATGTTCACAGTTGGTATGGATTTGGAAAGTAATCCCCTCAGATTCTGTAATACATCAGATAAATTCAATATTGCAAAGTTAGAATTGGGTACTGAAACTTTTCCACAAAAGCATAAAAGCTTGACAAATTAAAATGAGCAGTGCTGTCACACACAGTTGAACCCTCAGTACAATCAGCAGTAACATATTCTGCAAAATCTGGCAGGTCAGCCACTGTCTCCATTGTAACTTGTTGCAGGATTCCTTGCAGTGTTTTCATGATTATATAATTACACGTGCAATGACATCACCCCATCTCTAATATCCTTCAAAACACTATAGAGACAAGACAAAAATAATAGCAACTTTTTAAGAATTAATATCATTTTCAGCACGTCCTTAAACCAGAAACACATCCGTTCAGATTACTGTGGGCAACAGACACAATGGTCACCTGCACAGAGGCAGTCCTAGAGATCAGAGGTGTCCAACCTGCAGATCTAAGGCAACCTAAAGCCACTAAGCCCTGATAATGCAACATTTGAAGGCAAGGCATCTCTGTCCTATTTGTGTTTATATCACTTATTTGGTGGTTTGTCAAATGGTTTGTCCCATTTGAATCTTGTGGGTCTAGTTGTTCTCAGTGTTGCTCCCTCACTGGTGGATGAAATTAGAATACCAAGATCTGTTAGTATCACTACCTTGAAATGTGCACAAATTAATGGGACTATAAGAGGAACAATAAAATTTCACTTCCACATCTTTCACGACTTTCAGATGACACAGAAGAGCTTTACAGTCAAGGAAGTACGTTTTAAGTGCAGTCACCATTGTGACGCAGGCAAATGGTCAAGTCACACACAGCAAGGTCCCACAAACAGCAAGGTAAATCAATTACCTCATAATCTGTTTCTCGTGATGTTGGTTGAGGAATAAATATTGGCCAAGATACAAGGAAAACACCCCTGCTCTTCTCCAAATAGCATCATGGGATCCACTTGAAAGGGCAGATATCCACTCAGTTTAACATCTTATTCAAAAGACAGCACCTCCAACACTGCAGCACATCCCACAATATTGCACTGAAGAGCCAGCCTCAATTTTGTGCTCCAGCCTCGTGAATGTGACTTGACCTTATGTCCTACTAAGTAAGGGCTGAGAGTGCTACCATTGAGCCTAAGCTGACACATTAATGGATTTAAATGTTATACCTCCAGCCAGAAGGTTGCATCAAGGTACAGTGTTTAATATATTTTTATAATGGCCAAGTCATTGATCTCCCATGGTACTTATCCATAAAGCGGCAAGACCAAATGTAGTGTACACGTGATGTGGGGTTAAAGAACACACCAGGACCAGAAAAGGGCGATCACTGAGGCAATGAAAGGTGCTACATAAATGCAAGTTCTTTCTTTTTTTCGGTTTAGAAATGCAATACACGAGTTTGCAAGGGGGTAGCAATCCTGCTGAAAACAAAATTCAGCTCCTTGTCAGATGCTTCCAAGCTCAGAGCTCCGCTTACTTGCTAAATTTCACTCCAGCTGATAATGTTCCCAATCTCAGTAAGACAGCAGAAGCCCCAGCGTCTCCGCAATCATGTCTGAGCTGCAGCAACTGCTGGAATTTCAGCAAGACAGTAAGAGCCCCATAGTGTCTGTAATCTTGTCTGAGCTGCAGGAATCTCAGTAAGACAGTAAGAGCCCCATAGTGTCTGTAATCTTGTCTGAGCTGCAGGAATCTCAGTAAGACAGTAAGAGCCCCATAGTGTCTGTAATCTTGTCTGAGCTGCAGGAATCTCAGTAAGACAGTAAGAGCCCCATAGTGTCTGTAATCTTGTCTGAGCTGCAGGAATCTCAGTAAGACAGTAAGAGCCCCATAGTGTCTGTAATCTTGTCTGAGCTGCAGGAATCTCAGTAAGACAGCAAGAGCCCCAGAGTGTCTGTAATCTTGTCTGAACTGCAGGAATCTCAGTAAGACAGTAAGAGCCCCATAGTGTCTGTAATCTTGTCTGAGCTGCAGGAATCTCAGTAAGACAGCAAGAGCCCCAGAGTGTCTGTAATCTTGTCTGAACTGCAACAATTGCAGGAATCTCAGTAAGACAGCAAGAGCCCCAGAGTCTCTGTAATCATGTCTGAACTGCAACAACTGCAGAAATCTCAGTGAGACAGCAAGAGCCCCAGCGTGTCTGTAATCATGTCTGAACTGCAACAATTGCAGGAATCTCAGTAAGACAGCAAGAGCCCCAGAGTGTCTGTAATCATGTCTGAGCTGCAGCAACTGCAGGAATCTCAGTAAGATAGCAAGAGCCCCAGAGTCTCTGTAATCATGTCTGAGCTGCAGCAACTGCAGGAATCTCAGTGAGACAGCAAGAGCCCCAGAGTGTCTGTAATCATGTCTGAGCTGCAACAATTGCAGGAATCTCAGTAAGACAGCAAGAGCCCCAGAGTGTCTGTAATCATGTCTGAGCTGCAGCAACTGCAGAAATCTCAGTAAGACAGCAAGAGCCCCAGAGTCTCTGTAATCATGTCTGAACTGCAACAACTGCAGAAATCTCAGTGAGACAGCAAGAGCCCCAGCGTGTCTGTAATCATGTCTGAACTGCAACAATTGCAGGAATCTCAGTAAGACAGCAAGAGCCCCAGAGTCTCTGTAATCATGTCTGAACTGCAACAACTGCAGAAATCTCAGTGAGACAGCAAGAGCCCCAGCGTGTCTGTAATCATGTCTGAACTGCAACAATTGCAGGAATCTCAGTAAGACAGCAAGAGCCCCAGAGTGTCTGTAATCATGTCTGAGCTGCAGCAACTGCAGAAATCTCAGTAAGACAGCAAGAGCCCCAGCGTGTCTGTAATCATGTCTGAACTGCAGCAACTGCAGAAATCTCAGTAAGACAGCAAGAGCCCCAGCGTGTCTGTAATCATGTCTGAACTGCAACAATTGCAGGAATCTCAGTAAGACAGCAAGAGCCCCAGAGTGTCTGTAATCATGTCTGAGCTGCAGCAACTGCAGACATCTCAGTAAGACAGCAAGAGCCCCAGCATGTCTGTAATCATGTCTGAGCTGCAGCAACTGCAGGAATCTCAGTAAGACAGCAAGAGCCCCAGAGTGTCTGTAATCATGTCTGAGCTGCAGCAACTGCAGAAATCTCAGTGAGACAGCAAGAGCCCCAGAGTGTCTGTAATCATGTCTGAGCTGCAGGAATCTCAGTGAGACAGCAGGAGCCCCAGAGTCTCTGTAATCATGTCTGAACTGCAGGAATCTCAGTGAGACAGCAGGAGCCCCAGAGTCTCTGTAATCATGTCTGAGCTGCAGCAACTACTGGAGCCCCAGTGTCTGTAATCATGTCTGAACTGCAACAATTGCAGCTTTAGCCCTCACCCCAACCCCCGGGGAGCCTGCATTCCTTCACCTGACTCAGCCAGCAGCTGGAATTCACCACTGAAAATGGATCCGAGCACAGCCACTTCTTCCCGAGCAGCCATGGAGGAGGAGCCGGGAGGTGGAGCAGGTTCCGGGGGTGGAGGCTACATCCTCCTTCCGCTGGCCGGACTCCAGTCACTGGCAGGCGGCGGGGCGGGGTGGGTCAAGTGGAGCTGCAGTTTACGCAGCGTCACTGGCAGAGGGAAGCTGCTCAAATTTGCGTTGAGTGTAACTGGAATTTAAAACACCAAAGCTAAAAAAAAATTACAAACTAAAACAGCTTCTTTGAGATTGTGGGAAATGTACCGAGATTGTAGCAAATCCAGGCATAACGAAACCTTTGAGAATGCTCTTAAACTGCAAATTATAATATTGCAGTAAATTCCCACTCACGATGCTTAAAACTTTGGTTTAAACTTTGCTGCAGTTGAGTGAAATGGGATACTCCCAACTCACACCCTCCAAATATTCATCACGAGTGGAAACAGAGCTCTCCCCAGATGAGAAGAATGTCAACTGAACCCAGATATTATAATAGTCTACAGTTTGTCTTGGAGACTCTAGATACTAGTGTGAGATTGAATTTCTACACTGTAAGTGAACTTTGAGTCTGAACAGATGGATTTCAAAGACGTGCAAAAGGGGTTCTCCAATATTCTGGCCAATATTAGCCCCTCATTGTTATCAGGAGCGACATTGATAAGTAGAAGTGACACAGGTTTCAAACTTAAGTTTGATGATTGCTCTTTGAATTATTAGTTACTGCCTTTAGCTTTGGGTGGGTCACCCTGTTCATTTAATTTGTGGTAATTATGGGGCATTTTGCTCTCCCAAATGCTATCAGACCTGTGTCTATGCTAATCAGGACACAGGTTGCAAACCCAGTTATAAATGTGAAGCCATGTTATTTATTAATGTAAAATTTATCAAACTAGGTTACATTTTGAAACTAAAGTTAGTGATTTTCAATCCTAATGATTTACACTAGGTGGATCTGAATTTCTAAGACACTGCTGCAAAAGAGCTAACTGTACAGTTTCACAAACTGAGAGATGTGACAAATTTAAAAGGCCTAAATCCCAGAGTTGAGCAAAGAGATAAAACTACAATCTCTTCAATGAGATTGGCAACTTGTAATTTGTGCAATGGCTATGTCATTTGACTAGTTATCCAGACAGCTAGATTTATAATCCAGAGAACAAGAGTTTGAGAATTTAAGTTCAGTTTTTAAAATAAGCATTTTTTTTAAAAAGCTGGTATTGGTGAAAGTGGCCGTGAAGCTGTTAAATTATTGTAAAAATCCAACTGGTTCCAGGGATGGAGAATTGTAGTTACAAAGTTAGATTGGAAAAGCTGGGTTTGTTCTCCTTGGAACAAAGGAGACTGAGGGGAGATTTAATAGAAGTGTACAAGATTAAGACAGGCTTAGATAATCTAGACAAGGAAAAACTGCTCCTATTAACAAATGGTACAAGGACTAGGAGACACAGATTGAAGGTTTTGGGCAAAAGATGCAGGGGGAATATGAGGAAGCACTTCTTTACCGAGCGGGTGGTAATGATCTGGAATTTGCTGCCCACAAGGGTGGTGGAAGCGGAGATGATCAATGACGTCAAGAGGAAGTTGAACGGCTACCTGAGAGAAATAGACTTGCAGGGCTATGGGGATCGAGCCGGGGAGTGGGACTGATAGCATAGGTCCGTCAAGAGCCGGCATGGGCTCGATGGACAGAATGTCCTCCTTCTGTGCCGTATATGACTCAATGTCATTTAGGGAAGAAAACCCATTGTCCTTACCTGATCCGATACAGACATGATGGGCCAAATGGCCTCCTTCTGTGCCATACATTTTTCGATGTTTCTGCGTGTGACTCGAATCCCACACCAACATGACTGGCTCTTAAACATCCTCTGAAATGGCCTAGCATGCCATTTAGTCATAGTGACTAAGGGTAGGCAATATTTTACCAGCCTTGCCAGTCATGTCCACACCCCAAGAATGCATCACAAAAAAACTCTGGTGCTTTCAGCTACAGAGTAACGGGAACAGCCTTATACCTGCAATACTCTACATGGAGAAATCCAGAACCTTCTTCCAGTTGTTGCTGCTGGGGAAGGCACTCAACACCAGCCAAATGGTTCCGTTTTGGGAAGGGAAAAGGTCATGGATTGAATTATCCTAGAGCTTGTCCACACAGAGAATTGCAAAGGCCTGGAAGGAGGTTTCCAGGCTTTGCATTAAGCAAAGTATGACATATAATACACACTGGCCTAGCAACCTAATGGGAGGCATAAAGAAAAGATAATTTACAAAAAAAGAGTAGTGAGGGAAAAAGGATTTGAAGGAAGAGTATTTTAAAATAGCAGTGAGGATTTAAAAAAACACCTTAAATGTTGTTAAAACATGTTTGCGCCTCAGGAACAAAAGTCCCTGGAACTGAACACGCAGATATAAATCAATTCTTTGTGCCTTGCAGAAAGCACTAAATTAAAAACTATTGCATAAAATGGAAAGCAGACCTGAAATACAAAACCAGTGGATGATGTTATCGTGACTGTGCTTGAAAATGGCATCCCAGGAAAATTCATGAGAGCCGGAAAGCTTTCTGTGAGATAGTGAAAAAGATTTGTGAATCTCATATAATGTTTTTACAAAACTTGGCAGGTCTGTACAGAGCTCAACATAAAACTATCAGATATATATATAAATTGCGAACCGTGTCCATGTGTTAGTGTGTGAAGAATCCATTTGAAAACACTGAAGGCATTAAGAAAACAAAGGCATATTTCCGAAAGGTAAAGGCGAGGATATTAAACTCGTTATTCTATTCTCAAAGGCACAGTTGGATTTTACGTTGCTTATATGAAAACCATTCTGACTTGTAGAATTACAAAGATCACAAGCAAAGACTTTACCAACACATGATCATCCCTATAAATAAACTGCAGAATCTGGGAAGAGGAAACGTTTTTAATAATAGAGCAATGAAAAAATAAATTTAACAAAAAGACAGTTAACTACTTGTCTGTAAGTGAGAATCTTCAAAGGTGATAAATTAGCTAAATTTCCTTCAAGAGCTTTTAACACATATAAGATCTGTTGCCTAAAATAAATGAAAGCCACTGTGACAGACACGATAAAGCTTGGAAAGACACAGTCCCCTAAATCACACATGTGAGCTCCTGCTACTAACGTACCTATGATTCTGGTGTGCAAAAAAAATCTTTGACAATTAATTTACAGGATATAATTTGTAAACTGTGTAAACTACCCGCAAACAAAAATCATCAATTTATTTTGTTTTGTTTTTCGGCTCTGGGTGACAAGTGAAAAGCTGCATTTCACTGTCCTTCCCCCAGTTGTTGTGAGGCTTTCTCCTCATACCATTGCAGTCTTTGTGCTAATGGTACTCCTACAGTAATAGACAGGGTATTCCAAGATTTGACCCAGCAATGATGACAAAAAGACATTATGGGCTGGATTTTATGGACCCACCCGAGGCAAGGTCGGAGGTGGGAGGGCCCATAGAATTGCAATGGGTGGTGGGGGGGAAGGGGGGGGTGCCCATCGCTTGCCCGTCGCCAAGCAATCTTCCCAGGGGCGGGATAGGCCGATGACAGCCTTACGTCCAGAGGCCAATTGAGGCCCTGAAGTGACCTATTAACAGTCACTTAAGGACCTCTTCCCCGAGGGGGGGGGGAGGCGGGGGTGACTGTGCACGCTTGGGAGGGGTCCCTCCTCCATGGGCAATCTGTGGCCCATGGAGTGCCCCAGCTGGGAAACAGTGCACCTCCAAGAACCCCATTCCCCTGAGCTTTACAACCACCCCCCAATGCCCCTTGCCGGGGCCTTCTGTACTGGCGTCAGCGACCCTGCCTCACTTATCTGAGATCCAGGGTTCCAGCGCTGGGCCTGGGTCCAAGGTCTCTGCAATACCGACAATGGCCACCGTTCCCAGTGGTACTGCCAATACTGCTGTCGGCCCTGTGATTGGCCAGCAGCTCTTGGAGGTGGGATCCCATGCTTAAAAGGGACAGAAATTCCAGCACTGGAAACTTTGCCTCTGGAACAACAGAGGATCGCGCCATTTCAGCCAGGCGCTGGGAGCCCCGCCGCCTTCACAAGATCCAGCCCTATATGTGCAAGTAAGGATACTGTGTGACTTGGAGGTGATGGTGTTCCTTTGATGTTTCCAGTCTTGTCCTTGGTTGACAGAGGTTGCAGGTCTAGGAAGTGTTGTCAAAGTAAGGTTGGACAGTTGCTACAGTTTATCCTGTAGCTAGTATCTGCTGCAGCCACAATGCATTGGTAATGGAACTGCAATCAAACAGTCCATTGTGTACTGAAGGGTATCCACATCCCCGTTTCAGCTAAGCTGATGTGCTGAGCACAACTCTTGGAATTTCTTAAAATAAAAACAGAAAATTCTGGAAGTACTCAACACGTCTGGCAGCATCTATGGAGACGGAAACAGAGTTTAAGAGACATCTTGACAAATACATGAATAGGAAGGGAATAGAGGGATATGGGCCCCGGAAGTGCAGAAGGTTTTAGTTTAGGCAGGCATCAAGATCGGCGCAGGCTTGGAGGGCCGAATGGCCTGTTCCTGTGCTGTACTGTTCTTTGTTCTTTGTTCTTTGTTCTTTGTTAACGTTTCAGGTCGGTGACCTTTCATCAGAACTGGGAGTGCTTAGAAATGTAACAGTTTTTAAGTCAGGCAGCGACAGTGGGGAGGGGAGGACAGAACAAACAGTAGGTCTGTGATAGTGTGGAAGGCAGGAGAGATTAAATGAGTAAAGGGATGATGGCGAAAGGCAAAAAGACGTAGTAATGGGACAAGTAAAAAGACAAAAGATGTGCCTAGAGGAGGTGTAATGTGAGAATGGTTGCAGTTATGTGGATAGATTGGAAAAGCTGGGGTTGTTCTCCTGAGAGAAGAGAAGGTTGAGAGGAAATTGAGTAGAGGTGTTCAAACTCTTGAGGGGTCTAGACAGAGCAGATAGAGAGAAACTGTTCCCACTGGCGGAAGGATCGAGAACCAGAGGACAGAGATTAAGGGCTGAATTTTACGCCGCCCCAGCGTGTTGGATGATGGCGTGGGGGTGGCGTAAAATTGAGGAGGCTCCGAGCGGCCTACCCGCCCCGCTCCCGCCTCCAGTGAACTTTACGGCGGTCGGGCGGGGGAGGAATCGGCCCACTTAACGGCCACTTAAGGGCCCTCGCCTACCTACACGCGTATTTTACCCGTGGCAAGTGAGCGTGCTGGGGGCGTGAAAGGCTGCCCAGCGAAAGCTGCCGGCCTTTCCGCGCCCCGGGGGGGGGGGCGATTGAGGGACGCCCCTCCCTCTCAACCCACCCCCGGGACCCAAGACGCCCCCTCCCTGCAAATGACCACCCTAGCCTCACCAGGGTACGACCAATCCCCCTGGTAAGATATGTCCAACTTACCCACTCTCTAGGGTCCATGGTGTCAGCTGGGCTGCAGTCCCAGCAGTCCCAGCAGTGGCCACCGCTCCTGCTGATTGGCCGGCAGCTCACTGAGGCGGGACCTTCTCCCTCAAGTGGGTGTAAGTCCCACCTCGGGGCAATTAAAGCCCGGGGATCCGTAAAATACGGGACGGATCCCCGGGCTAGGCCGAAGTGGGTTCGCCACCGACTTTTGCATCGGTGGCGAATTCCCGTCCACCTAGGGTAAAATTTAGCCCTAAAAGTGATTGGCAACATGATTAGTGACATGAGGAAAAATATTTTCATGCAGCGAGTGGTTGCTGGAATGCACTGCCCAAAAGGGTGGTGGAGGCAGATTCAACGAGTGGCTGCTATCTGGAATGCACTGCCCGAAAGGGTGGTGGAGGCAGATTCTACCCTGGCTTTCAAAAGGGAATTGGATAAGCACCTGAAGGGAAAAAATTTTCAGGGCTACAGGGAAAGGCAGGGGTTGGGACTCACTAAATTGCTCTTGCAGAGAGCCAGCACAGGCGTCAGGGGCCGAATAGCCGTCTTCAGTGCCACAACCATTCTATGATTTCTATTGTAAGTTGGAAGGCAGACCAGCCAGTAACAGAGAAATATTGGTCGAGACCTAACAGCAGCTGCCTACCCATCACTCTCAATAGTGCATGAGAGAGAAACTTAAAAATCAGGGGAAAAGAACAAAAAATAAAGATGGGCGGAAATATGTACAAATTACTGTAATGGTCATTAAGCTAGGTCGTCATCAACATGTAGACGATTAGGTAGGATGTGGTAGCGGTATGAGTTAGATTGGATGAAACCCCAATCTGGACGGACACAGATATAGGACCAAGAAGCTAAGGTAGGATTGCTTGGGAACGGAATTCTAATTGCTGGATACGTGCCAAAGTTTTTGGTGAGAGGTATGGGAGTGTGAAGGAAGAATAGACCACAGTGTAGTCAATATCTAGAGGAAGTGAAGGTTCTGAAGGACAGCCTTAGTTTATCATGCTTGTGGACATGTGGGGAACAATAAACAATGTCACTAATGAGAATGTACGATAGGAGAGATGTGGCTTGCGTGATACCAAAGCACCTACATACTCACTGGGATACATTTCTTTATTCGTTAGCGAGATGTGAGCATCGCTGGATGGCTGCATTTATTGCTCATTCTTAGCCACCCTGAGAAGTTGGCAGAAACCAAGTGACTTCAGAATGCAGTTGAGTCAACCATGTAGGTGTGAAACTGGAATCGCATATAGGCCAGACCAGGTAAGGATGGCAGATTTCCTTCCTTAAGGGAACAAGTTGGGTTTTTACAACAATCCGGCATCATCATGGTCACTTTCAGTGATACCAGTTTTTTATTTCCAGATTTTTTAATTGAGTTTAAATCCTCAAACTGCCAGGGTGAGAATTTAATTGAATTTACTTTCTCTGGATCATAAATCCAGTAACATAATTCCTGCACCTGTGTACCAGTCAGAACAGGCATCTTTCCACCTGTCAAGGACTGATCATAGTCTAGGTGATGCAAACAACAACTTATAGTTATAGTGCACCTTTAGCATAATAAATCGTCCCAAGGAACGTTATAAAGTAAACTATATCACCAAGCCACATGAGGCAATATTAGGGCATATGGTCAAAGAGGTAGATTTTAAGGAGCGTTTTAAAGGAGGAGAGAGAGGCAGAGAGACGAGGGGGTTAGAGACGGAATTCCAGAACTTGGGGCCATGGCAGCTGAAGGCATGGCCACGAATGATGGAGCAATTAAAGTCAGGAATGCTCCAGAGGCCAGAATTAGACAGGCGCAGAAAACTCTGTGGGGCTGGAGGAGATTGCAGAAATAGGGAGAGGTGAGGCCATGGAAGGATTTGAAAACAAGGATGGGAATTTTAAAATTGAGGCATTGCTTTTGTGGGAGCCAGTGTAGATCAATGAGAACAGGAGTGATGGGTGAACGGGATTTGGTGCAAGTTAGGACACAGGCAACAAAAGGACAATTTTTTTTATTCATTCATGCGATGTGGGCATCGTTCTCTATGCCAGCATTTATTGCCCATCCCTAATTGCCCTTGAGAAGGCGGTGGTGAGCTGCCTTCTTGAACCGCTGCAGTCCAGCTTGGAGCTTGGAGGGGAACTTGCAAGTGGTGGTATTCCCATGCATCTGCTACCCTTGTCCTTCTAGGTGGTAGAGGTTGTGGGTTTGGAAGACGCTTTCTGAGGAGCCTTGGTGCATTACTGCAGTGCTTCTTGAAGATGGTACACACTGCTGCCACTGTGCATCGGTGGTGGAAGGAGTGAATGTTTGTAGATGAGGTGTCAGTCAAGTGGGCTACTTTGTCCTGGATGGTGTTGAGCTTCTTGAGTGTTGTTGGAGCTGCACCCATCCAGGCTAGTGGAGAGTATACCATCACACTCCTGACTTGTGCCTTGTAGATGGCTGACAGGCTTTGGGAAGTCAGGAGGTGAGTTACTCGCCACAGGATTCCTAGCCTCTGACCTGCTCTTGTAGCCATGGTATTTATATGGCTACTACAGTTCAGTTTCTAATCAATGGTAACTCCCAGGATGTTGATAGTGGGGGATTCAGCAATCGTAATGCCATTGAACGTCAAGGGGAGATGATTAGATTCTCTCTTGTTGGAGATAGTCATTGCCTGGCACTTGTGTGGCGCGAATGTTACTTGCCACTTATCAGCCCAAGCCTGAATATCACCCAGGTCTTGCTGCATTTCTACACGAACTGCTTCAGTATCTGAGGAGTCATGAATGGTGCTGAACATTGTGCAATCATCAGCAAACATCCCCACTTCTGACCTTATGATTGAAGGAAAGTCATAGATGAAGCAGCTGAAGATAGTTGGGCCTAGGACACTACCCTGAGGAACTCGCAGTAATGACCTGGAACTGAGGTGGTTGACCTCCAACAACCACAACCACCTTCCTTTGCACGAGGTATGACTCCAACCAGTGGTGTGTTTTCCCCCGATTCCCATTGACTCCAGTTTTGCTCGGGCTCCTCGATGCCATACTCGGTCAAATGCTGCCTTGATGTCAAGGGCAGTCACTCTCACCTCATCTCCTGAGTTCAGCTCTTTTGTCCATGTTTGAACCAAGGCTTTAAAGAGGTCAGGAGCTGAGTGGCCCTGCCGGAACCTAAACTGAGCGTCACTGAGCAGGTTGTTGCTAAGTGCTACTTGATAGCACCGTCGACGACACTTTCCATCACTTTATTGATGATTGAGAGTAGATTGATGGGGCGGTAATTGGCCGGGTTGGACTTGTCCTGCACATACCTGAGCAATTTTTCACATTGCCGGGTAATGCCAGTGGTGTGGCTGTACTGGAACAGCTTGGCTAATGGCACGACAAGTTCTGGAGCACAGGTTTTCAGTACTATTGCCGGAATATTGTCAGGGCCCCATAGCTTTTGCAGTATCCAATGCCTTTAGTAACCATTTTTGAGAACCCTTCAGGTTAAGGCCATACCTTGAATTTACACTGGAGCAACATGGTAAATCTTATGCATGTATTAAAAATATGTTTATATATTAACACCACGCTTGCTTCACAAAATTCATATAAAGGTATGGTACACTTTAGGAACCCTAGTTTTGATGAGACTACCATGAGCAGACAGTGGCTGCAACTCACACGGCCCGATGAAACTTTTGCTTGTGAGCATTGTAACAACCTCATGAGTACTACATGTGTTTGTTGTGTATTGATTTGATAAATAAAGGTATTGATCAGACAACTCTGTCTTTTGACTCCATGAGCCTGCATTAAAAGTCTGTCCTAACAATTGCTTACAAGTGCTGAGAAAAAGCTGTGCACATGACAATCTTGAGAAGAACCTCCATATAGATAACAGCCTCCAGAAGAAAGTAATATGCTACAAGACACAAGACAGTGCTTTCCTGGTCTTATAGCAACTGAGTTGCCAACATTTAACTGACAGCACAGAAAGCAGGCACTACTCACTAATTGTTAAATCAGAATCTGCTGCACGATACAGAGTAAATTAGAATTTACCTAATACCATTTTTTTTTATTCATTTATGGGATGTGGGCTTCGCTGGCTAGGCCAGCATTTATTGCCCATCCCTAATTTCCCTTGAGAAGGTGGTGCTGAGCTGCCTTCTTGAATCGCTGCAGTCCATGTGAGGTAGGTACACCCACAGTGCTGTTAGGAAGGGAGTTCAGGATTTTGACCCAGCGACAGTGAAGGAACGGCGACATAGTTCCAAGTCAGGACGGTGTGTGACTTGAAGGGGAACTTGCAGGTGGTGGTGTTCTCATGCATTTGCTGCCCTTGTCCTTCTAGGTGGTAGAAGGGTTTGGAAGGTGCTGTCTAAAGAGCCTTAGTGCGTTTCTGCAGTGCTTCTTGTAGATGATACACACTGCTACCACTCTGCATCGGTGGTGGAGGGAGTGAATGTTTGTAGATGGGGTGCCAATCAAGTAGACTGCTTTGTCCTGGATGGTGTCGAGCTTCTTGAGTGTTGTTGGAGCTGCACCCATCCAGGCAAGTGGAGAGTATTCCATCACACTCCTGACTTGTGCCTTATAGATGGTGGACAGGCTTTGAGGAGTCAGGAGGTGAGTTACTCACTGCAGGATTCCTAGCCTCTGACCTGCTCTTGTAGCCATGGTATTTATATGGCTTCTCCAGTTCAGTTTCTGGTCAATGGTAACCCCCAGGATGTTGATAGTGGGGGATTCAGCGATAGTAATGCCATTGAATGTCAAGGGGAGATGGTTAGATTCTCTCTTGTTGGAGATGGTCATTGCCTGGCATTTGTGTGGCGCGAATGTTACTTGCCACTTATCAGCCCAAGCCTGGATATTGTCCAGGTCTTGCTGCATTTCTACACAGACTGCTTCAGTATCTGAGGAGTCATGAATGGTACTGAACATTGTGCAATCATCAGAGAACATCCCCACTTCTGACCTTATGATTGAAGGAAGGTCATTGATGAAGCAGCTGAAGATGGTTGGGCCGAGGATACTACCCTGAGGAACTCCTGCAATGATGTCCTGGAGCTGAGATGATTGACCTCCAACAACCACAACCACAGTCCTTTGCGCTCGGTATGACTGCAACCAGCAGAGTGTTTTCCCCGATTCCCACTGACTCCAGTTTTGCTCGGGTTCCTTGATGCCATAATTGGTCAAATGCTGCCTTGATCTACATTCTCTACCACCTGTGCTACAGCTACTGGCTGACTGTGCTCACAGTCATAATACCTCTTCAGTACATTCACATGACATACCATTTGACTTTTCCATCCATCTGGGGTACTAAGCAAGTAGTTCACCTCACTGAGTTTTCTTTTGATACAGTACAGTCCACAAAACTGAAGTTTTCAATGGTTCACCAGGCAAAGGCAACAAAACTAACACCTTATCTCCGGGTTGAAAACCATGTACCTTAGCTATTCTATCCCCTTGGGTTTTCATCACTGGCTGAGAAATGTTAAGATGTTCTCTGGCCATCTCATAAGCTTTTGAGAGTCTTCCTTGGAACTCTGACACATGGTCTAACAGGGTAGTTTCCTCCTCAATAAGTTTAAAGGGACCCCTAACCTCATGTCCATAGACAAATTTGAATGGACTGAAACCGGTACTCACTTGGCCTGTCCCTGGTTGCAAACAGAAATGGGGATATTCAAAACAATAGGCCTTAATTTTACCCTTTAGGGGTTAGTGATACCTCTCTAAAGTACCGTGGGACTGAGTGTTAAGCGGGCAAACTGAGCTGCTTCATTCCCAAACTACACATGACCTCCTGAAATACACCTGACATGAAATTTGACCCCTGGTCAGACTGAATTTCTTCTGACAACCCATAATGAGTCAAAAATTGTACCAACTCCGCAATCACAACTTTCACTGTGACCTTTTTCAAGGGTATTGCCTCTGGAAATTGAGCGGATAAATTCATGATGGTCAGGTGATACTAATGACTCAACTTAGTCATAGGTAAGGGTCAAACACAATCCACGAGAACGGTACTAAACAGTTCGTCAAATGCAGGTATCGGTATTAATGGGGGCTGGCTTAATTTAAGGCTGTGGCTTCCAACCATCTGACATGTCTTACAGAAGTCAACCACATCCCTGTGCAGTTTCGGCCAATAAAAATGCATCTTTACCCTAGCCTGAGTGTTCAGAATACCCAGATGACCTGCAACTAGAATCTAATGGGCAATTCTCACAATTTCACAGCAGTAGCAAGGAGGGACAACAATTTTATGAACTACAGCCCAATCCTCATCTGCAGGCCTCTGGGCGGGCTCCACTTCCTCATCAAAGTGTCATTCTTACCTTAATAACACTCTGGGACCTTTTCAGCCTCTGCCTCAAAACACACCATCAGAGACAAGCTTCTTAAGTCAGGGTCTGCCTGTTGTGCCTCAATCAAAGAGGATCTGTAAACAATTCACCATTGTTAGCCTTGGAATTTTTATTACCAACTTCCCCATACAAATCCTTGAAAAAGGTTTCAGCCAACGAAGCACACGAATTGTTCTCCACAACAACTGATTCCTTCGCATCTTGTTTAACCCTCTGGGTTAAAGTCTGGGATCTTGTCACAACACAGTCTGGGAATATTCTGGGAAATTCCTCCTGCAAAACCTCAGTTCCAGCAACCTCAACTGGCTTTTCCGAAACTACTGGAGACGCCACTACCTTATCTCCAGGCAAGTCATTTCCGAGCAGAAAATCTATACCCTCAATAGGCAAACTAGGAACGACACTGACAATAACAGGACCAGTGAGCAACTCACGTTTTAAATTAACCCCATATAAGGGAACGGATAAATGGGTTTCATCTGTCCCTTGGATTAACACTTTCACATTCAGCAAACTACTGGAGAAAAAGGTTATGTCACCTGCCAACATCAGTAACTGTGCCGCCTCTGTATCTCTAAGGATAACAATTGGTTTGCCTGCCTCACCAGACAACTGTGGAGATACTTTACCCTTAAACAGAAAACTTCTATAGTTTTCTGAAACCTGATTCACTGTATCAGTGAACGTGGGAGAAACTACCTGCTTATCATGAAGGTTACCCATCAAGCAAGTAAATCCTGGGGAACACCCTTTGACTGTACACATGCAACGGGCTTGTTTTTCCACTTCCAACACTCAGACTTCACATGTTCTTTCTTATGACAGAAATAGTATGCTGGCCACCTCGAACAAAACTTTTCCTCCTGGATTTCTCTCTTTTTAACCTGAGGTGTGTCTGTCTCTTTACCTTTGCCCTCTTTCTCAATAGAATCAGATCTTTTCTCCTTATCAAATTTGCTATCAAACTGGGGCCTGTGACTGCTGCTTTTGTGGGTTAATTCGTAATCATCTGCCATTATTTTACCAACTTTATGTTCTTCCAGGTGGGACCTTATTCCTGAAGGAATACTATTTTTTAATTTTTCCATCAGAATTGCTTCCCTAAGGTTCTCAAAATCTTGTGAAATCTTCATCAATCTATATCACCTATCAAACACCATTTCCTTCGCTCCAGTAAATTCCATATCTATTTGTCCCTTTTTTAATTCATAAAATGTTATCTGTAGGCCTCTGGTACCAATTCATAGGCATTGAGAACAGCAGTCTTTACTCTGTCATAGGCTCATGAGTGTTCATCTGAAAGAGAAGAGTATATCTCCAAAGCTTTCCCTACAAAAACACTCTGTAGGACTATTTGCCAAGATGATTTAGGCCAATCCGGATTCATGACTATTTTCTCAAATGACACAAAGAACATTTCTACTCCCTCTTCACTAAATTTAGGTACCAAATCTATATTCTTTGCCAAATCAGAACTACAAGGAGTTTCGTCTGGGTCATCCTCATCTTTCACTTCCAATTCACGACCCTGGCTTTGAGCCTTTCCATTTTCAATTCATGGTCTAATGCCCATTTTCACACTTCTTGTTCTCTTTCTTTGTCTTTCTCTCCCTATCCCTTTCTCTTCTGAATTCAAGTTTTCTCATTTCAAATTGTCTTTCTTTTTCTTCTTCCCTTTTTGCTCTGCCTTTTTCTCTTTTTCTTTCCACTCTTAGCTTCTCTAGTTCAAATTGCCTCCTTTCCCTTTCTTTTTCTGATTCAATTTTGGCTATTTCTACTTGAATACTAGCAGAAACATCCTTTTCTTCCTCAAGCTTCAATGAGGAACCAGTTCTTGGATCATCTCTGCTTTCCTAGACCCTGTTTTTAAGCTGACCCTTAGGTTCCTGCTGTAGCCTTCAGATTTTCTTTTGTCAACTGTTTCAAGGCACTAAGAGACAAATCCCCTTTCTTCACAAAGGCCTGAGCATCAAAGGTACTCATGTTGAATTCCCACTGAGCACAGCCAAAGTAAGTGTGAAATCTTGTTCATTAAAACTCCAGAATATTCCAGCAAAACCCCCATTTCACAGCCAAATCAATCAGATCCCGGACAAGCCCCCAATTTTGTTATGATCTCCATAGAGACAACCAACAAACCAAAATAATCAAATCCACCAACTGACCCCAATTTAGGAAACAAAAACCAAACAGACAAGATCTCACTTTTGTAAATTTAATTTTAACACCCAAACCAAAACCAACATATATTAAACAAAAACAAGAAATGCTGGAATCACTCAGCAGGTCTGGCAGCATCTGTGGAAAGAGAAGCAGAGTTAACGTTTCAGGTCAGTGACCCTTCTTCGGAACTGACAAATATATATATTAAACCTGAACTAACGGTTAAATCATAGTGGATATCTTAAAGGTTACACGTTAATTATCAGATGCAACAGGGATCTATCTCACAAGTCATTTGGCAGTCCTATCAGCAGGATGATGCCAAACCAACATAAAGTCTTTCAGGTATTTGAATTTTTCAAGTAGATCTCAGATTCTGTCTCTCAAGATGCAAACACCAGTTTCCATTCGATGGCAGTTTCTCTGCAATCCAAACCCCACTGATACCATCTCCACTAGAACTGCGCACCCTCTGGAACTTCCATAATTTTGCTCACAACAATCCTGGTGTTGTAGCTTCACTGGTCACACCTTACGTAACTCTTTAAGGCATCGAAAACAACGTTGACAACTTGTATTTTCCAAGGGTCAACTTCCAGAAAACAGGTTCCAATTCAAAGAGCTTGTTCTTTTCTTAAAACCAACAGCTCCCAGCTTGTTTCAGTTCAGCAGCTCTAGGAAACTTTTAAATACAGTTCCCAGCTTTTCAGCTAGCTTCCACCCTCCAGAGTCTTCTCATAAAACTGAAGCCTAAGCTCCAATCACATGTCTCTGATTTTAAAAAAAAACTATTTGGTTAACCTGGTTCTGCTGAAAGGTCATCAATCTGAAACATTAACTCTATTTTTCTCTCCACAGATGCTACCTGACTTGCTGAGTATTTCCAGCATTTTCTGTTTTTGTTTGTTTTGTTAACCTGGTTCTGACCTCCCAGAATATTGAAGGTTTTAGTTTCATTTTCATCTCAGGATCTGTCTTAAAAACACACTTTGAATCCAAAGTCATAGCACCCAACAGGTCAGCTGCACAGAACACAGTCTGTACACGTGGATTCCAGCATAAATGACAGTGGCAAAATATAGTAAACAGAATTGACTTCAACAATTCATTATAGCCTCGGAAATGCTAATGACAAGCAGCAGGTTAAGTTTCAAAAAAAGTATAAAGTGTTGGAATATTATGCGCCACTGCTTTTTTTTTTGTTTCCAAATGGAAAATTTTAAAAACAAACCTTTGTTATTTGTCAGAGAAAATGTTCCTTTTAATTGCTTCCCTGCCACCTATGCAATGTCAGCTGTGGCTCAGTTGGTAACACTTCTGCCTCTAAGTCTCTGGGTTCAAGTCCCACTTCACGACCTGAGTACAAAAATCAAGGCTGACACTCTGGTGAGGGAGTGCTGCACTGCTGGAGGTGCGGTCTTTTGGATAAAACGTTAAACCAAGGCCCCATTTGCCCTCTCACGTGTATGTAAAAGATCCCCTGGCACTATTTCGAAGAAGAACAGGAGAGTTATCCCTGGTGTTCTGGTCAATATTTATCCCTCAATCAACATCACAAAACCAGATTATCTGATCATTACCACACTGCTGTTGTGGGAGTTTGCTGTGTGCAAATTGGCTGCCACATTTCCAACATTACAACAATGACTACACTTCAAAAAATACTTCATTGGCTGTAAAGTGCTTTGAAATATCCGGTGATCGTGAAAAGCATTATATAAATGCAAGTCTTTCTTTTCTTTTTGTTGAGACCTGACCTTTCAGATTGGGAAGTGATCAGCTGGCATCAGTCACAGGCTGAGTAAATGAGAAGTTTTTGTTGAATAATTACTCAAAACTCCTTTTTACGCTCAACCTGTACTTAATTTTCAAAATAACTGCCAGCTTCAGGTCTGAAAAGGATGACCTTGTCTGAGCTGCCCTCTGCTGAGTTCCCAAATGTCAGGTCTTCACAAGGGTATAACGAAAGCAATTAAAAATAATGATTTAAGTGGGTGAGGTTTAACTTTTAGATGGAAGACCTAAAAGATAGGAATGGGCATAATCCAACCGTGATGTTCTTCTTTAGGTTAAAATCAGGACCACCTCAGTGAAACTGGAACCATGAAACATGCCTTTCCTCTCATTTACAGAAATCATGCAGCTCGTCATTTACAGAAAGGTTTTTAATGACTTTACTGCCATCTAGAGTTTGAATGTTTGCCTAATTTATTTCCAACCATGAGGTTTCAGCTCCCCCTGCTGATCTAGTGGATAATTGCACCTAATTATATGATACAGCCCAGGAAGGTCACATGTTGAATCCCTGGCCTTTGCTAATAAGTTTTTCAGTCACATTTAGGGTATTACAGTTGGCTTCAACATTTCTGAGATAAGAGAGAAAATAAAATCAAGTATAGCTCCTGCTGCTGTACATTAATCAGTAACCCCTATTGGAAGAGCATGTAAATTCAAGATTGGGCTCAGATGTGATGACCCCCATGGTAGAGCAGTTTGGCTATGCTCGCTTTCACACAAAAGCACACAAAGCAGCTATTTAGACAATGTACACAAGCAAGATACTGCAGATGCTGGAAATCTGTAATAAAAACAAAAGGTCATTGACCTGAAACGTTAACTCTGTTTCTCTCTCCACAGATGGTTTCCTGAACCGCTGAGTATTTCCAGCATTTTCTTTTTTTATTTAGACGACATATTGGACACTTAGTAATGCTTATGGATTTATTTACATGAGTCCCCAAATTGTGGAAGGAAGAATAAGGGATAATTTTTTAAAATTCACAGCAGAGGCTGATCGCTCACTGATTGTGGCCTCTATGTTTGTAACAGTTCCAAAGCTAAATTCTGCATTCTATCAATTAATCTCAGTTCCAAACACCTCCCAAGTTACTCCATTGAAAAGTCAGGGTACAGCCTTAACCTGAAGGCCTCTCAAAAATATTTCACCTGTCCTTTTCACACAAGCTATGTGATGCTTTAAGGAACTCAGGCAGCCTAGTCCACCTTCCACTCCCAAGCTGTAAATTAGGTTGACAGGTGGAAAATAGATCTGTTCTGAGGCCTTTGGCAAGATACTAGGTGAGAGAGCAAATGCTGGTATACTCACCTTCACCTCTGGGAAAGGACCTCTCTTCCCCCAAGAGTTTCTTGTGAAATGAAACCAGTTATGGCCCATTACCAGCTCAAAAATTGTTTTCATTATGTGGCATTTGAGGAGGCTGTCCAGTCCAGCACCAGCATGTCATACCGTTTCTGTTCAAAGATCTATACAACTTTTTAAAACAACTGTAGGATGTGTGGCTATTTGTTGATGATCAATGGCAGGTGCACCTCATGCATCTTCACTGCAGCTAGCTCTATTGCTGAGAAATGAAAATTTTACATGACAAAATTGCATTAACAAAAGGAAGCAACTGTTACAGTATATATTTTAAAAATGCTGTCATTTTTAACATAGCAAAATGATTAAGTGATAGCACCCTTCAATACCAACTAAGTATTTTATCAGATTGAATGGAATTAATTATGTAGACTAATGTCTCACTTTCCATTTGATCTGATATTTATAATGTTAAATTACCTAAGGTGGGTAAGGTCTTGTCAGTTATCGCCACATACAAATAGAGTTTTCCATCATCCCGTCAGTGGGAAGGGAAAAATCACCCAGGAAGAAAGAATGTGATGCTTTAAGGAACTCAGGCAGCCTAGTCCACCTTCCACTCCCAAGCTGTAAATTAGGCCTTAAGCTGGTATTGATTCTTTCCACTTTGACCAAAAGAAACAGCACTGAAACATAGACAACAAACATTGGGTCAGAAGGAAAAACAAAGTGTAGGCTAG
This sequence comes from Heterodontus francisci, assembly GCF_036365525.1. Classification (NCBI taxonomy): domain Eukaryota; kingdom Metazoa; phylum Chordata; class Chondrichthyes; order Heterodontiformes; family Heterodontidae; genus Heterodontus; species Heterodontus francisci. The sequence continues at coordinate 26,065,003 of NC_090378.1, read as the reverse complement.
GTGGGAACTTGATTTGTGGAAGCTGAATTACATGCAAAGCATGAAGAGAAAAGCCAAAGTAGCAAAACAAATGTTCTTCCCCACTGAATGAAATAGTATTGCAGGAGCTGGCAGTGAGCTACTGAAGATCTGAACTTGAAACAAAGTAATACTTTCTTCCAATGGAATAAACATGAGGAGATAGATTTTTTAAAAATTGGTACTGTAAGAGCCTGTCAGAGGTTTGTGATTTCAAGCTCCTTTACAGATCACGAGCATAGTCTAGGCTGACTGAGGGGCTGCTTTATTGTTAGAGCTGGTGTCCTTTAGATGAGAGGTTAAAAGTAAGGTCTGGTTCCACTGGTTTAGGTTTATGTTTAAAGATCCCTGGACAATATCTAATGAAGAACTGGGAGTTCCTCAACAACAACAACTTGTATAGCACCTTTAATGTAAGAAAACATCCCAACACATTTCACAGGAGCATTATAAAGCAAAATGTGACACCGATCCAAAAAAGGCGATATTAGGTCAAATGGTCAAAAGCTTGGTCAAAGAGATAATTTTTAAGGAGTGACTTTAAATAAGAAAGAGAGGAAGAGAGACAGAGAGGTTTACAGATGGAATTTACACAGGAGTTTTGGATTTTTTTTATTTGTTTCATGGGATCTGGGCATCGCTGTTTAGGCCAACATTTGTTGCCCATCCCTAATTGCCCTTGAGAAGGTGGTGGTGAGCTGTCTTCTTGAACTGTTGCAGTTCATCTGATGTGGAACACCCACAGTGCCGTTAGGGAGGGAGCTCCAGGATTTTGATCCAGTGACAGTGAAGGAATCGCGATAAATGTCTAAGTCAGGACGATGTGTGGCTTAGAGGAGAACTTGCAGATGGAAGTGCTCCCATGCGTGTGTTGCCCTCGTCCTTCTAGGTGGAACAGGTCATGGGTTTGAAAGGTGCTGTCGAAGGAGGCGAGGTGAGTTGCTGTAGTGCATCTTGTACATAGTACACACTGCTGCCACTGTGCATCAATAGTGGAGGGAAAGAATGTTGAAGGTGGTGGACGTGGTGCCAATTAAGCAGGCTGCTTTGTCCTGGATAGTGTCGAACTTCCTGAGTGTTGGAGTCGCACTCATCAAGGCAAGTGGAGAGTATTCCATCACACTCCTGACTTGTAGCTTGTAGATGGTGGACAGGCTTTGGGGAGTCAGGAGGTGACTTACTCATCACAGAGTTCCAAGCCTCTGACCTGGCTACTCCAGTTCAGTTTCTGGTCAATGGTGACCACCAGAATGTTGATAGTGGGGGAATCAGCAATAGTAATGCCATTGCACATCAAGGGGAGATGGTTAGATTCTCTTTTGTTTGAGATGGTCATTGTCTGACACTTGTGTGGTGCGAATATTCCTTGCTACTTATCAGCCCAAGCCTGGATGTAGTCCAGGTCTTGCTGCATATGGACACAGGCTGCTTCAGTATCAGAGGAGTCGCAAATGGTGCTGAAAATTGTGCAATCATCAGCGATGACCTTATGATGGAGGGAAGGTCATTGATGAAGCAGCTGAAGATAGTTGGGCCTAGGACACTACCCTGAGAAACTCCTGCAATGATGTTCTGGGACTGAGATGATTGACCTCCAACAACCACAACCTTTGCACAAGGTATGAATATTGTCAGGGCCCATAGCCTTTGCTGTATCCAGTGCCTTCAACCCTTTCTTGATATCACATGGAGTGAATTAGATTGACTGAAGACTGGCATCTTTGATACTGGGGTCCTCAGGAGGAGGCCAAGATGGGTCATCCACAGCACTTCTGGCTGAAGATGGATGCAAATGCTTCGGCTTTGTTTTTTGCACTGATGTGCTGGGCTTCCCCATTGTTGAGGAGCCTCCTCCTCCTGTCAGTTGTTTAATTGGCCACCGCCATTCACAACTGGGTGTGGCAGCACAGCTTAGATCTGATCTGTTGATGTTGGGATCGCATAGCCCTATTGCATGCTCCTTCCGCTGTTTGGCATGTTAGTCCTGTGTTGTAGCTTCATTTTGAGGTATGCCTGGTGCTGTTCCTGGCATGCCCTCCTGCACTCTTCATCGAGCCAGGGTTGGTCCCCTGGCTTGATGGTAATGGTAGAGCAGGAGATCTGCCAGGCCATGAAGTTACAGATTATGGTTGAATATAGTTCTGCTGCTGCTAATGGCCCACAGCACCTCATGGATGCCGTTTTGAATTTCTAGATCTGTTCAAAATCTATCCCATTTAGCAGTGGTAGTGCCACACACAATGGTGCATACCCTCAGTGTGAAGACAGAACTTCGTTTCGACAAAGACTGTGCAGTCACTCCTACCAATACTGTCATGGACAGATGCATCTTTGACAGGTAGATTGGTGAAGATGAGGTCAAGTAGGTTTTCCCTCTTGGTTCCCTCACCACCTGCCGCAGACCCAGTCCTTACCTGGTCTGGGACACAGGTGACTCCAAACCCACAGCATCGTACTTGACACTGGAACACAAACAAGAAATGTTGGAAATACATCAGCAGGTCTGGCAGCATCTGTGGAGAGAGAAACAGAGTTAACGTTTCAGCTCAGTGACCCTTCATCAGAACTGGCAGGTATTAGAAATGTAAAAGGCTTTAAGCAAGTGGGGGTGGGGCAAGAGATAACAAAAGAGGTGTCGATAGGATAAGGTCACAGAATAACTGACCAGAACATCATGGAGCAAAAGTAAATAGTATGTTAATAGTGTGCTGGAAGACAAAGCATTAGTACAGAGGGTGTTAATGGACAGAAAATTGAGCAGCCTGGCCCCAAGCACAAAAATGAAAAAAACTGGGTAGGCACATTAGAAACAAAGTAAACAAACTAAAATAAAATAAACACAAACAAGAAAAAAATAACTAAAAATAAAAAAGGGGGGGGGGTCTGTTATGCTCTGAAATTATTGAACTCAATGTTCGGTCTAGCAGGCCAAATCGGTAAGGGAGGTGCAGTTCCTCAAGCTTACGTTGATGTTCACTGGAACACTGCAGCAATCCCAGGACAGAGATGTGAGCACGAGGGAAAGTGTTGAGATGGCCAGCAACTGGAAGCTCGGGGTTATGCTTTCGGGCTGAGCAGAGGTGTTCTGCAAAGCAGTCACCCAGTCTGCATTTGTACACTGAAATGGATCAGCAAGCACGTAGTTCAAGGGTAATTAGGGGTGGGCAACAAATACTGGCCTGGAGCGACACTCACATCCCCCATGAAAGAATAAAAACAAAATGACTACACCATGATGCCAAAAGAGGCCAGCAATAACTGAGAAAAAATTTAATTCAAAAACTCATTACGTTAGATCAAATACAAATCTCCACTACGAACAGAGGATAGGACAGTCACACTTTCTTAAATTTCACAAAAGCAGAGTATACAAATAAGTTGTTCTCCACCAGCCATCCCAAGAAGCTGGTGATAGTAAGAAATAGCTGATCAATGAAAAGAGGTTTCTGCTCTGGCACCCCCTGACTTCTATCTAGGATAATTGCTAGAGTTAACAAAGGTTGCACTTGTGGAATAAGAGAATATTTTTTATTAAGATCGTCAGGGTCGCCCATCTATAAGTGCCTTTACACCAGGTGTATTGCCTGCAAGACCATCAAGTTAAGGATCATGAACTCAGATTATCTTCTGAAACTAGGATGGTGTGCTGATTACATTGAGCTATAGAAGTTTACTGTACTGGAGGCAATATTCCCTTGAATTGCTCTTTGGCCCATATGCTCCACTGCGCAGTCCCTTTAAGATTGCTACGCATGCACGCATCTTAAAGGGAACAGTGTTTGTCTTCTGCATGGTAGTCTCCTGCATGATGCATTCCAAATTGCTGCGTGGCCGCACATCCATGCAGCTTTGAGGGAATATTGGCTGGAGGCTATTCAGCCAATCATGTCTGCATTAATACAATCAGTAATAAAAGATTGGTGGAGAGAGATTAAATAGTAATTTTCTACAGGGAATTGGATACATACTTGAAAAGGGAAAATTTGCATTCTGCAGGGAAAGAGCAGGGTAGTGGAACCCAGGGTCTCCTTTCAGAATTGTCCTTCAACTGGATAGCAGAGGTAAAAGACAATTGTCACATGTCCAATTTTTAAAAGTCTATGCAATTTTGAAAGAAATCAAAATTATGAATCAGGCAAAACCCTGGCCTGTGCTCATGTACTATGCAATTTTACATCAAAATGCAAGCACACAGATGTGGGTGTGTGGTTAGCAGGCCATAAGAGATTACAGTTCTAGACATTGTAAGGTGGAAAAAAAAGAGGCTGGTTAAGTTTGTTTGCCAGTACCATTTATTGCAAAGACTCAAACCTCAGGAGTTGACGGCACTCGAGTAAACATACTTTGAAAGCATTCAAGCCAAACTGCTGAGGAACCGACCTAGGTAAAATTTCTGTATGCTCAATATGAATTGCACGCGCTTTTTCTCCACAAGGTCACACCCACTTACTCAAGCCTAGAGCACTCGGAAGTTGGCAGTGAAGGCTTAGGCCAAACCCCAGTATGCATCTTTCTGGCTCAGATATCCAGAATCTCCATAACTGACTGAAGGATAGGATAACGATTAAATGCCAGTACTTTAATCTTAAACTCAGTGGGAAGAACTCATGAAAGTTTTCATGGAGAATGCACATATAATCATTACAGTACTTCAGAAAAAAAAGGCTTTTATTTCAGCTGTACAAGTTTGTTACACAACTCAAATCGGGATTGCCAACACTCCAGAACATGAATCCCCCAGCAAATAAATTTGGGCAATAATGAAAAGTAAAAACTTCAGCATAATTACAATCTCGACAGATTGCTGACAGAATGTTGATGGTGTACGGAATGCAAAAATTAGAACTTTGGCTATCACCTCATGCTTTTGACTAGTTTGGGCCCAGATTCTAGTTCAGACTAGTTACCCTCCCATCCTGTAACCTCTACAATAGCCACCATAGTTAAACAAGTCATGAGAAAATCTATTAAAGAGATACCAAGTCTGCCATTAAGATGATACTGAGAATTCCAAAAAGATTACAACACATCAATGAAGAATAACAAAGTAGTTTTTTGGAACAGTTAATGCGTATCTCCCAATCTAATGGGGAAGCTAATGTAAGATCTAGCTATTGTATCTTTTATTTTCAGAGCTCATTCAGCTCTCTGGTACATCAGGAAAATTACACTAATTAGTCCATTCCCCACTTCATTTTAGAGTGCTGCAGCTCAGCTATGAAGTCAAGAGAAAACACGGGGCTCACACCTAGCATTGCACCATAATTTTCAAACACTATTCCACTCAAAGCACAAGAACAGTCTAATGGCTGCAATCATCCCAGTATTCCATCTAGCCACTCAGACTCAAAAAAAATTAAATACAGTCAAGTTGAACAGTTTTTGAAACTAATAAATTGGATCATTTAGAAGTAAGGTCTCATGAAAGTAATTCCCTGGATGTGTTTTCAATATCTTCACAATAAATGATTGATTATTACTAATCAGCAATTATAAGTACTAAATGTATCAAATACAGCACATGAATAATACAAGCCAAATACCTGGTATTATATCAAACTGTATGCACAAATGATCAGAATTATTTTAAATAGTCAAGAACTTTTAACCATGTGATGTCTGGTCAATGGCATTGCCAGTTGCTATTTACAGGTAATTCAGTTTTAATTTTAAAATATTTAAAGATATGATAACTATAAGTTCGTGTGCAGTAAATACTGCACTTCAAATAGAGTTTATGAAGTCCAGCGCCACCATGCCACTTTCATTCTGTCCAAAACTGCAGTAAAGGAATCCAGAGCTGGACGCACATCTAGAGCAGTGAACTGGTATGTTGACTTGTCAACTTCGCCTCCATCATAGTAATCAATGACATATCGTACTTCTCTTCCACAACGGTTTACAATCCAGTCATGTCGATCAAAAGGAAGTTCATATCTAGTGGGGTTTTAAAATAATCAACTGAGATACATCGGTCACCTTACAAAACCAAGTTAATTTTAAATACATCCACATTTCAACAATTTAAATTTTGTCACTAGGCTCAAGTAGAGGTGTCCAGACTCTCTCTTCGTGGCTCACTTATCTGCATGCCATAGGTCCTCAATATAAAACACAAATTCATGGTACACTTCAAAACATTAAGTCAAATGCATAATAAAAGCAAAATAGTGCAGATGCTGAAAATCTGAAATAAAAACACTGCTGGAAACACTCAGCAGGTCAGGCAGCATCTGTGGAGCGAGAAGCAGAGTTAACTTTTCAGGTCTGTAACCTTTCATCAAAACTGGCAAAGGTTAGAAAATAATTAAGTTTTAAGTAAGTGAAGGGGATGGGTGGGGGTGGGAAAGAGAACAAAAGGGGAGGTGTGTGATATGGCAGAGCACAGGAGAGATTAAATAACAAAGCTGTCTTGGGACAAAGGCAAAGAGTGTGTTAATGCATATGGTGAAAGACAAAGCATCAGCCCAGAGAGAGCATCAATAGCAGAATAATGAGCAGCTCTGACTACATGAAAAACAGGCACATGGTGAAAAATAAAATAAAAATGTTTTTAAAAAGGCCAGTCATGCTCTGAAGTTATTGAATTCAGTTAGGTCAAAAGCATGTATTTTGGTTAATTTCTTCTCATTTTCTAGAAGAATTGCTCAGTCATTTATATTAAGTTGTTCCTTTTTGGCAGCAATCCTTAGTTTTCTACTTCGTCATACAAAGCAAAAAACTAAGATTTTATATACCACCTTTCACAACCATCGGATATCCCAAAGCTTTACAGCAAATGAAGTATTTTTGAAGTGTAGTCACGGTTGTAATGTAGGAAATGCGGTAGCCAAGTTGCACACAGCAATCTACCACAAACAGCAATGTGATAACGACCAGATAATCTGTTTTTGTGATGTTGATTGAGGGATAACTACTGAACAGGAATTCAGGGATAACTCCCCTGCTCTTCTTTGAAAGAGTGCCATGGGATCTTTAAGATCAACCAGAAAAGGCAGGCGGAGCCTCAGTTTAAATTCTCATCTGAAAGACATCACCTCTGACAATGCAGCAATCTCTCAGTACTGCACTGGAGTGCCAAGATTGTTGTGCTCAAGTTTTGGAGTGGGACCCAAACCCACAACCTCAGACTCAAGAGACGGGAGTTCTACCAACTGAGTCATGGCCGAAACATAATAGCATTATACAAATATACATACTTACTGATATATTCAAGATCATTTCCAAACATTCCTTAATGCTAAAACTGCTATGCTGCCTCCTCCCCCTCCTTGTAGTACTCTCCCTCTTTAATGTACTGATCCATAAGAACATGAAAAATAGGAGCAGGAGTAGACCATACGGCCCGTCGAGCCTGCTCTGCTATTCAATATGGTCAAGGCTGATCTCGGACTTCAACTCCACTTTCCCGCCCAGCCTTAAATATATTCAATGATGGCGCATCCACAACCATCTGGGGTAGAGAACTCCAAAGATTCACAACCTTTTGAGTGAAGAACTTTTTCCTCATCTCAGTCCTAAATGATCAGCCCCTTATCTTGAAACTGTGCCCCTTTGTTCTAGATTCCCCAGCCAGGGGAAACAATACATCAGTATCTACCCTATCAAGCCCCTTCATAATTTGAAGGTTTCAATGAGATCACCTCTCATTCTTCTAAACTCCAGAGAATATAGACCCAATTTACTCAGCCTCTCATCATAGGACAACCCTCTCATCCCAGGGACCAATCTAGTGAACTTTCACTGTACTGCCTCCAGTGCAAGCATCTCCTTCCTTAAATATGGAGACCAAAATTGCACACAGTATTCCAGGCGTGGTCTCACCCCATACAATTGTAGCAAGACTTCCTTATTCCTGAATTCCAAACCCCTTGCAAGTAAGGCCAATATGCCATTTGCTTTCCCAATTGCTTGCTGTACCTGCATGCTTTTTGTGTTCCTTGTACGAGTACACCCATCTCTCCCTGAAAGTCATAATTTACAAGTTTCATGCCTTTTAAAAAATATTCTGCTTTTCTATTCTTACAGCCAGTGAAAAACCTCACATTTCCCCACATTATACTTCACCTGCCACCTTGTTGTCCACTCACTTCTGTGTCCTCCTCACAGCTTGCATTCCCACCTAGCTTTGTTTAGTCAGAAAACTTAGATACGTTACTCTCTGCCTCTTCGTCTAAGTCATTAATATAGATTGCAAATAGCTGAAGGCCCAGCAATGATCCCTGTGGCACTCTACTAGTCACAGTCAGCCAACATGCAAACGCCCCATTTATCCTTACTCTCTACTTCCTGTCTGTTAGCAAATCCTCTATCCATGCTAATCTATCACCCCCAACTCCATGAGCCTTTATCTTGTGTATTCTTGTGTGTGCGTATTGGAAATCGTTTCACTTTATCTACCCAACTAGTCACATCCTCAAAATTTTAACAAACTTGTCTAGCAGGATTTTCCTTTCATAAAACCATGTTGATTTGTTCTAATCATACTATGCTTTTCTAAATGCATTGTTCCTTATTAATAGATTCCAGCATTTTCCCAATGATTGTTGTCAGGCTAACTGGCCCATAGTTCCCTGTTTTCTCCTTTATTGAATAGCAGTGTTATATTTACTAACTTAAATTCACTGGAGTTCAGAAGGGTGAGGGGGATCTCATAGAAACCCAAACAATTCTAACAGGAATTGACAGGGTAGATGCAGGAAGGATCTTCCCAATGGTAGGGGAGTCCAGAATCAGGGGTCCTAGTCTAAGGATACAGGGTAAACCTTTCAGGACTGAGATGAGAAGAAAATACTTCACCCAGCGTGGCGAGCCTGTGGAATTTGCTACCACAGAAAGCAGGTGAGGCCAAAACATAGTAAGTTTTCAAGAAGGAGTTAGATATAGCTCTTGGGGCAAAAGGGATCAAAAGGATATGGGGAGAAAGCAGGAACAGGTTACTGAGTTGGATGATCAGCCATGATCATGATGAATGGCAGGGCAGGCTCAATGGGCAGAATGGCCTACGCCTATTCCTATTTTTTATGTTTCTATGTTAACTTCCAACCTGCTGGGACCGTTACAGAATCTAGGGAATTTTGCAAAATCATAGCCAGCGCATCTGCTACCTCTGCAGCTATCTCTTTTAGAGCCCTAGGATATAGGCCATCAGGTCCTGGGGATTTGTTGGACTTTAGTCCCTTGAGTTTCTCCAATACTTTTTCTCTGCTGATATTAATTACCTTAAGTTCCTTACTCTTATTAACCCTTAGGTTAGTCTCCATTTCTCATCTGCAACTTGTGTCTTCTACTATGAAAATAGCCACAAATTATTTGTTCAATGACTCTGCCAATTCCTTATTCCCATGATAATTTCTCCTGTCTCCGCTTGCAAAGGGCCAATGTTTACTTTAGCTACTTTCTTCCTTTTTATATACATCTAAAAGCTCTTACAATCGGTTTTTATATTCCTGGCTAGTTTACTGTCGTATCTATTTTTTCCCTTCTAATCAACTTTTTGGTGGCCCTTTGATGATTTCTAAAAGACACTCCCAACCCTAAGGCTTACTCCTATTCTTTGCAACATTATAAGCCTTTTCTTTGATTTACTCACCCTCTCTGATTTGCCAACTTCTACTCAGCCTCTCTGGATGCATCAGTCTCTGAACTGTTCCTAGGACCTCAACTATTTACTATCTATACCACTGACTTGGAGGGAGGGACAGAGTGTAGAGTATCCAAATTTGCTGACAATACTAAAATAGGTGGGAAGGCATATTGTGATGAGGACACAAAGAATCTGCAAAGGGATCTTCTTTGGCCTCCTTATCTCGAGAGACAATGGATAAGCGCCTGGAGGTGGTCAGTGGTTTGTGAAGCAGCGCCTGGAGTGGCTATAAAGGCCAATTCTAGAGGGACAGGCTGTTCCACAGGTGCTGCAGAGAAATCTGTTTGTCGGGGCTGTTACACAGTTGGCTCTCCCCTTGCGCCTCTGTCTTTTTTCCTGCCAACTACTAAGTCTCTTCGACTCGCCACATTTTAACCCCGTCTTTATGGCTGCCGGCCAGCTCTGGCGAACACTGGCAACTGACTCCCACGACTTGTGATCAATGTCGCAGGATTTCATGTTGCGTTTGCAGACGTCTTTAAAGCGGAGACATGGACGGCCGGTGGGTTTGATACCAGTGGCGAGTTCACTGTACAATGTGTCTTTGGGGATCCTGCCATCTTCCATGCGGCTCACATGGCCAAGCCATTTCAAGCGCCGCTGACTCAGTAGTGTGTATAAGCTGGGGATGTTGGCCGCCTCGAGGACTTCTGTGTTGGAGATACGGTCCTGCCACCTGATGCCAAGTATTCTCCGGAGGCAGCGAAGATGGAATGAATTGAGACGTCGCTCTTGGCTGACATACGTTGTCTAGGCCTCGCTGCCATAGAGCAAGGTACCAAGGACACAGGCCTGATACACTCGGACTTTTGTGTTCCGTGTCAGTGCGCCATTTTCCCACACTCTCTTGGCCAGTCTGGACATAGCAGTGGAAGCCTTTCCCACGCGCTTGTTGATTTCTGCATCTAGAGACAGGTTACTGCAAAGGGATATAGGTAGGTTAAGTGAGTGAGCAAAAGCTTGGCAGATGGAGTTCAATGTGGGAAAGTGTGAGGTCATCCACTTTGGTAGGAAGAATAAAAACAGATTATTTAGGTGGAGAAAACCTGCAAAATACTGCAGTAGAGGGATCTGGGTGTTCTTGTACATGAAACACAAAAAGTTAGCATGCAGGTGCAGCAAGTAATTAGGAAAGCAAATGGAATTTTGGCCTTTACTGTTTGGGGTTGGAGTTTAAAAAAAGGAAATCTTGTTACAACTGTACAGGGTGTCGGTGAAGCTGCACCTGGAGTACTGCATAGAGTTTTGGTCCACGTACTTAAGGAAGGATATACTAGCATTGGAGGCAGTTCAGAAAAGGTTCACTAGGCTGATTCCTGGGATGAAGGGGTTGTCTTATCAAGAACGGCTAAACCGGTTAGGCCTTTATTCATTCGAGTTTAGAAAAATGAGAGATGATCTTATTGAAACATAAGATTCTAAGGCTTGACAGGATAGATGTTGAGAATGTTTCCACTGGTGGAGGAATCTCAAACTAGGGGACATAGCTACAGAATAAGGGGGCACACATTCAAAACAGAGATGCAAAGGAATTTCTTTTGTCAGAGGGTGGTGAATCTCTGAAATTCTCTACCTCAGAGTTGTGGAGGCTAGGTCACTAAATGTATTTAAAGGAGGAGGTAGATAGATTTTTGAAATCTCGGGAGGTCAAGGGGTATGTAGAGCAGGCCCGAAAGGGGAGTTGAGGCCTGGGACAGATCATCCATGATCTTACTGAATGGCAGGGCAGGCTTGAGGGGCTGAATGGCCTGCTCCTGCTCCTATTTCTTGTGTTCTCCCCCTATGATGTGCAGCTCCCAATCTGCCAGTTTCTGATCTGTTTCCCATTCTCCTTGATTTACTCATCCAATCAAATTGCTTTCTTCATTTTGAAAGCCATATTTTTGGTCAGACCCAACTGATACAAGCCACAGTTTCAAAGGCAAAATGTACTCGCTCGCCTGGTTCCCATCCAAATGTTTCCGGCTTATATCTCTTGTTCTGCTAGTTTCTACTGCCAGAGTTACCCAAGTCTGGTGGTTGGGAAAGGATTTTTCAGCAGTGCTCAGTCATAGGTGGACATAATACATTACCATTGAACAAACAGCATTTAAGAAGGCCTTTGCAAACCACAAAGCCTGTGAAATTGAAAGGGGAGAAAAATGCTTCATTAAAAAATAAAATAGAAAATGTGGTCTGGGGGCATATGAGGTCATGGTTTAGATACCACTTCGCAATGATGTATCACATCTTTTGATGCCAGAATTTCTTATCTGACATCTGATGAAATTAAGCCAGTTTTGCAATTTGATTCAATGCTTTATCAAATTATATGTAAACTAACACAAAATTAACTACTGTAAATAGCAGCCACTGATTAGATCTGATTTTATTTTTAAATGTAGACAGCCCATATTTTGCTGTCAATGGTGAAGTGATGGGACTCATCGCTGACTTCAAAGAAAGCTGCCCACAAAGATTTAGCAATCTATGTGGCGTGGATTTCCCCTTTCCCGATGTTAATTTGAATCTAGCAACAGGTTAAGGGGATCTCCAGCAACAATGACGTCTTCAAGCAAGGCAAGCAGCTATTCACATTGAAGAATTCTCAGATAGAAAACGAGGAAGTAAAATAAAGGAAGTTCATCCTTTACATTTTAATTACAGAGAGCGAAATAAAGATTGGATATACCTACAGGATGAAGGTACAAGTTAAAATATCAAACATTGAAAAAAATTTACATGTGGAATTTATCATAATGGAGAAATCTGACCTTTCACAAATATATTAGTTTTATTTAGGGCTAGAAAGGCAGTTCAACAGTAATTATAAACTTGGTATGCTGCTAAAAACAGTTACACCTCATTCAGCAAGACAACCTTTTCAAAGGTTTTTACAGGGAGACTAATAGCATAAAAGTGGAAGTTCTCATCAGGTCAGTGATTTCTAATTGATTGCAGTCTGTGGGGTCTTAACAGTGCATCCGATGGAGAAGCAGAGATTCACTAACAGCAACTCCCAGATTTCCATGTTTAAATGCGCATGCTTGGTCTCCAGGAGCTGCCGTCAGTTTCAGAGTAATGACAGTGAACGTTGATAGTTTTGCAGTCAATATTACCGCAAATTCCAGGCTAATATAAATATATCTTTCAATGCCAATATAATGCCATTTTTAACAATCGTAAGTGGTGAAGCAACAGTCACTGCAACTCCCCCCTCCCTTAAACCCTTTTGTCTTTCCACCTTTCTCCTTTTAAAACCTTCTCAAAGCCAGTTCTTCAACCAGACTTTTGTTCACTTTGCTAATCTATTCCTCTATAGTTCAGTGTCCATTTCCCTATTTTTCATTTGCAAAGTGCCTTGTGGACTTTTTGTGTTATAAAGGAGCTACATAGAAACAGAAAATGCTGGAATACTCAGCAGGTCTGGCAGTATCCGTGAAGAGAGAAGCAGAGTTAACGTTTCAGGTCTGATGAAAGGTCACAACCTAAAACGTTAACTCTCTTTCTCTTGCCACAAATGCTGCATGACCTGCTGCGTATTTCCAGCATCCACAGTATTTTGCTTTTCTGCAAGTTGTTCTTGAAGTATGTAAAATAATGCAAACTTGCATTAATTTAAGAATATATGCAATCATTTTTGCAGTGAAATGCAAAAAATATTGGCATGAAAGGACAGTTCTATTAAGTTTTCAAAAACTTTTCCCCAATGCAGTGTATTCAGAATTCCAGCAGATGGTAGTCACTGCATATTGAAAGGGAGGAATCGGTTAGATTAAAAAAACTGCACAGTGTACCTGATTCCCAGGCCTTTAGCTCACTCACATTTACTATAACATGATCAAATTAGGTTGATGAATGTTCTACAATGGTCATACATGTCCCACACAATGGTAAAACAATGGTTTATGTATACTATACCCTCAGACCTCGTCAGCAGACGTGGTCTCTTCAGACTACTAGAAAAGATCGGATGTCCACCAAAGCTACTAAGTATCATCACCTCATTCCATGACAATATGAAAGGCACAATTCAACATGGTGGCTCCTCATCAGAGCCCTTTCCTATCCTGAGTGGTGTGAAACAGGGCTGTGTTCTCGCACCCACACTTTTTGGGATTTTCTTCTCCCTGCTGCTTTCACATGCGTTCAAATCCTCTGAAGAAGGAATTTTCCTCCACACAAGATCAGGGGGCAGGTTGTTCAACCTTGCCCGTCTAAGAGCGAAGTCCAAAGTACGGAAAGTCCTCATCAGAGAACTCCTCTTTGCTGACGATGCTGCTTTAACATCTCACACTGAAGAATGCCTGCAGAGTCTCATCGACAGGTTTGCGTCTGCCTGCAATGAATTTGGCCTAACCATCAGCCTCAAGAAAACGAACATCATGGGGCAGGATGTCAGAAATGCTCCATCCATCAATATTGGCGACCACGCTCTGGAAGTGGTTCAAGAGTTCACCTACCTAGGCTCAACTATCACCAGTAACCTGTCTCTAGATGCAGAAATCAACAAGCGCATGGGTAAGGCTTCCACTGCTATGTTCAGACTGGCCAAGAGAGTGTGGGAAAATGGCGCACTGACACGGAACACAAAAGTCCGAGTGTATCAGGCCTGTGTCCTCAGTACCTTGCTCTACGGCAGCGAGGCCTGGACAACGTATGCCAGCCAAGAGCGACGTCTCAATTCATTCCATCTTCGCTGCCTTCGGAGAATACTTGGCATCAGGTGGCAGGACTATATCTCCAACACAGAAGTCCTTGAAGCGGCCAACATCCCCAGCTTATACACACTACTGAGTCAGCGGCGCTTGAGATGGCTTGGCCATGTGAGCCGCATGGAAGATGGCAGGATCCCCAAAGACACATTGTACAGCGAGCTCGCCACTGGTATCAGACCCACCGGCCGTCCATGTCTCCGTTATAAAGACGTCTGCAAACGCGACATGAAATCGTGTGACATTGATCACAAGTCGTGGGAGTCAGTTGCCAGCATTCGCCAGAGCTGGCGGGCAGCCATAAAGACAGGGCTAAATTGTGGCGAGTCGAAGAGACTTAGTAGTTGGCAGGAAAAAAGACAGAGGCGCAAGGGGAGAGCCAACTGTGCAACAGCCCCAACAAACAAATTTCTCTGCAGCACCTGTGGAAGAGCCTGTCACTCCAGAATTGGCCTTTATAGCCACTCCAGGCGCTGCTTCACAAACCACTGACCACCTCCAGGCGCGTATCCATTGTCTCTCGAGATAAGGAGGCCCAAAAGAAAAAAGAAACCCTCAGACTCAGAGTTCTTAACCACAGAGTCTAATTCAGAGGAGTCACAGGCAGATTAAAAAGGTCACCAGCCAGATCTATGGTATCACTGGTGGAGGACTAGGGACAGCATTTGAGCAAGTATAACTGGCAGTGCAACTGGTCTGAATTCAAGGAAATTGACTTTGAACTATACTGCAGCATGAAGGGATTTAGACCAGTTAGTTACCAGTTCTCTTTCGCTTGCATGCCTTCTCTTCTGCACCCCCACACACAAAGCATTTAGGATGGCCTTTTTTCTCCCAAAAAACCATGGCACAATTTTACATCCTCAAAAAGAGCATGCAGTCTATGACAATCTGACAGTTTTTTAAAAAAGTATTCAATACATCGAATGAGGCAAAATAAAATGTGCTGCATTACATTAATACTTTCAAAGAAGAGTTCAATACATACCCCATTAAAGAACGAATCCGAGCTCTTGGCGAATATTCCTTAGCTTTTCCCCCAAAGCGGATTAGTGAAGGCCCACAGGGACATTCCCTAAAATACCAAAAGCAAAGGTGCATCGAATATCTTTAATGTATCTCAATTGGCATTTAAGCCCAATACTGATCCTATAGCTTTATTATGTAAGTGTGACTGAATTCATGCTTTGTGAACCTGAAGTTTATTGTATATGAAGATTTCACATTAGAGACAAAACCACGAGGAAGAACACCAGACAGTTAAAGGAGACAACAAAGATAAAGACTGGAGTATATTTTAAAGATGTGAAAAGTTAATATTGGAGCTCCTCCCCATATGACACCACCATGTATTGCAATGCACCACAAATTCAGCCAAACAATTGGTTTTAAAAGATGACAAGTAGCGTAAAGGAGCTATGAAAATTCAGGAAGTCTACAGATCAGAAGTGGGGATGTTCACTGATGATTGCCCAGTGTTCAGTCCCATTCGTAACTCCTCAGATAATGAAGCAATCCATGGCCACATGCAGCAAGGCTCAGACAAAATTTAGGCCTGGGCTGAACTGATGAGTTCTGCAAAAGGTCATCGACCTGAAACTTTAACACTCTCTCCACTGATGCTGCCAGACCTGCTGAGTATTTACAATTTTTATTTCAAATTTCTTGCATCTGCATATTTCAATCTTAAATATTCAACAATTCAATCTAAAAAGATCCAAGATATGAAAGTTCGCAGACAACACGAAAACTGGTGGTGTCGTAAATAGTGAGGTGGAAAACAGGACGACATGCAGGAACACTCACGACATTCAAGTAGTATTTGGATGAGCACTTGAAACACCATAACATACAAGGCTACGGGCCAAGTGCGGGGAAATGGGATTAGTTAGGATGGGTGCTTGATGGTCAGCGCAGGCGCATTGGGCCAAAGGGCCTGCTTCTGTGCTGTAATACTCTATGACTCTAAAGTATCGAAGCAATTATTTGTAAATATTAAAAACTAGATTCAAAAATGAAAACCCAATCTAACATAAAATGCTGTGCCTTAGATCAGATGAAGTGAATGAATGGAAAGTGCTTTGGTATTGGCAAATGATATCCAGGTCTAGCATGATTTACATCATAGTGACTGTATGTGGGAAAATCTATTTACATAGATTGGGACAGACAAAACAGCCTATGTATTTTTAAAGTTGCTGGACAGAGGTGCAAACTACTACTACAAGCGATATGGACAGGTTATATGGACAGGTTAAATGGATGGGCAAGAACAATGCAAATGGAATATAATGTGGGGAAGCGTGAAGTTATCCACTTTGGTAGGAAAAACAGAAAAGCGTTTTTTTTTAATAAATGGAGCACGTCTGGGAAATGTTTGTATTCAGAGGGATCTGGCTGTCTTCATACATGAATCGTAGAAAGTAAACATGCAGCTACAGCAAGGAATTAGGAAAGCAAACAGTACGTTATACTCCAATCCCTTTGTAATAAAGGCTAAGTGTGAAGAAGTCTTACTGCAATTATATAGGGCCTTGGTGAGAACACACCTGGAGAACTGTGTACAGTTTTGGTCTCCTTACCCAAGGTAGGATATACTTGTCTTAGAGGATGTGCAGCAAAGGTTTGCTAAACTGATTCTTCAGATGAGGGGATTGTCCTATGAGTAGTCAAAGTTTATATTCCCTAGAATTTGGAAGACTAGGAGGTGATCTCATTGAAACGTATAGAATTTTTAAGGGGCTTGATAGGTTAGATGCTTGGAGGATGTTTCCCCCAACTGGGGAGCATAGAGCTAGGGGTCATAATCTCAGAATAAGGAGTCAGCCATTTAGGACTGAGATGAGGAGAAATTTCTTCAAAGGGTTGTGGGTCTTTGGATTTCTCTACCCCAGAGAGCTGTAAATGCTCAGAGTATATTCATGAAGGAGACTGCTAGATTTTTAGATACTAAGGGAATTGAAGGATTCGGGGATAGTGCAGGAAAGTGGAGTTGAGACAGATCAACCATGATCATATTGAACGGAGGAGCACACTCGAAGGGCCAAATGGTCTACTCCTGCTCCTATTTTTTAATGTTATGACACAATAAGTAGTAACAGTATATCTTGGAATGAGTATTACAAATGAATCTTTCGATTGCAGTACTAAATTTGTAAGTATTTATGGTTTTGAATAATTTGACACTACCAATGTTGCAAACACTGCAAAGGCATTTGAAGAAACTATTACATTGGATCCTGTTTAAATAAGTAAGCCATTTGTCAGCAAAATGGATTAAGACTATGTTCTTCCCATTTTTATTTTGCTTCTACTACCCAAATTATTTTACACCAGCAATTTTCAACATCACAACTGACTAAAGTGTACCTGGGTAGCTGGAAAAGAGCAAGATGAATAAATCGAGTGTGGGATGAATGCGTGCCTGCAGAACATAGTTGACATAGTTGACTGGAAAACCAATTTCAGTCTTTGCCAAGATTGTAGCTTCCAGACAGGATTCAATAGCTCAACTGAATTACAGACGGTAGTATTTTAGTTCACTTAAAATATTCTGGAAAACAGAGGCAATCATATAAGAATTGCTGCATGGAGAATTCACTCAAAGCAGCAAGGGAAATATCAAGGCTCTAAAGCAGAGCAGCGTTTTGAGTAAAATTAAGCAGAGTGGTTCTAGAAGAGACAGAGATAGTAACTAAGGTAACAGGGCACTGTTACTTAGACACTAGTGGTTAAAGCGATGTCAGGGAAAATTAGGAAAAAGTCAGAGCTAAAGGAACTAAAACTGAATGAGCGAAGCATTTGCAACTAGTTGAATGAATAGGTTTGATGTAAGCCATTAGGGAGAGGTCGTTAAAAGGTGAGCAAGGTTGTGAACTAAATATTCCAGGGTACTTAACTTTTAGAAGAGATGGGCAAAAAAAGGAGTAGCCCTGATAATGATGGATTTGATAAAGACAAGAGAGAAGATCTTCGCTCAGCAAATCACAAAGTAGCATCAGTTTGGGTGGAGCGAAGAAACAGCAAGGGGCAGAAAACATTGGTGGGGGTTGTTTATAGACCCCCCCCTAACAGTAGCTGTAGTGTAGGGCACAGTATAAACCAGAACATTACAGGCACCTGTAACAAGAGTAATACAGTAATCATGGGGGCCTTTACTCTACATATAGATTGGGCAAACCAAATTTGTAGTAGTATGGAGGACGAGTTCATAGAATGTATACAAGATAGTTTTCTAGATCAGTAGGTCAAGGAACCAACTAGAGAACAGGTTATTTTGGATCTCGTATTGTGCAATGAGCAATTATTAATTAATAACCTTGTCGTAAAGGGGCCTCTAGGTAACAGTAGCCCTAATATAATAGAATTTTAGGGGGAAAAGAAAAAATGGGAGCTACAGGGCAGACAAAATGCTAGAGTCTATTAGGGACATGGTAACAGGGCACTTAGAAAATCATAACATGATTAAGCAGAGTCAACACGGATTTATGAAAGAGAAATCACGTTTGACAAATGTTAGTTTTTTGAGGATGTAACTAGGATAGATAAGGGGGAAACCAGGAGTGTAGTTTATTTGGATTTTCAAAAAGCATTTGCTAAGGTGCCACGTAAGAGGTTATAACACAAAATTAGGACTCATGGAATTGGGGGTAATATATTAGTATGAAATGAGGATTGGTTAATGGACAGAAAATTGAGTACGGATAAACTGGACATTTTCGGGTTGGCAGGTTGTAACGAGCAGGGTACCACAAGGATCACAGCCTGGGCCACAGCTATTTACAACTGATATTAAATGACTTAGATGAGGAGACTGAGTGTCACATTTCAAAGTAGGGCTGTGTGGGGGGGGGAAAAAAGAGAAGCAAGACGGGAAACACCAAACAAAGTTGCGGGGGGGAGCAAGCGGTGAGGAGGACACAAAGAGGGATACAGACAGGTTGGAGGAGTGGGCAAAAACACGGCAGATGTGGAAAAATGTAAAGTTATCCACTTTGGTAGGAAAAATAAAAATGAAAAATATTTTTTGAATGGCGAGATACTGGGAAAAGTTTGTCTTCAGAGGGACCTGGGTACACTTGTACATGATGCAGCTCCAGCCAACAATTATGAAGGCAAATGTCCATTAGCTTTTGTTACAAAGGAATTGGCGTCTAAGATTAAAGAAGTCTTACTACAATTGTACAGGGTATTGTTAAGGCCACACTTGGAGTACTGTGTATAGTTTTGGTCTCTTTACCCAAGGAAGGACATACTTTCCCAAGAGGGAGGGCAACAAAGGTTCATTAGACTGATTTCTGGGATGAGTGGATTGTCCTAGGAGGAATGAATAGACCAAACCTATATTCCCTGGAGTTTAAAAGAATGAGCGGTGATCCAATTGAAACATTTAAAATTCTTGAGGCTTGACAGTGTAGATGCTGAGAAAATGTTTCCCCTAGCTGGGGAATCTAGAACACAGGGTCACAGTCTCAGCAGAAGGGGTTAGCTATCCAGGACTAAGATAAAGGGAATTTTTTTCACTCAAAGGTTGCGAATCTTGGGAATTCACTACCCCAGAGAACTGTGGATGCTCAGTCATTGAGCATATTCAAGACAGGGATCAATAGATTTTTGGGTACTAAGGGATATGGGGGTAATGCAGAAAGGAGGAATTGAGACACAAGATCAGCCACCATTTTGTTGAATGGCACAGCAGGCTCGAAGGGCCAAATGGCCTACTCCAGCTCCTTTCCCCATGTTCTTATGTGGTCAATTCAATCATGCAGCCTCCACCGTACTGACATTAGTATCACTGTCTTGTCCACAAAATGAAATTCTACAGATTTTATGTAAGTTCCCTGTACTAATGCTTCAAAGAAGAAATTAAATATCTTATTACAGGCGAGTGGGAGTAATTAACAAGCACAGAATTTGTATGAACTTTCAAAACCAAAAATACCGCAAACCTTCTGATGAGATCGGTGTATATTTAGCCTTCGAAGTGTTCATTTTAATTAAATGAAAGAGCAATGCAATAAATCAGAACTTAATACATTACAAGGTCAATTTCATTTCATAACCCTAGCAACAGACAGCCCCCATTGTGCTGTTCAATAGATGCATCTGCTTTCAGTAGTTGAACTAACTTGGCATGGAGCGCTTCCCATTTGAGTATTTCATTCCAGGCCTGTTCATTGTTCTGATTATGGATCTTAATAATGTTTGACATATCATTAGCTGTAATGTCTTCAGTCCGCCAGCGCCACCTGTAAAATTATAGAACTATAATTAGAATTATAGGAATATAACTTTAAACCAAGGCACTGAATGCATTGTCACTGCTCAAATTATCCATTTTCTTGAGCAAAAGACAAATAATCATACTGAGTGAAATGAATGTTGAACTACGGAATATTCAATATTCAACTAAACATTGGTATTTGAGACATCTTAGCAATGGTTAGTAATGGTACAAAGAAAACGGTTTTCATTTATTTATAACAAAAAAATCATATTTCCATTTTTTTTTTTTAATTTTCCTTTCTGAAAGTCCGGCTGGGGTACAGTACTCAGAGTGCCAGCAATCTTCAGTAACTTGCTTCTGACAGTACAGACAATGATTGTCAAGAGACTATTGCCCACGAAGGCATCGCAGCTCAGCCCAATCCCGTCTTCACAGCTCCACCTCCTAGCAGAGATAACTGGATGGCAATCAAGAACAGGAATCTTGCTGTTGCCCCATACTGTGTCAGATTTAATCCTTCCATCAGCATTCTCTTCCTTTAGAGTTCTTCAGAGAAACTACAAATCTTTTTTTATTTAAATAATTTATGCATCTGCATGATTCAAACTAGAGAGAATCAGAATTTAACCTACAAGCATCAATGACCGAGCAGCAATTGTTTGTTTCACCCACGCCTGATAGGAATGGAGTCCAGTACTCAAGTTCCATAACTTTATACTACTGGTGCCTATGGTAACAATAGGTCTTCATCTGCTTACCCTTTCCTGACCATTGCATTCCAAAACATTTGTTCAGATGGGTATACCCAATGCTTGTCTGAATGAGTCCTTGGAATGGAAGACTCCTCCCGGACTAGAGAAAGGGGGTATGGCTGATTTGGTGATGGCTTCTGGTTAGGTGGTGGCATCTACAAAACAAAGTTGTAAGACTTTTATACATACAAATACCAACTCTGCCCACCCTCAAAAAATAAAGTTACAGGATATCATATAGCTTTTTCTAAAGAGGTAAATACAGCTCCGTCAAAACAATTGATTTCACGGCACTGAATCTTAGAAGGGAAAATTTTGAAACCACTGCCTACACTTTGTTTTAATGTTAATTTTAGTTGAAATGAAACTTATTTTCCCGAAAACACAAACTGTTTCAGTACAGCTAAGTTACGCAGTCTACCTTCGCTGTAACATGTGGCAAGCATTCTATTACTTCATTTCCAAGAAAGACATACAAGAAATAATTTATTAGAAGGAACAACATGCTGCATTCATAAATAAATAAAATTAAGTAAAATAAAATGTAACATCCCTTTGATATGCCTAGCAAGGCCAAATATCTTGGGTTCAAGCTTCAACTACTCAACCAATACAGTTGGAGTACTGCGTACAGTTCTGGTCACCACATTATAGAAAAGGACATAATTGCTCTGGAGAGTGCACAGAGGAGATTTACAAGAACGTTGCCAGGGCTCGAAAGTTGCAGCTATGAAGACAGATCGGATAGGCTAGGGTTGTTTTCTTTAGAATAAGGAGGCTGAGAGGTGACTTAATTGAGGTGTACAAATTTTATGAGGGGCCTAGATACAGTAGACAGGAAGGACCTGTTTCCTCTAGCGGAGAGGTCAAATCCCAGGGGGCACAGATTTAAGGTGATGGGGAGAAGGATTAGAGGGGATATGAGGAAAAACCTTTTTATCCAGAGTGTGGTGGGTGTCTGGAATTCACTGCCAGGAATGGTGGTGGAGGCAGAAACCCTCAATTCTTTTAAAAGGTACCTGAACATGCATCTGAAGTGCTGTAACCTGCAAGGCTATGGACCAGGTGCTGGAAGGTGGAATTAGATCGCGTGGCTAGTTTCTTTTTTTTCTTCGCAGCCAGCATGGACACGATAGGCTGAACAGCTTCCTTTTGTGCCGTAATTTTTGTCTGGTTCTATGGTTCTAACTTAGTAAGGATAGCTGTAAAACACACTGATTTACAAAGTGGAAAAAACCCAGAAGACGTTAGCATTTGAAAGATTAAGGTGAATCCTGTCCTACTTACCATATTACTGGGATCAATATCATCTCCTGTTTGAGGTCTGTCAGCTGCTTTCATAGGACACTCCACATATTCATATGCCCTCTCCTGGTGTGTTGGCACAGGATAAGATGCATTCTCTATTGAAGTAGAGGTTACATTTGCCTGATGCATTGGACAACCTGATGGAATGTAGGTTGCAAGAAGATGAACAATTCACATAAATTAATTAACTATATCAATGATATTTTGCAGCGACAGCCTTGAAATTCTGTTGTTTTGTGTTTTGAGTATAATCACTAAATTCCTTTGTTAGGTTAAAAGAGCCACAAAAACAGCAAAGTAACAAAAACATTAAGCCCATGTACACCAATATTCACAGTGTAACCGAGGCCAGTAAGTTTAAAATACTTGTTCGTGTATGATTCAAATAGTCACATTTCTAAAATACCCCCACAGAGAACATCAGTACCTTCTAATGTGCTAAACTTTGGAGCAACTAAATTAGCTGCCGCCATTCTGAAGGGACTCTACAGTGAACCAAGGCATACCTTAAACTTCTCAATAATGATGAGATCTTTTATCCTCAAAACTTGCTCAATATAAAATACAGTTTTTACTAGCTGCCTGCAGAGCACATTCCTATGCTTCAGGTAAAGCACACCAGGATTCAGGGTCCAACAATTTTAAAATGTTTACCTTCTTTCTTGGCTTGATGCATCGGGCATTCTGACACCGGGGATGTTGCCTGTGGTGTAGCAGTAGCAGAAGCTGTTTGCACATTGTTGGGTAGCGTTGATGTGGATGTTCCCATCCTTTGAATGACTTAAGGCCTCAAGTATCTGCTGTGGAAAATGGCAAGCCCTTTAAACTTATAACAAGGGCAACAATCCTATTACAGGCTGAATGCCATTCTAGTTCTACAGTAATGGCAATGTTTAAAGCATCAAAATGTCAACACTTACACAATTCGGGGCTATAATTAATAAACACACAAACCAGACCATCTGGTCATGTGCAAATTCAGAAGAACATGTAATTAAGAGGAAATAAACCTAACAAGATTCCAACCTTTTTTGTTAAACAATTCCCATACTTAAATTCTTGTGTTTTTATATTCAACAGGTGACAAATAAATATGCAAATAGACATCAGTTCCCATTAGCTTAAATAATTATAGCTTCCACAATCTCAGTAGGCATCTAATAGTTAAGTCGTCAGCCTACACTCAGTGCTATGTCGTTAGCCTCTATCAGAAGCCAGTGCGTTCAAGCCCCATTCCAGATTTGAGCAATCTAGGCAAACATTGCAGTGCAGTGAGGGAATGCTGCATTGTCAAAGGTGTCATCTTTCCAATGAGCTGTTAAATTGAGGCCTCATTTGGCCCAAGTGGACATAAAATATCCATAGATATATCTGAACAGCAGGTGAGTTCCCCCTTTGGCATGACCAACATTTATCCTTCAATCAACAGCAGTAAATACAGATTATCCAGTCATTTATATCAGCACGGGACCTTGCTGTATGCAAGCTAGAAACCACATCTGTTGACATTACAACAGTGAGGTCAGTGAAATGTACATCAGTGGCTTTGGGACATCCCGAGGACATAAAAGGTGCTGGATGAATGCAAGTTCTTTCTTACATAATCATGATTCAGTGGGAAGATTTCAGTCACTGCATAGCAACTTGCAACTGCACAGACCATTGTAAATTTTAAAAAGTGCAAAAGTTCTAACTCATGGGATTAGTTCTTCCAGTAAATCTTGGTCACAATTAAAATTTACATTCTCCAGGCATTAAGAAATAGTCATTCTAACCCTGTTGAATACAACAACTTTCAACTGGATACTGCAAGGCTATGGGCCCTGACAATATTCCGGCAATAGTACTGAAGACCTGTGCTCCAGAACTTGCCGTGCCCCTAGCCAAGCTGTTGCAGTACAGCTACAACACTGGCATCTAGCCTGCAATGTGGAAAATTGCCCAGGTATGTCCTGTACACAAAAAGCAGGACAAATCAAACCCGGCCAACTACCGCCTCATCAGCCTACTCTCAATCATCAGTAAAGTGATGGAAGCTGTCATCAACAGTGCCATCAAGCGGCACTTGCTTAGCAATAACCTGCTCAGTGACGCTCAGCTTGGGTTCCGCCAAGTCCACTCAGCTCCTGACCTCATTACAGCTTTGGTTCAAACATGGACAAAAGAGCTGAACTCAAGAGGTGAGGTGAGAGTGACTGCCCTTGACATCAAGGCAGCATTTGACCGAGTATGGCATCAAGGAGCCCTCGCAAAACTGAGGTCAATGGGAATCAGGGGGAAAAGCCTCCGCTTGCTGGAGTCATACCTATCACAAAGGAAGATGGTTGTGGTGGTTGGAGGTCAATCATCTGAGCTCCAGGACATCACTGCAGGAGTTCCTCAGGGTAGAGTCCTAGGCCCAACTATCTTCAGCTGCTTCATCAATGACATTCCTTCAATCATAAGGTCAGAAATGGGGATGTTCGCTGATGATTGCACAATGTTCAGCACCATTCGTGACTCCTCAGTTACTGAAGCAGACCATGTAGAAATGCAGCAAGAGCTGGACAATATCCAGGCTTGGGCTGAGAAGTGGCAAGTAACATTCACGCCACACAAGTGCCAGGCAATGACCATCTCCAACAAGAGAGAATCTAACCATCTCCTCTTGACATTCAACGGCATTACCATCGCTGAATCCCTCACTAACAACATCCTCGGGGCTACCATTGACCAGAAACTGAACTGGAGTAGCCATATAAATCCCGTGGCTACAAGAGCAGGTCAGAGGCTAGGAATCCTGAGGCGAGTAACTCACCTCCTGACTCCCCAAAGCCTGTCCACCATCTACAAGGCACAAATCAGGAGTGTGATGGAATACTCTCCACTTGCCTGGATGGGTGCAGCTCCAACAACACTCAAGACGCTCGCCACCATCCAGGGCAAAGCAGCCCACTTGATTGGCCCCCCATCTACAAACATTCACTCCCTCAGTCACCGACACACAGTGGCAGCAGTATGTACCATCTACAAGATGCACTGCAGCAATGCACCAAGGCTCCTTAGACGGCACCTTCCAAACCCGCGACCTCTACCAACTAGAAGGACGAGGGCAGCAAATATATGGGAATACCACCACCTGCAAGTTCCTCTCCAAGTCACACACCATCCTGATTTGGAACTATATCGCCGTTCCTTCAAAATTCTGGAACTCCCTTCCTAACAGCACTGTGGGTATACCTACCCCAAATGGACTGCAGTGGTTCAAGAAGGCAACTCACCACCACCTTCTCAAGGGCAATTAGGGATGGACAATAAACGCTGGCCTGGCCAGTGACACCCACATCCCATGAATGAATTTTTAAAAAAAATTTATCAGTGCGTCATTAACAAAAACACATAAGGTGCTTCAATAACCAAATGGCAGTCTTGGTGCTAATGCCGTAAGTGTGAGGGGAGCCTAATCTTTCAGCACATCATAAATAATGTCAACTATTGAATAAAAAAGGCTGTTGAAATTATCCAAGAATCATACAGCTTCCAAAGCCTTATTGGTTAACTAATTATACAACTTTTAAACACAGTCTACATTTGCGTTTGGGGGCGATGGGGGGGAGGAGAAAGAGAGAAGATCCACTTCATCATGAATAAGTGCAGAAAAGTAATAGTCCCTGAAATGACTGAGTATAAAACTCCAAACCAAAGTAAACTGCCCCACCCCATTTATGCAAGAGTGAATTGTTTTGCATATTTAAACCAAATCTAAAGTAATTACATATTTCAGCCACTTGTACCAGATGGTAAAGGCAAATAGCCTGCAATACATGTAACTTGAGATATATTTATTGCAATTTACATGTGTTGAACAGTTTGCGATATCAGCATCTACAGATGAGAGCATAATGTATTCCAAGAATATCAACATGTGGGTCACGAGTGTTTTCTCAATGTCAGAAGAGACAGCTTTCACTCCCGGGGTGGGGGGGGGGGGGGGGGAAGGATGAGGGAGGGAGGGAGGGAGGGGGGAGAAGGATGAGGGAGAAGTGGGGGGGGGGGGGAGAAGGATGAGGGAGAAGTGGGGGGGGGGGGGAGAAGGATGAGGGAGAAGTGGGGGGGGGGGGGGAGAAGGATGAGGGAGAAGTGGGGGGGGGGGGGAGAAGGATGAGGGAGAAGTGGGGGGGGGGGGGGGAGAAGGATGAGGGAGAAGTGGGGGGGGGGAAGGATGAGGGAGAAGTGGGGGGGGGGGAAGGATGAGGGAGAAGTGGGGGGGGGGGGAAGGATGAGGGAGAAGTGGGGGGGGGGAAGGATGAGGGAGAAGTGGGGGGGGGGGAAGGATGAGGGAGAAGTGGGGGGGGGGGGAAGGATGAGGGAGAAGTGGGGGGGGGGGGAAGGATGAGGGAGAAGTGGGGGGGGGGGGAAGGATGAGGGAGAAGTGGGGGGGGGGGAAGGATGAGGGAGAAGTGGGGGGGGGGGGAAGGATGAGGGAGAAGTGGGGGGGGGGGGAAGGATGAGGGAGAAGTGGGGGGGGGGGGAAGGATGAGGGAGAAGTGGGGGGGGGGAAGGATGAGGGAGAAGTGGGGGGGGGGGGAAGGATGAGGGAGAAGTGGGGGGGGGGGGAAGGATGAGGGAGAAGTGGGGGGGGGGGAAGGATGAGGGAGAAGTGGGGGGGGGGGAAGGATGAGGGAGAAGTGGGGGGGGGGGAAGGATGAGGGAGAAGTGGGGGGGGGAAGGATGAGGGAGAAGTGGGGGGGGAAGGATGAGGGAGAAGTGGGGGGGAAGGATGAGGGAGAAGTGGGGGGGGAAGGATGAGGGAGAAGTGGGGGGGGAAGGATGAGGGAGAAGTGGGGGGGGAAGGATGAGGGAGAAGTGGGGGGGGAAGGATGAGGGAGAAGTGGGGGGGGGAAGGATGAGGGAGAAGTGGGGGGGGGAAGGATGAGGGAGAAGTGGGGGGGGGAAGGATGAGGGAGAAGTGGGGGGGGGAAGGATGAGGGAGAAGTGGGGGGGGGAAGGATGAGGGAGAAGTGGGGGGGGGAAGGATGAGGGAGAAGTGGGGGGGGGAAGGATGAGGGAGAAGTGGGGGGGGAAGGATGAGGGAGAAGTGGGGGGGGAAGGATGAGGGAGAAGTGGGGGGGGAAGGATGAGGGAGAAGTGGGGGGGGAAGGATGAGGGAGAAGTGGGGGGGGGGGGGAGAAGGATGAGGGAGAAGTGGGGGGGGGGGGGAGAAGGATGAGGGAGAAGTGGGGGGGGGGGAGAAGGATGAGGGAGAAGTGGGGGGGGGAGAAGGATGAGGGAGAAGTGGGGGGGGGGAGAAGGATGAGGGAGAAGTGGGGGGGGGGGAAGGATGAGGGAGAAGTGGGGGGGGGGAGAAGGATGAGGGAGAAGTGGGGGGGGGGGAAGGATGAGGGAGAAGTGGGGGGGGGGAGAAGGATGAGGGAGAAGTGGGGGGGGGGGAGAAGGATGAGGGAGAAGTGGGGGGGGGGGAAGGATGAGGGAGAAGT
This sequence comes from Heterodontus francisci, assembly GCF_036365525.1. Classification (NCBI taxonomy): domain Eukaryota; kingdom Metazoa; phylum Chordata; class Chondrichthyes; order Heterodontiformes; family Heterodontidae; genus Heterodontus; species Heterodontus francisci. The sequence continues at coordinate 26,036,882 of NC_090378.1, read as the reverse complement.
GGGGGGGGGGAAGGATGAGGGAGAAGTGGGGGGGGGGAAGGATGAGGGAGAAGTGGGGGGGGGGAAGGATGAGGGAGAAGTGGGGGGGGGGAAGGATGAGGGAGAAGTGGGGGGGGGGAAGGATGAGGGAGAAGTGGGGGGGGGAAGGATGAGGGAGAAGTGGGGGGGGGAAGGATGAGGGAGAAGTGGGGGGGGGGGAAGGATGAGGGAGAAGTGGGGGGGGGGAAGGATGAGGGAGAAGTGGGGGGGGGGAAGGATGAGGGAGAAGTGGGGGGGGGGAAGGATGAGGGAGAAGTGGGGGGGGGGAAGGATGAGGGAGAAGTGGGGGGGGGGAAGGATGAGGGAGAAGTGGGGGGGGGAAGGATGAGGGAGAAGTGGGGGGGGGAAGGATGAGGGAGAAGTGGGGGGGGGGGGAAGGATGAGGGAGAAGTGGGGGGGGGGGAAGGATGAGGGAGAAGTGGGGGGGGGGGAAGGATGAGGGAGAAGTGGGGGGGGGGGAAGGATGAGGGAGAAGTGGGGGGGGGAAGGATGAGGGAGAAGTGGGGGGGGGAAGGATGAGGGAGAAGTGGGGGGGGAAGGATGAGGGAGAAGTGGGGGGGGGAAGGATGAGGGAGAAGTGGGGGGGGGGGAAGGATGAGGGAGAAGTGGGGGGGGGGGAAGGATGAGGGAGAAGTGGGGGGGGGGGAAGGATGAGGGAGAAGTGGGGGGGGGGGAAGGATGAGGGAGAAGTGGGGGGGGGGGAAGGATGAGGGAGAAGTGGGGGGGGGGGGAAGGATGAGGGAGAAGTGGGGGGGGGGGAAGGATGAGGGAGAAGTGGGGGGGGGGGAAGGATGAGGGAGAAGTGGGGGGGGGAAGGATGAGGGAGAAGTGGGGGGGGGGGAGGATGAGGGAGAAGTGGGGGGGGGGGAGGATGAGGGAGAAGTGGGGGGGGGAAGGATGAGGGAGAAGTGGGGGGGGGGGAAGGATGAGGGAGAAGTGGGGGGGGGGGGAAGGATGAGGGAGAAGTGGGGGGGGGGGCCTCCTCTCCTTGGCCCTGATGGCCAGTCCACACAGCCCAGGGAGGAGGCCTAATAGCGGCCGCGGGACCCAAGCCGCTGTAACCCATGAGGAAGGGAAAAGTGAAAGCCGCCTTACTCCACGAAATAAAGACTCCAACCAGCCCCACTACACTCTCACCTTTACCTCCTCCTGCGCTGCTTCTCGAACTCTCTTCAAGGATAAACACAACGTCGCCCCCACAAACCCCCGCGCCAACCTCGTTGCTTCAATAGACCGCTCTCCTCTGACGTCACTTCCTGACCACAGACCACGCCTCTTTTCATGGAAGAACAGTTCTGAAGAAGGGTCACTGACCTGAAACGTTAACTCTGTTTCTCTCTGCACGTATTCTGCCAGACCTGCTGAGTATTTCCAGTATTTGCTGCTTTTATTCTCTTTTAATGTCACAGCCTCCAGCCTTGGGGAGAGGGAGAGGGAGAGGGACAGGCACAAGGTAGCACCAAGCAATTGCTCTTGTTTAGTGTGACCCTTCTCCGCCACTATCCACGCAACTTCATAACGATAGAAAAAGTAATTGTCCTGAAAGATACGAGATATGCATTTATATAGCGCACTTCCCGACCTCAGGAGGTCCCAAAGCGCTTTAAAGCCAATGAAGTACTTTGGAAATAGAAGCAAACACTGCGGATGCTGAAAATGTGGGAAAAAAACACTGTTGGAAATCCGCAGCAGATCTGGCAGCATCTCTGGAGAGAGAAACAGCCTTTTGAAGTACTTTTAAAATGGAGTCACTGATGCAATGTAGGAAACACAGCAGATAATCTGTTTTTGTGATGTTAGTTGAGGGATAAATATTGGCCAGGACACTGATTTTCTTCAAAATAATGCCATGCTATCTTTTAGGCCCACTTGAGACGGCAGGTGGAGCCTTGGTTTAGTGTGTCATCCAAAAGATGGCACCTCTGACAGTGCAGCACTCCATTGAGTGTCAGCCTTGATTTTTGTGCTGAAATCCTGGAGTGGGACTTGGGCGCAGAGCCTTCTAATGTCGAGATGAGAGTACTATCATCTGAGCCACAGCTGACACACAAATGTTAATGTTTCAAATCACTCTGCAGATACAACACTGGGATTTTATTGGGCCCCCAACGTTGGGCTGCGTATTGCGAGGTGCCAGTAGATGGTTCTGGCAGAGGCCCGCCATGAAGCACGATGCCAGGAGGGCCAGGCCTGATCCTCCCGGCGGCAGCAAGGCACCTTGACAGACACCCTGCTGCTGGGCGATGGGGCCTGCACCTACATATGTAAATGAAAAAAATAAATACATTTAAATACACTCACTTTGAATCTCCTGGGCCCACCACAATCTTCAGAGTGGCAGCCAGCACTCCAGCCCCTTCACTTCCCCATCTAGGGAAAGCAGGCATGACACTGGGTTGTGGGGGGGTGGGGGGAGGATGTTAAGATTTTTAGTGCCGGGGAGACGAAGAATGGAGTTAAATAGTTATAATGAGTGTAGGGGAAGGTGGAAAGGGGTGAACTTTAAACTTTGTACAGTCTGGCGGGGGGAAGGTCATATTTCAAAAGTAAGTGTTTTGGGCGGGGTATGGGTAAATACTTAATATAATTGTTATTGTGGGGGTAGGAAAGGGGCGTTAGAATTTTATTTTGTACATTTTGCAGGGTGGGGGGGGATGTCTCTTTAAAAATTTAAGTTTTCCGGCAGGGCTGGCTGCCCTTTAAAAAGGGCGCCAGCACCTGTGCACAGGCAGCTGATGCCATTGCCGGCGTTGGTCAGCCCGCTCCCTCCATGTAATTGTGGTGGGGGGGGTGCAGCCAATACAGCTATTTAAATGAGCCGCCACATGGAAGATGGTGGCGGCTCTGCACCATGCGGGCCACCATTTTTTCTGCCCGCTTCCAGGACCAGCTCTGAAAATCCAGCCCTTTGTGTGGAGAGTTCCAAATTTTCTCTACCCTTTGTGTGATAAAGTGCTTTCTGATTTCATTCCTAAATAACAGTTCTAATTTTAAGATTGATCTGAATTCCCCTACAAGGGGAAATAGTGGGGTGAATTTTACAGCCCCCCCCCCACCCCCCAATGTCGGGGGCCATGGCATGGGGGGGGGGCGCCAGAAAATTCCTCCGGCAAAACCCCGCCACCAGCCTCGACGCCGGGAAGGCCCAGCCTGATATTGCCAGTGGCAGCGAGGCCTCGTGGTGGCACCCCCGCCACTTGGTGATGGGAGCCCCATTTCAATATTTAAATGTATTTAAATAATTGAATTGATTACTTACCCGCTCCCGACATCTGTCCCGGAGCGATATAGGTGCTGGTGGCAGGCACTCCTGCACCTTTGGATCCCCATCCGGGATCCGAGGTGGAACATTGGTGGGGAGGGGGAAGCAGATAAGTTTTTCAGTGCAGGAGGGTGGAGGGAGCAGGCTCAGAGTAATATCATTGGTCTAGGGGGTGGTGGCAAGGGGTAAAGTTTATGAACTTTGGGGGAGGAAGAGGGCAAGTAATGCATTTTATGGTTATTGTGAGGTGTGGGAGAGGGGCAATTTACATGGATTTAAATTTTTTCATTCTCTTTTCTTTGGCCTCCTTGTCTCGGGAGACAATGGGTAAGTGCCTGGAGGTGGTCAGTGGTTTGTGAAGCAGCGCCTGGAGCGGCTATAAAGGCCAATTCTAGAGTGACAGACTCTTCCACAGGTGCTACAGATAAGATTGGTTGTTGGGGCTGTTACACAGTTGGCTCTCCCCTTATGCTTCTGTCTTTTTTCCTGCCAACTGCTAAGTCTCTTTGACTCGCCACACTTTAGCCCCGCCTTTATGGCTGCCTGCCAGCTCTGGCGATCGCTGGCAACTGACTCCCACGACTTGAGATCAATGTCACAGGACTTCATGTCGTGTTTGCAGACGTCTTTAAAGCGGAGACATGGACGGCCGGTGGGTCTGATACCAGTGACGAGCTCGCTGCACAATGTGTCTTTGGGGATCCTGCCATCTTCCATGCGGCTCACATGGCCAAGCCATCTCAAGCGCCGCTGGTTCAGTAGGGTGTATATGCTGGGGATGTTGGCCGCCTCGAGGGCTTCTTTGTTGGAGATACGGTCCTGCCACCTGATGCCAAGGATTCTCCGGAGGCAGCGAAGATGGAATGAATTGAAACGTCGCTCTTGGCTGGCATACGTTGTCCAGGCCTCGCTGCCGTAGAGCAAGGTACTCATTACAGCTTCCTTAAAATAGTTAAATTGCAAGTTGGGGCTCGAAGCCCTTTAAAAATGACATCAGCGCATACACAGCAGCTGCTGACGCCATTGCCGGGGACGGACCGCCCGCTCCATCCATGTCATCAGGTTAGGGGTGGGGGGGACGTCCACCCTGGCCATTTGAATGAGCCACAGCATTGCGGCAGCTCTGTGATGTGCAGTCCATGCGGGCGGACCGCCTTTGGTTATGTCTGCCGCCAAAATCGATGGTGGAAATGTAAAATGCAGCCCAGTTTTTTTACATACCCCACTGAATCCATTTATCATTTTAAATGCTTTAATTAGGTTACCCTTCAACCTCCTAAACTCAAGGGAATCCAACTGAACTTGGAACTGGCTATGAATTGTGGAAGAGATGGATTTGGATGTCTGTGCACACAAATAGCTACTATCTAATGAGATAACTAAAAATAATCAAAAAGGCTAATGCAAGGTTGGTCTTTTTCTCAAAGCAGCTGGGATATAGAGGAATGCTTGCTCCCATTGTACAGTGCATTGGTCAGACCCTATTCAGAGTACTGCACTCAGTTTTCGACACTGAACTTCATGAACAATATATTGGTCTTGGTGGGAGTACAGTGCAGACTCACTAGAACGACACTCGTTCTTAGAGTCACAGAGCCATTTACAGCACAGGAGCAGGCTATTCAGCCTATTAAGTCCATGCCGGTTCTCCATGGACCAGGGTAACCAGGGAAAGGGTTGGCCCACTCAAGGACAGAGATGGGAATCTATGTGTGGAGCCAGAGGAAATGGGCGAGGAACTAAATGAATACATTGCATCAGTATTCGCCAAAGAGAAGGACTTGGTGGATGATGAGCCTCGGGAAGGGAGTGCAGATAGTCTCAGTTATCTCATTATCAAAAAGGAGGAGGTGTTGGGTGTCTTGCAAAGCATTAAGGTAGATAAGTCCCCAGGGCCTGATGGGATCTACCCTAGAATACTGAGGGAGGCAAGGGAAGAAATTGTTGGGGCCTTGACAGAAATCTTTGCATCCTCATTGGCTACAGGTGAGGTCCCAGAGGACTGGAGAATAACCAATGTTGTGCCTTTGTTTAAGAAGGGTGGCAAGGATAATCCAGGAAATTATAGGCCGGTGAGCCTTACGTCAGTGGTAGGGAAACTATTAGAGAGGATTATTCGGGACAGGATTTACTCCCATTTGGAAACAAACGAACTTATTAGCGAGAGACAGCATGGTTTTGTGAAGGGGAGGTCGTGTCTTACTAATTTGATTGAGTTTTTTGATGAAGTGACGAAGATGATTGATGAAGGAAGGGCAGTGGATGTTATCTATATGGACTTTAGTAAAGCCTTTGACAAGGTCCCGCATGGCAGACTGGTACAAAACATGAAGTCACACGGGATTACAGGTGAGCGGGCAAGATGGATACAGAACTGGCTCAGTCATAGAAGACAGAAGGTATCAGTGGATGGGTGTTTTTCTGAATGGAGGGATGTGACTAGTGGTGTTCCGCAGGGATCAGTGCTGGGACCTTTGCTCTTTGTAGTTTATATAAATGATTTGGAGGAAAATGTAGTTGGTCTGATTAGTAAGTTTGCGGACGACACTAAAGTTGGTGGAGTTGCGGATAATGATGAGGATTGTCAGAGGATACAGCAGGATATAGATCGGTTGGAGACTTGGGCGGAGAAATGGCAGATGGAGTTTAATCCGGACAAATGTGAGGTAATGCATTTTGGAAGGTACAATGCAGGTGGGAGGTATACAGTAAATGGCAGAACCCTTAGGAGTATTGACAGGCAGAGAGATCTAGGCGTACAGGTCCACAGGTCACTGAAAGTGGCAACGCAGGTGGATAAGGTAGTCAAGAAGGCATACGGCATGCTTGCCTTCATCAGTCGGGGCATAGAGTATAAAAATTGGCAAGTCATGTTGCAGCTGTACAGAACCTTAGTTAGACCACACTTAGAATATTGCGTGCAATTCTGGTCGCCACACTACCAGAAGGACGTGGAGGCTTTGGAGAGGGTACAGAGGAGGTTTACCAGGACGTTGCCTGGTCTGGAGGGCATTAGCTATGAGGAGAGGTTGGAAAAACTCGGATTGTTTTCACTGGTACGACGGAGGTGGAGGGGCGACATGATAGAGGTTTACAAAGTTATGAGTGGCATGGACAGAGTGGATAGTCAGAAGCTTTTTCCCAGGGTGGAAGAGTCAGTTACTAGGGGACATAGGTTTAAGGTGCGAGGGGCAAAGTTTAGATGGGATGCGCAAGGCAAGTTTTTTACGCAGAGGGTGGTGAGTGCCTGGAACTTGCTGCCAGGGGAGGTGGTGGAAGCAGATACGATAGCGACGTTTAAGAGACATCTTGACAAATATATGAATAGGAAGGGAATAGAGGGATATGGGCCCCGGAAGTGCAGAAGCTGTTAGTTTAGGCAGGCATCAAGATCGGCGCAGGCTTGGAGGGCCGAATGGCCTGTTCCTGTGCTGTACTGTTCTTTGACCTATTCAGTCAGTCCCTTCATCGTTACAGTATGGGAGGCCATTTGACCCATCATGTCCATGCTGGCTCTCCTAAGGAGCAATTCATGTACTGCCACTCGCTTGCCCTCGCCCCACATCCCTGCACATTCCTCCTCTTCAGATATTTAGAACATTTAGAGAATATAGAAAAATTTATGGCACCGAAAGAGGCCACTCTGCCCATTGTGTCTGTGCCTACCAGAAAACGAACAACCCAGCCTAATCCCATTTTCCAGCACTTGGTCCGTATCTCTGAAGGTTACCGGACTTCAGGTACATATCCAGACACTTTTTAAATGAGTTGAGGGTTTCTACCTCTACTACCATTTCAGGCAGTGAGTTCCAGACCCCTACCACCCAATGGGTGAAAAAAGTTTTCCTCAACTCCCCTCTAATCTTTCTAATAATTACTTTAAATCTGTGGCCCCCTAGTCACTGACCCCTCTATCCAGGCCCCTCACAACCTTGTTCACCTCAATCAAATCTCCTCTCAGCCTCCTCTGTTCTCAGGAGAACAACCCCAACCTATCCAATCTTTCCTCATAGCTGCAGTTTTCCAGTCCTGGCAACATTCTCGTAAATCTCCTCTGCACTCTCTAGTGCAATTACTTCCTTTCTGTAACGAGGTGACCAGAACTGCATGCTGCAGTTAAGTTGTGGTCTAACTATGCCCCCTACATTTAAGTCAAAATCATTAATATATACCACAAAAAGCAGAGGGCCTAGTACTGGGCCCTGCAGAACCCCACTGCAAAAAACCACTTCCAGTCACAAAAATACCTGTCAACCATTACCCTTTGTTTCCTGCCACTGAACCAATTTTTTATCCAGCTTGCTACATTCCCCTGGATCCCATGGGATTTTATTTTTTTAACCAGTCTGCCATGTGGGTCCTTGTCAAAAGCCTTGCTAAAATCCATGTAGACCATATTAACTGCACTACTCTCATCAATCTTCATTGTTACCCTCAAAAAATTCAACCAAATTGGTCAGACACAATCTTCCCTTTACAAATCCATGCCGACTGCTCCCACTCCCCTACTTGATCCCTGTAGCCCTGAAAGTCTATTTTCTTCAAGTGGCCATCCAACTTCCTTTTGAAGTCATTGATTGTCTCCGTTTCCACCACCCTTGTGGGCAGCAAGTTCTAGGTCAGTACCACCCACTGCCATAAAATAGCTCTTCCTCATATTCCCCCTGCATCTCTTGCCTAAAACCTTCAATCTCGGTCCCCTAGTCCTTGTACCATTAGTTAATGGTGTCCTAAGAGTTTTGTTTTTCTTCAAAAACCTTTGAGACTGATAAATAAGACTTTCTGTGAATAATAACTGCAGCGGCTTACTGTTTGAAAAGTGCAGGCTGCAGGGCAATTTATATCCAAGCAACTTGAAGATTTTATGATTGTCTTGTGAATTTTGGTTGCTGATTGAAAAGCTAGTCACTTTTGGGTTGTTCAGTTACTGATGGAGACTGGCCAGGAATACAGCCCAGAGAAAACTTTCTCTTGAAAAATAATTCCTGTATAAAGTAAAATTCTAAACTCTTCATGAAGTCAAAATAACTTTGAAGGAGTTGTAAATCTAATGTATAAAACCCTTGTTGCTGTTTATGCCTGAAGAGAGGAAGAGACCCAGAGAAAAGAGGAATTACAATACACTGTGGAGAAACACAGCTTTGCAGAAAGGGAGTCTGTGTTTCGGGTGTGGCAGGTTGCTGTTGCCTCCAGTCAAGAAGCTCTGCCTGAAGAGTGAGTTCTGTAGTTGCTGTGCTCTGTGGAGAAGGCTCCTTTGTTGAGAGTAAGCCATGTTGACTTTTGTGTTTTGGAAGTTCCTGAACTCTCAAGAAAGTTTCTACTGATAGACTGCTACTTTAAAATTTAAATAGACCCGTTGCTACAAACTGTTGCTGAAAGATCTGTGTGACACCTGCTGCAGATGATCTACCTTGAACACAGACTGTACATTAATTTCACCTGGAGACTTTGAGTGGCATCTGACTATTTGACTTTGGGACACCGAACCAGAAAATACGACCAGAGGTTACAACACAGTTATTTTATTATTCCTAAGAAACTGCCATAAAGTCAATATTCCCATTTTCCCCCAGTTAACCGTTGGTAATTGAATGTATGTATGTGCATGAGGGCTAGGAAGATTAAGGAGTTGTAAAATCTTATCATAATTTCATGCAGGCCCCCACCTGCCAAAAATGAGGCACATTGGTTTTGTCATTTGAACATTGATTTTTAACTGTTGCTGGAGTGAGGAAATGACTTGTTGAACTTATTAGCCGTGACTGGAAAAAACATTTGTATACAAACAGAGGGTGCTTGTGTAGACAAAGGATCATTCCCTGACACATTTAACCCACAATGGATGTTGATCACTGAACAATGAAGGGGTAGGAAAGTGCATTCCAGGGCCTGCTGGGGTGATGCAATCCACAGGGGCCAGGACTGGTTGGACCAGCTGGTCACATGACTAACTGGCTGTTCCAGGGGTTTTTTGAACTAGCCACAGAGAGTTTGAATGCAGAAAGATTGTTTGCTGCTGGACTGCAAAGATCTCTCCTGTCTGCTCCACATCTCTTTCTCACAGGCCTCTGAATCCACTGAAGCCACATGAACCCAAAGAGAGAAAAGTCTCCGACAGTGAACAAGGTTTAGGAAGAATACTGGGCCCCAACGAAAAGCAAGATCTACCGACAATCAAGGACTCTACAGTGAGCTCGAAGAACCATAACAACAACTCTTCAGATATTGCCTCAAACTTTTCACTTAATTTTTTCCTTCTGCTCTTTTCTGTCTCTATTTGCATATGTGCATCGCATATACATGCTAGTGTGGGCACCTCGTGTATCTGTAGGCGTTAACCGAATTAGAGTTTAAGTTTAAGTTTAATAAATTCCAATCTTTCTTCTTTAACCCTAAGAAAGCCTGTTTGTGCTGGTTTATTTGCTTTATAATTGGAAAGCGGTGAACGAGGATTCACCAAGGTGGAGCTAAAAACATAGTGTTTTTAAAATTAAACCCTGTTACGGTATGACCAGGTGAAGGCTGAGAGGGAACCCTAGACAGCTTTCTCATCTGGTCGTAACAATACATATAGATTCATCTCATCATTTAAACCTTGGTTTATTAATAAATAGTTAATTTTGTTGTTTAAAGAAACCTGGTTTGGCATGTTTTATTCTGAGGATAAATAAAGTGATTAGTTGGGCTATTTTTTCCAGTAGGTGGGAATCTTTACTAATATGCTGTGACCTGTGGAGTAATGGGACTGAATTAACAGTGCATTACTCCTGCCACGGTTGTAACAGTGGGAAGTTTTTTCCTTGTCTTCCTTATCTAAGCCTGTCATAATCTTGTACATTTCTATTAAATCTCCCCTCAATCTCCTTAGTTCTAAGGAGAACATCCCCAGTTTTTCCAACCTAACCTTGTAACTAAAATCCCTCATCCCTGGAGTCATTCTGGTTAATCTCCTCTGCATTCTCTCAAGGACCCTCACATCCTTCCTAAAGTGTGGTGACCAGAAGTGGAAGCAATACTCCAGTTGGGGCCTAACCAGAGCGTTATAAAGGTTCAGCATAACTTCCCTGCTTTTGTACTCAATGCCTCTGTTTATGAAGCCTACGATCCCAAATGCTTTGCTAACCACACTCTCAACATGTCCTGCCACCTTCAAAGATTGATGCACATGTACCCCAAGTCCCTCTGTTCCTGCACTCTCTTTTGAACTGTCATTAAGTATATATTGCCTCTCCCTATTCCTTATGCCAAAATGCATCACCTCGCACTTGTATCTGCCACCCCTCTGCCCATTCCGCGAGCCTATCTATGTCCTGTTTCAGGCGATTCATATCATTCTCACTGTTTGCCACACCTCCAAGTTTGGTGTCATTGGCAAATTTTGAGATTCTGCTCTGTATTCTAAGATCCAAGTCATTTATATATAGCAAAAAACACAGTGGTCCCAGCACTGACCCTTGGGGCATATGACTGTCTACAATCCTCCAATCTGAAAACAACCATATACTACAACTCGTTGTTTTCTGTCCTTAAGCCAATTTTCTATCCAGTTAGACACTGAACCTCCTATTAATGAGCCTCAATTTTGTTAACCAGCCTTTTATGTGATACCTTATCAAATGCTTTCTTAAAATCCATATAAACAACATCCACCGCATTCCTTCATTCCTTCTCTGATACTTCATCAAAAAATTCAATTAGATTACTCAAGCATGATCTGCCTTTTACAAATCCATGCTGGCTATCCTTAGTTAACCTGAATCTTTCCAAGCATGTGTTGATTTTTTCCCCTGATTATTGTTTCTAAAACCTTACCCACCACTGATGTTAAACTAACTGGCCTGTGGTTGCTAGGACTGTCCTTACACCCTTTCTTGAATAAGGGTATTTCACATTTGCCATTCTCCAATTCTCTGGCACCTCCCCCATATCCAGGGAAGATTGAAAGAATATGGCGAGCCCGTCTGCTATCTCCATCCCCACTTCCTTTAGTAACCTGGGATGCAAGGCATCCAGACTAGATGACTTTTCTACCTTAAGCATAGCCAGCCTTTTTAGTACCTCCCCCCTCTCAATTTTTACCCTATCCATTGCCTTTACTTTCTCCGCTTCTACCGATATTTTGTCAGATTCCATTTCCTCAGTGAACACTGATACAAAGTACTCATTAAATATATTAGCCTTCCCCTGCACCTCCAAGCATATATTACCCTCTTTGTCCGTAATAGGCCCCACTCCACCTCTTATTACCATCTTATTATTTACATGCCAGTAGAAGATTTTTGGGTTCCCTTTTATGTTGACTGCTATTCTATTCCCATATTCTCTCTTTTCCAGTCTAATTTTCCTCTTCACCTTCCCTCTCAACTTATTGTAAATGGCCTGGTTCTCATTTGAACAATTCACCTGATATGCATCATACACCCTCTATTTTTGTTTCATCATAATCTCTATCTCCCTCATCATCCAAGCCCTGTTATTGGTTCCCCTACCTTTCGCCTTTGTTGGAATGTTACTAGCCTGTACCTGAGACATCTCTTCCTTAAAGATAACCTATTGTTCCAAAACAGCTCTTCCTGTCAGTCTTCGGTTCCATTCTACCGTGGCTGGATCCCTTCTCATCGCATTGAAATCAACCCCCATCCAATCTACCTTATTTTGTTCCTTGCTTTTCTGCATAACGCATCTAAATCTAATAATAAAATGATCACTCTTACCCATGTGCTCTCCACAGATGCCTGGTTCACTTGGCCCACCTCATTTCCCAGCACCAGATCCAGCAATGCCTCCTTTCTAATTGGGCTGAGAACATACTGATTGAGGAAGTTCTCCTGAACACATTTTAGAAATTCCTCCCCCTCTTTACCCTTCACTCTAGAATTATCCCAATAAATATTTGGATAAATAAATAAATAAACAAATCTTTGAGAATTCTTCGAGGATGTAACTAGTAGAGTTGATGAGGGGGAACCAGTGGATGTGGTTTATTTAGACTCTCAGAAGGCTTTCAACAAAGACCCACATAAGAGATTAGCCTGTAGAATTAAAGCGCATGGGATTGGGCTAGTGTATTGCGATGGATAGAAAATTGGTTGGCAGACAGGAAACAAACAGTAGGAATAAACAGGTCTTTTTCCAAATGGCAGGTAGTAACTAGTGGGGTACCGCAGGGATCAGTGCTAGGACCCCAGCTATTCACAATATACATTAATGATTTAGATGAGGTAACTAAATGTAATATCTCCAAATTTGCAGATAATACAAAACTGGGTGGGAGGATGAGTTGTGAGGAGGATGCAGAGAGGCTTCAGGATGATTTGGACAAATTGGGTGAGTGGGCTAATGCATGGCAGATGCAGTATAATGTGAATAAATGTGAGGTTATCCACTTTGATAGCAAAAACAGGAAGGCAGATTATTATCTGAACGGCTATAAACTGAGAGAGGGGAATATGCAACGAGACCTGGGTGTTCTCGTACACCAGTCGCTGAAGGTTTACATGCAGGTGCAACAGGCGGTAAAAAAGACAAATGGTATGTTGGGCTTCATAGCAAAAGGATTCGAGTACAGGAGCAGGGATGTCTTGCTGCAATTATACAGGGCTTTGGTGAGGCCACACCTGAAATATTGTGCAGTTTTGGTCTCCTTATCTGAGGAAGGATGTTCTTGCTATAGAGGGAGTGCAGCGAAGGTTTGCCAGACTGATTCCTGGGATGGCGGGACTGACGTATGAGGAGAGATTGAGTCAGTTAGGATTATATTCGCTGGAGAGTGAGGGGGTGGGGGGAGGATCTCATAGAAACCTATAAAATTCTAACATGACTTAACAGGGTAGATGCAGGAAGGATGTTCCCAGTGGTGGGGGAGTCCAGAACCAGGGGTCTAGGTCTAAGGATACGGGGTAAACCTTTCAGGACTGAGATGAGGATAAATGTCTTCACCCAGAGAGTGGTGAACCTGTGGAATTCACTACCACAGAAAGCAGTTGAGGCCAAAACATTGTATGTTTTCAAGGAGTTAGATATAGCTCTTGGGGCGAAAGGGATCAAAGGATATGGGGGGAAAGCAGGAGCAGGTTACTGAGTTGGATGATCAGCCATGATCATAATGAATGGTGGAGCAGGCTTGAAGAGCCGAATGGCCTACTCCTGCTCCTATTTTTTATGTTTCTATGTAACTAAAGTCTCCCAATATCACCGCTCTATAGTTCTTGCACATCTCTGTGATTTCCCTGCAGATTTGCTCACCTATCTCTCTCTCACTATTTGGAAGCCTCTTGAATATCCCTAGTAACGTGGTCACACCCATTTTGCTTCTCAACTCTAACCAAATGGATTCTGTCCTTGCTACCTCCGAACTTGTCTATTCCAATGCTTTGCTGACCAGTCTTCTACCTTGTGACCACTCTAAACTGGAGCTCATCCAAAACTCTGGTGTGTATCCTAACATGCACAAAGTCCCATTCACCCATCACCCCTGTGCTGCCTGATGTACATTGTCTCCCAGTCCGGCAATGCCTTGACTTTAAAATTCTCATCCTTGTTTTCAAATCCCTCTATGGCCTCACCTCTTTCCATCTCTGTAACCACCTCTAGTCCTACAACGCTCCAAAATCTCTGTGTTCCTTCAATTCAGCCACTTGTACACCGCCGATCTTCTTTTCCCCACTGTTTGCAGTCGTAGCTTCAGCTTCCTGGGCCCCAAGCTCTGGAATTCCAAACCCCACTACCTCTCCACCTTTAAGATGCTCCTTAAAACCTACCTCTTTGACCAAGCTTTTGGTCACCTGTCCTAATATCTCCTTGTGTGGCTTAGTGTCAAATATTGTTTGATAATTGTTCCTTTGAAACACCTCAGGGTGATGATGCTATATAAATATAAGTTGTTATTGTTAACCAGTCCCAACAAAAAAGATATATAAACTGACGATTTATCTCATTGCACTGCAGAATAACTGTCGCCTATCTGCAAAGCATAGTTATTGTACACTAAAAGTATTGTGTGAAGCACTGAGGTGCTTTAACAGAATAAGGCACAATATAAATGATGCATATGTTTATTTTTAATTCATTCACAGGATGTGGGCATCGCTGGCAAGCCCAGCATTCATTGTCCATTCCTAATTGCCCTTTAGAAGGCGCTGGTGAGCCACCTTCTTAAACTACTGCAGTCCATTTGGTGAATGTACTCCCACAGTGCTGCTCGGCAGGGAGTTCCAGGATTTTGACCGAGTGACAATGAAGGAATGATATATTTCCAAGCGGTGGTGTTCTCATGCACCTGCCGCCCTTGTCCTTCTTAGTGGTAGAGGTGTGGGAGGTGCTGTCAAAGACGCCTTGGTGGGTTTAGTTTAGTTTAGTTTAGAGATACAGCACTGAAACAGGCCCTTCGGCCCACCGAGTCTGTGCCGACCATCAACCACCCAGTTATACTAATCCTACACTAATCCCATATTCCTACCACATCCCCACCTGTCCCTATATTTACCTACCACCTACCTATACTAGGGGCAATTTATAATGGCCAATTTACCTACCAACCTGCAAGTCTTTTGGCTGTGGGAGGAAACCGGAGCACCCGGAGAAAACCCACGCAGACACAGGGAGAACTTGCAAACTCCACACAGGCAGTACCCAGAATTGAACCCGGGTCGCTGGAGCTGTGAGGCTGCGGTGCTAACCACTGCGCCACTGTGCAATGCAATCCTGTGGAAGGCATCCTGCAGCGGTGGTGGTCAGTGAATGTTAAAGGTGGCACTTTGTCCTAGATGATGCTGAGCTTCTTGAGTGTAGCTAGAACTGCACTCATACAGACAAGTGCAAAATAGTCACACCCCTGATGTGTCTGGTAGATAATTGAAAGGCTTTGGGTGTCAGCTGGTGTCACGGTGCAGAATACCCAGCCTCTGACCTGCTCTTGTAGCCAGGTTATTTCTATGGCTGCTCCAGTTAAGTATCTGGTCAATAGTGACACCCAGGATGTTGATGGTGGGAGATTCAACAATGATAATGCCTTTGAATGTAGAGGGGAGATGGTCAGATTCTCTTGTTGAAAATAGTCATTGCTTGGCACTTGTGTGGCATAAATGTTACTTGCCCCTTATCACCCCAAGATTGAGTGCTGTCCAGGTCTTGCTGCATGCAAGCATGGACTGTTTCATTATCTGAGGAGTTACAAATGGTACTGAACACTGTTCAACCATCCCAGCACTACCACTTCAGATCATATAATGGAGCCAAGGTTATTGTTTAAGCAGCTGAAGATGGTTAGGCCCAGAACAGTGACCTGTGGTACTTTTTTTTTTGGGGGGGGGGGGAGGGGGGTCGGGGGGAGTGCAGAGGGAGATTTACTCTGGATCTAACTCATTTTTTCAAAGGTGGCCTTTATATCCAGGCCACTTTATTTTTGTCAAGGGGGCCTTTATATGTATCTTAAATAAATAACTATTAAAATCAAATAGATACAACAAAAACTCAAATTAAAATGCCATTTTTGGCACTTGAGGTACTCTTGCATTGATGTCCTGGGGCTGGATGATTGGCCACCAACCATCCTCTTTTGAGCTAGTTATGACTCCAGCCAGCAATGAGTTTTCCATCTTATTCCTATTGCTGTCAATTTTGCTAGGGCTCCTTGATAGCACATAGAATGAAATGCTGTTCTGATGTAACAGGCAGTAACTCTTACATCACATTTTCTAAATGATTAACTATTCATAAAGTTACATAAGTAAAATTATCTCATGTATGGTTGTAAATAAATTGTATTTCCCAAGAAAAGTGTATGTCATAAATGTGCAATAAATAATGTACTACTTGTGATGAGAACATAAAAGTAGGCCATACGGCCCCTCAAGCCTAGTCTGCCATTTAATATCATGGCTGATGTATATAACTCCACTTTCTCACCATATCCCTGGATTTCATTAGTGGTTAAAAGTCGACTGCTCTTAATCTGAGGTAGCCAATTCCAAAGATTAGTCTGTCCTGTTTACTCAGCTTTAAATTTATGAAAGGACAAAAAAAATCTAAAAAAATAATGCATTCAGAAAGTATTCATGGGTTAATGTTCCATCCAATCAAATACTGTACTGAGCTTTGTAAACCAGAAGGTTCCAGCTTTGATTCTTGTTTGTGTCGAGTCAGGACAACAGTTGCAGGCCACTGTAATCTTGGACTGGGCAGAAAAAAACACTCCCAATCAGAATGCAGTAAACCTTCCCCCTGCCCCCCCCACAGGTGTATATGCATGGATGTTCGGTGAGAACAGAATGAGACACACCCCATCACGCACCATCTAGGCTTGCATATAAACGAAAGTGGACAAGGAATGCCAGGGCTGAGAAGATGGGAAAGATAAACTTATGGAAAACCAAAGTACTCTTCAGCAAAGTCAATGACCAGAACACATGCTTTATTGTCATTTTTAATATGATCTTTCAGCAAACTGTCCAAGTTCTAAGCAAAAGCCTCTTGGCATCTGTGGACATGGTTGGATACTTTTAGTTAGAAAAAAATTGCAAACAAGTTGATCTAGCACAGCATCAAAAGCTTCCAATGCATAGGTATACTTTTCAGCAGCATGAGAAATGCAAAATTTGATGTACAGTGATATTTATATGACATTTGATTCATGTAACTTGAACTTGTACTTATTAATGGCATTGTGTGAACATCCAATTTTCAATGTAAAACCCTCTGCTATATCAGAAAAGGCCATTTGGCCAATTGTGTCAGCTCTTTGGATGGTTCTTTCAATCAGTTCCGCTCCCTTGTTCTTTTCCTATTTCCCTACAAATGTTTCCCTTTAAATTATTTATCTAATTCCCTTTTGAAAGTTACTATCAAATCCATTTTCACCATGCTGTCAGACAGTGCATTCCAGATCATAACTTGATGTATGTTTTTTTCCTCTCATGTTGCTTTTGGTCCTTTTGCCAATTAACTTAAATCTGTGTCCTCTGGTTACCGATCCTTCTGGCACTGGAAACAGTTTCTCCTTAATTACTCAGTCAAAACCCTTTTATAACAATTTAATAAATTGTTATGGATTTAAAATAGCAAACAAATTGATTCTATCATATTGTGTTATGAAATGGATAAAAGATTATATAATTATATAACTAATTCACGAATGTTCTCTGCAGGCAGTTTTGCCTATTATATTAATTTTCCTCAGGATCCTTTCGTCGTTTTGCTACACTGCAAAAACTATTGACAATCGTGCTGGGAATCTGAGTGCAACCTTAACTCTCCTTCAAAACATCACATGTTAAAAACAATAAGTGATTAAGGGTCATATAAAATTAAATCATCACTTAAAATAATTCACAAAGAAACAACCTTCAGATTCACGAACTAAACATTTATAGGTAATACAGGTGAAAAGCAAAAAAAAAAATGCACAAATACACCTACAACAATCCCTTCTAAAAATTATTTTTCAAGTAAAATTGAGTCAATTTTATAATATTTTAAGGCCAAATGAATTTACATCCTAGCATGTATAAACACAATATACATATTAAATAAAAATATTGCTTCATGTAAAAAGAATATCTTATATATGATACTATATCTGTAGCAGCCAGCAGACAAGCTTTCCACACACTTAGAAATTACCTTGGAAGTTTGGAAAATTCAGAGTCTGCTTGCATAACTAACGTAATTTTTTTAAAGCAATTATCTGCATCATGAAGATGCTGACTCTTGCTAGGGTACAGTTATAAATGGTAAAAGGTAGCACCCAGTACCTCACATCAGTAGTAATTCTCCATGAGCTTAAGACAGCGAATCTCAACTGGCAATTTGACCACAGAGGACATCACAGCCAAGTCTGATACTGCCATCCCCAGACATCCACATATGGACACTTCTCAGTAGAGGACACCAGTTAGGAATAGGAACTCTTATAGGTTTTTTCCTTCCTCATTGGGAGGGGAGGGGGTCGGGGTTGGTAGAGGGGTGCTGAAACCAAATCTAATAACCCAATTGCTGCACCTGGCTGGGATTAATGAACTCACAGAATAGGAATCAAACCTGGTACCTTCTGGGTCAAATGAATTAGTGCTACACCAGTCTTTACTGTATCCCAGTAAGCATCAACAGCTTCAGGGAACCCCCAAGATCTTCTTACATTTGCACTAAATTTCAATTTGAAAATCAATGGAAAAGTAAAATGGATGGAATGTAAAACACACTATCACCAAGATTAATTTCTATCCTTAAATATCCATCACCAAGACTAACATAAAACAAGAGATAAATTAACTATAAAATATTGCAAAAAACCAAGTCAGTTTTTCCCAAGCTCAAATTTCTCTATTTGATCTATAACTTTTATAATTACCATAAAAATGTTATAAGTATGCACACACAACCCCACAGCTAAGTTTAAATAATTAACTACAAAATAGGATATTTATTGTGGAACTCAAGAATTCCTAGTTAAGTATTGCTGAAAATAGAGATATGTTGTCGAAGCTTTTCGTCTTGCACTCATCAGGACAATCTGCAAGAATACCAATGTAAGGGAAAGCAACAACTTTTCTGGTATGAGAAGAGAGTGCTGATTGGTTGGCAAGTGTACTCTGATTGGTAGAGGCGTTGCCATGGAGAATGCACCAGTTTAACTGCCAAGCTTTGTTTGAAATTTAAACCAGGCAGCTTGACTGATTCCTCAGGGCAATGCCTTGACCAATGAACCAGCAAATGGCTGTCACTTATTTTGTTTAGCTGAAACAAACACAGTGTGCGTACATGTTCTTTCTGTCTGCATAGAACAGGGCCCTGTGTATTAATATATTAGCTTCCAGTATGCGCAAATGTACCACACTGTGAGCCCTACTGACAATCTTAAATTGGTTGTCAGCATAATTCTTAGCACACTAAGCATTTGCGTGTACTGGAAGTTACATATGTTAATATACAGGGCCCTGTTCTATGCAGACAGAAAGAACATGTACACATATTATGCCTGTTTCAGCTAAACAAAATAAGTGACAGCCATTTGCTGGTTCATTCCTCAGAGTAATGCTTTGACCAGAGTCAAGCTCCCTGGTTAAAATTCAAACAAAGCTTGGCAGTTAACTGTCAGTCACCATAAACTGGTGCATTCTCCATGGCAATGCCTCTACCAAAGTTCACCTGCCAACCAATCAGCACTCTCTTCTCATACAGTATAAAGTTGTTGCTGCCCCTTACATTGGTATTCTTGCAGATTGTCCTGATGAGTGCAAGATGAAAAGCTTCGACAACATGTCTCTATTTTCAGCAATACTCAAGTTCTGTACTACCAAACGACCATTTGAATTCCTAGTTAATTTGACAGATAATTATGGTAACATATACGCACAATATAGGAAAGCCTTATGCTGTTTTATATGATTACAACTTATTAGTTTCGCTATAAAGAGATTTGGATTTTGGTATAAACTAATCGAAACTAAAATGGCCTTCTATACTAAGTATTTTATTCATGCCATTAGGAATAAGATAAAAAATATAATTTAAGTTTAAAACATTTCTATTAACGGCACAATAGTTAGGGCATGCTTTTTCAAAAATACAAAGACAGCCAAATTACACACATGAAACAGCAGGTATTTGCATTTACTGGATAATATAACTGTGGCTCAGCAGCTTTAAATGATGTAGTTCATCTACAATGCTCTCAACTCACTAATACACAATTATAACTGCAATAAACATGAGCTTCCAATATATATTAAGATTTTATACAAATTTTGGCCTTTATTTCTCCTACTGTGTTAAAATAGAGTGTATTGTATTCAATAAATAACAACATAAAGCATAGTTTAATGATAGTAAATGTTAAGGCAATTCATCCCTCCGAATGGCTTATATATGAGATCATGGTGAAAAATATACTTATAAGATATACAAACACATGCCACTGATGACTGCACAATGTTGAGCACCATTCGCGACTCTTTAGATACTGAAGCAGTCCGTATAGAAATGCAGCACAACCTGGACAACATTCAGACTTGGGCTGATAAGTGGCAAGTAACATTCGCACCACACAAGTGCCAGGCAATGACCATCTCCAACAAGACAGAATCTAACCATCTCCCCTTGACGTTCAACAGCATTACGATCGCTGAATCCACCACTATCAACATCCTGGGGGCTTACCATTGAGCACAAACTAAGCTGAGGAAGCCCTATAAATAACGTGGCAACAAGAGCAGGTCAGAGGCTAGGAATCCTATGGCGAGTAACTCACCTCCTGACTCCCCAAAGCCTGTCCACCATCTACAAGGCACAAATCAGGAGTGTGATGGAATACTCTCCACTTCTCTGGATGGGTGCAGCTCCAACAACACTCAAAAACCAGGACAAAGCAGCCCGCTTGATTGGCATTCACAAACAAACATTCACTCCCTCCACCACCGATGCAGTGGCAGCAGTGTGTACCATCTACAAGATGCACTGCAGCAATGCACCAAGGCTACTCAGGCAGCATCTTCCAAACCCGCGACCTCTACCATCTAGAAGGGCAAGGGCAGATGTATGGGAACACCACCACGTGAAAATTCCCCTCCAAGCCACACATCATCCCGAATTGGAACTATATTGCCGTTCCTTCACTGTCGCTGGGTCAAAATCCTGGAATTCTCTTCCTATTAGCACTGTGGGTGTACCTACCCCACATGGACTGCAGCAGTTCAAGAAGGCAGCTCACCACCACCTTCTCATGGGTAATTAGGGATAGGCAATAAATGCTGGCCTGGCCTGCAACGCCCACATCCCATGAAACGAATTTTTAAAAAATGCCAAATAACTGGATGTGTAGGAAAAATACTTTAGTTAAGAGTTTTTAGAAACCTTTATCTCATTAATAGTTTAAAGATACATGTCACAGGAGTGAGTTTGGAATTGGTGTGCAGGTGATTAAGCAAACTCAGTAGGTTTGAACAACAGGCTGGATCAATTGTCTGAAATTTGTTTTAGCTTAGACTAGAGAACTTAGAGACAAGTACAATATAGCTACCCTATTTTAGTACTTAAGTGCTTCATATGACCACCATACAGCGTAGCAGAACCATTGATAAGCATGTAATAATGCATATAAAATACAAATAAAACAATTCCATAAACATTATCTACCCATGTGGTTAAGTGGTGATTTGACTCAGGCATTAATGAAGCATTCCAGGACTCGCAACTTTAGCTGCTCACTTAGCTCTGTATATTCAATCTTTTCACCTCGGTGATCTAATGAAGTATAACTGAGGTACAACGTGAACTCAGATTTTCAGATAGGTACTTAATCGAGGAATATGTACTGATTTTAACCAACTTCCTGCACAGAACTTCTATTCAAACAATTAAACTTGAATAAGAAAGTACCATTGGATGTTGCCATTCAGGAACACAACTGCTAACAGAATAGGGTTTTTGACATCATGTGATCTACTATTGTTGGGACAGTTCAACCAACCAATTTTCCAATCCTACGTGACTATGTAACAACCATTGCACAAGAGGCCTGCAAAGTTTCAAATGAACCTGCACAATGAAGAAGTATTACAGCAGAGAAAATCTCATGATCAATTCCTTATTGTAAACATGGAAATAACATTGCATTGGAGGGCTTTAAGGTCATGATGTAAGGAGTGTTGGACAACACTAAATGTGAGCACTACAAGACCAATAAAGACCATACATTGGATGTTATTGCTAATACTCAAAAAATCAAACCATTATAGCTTCATTTTATCTCGAATGAATTAAGATCTTAATGGCTGTTACTTGTTGCTACAAGATACAGAATTCACTAGTCTATTAAAATCTACAATATATTTTCTACACAAGTACATATTCAGTCTAAAATACTCAAAACCAGAAATAAAAGATATGACAAGTAGCTGTATGCAACCCCCTTCATCATTAATTATTCTACAAGACTGAATTATAAAATTACATAGCATTGATTGCTCACTGCAAGTCTTGTGAATATGAGCTATAGAACTATATTTTTAGGTTCAACAGAAAAAGTTTTCCTATTGTCTACATGCCTAGTAGTTAATAATTCCTAAAACAGCAAAGGTCAGGCAACCTCTTTCATACAGTAACTTATGTCCTGGGCAGTCAACAGATCACATTATCTGACTTCTCATAATGAAACCTCTTAATATTTATGCATTTTAAAAACACTACTGATGAATTTTGATAGTAAAATTCAGATAAAAGATATTTAAAAAGTCTGCTTATACATGCAGATAGACAGGTTGGTCCTCCAGTCCTACAGGAACATGACCCTCACAGCTGTTCCTTGGAACTTTTTCCTATGTTAAAGGCACTATATGAATGCAAGTTATTCTTGCTAGTATCCAGTGAAGAAGAATTTGTTGGACATGGTTGATGTGAACATCCTTGAAGCCGCTGTTTCCAAGTATTCTAAAAATAACTTCCCTCATGGCAAGAAAAGGTCTTGTTGCATGCATACAATTAGCTTGCAATGTTCAAAGCATTACAATGTGTTCCAAAATAAATACTACAAACCTAGAACAGTGCTTAATGGAGAAGATTCCTCAGAGTTGGATGTAACTGGCATGCAGTTTGAGTGCTTCCACTTATTACTTCTAAATATGAAAAAGCAAGTGACAGTTATTCAGTGCATACTCGATTTGTACGCTTTACCATTGCAAATTCATAAATGTTATAGGTTTATAAGTTCCAAAATGGTCACCTGCATTAGTGCAAACAGTTCTTTGAAGTGATAACAGTACATTGTTGGTTTATACAACTAAGCTCCACCAGTGTACAAAACACCAGTTAGAAATGCTCTCATCCAAAAAAATTTTTAAAATCACTCCAAGCAAAGTATATCTCTACTGTCGTTTTCCGTTTTCCTGAATGTCTGCTTGTTTCTTCTTGCAGGCAAGCAAAACTTTGTAGCATCCCTTTCCAATCTTATACATCCACATTATATTCATAACATCTAAGCAAATGCTGGCAACGATCCAAGCAAATTGTGCTCGTAGTCCAAGCTTGTAAAAAGCCTCCGTTCCAAATGTGGAAATCATTTTGTGATAATATGGAGGCATGACGGCAATTCTAACCAGGAAGAATACAATCATCATCAGAAGCCCATTAATAATGTTTGGCATGGAAGTTTTTGGATAACCTAATGCTTCAAAAAACCACCTGAAAAGCAAAGGGCAGTAATGAGAAACACTTCCAATGCAATACCACAATGAAAATACCATTTATGTACTTGCATTCTAATCTGTGGCAATTTAAACATAAATTGACAACCAGATTATATGACAATTCTGATGACCAAGAGGGTTTTAACAAAATTAAAAGTGCACTTGCCTCAGTCTCAAGTTCAACCGTCTCCTCCCCAGCCATGTCAGAAGTTAAAACTTCTGAAAGTTCAAATCTCATGTAAAGATGAGTAAATGCATTATTAAAGATGGATACCTCAAATTTGACTTTGTTGGCTGCTGGAAACACAAATATTCTTGTACTGGGGTATCAGCCAGAATACCCATCTTTTCCAATTTTACTTTCAAACTTTTACATGCAAGAGGCAGAATTTTGGATTACTGGGAGAGTGTTCCAGAGACCAAGACAATCGGCGTGGAAAGCATAATTGCTGGCAATACATGCAGCTTTTTTTTTTTAAAGAATCAATACAGAATTCTAATATCAAACTAGAACAGCTGGCATAAATATGGAATCACAAGGTCCTACACAATTTTGTCACAATCTTCCTGATGTTATTGAGGGTGGAATCGGATATGCTATTAACAGTGATTAGCGACAAGCTTTGAGGATCCCCACAGATTTTACCATGTTCTTCATCACCATGGATCTAGTTAGAAACCCACAGAGCTTATAAATGCTTATAAATAAAAAAGACTGGTTTCTTTACAGATTAGAGACTAGTAAGCAACATCACAGCCAATCTTTCTTCGTAGTTTTTAGGCAATATTTAAAAAACTGCACAATTTGACATCCAATTATGTCTACAATTGCTTGCACTGATTTGGTTGCTGCTCATTTTTCAGATGGAGCATTAAGCACCCTATAGAAAATGACCTTGATATTTAACATCATTCAATTCTGATTACATCCAGTAGGGCATTAAAGAGACAAACAACTAATTGTTATAACCCTTTTTTTTTGGAAAAAAAGGTCATTATGGATGAAGAAGGTCATTTGCCCTGCCTTAGTTCATCCATCGATAAAGACTCTACAATCCCCCCTAATGTGGCATCCACTTGTTTTTCTTTTTAATTATCTGAGGGAGTCAAACATCCAGAGCAACATCTATCAAAATCAGCCAGATCATGGGTACTGCTGTCAGCTGTGGCTCAGTTGGTAGCACTCTATTTTTTCAACTCATTCATGGGATGTGGGCATCGCTGGCTAGGCCAGCATTTATTGCACATCCCTAATTGCCCTACAGAAGGTGGTGGTGAGCTGCCTTCTTGAACCGCTGCAGTCCTTGGGGTGTAGATACACCCACAGTGCTGTTGGGAAGGGAATTCCAGGTTTTTGACCCAGCGACAGTGAAGGAACAGCGATATAGTTCCAGGTTAGGATGGTGTGTGGCTTGAAGGGGAACTTGCAGGTGGCGGTGTTCCCATGCATCTGCTGCCCTTGTCCTTCTAGGTGGTAGAGGTCGTGGGTTTGGAAGGTGCTGTCTAAGCAGCCTTGGTGCGTTGCTGCAGTGCATCCTGTAGATGGTACACACTGCTGCCACTGTGCGTCAGTGGTGGAGGGAGTGAATGTTGAAGGTGGTAGATGGGGTGCCAATCAAGCAGGCTGCTTTGTCCTGAATGGTGTCAAGCTTCTTGAGTGTTGTTGGAACTGCACCCATCCAGGCAAGTGGAGAGCATTCCATCACACTCCTGACTTGTGCCTTGTAGATGGTGGATAGGCTTTGGGGAGTCAGGAGGTGAGTTACTCGCCGCAGGATTCCTAGCCTCTGACATGCTCATGTAGCTATGCTATTTATGTGGCAACTCCAGTTTAGTTTCTGGTCAATGGTAAGCCCTAGGATGCTGATAGTGGGGGATTTATCAACCATAATGCCATTGAATGTCAAGGGGAGATGGTTAGATTCTCTCTTGTTTTGAGTTGGTCATTGCCTGGCACTTGTGTGGCGCAAATGTTACTCACCACTTATCAGCCCAAGCCTGGATGTTGTCCAGGTCTTACTGCATATGGACATGGGCTGCTTCAGTACCTGAGGAGTCACGAATGGTGCTGAACATTGTGCAAACATTAGCAAATATCCCCACTTCTGACCTTACGATTGAAGGAAGATCATTGATGTAGCAGCTGAAGATGGTTGGGCCTAGGACACTAACCTGTGGAACTCGTGCAGTGATGTCCTGCAGCTGAGATGATTGAACTCCAACACTACAACCATCTTCCTTTGCACTAGGTATGACTCCAACCAGCAGAGTGTTTTCCCCGATTCCCATTTACTCCAATTTTGCTCGGGCTCCTTGATGCCATACTAGGTCAAATGCTGCCTTGATGTCAAGGGCAGTCACTCTCACCTCACCTCTTGAGTTCAGCTTTTTTGTCCATGTTTGAACCAAGGCTGTGATGAGGTCAGGAGCTGAGTGGGCCTGGCAGAACTCAAACTGAGCGTCACTGAGCAGGTTATTGCTAAGCAAGTGCCACTTGATAGCACTGTCGACAACACCTTCCATCACTTTACTGATGATCAGGAGTAGACTGATGGGATGGTAATTGGCCAGGTTGGATTTGTCCTGCTTTGTGTACAGGACATACCTGAGCAATTTTCCAATTTGCCCGGTAGATGCCAGTGTTGTAGCGGTACTGGAACACTTGGCTGGACCGTGGCTCATTCTGGAGCACAAGTCTGCAGTACTATTGTTGGAATGTTGTCAGGGCCCAAACCCTTTGCAGTATCCAGTGCCTTCGGTCGTTTCTCGTTATCACGTGGAGTGAATCGGATTGGCTGAAGACTGGCATCTGTGATGCTCGGGGACTTCAGAAGGAGGCCGAGGTGGATCATCCACTCAGCACTTATGGCTGAAAATTGTTGCAAATGCTTCACCCTTGTCTTTTGTACTGATGTGCTGGACTCCCCCATCATTGAGGATGGGGTTATTTGTGGAGCCACCTCCTCCAGTTAGTTGTTTAATTGTCCACCACCATTCACAGCTGGATGTGGCAGGACAGCAGAGCTTAGGTCTGATCTGTTGCTTGTGGGATTGCTTAGCTCTGTCTATTGCTTCCTGCTTACACTGTTTGGCAAGGAAGTAGTCCTGGGTTGTAGCTTCACCAGGTTGACACCTCATTTTGAGATATGCCTGGTGCTGCTACTGGCATGCCCTCTTGCACTCTTCATTGAAGCAGGGCAGATCCCTCTTACCACGAAATCACAAGGTTATGGGTTCAAGACCCACTCCAGGACACAAAAATCAAGGCTGCCACTCTAGTGCAGTACTGAGGAAATGCTGCACTGTTGGAGGTGCCATCTTGCAGATGAGATATTAAACCAAGACCCTGCTTCTCTTCTTAGGTAGATGTAAAAGATCCCAAAAAATAGATTATCTGGTTTGTGGGAGCTTGCATTGCACAAATTGGCTGCTATAATACAACAGTGTCTACACTTCAAAGTAATTTTTTGGCTGTAAGGTGCTTTGAGATGCGAAAGTGCTGGATAAATTCAAGTCTTTCTTTGCTCAGAGGCCAATATGAGTCTGAGGGAAATTCAGGAACACTGCTCTAACTTTGTGATGGTAATTGACAGAGGTGGACCAATTTACAACTGAGCTTTTTTTTTCTTTCATGGGATGTGGGTGTCAATGGCAAGGACAGCATTTGTTGCTAATCCCTAATTGTCCTTGACAACTGAGTGGCTTGCTAGGCCATTTCAGAGGGAAGTTAAGAGTCAACCATGTTGCTGTGGGTATCAGGTCCCATGTCGGCCAGACCAGGAAAGGTCATTAAGGAACCAGATGGGTTATACAACAATCAATGATAGTTTCATAGCATCATTACTGAGACTACCTTTCAATTCCAGATTTATGAATTTATTGAATACTCAAAGAGCAGGCTCATGTGATTCAGATGTAGAAATAACTTCCTAATCACAATAGATTCCTTGAGTTTTACACAACTGGTTTGTCATTAATTGACCCTCACTCTTTTTTGTCACCACGTATGGCATCCTATTTAGATGAAAAACAGCAAACCCTTGCTATAGGTAGCAAATAGATGAAATAGTCAAGTGCAATAATTGATTTCATTAAAGTTATTTTCCTGTTGTTACTTGGTCTTCATTTTTTCATTCATCACCTCCCCATTCTTCAGCAAGTATCCACCGTTCTCTGCTGTGGTCCTTGTGGCGATGGTGCTCCTACAATGGTGTTAGGCAGGGAATTCCAGGATATTGACCAAATAATAATGAACTGTGACATATGTTCAAGTGGAGATGCTGTGTGATGGTGTCACCAATATATTACTGCTCTTGTCCTTTTCAATGGTAGAGGTCACAAAACTGGGTGAATTGTTGCAATGCAGCCTGGGGGAGACAGTAGTGTAGTGGTTATGGTACTGAACTAGTAGGCAAGAGGTCCAAGCTAATGCCCCAGAGACATGGGGCTGGATTTTAAGGAGCCCTTGACGTCAGGATCCGTGGCAGGAGTGGCCTGGAAATGGTCCCAGATGAAGCCCGCCACGGACCTCGACGCCAACAGGGCCTGGCCCGATCCTGTCATGGCGGAAGCCCCACTGCTGGGTTAGGGGACCAGAATTTGAATAATCAATGAAAATAATTAATTTAAATAGACTCACACCTCATCTTGTTGACCCGCCACGATCTTCGGCCATGCTGCTGGCACTGCTGCGCCTTTGGATCCCCGTCCGGGGAAACAAGGCACAACACTGGTGAGGAGGAGGGGGGGGAAGGTAAGTTTATCAGTGTGGGGGGGTGGTGGGGGGGGGGGGGGGGAGGAAGACGGTTTCAAATTATCATGGGTGTAGGGAAAGGATTGTAGTTTAAAGTTTGTGCAGTTCGGAGGGGGGGGCGGGATTGTAAAGTTAAGTTTTTTTGGGGGGGGGGGGATAGGGCAAATAATTAAATTAATTGTTATTGGGGGGGGTGGGAGAGGGGCAAAAGAATGTACTTATTTAATTTAATTAAATCTATCTTAAATATTTAAATAAGCCGGTAGGGCTAACAGCCCTTTAGAAATGGCATCAGCGCCTGCGCACAGGCAGCTGACGCCATTGCCGCAGATGGACAGCCCACCCCCTCCCTCCACATGATCGTGGGGGGGGGTGGGGGGGGGAGGGGAGTGGCCCTCCCCAACTATTTAAATGAACTGTCGCACTGCGGCGGCACTTCTGGTGTGTGGCCCGCGCGGGCGGGCTGCTATTTTTGAAGCTCGCCGCCACATCCAGCCGATGGGTTCAAATCCCACCACAGCAGCTAGTAGAACTTAAGATTCAATTATTTAATAAACATCTGGAATTGAAAACTAGTCTCAGTAATGTTGACCATGAAACTATCACCAATTGTCGTAAAAACCCATCTGGTTCACTAATGTCCTTTTTAGGGAAGGAAATCTGCCATCCTTATCTGGTCTGGCCTACATGTGACTCCAAACCCACAGCGCTGACTCTTATTTGCCCTCTGAAACTGCCTTGGAAGCCACTCAGTTGTCAAGGGCAATTAGAGCCGGGCAACAAATGCTGGCCTGCCAGTGACGCCCACATCCCATGAAAGAATATTAAAAAAATAGTGCTCACTGCAGCTACAGCATGCCAGTGATGTAAGCAGTGGATATTGAATGCAGTCGCAAGAGCACAAAAGAAGATGATGGTTTTCTCCTCAACAATGTCATGCTTCCCAAGTGTTGTTGCAGCGACATCCATTCAGTCCTGTGCTGAGTACTCCATCACATTCCTGACTTTATGCTTACAGATGGTGAAGAGGCTTTCAAGGGTCAGGGGGTGAGTCACTCATTGCAAATTACTCAGCCACTGCCCTGACCTATTAGCCATGGCTCATCCAATTGAGCTTCTGGTCAATGGTGGCCTCGGAATGTTGATTGTGGGAGACTCAGCGATAGCAGTGTCATTAAAGGTCAAAGAACAAAAAGAACAAAGAACAAAGAAAATTACAGCACAGGAACAGGCCCTTCGGCCCTCCAAGCCTACGCCAATCCAAATCCTCTATCTAAACCTGTCGCCTATTTTCTAAGGGTCTGTATCTCTTTACTTCCTGCCCATTCATGTATCTGTCTAGATACATCTTAAAAGACGCTATCGTGCCCGCATCTACCACCTCCGCTGGTAATGCGTTCCATGCACCGACCACCCTCTGCGTAAAGAACTTTCCACGCATATCCCCCCTAAACTTTTCCCCTTTCACTTTGAACTCGTGTCCCCTTGTAATTGAATCCCCCACTCTGGGAAAAAGCTTCTTGCTATCCACCCTGTCTATACCTCTCATGATTTTGTACACCTCAATCAGGTCCCCCCTCAACCTCCGTCTTTCTAATGAAAATAATCCTAATCTACTCAACCTCTCTTCATAGCTAGCGCCCTCCATACCAGGCAACATCCTGGTGAACCTCCTCTGCACCCTCTCCAAAGCATCCACATCCTTTTGGTAATGTGGTCAAGTGGAGGTGGTCCTCCCTGGTGCCTATGTAGTGCAAAATATTGTCAACTGAAAGTAATTAGTATCAATAAAGAGGTAGTACTCGAAAAATTAATTGGATTGAAAGTTGATAAATCCCCTGGACCAGACGAGCAACATCCTAGAGTATTGAAGGAGGTGGCTATAGAGATAGTAGATGCATTGATGGTTATCTTTCAAAATTCTACAGAATCTGGAAGGGTTCCTGCAGACTGGCAAGTAACAAACGTTTTAGAAGGGAGCGAGAGAGAAAACGGAGAACTAAAGACCTGTTAGTTTGACGTCAGTAGTAGGTAAAATGTTAGAATCTATTATAAATGATGAGATAACTGGACACTCGGAAAATAATGATATAATTGGGCAGAATCAACATGGATTTGTGAAATGGAAATCATGTATGACAAACCTGTTGGAGTTTTTTGAGAATGTTACTTGTAGCATAGATAAAGGAGAACCAATGGATGTGGTGTATTTGAATTTTCAGAAGACTTTTGATAAGGTCCCACACAGGAGGTTAGTAAACAAAATTAGAGAACATGGGATTGGGGGTAATATACTGCAATGGATTGAGAATTGGTTAACAGACAGAAAGGAATTAATGGGTCATTCTCAGGATGGCAGGCTGTTACTAGTGGGGTACCGCAAGGATCAGTGCTTGGGCCACAGCTGTTAACAATCTACATAAATGATTTGGATATGGGGACCAATTGTAACATTTCCAAATTTGCTGATGACTCAAAACTAGGAGGGAATGTACCTTGTGAGGAGGATGCAAGGAGGCTTCAAGTGGATTTGGACAGGATAAGTGAATGGGCAAGAACATGGCAGATGGAATATAATGTGAATATGTGTGTAGTGATCCACTTAGGTAGAAAAAACAGAAAGGCAGAGTGTTTCTTAAATGGTGAGAGGTTGGGAAGTGTTGATGCCCAAATAGATCAGGGTGTCCTTGTTCATGAGTCATTAAAAGCTAGTATTCAGGTGCAGCAAGCAATTAAGAAGGCAAATAGTATGCTGGCCTTCATTGCAAGGGAGTAATGATGTATTGCTTCAATTGTATAAAGCGTTGGTGAGACCGCACCTGGAGTATTGTGCACAGTTTTGGTCTCCTTATCTGAGGAATGATATACTTGCCACAGAGGGAGTGCAACGGAGGTTCTCCAGACTGATCCCTAGGATAGCGGGATTGTGCTATGAGGAGAGGTTGCAGAAACTGGGCCTGTATTCTTGAGTCTCGAAGAATGAGAGGTGATCTCATTGAAATTTACAAAATTCTTATCGGGCGTGACAGGGTGGATGTGGATGTTTCCTCTGGCTGGGGAGTTTAGAACAAGGGGACACAGTCTCAGAATAGGGGGCAGGCCATTAAGACTGAGATGAGGAGGAATTTCTTTACTCAGTGGGTAGTGAATCTGTGGAAATTTCTACCCCAGAGGGCTGTGGAAGCTCAATCATTGAACATGTTCAAAACAGAAATCGATAGATTTCTGAATACTAACATCATCAAGGAATTTGGGGATAGTGGGGAAAAATGGCGCAGAGGTAGATACCAGCCATGATCTGTTTGAATGGTGGAGCAGGCTCAACAGGCCGAATGGCCTACTCCTGCTCCTATTTCCTATGAAGTTGTCAGCCCAAGCCTAGATGTCATACAGATCCCAGCATAATATGTTTCATAGGATATACAGCACAGAAGCAGGCCATTCGGCCCAACCAATCCATGCCAGTGCTTATGCTCCACTCAAGCCTCCTTCCATATTGTTCTCATCTAACTATCAGCATAATCCTTCATTCCCATCTCCCTCATATGCTTATCCTCCTCTTAAATACATCAATACTATTTGCTTCATTATCAAGAGTTAGGAATGGAAGTGAACACTATGGAATCGTGCCACGAGGGTGTTTGATCATTCACTCATTACTGACTATAGATAGAAACAGTTTGCATCATTCATACATATCAAATTTCTATTAGCGTGACCGCTGCCCATTCTGCTCTCTGCCAGTCTTTCCTCTGACTCAAACACCAGGAAAAAACCCAACGCTTCCAATTGGAAAGCTGGAGCTGGCCCAGTCACCATTTGGAATGATGCAGGGGCAAGACCTGGCATCTTGGTCAGTTTGCACCCTGGCCAGGTGCTTGCACAGTCAATTAGCTACTACAGACAAGATGCAAGATCATTACGACAACTGGCAGAGAACAGAAATAGAGGGCAGCAGGAGAGAAACAAAAGAAAAAAAATTACACAGGACCACATAGTTAACCTGAACAATTAAACCAGCTCCTAGCAAGTCTAAATGTAAAATATTGAATAAATTATGATATTTAGCATTAACTTTTGGTTTTAACTTTTCCTCAAAGGCAAACTGGATAGCTTTGAAACACATAAGCCCAGATTTTGCTGGAGTGGGACATGTCACAGCGTGCCCCATTAGTTAAGACTTTTTCCTCTCAGCCTTTAGCTCAAATTTTTTTGCCCTGTAAGTTGCTGGAAGTACGAGCTGATAATGGCAAGATGAGGGCAAGGGATCATCTGAGACCTTGATGAATCATAGAATAGAATAGAATTGATTAATAAAATAGAATAAAATAAAATGAATGACAGGACTAACAGTATGTCTTCTTAACCAATGAGATTTAAGGATCGAGAATGAAACAGGGAAACAACAAAAAAGGAAATAGAGTGAATTAGTCAAATCAGGTACAGAAAAAAGGGATTGAAAGTTTGGACTAAGAGAAAAAGGAAACAAAGGAAAAGCAAGAAAAACACAATTAAATAATCTAACAATATACTGCATGTTGGAATGAGACTGCAGTTTAAATTGTTCCCTTTCTGGGCCTGTCAATCACCTTATTAAAAAAAGTAGTTGCAGTGTTAAATAGCAGCCCTAACCTTCTATGGTGAGTTTAATTGGAAATTAAAGTGAAAATGCAGCAATTCCTTGAAATACACTGGGAGATGCCTCTCCCCACCCACACCAGGCCTAATGGCAGAGCAGCAAAAACGGTCCAGCCATTTGGCGATTCTCAATTCACTGAGTATCTCTTCCTCATCACAAGTCTCTGGATGATTTACACACAAATAACAGCATCCGCATTAAACTCAGCATTATTTTGGCAGCAAAAGCTGTGGGTTTTTTTTTAAGACTGTAACCAGATTTCAAAACCAAGTGAGGAAGAACTAAAGAAGAAGAGCTATTTCTTTGTCACCCCCAAAATCTTACAGATTACATCTGTCGGTTTGTTCATAAATACTAATATACCTACCGCTGGTTAACAAAAGGAGTTGAAAATTCCGCAACCAGACGGAAGTTAGCAAAATAAGGCAGCATTCCTTGGCCCTAAAAGAGTAAGTTAAAAATTCAATGTTTACCTATCATCCATATCAAACAAATCTCTCAGCAAAAATGAATAGGGTTGCCCAAAGCATCATTGTGTTGAGAAACTATAAAATTGATTAAAAAAGATACTTTGGTCATTTATTTTCCACCAATAATTGACAGTAATAACCATGCTTGGGGGCATAAACAGAATAAAATACAGATAGTATATTGTGCTATATATTGTGCAAGTGTGAAGGTTAATTCTAAAGATAAACAAAACTGTTAATGCACGTATTACATTAAGTTTGAATATTTGTATCAAATACCAACCAGGACCTAACTTAAAAAAAAATAGCTGCACATTTAAATTCATTGCACAAACACACTTAGCTCACAGGTTATTCCACCTGCATGTTCTATCCAGCCATATCGAATACAGCACGTTGACCAACGTCCTTATGAAGACCTGCTTATTTTCAGGATAAAGAACTCCAGAATTAAGTGTGGAAAATGGAACTCCATTTCTGTTCTTTCATTTTTGATCATAAACCCTTTAAGAATTGTTGAACTATAGAGAAAATGGGAAGAGGACACATTTATTTTCATGCGATATATAGATAAAGAATTTACATAGTTAGAGGATAATGAATGTTCACCCATTCCAGTCCTTAATAACGAACTAGCTTACACAACACAGTTGAAATGCAAGATTACAAGTCTTTAGTGGAAAATAGTAAGCAATATGTTGCATTGTTGTTTTTATAATTCTGAACATTTAATCCAGTGTAAAAATATGGACTTGGCAGTTCAATTGTATATTACTTCACAAGTTCCAATCTGTTGAGGCCCAAAGTATAAAAAAAGCCATTAACTTACAAATTGGGCCATGCATATAGTGCAGAATTTATATTATTCTGTCCTTATTCACAAGAAATCACTGCAGTGAAAATAAAAATAATTCACTCTCATGTAAATTCCTACTCCGTAAGCTACAATTAGGGTTCCACCACCCTCAAAAAGGAAACCTTTTTCTCTCCATCTTTAAACCCCTTTTTTCCATTTCAAGATCCTGATCAAGCTGCAGGCGACATCAGACATCTACTAATGCCAGTCTGACTAGTTGCAAAATGATGATAACTAGTGCTGACAAACTTTCAAATAAAGCTTCCAGAAATTATAGGTTTCATCAAGACAACTATTGGCACTAACTCGAAAATTAAAAAAGAAATGGGATTTATTTGTCTGCTATTCTGTTCAACAAAATAAATGTGGAAATGCATTTAGGGGGACAAAAATATAGAAACTTTTTTTTAAAAACTTCAGTTAAACAATGGGGAAATTGTTTAAAAATATCAAAGGAAGTCAAAATTCTTTCAATATGTGTTACATATTCAGTGACATCATCCAAAAAAAATGTCAGGTTCCATATCCACCTGTATCTTATCAGGCTTCTTGTCAGACATCCAGTACTGGATAAGCAGAATTTTCCTCCAATTAAACATTGGGAGGACCAAAGCTACTGGCTGCAATCCCACCACAAACTCCCATTCCCTGGCCACCAATTCCATCATGCTCTGCGGCCACTGTCTCAGACTAAAACAGACTTTGCAACAGCAACATTCTATTTGACCCACAGCTCAGCGTCCACTCCAAATAGTCTCCTCCACCAAGTCCTGCTACTCTCACTTCTGTAATATCAGCCATCTCTACCCCTGCCTCAGCCCATCTTCTGCCTACAACCCCAAGAGCTCTGCATTCCTCTAATTCTGAGTTCTTGTGCATCCTGGATTTCCTTCACCTCACCGTTGGCGGTTGTGCCTTCAGCTGTCCAGGTCCAAAGCTCTGTAACTGCTTCCCTAAACACCTCTGCCTTTCTACCCACTCTCCTCCTTTTCAGAAGGTCCTTAAAGCCTACCTCTTCGATCAAGTTTTTGATCACCTGTCATAATATCTCCTATGCAGCTAGGTATCAAAGTTTGTCCTGTTATTCTCCTGTGGAGCGCTTTGTGTTTTACCATGTAAAGGCACTGATAAATGCAAGTTGCTGCTGTTGATAACCAATAAACTGTAAACATGGAAGTAAAGTGTACACAACAATCAAAAGACACTAGCATGCTCTACTTTTCATCTTATTTTACCAAACATACACCTTGTAAGTTTGAGTTTTGAATTCACATGCCCAATGACGGTGTCTTTCTCAATTTTTAAATTTAGGAACATTGGACTTAGGAGCAGGAGTAGGCCATTCAGCCCTTCGAGCCTGCTCTGCCATTTGATAAGATTATGGCTGATCTGGTTGTGATCTCAACTCCACTTTCCTGTCTGCCCCCTTAACCCCTCGACTCCCTTGTCTATCAAAAATCTATCTAACTCAGTCTTAAATAAATTCAATGACCCAGCCTCCACTGCTTTCTGGGAAAGAGAATTCCAAAGACTAATGACCCTCAGAGAAAAAATTTCTCACCTCCGTCTTAATAGGGAGACCTCTTATTTTTCAAGTGTCCCCTAGTTCTAGTCTCAAGAGGAAACATCTTCCCGGTATCCACTCTATCAAGTCCCCTCAGGATCTTATATATGTTTCAATATGCATCATTCTTCTAAACCCCAATGGGTATAGGCCCAACCTGCTCAACCTTTCTTCATAAGATAAGCCCTTTGTCCCCAGAATGAGTCACATGAACCTTTTCTAAACTGCTTCTAATGCAATTATATCCTTTTTCAAATAAGGAGACCAAAACTGTACACTGTACTCTAGATGTGGTCTCACCAAAGCCCTGTACAGCTGCAGTAAAACTTGCCTACTTTTATACTCCATTCCCCTTGCAATAAACACCAACATTCCATTTGCCTTCCTAATCACTTACTGAACCTGCATACTAATCTTTTGTGATTCATGTACCAGGACACCCAGATCCCTCTGTACCACTGAGTTCTGCAATCTCTCTCCTTTCAAATAGTATACAGCTTTCTATTCTTCCTGCCAAAGTGGACAAGTTCACATTTCCCACATTATACTCCATGTGCCAAAGTTTTGCCCACTCAACCTATCTATAATTTACTAATCAAAATGGTAATCATCTGCCTCTGGGCTGCCAAAAAGCCACATGTGGTTAATGCATTGGACAATTATGCTTGACACTTGCATGTTGAATTCTATCTGCTACCTCTTCGCCCATTGATCTGGCCTTTTGTATTATTGCAAATTGGTTGGTATTAACCAGGGTTGTCCAACATTTGGCCCGCGGGCCAGGATCTGGCCGGCCAAAAGTTTCCATCAGGCCCGCGGATATATTTCAAAGATGAGAAATTTTCCATTGTCTTCTTCTTTCAGACCGGCTTTTAAAAAAAATTCATGCTGTCAGTTTCACAGCCGACAGATGCTCAGAGCGGGAACAGCAGTTTCTGAACTTTGGACAGATTGGGGGTTTTCCGGTGGGTTCCAACTTTTTTTTTTAAAAAGCCTGCCGGAAAATCCTGAATCGGTCCAAAGTTCTGAAACCTCTGTCCCCTAAGTCAGCTGTAAAATGGACAGTGTGATGATATAAAAATCTGACCAATCACAAAGCTGCTGTGTGAAATGCTCCCTCTTCCTGCAACTAGCAGAGAGAGAGAGGTGGGGGGGGGGGGGGGGGGGGGTGGTGGCGTGGAGATAGACGGCCAGAGAGACCGAGTGAGACAGAGAGAGAGACAGAGAGAGAAAGAGAGAGGAGACGACGACGACACGGGGAAGGGAAGGGGAAGGACACGAGGGAAGGGAAGGGGAAGGACACGAGGGAGGGGAAGGACACGGGGGAGGGGAAGGACACGGGGGAGGGGAAGGACACGGGGGAGGGGAAGGACACGGGGGAGGGGAAGGGAAACCACTTAGGGCAGAGATAAGGAGTAATTTATTTCTCAGAGTATGGTGAATCTTTGGAATTCTCTACACAGAGGGCTGTGGAAACTCATTCATAGAGAATGTTTAAAGCAGAGATTGACAGATTTCTAAATACCAATGACAAAGGGATATGGGGATAGTGTGGGGAAAAGGCATTGAAGTGGATGATCAGCCATGATCATATTGAATGGCGGAGCAGGCTCAATGGGCTGAATGGCCTACTCCTACTCCTATGTTCCATTGTTCAAGTCGAATAAAAGTGAAAAACAGCATCTCCAGCAACAACCCCTGAAAGATTCCAATGGCAGTACATTTCCATTTGGATATCTTTCCACACACCATCGCCCTTTACAGTCCACCTTCCAGCCATCTATCTCATGTGTATGAATCTCTGAAAATCAGTCAATTATGTGGGACAGTGTCAACTCCTCAGTCAACTTGGCTAGCACCCTGGATTGAACTTCTCACAGCCATTAGCCTTGGTCACCTTAAGCTTCCTAATCCCTTCTAATTTTACTTCTCAATAAGATACTGAAAGGTCAAATCTGTTCTCTCCTTTATATTTACCCCTCTAGTCAGCCATATCTTCCTTCTTTCAATGGTAAATATCTCATGGGTACAGTAGTGTAGTGGTTATGGTACTAGGCTAGTAATCCAGAGGCTTGAATTAAAAGTCTAGGGAACACAAGTTCAAATCCCAGCAAGAAGGTTTGAGATTTTGAATTGAAATGTAAAACAAAAAAGGAAATAAGAAATCAGTAAAAGTGACACCTAAACAGTTGGATTGTTATAAAAGCCCACCTGGATCACCAATGTTACTTAAGGAAGTTCTGGCCTGTGTGTGGCTCCAATACCATACCAAGCTGATTAACTGTCCTTTGAAGTGGTTAGCAAGTCACTCAGTTATATCAAGCGCCTACAAGAAAAAGGCCCAACAGCACTTTTTCAGGGCATTTAGGGTTGGTCAGTACATCCAAAGAATGAATTTTCAAGAAGTCACAAAACGATTTAGTAATTCAGTCTTTTTCCTGTCCTCAGACACCATCACTGCCACTGTACCCTTCTCTCACTCCAAATATACTTAAAGAGCACATTGTTATCATTCTTTATACTTTTCACTATATTCCATTCAAGTTCCTTCTTTGCCGTTCATTAGTTTCTTGACATCACAGTTCTTCCTATTCTGTTCTTTCCTTGTAGATTTCACAATGTTATACAACCCTAATTTCTCTCTACTGACTTCCCTAATAATCTATTACAACTGAAGCTTTTGCACAAATCAGTATGACCTTCCAAAAGCAGAGCCTCCACTTTTTTTGTTCTGGGGTGGCCTGTAATACATTCCTATAGGGAAATTTTTCCCCTTTTTAAATTTCAGATGCACCCATAAATTCTCTGCCAGTTTTTCTCCCCCCCCACCCTCCCCCCACTCAGCAACGTATGAACCTTCCTTGATAAAATATACCACATGACCTCCTTTCTCACACTCATCTTCCTTTAGCCAAGTTTCAGCAACTCCCATATTTGAAATAATACATAACATTATTGACACAAGGTAAACATATAACACACCTTACTGATACAAGATATAGATCTCACTTGTATATTTGTAATACTATTGATAATTTTGGTCTGGTTACGCTCACATGAAGCACCTTGAGATGTTTTCCTATATTAAAGCTGCCTTATCAATGCAAGTTGTTGATTGCTTTACGAAACTAGGTTAAGATGCAAGAAAAACAACCAGAAGAGTCTGCAGTCATTCTAGGCTGACCCCAAAAATTAACATCCCTCAATCATCCACCAATCATCTATGACACACTCCTTTAAATTGTCCATAACTTAGGTAGATAACCAAGTAACCTGGTTTATTCTTTTCGCTGTAAAACAACTTATTCACAATTATTTAATCATAATGATGCATGGGCCAAGTGTCCACATTTTGTGCTGTTAGCATTCTATAATTCTATGATTTGCAGTACTCGATTAAGATGCAAGTAGTTCCCTCCTTTCCCAATACATCCTTCACTCCCACTTCCCCTGAAGATGCGTGAATATAATTCTCTCTCCACTCCACCATGTTCAGTTTTCAATGAACGCGGCTACTGGAATAGGAGGGTATTTGCTGTGATCCAGCCCTGACCAGCATCCGCCATAATATCAGAGCTCAGTAACAAACCGCCTCTTGAACATCCCCTCCTCGGCAAAATGTAAAAAAAAAAGAAAAAAATTAAATCTAATTAAATTTGGCACATATACTCTACAATTGTTTATATATTTTCTGCCAAATGACATAGGTTGTCATGGAGTTTTATAGGTATCAGTTACAGAGCAGGAGAATGAAAACAACAATTTCCATAATGTATTTCTCTCACACCTTCCGAAAATGTCAACAAGAGCTATAAATTCCTATTCCCAGGTAAAATGGCCAATTCAGAATGAGGCAGGACTCAATCCTGGATTGCAGAGAGAAGAGACGATCTGTGCCTGGAGAACTTGCAGAGAGTTTGAATATTGAATGTTAATTATGGGTAATTTTAGTGATGTTTTTCATAATTGTGCTGTTCTTGCTTGCATGTGATTATTTTAGCTGTATCTATACTAGTTTGTGAGATGGGAAATGTTGGTAAAAAGCAACTTGAATTAAATACTTATACAACATCACAGTATTTATAAAGAGACTTGTATGTTTCAACTCAATGTATAAAAAAGTTTTTTTTTAGTAAAGTCCATCCCACTTGCAAAATAGTCATAATTAATAACTATTTTCCTCACAAATGAAAGAAACTTGATACTTCATTGTTCTTTATATATTTGGCTTCTACAACAGATATGGGGACAATTTCATTTGAAGTCGGTCAAAAGAAAGTGGGTTACAGGAGATTAGTCTGCAACACCCTCCAGGGTTATAAATTAGAACAGTGTCCATTTCAATTGATAGTATTGCACCCACATTCTAAAAAATTCTACATTTTCATGTCTCTTTGGTTGCATCAATCATTTACACTAATTCCTGGTCCACACCAAAACTAAACAACTTGGTCTTGATTCTGAAGCAAACAGAGTGAGACTTCCTCTTTCGGAGAATCACACACCACTTCACTTTGGAGTTAAGTATGGTCCTGACTCTAGATTAACGTTAACCTTCACTGATGTTCCACTCCACATATACAGCCCAGTTACAGCATAAATTCAGCCTTAAAAGAAAGTGTTGTTCAGTGAGTTGACATCTAACTACATGTGGCTCACTGGCATCCAGATGTGGCTAATTACATTTTTGATAAATAATTAAAAATGAGTAATAGATCCATTGGGTATATGATCCCAATGCTCATTTACATGTCATATGCATTTGTGTGCATTGTTCATAAACTGTTCAGACAAAAAGCAGAGTATGGACATTTTTTTTGATCATTGTGAATACTTCACTTTCTTGGTAACTGCTTAAATTGCATGCAACAAGGATGAAAACACTAGACTTCTGCATCATGAAAATACTAATTACATGGACAGGGAAGTGGTTATCATGTTCAACGTGACCAATCAGAATAACCGTTCCAGGCCAGTAGTAGCAAGCCCAACCAATAACGAGTACTGTTTTCTTTAAGCTCCATCAAGAAGCATCTTAGCAAAGGACATGCAGCTTCCAACCACATTCTGGATGGAGAGCAGGGACAAGTCATTGCTGAGAATGTGGACTCGCACAATCACTCTGATGAAGTCGAAGTGCTGCTCACAACTGCTGAATAAAATGCAGTGTCTGATAATTTCATGCTAGAATTCCAAACTGACAAGTTCTGCAACTCTGAAAGCAGTTTTCAACTTGTTTACCATACAGGAAGGTGTAAAGGAGACTGCATCATCCAGATTAGAAGTCAACTACCACAAGAGCAACGTTAACAATTTAAAGAGCATAATAGATTGCAAACACCAGACTAGAATCACAATGTTCAAACACTGGCAATCTCACAAGTGTAGTGACAGCATTGATCAAATAAAGCCAGTACCTGGACTTCATTTTTATTTAAATATTATTCTGCAATGTGGAATGATATTTATTTTCAATACAATAAAATATGCCTTTGACAAGATCAAAAGAAAATAGGTTAAAATTACCATTGGTATTAATATGGGAAACTCAACATGTTTGTACAATATTCCTCAGCCCACCATTTTAACAGAATGAATGGATTAAAATCACAATTAAATACAGTGGATGAAGGAAGGTGATAACACCTGGTTAAGCATTTGGCTGCAATTACTCTTGTGTTTTAAAGCTTTAAAAACAGTTTAACATTTTGATTTAC
This sequence comes from Heterodontus francisci, assembly GCF_036365525.1. NCBI lineage: Eukaryota > Metazoa > Chordata > Chondrichthyes > Heterodontiformes > Heterodontidae > Heterodontus > Heterodontus francisci. Next base: position 25,995,405 of record NC_090378.1, on the reverse strand, counting down.
ACAGCAAGGTGATCGGCACTTAAGAAAAGAATTGATCAGTTTAATGTTTTAGTATCAACCCTGCATTAGGACTCAATCGAAGATTTTGTTTTGATAATATTGACTCACCCTTAACCCTGTTGAAGTGATTTAAAAGTTTATTTGTAATAGTAAAATCTGCTTGCCCTCAATCCAGCTAATTCCCAGCCTGCCTCTGGGCTGCCAGGGTGTCTGGGACAGGCAGCCAGTTTTGTCTAATAAATGTGGAATATACAGCTGGTTGGAACAGCTGATTATTCTGATAGAGGAGGGGTATTGTAAAAGATTTCAGTGCATGATTTAATATGATTCTGGGGTTAGATTCCAAGTAAAGTAGCTGAACCCTCTGATGTCCACAGAATACTTCCATCTGCAAATTTAAAATATGTGTAGCCTTTCCAGGGTAAATTATTTTTAAAATTAGGGCAAATAAGAGTGGGAGTGGACATTTCCCAGACACCGCTAGGAAATAAACCTTCTCTTTCAGTAATTTCTAAATCCACAATCACTACAAATATCATTCCTTTGTATTTCATATTTGACCCCTTCCAAGAAAGCTATTTCTGCAACTTAAGTTTAATAAGTCTGTGCCGCACTGCACTTTAAGTTTAATTCTGTCTTTGTGTGCTTCAGGCCTATAAATCAGGGCTGTTTTGCTTTCTCAGAACTTTCATTATACTGATATGTAAAAAACATTTAGAAATGACAATCTCAGCAAATTGAGCTACAAGTACAATTAGAAGTCTTGTAACTTGGCAGGCATGGCATGTAACTTCTTAACCCCGTTCAAAATATGAACCTTTAATTTCACAAATCAACTGAGTGTTGTGCATAATTCACTCAATTAGCTGCAGCAGCTACTGATGTACTGCAATGGGCATTGGTTGGGGTGAAGATTGAAAACTCAGTGTGCTCTCCATTGCTATCTAGTGACCCCTCTATTGATCTTATGTTTAAAATTACCAGAAGGGAAAAGAAGGACCTCAAGACTATTGGCACCATTATGCTCTTGCCCACCAGAAAGAATCTTACTCATATCTCTAATGGTTCCAAAATCAGCTGTTCGGTCCAGGAGGGAAACCTTGTAATGAAGCAGAAATTTCTGTTCTAACCATTCCATAGGACCAGTCATGTCTATGCTGGCTCTTTGACAAAAGAAATCCCACTGGCCTGCTCTCTCCCCATTGCCCTGAATTTTCCTCTGCTTTGATTATGATTGGACTGTTTATCTGCAGTTGTAATTTGTACAAAACCTAGCTTAAAGAAATCATTACTTAACTCTTGTACTCTGTCTCTATTTATAACACCAAATACACGGTGCACTTTTTATGGCTTTCTCTACTTACACTCATACTTGCAGCGAATTATGAGAACTCCTAAGTTCTTTGAATATCTTTCCATTCCTTGTTTTGCCAACCCGAAAACTCCCTCATCAAGAGGAGAATATTAAATTCACCTTGGATACAACCACTACTACACACACCAACAAATTATACTCCGGCAATTGAATTGTCTTTAGCAGATCCAAGTTTGATACAGCTGCCATGATGTGCCTAAGAATAATAGATTTGCTCTCATAGTCTGATGAGGTTAGGGTAATGTTGCAATTCTGGGCCTATATAGGAGAACAGTATCCATCACAAAGTTCGACAGACAGACAAAAGAGAAAACATATCCTCTGACTTACTGTGATCAATGCCACTGGAGAACCACTAATAAATCCGAATAAAAATCACTGGACAGGGTCCCAAAACACCTTTTTAACAAAGATATACCTCATCCAGTTCACTGAGACAGCAGGTCATTTTCCAGGTGGGGAAGTACTGAAAACCAAGATCTCCTAGGCCTGCACAATCCAACTGGAAACATATCAATTTGTTTCCACTTGCACTTGCTATCACTTGGAAAACAGTACAAAATATATAAAAGTTTCTTTTACCAGGGGCAGTACCTATCTAGACTGAATTTATGGAGCAAAAAGATCAAATAAGACACTCACTCAGGACAAATAGTTCTACTCATCTATTATTTTGTACTTGATTTTCCATGAATCCCAGGTGGTGAACAATCAGATTAACCTCATGCTTTCTACATTTATCTTTAGCTATCTGAGCAAAAGGTCTTTGACAGTAATTGTCCGTAGCACGCACGCACACACACACGCACACCTCTCAGAATATGAGTAATGCCATGGTCAGTTGATTCCACTATCAGGTTAAACCATTTTCAAACTCAGTCCAATACATTCTATTTTTGTCTGTAATCATGCAGATTGTTGCTCAAGTCTCTCTGAAAGGCAACAGCTTCCCTCAACAGAGTGAATACCAGCAAAATGATAAATTTTGTTGATGACATTTGCTATTTATTCACGAGGACGAGGGACAGATTGGAGGAGGGCACATTTCGTAGAAAGCCTGACATAATGATAAATACAGCTGCCTATTTAGCAGGATCCAATGTTTACAACTCTTTAAAGAAACAACATAGCATTTCATTAAATAGATCAAAATAGATCAAGATTCGGGCTTTCTCATTTCCAACCTCCTCAGATAAATGTGACAGAAGAGAAAAAAAGAGACTTTCAATGAGGACGGGGTAAGAACGCAAAACATCTCAAAACCTTAACCTAGGTGGATGAAACCATCAGTGGATATGGTTATATGCATTGACATTTATTTTATCAAGAAACTCAATAAGGCTCCTTTGGTTATTTTCCCTTTTCCATGATAGTATTCCACTTCTACCTGTTCTAATTTGGCAGAGGTGGGAACTGGGGCTGGTTTTTTAATGAATCCACAATAGCCGTCGAAAGGGATGCACACCCAATGGTTCAAAATTAATTTGACGGTGATCTGTCATCAGTATTGCCCAGTAATGGGTTCAAAGACAAGGTGGATCCTAATCCCACTGTACAGAAAAATTGAGGCATTTTCGGGTTGTGTGGTGGTGTCAGAATTTTTGTGCGCTTCAAGAAGTAATGGCAAATATTTTTTCTGAAAGAAAATAATCAAGCAGTACCTTTTGTCGATAAATACTCTCTTTTTAAAAAAAAAAAATCATAATGGCTCGAGAGGAATGATTGCCCATTTTCCAGTGACAAAGCTGCCTACTGAAGACTTGGCACAACTAGCCTCCCAACCAAAAAAGATCTGCTCAAGTAACATGCACAGCGCCGAATGTCCTTAATACTGACCCCAACATTCCAGCACGATTCTAAAGTTCAGTAAAAAAGCAAAGTTTGAAGTGACAACTTAAAAGGCAGAGCGCTGCCTCCAAAAGCCTTTTCTTTTTAGCCTCTAAAAAGTCAAACTGTCGAGGATAAGCCACAGGAAGAGGAAAATTTACAAACTAACCAATTGTTTGGTCTGCTTTAAGAGGTTTCTTTCTCCAAATTGGCATCCAATATTTTAGTGTTAATAACTGAATTCAAGGTGTGTCATCTGTAACTTCTGCTGATTATGCTCAAGGGAAGGTACAGTAGATGAAGGAATGGCAACTACTGGTGGGAAAGGGTTTTTGGAACTTTAGGAAAGGATAAAGACTAGCATGCTGCAAAATTCAAATACTGGAACTACGAAAATAAATGTAAACCTCCACCTAGAATACACATGTTAACACTCTCTCTGGACTAATGCTTTATCATTTACCCACCATTAACATGCTCTTTGCCTTTGTCCCATGACATCTTTGTTATTTAATCTCTCCTGCCCTTTGCCCCATCACACACCTTCCTTTTTGTTCCCTTCCCTGCCACCACCATCCCCCCGCCACCCCCCCACTTGCTTAAAACCGAATACTTTCTTACCTTTGCCAGTTCTGATGAAAGGTCACAGACCTGAAACATTAACTCTGTTTCTCTCTCCAGATGCTGCCCGACCTGCACTTTCTATTTTAATACACACTGTGTGCTACTGGTTGAGAAAAGGTAATTCAGATAATTGGAGTATATGGATTCCAATGATGGGGAAAAGATTTGAAAATATCTTTCTGCAGATGTACTTAAATTCAGAAGATAAATGGTCTAGTCTAGAATTCTTAAAAAGATCAGCATGCCAGTTATATTGCCAATAGCTTTGGCAAACTTATGAAATGTACAGTGTTAGAAATAAGTAATTATCACTTTTCTAATGCTACTAACCACATTTTAATCATATTAAAATAGCTAGGAAACATTTAAGAATTACGATCGCAGCAAAAATATTGCTTTGCTTGGTATGCTATTTTTCTGCTACCTGACTGTGCTTTTCCTTCAAAGGGTTTCAGAAAAACTCACATTTAAATGTTCGGAGGCATTTATTCTTCCGCAACAAGAACAAAAACAATTAAGATTACGGCTCCATCTGTGACAAGATCCTCTTGGTATAACACAGTGATAAGACTTCACATTTCATTAATTTTGTAGGAAGCGTAGCAAAAGGAGTAGGCCATTCAGCCCATTGATATTGCTTTACTATAGTTAACCATGGCAACTCACCTCTTCAATTCCCTGCTCCCTCAATACTAATACTTCCCAATAAGTACCTCCCTTTTAAAAACCTCAATACATTTTGCAGCTATGGCTTTCCACTGACTCTTTGTGTGAAGCATTATTGTTTTTACTTCTATTCTGGAATTTACAGTGCAATCGTGGGCATTGAACATTTTAAGCTTTACAAAGACAAATACCAATGATTTGGATACCGATGACCTACTTTAGGAAATTTATTTCATTTGGGCCGCATTATCCAAAAGCAGAAATTCATGAACAGCTTCAACTAAGTGGCAAAATATGTTGGCACAAATTGTACAGTTATTCAGGGTGGCAAGACTAGCATGTTCCAGCTTCCGGGTCCTGGGAGAGAAAGAGAGAGTGCGTGTGAGCAGTAAGAGGGAGCAGATCTAGACTGGCATCAATTGTTTCTGGGAGCAGGTCATTATGCACCAGACAGCTGGAGGTGTGAACAAGGTATAAGAAAATTCACGCAGCAGGAAAATACAGATGTAAAAATAATCACTGGTGGCAAAGCAGATTGATGTGATGCACCACAGACTCGCAGGACGTGGGCTCCTACTCCTCTCCCCATCGCCACAAATGAGATTAGTAATCTCAGAGAAGATTCATGCATTTCATTGTTGGGGACACCTCAGGCAAGTAACATGTGGCTAGCTGCTCCTGCACAATTCTCAGCAGCTAATTACAAGGTAGTTGTGGCAAATATTAGGATCCACCCTTTCACTCTCCGAACTAGAAATAGTGCAAAGGAATAAAAAAAAGAAAAAGAGATGACTAAATTAAAAAAAAGCATGCATCATGCAAATTGCAGTACTATTAGATATATGCTTTAGAATGCTGACATTCTTTACATTGTATCTGATGGATATTGACCAATATTACTTGTTCTTAACAAAGACACTTTTACTGTCATCTGGGGAAAAACATCTTGTTAGCTTACCAAATAGCTCTACAGAAAGAGAAAAAGAAAAGATTAAAAGCATACTTACAGCGTTATGAATGCATAAACTCATGAAATGTACAATGGCAAAAAAAGGGAAAAAAAGCCCATTCAAAACCGAGGTTGAAAGCATTGTATACTAATACCACTACATTCTGATAAGTCCATATTATTACTAGGCAATACAATTGCTCAGTATAAAGCAATAGCATTTAAATGCAGACAAGACAGGTATAGAAGCTCACTAGGTAAATTGATTCTCTCATCATTTTGTAATTTTGCAGTTTCTCATTTTTTAGCTTGGACTGGTAAACGGAGTGGGGTTGCAGGATATAATTAGGTAAGTTAGAAAAAGAAAGGACAAAGTTAGACAGCTACACAGCATCTACACAGATATGACTACAGCTAGCAGCAGAGAAGCAAAAAACTCATGCATTCCAGCACTGTGAAAGGAAAGACATATAATGTTAGGTGTTGACAAATGCACGCATTTCAGACAATCCAGAAAGACAGAAGCTGTTGTCATCAGATAGTCAGTGGCAGTAAGACCAATTCTAAAAAAAAAGCTTTTCACACAAGTATGTTGTCCTCTGAGAGATTCACTTTTTTAATGTATAGTGCCAAATGGAGGGAGGAAAAAAAGGAGCATCCTTTCAATAATTTACAGGAAAGCAGTTACCAATCTTCTGTAGCCAAGGTAAATGAAAAAATGTCAGTATTTTACATTAGATGGTTAAGATAACACAGGTGGCCTCATTTTAAAAAAAATATTCTGGAAGTTTCATGCAAATTAACCATTTTATGTTTGACTAAGTAAACTCTGACCTCCAGAAGAATTCATTAATATTGTTAACAATTTAGTTACATTATCAAAAAAGATACAATATTGTACAATTTTCCATTTAGAACATATAGGCATTCCTTGCATGCTCAAAAACATATAAATAAATTTAAACCTCCAATTGTTCCTCCTCTGTAAAGCTCACTTTAAACTTCAGACTTATTATGCCAAACTTTAGTTCACTTAAAGTTTTCAGCATTCAAAATGGGTTTTACCCTGCCACTAAAAGCAGTAACCAAGAGGTTTGTTTGCATTATGTTGAAAATAAACCACAAAGAAAAAGAAAAAATAGACTCGTTTCAAATGGTTACTTTTGTTCATAAAGATTACTTATTGTGGAAAGAATGTTTGGAAAGCCATATGTGCCAGCACACGAGTGATGCAAATAAATTTAGGGCGCTCTGTCAGGAAACGAATGAGCTGTGAGCATTTTCCTTTATTAGCAAGAAAGAATATCACTGATTGTTCTACCAAACTAATGGAAAGTGCAAAATATGATTCAGTCAGCGAGGCCTTTTTGAAATGTCTGTCTGCAGGTTCCACTCTTTCTGCCAGGAAAGACTGCAGAGACATATTGCCTTATTTGTGTTGCTGCAAAGCAGAAATTTTTCCAGTAGCAGTGCAACTGCATCCTGAAGTGAAATTATGGTTCACATTTTTGGATGGATAATTTAAAATAAGTAGACACCTGCATTGGGTCTGCAGTGTCTAACTGCAAATAGTTTTAAATGTCGGAAAAGTATTCAAAAAAATCAAAATGGAGTACTACTTCATGCTGAATTATGACAGTGATTAATTGGCATAATTCATACTAAATTGGTGGTGGGCCTCTACTCAAATTTATTAGTTTGGGATCATTTAGAACAGTATTTTGGTTATGCACAAAATGATACAGCAATATACCCATGCATCAAAAAATCAACAGGTCAGCATTAAAGTTGATTAGTAGGATTGCATTTCAATGTCCCTATATTTATATTGACTAACAAATGGTAGAGTGTGTTTCCTGCCTGTCCTATTCTGGGATAAATTTTGTACAGAGGTCACAAAAATTAAATAATAAGGCAAAACAAATCTTTAAAGCAAGATTCACACTGGCTCAACTGATAAATTCATCATTCAGTGTGGTACCAAACAGGTCTGGGAGATCTTCGGTTTCACCTGACTACTGAGTTAACTGGTCTCTGCTGGAACACTGACAGGAATATTTCAATTAACATAAATAGCTCAGGTTCAGGGAAGGAAGGGAGCAGAAATTCTAAATCTGTTCAGTGACCCTTGAAGCATGCACAGAAGTCAGAAGCATGCACAGAAGTCAGAATCCCCCTGAATTAACAACCTGCTAAAACAAACAGCTTAGGCTCACTTAGATCAGGCCCACGATGAATACCTCCCCCCTCCCCCCGCAATCCTGTGGAACTATAATTTAGCATGGGTCATAAATTTCAGAAGAGAAGCAAGGGAATAGAAATTAGGAGGAAACGGGGATTTCTTAAACTCGGAACTGCCTTAATTTAGTCAAAATGTTGCTCGAAGCAAAATTGAACCCTTGGATGAAACAGAAAGATACATGCAATACTGACGACACAAATGCAAAAACATGCACACTTATAATAGGTAAAGATAGAGAAGAAGTTGGTTAATTTACATCCCACTTACGATAAAACACTGCATGCAAAAATACCAAAATATTGAGAAAAATCAGCTAACCCAGTGATGCAAATCTCTGAAATCTTTGGACCAAGGGTGAACAGCCAGAGACAAGTCTAAAGCCATAGCGACTTCCCACAATTCAATATGGCAAGACATTTTAAAATATTGAACTGCCAATAAAAGGTTTCATCTACAAGATGCATTATTTATAATTATAGCACACCAAGTTTTAAAATCAGAGAAGTTAGTTTTAAGGAAGAATTACAGATTTGTATGCAAGTATGGCACAAAACTCCTGTAAGTTGTCATTAATAGACATCAAGAGTACATGTTTTACTTACCTTACTCCACAAAATTGTACTCCCAACATTCTTCTATCCCGTTTTCCCTCAAATTTTCCTCCCACTTAACTGTTCAACTTTTGTCTGAATTCCATTACCATTAGGCTCTCTGCACTTCAACATATTAGTCGTTTCCCTGCATCTCAGGATCTCTGCCCTTTAGCTTTTTTCAGGTTTTCTCCCCCCTCTTCCACCTCTGGTTTGTAAAAAGAGAAGTGAAGACGAAAGTCCTAAACCCCCATTTTTGTTTCAGTTGCAGCTTTTAAATACGAAGACACTCAGATAATGACATCTAGCACTCACTTTTACATATAGTGCTTCTTCTTCTTCTTTGGCCTCCTTATCTCGGGAGACAATGGGTAAGTGCCTGGAGGTGGTCAGTGGTTTGTGGAGCAGCGCCTGGAGTGGCTATAAAGGCCAATACTAGAGTGGCAGACTCTTCCACAGGTGCTGCAGATAAAATTGGTTGTCAGGGCTGTTTCGCAGTTGGTTCTCCCCTTGCGCTTCTGTCTTTTTTCCTGCCAACTGCTAAGTCTCTTCGACTCGCCACACTTTAGCCCCGTCTTTATGGCTGCCCGCCAGCTCTGGCGATCGCTGGCAACTGAGTGCTTATATAGCTTGAAATCATGGAATGATTGTGTCCCCTTCTCCATATTTGTATCAAAAAATAGTTTAGCAACACAAAACAGCAGAATCGTAGACCCATCTTTCACAAGTACATGATTCTGCCACTGTAATAAGAAGTTGTTCTTAGCACATAAATGGGGGTGAGGGAACAAGCGAAGGGGGCAGTCAGAAAATAATTTTCTGCAATCCAAATTATCTAACTGTTAAAATGTAAAAGACACCCTAAGTTCATCCATTCTTCTAGATCTCTGTAAGTCTACAGACTCCAAGCAGTAGGATTTTGAAATTCAAAATAAAAAAGCTGCAGTGTATTTAGTAAATAACTATGATGGTCTCAGTGGGTAAGTATACCAGGAATTTCCCAGGTTCAAAACACTGGCCTGCACGGAGTTAGCTAAACTTGGCCAGCAGCGAGAATGTTACACAACGCAATCACAATGCACGGTGGTGGATAGAGTGGATGCTTAAGGTGGTGGATGGGTCGCTGATCAAGCAGACTACTCTTATAATAAGCTTCGAGTGTCATTGGAGCTGCACCCATTCAGGCAAGGAAAGAGTATTTCATCACACCACACTTGTGCCTTGCAAGTAGTGGAAAAGCTTTGGGGAATCAGGTGGTGAGTCACTTGCTGCAGAATACCCAGCTCTTGACTGTCTCTTTTAGCCAAGGTATTTATGTGGCAAGTTCAGTTGAATCGCTGGTCAGTGGTGACCCCCCAGAATATTGGTGTTTGGGGATTCACCAATGGTAATGCCATTAAATGTCAAGGGAAAGTGGTTAGGCTCTCTTGTCGGAAATGGTCATTGCCTGGCACTTGTGCAGTACAAATGTTTTTTGTCACTTAACAGCCCAAGCCTGAATGTTGACTAGGCCCGTTTCAGTCATGGATTGCTTTATTATCAGAGGAATTGTGAATGGAACTGAATAGTATGCAATCATGAGCGAGCAGTCCCATTTTTAACTTTTTGATGAAGGGAAGGTCATTGATGAAGCATCTAAGATGGTTGAGGCTAGGACACTATCCTGAGGAACTCTTGCAGCAATGGCTTGGATCTGAGAAAATTGGCCTTCAACAAACACAACCATCTTCCTTTGTGCTGGACACATCTCCAGCCAGTGGAGAGTTTTGACCAGTTCCCAGTGACATCAGTTTTACTTCAGCTGCACAGTGCCACACTCAGTCAAATGCTGCTTTGATGTCAAGGACGGTCACTCCCACCTCACTTCTGGAATTCAGCTCTTTTGTCCATGTTTGGACCAAGGCTGTATGGAGGTCTGGAGCTGAGTTGTCCAGGTAGATCCCGAACTGAGCACTGATGAGTAAGTGCCACTTAATCACACCATTGACAACCTCTTTCATCACTTTGTGATGATCAAGTGTAGGCTGATGAGGTGGTAATTAGCCAGGTTGGATTTGTCCTTTTTTGTGGACAGGACATGCCTGGGCAATTTTTCACAATGTTGGATGGATGCCAGTGTTGTAGCTATACTGGAATAGTTTGGCTGGAGGCATAGCTAGTTCTAGAGCACAAGTCTTCAGCACTGGAGCCGGGATGTTGTTGGGGCCCATAACCTTTGCAGAGTCCAGTGCGCTCAGCTATTTCTTGATAGCATGTAAACTGACTGAATACTGGTGTTTGTAATGATGGGATCCTCAGAAGGAAGCTGAGAAGGATCATCCACTCAGCATTTCTGGCTGAAGATGATCACAAAAGCTTCAGCCTAGCCTTCTGCACTCATTGCCTGGGCATCTCCATCATTGGGATGGGGATGTTCATGAAGCCTCCTCCTCCTGTTTGTTGCTAAATTATCCACCACAATTTGCAACTGAATGTGGCAGAACTGTAGAGCTTTGATCTGATCTGCTGGTTCTGAGATCGCTTAACTTGGTCTTCCACTGTTTGACATGTCTGCAAGTCCTACATAGTAGCTTCACCAGGCTGTCACCTTCATGTACATTTGATGCTACTCTTGGCATGCTATTCTGCACTCCTCATTGTACCAAAGTTGGCCATTTGGCTTGATAGTGATGAAGGAGTGAGGGATATGCCAGGCAATGAGGTTATAGATTGTGGTGCAATGAATTTCTCCTGGCGCCGATGGCCCACATGGCCTCATCAATATCCAGTTTTGAGCTACCACATCTGCTCTTAATTTATCCCACTTAGCACAGAGGTAGTGTCACACAGCATGATGGATGGTGTCCTCAGTATGAAGACAGAACTTGGTCCACAATGACTGTATGGTGGTCACTCCGATCAATGCAACTGTGACAGGTAGATTATTCTATCAGGTTTGTTCTCTCACCATCTCCTGCAAGCCCATTCTGGCAGCTACATCTCTTCAGGACTCAGCCAGCTTGGTCAGTAGTGGTACTACCAAGGCATTCTTGGTGATGGATATTGAAGTCCCCCACCCAGAGTAAATTCTGTACCCTTGCTATCCTGAGTGCTTCCTCCAGGTGGTGTGCAACATGGATGCACACTTCATCAGCTAGGGGAGGGTGGCAGGCAGTAATCAGCAGGGGGTTTCCTTGTCCATGTTTCACCTGAACCCATGAGACTTCATAGGGTCTGAAGTCAATGTTGAGGACTTTCAGGGCCACTCCCACTGACTGTATACTACAGATAAACACACAAATTAGGCACAGTAGGCCACTCGGTCCCTCGTGCTGCTCCGCCATTCAACAAGATCATGGCTGATCTAACTGTAACTTCAACACATTCCCGCCTACCCCGATAACCTTTCACCCCCGATAACCTTTCACCCCCTTGCTTATCAAGATCTATCTACTTCTGCCTTAAAAATATTCAAAGACTCTGCTTCAACTACTATTTGAGGAAGGGAGTTGCAAAGAGTCATGACCCTCAGAGAAAAAATGTCTCCTCATCTCTGTCTTAAATGGGCAACCTCGTATTTTTAAACAGTGACCTCTAGTTCTAGCTTCTCCCACAAGAGGAAACACCCTTTCCACATCCACCCTGTCAAGACCCCGCAGGGCTTGCTCTACTTTTGGTGGATAAATCTTGCCAGCGGGGCAGGACATATCCTGGGAGAGGGATGGAGGAGTCTGGAACATTGGCTGATAGTCATACAGAATCAACTTTATGTCAGACTGTTGCTTGATTAGTCTGTGAGACAGCACTCCCAAATTTGGCATCAATCCCTAGGTGTTCAAGAGGATGACTTTGCAGGGTCGATTGGGCTGGATGTGCCTTTGTTAGATCTGAATCTGATGCCTTGGTCAAAGCTAAGTAGGGGAATCTCATTCGGTAACACCACATCAACACCCCCAATGTACTGCACTACCACATCCACCACAAGCCTATTGCTGTTTCCCCTTGGTCTGATGAAAGGGCATCAATCTGATGCATTCACCTTTTTCCTCTCTCCACAGATTCTGCCTGACCTGCTGAGTATTTTCTGTTTAACTTCAATTTAGATTTTGGTTACAGGAATTTCCTCAATGAGAACTAATTCCCGTCAGATAGGCAGGATGTACTTTTACAGGAATATCACACACTAATACTATGGAATTCTGAAGTCAAACAGGAAAAGCAGTTAACATGTAAATCTTTGCCCTATATTACAATGGCAAATTAAAAAGTGATGGCGACATCTCAGTCCATTGGCTCAGAAATGAGAAATTATTTATAAAAAAACTTTTGATTGATTTTCAGCTCTATAAGTTTCACTGAATGTTCAAACTTAAAATTTACAATTAGGACCCAATTTCACACCTGTATTGTTAGTCCACTGGGTAGAGTAATGAAAAAGTAGAAATGCACAAGTGGAAGTAATATGTTGTCAAAACATATTTCAGACTACAAGGCATTTATGATATTTTTTCACATTGGCCACCGATTGGCTTCTGACTTTAACCTCATTGCCTGTGAAGTGCTTTGGGATGTTTGAGACATCTGATAAAGAAATGCAAGTTCTTTGTTCACAGCTAACAAAACTGTAAAGTATGCTCGCATATTAATCCAAGTTCAATTCCATGACGGTCATTTTTAGGAAGTCACCAAGTACTCACTGAATTGTCACTCTGAACACAATTCAAATGGTGAGTCACAAAATTTGTTAATTCAACCATTATTTGGTTATTTCCTCATTTTCGGCCCAATAAACTGAACTTGTAAGCGACTAATAGAATCTACTGGCTAAAGCACAAGTCTGTTGCTGTTTCCCCTTGGTCCTTTCTTGCCCACAAATACTGCTATTGTCTAATATGGCACTCACCAGTACATAGTAGTAAGCATACAGCGCAGTCGAATGGTGGATAATAAAGTATATGTCTCCAATTGCTTTCCAATACCATAAAATAAGCAGGAAATCTAGAAAAGCAATACAAAACAAAAATTAGAAAGGGATTAGGTATAATCTGGAGGTTTATTCAAGCAAAGCCATAGCAATTTTTCCAACAGTATCAGCTGAACTGCTGCAAACAGCCTACGACAAAAAATATTGAAAAGATAATACTACTTAAATCTACCAGGTTCTCAACGCAGCAACATTTAAACTGGAAAAGTAACACTAATTTTTTTTAAACTTCCAAAACAGTGAAATTTATGAATAATTTTAGTTAAAAAAGCATAACATGCTCAGGTTAACTTCATTGAAATTATTGATAATAGGAGTTTACCACCCATTTTCCTAAACATGGCTTTAAATATAATGTAGTGCAATGAATTTCTGTGTTGGATAATACAGCTTGAAGAATAAATAAATAAATATATATATATTATACATAAAATATATTATATACATAAATAACCCATCAGGTAGCTACATAAAGGTTTTAGATACTTCAAATGAAGTATTACACATGTTACTGAAGCATATTTGAACAAGAGGGCACATCTACATGGAAGCAAAATTGGCAGCAAGTACTTAATATACAATTTAAAAAAAACATTTATGCAAAAACTAAAGGACTCCTCCGCGCATCTCTGTATGCCCTCCAATAAAGTTCTGTTAATTGAGTGGACCCAAGTGATATCAAAGGGCTCCCTTTGCAAGCACAGTAACTCCATAATATTGGCGTCAGTGGCATTCAATCGGATTAATCTCAAAACAAATTCTCCAAATTCCCGTTGCATATTCAAGTACGAATAGCTGTTAGTTTTAGTCAATTATCTAAATGTTTTGAATGTGTAACAGTGCTAAAATTCTTTCATGATAAAGCAAAAATGTGTTACATTGAAAACACTTCCCCCGATGGTTTACTTAGATGGTCACATTTTGACAAAGTCAAATCAAGAGTCAACTACAAATACTGGAAGTACAAGGCTGCATCTGTAGAGAAGTAAGTTAACATTTCAAGTAGAAGCAGTCTTCCAAACTCAGCTCTGACAATAAAAGTACTTTTTGGCTCTTTGCTTTTGGAATCCACAAAAGCTGTTCACTGACCTGAAATGCTCCCTAACCTGAAAAGCCAAGCCTTGAGCGGACTGCTAACAAGTAATATTTGGTGTTACCTTGTAACGAGTAGTAAAACATATACATAATTGCTTTTAATTATATGGACAGTGTTACGACCAGGTGAGAAAGATGTCTAGGGGGTCTCTTTCAGCCTTCACCTGGTCTTACTGTAACAGGGTTTATGTTTTTAAACACACTGTGTTTTGAGCTCCCCCTTGGTGAATCCTTGTTCACCGCTTTCCAATTAAAAGTGTCAGGCAAGCCCCCACCTGCCAAGAATGAGGAACATTAACTCTGCCACATGAACATTGATTTTAAACTGCTGATGAAGAAAGAACTTGCTTTAAAAAACAACTGGAGACTTTGGCTGGAGAGACACATTGACATATCAACAGACGACTACTTCAAAGGACAAAGGAGCTATTCCCTGCTCCTATTTAATCCACAATGGACTTTTGATTACCAGACGTTGAAGCATTCTAGGTTAACTAGTAAGATGGCCGAATACACAAACAGACGTAAATAAAAACAGAAAGTGCTGGAAAAACTCAGCAGGTCTGGCAGCATCTGTGGAGAGAGAAACAGAGTTAACGTTTCAGGTCAGTGGCTTTTCTTCAGAACTGGTAGATATAAGAAATGTAAAAGTTTTTAAGCAAGTAAAGCGGGGATGGGACAAGAGATAACAAAAGATAAGGTATTGATAGGACAAGGTCACAGAAAAGCTGACCAGAAGGTCATGGAGCAAAGGCAAACAATATGTTAATGGTGTGCTAAAGACAAAGCATTAGTACAGATAGGGTGTTAATGGACTGAAAACTGAACAGCCACAAGCACAAACATGAAAAAAAAGTGGATAGGCACTGTAGAAACAAACTGAACAAACTAAAATAAAATAAACACAAAAAATAAAAGAAAAAAGAAATAATAACCCAAGATAAAAGTAAAACGGGGGGCCTGTCATGCTCTGAAATTACTGAACTCAATGTTTAGCCCGGCAGGCCGTAGTGTGCCTAATCGGTAAATGAGATGCTGTTCCTCGAGTTTGCGTTGATGTTCACTGGAACATTGCAGCAATCCCAGGACAGAGATGTGAGCATGAGAGCAAGGGAGTGTGTTGAAATGGCCAGCAACCAGAAGCTCGGGTCATGCTTTCGGACTGAGCGGAGGTGTTCCGCAAAGCAGTCACCCAGTCTCCGTATGGTCTCCCCAGTGTAGAGGAGACCACATTGTGAGCAGCTAATACAGTATACTAAATTGAAAGAAGTACAAGTAAATCGCTGCTTCACCTGAAAGGAGTGTTTGGGGCCTTGGACAGTGAGGACAGAGGAGGTAAATGGGCAGATGTGGTCGGGCCAGTTTGGTCACATGAGTGACTATTGGAGTTTTTTGAATTTGAGCTTCCAACAGGGAATTTAGTTTTTTTTTTAAGTTTTAGAGATACAGCACTGAAACAGGCCCTTCGGCCCACCGAGTCTGTGCCGAACATCAACCACCCATTTATACTAATCCTACACTAATTCCATATTCCTACCACATCCCCACCTGTCCCTATATTTTCCCTACCACCTACCTATACTAGGGGCAATTTATAATGGTCAATTTACCTATCAACCTGCAAGTCTTTGGCATGTGGGAGGAAACCAGAGCACCCGGAGGAAACCCACGCAGACACAGGGAGAACTTGCAAACTCCACACAGGCAGTACCCAGAATTGAACCCGGGTCGCTGGAGCTGTGAGGCTGCGGTGCTAACCACTGCGCCACTGTGAAATCAGAAGGCTGGTTTCTCCTGGACTGAGAACACCTCTCTCCTGTCTGCTCTCATGTCACTCTCTCCAGCTTCGGAAACCATTGAAGACACATGAACCCAAGACAGAAAAGTCTCCTACAGTAAACAAGGTTTAATAAGAATACTGGGCCCCAACGAAAAGTAAGAGCAGTCAACAATCAAGGACTCTACGGCAAGCTGGAAACACAGAAACAGTAAAAGGAAACCCCTTTAGAGACTGCCTCAAACCTCTCCATTTTATTTTTCTTCTGCTCTTTTCTGTCCCTATTTGCATGTATCACGTATGCTTGCTAGGGTGGGCACATCGTATATCTGTAGGCATTAACCATATTAGAGTTTAAGTTTAAGGTTTAATAAATTTTACTTTTCTTCCTTAAACCTAAGAAAGCCTGTTTGTGCTCATTTCTTATAATTGGAAAGCTGTGAACAAGGATTCACCAAAGGGGGAGCTCAAAACAGTGTGTTTAAAGATTAAACCCTGTTACAATAAGACCAGGTGAAGACATCAAAAGACCCCTAGATACCTTTCTCACCTGGCCATCACAGAAATTTGGGTGCTAGCATCCGGAATTTTACCCACAGACAAACGAGTGAAATTGGAAGTGGGAAGCCAAATTGTTCACAAACAAAAAGAGCAAAATTTCAATACAGGTTTTCTTGTGGTTGTGTGGGATTGAATACTAGCATGTCTGCAACTGAAACTAGCAGCTCTCCAAGCAAGGGTGAAGTAACTTAGGTTAAGTTAAAAGCACTGTCTATGGAGGAGTTGAGGAAAATGGCTGAGCAGTGTGAGATTACTGTACACGGCGAGGCTAGGAAGTCTGAACTCCTAAGGCTAGTGGCCTTATTTTTCCCTTGAATCTGAAGAAGCAGAAGCAGGGTTAGAAGCAGACCAGACAGGGTATTGCGAGCAAAGATACAACTGGAACAAAAGAAACTTGAATTAGAAGACAGGGAAAGAGGAAGAGAAAGGGAGAGACGGAAAAAGAGAGACAGGAGAGGGAGAAAGAGAGAACCTTCCAAAAGGAGCGTGAAGAAACAAAAAGACAGGAGAAGGAAACAGAGAGAGAGAGAAAGAATATTCCAGAAAGAATGCGAAGACAGAGTGTTGAAGCAGCTTCAGTTAACTAGGGGGCAACAGAGTAACCCTAGTGAAAGCATGGTCAATATGGAGGAGCATAATTTAGGGCTGGGTCACTCAATTAATTCCAAAATTTAATGAGGAAGATGTGGAAGAGTTTTTCATGTCTTTTGAGAAACTGGCAAGGCAGCTAAAATGGCCATCTGAGTCCTGGTCCCTTTTAATACAAAGCAAACAAACTGGAAAAGCTCATGAGGTTTATTCCTTGTTGCCAAATGAGAGTTCATCATATTATGAACTGACCAAAAATACTATCCTCAAGGCATACGAAGTAGTACCTGAAGCCTATCACCAAAAGTTTAGAACCCTCAAAAAGCAAGCCAATCAAACTTATCTGGAGTTTGAAAGAAGCAAGCAGCTGGCTTTTGACCAGTGGCTGAGGGCTTTTAAAATACAGCTCAGTTATGAGACTCTCACAGAAATAATCCTGTTCGAGGAATTTAAAAAGCCTCTCCCATTCTCAATAAAGACCCATGTCCAGGAACAGTGAGTTCAGGGAGCCTGGCAAGCGGCCGTTCTGGCCGATGAGTTTGCTTTAATTTATAAGTTGGTTTCCCAGGGGACAACCTTTCCTAATCACTCCCACAAAGCCAAAAAGGACAAAGGTTGGGAAGGTGGTATCCGCCCAGGCATTCCTGGAAGAGAAAGGAAAGCAGGAGACACAGGGGGCCCTCCTCCAGTCAAAAAGGAAGGTGCTGTGAGCAAGAGTGAGACCGGGAGACCTGTGTGCTTCCATTGTAATAAGGCAGGGTATTTAAAAGCAGATTGCTGGAAACTACAGGGAAAACCAGCAGGGTTAATCAGTGCACACCCGCAGATGGGACCTTGGTGGAAAACACAGAACAAGCTGTGGCTTTACTGCAGTAAGAGTGCAAACCAGGAAGCTTACTACGGCCATTGCAGGAAAATTTAATAGGATTCCTGAAGGTTATCAGGGATTTGTGTCTGAAGGGAAAGTAACCCCATACCCCTCAAGTGGGGCAAGCAAGCCCATAGTGATTCTCAGGGACACAGGGGCGACGAGATCCCTTTTACTGGGAAAAGGCCTGGCCTTTCCCCCAGACAGTGCAGTGAACACCAACATGGTGGTGAATGGTATTGGAGCGGAGTATATGCCTGTACCTGTACACCGGGTGCACCTGGTGTGCAACCTAGTTTCAGGATCGGTGACCGTAGGCATTGTCCCTAGTTTGCCTGTGGACGGGGTTGACCTGCTCCGAGGTAATGATCTGGCAGGGATGAAGGTGGTAGCACACCAGTAGTGAAAGAAAGACTGCAGGAGGTCAGAGAGACAGGGCAGTGGCAGGAGACGGTTCCCTGCAAAGTCCCTGAATGTGTAGTGGATCAGGCCATGATCAAACCAGCTCTCCCAGAGGAGACTGCATTGGCACTGCAGGCAAATGACTATGAGGTCTGCCTGTCCGAGTCTTCCTTTGGAAAGTTAAGAGACCCAGAGAATAAATTAAATGGATTTTCCCTAGCTGAGGCTCAGCGAGCCGACCCAGTATTGCAAGAGTTAGCACAGGCTGCCCAGTCTGAAAGGAAAGCAGAGGGAGTCCTTGACTGCTACGATTTAAAGGATGAGGTACTGATGAGGAAATGGAGTTCTCCTCACAGACCCGAGGGCACGGAGTGAACAGTAGTTCACCAGTTAGTGGTGCCAGAGAGGTACCGGGGAGAAATATGAAGCAGCACCCACGAGACGACAGTGGCTTTACATGCCGGTATACAAAAGACCAAAGCCCTCAGAAGACAGCAGTTTGACTGACCAAAACTCCATAAAGATGTGGTGGAGGACTGCAGGAGTTGCCACCTGTGCCAGGTTCAGGGGAAACCCCAACCTGCAGGGAAACCTGCACCCCTAAGTCCTGTACCGGTGTTAGGAAGATCCTCCAACAGAGGGCTGCTAAACTGTAAGGGACCCCCGCTGAGAACAAAAGGGGACAGGCAAGCACACGGCTGGCAAAAGGTTAGAACAAAGACCAAAGAACAGTACAGCACAGGAACAGACCATTCGGCCCTCCAAGCCTGCGCCGATCTTGATGCCTGCCTAAACTAAAACCTTCTGCACTTCCGGGGACCGTATCCCTCTATTCTCATCCTATTCATGTATTTGTCAAGATACCTCTTAAACGTCGCTATCGTAACTGCTTCCACCATCTCCCCCGGCAGCAAGTTCCGCGCACTCACCACCCTCTGTGTAAAGAACTTGCCTCGCACATCCCCTCTAAACTTTGCCCCTCTCACCTTAAATCTATGTCCCCTAGTAACTGACTCTTCCACCCTGGGAAAAAGCTTCTGACTATCAACTCTGTCCATGCCGCTCATAACTTTGTAAACCTCTATCATGTCGCCCCTCCACCTCCGTCGTTCCAGTGAAAACAATCCGAGTTTATCCAACCTCTCCTCATAGCTAATGCCCTCCAGACCAGGCAACAACCTGGTAAACCTCCTCTGTACCCTCTCCAAAGCCTCCACGTCCTTCTGGTAGTGTGGCAACCAGAATTGCACGCAATATTCTAAGTGTGGCCTAACTAAAGTTCTGTACAGCTGCAGCATGACTTGCCAATTTTTATACTCTATGCCCCGACCGATGAAGGCAAGCATGCCGTATGCCTTCTTGACTACCTTATCCACCTGCGTTGCCACTTTCAGTGACCTGTGGACCTGTACGCCCAGATCTCTCTGCCTGTCAATACTCCTAAGGGTTCTGCCATTTACTGTATACTTCCCACCTGCATTAGACCTTCCAAAATGCATTACCTCACATTTGTCCGGATTAAACTCCATCTGCCATTTCTCCGCCCAAGTCTCCAACCAATCTATATCCTGCTGTATCCTCTGACAATCCTCATCACTATCCGCAACTCCACCAACCTTTGTGGTGTCCGCAAACTTACTAATCAAACCAGCTACATTTTCCTCCAAATCATTTATATAAACTACAAAGATCAAAGGTCCCAGCACTGATCCCTGCGGAACACCACTAGCCACATCCCTCCATTCAGAAAAGCACCCTTCCACTGCTACCCTCTGTCTTCTATGACTGAGCCAGTTCTGTATCCATCTTGCCAGCTCACCTCTGATCCCTTGTGATTTCACCTTTTGTACCAGTCTGCCATGAGGGACCTTGTCAAAGGCTTTACTGAAGTCCATATAGATAACATCCACTGCCCTTCCTTCATCAATCATCTTTGTCAATTCCTCAAAAAACTCAATCAAATTAGTGAGACACGACCTCCCCTTCACAAAATCATGCTGCCTCCCGCCAATGAGTTTGTTTGTTTCCAAATGGGAGTAAATCCTGTCCCGAGGAATCCTCTAATAATTTCCCTACCACTGATGTAAGGCTCACCGGCCTATAATTTCCTGGATTATCCTTGCTACCCTTCTTAAACAAAAGAACAACATTGGCTATTCACCAGTCCTCTGGGACCT
Organism: Heterodontus francisci; assembly: GCF_036365525.1. Lineage (NCBI taxonomy): Eukaryota > Metazoa > Chordata > Chondrichthyes > Heterodontiformes > Heterodontidae > Heterodontus > Heterodontus francisci. The sequence goes on along the minus strand of NC_090378.1, from coordinate 25,974,701 downwards.
CACCTGTAGCCAATGAGGATGCAAAGATTTCTGTCAAGGCCCCAGCAATTTCTTCCCTTGCCTCCCTTAGTATTCTGGGGTCGATCCCATCAGGCCCTGGGGACTTATCTACCTTAATGCTTTGCAAGACACCCAACACCTCCTCCTTTTTGATAATGAGATGACTGAGACTATCTACACTCCCTTCCCTCGGTTCATCATCCACCAAGTCCTTCTCTCTGGTGAATACTGATGCAGAGTACTCATTTAGTACCTCACCCATTTCCTTTGGCTCCACACATAGATTCCTTTCTCTGTCCTTGAGTGGGCCAACCCTTTCCCTAGTTACCCTCTTGCTCTTTATATAGGTATAAAAAGCCTTGGGATTATCCTTAATCCTGTTTGCCAATGACTTTTCATGACCCCTTTTAGCCCTCCTGACTCCTTGCTTAAGTTCCTTTCTACTGTCTTTCTATTCCTCAAGGGATTCGTCTGTTCCTAGCCTTCCAGCCCTTACGAATGCTTCCTTTTTCTTTTTGACTGGGCTCACAATATCCCGCGTTATCCAAGGTTCCCGAAACTTGCCAAACTTATCCTTCTTCCTCACAGGAACATGCTGCTCCTGGATTCTAACAACTGACATTTGAAAGACTCCCACATGTCAGATGTTGATTCACCCTCAAACAGCCGCCCCAATCTAAATTCTTCAGTTCCTGCCTAATATTGTTATAATTAGCCTTCCCCCGAGGACTACTCTTATCCTTATCCACCCTAGCACTAAGTGAGTCCCAGTCAATATAGGGGAAGTTAAAATCACCCACCACTACAACCCTATTACCTTTACATCTTTCCAAAATCTTTCTACATATCTGCTCCTCTACCTCCCGCTGGCTGTTGGGAGGCCTGTAGAAAACCCCCAACATCGTGACTGCACCCTTCCTATTCCTGAGGTCCACCCATATTGCCTCGCTGCACGACCCCTCCGAGGTGTCCTCACGCAATACAGCTGTGATATTCTCCTTAACAAGTAATGCAACTCCCCCACCCCTTTTACATCCTCCTCTATCCCGCCTGAAGCTTCTAAATCCTGGAACATTTAGCTGCCAATCCTGTCCTTCCCTCAACCAAGTCTCTGTAATAGCAACAACATCATAGTTCCAAGTACTAATCCAAGCTCTAAGTTCATCTGCCTTACCTGTTATACTTCTCGCATTGAAACAAATGCACCAGACCACCAGTCCCGCTGTGCTCCGCAACATCTCCCTGCCTGCTCTTCCTCTTAGTCTTACTGGCCTTATTAACTAGTTCCCCCTCATTTATTTTACTTGCTGTCCTACTGCTCTGGTTCCCACCCCCCTGCCACACTAGTTTAAACCCTCCCGAGTGACGCCAGCAAATCTCGCAGCCAGGATATTTGTGCCCCTCCAGTTTAGATGCAACCCGTCCTTCTTGTACAGGTCCCATCTGTCCCTGAAGAGATCCCAATGGTCCAGATATCTGAAACCCTCCCTTCTACACCAGCTGTTCAGCCACGTGTTTAGCTGCACTTTCTTCCTATTTCTAGCCTCACTGGCACGTGGCACAGGGAGCAATCCCGAGATTACAACCCTAGAGATCCTGTCTTTTAACTTTCTACCTAACTCTCTAAACTCCCCCTGCAGGACCTCGTCACTCTTCCTGCCTATGTCGTTGATACCGATGTGTACCACAACCTCTGGCTGTTCACCCTCCCCCTTCAGAATGTCCCCTGTCCGTTCAGAGACATCCTTGACCCTGGCACCAGGGAGGCAACATACCATCCTGGAGTCTCTTTCACGTCCAGAGATGGGCCTATCTGTGCCCCTGACTATAGAGTCCCCTATAACTATTGCTCTTCTGCGCTTTGTTAGATAGAGAAGGGGAAAAAGTGGCCAAGAGGAAGTCCGTGAGAAATCCCCGATGAAAGCCCCTACTGTCTGGTCAACCAACCCCGGAAAATGTGAAAAGTTAGACCCCACATCCTCCTATGTAAATACAGACTCGATAAGCACTCCACCACAGTTGCTAACAGCATTTACAGGAACCTGCAGAGACAAACAGAGACCTCGAGGGGGCAGAGAAACCATGAGGGTGATGCCTCACCTAGTCGAAGTGCCACAGAAGAGCACAATAAAGTGTGCACACAAACCTGCAGGCAGGAATGTCCCAGAGAACAAAGGAGAGAGTAACGACTCCTCCCCCACAGTCAGAGGAAAAGAGAACCACCCATCCCCTGAAGTCAAAAGTCTTTGCATGACTCAGAGTTCAGGAGAGACCCACCCACTACTAACTCTCCTGAGGAAAAAAAAGGAAATTAAAACAGCCATGGCACCCAGAAAAGATCATTTTTAATATGTTTTAAGATTGGTGAATGAAGGGAAATGAATGAGAGAAATGCATGGTTTTTCTTTCTGTATCTTATATTTCTCTCAAATATCAGAAGAGTTTCTTGTTACTGTGCTTCGAGCTCACTGTAGTCCTTTTGTAGGTAGTTCTTGCTTTTCGTTGGGGCTCAGTATTCTTCTTAAATCTTGTAGGAGACTTTTCTTTCTTGGGGTTCCAATGTTTTCACTGGTTTCCGAAGATGGTGAGAGCGAGATGAGAGTAGACAGGAGAGAGGTCTTTTCAGTCCAGGAGCAAACAGCCTTTTGAGTTCAAATTTTCTGTGGCAAGTTTAAATTAAAAAAAACTCCAACAGCCAGTTAGTCATATGACTAAACTGGTCTGACCACGTCTTCTGTGCATCAGGGAAGCAGGGCCTGGTTCCTTTGTTCCAACACTGTCTGCTAGTATCCAAAAAAGGTCTTTCCGGCGAGGGGCCTGGCAATTCCTTGTGACAGGTTTCTTCCCAACAACAATTTTAAGTCTTAATGTTCATGTGGAAAAATTAAAGTCTCATTCTTGGCAGGTGGGGGCCTGCCTGACAGACAGCAACAAGTGAAGTACTTTACTTTGAAAGTAGTACCCCAAAGTCATTGTGCCCCTTTAGTTGCAGGCCTGGAATAGTGCGGCAATAGTATGTTGATCAGTCATTTAAATCGTTACGGACTGCAGTAACATTTCCTTAACCTAATCACATGACTCAAAACCCTTCTGAAGCTAAAAGGCTCACTGAAAAATACCACCTCCGTCATAACATCATGGAGTCATATCAGCAAAAAAGAGGCCATTCGGCCCATTCAGTCCATGCCGGCTCTCCATGGAGAGCTATGCAGCCAGTCCCACTCCCCCACTTAATCCCCGTAACCCTGTAAGTCTATTTCTCTCAGGTGGCCATCCAACTTCCTCTTGAAGAGAAAAGTATTTTTTTAATTAATCATCTCTGCTCCAACACCCTTGTGGGCAGCGTGTTCCAGGTCATTACCACCCACTGCAAAAAAGTGCTTCCTCAGATCCTGCTTCGTTTGCACAAAACTTTCAATCTCTGTCCCCTAATCCTTGTATTATTTGTTAATGGGAACAATTTTTCCTTTTCTAACATATCTAAGCCTGTCATAATCGTGGATACATTTATTAAAGCTCCTCTCAATCTCCTTTGTTCTAAGGAGAACAAACTCGGTTTTTCCAACTTCATCTTGTAACTAAAATCCTCCATCCCTGGAACCATTCTGATAATTCTCCTCTGCACCTTCAAGGACCCTCACATCTTTCCTGAAGTGTAGTGAACAGACTGGACACAATACACCAGTTGGGGCCTAACCAGAGCTTTATAAAGGCTCAACATAACTTCCCTACTTTTGTATTCAATGCCTGCATTCATGAAACCCAAGAGCCCATATGCTTTACTAATCACTCTCCTAATATGTCCTGCCACCTTCAAAGATCAATGCATATGCACCCCCGCATCTCTCTGTTCCTGCACAATCTTTAGAACTGTGCCATTAAGTATATATTGCCTCTCCCTATTCCTTCTACCAAAATGCATCACTTCACACTTGTCAGTATTAAATTCCATCTGCCACCTCTCTGCCCATTCTGCTAACCTATCTATGTCCTATTGAAGGTGGCTCATATCATCTTCACTATTTACCACACCCCCAAGTTTGGTGTCACAGAAACTTTTGAGATTCTACTCTGTATTTCAATATCCAAGTCATTTATATATAGCAAGAAAACAGTGGTCCCAGCAGTGACCCTTGGGAACACCACGGTCTACCATCCTCCAGTCCAATAAATAACCATTTCCTACAACTCGCTGTTTTTTGTCCTTAAGCCAATTTTATTTTATCCTATTGGACACTAACCCTCCTATTCCATGAGTGTCAATTTTGTTAACCAGCCTTTTTTGTGGAATATTATCAAATGCTTTCTTAAAATGCATATAAACAACATCCACCGCATTCCCTTCATCAACCTTCTCTGTTACTTCATCAAAAAATTCAATTAGATTAGTCAAGCATGATCTGCCTTTTACAAATCTGTGCTCATTATCCTTAATTAACCCAAACCTCTCTAAGTGTCCATTGATATTTTCCCTGATTATTGTTTCTAAAATCTTACCTACCACTGATGTTAAACAAACTGGCCTGTAAATGCTAGGACTGTCCTTATGCCCTTTCTTGAATAAGGGTGTCACATCTGCCATTCTCCAATGCTCTGGCACCTACCCCTTATCCAAGGAAGATTATAGCAAGCCCTTCCACTATCTCCATCTTTACTTCCTTTTAGCAACATGGGATGCAAGCCAACCGGACCAAGTGACTTATCTACCCTAAGAATAGCCAACCTTTTTAGTATCTCCCCCCTCAATTTTTATCCTATCCATTGCCTCTACTCTCTCTGCTTCTACTGATATTTTGTGAGCTCCATTTCTTTAGTGAACACCCTCTCCCATCCCCCTCATAAAAACTACCTCGAACTAAAACAAATTTCTGAAGATAAAAACAAAATGCTTTTTCTCACAGGACTTCTGTCAGAGAGAAAAAAGATCAGAGTAAGATTGAGGCATCAAGTTACTCCAGTTACAGCTTTTTAGCATAGACAAATGACTAGAGAAGCCCAGTACTCATAAGGGTTCAATCTGAATCTATTCAAAAACTATTGCATTGAAATTTCCAATGCAGAAATCTCTATGCAAATATGATTCATAGAAAAAGCAAATAGGTGATGTTCCTGTCAGGGGATATCACTGCAAAAAAATTAATGTCCAAATGATTATAACTTTCAACATTTCTATTAGTCAACAAACATTTCATGTCATTACAAAAAAGGCATTTTTTTAACAAAAGTTGAAGGGATTTTTTTCAGAAAGAGTAATTTTTGTACAAATAAAGTCAGAAGTACACAGCACGTTCATCAGAAACTGAAGAGAGACAGATTAATATTTTGGGATCCTTCATCAGACATCCAGTCAGCCTAAAATATCAACCTCTTTATTTTCCCCTCTTTTACAAGTACTGATGGAGCGTTTTGTATCTTCATGACATTAATGTTCTACTTAGAAACATTAACCCAGTAATAGCAATATTGCCATACAAGATTCCAGTTTAGATTGCTTATAATGTACTCGCCAAAGCCTTTCACCTCCATTGGGTTCTTTCAAGAAGAGAAAGATGATTATACCAGAGATTTCCACATCCACCAATATCGCAGTCCATATCTGGCCTAATCATGAAACAAGGGCCCATCATTACCTAGTCCCTAACCAAATTCAGATATTTCTGTGCTACAGAGTAACTACAATCCAGTTAAATAAAAGATTTGACAGAAGAAAATGTTTTGGATGAAAACGAACTCACCTGATATGAGGTAGCCTGCAGTTAAACCAACATTTAATTTTACCAGTGTAGGGTCCCCCCTGTAAATATTAAAAAACAGGTTTATTTTTGTGAAACGTAACCTGTGTTTAATAATTGTGCTCTTGGTACAGAATCTCTATGCTACTGAGTCACAATAGACCAGGATGGTCCCAGGTTTGGGCAGTGGTCAGAGTGGCTTCAGCAACCCATGCTGGAAGGGCATGTGTGCGCATATTGGGCCAAGCTGTGATGCCCTTGCACTTGAATAGCCTGCCAAAGCGCACATATGAATAACTGCCATTTGGGTGAAGAACTTAAGGGAAAATATCAACAAGAAACTCTACCCCAACAAGGAATCAGTGCCTGGATAAATGGGGACAGGGGGAAATTGAAGAGGGAAAAAAAAAAGTGGTTAAGGAGCATATGGCAAACATAATGGAAGTTTATTTTTTCCCCTTTTTTTCTCCACCTATAATCAATATTTTCATGACAAAATTAGTCATTTTCAATTTGATATTGTAATATTGAGATTTCATGGTCAATTCTGTGCTGATTCAACATTCTTTATCATCATCAAAATAAATGTACTTTCTAAGCAAACAACACTGGTAATTGTTCCTTAATTTGTCATTCAAGCCCAAAGTTCAACAATGCAAAAGGATAAAGAAGTTCCAAGGTTTTATGTTACAATTGTTTAGTTCGAAGGTGAACAAGCATGAAGCAGGAATTAGTCAAATGATCTGACTGTCTAGTGTTCAGGGTCCTAAAAGATTTAGATCAAGTTCTATGCTTAAAGGGAAATGGCAGAAAATTTAAAACATTTACTATTCTCAACTGTAAAATAAAACTTCAATGGTTTAATAAAACAGAAAATTATCTCCCACGCCCAGTCTCACAAGCAAATTTGGCCTCACTGCTGGATATAGTTTGCGATTTTGTTAAGTACGGACACTTAAAATAAATAAGTACTCATTCATGTCAACTGAAGAATGCTGCAAAATAAAGTTAAAATATCCATTTATTTTCTAATATAGAAATAGGAGTAGACCATTCAGTCCTTCAAAGACTGTTCCAACAGATCATGACTGATCTGTACCATAACTCAATCCACCCACCTTGGCTCCATATCCCTTAATGCCTTTGGCTAGCAGAAATCTATTGATCAGAGATTTAAAACTATTAATTGAGCCACCACCTTTTGTGTATAAAAGTTTCATAAATGACCTGGCTGTGATTTTAAGGTCATGTTCCCTTGTCCTAGACTCTCCCACTGACAGAAAAAGTTTCTATCTACCATATCAATTCCTTTCAAAAAACCTCAATTGAATCATCCGCTCAACCTTCTATAGTTCAGGGAATACAAGCTGAGTTTTTGCAATCTGTCTTCATAATCGGCACTGCACTCCTTCCTAGGCCAATATATCCTAAGGTGCAGTGTTCAAAATTGTACACAGCACTCCAGATATGGTCTATGATTAGCTGTAGCAAAGCTTTCTCTCTTTATAATATAGTCCTCTAGTTATAAAGGCTAACATTCAATTAGCCTTTTTGTGATCTGTGTGCACTACATTGTCATGATAGGAACATTGTCACTAAACCAGCATAATGCTTATTACAATCAGATAAGAATGCAGTAAGTTGTCAGTGTGTTTCCCTTAAAAGGTGCAGTGCATCATTTTACAACAGACTTCTGACCACAGAAATTAAGAGACACAAGCAGCCATGCCTAGTTTAACGAGGCCGAGTAGGTATCTTACCAGATAGGATCTGCATTTACAGCATCATCAAACCACAACAAGTAGAGACACAGCAGCCCAACCACCAGAGCATGGAATGTGGACACCACCCTAAAAAGACAAAAGTGTAAACACAGATTGGGCATGATTGATGTATTCTGTACAGCCTAGTCAGTTTAATAGGGAAGCTGTTGTCATCATTAATAGTGAAATCACATGCATCTTTAGAGCATTCATTAACAATTTCAGCGAAATGAGGCCAGCAGAGGTATCCTTCCCCTTAATTCTATAATTATTACATTGTCAAGTATAGCAGCTTTCTTTAAAACAGAGCAAAACAATTGTTTTATAAAACAATGCATAGCAGGGAACAGGCCATTCGACTTACGCCAGTATGACACTCCACACAAGCCTCCTCCTACTACTCCAATTACCATGTCCTAACTCTAAATCTCTATTCCTTTCTCCCTCAAATATGCAAGTCTCCCCTTAAATGTGTCAATGCTACCTACTTCAAACATTATGCGGCAGCGGGTTTCACATTCTACCACTTTTCAAAATTCCTCCTAAATTGTTTATTTGTTGTTAGTGGCTATTTTATATTTCTGTCCCCTTGTTGTAGACTCACCTACAAGTAGGGTCAATTTCTCCACACCCGTAATTACAAAGATCTCCATCAGCTCTGCTCTTACTCATCTATACTCCAATGGAAAGAGCCCCAACCTGCTCAAGCTGTCTTCTTATTTCTAGTAAGATACCGAATTGGGTTCAAAATTACTCTATTGTAACACTATGTTGAAAATCTTTTAATTCTGTAAACTTTACACAAACACCCAAACAAAAATTTGATTTAAGTCACTCATTTGTACTACCTAAAGTGTGAAAAAAAACCCACTGGTACCTGAACTTCTCTGCGCACAAAAATTTAAATATTTACAAATGCACAACATAAGCAATATGAAACATCTAATGGTGTGCTCCAGGAGATAGAATCATGTACTTCTTAGAAGCTCAACAATTCAAAGAATGGAAGTCTACTTTCCCCAGTCAATGGGAGACAATTTAAAACTTCTGAAAGGCAGAGTAGGGAACACCAACTCTGTAGAATAAACACCACGCAACTTCTAGTTCTGAACTCTAAGCAGAGTATATTCCACACCATACAGTGCATTCTTCAATAGACTATGTACACATGAACTTCCGTATATCATCACAAATCCTGTGATTAACAGCATTCCAGAAACCTGTTTTATAAAACAATGAACATCCAATTAAAAAAAACAGTGCCTGTTAAAAGTGTTCTGTTTTCTTTTGTTTACGATGCATGTCTCTACCAAAGTTCTTTGCACTGTTCCCCTCAGATTTGCAATTTAGTAAATTCCACTCTTTTTTTAAAAAAAAGTAATTGGTCATTAATAGTGGGTACGCTGGTGCAGTGTTTGTTAATGAACTTGTAACCTTAAGGTTGTGAATTGAAACCTCACCATGGCAAGTGAAATCAAATTCATTAAATCTGCTCATTTGTACATTAGCAGCAGGAAAAAAAACCATAACAACTCTCAGATTATTGTAAAACCCAACTAGCTTTCTCGTCTTCATCAGGGATGGGAATCTGCCACTCCTACCTAGTCTAGCCTACACGCAACTTCCATCCATACCACATGGTCGACTCTAATTTCCCTCAAATAGACAAGGAAGACACTCAGCTGCAAACAAGATTATCACATCTAAGGGCGGAACAATAAAGCCAGCCTTGCCAGAATTGTCAACATCCCAAAAATAAAAACGTTAAAAGCAACGCAAGCTTGCTTTATTTCTATTCCCTACCCACCCTGTACATTTTAGAGCATAAAGGTTTTATGAAAAATTATACAGTGCAACCTTGAAACGAAGCTTGGTTTTATGAGTATGTCTGGTTGTACCATTATGCAACTCCACCTTGAAAATTGCAGTTTATTAGATATTCTTTATTATACCTTTAAACCAAACTACTATATAAAATTGTCTGAAAATACATTATACATCAGAGAAACTGTCCCATCCCAACAGTTTGCCATTTTAAAAGATTAGACAACATAATGAGTGACAGAAAATAAATTTTCATCTGATACCAATCATTAGATCATGAGCAGGGAACAAATCAAAACAAACAGTCATCCACCCAGGCCATACACCCCATTCCATTTTAAGGGGAGACAGTGATGTAGTAATGTCACTGAACTAGTAATCCAGAGGCCCAGGCTTTCCCTAGTGACCTGGGTTCAAATCCCATCACGGCAGCTGGTGGAATTTAAATTCAATTAATTAATAAAAATCTGGAATTAAATGCTAGTCTCAGTAATGATGCCATGATTGTTGTAAAACCCATCTGGTTCACTAATGTCCTTTAGTGAAGGAAATGTGCCATCCTTACCTGGTCTGGCCTTCATGTGACTCCAGACCCAAAGCAATGTGGTTGACTCTTAACTGCCCTCTGAAATGGCCTAGCAAGCTACTCAGTTGTCAAGGCCAATTAGAGTTGGGCAACAAATGTTGGCCTTGCCAGCAATGCCCACATCCCATGAAAGAATAAAAAAAACTCGTGAACTTTCAAGTGGTAGGACACATAGAAGCGCTACTGGAGTCTCCGAGCAGGTCACCGGGCCATCCCATTAGATGCCTGATGGGGTGTCTCAAGGATAAGTTACATGAAAAAATTAGTTTTAAGTTTTAACAAAAAAAAAGACCATCTAGGCTATCATTATCAATGTTGTAAATGCGCCTTCATTTGAATTTGTCTATTCACATGCTGTATGTTTCCTGCAAATAATCTCAAGAAAGTATACCTGGAGTTCCATTCAGTCTTCTGATCATCAGTCAGTATGTAATACCCCTTGCAGAAAATTACAGATATCCTTGCACTTAAATAATGGAACATAATTTGAAACACAGTGAAACTAGTTACAGCAACAATCAGCCAATCAAGCGAAGCCATGACAACTGGAGCTCTGTAAGAAAACAAAAATTTAGTAAAATATTCCAAGTAAAATTAGGACAATTAATAATTCAATTCAATAACCCAATAGTACAGTACTAAGGACATATTTACTTTCACAATTTCAAACTAAATTAAACATTTGAAAATCTCCAATCTTTTTTTTTTAGAAACCAAAGAAGAGATAGCTACAAAGAAAATGCAACTAACTTTCTAAAAATGTATTTGGTATTCAACAATGGTCAGCAGATTTACAGCTTTAACAAAAATTACTGAAGGACCTGATAAATGCACAATTCAGGCCTGCAGTCAGAACTGATCAAATGACAACAGTTGCCAATGCGGTAAAATAAAGATTAGGATAAGTACACACACATTTTAAATAGCTTGATAAGTTCAGTTAATTTGGAAGGCATGCCAAAGGATTGGAAAGTGGTTTACATAACTCTATAAAAAAAAAAGGGTTATATGACTTGCTAGAAAACTACAGACCAGGGGCGGCACAGTGGCGCAGTGGTTAGCACCGCAGCCTCACAGCTCCAGCGACCCGGGTTCAATTCTGGGTACTGCCTGTGTGGAGTTTGAAAGTTCTCCCTGTGTCTGCGTGGGTTTCCTCCGGGTGCTCTGGTTTCCTCCCACAGCCAAAAGACTTGCGGGTTGATAGGGGCAATTTATAATGGCCAATTTATCTAGTATAGGTAGGTGGTAGGGTAATATAGGGACAGGTGGGGATGTGGTAGGAATATGGGATTAGTGTAGGATTAGTATAAATGGGTGGTTAATGGTCGGCACAGACTCGGTGGGCCGAAGGGCCTGTTTCAGTGCTGTATCTCTAAAAATAAAAAAAATAAAAATCAAACCAGCAAATCTAAAAGGCGTTGTGGGAAAATGATTTAGCAAGTTGAAACACTAAAGAAAAGCATTAGCTAATGAAAGGGCAAAATCAGCAGGGACTCAGGGAAGCAAGGACTGCGAATCTCCTCAGGGTTGCATGCGCTCTGCCACTGTAACGTTACTGGAAGTGCAGCAGAAACTCAGTTTACATGCAACAGCCAGGGTTGTCAGCTCTCCCAGAAATGAAGTTGCTCTGCCAGGCATTGCTGCCAGCAACCCGGGAGAAAAATACTTTGTGGCTCCAAGGTTTCTCTGCTGGGATATAAACGGTAACAGCAGCCGCCGCGTGAACATTTGTAACAACTTGACTGTACTGAAAGGACAGAAGAAATCTTCATCTCTCCGTTCCAACTCTGGGTAATTCACTATATCTCCCAGAACACCTGCAGTCTCAATATTGGCGTGTGGAACATCATCCTGCAGCCATAATTTCACTTGATTTAACATACAGCCGTTAATACCAACTTGCCTTTATACAATGCTGTTACGACCAGGTGAGAAGGGGTCTAAGGGTTCCCTCTCAGCCTTTGCCTGGTTTAACCGTAACAGAGTTTAATTTTAGAAACACTGTGTTTTTAGCTCCCCCCTTCAGTGAATCCTTGTTCACTGCTCCAATTGTAAGGCAAAGAAATCAGACAGGTTTCCTTAGATTTAAACAAGAAAGGTAGAAGTTTATTTATCTTAAACTCTAATCCGGTTAACGAGTACGAATATGTGACGTAACCATGCATACGCGATAAACACACGCAGATAGGGACAGAAAAAGAGGAAAGAATAAAGGGGAAAAGTTTGAAGCAATATCTGGGAGTTACTTACTGTCCTTTGAGTTCAATGTGGAGTCTTTGGTTGACTGTAAGTCCTGCTATTCATTGGGGCCCAGTTCACGCTTCAACTTGTTTCGATGTCAGAGGCTTTTCTCTCGAGGTGTACGTGTCTTCCGTGGGTCCGGTGGCTTGGGAGAAAGCGAGAGAGACAGCCAGGAGAGAGGCTTGCTTGTACCAGCTTCAATTGCAAAACTGCCTTCTGTTCCTTTCGGTGCGGCACAAATAAAAAACCAAGTTGGCCAGCAGGTCTGCCATGTGACTAACTTTCTTAACTACTTTTGCGTTTGTGGATTGTATTATCTTAGCAGGCCCTGGCATGCACTTCCTGCACCTTCAATGTCTGGTGATCAAAATCCATTTGGGTTAATTGGATCAGGGAATAGTCCTTTGTCTCCACAAGCAGCGTCTCTTAGTATGCAAATGTCCTTCCGGCCCAAATCTCTGGTGACCTCATTAACAAGTAATTTCTTCACTCCAGCAACAGTTTAAAATTGATGTTCAAATGATGAAATTAATATGCCTCATTTTTGGCAGGTAGGGGTCTGCATGACAATGCCTTGAGCATCACAAAGAAATATCCCAAGACTCTTCCCACAAAGCTTTAGACAGACTCAAGTGCATGTCCAAAAGCTTAGTTGACAAGATGGCCAGGGTCCCTCCTGGCTTTCAATTCTGATCATTTTAACTCTGTTCTTTGTCATTAACCCACCTTTTTTTTTCCTGCGTTTTTTGGGATGTGGGCGTCGCTGGCCAGGCCAGCATTTATTGTCCATCCCCAATTGCCCATGAGAAGGTGGTGGTGAGCTGCCCTCTTGAACCGCTGCAGTCCATGTGGGGTAGATACACCCACAGTGCCGGTAAGAAGGGAGTTCCAGGATTTTGACCCAGCAACAGTGAAGGAACGGCGATATAGTTCCGAGTCAGGATGGTGTGTGACTTGGACGGGAACTCGCAGGTGGTGGTGTTCCCATGCATCTGCTGCCCTTGTTCTTCTAGGTGGTAGAGGTCGTGGGTTTGGAAGGTGCTGCCTGAGCAGCCTTGGTGCGTTGCTGCAATGCATCTTGTAGACTACAGCCACTGTGCGTTGGTGGTGGAGGGAGTGAATGTTTGTGGACGGGATGGCAATCAAGCGGGTTGCTTTGTCCTGGATGGCATTGTGCTTCCTGAGTGTTGTTGGAGCTGCACCCATCCAGGCAAATGGAGAGTATTCCATCACACTCCTGATTTATGCCTTGTAGATGGTGGACAGGCTTTGGGGAGTCAGGAGGTGAGTTACTCGCCGCAGGATTCCTAGCCTCTGACCTGCTCTTGTAGCCACGGTATTTATAGAAACATAGAAACATAGGAAATAGGAGAAGGTGAAGGCTGTTCGGCCCTTCGAGCATGCTCCGCCATGCATTATGATCACGGCTGATCATCCAACTCACAACCTGTTCCCACCTTCGCCCCATAGCCTTTGATCCCTTTAGACCCAACAGCTATATATAACTGCTTCCTTGAAAACATACAATGTTTTGGCCTCAACTGCTTTCTGTGGTAGTGAATTCCATAGGCTCACCACTCTCTGGGTGAAGTAATTTCTCCTCATCTCAGTCTTGAAAGGTTTATCCCATATCCTTAGGCTATGACCCCTGGTTCTGGACTCCCCCACCATCGGGAACATCCTTCCTGCATCGACCATGTCAAGTCCTGTTAGGATTTTATAGGTTTCTATGAGATCCCCCCTCACTCTCCTGAACTCCAGCGAATATAATCCTAACTGACTCAATCTCTCCTCATATGTCAGTCCCGCCATCCCAGGAATCAGTTTGGTAAACCTTCGCTTCACTACCTCTATAGGAAGAACTTCCTTCCTCAGATAAGGAGACCAAAACTGCACAATATTCCAGGTGTGGCCTCACCAAGGCTCTGTATAATTGCAGCAAGACATCCCTGCTCCTGTACTTGAATCCTCTCGCTATGAAGGCCAACATACCATTTGCCTTTTTTACCGCCTGTTGGACCTGTATGAGAACACCCAGGTCTCGCTGCACATTCCCCTCTCTCAGTTTATAGCCGTTCAGATAATAATCTGCCTTCCTGTTTTTGCTACCAAAGTGGATAACCTCACATTTATCCACATTATATTGCATCTGCCATGCATTAGCCCACTCACTCAACTTGTCCAGATCACCCTGAACCCTCTCTACATACTCCTCACAACTCACCCTCCCACCCAGTTTTGTGTCATCTACAAATTTGGAGATATTACATTTAGTTCCCTCATCGAAATCATTAATATATATTGTGAATAGCTGGGGTCCCAGCACCGATCCCTGCAGCACCCCACTAATCACTGCCTGCCATTCGGAAAAAGACCCATCTATCCCTACTCTTTGTTTCCTGTCTACCAACCAATTTTCTATCCATCGCGATACACTACCCCAATCCCAGGCACTTTAATTTTACATGCTAGTCTCTTATGTGGGACTTTGTCGAAAGCCTTCTGAAAGTCCAAATAAACCACATCCAATGGCTCCCCCTCATCAACTCTAGTTGCATCCTCAAAGAATGCTAGTAGATTTGTCAAGCATGATTTCCCTTTCGTTATTCCAGGCTGACTCTGCCCGATTCTACCACTGTCCTCCAAGTGCTCTGCTATAAAATCTTTGATAATGGACTCTAGAATTTTCCCCACTACCGACGTCAGGCTGACTGGTCTATAATTCCCTGCTTTCTCTCTACCTCCCTTTTTAAATAGTGGGGTTACATTAGCTACCCTCCAATCTGTAGGAACTGTTCCAGAGTCTATAGAATCTTGGAAGATGACCACCAATGCATCCATTATTTCTAGGGCCACTTCCTTAAGTACTCTGGGATGCATACCATCAGGCCCTGGGGATTTATCAGCCCTCAATCCCATCAATTTCCCCAACGCCATTTCTACTAATACTGATTTCCTTCATTCCTCTCTCTCACTAAGCCCTGTGTTCCCCAACATTTCTGGGATGATATTTGTGTCCTCCTTTGTGAAGACAGAACCAAAGTATGCATTTAGTTGGTCAGCCATTTCTTTGTTCCCCATAATAAATTCCCCTGTTTCTGACTGTAAGGGACTTACATTTGTCTTCACCAATCTTTTCTCTTCACATACCTAAAGAAACTTTTACAGTCAGTTTTTATGTACCCCGCAAGCTTTCTCTCGTACTCTATTTTCCCCTTCTTAATCAATCCCTTGGTCCTCCTTTGCTGAATTCTAAACTGCTCCCAATCCTCAGGTCTGTTGTTTTTTCTGGCAGATTTATATGTCTCTTCCTTGGATCTAATGCTATCTCTAATTTCCCTTGAAAGCCATGCTTTGGTTACCTTTCCCGTTTTACTTTTGTGCCAGACAGGTATAACCAATTGTTGCAGTTCATCCATGTACTCTTTAAATGTTTGCCATTGCCTATCCACCATCATCCCTTTAAGTAACGTTTCTCAATCCGTCAAAGTCAACTCGCGCCTCATACCTTCGTAGTTTCCTTTACTAAAATTCAGGACCCTAGTCTCAGAATCAACTATGTCACTCTCCATCTTTATGAAGAATTCTATCATATTATGGTCGCTCATCCCCAAGGGGTCTCGCACCACTAGATTGTCAATTATTCCTCTCTCATTACACAATACCCAGACTAGGATGGCCTGTTCTCTAATTGGTTCCTCAACATTTTGGTCCAGAAAACCATCTCGTATACACTCCAAGAATTCCTCCTCTACAGTATTGTGACTAATTTGATTTGCCCAATCTATATGCAGATTAACGTCACCATAATTACAGATGTTCCTTTATCGCACGCGGCTCTAATTTCCTGTTTAATGCCATTCCCAACATCACCACTACAGTTTGGGGGTCTATATACAACCCTCACTAACGTTTTTTGCCCCTTAGTGTTTCTCAGCTCTACCCATACAGATCCCACATCGTCAGAGCTAATATCTTTCCTCACTATTGCATTAATTTCCTCTTTAACCAGCAATGCATCTCCACCGCCTTTTGCTTTTTGTCTGTCCTTCCTAAATACTGAATACCCCTGGATGTCCATTTCCCATCCCTGGTCACCTTGCAGCCATGTCTCTGTAATCCCAACTATATCACACCCGTTTACATCTATTTGCGCGATTAATTCATCCACTTTATTGCGAATGCTCCGCATGTTAAAGCACAAAGTCTTAAGGCTTGTCTTTCTAACATTACTTGTCCCCTTCCCACTATTTTTCACTGTGGTCCTGTTTGATTCTGGCCCTTCATTTCTCTGCCTATCACTTTTCTTATTCCCCTTTCTGTCTTTGATTCTCGTCTTTGATCCCCCTTCCTCTGACTCCTTGCAAAGGTTCCCATCCCCTGCCATTTCAGTTTAAACCCTCCCCAACCACTCTAGCAAATACTCCCCCTCGGACATCTGTCCCGGTCCTGCCCAGATGTAACCCGTCCAGTTTGTACTGGTCCCACCTCCCCCAGAACCGCTCCCAATGTCCCAGGAATCTAAAACCCTCCCCCTCACACCATCTCTTCAGCCACGTATTCATCCGATATATCCTGCTATTTCTACTGACTAGCACGTGGCACTGGTAGTAATCCTGAGATCACTACCTTTGAGGTCCTACTTTTCAACTTACTTCCTAGCTCCCTATATTCTGCTTTTAGGACCTCATCCTTTTTTTTTTACCTATGTCGTTTGCACCACATACCACGACCACTGGCATTTCACCCTCCCACTTCAGAATGTCCTGTAACTGCTCTGAGACATCCTTGACCCTAGCACTAGGCAGGCAACATACCATTCTGGAGTCTCTTTTGCGGCCACAGAAACATCTATCTATTCCCCTTACAATTGAATCCCCTATAACTATTGCATTCCCACACTTTTTACTCCTCCCCTGTGCAGCAGAGCCAACCGTGGTGCAATGAATTGGGCTGTCGCTGCTTTCCTCTGAGAGGTCATTCCCCCCAACAGTGTCCAAAGCAGTATATTTGTTTTGCAGGGGAATAGCCACAGGAGATTCCTAAACTGCCTGCATAGTCCTCTTGCTCTGCCTGGTGGTCACCCATTCCCTTCCTGCCTGTGGAGTCTGAGCCTGCAGTGTGACCACCTCTCTATACGTGCTATCAACGGTACTCTCTGCCTCGTGGATGCTCCACAGTGTTCCCAGCTGCCGAAACCCGGGCTTCCAGGAGCTGCAGCTGCAGACACTTCCTGCACACATGCCATACCTAGGAGATGGCATACCTGGGAGATCTGGGATCGGGATTGACATTTAAGTTGGTAAGAGCAGGGTGAGGGGAAGTGGACAATGTGTCCTTTAAATGTTGACAGCTGCCCACTGAGTTTTCACAGGCTTGAGCAGCAGCTGTCGATGGGCATCTTATCCAGCTCGGCACCCCCTATAGGGGATCTGCGACATGTGAGCAGATTGATAAGTAGCGTGGATCTTCAACCAGATTAAAGAATATTCACTGAAGCAGACAGTCTAAAACAGGAAAAATAAACCAGGAAGTTTCACTTCGATTTAATCATGCACAGAAAGTGAAATTGAGGAAAAGAAAGATGGGATTAAGAGGTGAAATACAGAAAATTTAAAAAAACTCCAACATTAATTGAATTCCAAGGGAATGAGACTCCATATTTGTAAAATTAAATTTTCAGGGCCAGAGATGACTGGCTGTAATTATACCATATAATTAAAATTTCACTAATACCTGAATGCACCAGCCCTAACTTTTCCTAGCATGTTTAATGGGCAGGTACTGCAACTTCACTCCCTTAGTTCAATGCTCAGTCTATTGGTCAGGTTGTTACAACTTGTGGAGGAGTAGGGCAACCTGGACCACAAACCCTACATTTAACAGCACCTGTGCAAACTCTAGAAATTGCTGCCCAATTTATTTCATTCTAACAGTGAGCATCGTTAGCCTCATCGTGATTCTTAATACAAAATCCAGGCTAATGCGCTTTATTACAGGAGTTAAGCAGCTTTGATGATTATCGGAGGATTGAGCCTCAACTCCCTGAAGCTGGATTCCCTCAATGGGGGGGAAGTCAGTGAATTAAATGTTTGTTTTTGTTTTATAAATTATTATTAGAACATATTGTGTATTGGCAAACATTGCATGCAAACTTTGGTTAGAATTTACTTTTTCTTTAAATATTACTGCTTCTTACCTTTCAAATTCACTTGTCTTCTTGCTTTGATTCATAAATTGATTCATAAATTCATACATCAGTGAAACTTTTGTAGTCCATAAAAACAAAATAGATTAAAATGTTTTGTCCAGCCCTTGCTGATGCCGAGGCAGTCAGTCAATGAAGGTAAATGCAGTAACATTTTCAAAGTGATTGAATGCCACCTGATCAAACTACAGAAATTAAAAGTTGCCAATCCTAGTTTCCGCCACACTTAATGTGATGGTATGGCAATGGCGCATGAGCACCTCAAAGGAATTTTATGGCCAAAGTCATGCTTAACTGTCCTGCTGGCGTTTTCAAAGAAACTTTTGCCGCAATGCACAATGGAACTGCACTTATCATATTTGGATTCCAAACTCAAAAGGAGGAAGAAACTGAGTTTATTTTCCTCCAAGCCTCACTGCCACCCAACTTTCTATACAACAGTGTTATGGCCACATGGTGTGAAGTGGGTAGTTCCCACTGTACAACTCCCCACCTGACCATAGCAAGTGTATTTTGTATTAGAGTTCAGCCCCTTGGTGTTTTATTTTTCAAATAACTAGACAGCAACAGGTTTTCTTGTACGTTTTAAAAGCAGAAAGTCAATTGTTTATTGACCAATATGCCTTATCCCAAAATTGTCGCAACCGCGCACGCATACGAAAAAACAGAGGAAAGTGAAAGGTATTTTTTAATGGGGGAGTAAGGTTACAATAAATCTGTTGAATTCTCCAGACTCAAGTTCTAGATGGCTGCAGGCCTGAAATGAGTGTAGATTTCTCTCTTGGTTGAAGGTTCTGTTGAACACAGTGTGTCACTTTCAGCTCTCTCTGCTGCATAATGTCCATGTCGGATTTTTTCAGTAGGGCATGTGCTTTCTGGCTAGCTGGAATGCCAGCTGTTACAAGTCGCTCCACCTTCTGGGTCAGTTTCTCTCTCTCCCTCTCCCTCTGGTTGTCTTTGTTTTAAGGTAAAACTGTATCACCTCTCAACACCTGTTCAAAGACACTCTCGTTTCTCTCCCATGGTGATCACACAATGACCCAGGATGTGGCTACTTCATACCGCCTTTGTTTTAGAAGATGACAATTCAATTCTCGAATTCTTTTCAGGATAGGTGCAAGATGGGTTTCATCAACACCTTTTGACTTTGAAGATTTGTCCTTTGTCAGACTGAATACACAAAAGGCTAACCCCCTTTTTCTTCAGCAGCCATTTTAGACCATTGTTCACTTTTTAAAATAAAGGTTCTTTTTTTTAAAAAGACAAAATGCATTTTTTCGTAACTCTTCAAAGTTAGTCCGTGAATGTTGTATCATTGCACTTCCAATGAGAGAGACACCTTCCCCAAAAAGGAAAAAAAATGAAATTCCTTGGATTTCATTTTTATCTTGCTTGTTTTTTGGGGGTTTAGAAAAAGGAATAAAGAAACAGTAAGACAGTTTCAGGTTACATCACTTTACACATTTATTTCATTCACTGCTCAGCCTTCCAGCCCACTTTTTTTTCTCAGCATCCTTCCTTAGATAAGGTACCATCAAAAAATTGCATTTCTTTTGGTTACATGTTGTCAACTGGGGTTGTAGTTTCTCATGCCAGTTTGTACTACTTTAGAGTTGTTAATCTCCAGGACCATGGGATTATTGGTGAAGCTTGTATTATGCAAATTTATGTTACTGCTTGTGGCAAGATTCTCTGTTTGCACAAGCTTTACTCTCTTGACTAATGCTTCCACAATACATGGTGTTAACCATTCAGGTTCTGGCACACTGATAGTTCTTATTTCTAGAGTGATAGTGGGTGATACATTGTTTTTTTTAGCCCCAGCAAGGCATCTGGGATTTCTTCCTGCCACTTATTCTGGCTGGGTTCTGACTAAATTGTCGGGTTTGATTAGTTTTGGAGTTGGAACCTGATTGTGTGATTCTTCAGTGGGTAGATCCATGCTGACCTCAATTTTAGTTCTCTTTTGATTTTCACAAGTGTGGTTCACTTTAGGGCATGTTACCTTCCCTTTTCCTTTTATTTCAGAGATAACTATTTCTCTAACCTGCCCCATGTCCTCTGAGACACCACTGCTCACAAGTGGTTGTCCAGCTTCCACTGCACTCCCCTGTGGCACTTCAACTAGGTGAAGCATCTCCTTCATTCTTGGCTTTCCTGTTTGGGGACTTTCCTCATCCCCATTTAAATCTTTAAAAAAGGTTTCAGCTAACCATGTCTCGATTGCTTTTCTTTTAGTTTTTTCTGCTTTTATCGTAGCTTCTTTAAACCTTTTTTGCTCTATCTGGGCCCTTTTAGATTATTCTGGCTCTACTGCCCTCTATGGCATTTTTGGGACTTTCCCAGCCCTCTGCAGTTGTACTGAGCACTTTTTTGTCCTCTCAGTTTCTCCAGTCTCCATGGACTGCTCTGGACCCTCTGGGTACAATAATGTGCTTCCTGCCTGGTCACTGCCCAGCAATAGGTCTCCCCTGCATGGGTAAGCTCAGAATGATTCCAACTGTCACCACCCCAGTGACCAACTTACTCTGCAAGTAGATTTTAACGAAGGGAACTTTCAAGCATTTGCCAGTAAGCCCTTTTACTAATAACCATGGTATTTGTTCTGCTTTCCAGTGGCATTTCTGTTGGTTTGGCTGCCAGTAGGATCTGAAAACAACCAGTATCCCCGAGGATGGTTATCTCCATATCTGGGATTTTCGGCAGTCATTTTGGACCATTGTTCACTTTTTAAAATAACGTTTTTTTTTTAAAGACAAAGTCCATCTTTTCATAACTCTTCAGAGTTAGTCTGTGAACGTTCAATGTGCGTGACAACAGTGACTACACTTCAAAAGTAGGTTATTGGCTGTAAAGCACTTTGAGACATCCTGAGGTTGTGAGAGACACTATATAAATGCAATTTATTTCTTTGTTTTTGTAGCAGACTGAAGTTTCCATCAGCAACCTTGAATTCTCCCGAGCCACAATTTACATGTTGTTGCATTCAGTGAATAGCAGTAGCATGCTTCTGCATTTACAATATACAATGTAATACTGGGTTATGTATTGAAAGTCTTATCAGCTGTCTGCTGTACACTTCTTATCTCTTCCACATGAGGAAAAGCATCACACTGTCAGTCCATGTAATTCCAGCTAAAACTACAAATATTTATTGCAAGAAACATGTTTACATCACAGGGCCATGTTAGCTCCAAAGCTAATTTAAATGTAAATAGGACTTAAAATTAATTAAAGTTGACCAGAATTCATTTACTTTGGTTAAAGTTAGGGCAATTAGTAGAAATAATTCAGACAAAAATTACAAGCAAATGCTGGTCAAGGACATTTACCTAACAAAGTTGATCATCCAAAAGGACATTCACATCACAACATATCCGCCCTCCAAAGTGGATAAGATATTCCTTCATTATGTGAAGCAATTGAGTACCCCACTTGTTTCGTTAAAAAAAAGTTCAATTTCTATTTACTTTTAGTCCATTATCCAATTAAAATTACACTGATATACTCCTTACTTTGACCCAGGAACAGCTATCTGGATTCCTTCCCCACAGTTGCTGTTAATATTTATCTCATGATAACTTTACAGTCAATGAACAGTTGTTAATCCTGCACACTGTAAGTCGCTCTGCCTCCATCCTACCATAGACTGAAAAACTTAATGCAGTTATATGACTTTTTTTCTCACACTCTAGATTTTGCATCAACTGCCCTACCAGCTGCAGTGCAACCATCTCTGGTGCGAAGCAAACTTAAAAAATGTTCCCAGTTGACACATTTTGGAAGTCAATTTAAGTTGGCTAACACAAGCAAAAATTTAACTGTTCAGTCAGCTCTGATCTAATATTAAAACATTTTTACTGGCAAGCAGGCCTGAGCACATTTATGCACAGAGAGCTACACATGCACATTATGCATGCACACCGGGCTCTGCTTGCTAATCAGGAACTGCCATTATAACTCAGCATTGCAAGCTCTTCAACATTCTATGGAGCAATCAGGATAAGAGTCCTATTAAAAAAAAACCAAGGCACTCCTTCATGCAATCGGTCAGTTCCTTATAATCTGGAACGAGTAAGCAACTGGCGCACAAAATTTTACAGTAACGGAGTGTAAATTACACAGCAAGATTCCATTGAGTCTAAAACTAGGTTTCACGTGTCACCACGAATCATAACGTGCTTTTAAAGTATTCATCAAAACTGTCAGTTTCTTCTCTTTACTACAGTAACTTAAAAAACTGTTCCAGAAGTAAATAGAGGAGGAAAGTGGTGCCTAATTTACATAGACTAAGCAGACCACAAAGGTCCAAAGCAAATCTCGTGAAAGGCCCATCTCTAGCGATCGTTATTTGTGGTGAATTGTTTTGAGCTGGATTACTGATCCAAGGGTGAAAATGGCAATTTTTTGAGAGGCTGGGCCTTGAGGCTAAGAAAGAACAGGGAACAGAGAAATTTAAATGCTTTGAATCTGTCATGCTAAAAAGTTAAAGTATTGTGTAATAGTAAACTTGTTACCTGAGTATTGATTAGTAGGAGTTGAACAGCTACACCGTTGTCCTGGAGATTGAGCAGGATAAAATAACCAAGACTTTGAATGCCACCAGTATCTCAGCAGTTCTGGTTCCGTATATCTCACCAGCTTTGAGTACACAAGTCAAGCTCTTCAAGACAAATAGGCAGGTGGAGAAAAAAAGCCATAGTAAGAAGAGACACACATAAACAAGCACCTTCCCAATCCCACTCACAGGGTATTAAAATGTCAGATTATGTTAAGCGGACCGATTTATAAATATCAAAAAAATCAGAGTGGTGCTCATACAGCGAATGGTAATCAAATGGAAAAATTTTAATTCTTCAGATTTCTGCATGTTTGATAAGAAAATCCAAACGTAGCTCAAGAAACATACAGCTAAATTCCTGTTACTACTTAATATCCTTCCAAAGACCCAATAACTATAGGTTACCTAGATTTCCAACCATCAAGACATGCCTCTTCTTCAAATGAACGCAACAGTAATTTTCAGCCTACTTTGACAGACCATTCATCAGAAATCTAGAGTGCAACATGATGACAGAAAACTTTAAAATCAATTAATAAAGCTTCCCATATTCCATCCCAGCAATATGCTTCAACTTGATCCTCAGAAAAGGTATCTACTACTATGTCATAGCAACAACCTCATGCTTTTAAAAAAAAAAAGTTTTGTACACAGGACTCAAACCCACTTGAAATTGGGTTGAAATTCCCAAATTCAATTCACTTTGCTGAACGATTGAGTGAAGAGATTTTCCTCCCATCCGTCGAGGTTGTGTTAGAATTCTGGTTTCCGAGATCTAATACAGTAGTCTTGACCCACTGTTAGGCTGTGAGGCTACCAAGCAATGCAGCCAACTAATACAGTAAATACATTACTATGTCAGGATTCATGTGGAACAGACTTGAAAAGGTACAAATTTGAAGACTCAGCCGAGTAAGCCTGCTACAATTACTCAGATTAAATACTAAAATCCTAATGTCTGCACGATAACTAGCAAAAATATAATACCAAAAATGTGAAGGGGAACTGAAATCTTGAACTGTACCAGCCCACCTACAAGTTGTCACTCTCTTATTCTTTCTTGTTCCCATTTGATGATGTACCATTAAGACATGCAGCCTGGCTAACAGCTACAGGGTAACTTCTAATGGCACAATTGTGGAAATGATACATTACATCATACAAGATAACTTTAACAACAGTTTCTTTGTTATCAGAGAGATACAGGAAACGTGCGCGCTATCTGAAAAAGGTGTGCAAACACAGCATTGATTTTTGATCTGTGTGCCAATTTTAAGAGTCTCGTGTGAACAAACTCGCTGAAATCAGGAAATTGCTACATTAGGAATCAGAGGCACGCAGTTGTATTCTAACGCTGTAGTCCACCATGTCAGCTGTCAGCAGTGCTTAGCCTGCAGGAGTGGTAATTAAACACGCAACTGATGCTGGTATGCATTATGAATAACCTCATACATTCTGCATCGCACACTAAACAGTTTTACCACACACACCTTCCAGCAGTGCAGCTGTACCTACACACGGACTGCAGCAGTTCAAGAAAGCTGTTCACCACCACCTTATCAAGGGCAATAAGGAATGTACAATAAATGTTCACCTTGCCAGTGGCACTCAAATCCCATTTTAAAAGATTCCAAAAGCAATGGAATTGTATAGCAAAAAGAGCTGATATCCATAATATATAAGAATGATACCAAAACAGATTGATGCCTCTACTGTTATGAGACAAGCCAGTACAGATAAAGCAATTAAAGTAGTCAAACCATGCTAAATTCAATTTAACTAAAAATGCCACCTTCCATATTTTGCACGTGATATTTATAATGAATATCTGCAACCTTCAGGGCGTTGAAGTCAACTCATTACTGTAGGTACCACGAAAGCAGTTTAACTCCTGCCCTCCCTCAATCTTTCCCTTCATCTACAATCTTTAGTCTACAATCCAGACTTGATTTGCTTTAAGATGATTAACTGATTTACCTACTCCCCTATGGTCCTTCACTTTAGCTTCCCATTTTTTTTTTAAAAAAGCTCCACAATCACTGGATAGTTCTGTTCGCGTCCTTAATTGCTAATTTAAAAAACCCCAACACATTAGCCTTTTCTCTTCTCAGTGTATTTCACCTCTCCACCAACCTACAGCAGCAAGACTTGATCCGATCGAAGTCACCTTCTCTCCCAAAAGCGAAAGAAAGCCCTTCTCCTTTCAGGGCTGGGTTTATCTGAAGGAGCAAAGGTTACAATTGACTGAGTAATAAACACTGGGGATGGGTTTAATCCCGGCAGCAGTGAGTACCTGTTTGATGCCCTGCCTCGGGGATTCTTTCCCTCCCTCAGGAGGCCCAGGTGTGCGTTTACCTGGGCCCAGGTGTGGGGTTGGGCGCGGGCTACCGGCTCTGGCCGGGCAGGATAGGGAGACCGGGTCTTACCGTGGGAAATGCACTGAGTGAAATGCCGCCGAGTGCGGATGCATCCGACGCGGAAATGCCTTCACCCCAGGCCGAGGCCTTGCCGCCCTCAGCGGGGCCTGGCCTTGGCCTCGTCACCCCGGCAACGGGGCCACTCCAGGGCACAGCAGCCTCTTAACATCGTTATTATTATTATTATTATTATTAATGTTATTATTGTTCCCTTTCTGTCCTCCATCTCCTCACCAGCGCCGGGACAATGCTGCCAGCTCCAGCCATCAGCAACCGCTGCTGCTTTCAAAGCCACATTCCAAACCTCCGCAACTTGGGATTCCTCCCACTTCTATTCTGCTTTTCTTCACCTTGATGCATAAAAAAGGTACGTTTTATTTCAAATAAATAATCCCCATCAGTTCAGAGACACATCAACCTTCCCTTCTCACCAGCTCCTAAGTGCTCACTCACCATATGTCTTGCAGGTTGAGTTTTTCTTTCTCTCTTTCAATATAGTTTTTTCCTTCCACCACCAGGGTCAATGTATTTCCTTCAACTACAAGTCACATCAAATGAATCCCTTCTGGTCTGAGTGAGTTTCAGCAAACACAAACTCTTTTGAACCTCCTTTTATAAACTCCACTTCCTCCTCCTCACAAACACAAGACTTAAGTTGAATTATAATTAAAATATATTTTTATATGTTATAATTAAAAATGTAGTCTATTTTCAGATTTGTGGCACACAAATTACTGTCTAATTTTCTATGTTATCTCTGTTAACCACTGACCACCTCCAGGCGCTTATCCATTGTCTCTCGAGATAAGGAGGCCAAAGAAGAATTCGCCAGTATTAGTGAATTATTCTGATGAAAGGTCCAGGTTTGAAGATTTATTTGTCTTCTATCTTTTCAGATGCCAATGGGTGCTCTGTGCGTTTTTTAGATTTTATTGGGTTTTAAAATACAAGTGAGTACTAAAAACTGTGGGCTGAATTTTACCAGCCCCTCGACGCCGTGGGTCGCGGCAGCGGGGAGAGGCCCGCCTCGACCTGGCAGTGAGGCCTTCATCTACATATTCAGATGAACAATAATGAGATTTAAATTAACTTACCTGCAGGCGGCGGCCGTCCCATGCCAATTTTACAGCTGCCGAACGCAGCTCGCGTTCCGTATGGAGTTCCAAGGCGAGGACCTGGTGGGGAGGGTGGGAGGGGTGGGGGAGCAAGAAAAACAGTTTGTATTGACTGTGGGATGGTGGGAAGGGGTCGAGGGTCAAAGGGAACAAATTTCGTGGAGGAAAGTTCAGGATAGTAATAAAAGTTTATTATGGTAGGGGGGGGAAGATCAAATTTATATATAAGTTACCCATTGACTGGCGGGAGACGTCGTTTAGAGTAGAAACAACATTTTATTTTTATTTCCTGGAGATCGGGACATTTAAATTTTAAAATGTTACTGAAGGACTTGAAGCCTTTTAAAAATGGTGCCGGCGCCTGC
This sequence comes from Heterodontus francisci, assembly GCF_036365525.1. NCBI lineage: Eukaryota > Metazoa > Chordata > Chondrichthyes > Heterodontiformes > Heterodontidae > Heterodontus > Heterodontus francisci. Next base: position 25,947,889 of record NC_090378.1, on the reverse strand, counting down.
ACAGTGGCACCCGACGCCATTGCCGGGGACATGTTGGCCACCCCCTCTATGGACAGTCGCTCCGCCCTCTCTATTTAAATCAGTCCTGCACGTAATAGCACGGGGGCTGTGCGGTGGCACTTCCATGTCGGAAGGCTGCCGCTCTCACAGCAAGCTGCCGTGGAGCGCTTGTATAATCCAGCCCTGTATCTTATTGTAACCTTGAACACAGAAAAACACACATACATGTGTGTTCCACGAGGGATGATTGTTAACTAGGATGGAAAGAATTTGTATGTAATTAATAAAAATATTCAATCACCTTCAAAGGAATTTAACTACCAGTTGAAATATTGGCCCAGATTTTGTAGTCAGCAGCGAAGTAATGGTGCTAGCCACTGACTTTGAAGAAAGCTGCCCACAATGATGTAGCAATTTCTGAGGCATAGTTTATGCTTCTCCCAATGGCAGTTTAAATCTGGTGCCAAGTCAATGGGATGTCTTGGTGTTCAGCAGCAGTTGTGTCAGCAATAAGGTAAGCAGCCAATCAATGTTGCATTTCTTCATGTTGGCTTTCAGCACATCCTTGAAGCGCTTCTTTTGTCCTTCTCAGGTGCGTCTGACCTGACTGAGCAGGGAGAAGAAGACCTGCTTTAGGAGCCTGGTAACTGATATTTGAATTATATGACCAACCAACAAAGCTGATGGCAGATAATCATATCCTCGATGCTTGTGGTACCTGCTTGTGAGAGAACACTGTCCTCCCACTTGATATGTAGGATCTTCCGCAGGCAGTGTTGATGAAATGACTCAGTATTTTGAGATGTCTCCTGTACGTTGTCCATGTTTCAGCCCCGTACTGTAAGGTAGGGATCATGACCGCATGATAGCTTGGCTTCAATTTTAAGAAGCACTTCAAAGGATGTGCTGAAGGTCAACATGAAGAAATGCAAGATTGATATCAACTCCTGGGAGACCATTGTCCTGGACCTAACTAGATGGAGGCAGAGTTTGTGGGAAGGATCCCAGCATTTTGAAACCCAACGACGACAAAATGAAGAGAAAAGGTGAGAGCGGTGCAAAGAACAAGCCATGACCCAGACTAATAATACATGATCAGACATCCCACATGGCAACAAACTCCTTACATGCCATAAAGTCTGTAGATCCCGAATCGGATTCATCAGCCATCTTCAGACTCACGGAGGACAATCATCCTCACCTGCAAGAGATAGCCAATAAGCAGTCAATCACATTGAAGCATTCACAGAAAGCAAAACAGGAATTTTAAAAGCACTTAATATACTTCACTTTTACTTTAAACTTTCAGATAACAAAATAAATGAGGATTAGATTAAGATGAAGCAAAAATAAAGAAACTTAAAACAACTTATTTTAAAAATATGTGGAATTTGTTCTATCATAATGGAGAAATTTGGCATTCCACAAATATATAATTATCTTCTCAGGACCAGTGAGGCGGGTGAGCGGTAACTATGAAGTCAGTGTACTGTTAAAATCCCAGTTACACCTCATTCATCAAGGTGCAACTTTTCAAGGGTTTTTACAGCGAGTCCAAAAGACGCTCTTGTCAATTCAATTGATTTCCCATTAATTGCAGTCTGAGGGGGTGCCTCAACAGCGCACTCTCTGGAGAAGCATAGAATCACTGACAGCAACTTCTGGATTTCTGCATTATTCTGCACAAGTGGATTCCCAAAGTCTCTTTTAGTGGAGTAATGACTGTGAATATTGATAGTTCCGCTGTCATTACTACTTCAAAATCCAGGCCCTATCGGTATTCAGTTTTCAGCATGTTCCTTCAGCTCACAAACATATTCCATATTCCGTCTTTCTTGTTCACTGGGAAGAATGACGTATCACAGGATATGAAATAAAGCTAATAAAATAAATGGACCCATCACATGACACAGAATGGAAAATATCTAAGATGGAGACATTTTGCTTCAGCTGCACAAACCCTGTGAAATTCATGAGTGATTGAATGAGAAATGGGTCCAACTGGGCAGTTAGCCCAGTGAGTGAGTTTTTTTTTAAGTAAGATTAAAATTAACATCTGACGTTGCTGTAACTGAGAAAATTCAAAGGTAAAGCTATTATTAGAGAATTAAGTGCTCACAAATAGATTTGGACCAAACATTTTTTGACCAATATAGAACAGTTTAGCTTTAAGTGCTAAATCTGTATGGTGGGAAACCCCACTGCAATAGAACAGAAGACTTGTGAAATTTAAGCAGTTTGTTTTTCATTAGTTGATCTAATTAGAACCTGATCTGCAGCCATGAATTAAACGTGCATCAGCTAGATTCAAATTGGCTTATGTTTTGACATGGTTATCTTTAGCAACAGAGAACATAAGAAATAGGAGCAGGAGTAGACCATTTGGCCCCAGGATACTGCTGCACCATTCAATAGGATCATGGCTGATCTGATTGTGGCCTCAACTGCACTTTTGGCCTGCCCCCCACAACTTACTTGTAGATCAAAAATCTGTCTAACTCAGCCTTGAATATATTCAATGACTCAGCCTCCACTGCTGTCTGGGGTAGAAAATTCCAACGATTAATGACCCCCTCAGAGAAGAAATTCCTCCTCATCTCTGATTTAAATGGGAGGCCCCTTATTCTAAAACTGTGCCCCCTAGTCCTAGATTCCCCCGCGAGCAGAAACATCTTCTAAGCATCTACCCCATAAAGATTCCTCAGAATCGTGTATGTTTCAATAAGATCATCTCTCATTCTTCTAGATTCCAATGAGTATAGGCCCAACCTGCTCAAACTTTCGTCATTAGGCAACTCCTTCATCTCAGGAATCAACCGAGTGAGCCTTCTCTGAATGCTTCCAATGCAAGTATATCCCTCCTTAAATTACGTTACGACCAGGTGAGAAAGGGATCTAGGGGGTTCCCTCTCAGCCTTTGCCTGGTTTAACCAGAACAGGATTTAATTATTTTAAAAACATGTTTTTTTAGTTCTCCCTTCGTGAATCCTTGTTCGCTGCTTTCCAATTGTAAGGCAAAGAAATCAATCAGACAGGTTTTCTTAGATTTAAACATAAAAGGTGGAAGTTTATTAGTCTTAAACTCTAATTCGGTTAACGACTGCGAATATGCGACACGACCACGCTAGCATGCATACGCGATAAACACAATGCAGATAGAGACAGAAAATGTAGAAAAAATGAAGGAGACAAGTTTGAGGCAATAGCAGGGTTTCTATTAACGGTCCTTTGAGTTCGATGTAGAGTCTTTGGTTGCCGGTAAGCCTTGCTGTCTCGTTGAGGCCCAGTACACGTCTTAAAACCTGTTTTGATGTTGGAGTCTTTTCTCTGTTGCGGTTTAAATAACTTCATTGGATCTGGAACTTAGTGGGAGAGAGAGAGCCAGACAGGAGAGAGGCTGTTGTTCTAAGTTTGGTTGCAATCTGCAGTCTCTGTCTTCAAACTGTCCTGTGAGCACAATTCAAAACTCTAAGTTGGCCAGCAGGTTAGTCATGTGACTAACCTCTTATTTGGGAACAACCGCTCCTGCGGTTTGTGACTTTCAAAGCTCTTGGTGGGTGTAGTCCTGTCTCTTACATGGACAGGACAGGATTAATATTCACTTGGAGAGGCAGGGATTAATCAGGGATAGTCAGCATAGCTTTGTCAGGGGAGATCGTGACTAACTAACTTGATTGAATTTTTCGAGGCGGTGGCTAGATGTGTAGATGAGGGTAAAGCAGTTGATGTAGTCTACATGGACTTCAGTAAGACTGCTGGGGGAGATTCTTTGCTAATCTTCCCTTTGTCCTTTGGGACACTCCTGCTTGCAGGTATTTGTCCAGATTCTACTGCATTCCCCTGCGACACTTCGACTAGGTGAGGCATCGCTAAGGGAGAATCAGTGGATGTGGTGTATTTGGACTTTCAGAAGGCTTTCAATAAGGTCCCGCATAAGAGATTAGAGTGAAAAATTAAAGCACATGGGATTGGGGGTAATATACTGGCATGGATTGAGAATTGGTTGACAGACAGGAAACAGAGAATAGGAATAAATGGGTCTTTTTCTGAGTGGCAGGCAGTGACTAGTGGGGTACCGCAGGGGTCGGTGCTAGACCCCCAGCTATTCACAATATATATTAATGATATAGATGAGGGAGTTAAATGTAATATATCCAAATTTGTAGATGACACAAAGCTGTGAGGAGGATGCAGAGAAGCTCCAGTGTGATTTGGACAGGTTGAGTGAGTGGGCAAATACATGGCAGATGCAGTATGATGTGGATAAATGTGAGGTTATCCACTTTGGCGGCAAAAACAGAAAGGCAGATTATCTGAATGGCAAAATATTCGGAAAAGGAGAGGTGCATGGCGACCTGGGTGTCCTTGTGCACCAGTCGCTGAAAGTAAGCATGCAGGTGCAGCAGGCAGTTAAGAAGGTGAATGGTATGTTGGCCTTCATAATTGGAGGATTCTAGTACAGCAGCAAGGATGTCTTGCTGCAATTATACAAGGCCTTGGTGAGACCACATCTGGAATATTGTGTGCAGTTTTGGTCTCCTTAGCTGAAGAAGGATATTCTTACTATGGAGGGAGTGCAGCAAAGGTTCACCAGACTGATTCCTGGGATGGCAGGACTGACGTATGAAGAGAGATTGGGTCGATTAGGTTTGTATTTGCTGGAGTTTAGAAGATTGAGACGGGATCTCATAGAAACCTGTAAAATTCTAACAGGACTGGACAGACTAGATGCCGGAAGGATGTTCCCGATGGTGGGGGAGTCCAGGACTAGGGGTCACAGTCTAAGGATAAAGGGGTAAGCCATTTAGGACTGAGATGAGGAGAGATTTCTTCACCCAGAGAGTGGTGAGCCTGTGGAATTCTCTACCACGGAAAGCAGTTGAGGCCAAATAATTAAATATATTCAAGAAAGAGTTAGATATAGTTCTTAGGGCTAATGGGATCAAAGGATACGGGGAGAAAGCGGGAACAGGTTACTGAGTTTGGATGATCAGCCATGAGCATATTGAATGGCGGAGCAGGCTCGAAGGGCTGAATGGCCTACTCCTGCTCCTATTTTTCTATGTTTCTATGTGGCAACTCCTACAGTACTCCACCGCATATTTGTGGAGTTTTGGCCAGTCAAACTGTTGTCTTATGCATGCACAGCCACTGCCACAGCCATTAAGAGTGGGGTGTTCTTAACATTTCTCTCCGGTACCTCTGTGGCACCACTAACTAGTGAACCACTCTCCACTCCTTGCTCTCAGGTCTGTGAGGAGAACTCCACTTCCTCCTCAGTACCTCATTATTTAGATAGTGGCAATCAGTGACTCCCTCTGCTTCAATTTCAGATTGGGCAGTCTGTGCTAACTCTCTCAGTACTGGGTCAGCTCGCTGAGCCTCAGCTAGGGAAGATCCATTTAACTCATTCCCTGGGTCTTCTAACTTTCCAAAGAAAGTCTCAGACAGACATATCTCATGGTCATCTACCTGCAGTGCCAATGCAGTCTCCTCTAGGGGAGCTGTTTGATCATGGCCTGATTCACTATACATTTAGGGAAACGGCAGAAGACTGTTTCCTGCCACGGCCCTGTCTCTCTGACATCCGGCACTCTCTCTTTCACTACTGGGGAAGCTACCACCTTCGTCCCCGCCAGATCATTACCTAGGAGCAGGCCAACCCTGTCCACAGGCAAACTAAGGACAATCCTTATAGTCACCAGTCCTGAAACTAGGTCGCGCTCCAAGCGGTGTAAAGGTACAGGCATACACTGCCCTCCAATACCATTCACCACCATTCTGGGGTTTACTGCACTCTCTGGGGGAAAGGTCAGGCCTTTTCCCAGTGAAACAGCAGTGGCCCCTGTGTCCCTGAGAATCACTATGGGCTTACTTGCCCCACTCGAGGGGTATGGGGTTACTCTCCCTTCAGACACAAAACCCCAGTAACCTTCAAGAATCCTATTAAATTTTTCTGCACTTGCTTGGGTAGGCTGCCAGGGTCTTACTCTTACTGCAGTTAAAGCCACAGCTTGTTCTGCTGTGCTTTCCATCAGGGTCCCTTCTTCACTGAGCAGGTGTGCCCTGATTGACCCTACAGGTTTTCCTTTAGTTTCCAGCAATCAGCTCTTAGATGCCCTGCTTTATTACAATGGAAGCACAGAGGCTTCTACTTACAGCACCTTCCTTTTTGGCTGGAGGAGAGCCCACTGTATCTCCTGATTTTCCCTCCCAGGACTGCTTGGGCTTCTATCACCTTCTCACTCTTTGTCGTTGTTGGATTTGTGGGGTTGACTTGGAAAGATTTACCCCTGGGGAACCAACTTATAAATGAGAGCAAACTGATTGGCCAGCACTGCTGCTTGCTGGGTTCTATGAACCTTCTGTTCCTCTACATGTGTCTTTATGGAGAGTGGGAGAGAACTTTTAAATTCCTCTAGCAAAACTCCAAGTTGGCCATTTTGGGAACAACCGCTCCCGCGGTTTGTGGCTTTCAAAGTTCTCAGTGAGGGGATGTAGTGCTGTCCCTTACACCGATAGGATGCGGATCACCATTGCCCAGATCAATCTCTGTTAATTGAATCAGTGAGCAGTTCCCATTATCTCTCCAAGCACTGTCTCTTAGTATGCAAATGCTTTCCAGTCACTGCTGATCTCTTTAAACAAGTCATCTCTTCACTCCAGGAACAGTTTAAAATTAATGTCCACGTGATGAAATTAATATGCCTCATTCTTGGTAGGTGTGGGTCTTCATGACAATAAGCAGACCAAATTGTACGCAGTGCTCTCGGTGTGGTCTCCCCAAAGTCCTGTACAGTTGTAGTAGCAATACAGATTTCCATTAAAGAACTTTTTCGATGACTTGGGTAATTAAGGCATTTGGGAAGCTGCAAATTTTTCCCTTACTAAGGGGAAGAGAAAAATATTTCAGGGATTCCCACTCAATTGGTGTCCAAAGATCCTTACTGGACAAAATTTAGCTCAGCTGTGATGCTGCCTGGAGTTCAATAATCTGAAGGGGGAGGGGGGGAGGGGGGGGGGGTCAGGCAAATGGATGTTTTTTTACAGATGTTCAGTGTTTTGTTTTTCTGCAGTTATTTTATTACTTTTGTTTTAGTACACCACATCTCTTTTTGTTTTTTCTCCTTTCTATTTCATTCTCTAAGTATTAGGCATGAGAGTCAGCTGCATGTTTTTTTTAATTATTTTTGCATAAAAGTCAAATCCAGCACACCATTACAGAAAGCAGACAATTTCAAATTAAGCAATTTTTCAGCAAACCAAAACACAAATAATCTGGTTTACAGTATAATTTATGGCCCCTGCACAGTTATAGTTTAAAAATACAATGTTTTGAGCAAATTTAATATAAATTATTTTCAATGCTTACCTGGAGAAAGATTAAATATAGCAAACTTAACTAAAATATTGAATAATCAGATAAACTGTGGGATTTTATAGTGAGGACTATAAACACAATACTTAAGAAAAACTTGCATCTTTCCTTCTTCAACAATATCTCAAGCAGCACCTATGCTATCCAAAAAACACCTGCTTAACCAACAGCCAGTGGCTTCTACATCTTGAGTGTCAGCTGTGGCTCAATTGGTGGCACTCATGCCTGTGAGTCACCAGGTTTGGGTTCAAGTCCCACTCTGGGGCTTGAGTACAAACATCAAGGCTGGCACACCAGTGCAGTACTGAGAGGGTGCTGCACTGTTGGAGGTGCTGTCTTTTGGATAAGACATTAAACCAAGGCCCCATCTGCCTGTTCATGTGGATATAAAAGATCCCATGGATTGATTTTGAAGAAGAGTTATCCCTGGTGTCCTGGCCAATATTTATTCCTCAATCAATATCATAAAAACAGATTACCTGGTCATCGTCACATCAGTGTTTGTGGGAGTTTGCTGTGCGCATACTAGCTGGCACGTTTCATACATGACATCAATGATTACATTTCAAAAAGTACTTAATTGGCCATAAATTGCTTTGAGATGTCCGGTGGTTGTGAAAAACGCTGTATAAATGGAAGTTTTTATTTTTCCGCACACACTCGCCTCCGTTTTTCCATTTATTGATTTTAATAGTCAGTGCGGACAGGCAAGCACAATAGTGAAAAACTCTATGCCTATATGTCTATAATTCAGAACTTTTAATCCAGAGCATCCCTCCTTCTTTGAATAACAGGACAGTCCTAGGATTTCCCTCTGTTAAGCATTTTTTCACTGTTCGTGTGCTTTCTCTCAAATGCATATCAATATAGGATATTCAACCATTCAGAATATGTTGCAAAACAAAGAACAAAGGTGAATTTCAACTGAAAAGTTTTACTTGTCACACTGGCACTCTCAGTCTAGACTCAGAACATGAAGGATGTCCTCTTGGGCAAGGCAGTGGAGGAGAACTGGTGCTGTTGAAATGTAGGTCAGCAAAACGCCAGCACCTGGTCACTCTCTCACTCTCTCTCTCTCTCTCTCTGTCTCTGTCTCTGTCTCTCTGTCTCTCACTCTCTCCCCAGAAAACATCAATGTTAAAACACCGTCTGCGACTGGGAGACCCTCCAAGCCTATAGACTGCTACAGCCAGCAACCAGGGGAAGAGAGCCAACTACAGATTCTGCCTTCAGGAAAATCCTGAGCAAAGCAAGCCAACCAAAATACACTTTGACCAACCAAGAACTTCAAGAATACAGCTTCAGCCAATGACCACTGGATCATCCATTTTACAGACTGTACTTAAGTTCCATTTATTCTGGACTTTAATCCAACCACCAAATCTATTTTCCCTCCTGGAATCTACTTGTGTGTGTGTGTGTGATTCTTGTGTGAATGTGTAGCGTATTTGTTAAATCGGGGTTAGGGTGTCAAGTATAATAAATGTATCTCTTTCTTGTTTAAACTCAAGCAAACCTGTCCAATTGGTTCTTTCACAATTACGGTAAAGGAAAAAGGTAAAACACTCACAGAGGTGGTAAGCACAACCACTGTTTAAAAGGAATAAACCCTGTTGTGGTCAAATAAGAGGAAGGGGAAAGAGGGGAGCCTGAGACCCTCTCCTCACCTGGCTGTAACACACTGTTGTGTACTCTATCAGTAAACTCGACTTTAACTGGAACCATTTGGGCACATTTGATACCAGTTGGCTTGCCGACTGGTTCATCTGGAACCAGTGGTAGGCAAAGTGGAACCAGTTGGAATTAAATGGAGCCAGTTAACATATAGCTGCTTCAACTGCAACTGGAATCCAACTGGATTGACTTAATCATACCAGTAAGACTGCCTGTAGCTTTAAAAAAAAGCCCCTGTGTCTCTGTCTCTGCCTGTGTTCTTAGGACCATGCTTCTGTATCTTTCTCTCAGAGCTTCCTACGTGATATCCATTGAATTGGACTGTATACTAAATTACTGCACCTAGCTCTGCAGGCAGGTGTAAAATATGTTTAAATTCATGTTCTGATTAAAAAGGTGTAAATGTATTTAAATTCATGTTTTGATTGGAAAGACTGCAAAATATGTTTAAAGTCATTTATGATAAAGGTTTTTATTGAAAGGATTGTTGTATTAGTTTTTAAAGATGTTGTTTTATGAAAGTGCTGTTGCAAGATGGTATAAGTCTGGGGTGCAACAGGGGAAGCCGATCAGGTTAGGAAAAAGTATCAATTGTTATAAGGTCAGAAAAGGCAAGCTGCATGGAATTTGCAATCTGGCACATAGGCAGCTCTGAAAAAAAAGATACAACAGTGAGATCCTAAGAAACACAGAACAGGCAGAGACAGAGACACAAGAACCACAGATGAAGAAGCCAGAGTAGAAGAAAATATCAAAGAAGGACCGAAGACGACAACATCTATGTCCAGGCAGCTTCGAGAAGCAAGGATTGAAAGCGGCTTGTCTACTATCGCCTATTGTTAAGTATTTTGTTTAAGCATTTATTCTGTTGACTTGTTGGAATGAAACCATTGTCTGAATGTAATTAATGTTTAAGTTTTGTATTTTGATTACAGCTGTAATTTAACTTTTTGCATGTTAACTGTTGTGTTCATTTATTTTTTGATTTCTGTACTGTGTTTAATTAGGTTTTTGCTATGTAAACTGTGTTTTGCTGCATCACAAAATTTGAAACGAACAGTCGAGAGTGGGTTTAGCTTCACTGCATGACCACAGCACATGGGCAATTTTCACTTGTTAGTGGTACTGGAGGTGAAGAAGGAGCAGCAGGACCCCAGGGAAGTCTTGAGAAAAGGTGCCCCGAACACCCAAAAAAATCCACGAACGGCTCCCCGGCTGCAACTTCAAAGTGCCTGCGGGAGACGGCTCGGAGAACATCTGCAGCGCACTGTCGGCAATGCTGTATGCCTTTATATGAACCACATCAAAAAACCCTTAATGAATATAATCACCTTTGTAAGCCTGCCAAAAGATGCTTCACCTCCCGAAGGACGTGGATGAGCTTTCCGGATGTCGATGGTGGGCACTGAGGAAATGGCTTATTACCTGCACCCGCTTCCCCCCCTTCCCCTCCCCCTTCCCCCCTTCCATCCCCCCCCCCCCCCCCGTCCCCTTCCCTGCTCCACCCTCTCAGCTCACCCCCTCACATCCCCGTCCCAGCCACCCCCCTGCACCATCTTCCCCCCCCCCGCACCCCCTTCCCCTGCACCCCCCCACCCCCTTATAGCCCCCTTCCCAGCTCCCCCTCGCACCCCCCCCTCGCATCCCCTCCTCCCACCGGCATCATCCGACACTTGTGTAGGGGCCCAAACAACCCCACTGCCTTGTGGGCGTCTCAGGAGAGACCAAGGTTAAGGGAGTAAACCCTAACAAATAATCCGGAGCGGAACCCCATAGGCGGTCATGTGTCACCTTTGGCATGTTTCCGGCAGTTCCTGCAGCCATACCGGTGCCAAACGTCGTGCTCTGCACTCCTTTGGACCCCACAAGAAAGGCCGAGAGAGGGGTTTTGACGACTGGGCAACTCTCAACCTCCATACATTCGCCCAGGCATGCGCCATGGAGAGGTCACTCCATAGTTGCCTCACAGCGACTGAAACAACATGGAAGGCAGCAGTTCTGGGTTATAAGTCCAGATAAATTGGCATAGAAACTCGGCACCACGGGTTGCCTTTGTCGGTGGGAGAGGTCATCGCACCTCACTGGACAGCTACCGCCCGCCTCAAACCGGGCAGCCCCCGGTCAATAAGGTTCTGTCCTGCCACAGTCTACCTGCTTCAATGGATGCTTGGAGCTCAGGGTCATTGCCCGAAAGGTGGACTGATACACCGCACCAAACAACACGAAAAAAGGAAAGAAGGTACCAGCCCTTCGCTTTGCAAGCTGGAACGTCAGAACTATGTGTCCTGGCCTGTCGGAAGACCTTACACAAATCAACGATTCTCGGATGACCGCCATCATTAACAACGAGCTCAGTAGACTCAATGTAGACATTGCAGCACTTCAGGAGACTCGCCTCCCCGCGAGTGGATCTCTAGCAGAGCAAGACTACACCTTCTTCTGGCAGGGCAGGGATCCTGAAGAACCAAGACAGCATGGAGTGGGCTTCGCCATCAGAAACTCCTTGCTCAGCATGATAGAGCCTCCCTCAAATGGCTCGGAACGCATACTGTCCATCCAACTGCTCACCACCTCTGGTCCAGTACACCTACTCAGCATCTATGCTCCAACACTCTGCTCCCCACCTGAAGCTAAAGACCAGTTCTACGAGGTACTCCACAACATCATTAGCAGCATCCCAACGCCGAACACCTATTCCTGCTGGGGGACTTTAATGCCAGGGTTGGGGCCGACCATGACTCATGGCCCTCCTGCCTTGGGCGCTATGGCGTTGGAAGGATGAAAAAGAACGGGTAGAGACTGCTTGAGTTGCGTACCTATCATAACCTCTGCATCACCAACTCGTTCTTTCACACTAAACCCTGCCATCAGGTTTCATGGAGGCACCCAAGATCGCGTCGTTGGCACCAGCTAGACCTCATTGTCACAAGGCGAGCCGCCTTAAACAGTGTTCAAATCACACACAGCTTCCACAGTGCGGACTGCGACACCGACCACTCCCTGGTGTGCAGCAAGGTTAGACTCAGACCAAAGAAGTTGCATCATTCCAAGCAGAAGGGCCACCCGCGCATCAACACGAGCAGAATTTCCCACCCACAGCTGTTACAAAAATTTCTAAATTCACTTGTAACAGCCCTTCAAAACACTCCCACAGGGGATGCTGAGACCAAGTGGGCCCACATCAGAGCCGCCATCTATGAGTCAGCTTTGACCACCTACGGCAAAAGTGCGAAGAGAAATGCAGACTGGTTTCAATCTCATAATGAAGAGCTGGAACCTGTCATAGCCGCTAAGCGCATTGCACTGTTGAACTACAAGAAAGCCCCCAGCGATTTAACATCCGCAGCACTTAAAGCAGCAAGAAGCACTGCACAAAGAACAGCCAGGCGCTGCACAAACGACTACTGGCAACACCTATGCAGTCATATTCAGCTGGCCTCAGACACCGGAAACATCAGAGGAATGTATGATGGCATTAAGAGAGCTCTTGGGCCAACCATCAAGAAGATCGCCCCCCTCAAATCTAAATCAGGGGACATAATCACTGACCAATGCAAACAAATGGACCGCTGGGTTGAGCATTACCTAGAACTGTACTCCAGGGAGAATGTTGTCACTGAGACTGCCCTCAATGCAGCCCAGCCTCTACCAGTCATGGATGAGCTGGACATACAGCCAACCAAATCGGAACTCAGTGATGCCATTGATTCTCTAGCCAGCGGAAAAGCCCCTGGGAAGGACAGCATTACCCCTGAAATAATCAAGAGTGCCAAGCCTGCTATACTCTCAGCACTACATGAACTGCTTTACCTGTGCTGGGACGAGGGAGCAGTACCCCAGGACATGCGCGATGCCAATATCATCACCCTCTATAAAAACAAAGGTGACCGCGGTGACTGCAACAACTACCATGGAATCTCCCAGCTCAGCATAGTGGGGAAAGTCTTTGCTCGAGTCGCTCTAAACAGGCTCCATAAGCTGGCCGAGCGCGTCTATCCTGAGGCACAGTGTGGCTTTCGTGCAGAGAGATCGACCGTTGACATGCTGTTCTCCCTTCGTCAGATACAGGAGAAATGCCATGAACAACAGATGCCCCTCTACATTGCTTTCATTGATCTCACCAAAGCCTTTGATCTCGTCAGCAGACGTGGTCTCTTCAGACTACTAGAAAAGATTGGATGCCCACCAAAGCTACTAAGTATCATCACCTCATTCCATGACAATATGAAAGGCACAATTAAACATGGTGGCTCCTCATCAGAGCCCTTTCCTATCCTGAGTGGCGTGAAACAGGGCTGTGTTCTCGCACCCACACTCTTTGGGATTTTCTTCTCCCTGCTGCTTTCACATGCGTTCAAGTCCTCTGAAGAAAGAATTTTCCTCCACACAAGATCAAGGGGCAGGTTGTTCAACCTTGCCCGTCTAAGAGCGAAGTCCAAAGTACGGAAAGTCCTCATCAGGGAACTCCTCTTTGCTGACGATGCTGCTTTAACATCTCACACTGAAGAGTGCCTGCAGAGTCTCATCGACAGGTTTGCAGCTGCCTGCAATGAATTTGGCCTAACCATCAGCCTCAAGAAAACGAACATCATGGGGCAGGACGTCAGAAATGCTCCATCCATCAATATTGGCGACCACGCTCTGGAAGTGGTTCAAGAGTTCACCTACCTAGGCTCAACTATCACCAGTAACCTGTCTCTCGATGCAGAAATCAACAAGCGCATGGGAAAGGCTTCCACTGCTATGTCCAGACTGGCCGAGAGAGTGTGGGAAAATGGCGCACTGACACGGAACACAAAAGTCCGAGTGTATCAGGCCTGTGTCCTCAGTACCTTGCTCTATGGCAGCGAGGCCTGGACAACGTATGTCAGCCAAAAGCGACGTCTCAATTCATTCCATCTTCGCTGCCTCCGGAGAATACTTGGCATCAGGTGGCAGGACCGTATCTCCAACACAGAAGTCCTCGAGGCGGCCAACATCCCCAGCTTATACACACTACTGAGTCAGCGGCGCTTGAAATGGCTTGGCCATGTGAGCCGCATGGAAGATGGCAGGATCCCCAAACACTCATTGTACAGCGAGCTTGCCACTGGTATCAGACCCACCGGCCGTCCATGTCTCCGCTTTAAAGACGTCTGCAAACGCGACATGAAATCCTGTGACATTGATCACAAGTCGTGGGAGTCAGTTGCCAGCGTTCGCCACAGCTGGCGGGCAGCCATAAAGACGGGGCTAAAGTGTGGCGAGTCGAAGAGACTTAGTAGTTGGCAGGAAAAAAGACAGAGGCGCAAGGGGAGAGCCAACTGTGTAACAGCCCCGACAAACAAATTTCTCTGCAGCACCTGTGGAAGAGCCTGTCACTCTAGAATTGGCCTTTATAGCCACTCCAGGCGCTGCTTCACAAACCACTGACCACCTCCAGGCACTTATCCATTGTCTCTCGAGATAAGGAGGCCAAAGAAGTGGTACTTATATGAACACTTTTTGCAAGTTAATATTCTGGTCTCAAATGGAATGAGTTGAGCCAGAAACCAGTCTAACTGGTCTCAATAGGAGCCAATATAATTTTAAACTGGAACAAGTACAATTGGTCAACTGAAACCAGTGTAACTGGTCCAGTTGTCCCAATTTCCATGGTCAGCTGGTGCAAGTGGACCAGTTACAACTGATTTGGAGCTGAAGACAAAACTTGGAAAGTTTCAGGAGGGCGAATGCACTGCTGCAGACTTTGTTTTGTTGTATCTCAGTCACAGTTCAATGTTGAAAACCCTGGTTTAATTTCTCACGTAGTTACTTCAAGGCCACTTCCAATCACTGCCCACTTGCAGTTTAAAGATGGTGTTCTTAGGCAGGGTCCTTCTTCTTCTGCTGGAGCAGACAGAATCTCACCCTCTCTCTCTCTCTGTCTCTGGCTGTGGCTGAGCAGAGCAAAAGGTAGTACCGTGTGTGTCTGACCTGGACCCGGCCCAACCCAACCCAAGCCTGAAAGCCAGAGCCAGAAGAGCGACCCGATCTGACCCGAACCCGACACATGTCGTCGGGTCCCATCAGGTTTGGGTCGGGTAGCAGGCTTTTATTTATTATCTCTCAACTCTTTAGCGTCATTGAGGTATACAGCACAGAAACAAGCCCTTCGGCCCATCGTGTCTGTGCCAGCCATCAAGCACCTAACTATTCTAATCACATTTTCCAGCACTTGGCCTGTAGCCTTGTATGCTATGGGGTTTCAAGTGCTCAACTAAATACTTCTTAAATGTTGTGAGGATTCCTGCCTCTACCACTTCTTCAGGCAGTGCGTTCCAGATTCCAACCACCCTCTGAGTGAAAAACTTTTTCCTCAAGTCCCCTCTAAACCCCTGCCCCTTACCTTAAATCTATCTTTAGGGATAATGACTTTGTACAAGATGCCATCTTGGGCTGTCAATTCATCTCTGTATGCCCAATACACTCTCATGATCACAGGAGTGTCCTTGATGCTGTCAGGCCATCCTTTCATCACTACTTTTTGCAACACTTGTAGAGTTGGATCTAGTTGGGCAGTTCGTTTGATTTGAGCAAGACTCGTTTCTGTCAGATTCAATGTCTCGCTGGGATGATGACTTCCAGAGCGTGTCGAGCTGCAGCTTCATGTTAGATCTGGAAGATTTCACATCTGTCATAGCATCCTCTACTTTCCTCATAAGGAGTGCTACTCTCGACAGCACGTTGGCAATGTACATCTGTTTCCCTTGCTTGTATGTCACGTCCAGATGATATCTCTGTAACCGGAGTAACATCCTTTGCAGACGCTTTCAAGCAGATAGTAGCAGCTTGAGTAAAATGCTTTGAAGTGGCTTGTGGTCAGACTCGACAGTCACTTTGTCTATTCCAAGTAGATATTGATGAAAATGTTCACAAGCAAAGACATTGGCAAGGCACTCTTGATCTGAGCGTAGCGTCATTCCGTTTGCGTTAACGCCTTGGATGCAAATACAACCAGTCGCTCTTGCTGCATTAGGGTTGCTCCAAGTCCTGTCTCGCTGGCTTCACACTGCAGGGTGATTTCATCATTTACGTCGTAGTATTTCAGCACTGTTGTTGCAGTCATTAGTTGCTTGATTTAAGTGAACACTGCTTCCTGTTCTGTGCCCCAATACCACTGCACATCCCTGGCAGTGAATTGATGTAATGGTTCACACTCCAATGAGAAATTGGGCAAGAATTTTGCTAAATATTTGACAAATCCAACAAATCGTTGCACTACTTTCACATCTATTGGTCACCGCATCGTTGCTACTGCTCTCACCTTTTCGGGATTTGGGCGAAGACCTTTTGCTGTCAATACATGACCTATGTACTTGACCTCAGGCATCTTTAATTACAATTTTTTCTTGTTCAGCTTCAGGTTCATCTGGCGAGCTCTGCAGTAGATTTTGATCATGGTCAGCAATGGCTTCTTCCATTGTGTCTCTGCATCCATAAACTAGCAGATCATCCATTATCGCTTCCACTCTGGGAAGATCACTAACTATCTCATGATATCTGCGTTGATACTCCTCTGGAGCCATGGAAATGCCAACCAGCATGCGCAACCATCAGTATCTTCTGAATGGCATCCAGAATGTAGTTAGAAAGCTGCTGCTTTCATCCTGCTTCACTTGCCAGTAAGCATCCTTCATATCTAGAGTAGTGAAGATTTTTGCCTTTGCAAGTTGTGGCAAAATTCCTTCAATGGTTGGCATGGGATAGTGTGATCTCTTCACAGCTTTATTTAGATTCTTTGGGTCGATGCATACTCTCAACTTTCCAGGTTGTTTCACTGCTACCATGCTGCTAATCCATTCTGTAGGAGTTGTTACTTTCTTGATTACTCCCTTCTTTTCCAACTCTTCTATCTTGTCTTTCAGGCTGGCCTTGAGGGCAGCTGGAACTTTCCTCGGCAGATGCTGAATTGGTTTTACCCTCTCATCTAGCTCGAGATGATATTCTCCAAGAAGACATCCTAAACCTATAAATACATCGTTGTACTCCTCTAGGATCTGTTCAGTGGTCAATGGTTTCGTGTGCTGTGACACATTGCAAATCTCTTTGCACATTGAGGGATACCAGCTTTAGACTTGTTTTGGCTGAGATGAGTGGCTTTTGTTTGCCGTCAATGATCTGGAACTCCAGATCTTGGTTCTTGCCATTGCATTGGGCTCTCAGAGTAATTTGTCTTCTTGGTACTAGTATGGTGCCATCATATAGCCTCAAACTTACTTTCAAGTGCTTCATTTTTGGATTGCCATGTTGAGCCACTTTGCACAGGTCTGTGAAGGTCATGATGTTGCATGACGCACCGGTGTCTATCTGGCACTTTATGTTGACTTGATATTCTCTTTCTGCAGTCATCATTCCAACAGTCACAAACCATTCATCACCTTTTGACCTGACTGAACCAACCTGTTGTATGGTGTATAGTGATTCATCAAAATCTTCAGCTGACATCCCTCCAGTGGCCATCCGTACCTGCTTGTTGTGTTCCTTCTAGCCAAACACTTGTGTGAAGAATAATTCAGCTTCTTGCAGTGAAAACACTGCTCTCCCCATGCTGGGCATGTCTTCTTTTTCTGTGCATAATATCCTCCGCAGTATTTGCATCCTGTCCTTTGTCTGTGATCTTTCTGCCCTTTCCGCCTGGAATGTCTATCAACATAATGCAAGGCCTGTCTGTTCTGCCATGAATATGGTCTAGCTGCTGATTTATAACCTCAGCACTTCTGCACATGTCAGTCGCTTTCCTGAGAGCAAGTTTGTCTTCTCTCAGTAGACGTGCTCTCACTGCGTGATATCTTATGCCTAATACAATCCTGTCTTTAATTAATCATCCTTTATTTGTGCAAATTCACAGGATTCTGTGAGCTGTGTTAATGCAGTCACATATTGATCAATGGACTCTTTTTCACCTTGAGCCCTAATATTGAACACATACCGTTCATAGGTTACGTTCGCTTGGGGTTCAAAGCACGCCTTCAAGGCGTTCAAAATTTCTACTGTCCTTTTTTTTGTTCTTCAGAGAGATTTAGGGTGGAATACACTTTGTAACAGTCTCTCCTTGACAATGATAGAAGTGCAGCTACTCGCAGCCACTCTGGTTTGTTAATTAAATCGGTCGCATTTTCATAATTTTGCCATTGCGAGTGGAAAAACTGCCAGTTTTGCTTCATATCACCTTTCATTTCTATGGCTGCAAGGCAGAGGAAAATTTACAGCCAATGTCTTACCTTGTGCTTTCAGCTAGTTCTTTGTTCCTTTTCTGTGGCTTTTAGCAGCTTTTAGCAGTTGTGACCATTCCTGTGGCTCTTGTTCTGTAGTTGTGCTTCTTCAACACTCAGTCTCAGCTCCACTTCTGACACCATATTACGAGCTCACAGGACACCAGTCTGGTGTGGACTCTGTCTTTAATGAAACTGACTGTGATGGCTGCCCCCAGTCAGAGTGCCTCATGATAGAGGTCACATGACTAGGGCAAGCCAGGAGGCACATTAGTACAGTATTGCATTTGTTATGATCCTACTGTTTTTTGGGGGGAAACCTGTGATGTGTCTTTAAGTCAGCAAAGTATCAGTACTGCTTTAAGAACAAGTAAGCCTCAGGAGTTAGAGAAGGTGCATTCTGGTTGCCGTTGGATACAGCCATACAGCCAGGGAGAACAAGCCAGCCTCAGAAGTTACCAAGGAAAGTGCATCTTGGTTGCTCTGGATACAGCCATTTGGCGACCAAGGACAGGATATACAATGTTGCCATTTTATTTTGAAACTAGTTGAAAAACTAGCTTTTGCAGAGACAATTGAGACACAGACACACAGACTGTCTGCCAACATATACTGAAGGAAATAGGAGAGCTCTCCCTCTGTCTGTTTAAACCCTATTTATTTTACTCTTAGAATTCTGAAATGTCAAGCCAAATTAATTTCTTTAAAGAAAATAACCAATTACTTTAACTACTGAACTGTAATTGCTGAATTCATCACTGGAAAAGAAGAAGAGCATCACTCCAACTGCTGAACTAGGCTACTGACTGTCCTACTGTTAAAGAACCTTTTTTTCCCCATCAGACGGCTGCAAGGACTTCAAGCAACCTTGGACAGTTCCACATTGGAAGATTCTACTTTGGCAGGAACATAAATATGCAAGGACTTTGTTACTTTTCTAAACAAATGTTGTTTATATCTTAGTAGTGTTTAAAAATGTAGTTTTCTCTAATAAACAGTTAATTTGTTGATCTAAAGATACCTGGTTTGGTTCGTCTCATTCGGGGGTTAATAGATGGTTCAATTTGGCTGTGGTTATCTTTAATTTGGAAAGTTTAAAGTGATATGTTAGGTAATCTATGGAGGGACGGGACTAAATTGACAGTGCATTTCTCCCACTGCAATCAGAATCACATATTTTGATTGGGGGCTTTGTCTTGAGCAGTCAGTCGTAACATATTTCTATCTCAGAGGAGGCTGGGAGAGAGAGGGAAAGGGGAACATAGAGAGAGAGAGAGGGGAAGCGGAGAGAGAGTGATACAAGACGTGCCCATGCACATGCGATACACACATGCAGATAGAGACAGAAAGAAAACAGAAGAAATAAAGTGGAAAATTTTGAGGCAATATCTGAAGAGTTTTTGTTACGGTTCTTCGAGCTCACTGTAGAGTCCTTAATTGTATGTAGATCTTGTTTTTGTTGGGGCCCAGTATTCTTCTTAAACCTTGTTCATTGTAGGAGACTATTCTCTCTTGGGGTTCATGTGGCTTCAGAGGCTTGTGAGAAAGAGATGGGAGCAGACACACAGGAGAGGCTGTGGCAAGCCAGCCAGGAGAGATCGTTTCAGTCCAAGAACATTCTGCTTTCTGCTCAAACTGTTTGTACAAATTCAAAAAACTCAGGTTGCCCAGCAGGTTAGTCATGTGACTATCTGGTTTGACCATGTCTGTTTGTGTATTCGGCCATCTTAACAATCAACCTGGAATACGAGCTCCCCCACCTTCAACATTTGGTGATCAAAAGTCCATTGTGGGTTGAATGTCAGGGAATGGCTGCTTTGTCCTTCCAAACACTGTCTGTTAATATGCAAATGTCTTTTCCAGCCACGGCTGATCTGTTTAACAAGTTTTTTCTTAACTCCAGTAACAGTTTAAAATCAATGTTCATGACAAAATTAATGTACCTCATTCTTGGGAGGTGGGGGCCTAGCATGACAAATAATAAGATAAATTTTAATGCCTTTATCTTTCTGAAATTGTCTGACCGGTCCCCCATGTCAGACAACAATTTTAATGTGGCCCCCCACCCACCCCACCCCCACCCCCCCACGCAAAAAGGTCAGACAACCCTAATATAGACAATGCCTTCTTGATGGCTGATGATGCTAGATGTAGGAAGGATGTTCCTGATGGCTATGGAGTCCAGAACCTGGGGGCCACAGTCTCAGGATATGTGGTATGTCATTTATAACCGAGATGAGGAGAAATTTCTTCACCCAGAGGGGCGTGAACCTGTGGAATTCTCTACCGCAGAAGGCAGTGGAGGCCAAGCCTTAAAATATATTCAAGAAGGAGATAGATATATTTCTTAATGCCAAAGGGATCAAGGGATATGGGGAAAAAGCGGGAACAGGGTACTGAATTAGACGATCAGCCATGGTCTTCTTTGAATGGCGAGCTGGCCCGAAGGACAGAATGGCCTACTCCTGCTGCTATTTTCTATGTTTCTATGAAAAAGTACTTTTGGTTGAAAGCTTTGTGGCCATTGTGCTGCAACTATCTACCTAAAGTTATTTATATAATTTATATGTAATCTGCTTCTGTTCCTATGCAGATTCAGATCTATAAATAAGCAAGAGCCACATTACTGGAAATGTTGTTGCTCCTCTCATCGCATTACTATACCTACAGCACGCTAATTTCTGATACTGCAAGCGTATAAAATAACATTAATTGTGCTTTTTTACCTGGCTGTGCACAAATCCAGCAATTTTAGCTGAGCAAGACAAAACAGAGAATTGATGGCAGTTGATTGTACTGAAGGTGAGGCATTAAATAAAACGATGTTGCTAAAGGAAGAAAGAATTTGCAGTCATATTGCATCCTTCCCAACCTCAAGACATTGAAAATGCTTTACAGTCAATGAAGTACTTTTGCAGTGTGGTATGTATTCTATTGGAGGAAACATGGCAGCCAGGTGCAATAGCAAGTCCCATTGCATGTTATCTGCTGCTGCAAAGTCCAGCTTCTTTTTATTCCCAATGCTAAGAACAGCTGTCAACCAGAGTTCAAACAATATTAACATTTGAATTCTGCGCCAATTTTTTATAACTTTCCAAAGCTTAAAGAAACATTTAATGTTGTTTAATTTCTAAAAAGATACATATTTAACAATGAGACAGCTGGATGACTTCCAGCCTGGAAGCTTCCCTCCTTGAAAACAAGGAGGTGGTAGTAAAGACGTGCTTAAATTGCCCTCAGCTCCCTCAAAGGCCCTGTGCCCCATCCTCTGCCAGCTGTGAATGGTTCAGTTTGGCAATGAGATGCCAGTCTGATGAGTTGTGGCCTGTGCAAGGGTGGTGGTAGCAGACCTGTGCCACTGTCCTGTACTGGAGCATTGATAAGTAGCAAGTGAGCAGACACTTAATTGTTTGTGGACTTCCCTCACCACCCCCAACCTCCATTTTCTACCTCTACCATGGCCACTGTGGTGCAACAGCGCAGTAATTTCATCATCTTCTGTTCATGTGGGGTCAGAGAGTGGCTGTTTGGGACCCCTCCCCCACTTCGCCCTCTCATTGGCATTGTACGCATTCTTGCCCAACAAAGACAACACCAGGGGTTGGCAACGTGTCCATACACAGACACCAGTGTCTGTGGTAAAAATTTTGAGGTCTGTGACTGGCAATTTCAGGGATAAGAAATTTCCCATTGACTTCTTTCCAGACCAGTCTGACTTTAAACAAATTCACAGCCGTCAGTTTCAGTTTCACAGCTGACAGCAGCTGGGAGCAGGAACAGCGGCTTCTGAACTCAGGACAAGTTCGGGGTTTTCCAGCAGGTACCGTTTTCTTTTTAAAAGCCTACCGGAAACCCTGAACAGGTCCAGAATTCAGAAGCCACTGTTCCCGCTTCTGTCAGCTGTGAAACTGAGGGCTGTGAATGTTTTAAAAAGCTTACCAATCACAAAACAACTCCGGGGAGAGTTCCCACTCTCTGCAACTGCCAGAGAGAGAGAGGGTGAGAGTGGGAAGAGGAGAGAAAGGGGTTGGGGGGAGAGAGAGGGGTGGGGAGGAGAGAGAGGAAGAGAGAGGGGGAGGGGGAGCAAGAGAGAAAGGGGAGAGAGAGGGAGGGGGTGATAGAGAGGGAGGAGGGGAGAGAGAGGGAGGGGGTGAGAGAGTTTGGAGAGGGCGACGGGAGGGGGAGAGAGGGGGAGAGAGAGAGGGAGAGAAAGGGGAAAGAGAGATAGAGGAGAGGGATGGACACAAAGGAGGGAGAGAGAGAAGGTGGAGAGAGGGGGTTGGGAGACAGGGGGAGAGAGAGGGGGCAGGGAGAGAGGGGTGGGAGATGGACACACAGAGGGGATAGGGATTGACACAGAGAGGGAGAGAAAGTGAGAGGGGAGAGAATGAGATCAAGATCACACCTGTCAGACAGACATCTGTTCGGATTCTTCACATCGCTGCATCAAGTGTGTGGGCAGACATTGACTACTTGTGCAAGCAAAATCAATGCCAGCTATCTCACTAAATAGGGAGAAAGGCATTTTAAGTTGGAATGTGTTTTGTTGGCACTAGGTTGGCTGTACACTTTATATACAAATTAATTGCCCCCATGTCTGTGGCTGAGTCAATAATTTTGTCAAATGTCTGTGGTGCAAGATGTTGGTGCCTGTCCCTGGACAACAAGGGAAAAGATTAGGCTTGTGCCTTAAGTTTGTGGAGTAATTGAAGGCCTACATCTAGTGGGAGTTGGAGGCGCTGTTCAACAGGCCACTAATCAGCTTTTTCCACCTAAGTGGAGCAGCTTCAGTGGGCATGGAAGAAAGGTATGGCATTGTGAGTTTCTTAATTTCCCTGCTCTAGTTGGATCATTAAACTTCTTTTGGCACTTCTCTGCTCCACTGGCCATGATTGAGGAAGCACTCAGTGCCTCTGCGACCTCAGCACATACCCACATCCTCACCGCACCTGTAGGCTGGGATGTTGATGAGCTAATAATTGTTGAAACATGGAAAATACGAAGAAGGTTCTACAGTTAGCCTAACTGTGGCACAAAGACAGGAACTGGCTCATGGTGAAGGCAAGTCCAGGCATCGAGCGTGTAACTATGCCTGTTTGTACTCTGCTTA
The DNA here is from genome assembly GCF_036365525.1 of Heterodontus francisci. Lineage (NCBI taxonomy): Eukaryota > Metazoa > Chordata > Chondrichthyes > Heterodontiformes > Heterodontidae > Heterodontus > Heterodontus francisci. The sequence goes on along the minus strand of NC_090378.1, from coordinate 25,924,494 downwards.
GGTTTCTTCTCTTCTTGCTAAACTTAATAAAGGCAAAACAAGAAAACTCTGGTGTCTAAGACTCAGACTTAATCCAACATTGTAATTAGCAAATAACTCAACAATCACACGCTGGAGCCTCCTTTCCAAGACTGTCTGTTAGCAACTTTTAAGGCTGTCTTCTGGGTAGTCTTCTTCTGTGATTCAGAGGTAGGTATCTGTTAGAAGGGAAAAGTTTCAGATAATTAAGACTCTCTAAACATTTTAAAGCCATTAATTCAATATCTGCAGGACAGCGAGTTGTGTGTTGCTTACCTTGCAATTTCCAGCCTTATTCTGGTAGCCCCATTCGCTCTGCTCCAATTATATTTCAACCAAGCTCAGATATTGCGTTGATTCATGGTCTCTTTTATATTTGACCATATTCTAATTAGATTGCAAGGATATTTAGTACAGTTTGACTTTGTGAAAATATACTCAATTTCAGATGAAATTTCTGGTCCAACTTCCCCATTGCACCAACAGGCCAGGGGTCATAATACAGAAGAAACCTATGAGAAATATAAGTATAGATTGAAAAAGAAAACAGTAATGTACATTTATTCTCAGGATATCCGACAGAGCTTCACCAATTAATTACTTTTGAAGTGTGGTCATTGGTGTTTTCTAGACAAAAGCAATAACTAATTTGCATACAGCAAGATATCATAAACAGTAATGACATGAACAGCCAGCCAGTTAGTCTGTTTTTTTAATATATTATTCATTTCATGGGATGTGGGTGTCGCTGACTAGGCCAGCATTTGTCGCCCATCCCTAATTGCCCTTGCTTCCTTCTTGCAGCCACCTTCTTGAACTGCTGCAGTCCATCTGGTGCGTGTACACCCACAGTGCTGTTAGGAAGGGAGTTACAGGATTTTGATCCAGCGATAGTGAAAGGACGGTGATATATTTCCAAGTCAGGATGGTGTGTGGCTTGGAGGGGAATTTGCAAATGGTGGTGTTCCCATGCATCAGTTGCCCTTGTCCTTCTAAGTAGAAGAGGTCGCGGGTTTGAAAGATGCTGCTGAAGGAGGCGTGGTGAGTTGCTGCAGTACATCTTGTACATGGCACACACTGCTGTTACTGTGCATCTGTAGTGGAGGGAATGAATGTTTAAAGTGGTAAATGGGGTGCCAATCAAGTGGGCTGCTTTGTCCTGGATGGTGTCGAGCTTCCTGAGTGTTGTTGGAGCTGCACCCATCCAGGCAAGTGGAGAGTATTTCATCACACTCCTGACTTGTGCATTGTAGATGGTGGACAGGATTTTGGGGAGTTAAGAAGTGGGTTACTCGCCACAGAATTCCCTGCTGTTGTAGCCACAGTATTTATATGGATGCTCCAGTTCAGTTTCTGGTCAATGATAGCCCCAGGAAGTTGATAGTGGGGGTTTCATTGATGGTAATGCTGTTGAATTTCAAGGGGAGGTGACAGAATCTGTCTTGTTGGAGATGGTTATTGCCAGTGTAGGAACTAACTAACTAACTGCCATGTTTAGTCTATTGTTACGTTACTGCTTGAATGAACCTGTGCAGGATATGGCCTGCTGCAGTTTACATGAGGTGCTATATTTTAAAAATAGAATGCTTTTAAGAAATGATGCAGTTATGCTGGGGAATAGTTATACTTTGTATGTGTATCAATGCATTATATTAGGATTAAGTTGTGTACCTTGTGTCAAGAATCATGTTGTTACATGAAATGTATATTCGTATGCTGTACCGGAAAGATGGTGAAAGATAGTGTCTGCTGTAGGACAAAGGCAGAAATGGTTTTGAGATGAGGAAGGATATCTGATGACTGCCCCTTTCCATTTTAATTGAGAGAGGTTCAAAGTAACAATAACTGATAGACTTGCTGACCTCATGGGATGGAAATGTAAATAAAGGTATTCAGCGGCCATTCATAACAGGAATGTTGATGGGGATATCAAGCATTCCTCATTGTATGACAATTACTTACACTGTCAAATCATTTTGTAGAGACAATGTATGGAAGGTGAGGTCATACCTGACCAATCGAAAGTGTTAATTTGGAATATGACTTGATATGGCACGAAGAAACCCTTGGAGAGGGATAAAGAAAAGGTACTAACGGACATCAGCCTGTACTGATTTGAAGAAGGAGCCAGACCACAATCATCAGAACACTTAAAGAAACTGTGTAAAACCCCTTGGGCTGTATGCACCAGAGAATTATTTTGGTATGTAATGCAAATATACATTGTAAATATAACCTGGAATGGCAAGGGTCGTGAGTCACCTCACGTACTGTATTGAAAGAAATTGATCTGTATTGCACTTTATGAGAAGTCCAATTTGAATTGTTTTGTAATGTATTTTTACAAAATTTTATGAATAAAGTACATTTTTGGAAAAAAGAGCAGAACACTTAAAGAGAGAAGACGGCACAGTGGCGCAGTGGTTAGCACCGCAGCCTCACAGCTCCAGCGACCCGGGTTCAATTCTGGGTACTGCCTGTGTGGAGTTTGCAAGTTCTCCCTGTGACCACGTGGGTTTCCTTCGGGTGCTCCAGTTTCCTCCCACATGCCAAAGACTTGCGGGTTGATAGGTAAATTGGCCATTGTAAAAAAAATTGTCCCTAGTGTAGGTAGGTGGTAGGAGAATTGAGGGAAGGTGGGGATGTGGGGAATTGAGGGGAAAATGGGATGAATGTAGGATTAGTATAAATGGGTGGTTGATGGTTGGCGCGGACTCGATGGGCCGAAGGGCCTGTTTTGGTGCTGTATCTCTTTATGACTCTATGACTGCGCCACAGTGGCTCAGGAAACAAGAACTGAAGTCACTCTGCACTCTGCTGTATAACTACTTCTGTTATTAAGTATTGCAGTGTAAATCCTTGCTGTGCTTAATAAACTCTCTATCTTGATTTAAGAATAGCAGAGTCTGTACCTTGTAGGTCCAAGACTAGTCAATGTTCCACCAACTACCCCCACCCACCCCCCACACCCCCAACCGGCCAACACAGAAAAACTTGCACCTGGCACTTGTGTGGTGTGAATGTTACTTGCCACTTATCAGCCCAAGCCCGAATGTTGTCCAAGATTTGCTACATATGGACATGGAGTGCTTCAGTATCTGAGAAGTTGCAAATGTGTTGGATCAAGGAAGAATATTGGCAAAGAGGCTATGAAAACTCCTGGGTGTTCTTTGAAAATGTGCACCTGGGATCTTTTTCCACCACCTTGACAGAGGAAAACTCATAACAATGCAGCACACCCTCAGTACTACATTGAAATGTCAGCCTACACTTAGGTGACAAGTCGTCGAGCAGGGTTTGAATGCATAACCTTCTGACACAGAGGTGAGTATTACCACTGAACCAAACTGACATTGAAAAGAAGAAAAGGAGATTAGGAAAACTAAGAAGGAGTGTGGAAGAAGACTGGCAGTCAACATTAAGAGAAAATGAAGGAGTTTGATAGGCACATAAGAGTAAAAAGATAATCAAAAAAAGAGGTGGACATACCATTGTCTACATCCAAGAATCCAAGAATATCCCGTTATTCCTACCCTTCACTAAATGGGCCATTTTGTGTTCGAGTGTAAATGAATTGCAGGAATGCTTCATAAATATTTCACATCAGCTTTTTTTATATAGGAAATTATAGATCCTATTAGGAAATCAACGAATAAAGGGAACAGAATTGATCGATAGGAAGGGGAATGGGGAGATACAGTTCAATGCAGAGAAATGTGTAGGATATTTTTGGAAAATAGTACTACAAGAAAGTATAACCCAAAGGGTAAGATTCTTAACAGATTGGAGGCATATCTATAGATATGTAGATCTTAAAAAGGCAAATGGGATTCTTGCCTTTATATATAGGAAAATTGAATGTAAAAACCATAAACTGGTGTTGATTTTACACAAAGCCTCAGTTAAGCCACAGTTTGAATACTGCATCCAATTCTGGGCATTCCACTAAAGGAAGCATATCTGAGTCGATGAAGATTTGCCAGAAGGATACCTGGGGTAAAAGAGTATAGTCATGAGGAAAAGCTTGGAAATGGGTCTTTTTCACTGGAACAGAAAAGGTAAAAGGAAAATCTAATAGTGGTTTTCAAAGTATGAAAATAATTGAGACTGACCGGTGAAAGATTTTTTCAACTGATTGGCTATCAGTAACAAGATGGCGTAGACTGAGAATTATTATTAGAAAAATTAAAGGTAAATTAGAAGAAATTGTTTCACCCAGAGGATATTAGACTGCTTCTCCACATATACTGTTGAAGCAAAGTCTTCAGCATAATGAAAAACAGAACTGAAAGTATTTGAAAAGAAAGAAGTAAAAGGATGCAGGAAAAAGCAAGGATTGGGATAGATGGGCTGAATGGTCTCCTGTGCTGTAAATTCTATAATTTTATAGTTGGTGAAATGATGGACTGTGGTACATGCTGGTGCATGGAAAAGCTTAATGATTACTGTCCAAATATGAGCAGTATTACATCACAGTCTAAATATATCAAAGGATTAGCCAATATTAATGCAGTACTAAATTAATACAGTATTGTTAAATGATTTGAGAATTATAAATCAATTTTAGCTTAATCGCTAGAAGTCCACTCACCTATAGAGCTGAGACTCACCAACATTGTGGATAAATCGACCTCCAGTCAAACTAATGGAGTATTTTTAAAAAATTATACAATCATGGGATGTGGGCGTCACTGGCTATGCCAGCATTTATTGCCCATCCCCAATTGCCCTTGAGAAGGTGGTGGTGAGCTGCCTTCTTGAACCGCTGCAGTTCATTTGGGGTAGGTAGACCCACAGTGCTGTCAGGAAGGGAGTTCCAGGATTTTGACCCAACGACAGTGAAGGAATGGCGATATAGTTCCAAGTCAGGATGGTGTGTGACTTGGAGGGGAACTTGCAGGTGGTGGTGTTCCCATGTATTTGCTGCCCTTGTCCTTCTAGTTGGTAGAGGTCGCGGGTTTGGAAGGTGCTGTCTAAGGACCTCTGCCTTGTCAGATAACAAGCGTTTTTCTCATGTCAGACCGAGCAGTGTGTAAGTGACGCTATAAGAGTTTCTCCAGTGTTCAACATGGCAGTGTTCAAGTCTTGAACCAATTTAGGATGTTTACAGTATTAAGACTTTTTGAGGAGAAACAAAGGGACCAAGCATTATTGTGTGTTAATGCATGGCTAAGTATATTGTTATTATGCAGATATCATAAATTGTGTTTAAGCATCATGTTTCCAGTTGTTGTGAATCTCTGCTGCACGAAATGTCAACACAGCACCATTAAGAATTTCAAAACCATGTAATCCATTATCAGTATCAATAATAGTTTGATTGTAAATCAATTATTAATGTACAGTCAGCAGTCCTATTACAGATATTCTCTGCCTAAGTCCATTAAGCCAGCAGATCAATACACAGCTAATCCATATCTGTGATATTTGTGTGAATCTCCTTGTCTTTGATGTTATGATCAAGTGAGGAGGGGTCAAAGGGCTCTCCTCTTTTCACTCTCCTTGTTTGACCACAACAGTTTATTTCTTTTTTAAGAGGATATACTAGTCAATTCAGTCAGTGTTTAACTGTTTACTTGCCGTGATCATAAAAAGGGCCAAAACAGACAGGTTTTTATGAGCTTAACAAAGAGAGAGGTTAGCTTTATTCTACTTAAACTAACCTAAGTAAAAATAATAAAATATTCTCCAACTTTCACGCGCGCACACACGCACGCACGCACCTGCACACACACATATACACAGGTTGCAGAGTGGGGAAGGATAGAAGAGAGTCCAGAGAAATAAAAGGGGTATAAAGTCTGTGCAGTTTGGTGACTCGGCTGGCTTCAGGGTGAATTTGTTGGTCCTGTGGCTTCTGGTGTGAAGATGTGGATGGCTGATTCGGTGGCTCTTCGGGAGGTAGCAATGCTGTTGATTTCCTTCAAAGGTGGTCTCTGTCTGTTCTTTCCAGAACCTTCTCAAAACCCACTAGCTCCATCCTCAGGCTTAAGTAATTAAGCACAGTGAACATCGATAGGTGAACAGACTAACACAATCAAAAGGAGATCAATTAAACCACTGAACACTACAGTCTGAAGCAGGGAATATGCCGCGGTGGTCACGGTCAGCAGGCAGAGTTCAAAGCTTACAAGGTTTGAGTGGTTCATCTCCATCAGTTTAATATTCAGGTTTCTAGCCAGCGGATTTTAAAAAAATCATCATTCCACAAAGCATGTTTTCATGACACCTCCACAACATGCAAAATGAAAGGCGACGACAGGAGAATTTCATTATAAGGTTGTAAATAGAAAAAGAAATGGCACACATGCATTCATCCTCAAACAATCACTTATCAATCTTACACTGCCTTAGCTATGCTCTGGTTTAGTTTTCTTCCAGGATGATTCTGTATTGAGTTAGACTCTAGATAAAGCATCAGCTATCACATTGTATTTCTCTGTAATGTGGATAATCTTTGGGTGGTAAGGTTGCAAAAGCAGGCTCCATTTAAATAACCTTGCATTCTGGGTTTTGAATTTCTCCACTAATGTCAATGGATTGTTGTCGGTATAAGTTGCAGTCTCTCTATATCCATTTTGGGCATATATTTCAAAGTGCTTGAGAGCCAGTAACAGTCCCAGAGTTTCCCAGAGTATCTCTTTTGATGTCTGTTTAATTTCTTGGAGAAATACCCAACTGGTCTCTCAATGCCTGACTTATCATCTTGGAGCGGACGGCACCTACCCCTATGTCACTGGCATCAACTGCCACTTTAAATGGTTTGTTAAAGTTTGGAGCTGCTAGCACCAGCTCATTGGTTAAAATGGCTTTCAGCCTCTCGAAAGCTGATTGGAACCTCCCTGAGCACACTACCTTCACTCTTTTCTGTAACAGGTCTGTCAGTGGGGCGGCTATAGTACTGAAGTTTGGGACAAACTCGCGGTAAAACCCACACATCCCCAAAAATCAAATTATTTCCCATTTGATCGTGGGGACGGGAAAATCCATCAACGCCTGTACCTTCGCTACTCTGGGCAACACCCGCCCTTGACCCACAACATGCCCTAGGTAGGTTACCTGAGCTTTTGTGAAGTCACTCTTTGCAAGATTTACCACTAGGTTAGCTGACTGTTACCTTCGGAAAGGGATTCCAACTGGTCTAGGTGGTCCCCTAGGTATCACTGTACATTAACAGATTATCCAGGTACATCACACAGTTGGGTAGGCCAGCCACTACCTCGTTCATCAGCCTTTGGAAGGTGGCTGGAGCATTTCTTAATCCAAATGGCATCACTCAGCACTGGAATAAGCTGTCTGGGGGTGACATAAGCAGAGATCTCTTTAGCTCAGGCGGTTAAAGGAACCTGCCAGTATCCTTTTAACAAGTCTATTTTTGTTATTTTGAATGGGTAGGAGTCAGCTCTGGTCACCATATTAACCTTCCTATAATCAATGCAGAGCCTTGTTGAGCCATTGGGCTTGGGCGCTAGCACAACTGGGGAACTCCAGCTCCTCTGACTGGGCTCAATCAGCTTGTGCTCCAGTATTGTACTGAATTTCCTCCCGAACCTGGGCCAGTTTCCTCGGACCTAGGCGATAAGAATTTTGCTTTAAGAGAGGGGTCTCTCCTACATTCACATCATGTAGGGCTAGGGTTGTGCACCCTGGTTTGTCCCTGCAGATCTCTTTAAACACTGTGAGCAGCCTTGTTGCGTCCCCTCTCTGTTCTGTGTTTAAATAGGAGAGTTCGGTATCTAATCTCCTGAACATTTCCGTGTTAGCTAACCGGACGGTAGGGAGTTCGATTTGGGAATCCTTCAGGCCTCCCTCTAAGTCATCCTCACTGTTCCTTTTGCCCTCCTCTTTCTTGACTGCCTGATTGACTTGTGCTTGTTTGTCCCCTTTCAGGCTTTCACATATTGATGTGGCACAGCCTTTGCTTTTTCTTATGGTCTGGGGTGTCAATTAAATAATTAACCTTTCTAATCCTCTTTACTACTCTGTATGGCCGGTGAACCAGACTTTCAATGGTTCTCCCTGTATTAGTAATAGTACTAACATATGGCTGAAATGTTCTAGCCTTGGCATGTTTATCTGCCTGCCCTTTCATAGCTGTCTGGGAGGCATTTAGGTTTGAGCCACTGCACAGGCTCTTGTGAGCCATTCTTGGAACATGGAAGGTTCGTCCCTGTGTCCTAAAAACCTCTCCTTGATTAGTTTAAGAGGAACTCTCACCACGTGTTCATAAACTAATTCAGTGGGACTAAAGCCTGTGGATTCATTGGGTGTGTCCCTGGTAGCAAACAGAAAAAACTGTGTCCCAGTCATGGAGGTACTCATTGCTGTATGCCCTGATTATTGTCTTTAGGATCTGGTGGTACTGCTCCAAAGCCCCTTGTGACTGTGGGTGGTAGGCTGAGGACTTTAGCTGGATTATGGCCAGATTACCCATGACCTTTTGAAACATACTAGACATAAAATTCATGCTCTGATCTGACTGGATCTCAGCAAGCAGCCCATATCAGGTGAAGAATTGGGTTAGCCCTCCACCACTACCTTGGCAGAGACCGTTCTTGGGGGACAGCCTCTGGGAATCAGGTAACCACATCCATAATGGTGAGAAGATACCGGTAGCCCCCCTTTTGTTTTCAGCAGGGTCCCCACATAACCACCAGCACTCTGCTGAAGGGTTCCACAAAAGCCAGTATGGGAATTAAGTGCGCAGGTTTTATTGCAGGTTGGGCCTTTCCCACAATCTGGCATATGTGACAAGTTTTACAGGACTCCAGCACATCTTTCTGGAGTTGTGGCCAGTCAAAATGCTGTCTTATGCGGGCTTGGGTTTTTCGGATACCGATTTGTCCAGACATTGAAATTTCATGGGCTATTCTTAATATTTCCCTACAGTACCTCGGCAGCACCACTACCTGGTGAACCACCGTCCACTCTTCATCGGCAGGTATGTAAGGAGGTCTCCACTTCCTCATCAGCACCTCATCCTTTAAATAGTAGCACTCTAGAACTCCCTCTGCTTCAGCTTCACTTTGGGCAGTCTGTGCTAACTTTTTTAACACTGGGTCGCTTTGCAGAGCCTCAACCAAGGAAGACCTGCTTAACACCTCCTTTTCTTCCTCTAAATTCCTGAAGATGGTGTCATACAGGCCCACACCCGCCAAGAATGAGGCATATTAATTTTGTCATATGAACATTGATTTTAAACTGTTACTGGAGGGAAGAAAGGACTTGTTAAAAAATATCACCAGACACTTGGCTGGAAAAACATTTTTACATACTAACAGACAGTGCTTGGAGGGATAAAGGGGCTAGTCCTTGCTCCAATTTAACCCACAATGGACTTTGAGCACCAGGTATTGTGTGTAAGAAGAGACATTCCAGGGTCAGCTAAGACAAGAGAATTCACAAAGACACATGGTCAGACCAGCTAGTCACATGACTAACCTACTTGGCAACCTGGTCAAGAGTTTGAACGAGAAAGACTGCTTGCTCCTGGAGTGAGAAGACCTCTCCTGTCTGCTCCCATCTCTTTCTCACAATCCTCTGAACTCACTGAGGACACATGAACTTCAAGAGAGAAAAGTCTCCTACATCGAACAAGGTTTAAGAAGAATACTGGGCCCCAACAAAAACCAAGACCTACCTACAATCAACGACTTTACAGCAAGCTCGAAGAGCAGTAACCAAAACCATCTTTAGATATTGCCTCAAACTTTTTCACTTTATTTCTTCTGCTCTTTTCTGTCTCAATCTGCATGCGTGTGTCATGTATGCATGCTAGCGTGGGCGCGTTGCGTATCCATCGGCTTTAATCGAATTAAAGTTTAAGTTTAATAAAGTTCAACCTTTTTTCTTTAAACCTAAGAAAACCTGTTTGGCTAGTTTCTTTGCCTTATAATTGGAAGTTAGTGAACAAGGATTCACTAAGGGGGAGCTAAACAAAAGGTGTGTTTAAAATGAAACCCTGTTACGGTAAGATCAGGTGAAGGCTGAGAGGGAACCCTAGACCCCTTTCTCACCTGGTCGTAACAATGGTTTCAGATAACCAGACAGCAGGGTCATTTGCCTGCAGTACCAATTCAGCCTCCTCTGACGAAGCTTGTTTGGCCATGGACCAGGTCACCACACAGTCAGGGAAAATGCCAGGGACCTTCTCCTATAACTACTCTCTCTCCCTGACCTTGTTCAGCCTCTCTAAGACCACTGGGGAAGCTACCACCTTCGTCCCCGCCTGCTCATTACCAAGGAGCAGGTCAATCCCATCCACATGTAAACTAGGGACATTCCACACAGTTGCCAATCCTGAAATAAGGTCACACTCCAGGTGCACCTGATATAAAGGTATGAGCATATACCTTCCCCAATACTGTTCACTAATAATTTGGTATTCACTGCACTCTTTGGAGGAAAGGTCAAGCCTTTTTCCATCAGGAGGGAGTGGGTGGCTTCTGAATCCTTAAATATGACTATGAGCTTACTTGCCTCACTCGAGTGGTATGGGGTTACTTTTCCTTTAGACATAAAATCCTGGTAACTCACTGGGATTTTGTTAAGTTCTCCCACACTCACAGCGGTACATTTACAGGGACTTATTGCTGCAGTTAGAGCCACAGCCTGGTCTGCTGTGCTTTCCATCAGGACTCATTTTCCTGCACTGGTCTGGTGTACCCTGACTAATCCTATGGGTTTTTCCCATAACATCCAACAGTCAGATTGAAGGTGACCTGCCCTGTTGCAATGGAAACATACAGGTTTTTGGGCATCACTCCTGTTCTCAGCACCTTTATTTTTGGCCTGAAGAGGGGCCCCTGTGTTTCCAGCTTTCCCTTCTCGTCCATGGCTGTTCAGGCTCCTATCACCCTCCCACCTTCTATCCTTTTCAGGTTTTAGAGGTGACTAGGGAAGGGTTGCCCTTGGGGCAAGGGCTTGTGGACAAGCTCATAATCATCAGGCAGGGTTGCTGCCTGCCTGGCTCTTGAAACCTTTTGTTCCTCCATGTGGTTTCTTATAGAAAGGAGAAGAGAGTTTTCGAACTCCTTGGAGGAGAATCGCCTTTCAGAGGTTTTCATAGGTGGGCTCTCTCTCAAGCGCCCGTATCCATCAGTTGAAAGCGAGTTGCTTAACCCTTTCGAACTTGATATAAGTTTGTCCAGGTCGTTTTCGGAGAGTTTGGAATTTTTGGCGGTATGGCTCCGGTACCAGCTCATATATTCTCAGGATAGCATTTTTGGTCATTTCCTAGTTGAATGAACTCTCATTGGACAATAGGGAATAAATCTCATGGGCTTTTCCTGTTAATTTGCTTTGCAATAGCAGGATCCAGCCCTCTGCTGACCACTTCAACTGTTTTGAAAGTTTTTCAAATGAGATGAAAAATGCTTCCACATCCCCCTCATCAAACTTTGGCATCAATTGGGAGACCTTTAAGAGCTCAGCACTCAGTCCTGAGCTGGGGTAGTTCCTCGCTCACGGTGCCTTCACTGGGTACATTGGGTCTTCCCCTGTTCAGTTCAAGTTTCCTTAACTCTCTTTCTTGCCTCTCCTTCTGGAAAGCTCTTTCTTTCTTCCTTTCCTGGAATAGTCTCTCCTCCTTCCGTTACTTGTCTCTCCATTTCCTGGAATTCTCTCTCCCTTTCCTTTTTTCTTTCTTGGAATTCTAGTTCTAGTCTTCCTGTTTCAGATTCTATGCCTGTGCCCGGTTCTTCAGTTTCAATTTCAAAATTGTTGGCCATAAGGTTTAGGATTTTGGGTTTCCCAGCTTTTGGATGGATAGTTATCTCTAAATGCCCAGCTATAATCCTTAACTCTTCAATGGATAAGACTTTTAAACTGTCCCAGGTTACTTCACTCTGTTCTAGGAAGGTACTGGTTTTGAATGTGGACATTTTAGTACTCTAGCACTGAAAACCACAAGAAAACCTGTATTGAAGTTTTTAAAATTATTGCCAGGGATCAATTTGGTGGCCTGCTTCCAATTTCTCATTTGTCTTTGAGCTTGAACTCAGACGTAGAGCCCCCAAATTTCTGTTACGATCAGGTGAGGAGGGGTCGAATAGCTCCCCTCTTTTCCTTCCTCTTGTTAGACCACAACAGGTTTATTTATTTTTTAAGTGGATATACTTGCCAATTCAGTGAGTGTTTAACTGTTTACGTGCTGTGATCATAAAAAGAGCCAATCAGACAGGATTTCTCGAGTTTAGCAAAGAGGTTAGCTTTATTATACTTAAACCGATCTAGGTAAAATAATAAAATACATTCCAACTTTCACACACACACACAAACAGGTTACAGAGTGGGGAAGGATAGAATGGTTGAATTAGAGTCCAGAGAAATAAAAGTGTATACAGTCTGTGGAGGTTGGTGATTCAGCTGACTTCCAGCTGAATTTGGTGATTCTTCGGCTGCCAGTTTGAAGATGTGGACAGCTGATTTGGTGGTTCTCCAGGATGCAGCAAGAGGAGGTCTCTATCTGTTCTTTCAAAAACCTTCCAAAAATCCACTAGCTCCACTTTCAGGCTTAAGTAATTAAGTACAGTAAACATCGATTGGTGAACAGACTAACACAATCAAACAGAGATCAATTAAACCAATGAACACTACAGTCTGCAGCAGGGGATACGCCTCAGTGGTCACGGTCAGCAGGCAGAGTTCGAAGCTTGCAAGGTTTGAGTGGTTTGTCTCCACCAGTTTAATATTCAGGTTTCCAGCCAGTGGATTAAAAAATCATCATTTGTGTCACAGAACTGTAATTATTTTTCTCCTCAGATTAAAAACAGTGTATGCCTTTAAGACTCTGTTTGAAAACAGTGTGCCTTTAACACTGATCACATGTCCCTACACCACAGCAGGAGAGAAAGAGGTCACATGGTATAATGTTTCAATTTGACTGTGTGTAAATTGGTCTGAACCAGTTGGTTTTGAGAGACTCTCTAGCGAGGCGTGCTACTGAAGAAAAGAGCTGTCTTTTCTCTGTCAGCAGAAATTCTGCAAGGAGTGACAAGCCGAGTTAATTGCCTAAGGAGAAAAAAAGCCTTTTTTTTTGAAGAGACCATTTATTTTGCTGAAGGTAGCAAAACTCCTCTACTTTACTTCCAAGCCAGAAAGTATTTGCTTCAAGATTGAATCTCTCTTGACTGATTGTGTTTGATGGAATTCGGAGTAAAGTTTTGACTGAGATACTGTTGGTTTTAAAAATTCAGTTGGCCTATTGCCGTGCTCACGTTGAAAGAACTGTTTGATGCCTGCTGCAGCCGAAGTGTTTTGAATGCCTATTAAGAACAGACTATTTTATCAAATCCGTGTGAAGATTTCAAGGGGCATTTGATTATTTTCACATTCGAATACCTCATCCATCAGGAACGTAACCCACAAAGACTTACTTATTTATTTATTCTTAAGAAACAGCTAATTTTTAAAATATTTTTTAAAAGAAACTGGTTAACTGTGACTTTTAAGTGTATGTGTGTGAATGAGAGCGTCAGGTTAAAATAACAAGTTATAAGGTCTTTAGACATAGGTTTATCTTAATAGTGTTTAAAATTTGTTTTTAATAAATAGTTAATTTGTTGTTGTCTGTTACCTGGTTTAGTCTGTTTTATTCTGGGGGTTACTAGATTGTTTAATTTGGCTGTTTTCCATTGGGTGGGAAAACATTAATAATATGCTGCAACCTGTGGAGTGATGGGACTGTATTAACAGTGCATTGCTCCCGCCGTGGTCGTAACATTTAACATAGCACATTTTTGTGACATTGGTTAACAATTAATATAGATTAGTTCAATGGTTTAAAAACTTTCTAAAAACTAAATAATTCCACTGTGTCCAGGGTCTCAAAGTAGGGCCGATCAGGGATAGTGGAGGGAACTTGTGCCTGGAGTCGGAGGAGGTAGGGGAGGTCCTGAATGAATACTTTGCTTCACTATTCGCTAGTGAGAGGGACCTTGTCGTTTGTGAGGACAGCGTGTAACAGGCTGATATGCTCGAACAGGTTGATGTTAAGAAGGAGGATGTGCTGGAAATTTTGAAAGACATGAGGATAGATAAGTCCCCGGGGCCAGACGGGATATACCCAAGGTTATTACGGGAAGCGAGGGAAGAGATTGCCGCGCCTTTGGCGATGATCTTTGCGTCCTCACTGTCCACTGGAGTAGGACCGGATGATTGGAGGGTGGCAAATGTTATTCCCTTGTTCAAGAAAGGGAATAGGGATAATCCTGGGAATTACAGACCAGTTAGTCTTACGTTGGTGGTGGGCAAATTATTGGAGAGGATTCTGAGAGATAGGATTTATGATTATTTGGAAAAGCATAGTTCGATTAGAGATAGTCAGCATGGCTTTGTGAGGGGCAGGTCATGCCTCACAAGCCTTATTGAATTCTTTGAGGATGTGACAAAACACATTGATGAAGGAAGAGCAGTGGATGTGGTGTATATGGATTTTAGCAAGGCGTTTGATAAGGTTCCCCATGGTAGGCTCATTCAGAAAGTAAGGAGGCATGGGATACAGGGAAATTTGGCTGTCTGGATACAGAATTGGCTGGCCCATAGAAGACAGAGGGTGGTAGTAGATGGAAAGTATTCAGCATGGAGCTCGGTGACCAGTGGTGTTCCGCAGGGATCTGTTCTGGGACCTCTGCTCTTTGTGATTTTTATAAATGACTTGGATGAGGAAGTGGAAGGCTGGGTTAGTAAGTTTGCCGATGACACAAAGGTTGCTGGAGTTGTGGATAGTGTGGAGGGCTGTTGTAGGTTGCAACGGGACATTGACAGGATGCAGAGCTGGGCTGAGAAGTGGCAGATGGAGTTCAACCTGGAAAAGTGTGAGGTGATTCATTTTGGAAGGTCGAATTTGAATGCAGAATACAGGCTTAAAGACAGGATTCTTGGCAGTGTGGAGGAACAGAGGGTTCTTGGGGTCCACGTCCATAAATCCCTCAAAGTTGCCACCCAAGTTGATAGGGTTGTTAAGAAGGCGTATGGTGTGTTGGCTTTCATTAACAGGGGGATTGAGTTTAAGAGCCGCGAGGTTATGCTGCAGCTCTATAAAGCCCTGGTTAGACCACACTTGGAATATTGTGTTCAGTTCTGGTCGCCTCATTATAGGAAGGATGTGGAAGCTTTAGAGAGGGTGCAGAGGAGATTTACCAGGATGCTGCCTGGACTGGAGGGCATGTCTTATGAAGAAAGGTTGAGGGAGCTAGGACTTTTCTCATTGGAGCGAAGAAGGATGAGAGGTGACTTGATAAAGGTGTACAAGATGATGAGGGGCATAGATAGAGTGGATAGCCAGAGACTTTTTCCCAGGGCGGAAAGGGCTATCACCAGGGGGCATAATTTTAAGGTGACTGGAGGAAGGTTTAGGGGAGATGTCAGAGGTAGGTTCTTTACACAGAGAGTGGTGGGTGCGTGGAATGCACTGCCAGCGGTGGTAGTAGAAGCAGATACATTAGGGACATTTAAGCGACTCTTGGATAGGTACATGGATGATAGTCGAATGAAGTGTATGTAGGTAGTTTGATCTTAGAGTAGGTTGAAGGGTCGGCACAACATCGTGGGCCAAAGGGCCTGTACTGTGCTGTACTGTTTTATGTTCTATGTTCAAAGTGTTACAGCCATTATGAAGAAAAAACATTTACTGCAGCTCCTGAATAATTCACAAGAAATTTAGGAACAAGCCAATTATCAGAAACTATACCACACAGTTAACTAAAGTGCCTGAATGTATGTGGAACAAGCCATACATTTACAAACTTTGGTGCCCAGACTTCAGAAATCTTATGAGGAAATTCTAAGTCCATAAAATCATCAGATTTTTTTGTCTATCATCTGATTTCTGTATTCACCGATTTATTAACAATTTATTTTGGTTATTGCTTCCACAACAATAACATTGTTTTCCTTTGATCAGCTGAAACTGTCTTAGGAAATAAGAAAATAAATATGTCAAGACTTACACTGATGCTGCACTATTTCATATGTCTCAGAAACATCCCAAATTGCATTCATTGCTGGATCTAAAATCAGATTCCTGAAGCTACTTTGTCAGGTTCACAGACTGTATTTGTCACATAGTAGCTTTGGCAGATGAAAGTGTGCTATACATTAAACAATTTGTTAAAAAATTGCTCTGGCCATCATTTTAACCATTGTCCCTCCAACCCTACATCATCCATTTACCACCTTTGTTAAAATAGTAGGCAAAGAAGTTTCATACAAATGCACTGATGCCTTTGTATGCTAACATTTAACAGAATGATTACACCCTATATAACAAGTCTAAAAATGATTAACCTTCAATGATATGTCATGTGACTTTAGACTATGGTAATAGTTGAAATTATATGGCGGTTAATAGGCTTTCTACTCCATGCACTCTTCTACGTTTTCTTCTCGACCACTTAATTTTTCTGATGGATTTGTGAATACTTTCTCGACTTTGGTGTATGTATTAATTTCATTGCCTTAGATGTTTCTGCTGCTCACTACTCATCTAATATTTCCACCTCAGCTCCCATTTCACAATTTTCCATTGTTTGCGAGTCAGTTAGATACCTGAGGGACTGCTGATTTAAATGATCTGCAGGCACCTTAATATTCTTTCAGTATAATGGCCGACATTGCTCCTTCAACTAACACCATCAAAAGCAGATTAATTGATATTTATCTCATTGTTACTCCTCTTCAGGATATAGAAAGACGTGATATAGAAGGACTATAAATAACTTTTCAAGCAACAGTTCCTATTTTCCTGCTCCCTGTTGTGTGCCTTATAGTTTCTAGCACTCGCCCATGTAGTTTCTTTCAAGTACTATGCCTAAAACAGTATACAAGATAATCTCACATTATGTTATGGAATCATATTATTATTGTAACTTTTGTTTATGTTAATTAATAAAATGGGCTGAATTTTATGCTCATGGTGGGGGTTCCGATGATTGGTCGGAAAGCCGGGGCCGACCCTGCCTCAGTCGTTTGTGGACCCTTGGCCGCATTTCATGGGGGTCAGGAAACTAACTGGTTGTCGTCCCTATGAAGGATAGCCGCCCCACCCCAATCGGAGGGCTAGCAGCTAAGCAGTCTCAGCAGCACCACTGGGACCGGTGGCTACTATTGGGGCTGCACCTGGAAGAAGAGGATCCTATGGATGGATGTGGGGTCTGGGGGTGCCGGCGCTAGTAAGACAGGGCCTGGTGAGAGGGAGAGGTGGGTTGGTGAGGGCAAGGAGACAGTTGCCTTGGGGGCAGCCATTGCCACTGGGAGGCCCCTCCATGGGCCAAAGATTACCCAAGAAGGAGGGCCTCCACCCTCCCCGAGCTGGCAGGGAGGCCGCCAGGTTTCAGCAGGTGGTCTCCCCATGCAGTCGCACCCGCTGCTGTTAAAATGCCAGCAGTGGTGAAATGAGGCCCTCAATTGGTTACTTATGTGGCTCAATTGGCCTATGGGCAGGAGGGCCATCCTCTACCTTCCCTTCCGTGGTAAAATGGCATGGCAGCGAGATGGTAACAGGCACTCCATCCCCGCTGCAGGACGGTAATAGGCACTCCATCCCCACTGTGGG
Organism: Heterodontus francisci; assembly: GCF_036365525.1. Lineage (NCBI taxonomy): Eukaryota > Metazoa > Chordata > Chondrichthyes > Heterodontiformes > Heterodontidae > Heterodontus > Heterodontus francisci. The sequence goes on along the minus strand of NC_090378.1, from coordinate 25,906,922 downwards.
ACGGTAACAGGCACCCCCCCGCCCCCCCCCCCCCAAACCCCTGCTTTTCCCTCATCATTTTCTGGGCCCCATTGCCTCCCAGCCCATTCCCAGACGGCTGGTAAAATCCAGCCCAATGTAATAATATGAAAAATCAATGAACAGTGGCGTTTTCTGAACGGTGGATGTAATTTGCTTTTCCATGCTATTTGCAACCTCAATGCAGTCTCATATTTCATACTTAAAACTACCTGACCTCCTGTAGCACTGTTCTTCTTAGGCAGTCCCTCAGGAACAAGGATGACTTAATATTTATGTTGGCTAACTACTGCTTATTGGGAAGATAAATACTGACTATTAGTTTACTTTAGTATAAAGCTTAACTCTACAATAACAACAACATTGAATGAAATGTGATGGCAGCTGTTTTGAGAGTGCTTTTTTCCTGCACCTGATTTCCATCAGAAGGCTGCATGAGAAAGAAAATGTTTTGGTTTTATTTATTTATTTTTATTTAGAGATACAGCACTGAAACAGGCCCTTCGGCCCACCGAGTCTGTGCCGACCAACAACCACCCATTTATACTAACCCTACAATAATCCCATATTCTCTATCTACACTAGGGGCAATTTATAATGGCCAATTTACCTATCACCTGCAAGTCTTTGGTGGTGGGAGGAAACCGGAGCACCCGGCGAAAACCCACGCAGACACAGGGAGAACTTGCAAACTCCGCACAGGCAGTACCCAGAATCGAACCCAGGTTCCTGGAGCTCTGAGGCTGCGGTGCTAACCACTGCGCCACTGTGCCGCCCACAATTTGATCAGTTTGATCAATTGGAAAATTGAATTGTGATTTTAAAGCAACATACTTTTTCTTATGATTGGCGATATGATTGATCATTCACCAAGTAAGCCAGAATGAATGGTAACAGGGTATTATTTTTAAACACACTGTTTTTAGCTCCCCCTTTGGTGAATCCTTGTTCACCGTTTTCCAATTATAAGGCAAAGAAACGAGCACAAACAAGCTTTCTTAGGTTTAAAGAAGAAAGGTGAAATTTTATTAAACTTACTTGAACTTTAACTCGGATGACGCCTACGGATACACGACACGTCCACGCTAGCATGCACAAGCGATGCACACATGCAGATAGGGACAGAAAAGAGCGGAAGAAAAATTAAAGTGGAAAGGTTTGAGGCAATATCTGAAGAGTTGTTGTTACGGTTCTTCAAGCTCACTGTAGTCCTTGATTGGAGGTAGGTCTTGCTTTTCGTTGGGGCCCAGTATTCTTCTTAAACCTTGTTCACTGTAGGAGACTTTTCTCTCTTGGGGTTCATGTCTCTTCTGTGGGTTTCAGCTTCGTGAGAAAGAGATGGGAGCAGACAGGAGAGGAGGTCTGCCTCAGTCCAGCAACATTCTGATTTCTGCAGTTTCTCAGTTCAAAACTCAATTCAGAAAAAAAACCCAGACTGCTAAGTAGATTTGTCATGTGACTAACTGGTTTAACCACGTCTGTTTGTGGATTGTATTGGAGCAGGGGATAGCTCCTTTTTTCCCAAACAGTCTGTTAATATGCAAAAATGTCTTTCCAGCCAGGGGCCTGGCAACCCCTTGTCACAGGGCTTCTCTTCTTCCCAGCAACAATTTGAAATTTAATGGCCGTACGGTGAAATTAATGTGCCTCGTTCTTGGCAGGTGGGGGCCTGTATGAGAATATACTTTAGGGACTATGTCTTTGAAATGACTCTTTGCATAGCAAACGATAATTTATTTATGCTGCAGGCTGAGAAAGAAGTTAGCGATGGCTAACATTTAAAATGACTGCCAAATTTTGTTGACATAAATATTACTATTTGATGAAAATTACTTATTCACTAGGTCAATCCCATCCTATACCCAATGGATTGGTCCCTCACATACAAATTTGTCACCTTATATATGACACATGTGCAGCAGAGCATGTCAGGAGCAGCACCAGAGATACCTAAAAATGAGGTGCCAACCTGGAGAAGCTATAACAAAGGACTACATACATGCTAAACAGTGGAAGCAGCATGTGATAGACAGAAATAAGCGATCCCACAACCAACTGATCAGATCAAAGATCTGCAGTCCTGCCACATTCAGTCGTCAATCATGGTGGACAATGAAACAGCTAACCGGAACAGGAGGCTCCACAAACATCCCCATCCTCAATGATGGGGGAACCCCGTGCATCAGCCCAGCAAAAGACAAGGCTGATGCATTTGCAACCATCTTCAGTCAGAAGTGCCAATGCAAGATCCATCTTGGTCTCGTTCTGAGGCCCTCAGCATCACAGATGGCAGTCTTCAGCCAATTCAATTCACTTCACATGTTATCAAGAAATGGCTGAAGGCACTGGATACTGCAAGGGCTAAGGGTCCTGACAAGCTCCCGGCAATAGTACTGAAGACTTGTGCTCCAGAACTAGCCGCGACCCTAGCCAAGCTGTTCTAGTACAGCTACAAAACTAGCATCTACCCATCAAAATGGAAAATTGCCCAGGTATGTCCTGTCCATAAAAAGCTGGACAAATCCAATTTGTCCAATTACTGCCCAATCAGTTTACTCTCAATCATCAGCAAAGTGATAGACGTCATCATCGACTGTGCTATCAATCGGTCCTTACACAGCAATAACCTGCTCACTGATGCTCATTTTGGATTTGGCCAGAGCCACTTGGCTCCAAACCTCATTACAGCTGTCATGAAGACCCCCCCCCCCCCACCCTGCCAAGAATGAGACATATTAATTTCATCATATGAACATTAATTTTTAAACTGTTGCTGGAGTGAAGAAATGACTTGTTTAAAGAGATCACCAGACATTTGGCTGGAGGATATTTGCATATTAAGAGGCAGTGCTTGGAGAGACAAAGCAACTACTCCCTGGTCTAATTAACCCAAATGGATTTTCATCACCAGACATTGAAGGTGTAAGAAAGCTCACATTCCAGTGTCTGCTAAGATGGAGAATCCACAAACGCAGGAGTGGTTAAACCAGCTGGTCACATGACTAACTGGCTGGCCCAGGCTTTTGAACAACACACAGGACAGTTTGAAGACAGCCTGCAGATTGCAACTGAACCTGGAACAAGAGAGCCTCTCTCCTGGCTGGCTCTCTCCGCTTTGTCACAAGCCCCCGGACCCACTGAAGCCACTTAAACCTCAAGAGAGAAAAGACTCCTACATCGAAACAAGTTAAAGTGTGCACTGGGCCCCAATGAGCAGCAAGACTTACCAGCAACCAAAGACTCCACATCGAACTCAAAGGACTGTAAATAGAGTCATACAGTTATACAGCACGGAAACAGGCCCTCCGGCCCATCGTGTCTGTGCCGGCCATCAAGCACCTAACTATTCTAGTCCCATTTTCCAGCACTTGGCCCATAGCCTTGTATGCTATGGCATTTCAAGTGCTCATCTAAATACTTCTTAAATGTTGTGAGGGTTCCTGCCTCTACCACCACTTCAGGCAGTGTATTCCAGATTCCAACCACCCTCTGGGTGAAATTTTTTTTCCTCAAATCACCTCTAAACCTCCTGCCCCTTAACTTAAATCTATGTCCCCTGGTTATTGACACCCCACCCAACACCCCACCCCCCCCCAACCCCCCGCTGCTAAGGGAAAAAGTCTCTTCCTATCTAACCTATCAATGCCCCTCATAATTTTGTATACCTCAATCATGTCCCCCCTCATCCTTCTCTATTCTAAGGAAAACAACCCTAGCGTTTTCAGTCTCTCTTCATAGCTGAAATGCTCCAGCCCAGGCTGGAATCCTGGTGAATCTCCTCTGCACTCTCTCCAGTGCAATCACATCCTTCCTATACTGTGGTGACCAGAACTGTACACAGTACTCCAGCTGTGGCCTAACTAGCATTTTATACAGCTCCATCATAACCTCCCCGCTCTTATATTCTATGCCTCGGCTAATAAAGGCAAGTATCCCATATGCCTTCCTAACCACCTTATCTACCTGTGCTGCTGCCTTCAGTGATCTATGGACAAGTACACCAAGGTCCCTCTGGCCTTCTGTACTTCCTAGGGGCCTACTATCCATTGTATATTCCCTTGCCTTGTTAGTCCTCCCAAAATGCATCACCGCACATTTCTCAGGATTAAATTCCATTTGCCACAGCTCCGCCCATCTTACCAGCCCATCTATATCGTCCTGTAATCTAAGGCTTTTCTCCTCACTGTTGTCTCAAACTTTTCTCCTTTATTCTTTCTACCTTTTCTGTCTCTATCTGCATGTGTGTTTATCGCGCATGCATGCTAGCGTGGTCATGTTGCATATTCATAGTCGTTAACCAGATTAGAGTTTAAGTTAATAAACTTGCACCTTTCTTGTTTAAATCTAAGAAAACCTGTCTGATTGATTTCTTTGCCTTACAAATGGAAAGCCGTGAACAAGGATTCAGAGGGGGGAGCTAAAACACGGCATGTTTAAAATTAAACGGTGTTACAGTTAAACCAGGCAAAGGGAACCCCTAGATCCTTTTCTCACTTGGTTGTAACAGAGCCTTGGTCCAAACATGGACAAAAGAGCTGAATTCCAAACGTAAAGTGAGAGTGACATCTCTTGACATCAAGGCAGCATTTGACTGAGTATGGCATCAAGGAGCCCTAGCCAAACTGAGTCAATTGGAATCAAGAAGAAAACTCTCCAATGGTTGGAGTCATACCTAGCACAAAGTAAGATGGTTGTGGTTGTTGGAGGCCAATCATCTAAGCCCGAGGACATCGTTGCAGGAGTTCCACAGGATGGTGTCCTAGGTCCAACCAGCTTCAGCTGCTTCATCAATGACCTTCCTTCCAACATAAGGTCAGAAGGGGAGATGTTCACTGATGATTGCACAGTGTTCATTACCATTCATGACTCCTCTGATAATGAAGTGGTCTGTGCCTGCATGCAGCAAGTAGAAAGTAACATTCACATCACACAAGTGCCAGGCAATGACCATCTCCAACAAGAGAGAAGCTAAACATCTCTCCTTGATGTCAAATGACATTACCATCGCTGAAATCCCCCACCATCAACATCTTGCTGGTTGCCGTTGCCCAGAAACTTAACTGGACCAGCTATTTAAATATTGTTGTTATGAGAGCAGGTCAGAGGCAGGGAATTCTGTGACAAGTAATTGACCTCCTGACTCCCCAAAGCCTTCCCCCAAAGTTCAATGACCTTCCCTTCATCATAAGGTCAGAAGTGGGGATGTTCTTGGATGATTGCATAGTGTTCAGAACCATTTGTAACTCCTCAGATACTGAAGCAGTCCATATAGAAAGGCAGCAAGACCTGGATAACAATCCAGCTTGGATCGACAAGTGGCAAGTAACAATCACATCACACAAGTGCCAGGCAATGCCCATTTCCAACAAGAGAGAATCTAACCATCTTCCCTTGATATTCAACGGCATCACCATCACTGAATCCCCCACTATCTACATCCCGGGGATTACCATTGACCAGAAACTTAACTGGACCAGCCATATAAATATTGTATCTTCAAAAGCAGGTCAAAGGCTGGGAATTCTGTGGCGAGTAACTCACCTCCTGACTCCCCAAAGTCAGTCCACAATGTCTCGGTTACAAGTCAGGAGTGTGATGGAATACTCTCCATTTGCCTGGATGGGTGCAGCTCCACCAACACTCGAGAAGCTCAACACCAACCAGGACAAAGCAGCCCACTTGTGTAGGCACCCCATCCACCACCTTCAACATTCACTCCCTCCACCACCAGAGCACAGTGGGTGCAGTGTGTACCATCTGCAAGATGCACTGCAACAACACACCAAGCCTCCTTTGACAGTGCCTTCCAAACCCGCGACCTCTATCACTGAGAAGGACAAAGGCAGCAAATGCATGGGAACACCACCATGTCCAAGTTCCCCTCCAAGCCACACACCATCCTGAATTGGAACGATATCGCTGTTCCTTCACTGTCGCCATGTCAAAAACCTGGAAGTCCCTCCCTAACAGCACTGTGGGTGTACCTACACAAATGGACTGCAGTGGTTCAAGAAGACGGCTCACCACCACCTTCTGAAGGGCAATGAGGGATGGGCAACAAATGCTGGTCTTGCCAGCGACTCTCACATCCCATGAAAGAATAAAACAAACACGTGAGGCTGTTGGTGTTCAGTGTTCACAAAAAAGCAAACTGAATTGTGGACTCCTCCAGTCCTACAACCCTCTGCGATATCTACACTCCTCCTATCCTGGCCTCTTGCGCACCCCGATTTTAATCACTCCACCATTGGTGGCCATGCCTTCAGCTGCCAAAGCCCTAAGCACTGGAATCCCCTCCCTAATACGCTCCTCCTCTCTACCCCTCTTTCCTCCTTTAAAATGCTTCTTAAAACCTACCTCTTTGACCCAATTTTTGGTCATCTGCCCTAATATCTCCTTATGTGGTTCGATTGATTTAGTATGAAAAGGAAATTTGTAGTCATTGAACCTGACTGTGAGTGGCTGCCACATTTCTGTGGATAAATAAAGTTCTAATTCCATTCTTTCTTATTTGGTGATGCTCCTGTGAAGCACCTTGGGATATTTTACTGTGGTTAAGGTGCAGTGAAAAGAGCGAGACTGAGAGACAAGTGGAGCAGTGGTCTGTGACTGTGAACGACAAAGGGGAAAGGTCACATAATGATGCCACAGGACAAGAAGGGGCGTTGGGGTTAAGTCTACAGGTAAACGTTTAATTTAATCCACCTATTGTTGTGGGACAACCTTAAGAAGGGACTACCTTAAGAATGGACCACCTTAAGAGCTGCAAATGAAGATATCAGAGGAAATGATGTCATGCCATACATGACCAGGCAGTTGTGGGTGGTGTCTGGTAGAGTGAGAGGTGTTTACATCTATCTCGTGCAGTAACTGTTTGTGTATATATTGGTTCCAGTTCAGTTATAATAAAACTCATGTTTTATTGGGATATTATTTGTAGTCCTGTGAGTCTTACAACAGATCACACACCAAAGGGACAAGTAATATTGCACCTATAACTTAAATCAGATCAAGTAATTAGCTTCGAAATGAAAAAATAAGCTAATTTGATTAAATACATTAAATTTAATTAATTAAATATATAGAACAAGGCTGGATGGAGTTGGCAGTGCAGTTGGTGTGCTGAAACTGCAGCTTGTGGGAGTTTATTGGAGCATCATGATTCCAGGCAACTACATCTACAGGAAGTGTCTGCATCTCAAGGAAGTTCAGCTCAGATTTGCTGAGCTGAAGTCTGAGTTGCAGACATGGTGGGACATCAGGGAGGGGGAAGAGTTATCTGGACACTTTGACCCAGGAGGCAGTCACAACCCATAGGTTAGGTAGTTGTACAGGTCTGGTTAGTAGTCAGGGACAGGAAGGTGTGACTGCAAGACAGGCAGATAAGGAGTCCTAGGAGCAGTGCTGGAGGAGCTTTGGTCTTTGCCCTTATACAACAGGTTTGAGGTTCTTGCTGCCTGTGTGGATGAGGGCAATGTCTGCAGGGTGAACAAACTGACCATGGCACATGGTACAGGAGGCCATTCAAGTGGAGGGAGTGAAAAGGAATGTGGTAGTGATGAAGGACAGTATAGTCAGGGCAATAGTTACTGTTCTCTGCAGCCAAGACCTGAAGTTCCAAAAGATGTGTTGCCTACTTGGTGCCAGAGTTAAATATATCTCCTCATGGCCGGAGAAGAAGTTGGTGGGATCTGGTTGTCTTGGTCCACGTTGGAAGAACAACAGAGGACTAAGAATGAGATTCTGCTGAAAGATTTTGAAGAGCTGAAATTAAAAAGCAGTACTTCACAGGCAATCATCTTTGGATTGTTACCTGAGCCACTGCCAATTGTCATAGATGTTAAGCAGGCCAAGAATGAGGCACTCATATTTCGCCACACGAACATTGATTTTTAAACTGTTACTGGAGTAAAGAAAGAACTTGTTTTAAAAAAAAACACCAGACCCTTGACTGGAATGACATTTGCATAGTAACAGACAATACTTGGAAATGACAAAGGGGCCAATCCCTGCTCCAATTTAATCCACAATGGACTTTTGATTACCAGACGTTGAAGGTGGAGAGGCTAGCATTCCAGGGTAATTGCTAAAATGGCTGAATACACAAATAGACATGGTCAGACCAGTTTAGTTTTTTGAATTTGAACTTGCCACAGAGAATTTGAACTCAGAAAGCTGTTTGCTCATAGATGGAGAACATCTCTCTCCTGTCTGCTCTAATCTTTCTCACGGAACTGAAGACCCACTGAAGATACATGAACCCCAAGAGAGAAAAGTCTCCTACAGTGAACAACGTTGAAGAAGAATACTGGGCCGCAGCGAAAAGCAAGACTACCTACAATCAAGGACTCTGCAGCGAACTTGAAGCACAGGAACAAACGCCCTTCAGAGATTGCCTCAAACTTCTCCACTATTTTTCTTCTACTCTTTTCTGTCTCTATTTGTATGTGCGTATCGCGTATGCAAACTAGTGTGGGGTGCGGCGTGTATCTGTAGGCATTAACTGAATTAGAGTTTAAGTTTTAATAAATCTCACTTTTCTTCTTTAAACCTAAGAAAGCCTGTTTATGCTAATTTCTTTGCCTTATAATTGGAAAGTGGTGAACAAGGATTCACCAAGGGGGAGCTCAAAACACAGTTTAAAAATTAAATCATGTTACAATAAGACCAGGTGAAGGCTGAGAAAGACCCCCTAGATACCTTTCTCACCTGGTCATAACATAGGGACAACAGGTTAGAAGGTTAAATGAATGGCTGAAAGTGGTGTGGGAGGCAGGGGTTTTGATTCATGCTAGTACTGGAAAAAGAGGGAGCCGTTCCATTGGGACAGGCTCTGTAATAATACTTGTTCCTTTGATATGTGAACTATTGTAAAGCTCTCAGGACTCCAAAGAAAACGTGGGTTTCAATTACAACTTGACTTTTGTTGTTGTAGCTGTAGTCCCAAAGGGTCATAGGCATCTCTGTCCATTAGAGAGAGATAGTTGGTAATGTATAGCTTGAGAGTCACCAGTCTGCAAGCACGGGCAAGGCAAGCCTCCATGAACTACCACAGGCGGGGAGCAGTGACCTGGCGAATTGAGTAACTAAGGAGGGAGATAGAATTTTAAATTAAAGAAGAAGGGGTGGGCGGATTCAGGAAAGGGTAAATTCAAAATCAATAACAGAAATATTGAGGATGTAGAACAGAGTAGCAATTTAGGGAAAAATCAGGTCATGGTCAGAAAGGAGCAGAGAGCTGAACAAAGGTAAGTCGGCAGTAGTGACTACATGAAGCATGCATAACAAAATAGATGGATTAATAGCACAGATAGAAATTAATGGGTTTGATCTAATAACCATTATGGAGATGTGGTTGCAAAGTGGCCAAGGTTGGGAATTAAATATTCTAGGATATTTGACTTTCAGAAGAGACAGACAAAATGAAAAGGAGATGTTGCCCTGATAATAAGGAATGGGATAAAGACAGTAGAAAGGATCTTAGCTCAAAAATCAAAATGTAGAATTATTTTGGGTGGAGCTAAGTAACAACAAGGGGCAGAGAACAAAGGTGGGAGTTGTTGATAGGCCCTCAATGGCAATTGTATTGTCAGGCAAAGTATAAATCAGGAAATGAGAGATGCAAATAACAAGGATTCTTTCTTTCTTTGGTCTCCTTGTCTCAAGACACAATGGGTAAGCGCCTGGAGGTGGTCAGTGGTTTGTGGAGCAGCGCCTGGAGTGGTTATAAAGACCAATTCTAGAGTGACAGACTCGTCCACAGGTGCTGCAGATAAAATTGGTTGTCGGGGCTGTTACACAGTTGGCTCTCTCCTTACACTTCTGTCTCTTTTCCTGCCAACTGCTAAGTCTCTTTGACTCACCTCTCTTTAGTCTCGTCTTTATGGCTGTCTGTCAGCTCTGGCGATCGCTGGCAACTGACTCCCACAACTTGTGGTCAATGTCGCAGGACTTCATGTCGCGTTTGCAGACGTCTTTAAAGCGGAGACATGAACGGCCGGTGGGTCTGATACCAGTGATGAGCTCGCTGTACAATGTGTCCTTGGGGATCCTGCCATCTTCCATGTGGCTCACATGGCCAAGCCATCTCAAGTGCTGCTGGCTCAGTAAGGCATATATGCTGGGGATGTTGGCCGCCTCGAGGACTTCTGCATTGGAGATACAGTCCAGCCACCTGATGCCAAAGATTCTCCGGAGACAGCAAAGATGGAATGCGTTGAGACGTCACTCTTGGCTGACATACGTTGTCCAGGCCTCGCTGCTGTAGAGCAAGGTACTGAGGACACAGGCTTGAAACACTCGGACCTTTGTGTTCCGTGTCAGTGCGCCATTTCCCACACCCTCTTGGCCAGTCTGGACATAGCAGCAGACCCCTTTCCCATGTGTTTGTTGATTTCTGCATCGAGAGACAAATTACCAGTGATAGTTGAGCCTAGGTAGGTGAACTCTTGAACCACTTCTGGAGCGTGGTCATCGATATTGATGGATGGAGCATTTCTGATGTCCTGTCCCATGATGTTCATTTTCTTGAGGCTGATGGTTAGGCCAAATTCATTGCAGGCAGCCACAATCCTGTCGATGAGTCTCTGCAGACACTCTTCCGTGTGGGATGTTAATACAGCATCGTTAGTAAAGAGGAGTTCCCTGATGAGGACTTTCCGTACTTTGGTCTTCGCTCCAAGACGGGCAAGGTTGAACAACCTGCCATCTGATCTTGTGTGGAGGAAAATTCCTTCTTCTGAAGACTTAAACGCATGTGAGAGCAGCAGTGAGAAGATGATCCCAAATAGTGTAGGTGTGAGAACACAGCCCTGTTTCACGCCACTCAGGATAGGAAAGGGGTCTGATGAGGCACTGTTATGCTGAATTGTGCCTTTCATATTGTCATGGAATGAGGTGATGACACTTAGTAGCTTTGGTGGACATCCGACCTTTTCTAGTAGTCTGAAGAGACCACGTCTGCTGACGAGATCAAAGGCTTTGGTGAAATCTAAGTAGGCAATGTAGAGGGGCATCTGTTGTTCACGGCATTTCTCCTGTAGCAAGCAAAGGGAGAACAGCATGTCAATGGTGGATCTCTCTGCTTGAAAGCCGCACTGTGCCTCAGGGTAGACACACTCAGCCAACTTCTGGAGTCTGTTTAAAATGACTCGAGCGAAGGCTTTCCCCACTATGCTGAGCAGGGAGATTCCATGGTAGTTGTTGCAGTCACTGCGGTCACCCTTGTTCTTATAGAGGGTGATGATATTGGCATTGTGCATGTCCTGTGGTGCTGCTTCCTCAACCCAGCACAGGCAAAGCAGTTCATGAAGTGCTGAAAGTATAGCAGTCTTGGCACTCTTGATTATTTCAGGGGTAATGCCTTTCCAGGGGCTTTTCCACTGGCTAGAGAATCAATGGCATTACTGAGTTCTCATTTTGTTGGCTGTTTGTCCAGCTCATCCATGACTGGCAGAGACTGGGCTGCATTGAGGGTGGTATCAGTGACATCATTTTCCCTGGAGTACAGTTCCAGGTAGTGTTCCACCCAGCGGTCCACTTGATTGCGTTGGTCAGTGATCGTTTTCCCTGATTTAGTCTTGAGCGGGATGATCTTCTTGATGGTTGGCTCAAAAGCTCTCTTAATGCCATCACACATTCCTCTGTTGTTTCCTCGGAGGCCAGCTGAATACGACTGCATAGGTGTTGCCAGTAGTCATTTGTGCAGCGCTTGGCTGTTCTCTGCGCGGTTCTTCTGGCTACTTTAAGTGGTAGGGATGTTAACTCGCTGGGGGCTTTCTTGTGGTTCAGCAGTGCAGTGAGCTTAGCGGCTATGACTGGTTCCATCTCTTCACAGTGAGATTGAAATCAGTCTGCATTCTGCTTCTCACGTTTGTCAAAGGTGATCATTGCTGAGTCATAGATGGTGTCTCTGATGAACAAGGATAATACAGTAGCACCACTACTGACCGAGCTGGCTGAGTACTAAAGTGCTAGACTGGGTCTGTGGCAGGTGGTGGGGGAACCAACACGAGAGAAAAAATTACTTGACCTTGTCCTCACCAATCTGCCTGCTGCAGATGCTTCTGTCCATGACAGTATTGGTAGGAGTGACCACCGCACAGTCATTGTGGAGCCGAAGTCTCGCCTTCATATTGAGGATACCGTCCATCGTGTTGTGTGGCACTATCACTGTGCTAAATGGGATAGATTTCGAACAGATCTAGCAATGCAAAACTTGGCATCCATGAGGTACTGTGGGCCATCAGCAGCAGCAGAATTGTGCTCAACCACAATCTGTAACCCAATGGCCCGGCATATCCCCCATTCTACCATTACCATCAAGCCAGGAGACCAACCCTGTTTCAATGAAGAGTGCAGGAGGGCATGCCAGCAGCAGCACCAGGTATACCTCAAAATGAGGTGTCAACCCAGTGAAGCTACAACCCAGGACTACTTGCATGCCAAACTGCGTAAGCAGCATGCAATAGACAGAGCTAAGCGATCCCATAACCAACGGATCAGATCTAAGCTCTGCAGTCCTGCCACATCCAGCCATGAATGGTGGTGGACAATTAAACAACTAACTGGAGGAGGTGGCTCCACAAATATCCCCATCCTCAATGAAGAGGGAGCCCAGCACATCAGTGCGAAAGATAAGGCAGAAGCATTTGCAACAATCTTCAGCCAGAAGTGCCGAGTTGATGATGGATCTCGGCCTCCTCCTGAAGTCCCCAGCATTACAGATGCCAGTCTTCAGCCAATTCGATTCACTCCGAGTGATATCAAGAAACGACTGAAGGCACTCGATACTGCAAAGGCTATGGGCCCTGACAATATTCCGGCAATAGTACTGAAGACCTGTGCTCCAGATCTTGCCGTGCCCCTAGCCAAGCTGTTTCAGTCTAGCTACGACTCTGGCATCTATCCAGCAATGTGGAAAATTGCCCAGGTATGTTTTGTACACAAAAAGCAGGACAAGTCCAACCCGGCCAATTACCGCCCCATCAGACTACTCTCAATCAGTGATGGAAGGTGTCATCAACAGTGCCATCAAGCGGCACTTGCTTAGCAATAACCTGCTCAGTGACGCTCAGTTTGGGTTCCGCCAGGGCCACTCAGCTCCTGACCTCATTACAGCCTTGGTTCAAACATGGACAAAAGAGCTGAACTCAAGAGGTGAGGTGAGAGGGACTGCCCTTGACATCAGGGCAGCATTTGACCGAGTATGGCATCAAAGAGCCCGAGCAAAATTGGAGTAAATGGGAATCAAGGGGAAAACATTCTGCCGGTTGAAGTTATACCTAGTGCAAAGGAAGATGGCTGTGGTTGTGGAGGTCAATCATCTCAGCTCCAGGACATCACTGCAGGAGTTCCTCAGGGTAATGTCCTAGGCCTAACCATCTTCAGCTGCTTCATCAATGACCTTCCTTCAATCATAAGGTCAGAAGTGGAGATGTTCGCTGATGATTGCACAATGTTCAGCACCATTCACGACTCCTCACATACTGACATACTGACTCCTCACACACACACATACCGGGTAAAAATGCAGCAAGACCTGGACTTGGGCTGATAAGTGGCAAGTAACATTTGTGCCACACAAGTGCCAGGCAATGACCATCTCCAACAAGACAGAATCTAACCATCTCCCCTTGACATTCAATGGCATTACCATCACTGAATCCCCCACTATCAACATCCTAGGGGCTACCATTGACCAGAAATTAAACTGGAGTCACCATATAAATACCGTGGCTACAAGAGCAGGTCAGAGGCTAGGAATCCTGCGGCGAGTAACTCACCTCTTGACTCCCCAAAGCCTGTCCACCATCTACAAGGCACAAGTCAGAAGTGTGATGGAATACTCTCCACTAGCCTGGATGGGTGCAGCTCCAACAACACTCAAGAAGCTCGACACCATCCAGGACAAAGCAGCCCGCTTGATTGGCACACCATCCACTAACATTCACTCTCTCCACCACCGACGCACAGTGGCAGCAGTGTGTACCATCTACAAGATGCACTGCAGCAATGCACCAAGGCTCCTTCGACAGCACCTTCCAAACCTGTGACCTCTAACACCTCGAAGGACAAGAGCAGCAGATGCATGGGAACATCACCACCTGCAAGTTCCCGTCCAAGTCACACACCATCCTGACTTGGAACTATATCGCCGTTCCTTTACTGTCACTGGGTTAAAATCCTGGAACTCCCTTCCTAACAGCACTGTGGGTGTACCTACCTCACAAGGACTGCAGCGATTCAAGAAGGCAGCTCACCACCGCCTTCTCAAGGGCAATTAGGGATGGGCAATAAATGCTGGCCTAGCCAGCGACGTCCACATCCCATGAATGAATAAAAAAAATTACAGGGGCGTGTAATCATCATATAGATGGGGCAAATCAAATTTGTAGTAATAGTGTGGAGGACGAGTTCATGGCATGTTTAGAAGATAGTTTTCTTGTTCAGTATATCAACTAAGGTGCAGGCTATTTTATATCCAGATTAGTGCAACGAGATAGAGTTAATGAATACCCTTGTAGTAAAGGGGCCTCTGGGGAAGAGTGATCATAATAAAAAATTTATATCGAGTTTGAGAGTGATTTAGTTTGGTCTGTAACTAGGGTTTTAAATCTGAATGAAACAAACTATGTATAGCAAATTGGCTAAGGTACATTAGGAAACTAGCTTAAGAGATATGATAGTAGACAGGTAATGGCAAACATTTAAAGAATTAGAACAAAGAACAAAGAACAAAGAAAATTACAGCACAGGAACAGGCCCTTCGGCCCTCCAAGCCTACGCCGATCCAAATCCTCTATCTAAACCTGTCGCCTATTTTCTAAGGGTCTGTATCTCTTTGCTTCCTGCCCATTCATGTATCTGTCTAGATACATCTTAAAAGACGCTATCGTGCCCGCGTCTACCACCTCCGCTGGCAATGCGTTCCATGCACCCACCACCCTCTGCGTAAAGAACTTTCCACGCATATCCCCCCTAAACTTTTCCCCTTTCACTTTGAACTCATGTCCCCTTGTAATTAAAACCCCCACTCTGGGAAAAAGCTTCTTGCTATCCACCCTGTCTATACCTCTCATGATTTTGTACACCTCAATCAGGTCCCCCCTCAACCTCTGTCTTTCTAATGAAAATAATCCTAATCTACTCAACCTCTCTTCATAGCTAGCGCCCTCCATACCAGGCAACATCCTGGTGAACCTCCTCTGCACCCTCTCCAAAGCATCCACATCCTTTTGGTAATGTGGCGACCAGAACTGCACGCAGTATTCCAAATGTGGCCGAACCAAAGTCCTATACAACTGTAACATGACCTGCCAACTTTTGTACTCAATACCCCGTCCGATGAAGGAAAACATGCCGTATGCCTTCTTGACCACTCTATTGACCTGCGTTGCCACCTTCAGGGAACAATGGACCTGAACACCCAAATCTCTCTGCACATCAATTTTCCCCAGGACTTTTCCATTTACTGTATAGTTCATTCTTGAATTGGATCTTCCAAAATGCATCACCTCGCATTTGCCCTGATTGAACTCCATCTGCCATTTCTCTGCCCAACTCTCCAGTCTATCTATATTCTGCTGTATTCTCTGACAGTCCCCTTCACTATCTGCTACTCCACCAATCTTAGTGTCGTCTGCAAACTTGCTAATCAGACCTCCTATACTTTCCTCCATTAATTAATTAATAATTTGCAACAATTATACCTTCACTTAGGAAATTAAAAACCCCACAACCATGGCTAACAAGAGGAGTTAAAGCTAGTGTTAGATCAAAGAAAGAGGCTTATAATGTTGCCAAAAAGAGTAGTAAGCCTGAGGATTGGGAGGGTTTTGGAATTCAGCAAAGGAGAACCAAGAAATTGATAGGGAAAGAGTAAAAAGAATGGGAGTATAGCAAGAGGCATAAAAGCAAATTGTAAACATTTCCATTTGTATGTGAATAGGCAGAGATTAGTGAAAGTAAATGTGGGCCTGTTGAGGCAGAGACAGGGGATAATGGGGAATAAGGAAATAGCAGAGACATTAAACAAATACGTTGTATTTGTCTTCACCGTAGAAGACACAAAAAACATTCCAGAAGTAATGGAGAACAAAAGCCTAAAGAAAATGAGGGACTTGAGGATATTAGTGTCACTTAAGAAATAGTTGCGGAGAAATATATGAAGCTAAAAGCTGACAAATCCCCTGGCTCTGATCATCCACATCCTAGGATTCTAAAAGAGGTGGCTATAGTGATAGTGGATGCGTTGGTTTTGAACTTCCAGAATTCCCTCGATTCTATGTAACCCTGCTATTCAAGAAAGGAGGGACAGTGAAAACAGAGAACCATAGGCCAATTAGCCTGACATCAGTAGTAGGGAAAATGCTAGAATCTTTTGTTATGAACATGATAACACAGCACTTGGAAAATCATTATATGATTGGGCAGAGTCAACATGGATTTATGAAAGGGAAATCGTGTTTGACAAATCTGTTAGAGTTTTTTGAGGACGTAACGAGTCTGTGGAGAAGTGGGAATCAGTAGATGTAGTATAAACAGAAAGTGCTGGAAATACTCAGCAGGTCTGGCAGCATCTGTGGAGAGAGAAGATGAGTTAACGTTTCAGGTCTGTGACCTTTCATCAGAACTGGCAAAGGTTAGAAAAGAACTTGGTTTTAAGCAAGTGAGCGCGGCGGCTAGGGGGTTTTGTGGGGAAGAGAACAAAAGGGAAGGTGTATGATAGGGCAGGAGAGATTAAATAATAAAGCTGTCATGGGACAAAGGCAAAGAGCATGTTAATGTTTGTGGTGAAAGGCAAAGTATTAGTCCAGAGAGAGTGTTAATAGCAGAATAATAAGCAGCTCTGTCCATATGAAAAACGGGCACATGGTTAAAAAATAAATTAATAAAAGAAAAATATTAAAAAGGCCTGTCATGCTCCGAAATTGTTGAACTCAAGGTTGAGTCCGCAAGGCTGTAGAGTGCCTAATTGAAAGATCAGGTGCTGTTCCTCGAACTTGCGTTGATGTTCACTGGAACACTGCAGCAGGCCATGGACAGAAATGTGGGCATGAGAGCAGGGGAAGTGTTGAAATGACAAGCAACCAGAAGCTCAGGGTTATGCTTTTGGACTGAGTGGAGGTGTTCCGCAAAGCAGTCACCCAATCTGCGTTTGGGCCCCCAATGTAGAGGCGACCGCATTGTGAGCAGCGAATACAATACACTAAATTGAAAGAAGTACAAATAAATCATTGCTTCACTTGGAAGGAGTGTTTGAGGCCCTGGATGGTGAGGAGAGAGGAGGTAAAAGGGCAGGTGTTACGCCTCCTGTGATTGCATGGGAAGGGGATGAGGTGTCGGGAGTGATGGAGGAGTGGACCAGGGTGTCACAGAGGGAACAATCCCTTCGGAATGCTGACAGGGGAGGGGAAGGGAAGATGTGTTTGTTGGTGACATCACGTTGGAGGTGGCAGAAATGGTGGAGGATGATCCTTTGGCTGTGGAGGCTGGTGGAGTGGAAAGTGAGGACAAGGGGAACCCTGTCGTGGTTCTGGGAAGGTGGGGAAGGGGTGAGGGCAGAGGTGCAGGAAGTAGGTTGGACACGGTTGACAGTCCTATCAACCACAGTGGGGGAGAATCCTCAGTTGAGGAAAAAGGAAGACATGTCAGAAGCACTGTTGTGGAAGGTTGCATCATCAGAACAGATGTGTCAGAGATGGAGAAACTGAGAGAATGGGATGGAGTCCTTCCAGAAAACAGGGTGTGAGGAAGTGTAGTCAAGGTAGCCATGGGAGTCGTTGGGCTTATAAAGAATATTAGTAGACAGCCTACCCCCAGCGATGGAGACCGAGAAGTCAAGGAAGTGAAGTGTCAGAGATAGATTTTGCTTTTATATCAGTGGATGTAGTGTATTTGCATTTTCAAAAAGCATTCAATAAGGGCTGCACAAGTGATTTTTACACAAAATTAGGGTTTATGGGATTGGGGATAATACATTAGCATGGATTGAGGATTGGTTAATGGACAAAAAAACAGAGAGAAGGAATAAACCTGTCATTTTCAGGTTGGCAGGCTCTAACTAACAGGGTATCACAAGGATCAGTGCTTGTGCCTCAGCTATTTACAATCTATATTTAGATGAGGGGATCGAGTAATGTATCCAATTATGCTGAGGGATAGAATTGAAAAGTAGGGAAGTTATGCTCAACCTGTTTCAAACCTTTGTTAGACCACACTTAGTGTACTGCATGCAGTTCTGGTCGCCGTATAATAGAAAGGATATAGAGGCACTACAGAGGGTGCAGAGAAGATTTACAAGAATGATACCAGAAATGCGTGGAAATACATATCAGGAAAGGATGAACAGTTTGGCTCTCTTTTCTCTTGAAAAAAGAGGACAGAGGGGTGACTGAATAGAGGTCTTTAAAATTATCAAAGGTTTTGATAGAGTGGATACAGACAGAATGTTTCGCATTGTGGACAAGAGCATAACTAGAGGCCATCAATATAAGATAGTCACCGAGAAATCCAATAGGGAATTCAGAAGAAACTTCTTTGCCCAAAGAGTGGTGAGAATGTGGAACTCACTACTACAGGGAGTGGTTGAAGTGGTGCATTTAAGCGGAAGCTAGACAAACATATGAAGGAGAAGGGAATAGAGGGGTAATATGATAGATTTTGATGAGGAAAGGTGGGAGGAGGCTCGAGTGGATCATAAACGCTTGCATGGTTTGGTTGGGCCGAATGGCCTGGTTCTGTGCCATATATTCTATGCAATCGTACATAATCCTTTATTACAAAGGGATCAGAATATAAGAGTATTCTTATATAAGAAGTCTCGCTGCGATTGGATGGGGCCTCGGTGAGACCACACCTGGAGTACTGCATACAGTTTTGGTCTCCTTAGCGAAGGAAGAATATACTTGTCTTAGAGGGATTGCAACAAAGGTTTACTAGACTGTTTGCAGAGATGAAAGGATTGTTTTAGGAGAAAAGATTGCATAGACTAGGCCTATATTCCCTTGTGTTTAATAGAATGAGAGGTGATCTAATTCAAACACATACAATTAAGGGGTTGACATGGTAGATGCTGGGAAGATGTTTCTCTAGAACTAGGGGTCTCAATCTCAGAATAAGGGATCAGCAATTTTCAACTGATGAGGAGAAATTTATTTATTTATTTAGAGATACAGCACTGAAACAGGCCCTTCGGCCCACCAAGTCTGTGCCGACCATCAACCACCCACTTATACTAATCCTACACTAATCCCATATTCCTACCACATCCCCAACTTCCCTCAATTCCCCTACCACCTACTAGGGGCAATTTATAATGGCCAATTTACCTATCAACCTGCAAGTCTTTGGCTGTGGGAGGAAACCGGAGCACCTGGCGAAAACCCACGCAGTCACAGGGAGAACTTGCAAACTCCGCACAGGCAGTACCCAGAATTGAACCCGGGTCGTTGGAGCTGGGAGGCTGCGGTGCTAACCACTGCGCCACTGTGCTACCCCTTCTTTGAAGGGTTGTGTGTCTTAGGAATTGTTTACCACCGAGAGCTGTGGATGCTCAGTTGTTGAGTATATTCAAGTCAGAGACTGACAAATTCTTGGATACTAAGGGAATTAAGGGATATGGGGAAGGTGGAGTTGAAGTAGAAGATCGGCCATGATCTTGATCAATGACGAGCAGGCTCGAGGGGCTGAATGGCATACTCCTGCTCCTATTTCTTATGCTCTTCTATAAATGCATCTGTTTTTGTAAAAGACACATTAAAATCTTGAAATCCAATATAAGGAAAAGGGTTAAATTCATGCAGCCCCTTCAAAACAGCAGCCTTGGCCATTGGTCTTTACACTGGGCTGCTTTGCAGTTATGGATTATTTCTTGAGTTGACAGCTTTACTGAGTTTTGCAAGTTGGCAATCTAGCTCTTGATGCGTCATAAAGTCTGTCTTGACCGTCGCTTTTGAGGTGGCAAGCTTTTGCCTGGTTTTGCAATGCAGATTCTTTACTGAACTAAGATGTTGCAAACCATTTCCATCCCGGTCCTTCGAGTGCGGCTGCGCAGAGTTTGATTGACAGCGGATCCTGGCTTTGCCAGTTCTGATGAAAGGTCACTGACCTGAAACGTGAACTCTGCTTCTCTCTCCACAGATGCTGCCAGACCTGCTGAGTATTTCCAGCACTTTTTTTTATTTCAGACTGAATAGGTCTGTGTTGCCGAGTGCGGCTGCGCAGAGTCTGATTGGCAGCCGAGTGCGGCTGCGCAGGGTTTGATTGACAGCCGCTCTGGGTCTGTGCAGCCGAATGCGGCTGCGCAGAGTTTGATTGACAGCCGTTCCCGGGCTTAATGGATCTGTGTTGCGGAGTTGGTGCTGCGCTGTTTGCTTTCGGCTGCATTTTCATTGCGAGAGTTTTGCTGGTTCTCAAGAGAGTTGAAGCGCACAAGCCGGCCAAGCAGCGCCTCGCCAGCATCCTGGTGGTGCTCGGTTCCGGTAAGTTGATTTCAGTAGCAGGAAGCGAGGGGTCAGACCAGTGCGCAGCTGCTGCCCCCCCATGTTTGTAAAGGAAAGGGAACCCGGAAACGAATGAAGTTTGTGCAAATAAAAACATTGAGATCAAATTTGGGAACACGCAGAATAAAGCAATTCCATACACCGAAGTTGACTTTATGACTCGCCCAATGTGACCACTCAATTCTGCAAAAAAGCAATTAGACTTTCACATTGCTATATGTAATTTTTACTTGCATTGAATTTCTGAAATTCTGCAGGATACCTTCGTGGAAGTATCATTGGGGGTGATGAGGGATTATGGCATCTCTGCATACAGGTTTTAGGAGCTAATGATCAGAAAGTTATCATAATGTATTTTTACTATATTTTAACCATTAACGGCGTGTCGCAAGCACACAGTTCGTTTTTAACGTAAGTTTTCATATCTATAGTTGTGCTTAATTTCAAGTAAAGGTTAAGTTTGGTAGTATTAAATATGATTATTGTATTTGTTGACAAATAAATATTAATATAACTACCCCTCTCCCACACACCCTCCTATTTCCCCAGCTTTGTCAAGTGTCACTTAGGGGTGATAATCGAATTTTCTAGTTCAAAATTGTGACCTGTTCTGACACAGTTCACCCTTTCTGTTTTTCTGCCATATTCTTTCAGTGTTTCCTGAAAGCCTTAATTCTCACAGACTGATCTTCCCCCTCTCTAGTCCAGGGGTGTTGAAGCCCGTTGTAGTCTCCTGACTGCTACTGCAAGAGCCCGAAGTCTAAACAGGTTTGCAATTTATCATTCTCGCTGGTGATAAATGTTCCTTCAAACATTTCCCCAATGTTAATGCTCTTGATTTCACTGGATATCGGAGAGTGGATAGCAAGTGGTGCTTCAAGACTCTTCTGCTCATGAGCTGACTTGCCTTGGCTCTGCTAGCACTCATGCTTCTGGGTTAGAAGGTCAAACCAGACTTAAGTGAGTGATCCAGGCTGACACTCAGCGTAGTTCTAAAAGAGTGCTACACTGTTGGTGATACTTGTCATGATGGCTGATTGTGTTTGTATGTGGGGGTTGGATCTTGAATATTGGATAGTATACGGTACTTGGAATAGAAACTGAAAGGAAAACTTTGTACTGTGGGGAGTAACCTGACCTGGGGGTTGTTGTAAGGTCAGTTGGACATGTCGCAAGCAGTAAGAAGGAGCCTCCATTAAAAGCTTTTTAAATCTTTATTGAATCTATGACTTCAAGTGTAATTCTTTGAGCCTGAGAGGTGACATTGGCAACGGGAATAAATAACAAAAAAAAGTACAGAGGTATATACAGAGATATTTAGGATTGTGTCATGGCATTTGCTGGAGCTGATATGTCTGCAGTCTGGGGAATTGAGCAGTTTGATCCTACAGCTGATGCCAGTACCTTCAGCGAAATGGAAAGGCGGCTGGGGCAGTTTGAAGTGTATGCTGACAGTCGTGGTTTGTTTTTGGAGAGGGCAATGGAGGTGCAGAAAGCGTAGTGAGGTTGATGCTCAATATAGGTTCTTTGGTGAGGGCGACTTTCAAGATTGCCTGACACGGAAGAAAAGGTGGATTATGAACGTGCAGTGAAAGCTTTGAAGGACCATTATGTGGTGACTCCAAATGCCACATTCCAAAGTCATGTTTACCGTCAGATGAGACGGAAAGAGGGGGAAACAGTAGCCCAATTTGTGACTTGTTTTAGGCAAGTGTCAGATAGATGCAATTATATTGCGGCGGATCTGAATAACCAGATACTGGATCAGGTGGTCCAACATAAACCAAATCATTAAATATATTCAAGAAAGAGTTAGATATAGTTCTTGGGGCTTAAGGGATCCGGGGAGAAGGCGGGAACAGGGTACTGAGTTTGGATGATCAGCCATGATTGTATTGAATGGCGGTGCAGGCTCGAAGGGCCAAATGGCCTACTTCTCCTATTTTTCTATGTTTCTATGTAACGTTGCAAGCCGGATAAGTTAAGGTGCAAGCTGCTGGAAAGAGGAGCTGACTAACATCTTTGGTTCGGCCACATTTGGAATACTGCGTGCAGTTCTGGTCGCCACATTACCAAAAGGATGTAGATGCTTTGGAGAGGGTGCAGAGGAGGTTCACCAGGATGTTGCCTGGTATGGAGGGCGCTAGCTATGAAGAGAGGTTGAGTAGATTAGGATTATTTTCATTAGAAAGACGGAGGTTGAGGGGGGACCTGATTGAGGTGTACAAAATCATGAGAGGTATAGACAGGGTGGATAGCAAGAAGCTTTTTCCCAGAGTGGGGGATTCAATTACAAGGGGTCACGAGTTCAAAGTGAGAGGGGAAAAGTTTAGGGGGGGATATGCGTGGAAAGTTCTTTACGCAGAGGGTGGTGGGTGCCTGGAACGCGTTGCCAGCGGAGGTGGTAGACGCGGGCACGATAGCATCTTTTAAGATGTATCTAGACAGATACATGAATGGGCGGGAAGCAAAGAGATACAGACCCTTAAAAAATAGGCGTCATGTTTAGGTAGAGGATCTGGATCGGCGCAGGCTTGGAGGGCCGAAGGGCCTGTTCCTGTGCTGTAATTTTCTTTGTTCTTTGGATGACACTTTGAAGATAGCGGCTGCATTGGAAGCAATGGATGGACAAGTTCACAGCATGAAACTTGGTCCCATTTCCGCCATCGGCACAACAAAATCGGAGGTTAATGAGTGACACAACGGAATCCAGGTACGTATAAATGTAAACAACAGAAGTCTGCGAGAGAGTGTTTCAGATGTGGCAACTTGGGGCACTGTGGAAGAGATGATTGCTGCCCTGCCAAGGGAAAGATGTGCAGAAAATGTGGGGGCAGAGACCATTTTGCTAAGAAGTGCAGAAGCAAAGCTGAACAGAGTGGAAAGCCTGGCAAACCATGTAAAGGAAAGAGAGTTGAAAGTAGTACAACTGTGAGACGAGTTGAAGATACGGTGAGTATGGACACGAATAGCAATCATGGGTGCATGTTTTCTGTCGATGGGCACAATCATGAGCAAGTTCCAGTGATTGTTGGGGGTGTTGAAGTGAGCATTATTATAGATTCAGGCAGTGACAGTAATGTCATCAGTAGAGCACTGTGGGAGGAACTGAAGATGAAGAGAATCAAGTTCTCACCTCGAAAATGTGTCAAAAAGCTCTATCCTTACACATCTAAAACCCCACTTCACAGAACCACAGAATTGTTACCGCACAGAAGGAGGCCATTCAGCCCATCATGTCTGCACCGGCTCTCAGGATGAGCAGTTCACCTAATGTCATTCCCCTGCCTTCTCCCCCTAACCCTGCACATTCCTGCTTTTCAGATAATAGTCTAATTCCCTTTTGAATGCCTCGATTTGAACCTGCCTCCGTCACGCTCCCAGGCAGCCCATTCCAATCCTAACCACTCGCTGCGTGAAGAAAGTTTTCCTCATGTTGCTTTTGCTTCTTTTGCCAATCGCTTTAAATCTGTGTCCTCTTGTTCTCGATCCTTTCGCGAGTGGGAACAGTTTTTCCCTTCAAACTGTTGGATGCTTCACTGCGAGTGTGAGCTGGGAATTGGAATGTTAAGGCAGAATTCGTTGTGACTGAAGCGATTGGTGAGCCTCTGCTCAGCAGAGACTGCCCAAGCCTTGGTGACGCTACACATTGGATTGAAAGTGAAATCCGATGCAGAACTTCGGGAGGAGTCATGGAATTGGGAAGTTGCACAACCGCCAACTGAGGTTAACCATTGTCGAGAATGTGAAACCTGTACGCAGAACACCTTTTGGTCCGAGAGGGAAAGTTGAGGCAAAGATCAAGGAATTGGTTGACCAAGACACCATAGAGCCAGCTGAAGGGCCAACACCATGGGTGAGCCACATTACTGACTCGCTGTCACGACTACTGAGGGAGGATCAAACACGCAGATCTTCACGAGAGAGGGAAGCTGAATCGTTCGTGCAGTTTGTGGCAGTTCATGCTACACCCAGAGCAATGACAACTAGAGAGATTGAAAGAGTCCAACAAAGATCTAGAATTGGATGATGTCAGACCGCAAATCCAAGTTGGAAATTGGGAGAATTGCCCATTCAAGGCATACATTGTTATATAAGATGAACTGTGTACAATTGGGAAGTGTATTCTCAGAGGCAACAGACTTGTAATGCTGCAAAAGCTTAGTTAGCTCATGGGAGTGGTTCTTACTAAGCAAAACTTATGTATCCAAGTATGGTGGCCAGGAATGGAGAAAGATTTGGAGCAGTTTGTCAAAACATGTCATGGATGTCAACCTATCAGCAAACCCAATTCACCAGAACAAGTACGCAGCACACTGTTACTGGCTGGACCATGGGAGGATGTAGCAGTTGACTTCTAAGGCCGACTTGCATTAGGAGAGTTCATACAAGTGACGATGAACAATTACAGCCATTATTATGAGTATGTGGTAATGAAATCTACAAGGGCAGAGAAAACGGTGTTTGCATTGACAAATATTTGCAAGGCATGGTTTACCAGTCACTTTGTATTCAGACAATGGGCCACAATTCATTTCACAGTCTTTTGCAGATTACATGAAATTCAGAGGCATTCACCATCACAGAGTAACACCTAAATGGCTGCAAGCAAATGGGGTAGTGGAAAGACAAAACCAATCCTTTGAGAAATGGATGAGGATTGCTCAGGCTGATGGTAAAGACTGGGGGAGGTGTCGTTGTCATATGTGGCCGTGCATAGTGCAACTACACACACTATGACGGGAAGAGCCTAGCTGAGTTGTTATTTGGACACAAAATACGCACCAAGATACCAGAGCTGAGGGACATTAGAGTTGATCAGGAGGTTCAACGTCACGATGCTGAGAAAAAGGGTGCAGCAAAGTTTTATGCTGACCGCAGAAGAAGAGCTAGACAGTCTGATGTGATGCCAGGTGATGAAGTATTGCTGAGACGGGAGAGTCTGAGTAAGATGGATGGACCATGTTATCCCAAACCTTACACGGTTATTGCCAAGAAGGGAAACCGTGTGATTGCACGGCTGCCAGAGGGAGGACTGTATGACAGAAGTTCTTCATGCATTAAAAATATCATGGTGACAAAGACACAGCAGCAGATGAACCAGATGTAGGAGCAGAGGCGAAGCTGACATCTAGCAATTCAGAAGTCCAAGCCAGTGATGCTGTTGGCAGGCAGACAGTTTGCTATCTAGAGGGAGAAACATCGGTTCCAGAGGGGGCTATGACACTTCCTAATCCTGACGCAGTGACCAGAGTTCCTGAGACGACAGACAGACCCTGGCTCAGGAGGAGACCACCAAACTATATGATGATTTTGTGTGTGTGATTTCTTGACGGAAGATGAAATTGGAAATCAGTTCGGAGCAACAATTGGCGATTTAAAACAATGTGATTTTAAATTGAAAACAGCAAATCTTGACACAAAGCGTGTGCCTAGATGTGAAGTTTTGTGTTGTGATTGTGTTTACAACAAAAAGGGTGTATGCTGAACGCTGCCCTTGAAAGTAAATGTAATTGAGGAAATTCATTTACTCAGTGAGTTAGGAAAATAATGATTTGTTAAGTTAGTTTGCAAAATTTATTGCAGTACATTTGGTAAGCGATGGAGTCTAAGCAACATACACAAAACAGGAAAATCATGGTCATGTTTTGGTCTGATAAAGGAGGGATGGCATGATGGCTGTGTGTGTGCGCTTGAGTATTAGATACTATACAGTACTTAGAATAGAAACTGAAAGGAACACTTTGTACTACGGGGAGTCACCTGACCGGGTTGTTGTTAGGTTAGATAGCACATGTTGCAGCAGTAAAAAGGCGCCTCTGTGAAAAGCTTGTTAAATCTTTATTAAAGTTAAATCTGTCACTTCTAAATGTGATTCTTTCAGCCTGAGTTGTGACAGTACTGCCTTTTGAATAAGATGTGAAACTGAGGTCAAGTCTACCCTCTTGGGTAATAGATCCCATGGCAGTATTCAAAGAAGTGCAAAAGAGTTTTTCAGGTGTACTAGTCAATATTTATAACTGAACCAGCATCTCAAATAGTTTAATTGCTCATTTATCTGATTTGCTGTTCATGGGACCTTGCTGTGCCCAAATTTGCTGTCGTGTTTCCCTATATTGCAACAATGACTACACTTCAAAACTACTCCATTGGTTATGAAATGCTTCGGGACATCTTGAGGTTGTAAAAGGAGCTATATAAATTTTTCTTTCTTTCCTTTCTGGCTCCTAGGGTAGAATATTGTTAGATAATCCACCTTGCAATTCTTTTCCTCACCACATTTCCCAAAACCCTGACAACCACTTTGTGACCCCTCCTGATACTTGTCTCCTTCCCTTGTGAGTAGCCATTAAGCATGAGCCATATAAAGAATTATTATTAAAGAATCATGGGTATCAGTGCATGTTCCTAGCACCTGGAATATTGTGTGCGGTTCTAGTCCCCTTGCCTGAGGAAGTATATACTTGCCAGAGAGAGTGCAGCGGAGGTTCACCAGATTGATTCCTGGGATGGTGGGATTGTCCAATGAGGAGAGATTGAGGAGACGGGGCCTGTATTTTCTGGAGTTTAGAAGAATGAGAGGCGATCTCATAGAAACTTGCAAAATTCTTAAAGGGGAAGACGGGGTAGAAGCAGAAAGGATGTTTCCCCTGACTGTGGGATCTAGAACCAGGGGACACAATCTCCGAATAAAGGGCAAGCCATTTAGGACTGAGATGATGAGGAACTTCTTCGCTCAGAGGGTGGTGAATCTTTGGAATTCTCTGCCCCAGAGGGTGGTGGAAGCTCAGTCACTGAGTAAGTTCAAGACTTAGATTGATAGTTGCTAATGACGTCAAGGGATATGGCGATAGTGTGGGAATCTGGCGTTGAGGTAGACGATCAGCCATGGTCTAGAATGGCAGAACAGGCTTGAAAGGCTGAATGGCCTACTCCTGCTCCTGTGTTCCTATACACAAAATATTTATGCTACATTTATATTCTATTCAAAACCTGTTGGAGAGCAGCTAATTCTTATCAGAGCACCATCTAGCCTTGTCTGACTGATATGGTCCTCCCATCTGATTTGTAGATAGTAATTTTATTAATGTTTTAGATATAGGTCTTGCCTTTGAGAAAATGCTATTCATAGGCAAGATTCTGGAAACCAGTGACACCCAAATCATTTAGAGCTACTGACCAAAGACACTTGGCCAAACCCCACCCTCGTGAGTGAGCTGCATTTGAATGCTCAAATACACAAGATAAGGTTCACCTCTTTTTAAAATCACAGGATTGCACTTAATTCAATTGCCTCAGTACCGCATACCCAAAGTCACTCAATTTTAAATAAAGACAAAAGAGTTTTTTTTACTGTTATAAACACGTGTAAAGTGTTTGGTGTGATCAGACAGTTGAAGAATTCTGGGTCTTGATTGTGACCTTCCCCAAAATAAACCTAGTGCTTGCCAAGCCATAACCTTTTATCATACTTCATACCTAGGTTCTGGCCCTCGGCAACATCGTCCAAAAACACATCATGTTCCAAATGTATGCTGATGACACCCAGCTCTACCTCCCACCATTTCTCTTGACACCTCCACTATCTCTGATTTTATTTCGCTGCTTGACTGACATCCAGTAATAATGAGCAGAAATTTCCCCCAGTCAAACATTCAGAAGACCAAAGCCATTGTCTTTGCTCCCCATCACAAACTCCATTCGCTAGCCACTGACTCCATCCCCTCCCTAGGAACTGAATCTGAACCAGATCGTTAGAAACCTCAACTTCCTGTTTGGTCTTGAGCTGAGCTTCTGATCTCATATCCTCTCCAACTCCTCCATGGCTTCGTCCCAACTTATCTCTGTAACCTCTTCCAGCACTGAAACTCGGCATGATCTCTGTGCATCTCCAGTTCTGGCCTCCAGCAAATTCCCCATTTTATTTGCTGCAGCATTGTCAGCCATGCTTGGATTCAACTTTGGAATCTCCTCCCTGAATCACTCTGCCTGTCTACCTCTTTTTAAAAAAAAAGAAACACTTGCATTTATATCGTGCCTTTCATGACCTCAGGACGTTCCAAAGCAGATTGTAGCCAATGAAGTATAGTCACTCTTGTAGGAATTGCAGTAGCCAATTTACGCACAGCAAGCTCCCACAACAATGTGATAATGACAAGATTGCCTGTTTCTGTGATGTTGATTGAGGGATAAATATAGGCCAGGACACTGAGGATAACCCCTCAGGGTATCAGTGGATGGGTGTTTTTCTGAATGGAGGGATGTGACTAGTGGTGTTCCGCAGGGATCAGTGCTGGGACTTTTGCTGTTTGTAGTTTATATAAATGATTTGGAGGAAAATGTAGTTGGTCTGATTAGTAAGTTTGCGGACGACACAAAGGTTGGTGGGGTTGCGGACAGTGATGAGGATTGTCAGAGGATACAGCAGGATATAGATTGGTTGGAGACTTGGGCAGAGAAATGGCAGATGGAGTTTAATCCGGACAAATGTGAGGTAATGCATTTTGGAAGGTCCAATGCAGGTGGGAGGTATACAGTAAATGGCAGAACCCTTAGGAGTATTGACAGGCAGAGAGATCTGGGCGTACAGGTCCACAGGTCATTGAAAGTGGCAACGCAGGTGGATAAGGTAGTCAAGAAGGCATACGGCATGCTTGCCTTCATCGGTCGGGGCATAGAGTATAAAAATAGGCAAGTCATGTTGCAGCTGTACAGAACCTTAGTTAGGCCACACTTAGAATATTGCGTGCAATTCTGGTCGCCACACTACCAGAAGGACGTGGAGGCTTTGGAGAGGGTACAGAGGAGGTTTACCAGGATGTTGCCTGGTCTGGAGGGCATTAACTATGAGGAGAGGTTGGAAAAACTCGGATTGTTTTCACTGGAGCGACGGAGGTGGAGGGGCGACATGATAGAGGTTTACAAAGTTATGAGCGGCATGGACAGAGTGAATAGTCAGAAGCTTTTTCCCAGGGTGAAAGAGTCAGTTGCTAGGGGACATAGGTTTAAGGTGAGAGGGGCAAAGTTTAGAGGGGATGTGCGAGGCAAGTTTTTTACACAGAGGGTGGTGAGTGCCTGGAACTTGCTGCCGGGGGAGGTGGTGGAAGCAGATACGATAGCGACGTTTGAGACATCTTGACAAATATACGAATAGGATGGGAATAGAGGGATATGGGTCCTGGGAGTGCAGAAGGTGTTAGTTTAGGCAGGCATCAAGATCGGCACAGGCTTGGAGGGCCGAATGGCCTGTTCCTGAGCTGTACTGTTCTTTGTTCTTCAAAATAGTGCCATGAGATCTTTTGTGTCTACCTGAGAGGGCAGGGAGAGCCATGGTTTAGCGTCTCATCCGAAAGACGGCGCATCCAACAATGCATTACTCGCTCAGTACTGCACTGGACTGTCAGCCTAGATTTTTTTTTTGTGCTCAAGTCCTGGACTTGACTCAGGTGAGAGCTACCAATTGAGCTACAACTGACACTGTCTCTCCTCCTTTAAGATATTCCTTAAAACCTAGATCTTTGACCACATGTCCTAATAACTCTTTATGTGGCTTGGTGTTGAATTCTGTCTCATAACACTCCTGCAAAGTGGTTGGTATTATTGCTACATTAAAGGTGCTATACAAATGCAAGTTGTTGTAGTGGTTACAGCACTTTTGTGGCAAAACTAATCGATTGTGACTCGTTTGGCCCAGCATTATGCTTCATGTCTGATTATTCTTTACTCAGGGGGACACACAACAGAAATTCTCAGGCTAATGGAGAGCCTCTCTGCTTCATATGCTCCCAGGCATTATGTCATTGCGAACACAGACAGCATGAGTGAAGAGAAAGTCCGCTTCCTTGAGGCTGCTCGAACTAAAGGAAATACTGAACCTCAGGTAAGTGTTAGCATGGACTGGAGGTATAGCTTCAACTGTTGTTTTGTCTTATTTCGCATTTTCTGTGGTATTTTCCGCCAACAGGAGAATTATTCTGATCACCACCAAGTCCGATGATGTCTTTGCCTGACATACAAATGAGTATGACCAGCAGAGGTCCCTGGTTAGCCATCAGTAGTGGGAACTGGAAGATTTCTTCTTCAACCACACACCCCACTCTGTCCCACCGCCCCCACCTCACCACCACCGCCCCGGCCACCCTGCAACCCCCAGTCTAGTGGAAACACTGAGGCCAATTGTAGCCAAGATCAGATAACTTAGCAAAGACTGAATCAATGCTAGATTCCTGCACCTACTTATGATGCAGTAATATTTGCTGGAAATATGCTTATGTATGGACGCAGAAGAAGAGAGACTTACCATGATGGACCCCACAGTTGACGAGCTTGCAGAGAGACTCGCTGTCCAGGCCCCCACACAAAATAGATGGAGGTACTGGAAAGTGGTAGATGCCTGTTTAGTTCATAACTGCTGGGAACAACTTTTGGCTATTAGTGATGGCAGATATGCTGTTGCAGAGCTGCCAGTTAATGGAACTTGATGCCATGTGTTCAGTTACTTGGCTGTTGAGTTCTCTAATTCATAAAGTTGAATGAATTTGAATATGTTAATCTCCTGAAAGATGAATTGCACATTTGTGAGGCTGGGTACTGGAAATGGTGGCAATAGGCAGCAGGTCAGTCAGCATCTATGATGAGAGCAGGCAAGTTTATTTTTCCGAGGTGCTCAAACTATTAGGGCTAATTTTTTGTTTTGTTTTGAAGTGCCAGCGAGAAGCTGGGGAACGCGAAAGGCAAGTCTGTGCAGGAGTCTGCATCTGAGGTTCACTGGATTTTAATCTGCCGTGCCTTCCAAGAGTGGTTGGTAGATGAGGACAAAGGTGGAGTGGCTCAGAGGGTGCCTGTCAGCAGAAGAGAGCAAAGGCTAGCCGGCAGCAAGATGAATTTAGGAAGAGGTTGCTACAAGGGGTTCGCATGTGAGGGGAATAAGGGTATGGAAACTAGCTGTTTCACACTGTTACTATGCAGGAGCAACACGTGTGGTGTTCGCCACTAACAGGATGCTGCTGTCAAGCCAAAAAGACGTTCTGCCCATCACACAAATGAGTAATGTGATATATGAATTTCAATGCAGTGTGATGCTAGGTATATAGGCCGTCCGTCCCAAAGACTGGCGGATTGTAACAAACAACATATCCCTTTCGATGTTCGCAACAGGGAAGGTACAGGCTGTGTCCGACCAGCCTGTGCTTGCAAAACTCCAAACACAGTGTCCAACATTAGATATGATTCCGCGATTGGTCAACATTTGCTAAATAATACTCAGTGTGCTAGAATTACACTGACAACCAATTTACGATTGTCAATCGGGCTCGCAGTGTGGCACATTTGCGCCTACTGGAAGCTACATATATTAATACACAGGGCCCTGTTCTTTGCAGACAGAAAGAACATGTACAAACATTGCACTTGTTTCAATTAAACAAAATAAGTGACAGCCATTCACTGGTCAAGGCATTGCCCTGAGGAATGAACCAATCAAGAGTCAAGCTGCCAGGTTTAAATTTCAAAGCTTGAAACAAAGCTTGGCAGTTAACTGTCAGTCACCGTAAACTGGTGCATTCGCCATGGCAACGCCTCTACCAATCAGAGTTCACTCGCCAACCAATCAGCACCCTCTTAAGCAGTATAAAGTTGTTGTTTTCCTTTTACATTGGTATTCTTGCGGATTGTCCTGATGAGTGCAAGATGAAAAGCTTCGACAACATGTCTCTATTTTCAGCAATACTCGAGTTCTGTACTACTAAACGACTATTAGAACAGGAATTGCAGCTTCTCCATTTTATCTGTCCCTCCCCTTCTGTCACTGATCGGGAAGCATTAAAATTCCCTTCATTAATAAAATCAGAAATGGTGGAGGGGGAAATGTATGTAATAGGGAGAGGAATCATGGGTGGAGTGATGTAACAGATCATCTCAGTCAAACAATGGGAATTCGACATTAAAGGGACATTAGTATATGCAAATAGTCAAGAAAGTGGGCAACCGTGGGAAATGGGAGAGGTGGAAAACTTTTGGATCAGGTATGAAATTAAAATGGGTTTGAAAGTGAGCATTATGGTTGAAGTTTAAAGTTACTGAGCTGGGTTGCAGAGCATGCAGCCGAAACATAAACTTGGCTGTTCTCTCCAGGTGCTGACTGGCATCTCTGTGTGTGTTTCCAATATTTCCTGTTCTTGTTTCCGATTCCCAGCATCTGGACTACTTTTACGGGAATATGGTGTTTCTTTGCTGGTATGCTGGGGATCAAAGTTAAGCACATCGTGGTTTTCTAGTTTCAGATTGCCATGCATTTCAAATGAATGCTCCAGGATTGTTAGTGAAGAAAGAGGAAAAGTTTGAATTCAGTTCCATCGCCAGATGGCAGCAGAGCCAACAATAATGTGGTTTAATGGTTGAAGCAGAAACTCAGGCAGGTGGGATGGTAAATGTGTTAAACTTAGTAAATTCTCCCTGTGACTTGCTTTGTTAATTTCTTTTGAGTCGGTTTTTAGTTCACAAGATAAGAAATGCATTGGGGCTACCTGTAAGTGACCTAGCAACCTTTGCAAGTGCAAAAAGCACAGATATTTCTGATTTGCCATTATTATGGTAGTGTAATGGCAAGCCTGTCCATCAGGAGTTGATAGTCATAACTAGTAACTTAAAATATATATTGGCACAAAGTTATTCTCCAGCAGTGTTGAGAAATGGATCATCCAGTTTCCTTCCAAAAGGAAAAATGGAAAAAGGAGAAACATACTGTAGAGGTTTTCAAACCCTTCCATGTTGGGGGACATCCTGCAAATGTTGACCAGTTTTTAGAGACCGCCTTCCCAAAAGAGAATGTTAACTACCCAAAAGAAAACAGGATAACCTGGTGCTATTAACTTTCAAAGTCATCACTAGTCAATGCCACTAAAACAGATTATCTGGTTATTTGCCTCATTGCTGTTGTGGGGCCTTGCTGTGTGCAAGTTGGCTGCCTTATTTTCAAAACAATTAACACAATGACTGCAAGTGTAATTAATTGGGTGCTAAGTGCTTTGCGACATCCCAAGGTCATGAAAGGATCTGTATAAATGCAAGTTCTTTCTCAGTAAGTCAGCAAATACTGAAATCTGATGCAAATGCAGTAGGAAATTCATGTGTTCATAGGCAAAGTATTTGCAGTAGAAAAGAAGCAGAAATCCAGCTGTGCATCTGGCTAAGGCACAAGAAGTATTTGTTTTTAAAAATATAGACGCAATGACTGAGCAGAGTTTAGCGCAGAGCTTGGCGAAGGAGAAAATATTTCTGTGTACCAGGTGTCACTCTTACCTGTCCTGACATTATTAACCTTTGTTTTTCCACATGACCTCAGCCAGGCAAAATATTCTGAACTTAAAATGGACTTCAGTTATCCATATTCTTGAGGTCTTTTATGTCCTTTTTGGGGAAAAATGCCAGCACAGTAGTAGTTACTCAGGATGTCTACTTTTTAAATGAGGGCTGTCTTCTGCAGTTAATGTCTTACAGAAAGTTGCATACATTCATAAGTGAATTGCTTCAGAAATGTTCTCATCTTTTTGAAGTGTGAGCTTTGTAGAGTTATATTTGATCTGTCAGAGCAGGCTAGCTGTTTGATGTCAAAACCAGGTAGTAAAATAAAACAAAAGCACCGTGATGACTGCTGTTCTCACTCTATCTATTTTAATGATCAACTTGATTTATGATATAATTGCCTGGCTATTAAGAATGAGTTTCTGTGATCTCGTGTTGTAATCTGCCTTCGAGTTCCAGAAGACCTTATCTGAGGAAGGATGCTCTTACTATAGAGGGAGTGCAGCGAAGGTTGACCAGACTGATTCCTGGGATGGCGGGACTGACATATGAGGAGAGATTGAGTCGGTTACGATTATATTCGCTGGAGTTCAGAAGAGTGAGGGGGTGGGGATCTCATAGAAACCTATAAAATCCTAACAGGACTTGACCGGGTAGATGCAGGAAGGATGTTCCCGATGGTGGGGGAGTCCAGTACCAGGGGTCATAGTCTAAGGATACGGGATAAACCTTTCACGACTGAGATGAGGAGAAATTTCTTCACCCAGAGAGTGGTGAGCCCGTGGAATTCGCTACCACAGAAAGCAGTTGAGGCCAAAACATTGTATGTTTTCAAGAAGGAGTTAGATATAGCTCTTGGGTCTAAAGGAATCAAAGGGTATGGGGTGAAAGTGGGAACAGGCTACTGAGTTGGATGATCTGCCATGATCATAATGAATGGTGGAGCAGGCTCGAAGGGCCGAATGGTCTACTCTTCCTATTTTCCTGCATCTTGACTTTCCCGTTTGACTGGGAATTTCCAAGTTAAGATTGAGGAAGAGGCTGTGTGCGAAGTCTGCCACATATTTTTATTTATGTTATTTAGAGATACAGCACTGAAACAGGCCCTTCGGCCCACTGAGTCTGTGCCGACCATCAACCACCCATTTATACTAATGCTACACTAATCCCATATTCCTACCACATCCCCACCTGTCCCTATATTTCCCTACCACCTACCTATACTAGGGGCAATTTATAATGGCCAATTTACCTACCAACCTGCAAGTCTTTTGGGTGTGGGAGGAAACCGGAGCACCCGGAGGAAACCCACGCAGACACAGGGAGAACTTGCAAACTCCACACAGGCAGTACCCAGAATTGAACCCGGGTCGCTGGAGCTGTGAGGCTGCGGTGCTAACCACTGCGCCACTGTGCCGCCCATATGTACCGACAGAGACTTGGTTCTTTCTATACAGTTTCAATTTAGATTTTTAACTTCTTTTAGAGAAGAGTTTAATCATTGTATGAGTCAAATAATCACACTGAAGGTTGGTTGCTATATTCATCTGTCTCTATAATTTTTTTGCAAATAAATTTAACTGATTGAGTTTTGCCTGTACATGGTGGGCTGCCAGAATAGTGTGTTTCAGTGTGGGCTCACGAATGTAGTGAGAAAACCACATCATATCTAGTGAAAGATACTTTAGGAAAGGTAAATATTAAACATTTTGCCCCATTCATACCAGTATATAAGGGAACAAATTTCATTTCATAGGAGACCAGGGTCAATTTATGGAAACTGTGTCTGTGCTCTGTGTACGCAAGTGAAGAGTTTTGGGAGAGAGCCTGAACTGAAATGAGGTATATCGGTCAGACCTGTCATAATCAAAATCTTTATCTCCAAAAAAAAACAAATCGTAACCAGAGCCATATCCATGTAAGGAGAGGAGTCTGGACATCAGTTTAGTTTTCATTTTGGACTATAAAATATCTTCTACAAATTTGGGCAGCAGTAGGGGAAATATCTACTAGACGAGGGCAATGTGATCATTCTAGTGCCGAATCGCTACAAAGGTGGAATGCCAGAATAGCTGAGGTGAAGCATGTAGTTAGGGAAAGTGGAATTAAAAATATGACCGTGTGTGTTTTTTGACCACACTTTTTAGCCATGAATTCATTCATGCACACCTAGCTGAAACCTGGCCCAAAATCATTTTATTTTATCCCATCAACTGTAGGACAGGAGCTGAGTGTTATTTGAATATTAATTGTGTTTAATTGTATGCAGATGATGGCCATTAAGTGGGGATTTACTTGAGCCCTATAAACAGATACAATCTGAAACCGGTTGCTGGGTTAGGAATTGTATGCTTGCAATATGTAACTCTGAAATAAATATTAAAGCGTGGAAAGATTGGCTCCAGCTCTATCCTTCACCAACTGGTTTTCTGGAATAGAACATGGTAGCAGAGAATGGTTGTGTAAAAGTGAAGGCTGGAAGCTAAGAAAAAAAAATCAGAGTAAACTCCAATCCTAATCGCCATTGTGAGAAATGGCGGAAAGCAAGTATAAATTGTCGGGATATGATTACCATCCAATGTTCTCGGAGTCTGAACCATATGACCAGTGGGAGAATTAAGTGGATATGTGGGCACTGGTTACATCTCTACCAAAGAGAAAACAAGATATGATCTTGGCATTGTCGTTTCTTACAAAAAGTAAAATCGGCAGTAAAGTATTTAGTGAGCTGGATGCCCGTCAGTTGGATACTGGTGAAAGTTTGGATCTTCTGTTAGAGCTCTTGGATGAAATTTACAAGAAAGAAGATCTATTAAATGCCTATGAGGCATGGTTAAAATTTGACAGATTTCGGAAAACAGTTGGTCATTCCATGGCGAAATATATCATGGACTTTAACAGATTGAATTTCATCAATCTTTTATACAACAGGTTAAATTGGTGGATTGTGTTAAGATGTTGCATATGGACAGGTTTCTGGGTCTACCTGGTGTTCAGTTCTCTGAGAGGGAGACCCTGTTGGATCAGATGTCTGCTGCCTTGGAAAGAGTACTGGGGAAATAGTCATTTTCTTCAGCCTTCGTGGAACAAATGGGACATTCCACAGTGACACAAAGAAGAGAGGACTCTAGGGTTGCCAGATTTCAAAATGGTCCAGATACTTGAGGCAGGCATCAGTACAATGGAAGGATTAAAGAAAGGCAGAATGAGGATGAAAGCACCTTTAGCAGATCTGGGTATGACAGCAGAAGACAGAATTGGAACAGCAATAATAGGTGAATGCCCAAGGGACAGCTCATAGGCACTTCAGGTGTGACTCAAAGTATCATTGTGCAATAAACTGCCCAAAATGGAGAGGCAGGGTCCTCAAAATGATACATGACAGAGAATTCTGAGGAGAAGGTTGATGATAATTTGAACAAATAATACTGGTCACAAGGAGTTTTAATCCTGTGATGAATGTGTTCTTCAATACAAAAGCAAAATTATGCGGATGCTGGAAATCTGAAACAAACCACAGAAAATGCTGGAAATACTCCAGGTTAGACAGCATCTGTGGCGAGAGAAACAGTTTCTGGTTCCTGTGACCTTTCAAGATCAGCAGAACTGAAATGTTAACTCTGTTTTACTCCCCACAGATGCTGTCTGACCTGAGCATTTCCAGCATTTTCTATGAATGTGTTGTTTGTGGACTCATTTAACTGTACAGTGCTAGATGGTGCTTGCACTTCAACAGTATGTGGGACAGATTGGTTAAAATGTTACTTTGATTCATTGAGTAGTGAGGATCGCTGCAAGGTTAAAGAAAATAAAAGCACTACTTGCTTTAGGTTTGGTGATGACAACACACTGCGGTCACTAAACGGAGTTGTAATTCCATGTAAAATAGCTAGAGTAAGCCACTTTATCAGTACTGATCTAGTCTCTAGTGAAATACCTTTGCTGTTGAGTAAATATTCTTTGATAAAGGCACAAATGAAACTTGACATGGAGAATGATAATGCAATTATTTTTGGAAAGTCAGTGGATCTGACCCAGTCAGGACATTATTGCATCCCCATAACAAAAACTGATGTTTCTCATCAGAGTGTTAGACAAGTATTAATGGCATCCAGTGCTAAGAGTCAGAGAAAAAAAACCAAATTGTCTTAAAATTACATATACAATTTGTTCACCCTACTTGTCAGAGCTTTAAAATCTTGCTGAACGATGCGGGTGTGGTTGATGAAGAGTATACAAAGCTAACCGACATTAGTGAGAAGTGTGAAATCTGTAAAAGGTATCAGAGGATGTCGCCACATCTTGTAAGCCTTTCATTGGCATGTGACTTTAACTAGGTAGTTGCCGTGGTTCTAAAGGTATGGGATAAAGGCAGATATTTTCATTTGTACATTTTGTAGACTTGGCAACCAGATTTAGTCTTTTTGTAATAATACTTGGTAAGCGTGATTATAAAAAAATCATGGAGGAATGGATAGGGACTAAACTTGGGGCACCAGCTAAGTTTCTGATTCCCAATGGAGGGGAATTTGCTAATGATGAGTTCAGAGATATGTGAAAACATGAACATCAGGGTCATGAGTACTGCAACTGAAAGTCCTTTCAGCAGTGGGCTGTGTGAAAGGAATCTTGTGGTGGTTGATGAAATGCCGCATAAAATTTTACATGCTCAATCAGACTGCATGTTGACAACCCCACTGGCACAGGTGGTTCATGCAAAGAATTCACTCAGATGGTTGGAGGGTGTAGTCCCTATCAATTGGTCTATGGGCAAAATCCCAAATTGCCTTCTGTGGCTGTACCTGCTCTAGAAGGCACTATAGTTCCATTTTTTTCCTGCACATTTTAATGCTTTACATGCAGGGAGATGGGCTCTCATCAAAGCTGAGGTCTGAGAAAATTCAGAGCTCTGATGCATAGTTTAAAACTATCTAGGACAGAATTTAATGCAGGAGATTTACTGTATTATAAGAAAATGGGTCATAGAGAATGGAAAGGTCATGATAATAAGACAGTAGTTATCAAATATGGCGATCAAACTGTTAAGGTTCATCCTCACGATTAATCGTAATTCATTATAAAATCTCGAACTCTGAGCAGCTGATGGAAGTAAACAAGGCACCTTATACCTCAAGTGCTCCGTGTTTTGTCATGAAGGTCCTGAGCAACAGAATACAGTAGATCAAGGGCTGGATGGTAATAACGTGAGTGATCATGTCACACAGGACAAATATATCACATCCGCAGGACAAATATATCACATCCGCAGGCCAATTGCCCAGAGTGGGTACTTGGGTGACATATTCCAGAGAGGTGTAGTGAATGGAGGGATGCGACAATTGTGGGACGTGCAGAGAAAGCTACCGGCAAGTTTAAATATTGGTTGAATGTTCAGGAGGATGGCCAAGAGGTGAGGTCCATGGACTGGCAAATGGGGTGAAAGAGTGTAGAATAAGGAAGCGCAGTGCAAGTTCTAAAAGTGGGTCTGGAACTGACTCTTGCGTCGGAAAACAATCACAATACGGAGGAAGACCCGCCGTTAGTGAAAGAGGACTTTCTTGCAGTCGTAGTTCTGACAGACATAAAAAGTGCAAATAGAGACTCCAGCTTGAATAAATTACACAATGAAGTGAAGACCACAGAACTAGAAGCAGAAGTCCTCCATGATTGTGAAGTTTTTGGTGGCTGTCATTAAAATTGGTATACTAATAAGAGAAGCAAAGCAAAAGGATTAGATTAGATTAGATTAGAGATACAGCACTGAAACAGACCCTTCAGCCCACCAAGTCTGTGCCGAACATCAACCACCCATTTATACTAATCCTACACTAATCCCATATTCCTACCAAACATCCCCACCTGTCCCTATATTTCCCTACCACCTACCTATACTAGTGACAATTTATAATGGCCAATTTACCTATCAACCTGCAAGTCTTTTGGCTTGTGGGAGGAAACCGGAGCACCCGGAGAAAACCCACGCAGACACAGGGAGAACTTGCAAACTCCACACAGGCAGTACCCAGAATTGAACCCGGGTCCCTGGAGCTGTGAGGCTGCGGTGCTAACCACTGCGCCGCCCAAAGGAATTAGATAGTTGGAGAGTTTGGAATTTATTCTGAGGGAAACCAGTTTTGTCACATAGATCTGCACTGAAAATATCCTTGCAGATGGGACTTTAAGGCTAAAGCAAGGCTAGTTGCAGGGGATTTTGAAGAGTGGCTGCTTGTTAGAGTGGTCTCTCCCACAGCTGGAAAAGTGTTCTTGAAAGTCCTTTTAGCTCTTTTTGCTACATATTCATGGAAGTGTAGATCAATCGACATAAAATCCTTCTCTACAGTACGATACATTTCAGAGAGAGGTGGTTCTGAAACTGCCCAAAGAGGCAGCAGATGCAGAAGAAAAACTAAGGAAACTAAACAAATGTGTCTATGGTCTGAATGATGCTTCCAGCATGTGGTATTTTTCAGTGAAATCTGTTTTCCTGAATATAGATTGTATTCAACCAAAAGCAATGTTTTATTGGTATCATAAAGGAAAACTTTCAGGCATCTTCATGATGCATGCCGATGATTTCTTATAGGGTGGTACTGTGGAATTTGAGAAGCATGTTAAGATTAGGGTAATTGGGACTGAATTTAATGCCCCCCCCCCCCCCCCAGAGTGGGCTAGGAGGTGAGGAGGAATGTAAAATTGTGTGGGAGGCAGGGGGGGTTTCGTGTCCGTCACCTACGGACCCCTGCTGCAATTTTAGCAGCCTGGCTTCCAGGCCTGGTGGAGGCGGGCTCACCCTGACTTTCCGGCCAGTGGGTGGGACCACCACCTCACTGTTACATTCCGGCCTGGGAGACAGGCTTGTGTGGCATTTCAATATATTGGTTTAGATATTAAGCAGAATAAGTCTAGAATAACATTTTAAATCAATGATCCTATCTATAGCATGTTAGTCCCATCCCGGTTAATCATGCCAGGTCATCATTAGAAAGATGTGGTTATATCGAAAGAGATGGAACAATTGCAAAGTTTGATTGGTCAGTTGAACTGATTGGGCGCTCAGAATAGACCAGATATTAGTTTCAATGTGTTGGAATTAAGTACTACGATGAAACACCTTGAAGTTGAGAATGTTAAAGGGCAAATAAAACATTTTAAAAAAATTAGATCTGTAGAAATATGTACTTAAGTTCCCATCCTTAGGTGTCCCAAAGAACATGAAGCTAGTCATTTTTGATGATGCTTCACATACTAATCTTCCTGATGGTATTCTAATGCAGCTGGCTTCTTAATATCTCATGGGTGAAAATGTGAAATGTTGTCCTTTAGCTTGGGAAGCTAAGAAAATACAAACCAGTGTTAAAAGTACTGTAGCTGCTGAAACACTGGCTCTTGTGCAGGTAATGGATATGGGATTTATCAAAACTTTTAAGTGAAATTCTGTGCAAGGGACGTACTGAAGATCGTATACCCATTGAATGTTATGTGGATAATGTACACTCTACAAAAAGTGAGTGAGAAAAGGTTACAGATTGACCTTGCTGGCTTGAAACAAATGCTGGAGAGAAAGGAAATCTCTTAATCGATCGTCCAACTGTCTAATTGTTTTACAAATAAAATTGCATGTACAAAGAAATTGTTAAGGATCCTAAAGGAGGGGTGTCTTGCAATGCAATGCTTTGTACACAACATGGAGGTTTTTGATTTAATTTGTTTTGAAATTTTATTTGTGCATATTAACTCCAACTTTATTCGAAGAGAGAGAAAGGAATCTGTTGATTGTAAATTAACTGTGTTTAATTGTATGCAGGTGGTGGGCATTAACCAGGGATTCACTTGAGCCCTATAAATAGAGACTAAGGGCTGAATTTAATGGCCGCGGTGCTGGCCCTGTCCACCGGCCGGAAAGCTGGGGGCAACCCTGCTGCGGCCATTCTTTTAAGTCCTGTGCAATTACATGGCCATTGGGAAATTAACTGCCTGCCATCAAGGCTTCCATCCCTTTAAGGGGGAAATCCTACCTCCAAGAGCTGATGGCCAGTTGGATAGCTGGTAGCTGTTCAATCCCAGCAGCGCCACCAGGATTGGTGGCCACTGCTGGGACTGCAGCTGGCCAGGGCTAGCCACATGGAGGAGGCCCCAGAATGAAGATAAGTTTGTAGGACTAGCCAGGGCCAGTTGGCAGACCCAAGTTGGGGTGTCTTTTGTGGGGAGGGGTCTAGGGGGTGGGTTGCTGTACGAGGAAGAGGTTCTTGCTATCGGGGAGTGCCCTCCGTTGGTCACGGGTGCCCGATCGTGAGGGCCCACTTGAGGCCACCAGCTTTAACTGTGTGGTCTCCCCCACCTGCTGGATACTAGCCGTGGTGGGATGAGGCCCTTAAATGGCCTCTTGGTGGGAAGGCTTCGCTCGACTTTCTCACCCCTGACTTCATCGGAGGTTGGGAAGGTGACAGGCACTCGACTCCCTCCTTGATTCTACAGTTCCCCACCGCCTCCCAGCCCGCTCCTGAGGGCGGAATTAAATTAAATTCTGCTCTAAAGCTGTGGTTGTTGGATTAGGAGGTATATGCTTGTAGTGTGTAATTCTGTAAATAAATATAAATGTGTGTAAAAATTGGCTTCATTTCTATCCTTCAGCTGGCTTTCTGGAATAGAACAATGAGGACAGAATGTACAACTTGAAAATAGGGACTGTTTACACCTGTGTGCTCTGACCCAATTATCCCCACCTTTTAACCTCGCTTCAGCTGAAAATTACACTTGGCCTGGTATGGAAGATCAACTCAAAATATATATATGAATGTAATTTCTTGGGCCAGTGTGTAAAGAGGAGGTTTCTCTCTTCCCTTGAGGATGAATGCACATAATTCGGCCATAAATAAAATGTTTTTTTGTTTTTCCTCTTCTGAACTCATAGCTTTCAAAAGGAACCAATGTGGTTT
Source organism: Heterodontus francisci (assembly GCF_036365525.1). NCBI lineage: Eukaryota > Metazoa > Chordata > Chondrichthyes > Heterodontiformes > Heterodontidae > Heterodontus > Heterodontus francisci. Next base: position 25,864,162 of record NC_090378.1, on the reverse strand, counting down.
TATTTTTGGCAGGTCAGAAGTTCACAGTATTACTCCTGGAAAATTATGGGGTCAGGCAGTTTACTTCAAACTGTGCCAAACCTGCCTGACAAAATGCATTAAGCCATGGCTGTGTGTCACTGTAATGGTTTTAAGTGCACATAGGCTGCTTTATCTTCTGATGACGTTTTTCTTTTTCTTTTTTGATTTAAAAAAAATATATAAATTGGATTCTCAAGAAAGTACGATCGCCTGTGTATTTTATAAGTTGATTTCCCTGCTGTAGCACACAAAGAGTGGAGATCGAGAAGTTTTCAGGTGGAGCAGGATTAGAAGGCAGCGATATTGGATCAGAGCATGCAGATTTAACAGTCCCTATTTTGAATTCATCCATTCTGTCCTTCTTTCTACACTACCAATATAAATTCTTAATTTTACATTTATATTGGGAACAGTCAATTATTATGACCAACGCGGGAGTAATGCACTGTTAACTCAGTCCCACTACTCCGCAGGTCATAGCATATAAAATAAAGTTTCCCACCTACTGAAGACTAGCCAAATTAAACACTCTATTTTCCCCCCTGAATAAAGCACACCAAAACAGGTTTCTTTAAACAACAACAACATTATTTTTTTTCCAAAAAATAGTTAATCAATCTTAACTACTAACGAGATAAATCTATGCATGAAAAAACTCCTTAAACCCTTAACCCTCATGCACAAACATATACATTGAAACAGAAACGGTTAACCGGTTTTGAAAGGGTGGTTTGGATTATAACTGTTTCTTAGGAATAGAAGGAATAATTTTTAAAAAAAAATTTGAGGTTCATGTTCTGGTAGGAAGTTTTCAGTACGGTGAGGTGTCCCAGAATCGAATAATCGGATGCCACTCGAAGTCTCTCCAGGTGAGGTTGATGAACAATCTGTGATTGGTAGGCTTTCACGGAGATTTAACTGCAGCAGGTGTCACTTAGGTCTTCCGTCAGGGGTGTAGCAACAGATTTGCTTGGGGTTTTTGAAGCAGCAGTCTAACAGTAGAAGAATTCTTCAGATTTCAGTATTTCTTAGAACACAGGAGGCAGCAGGAATCTCACTGGATGCAGAAATTCTTCAGAACGGGAGACAACAAGAATCAGCCACTTTTCAAATGCAGGATTTCTTTTCAAGAGATGCAAGTCTCCTTTACAGAGAGAGGTAGCACTTTTCTGGGTCTTTTCTCTGTTGCTCCGGGCTGGTCAAACAAAGATTTCAAATACCTGCCCTTTGTCCAATTCACAGGCTTTTAAAGGGTGTCATGCAGGCCCCCACATGAACAATAATTTTAAAGTGTTACTGGAGTGAAGAAAACTGCTTTTAAAAAAAAAAAAAAAAACCCCACAATGGATCCTTTGCTGAGAGACATTTTTGCATATTATCAGACAGTACTTGGAAAGGACAAAGGGGCTACCCCTTGCTCCAATTTAATCCACAGTGGACTTTTGATTACCAGACCTTGAAGGTGGAGGAGCTCGCATTCCAGGTTGACTGCTAATATAGCCGAATACACAAATGGACATGGTCACATCCACTAGTCACATGATTAAACTGCTGGACAACCTGAGTTTTTTGAATTTGAACTTGCCATAGAGTTTTGATCTGGCAGAAAGCTATTTTTTCAGTCCAGGAGCAAACCTCTCATGGCTGGCTCGCCGCTGCCTCTCCTGTCTGCTCCCATCTCTTTCTCACGGTACTCCAAGACCCATTGAAGACCGAATTAGAATTTAAGTTTTAATAAATTTCAGTTTTCTTCTTTAAACCTAAGAAAGCCTGTTTGTGCTCATTTCTTTGCCTTATAATTGGAAAGCAGTGAACAAGAATTCACCAAGGGGAAGCTCAAAATACGGTGTGTTTAAAATTAAATCCTGTTACAGTAAGGCCAGGTGAAGGCTGAAAGGGACCCCTAAACACCTTTCTCACCTGGTCGTAACAAGGGTCCAAAGTTTAAAAAAAGAACCTTCCTGAATATGATCACACGTCCAAACACACTGTCTCCCCCGGTTCAAAAACAGCTCTGAGGAAAGGTCAAACCCCTCGGGTTTCCTTGAAACTGCTGGCCTTCCTGTCTTTTTCCAAGTTTAACTTCCTTTCAAAACAGTACAGGAATTCCATTTATTTTTGCAGGTGTCTTTCACTGAGCAAAATCCTTTTTTCAGTTTTTTTTTTAAACACATAGAAGTCCAAGAGTCTAGTGTAAAAATAGAACCTTTTGTGACGCAATGTAAACATCTTGTGCTGTAATTTCATCATCTTGCCAGTGGTGATGCTACAACGTGTCTACCAGAGGGAGTATGTAGTTAATGTTAGCAGTTTACATCAACAGTTCCTATTGTAAATGAAGGAAGAAAGACTTGCATTTATTTAATGCCTTTCAGACCTCAGAGTGCCCAGACGTGTTCTATAGCCAGAAATGCAGTCACTGTTGTAAGGAAAGGCTGCAGCCAATTTGCACACAGCAAGATCCCACAAACAGCAATGTGATAGTGATCAGATAATCTATTTTTGTTAAGTGATGTTGGTTGAAGGACTGGCCAGGGCACTAGGGAGAATTTCCCGTCTCCTCTTCAAAATAATGCCATGGGACCTTTTATGCTCACCTTTTCCAACAGTGTGCCATTCCCTCAGTTTTTGAGGTGGAGGGAGAGACGCAAGTTTAAGGCGGAATCTCCAAAATGTAGAACACAAGCAGCTGCACAACGTGCCGTCAGTGGAGTGAGGCCGGATTGGGTAGGGTGAAAGTGGATGGTGGGGGGGGGTTACTGCTGGTGCAGTGGACAGAGGAATACACAGAGGGCTGGAATCAGAGAAATGGAACATTTGGAAGGGGATTTAGGGCTGGAGTAGATTTGAGAGACTGGGTAGAGTGAAATCATACAGGGATTTACAGATGAGGACAAAGGTTCTAACCATTCTTTATTGAAAATAAAGTGCAATTTACTTTCCCTTCACTGGGGTTTACTATTGTTTATTATATTACAATCCAGTAACCCAGAGTCTAGCAAAACATCCGTGGTGGTGAATGATTGAGCTTTATTTTCCATGCTGATATGTAGCCTTCTGCTTGCTTCAGTGTAGGATGTGATGGTCCACGCTCATCAACTAATTATCCTAGAACGTCCTCCCGCCCTCCCCCACCACCATAGTTATTCTCTAATTAAATTCAGTGATCAAATTGTTTTGCACGTACTTGCATAGTATACAATGGCCCCCTTCTCAAAAGTAACACTCATTTTCTTTAGAAGGGACCACAGTTTTCTTGTGCATTCAGTGCAAGTTTGGTCTGAAGAAGGATAGCTCTTTACTGTTTTAAAGAATAAAAACTAAATTATTTGCGAGTTGAACTAGCCAACATGCGGTTGGTTTAGTGACTCTCCCGACTCTTGCTTTAATGAACAATCACATTCTTCCTCAAATTGAAATTTAATCATGTTTGCCTGGCTGGCCAAGAACAGGAGGGGGTGGGATAGTAACATCTCGGGGAAAATGAAACAAAATGTGGAGCATTTCTTAAATTGGTGCATGGGGGGATGTCATTGCCTGATAGTTTCATGTCTTCGTATACATAACTGTCCTGTTTCAGGTCATACAAACCTTTTTCTAATGTATACACAATATCAAGATTATATATATATATATATATATATATATATATATATATATATATATATATATATATACTTACAGGACAGCACAGCTGTGACAACATCAGCTGTAAAAGTGTCTTTGGAGACTGCTTTCTGGGAGAGACTACAATCTGCATGGGTGACATTGAATGGGGGCGGGAAGGGCAGGCAGGCAGGGTCAGTCTGCCCTTTGTTTACATCTTAATCCTTCATCAAATCTAGATGGTTTGACCAAATAGCCCAGGCTTGTGATCTGTTAATGTATGTAAGATAGCAGCTGTGATGGGAGCTGCTATCATTAACCCTCAGCGTTGAGATCAAAATGAACTTTGTGTTTTATTTTCAAAAGCCAGTCACATTGTTTCTGGATGTCTCCTGATTATAGTAGCCGCATATAGTTATTTGGGATTTAGCTGTTTGAATGCCAGAGTCTTTATTGACAGTATCATGTCAGCTAGTAAATTGGAGGTGGGACTGACTCCCACCAAATAGTCTATTTATATTAATTTTAATTCTCCACCTTGCTCCCACTCTGACCTTTCTGTTCTTGGCCTGCCGCAGTGTTCCAGTGAATCTCAACGCAAGCTCAATGAATACCTCCTCATCTTTCGACTGGACACTTTACAGCCTTCCAGGCTCAACACTGAGTTCAACCATTTTAAAACATTACCTGTGCCCCCATTTTGTTTGGTGTTTCTTTACTGATTTTTTTCTTCTCTTGTTTCTGTCTTATTTCATGTGCTTTGTATTCATACAGCAACTATTCAGGATCCTGTCGTTCACACTTCCTCTAGGCACAGGTTTTGTTTCTTTACGTGTCCCATTACCACTCCCTTTGGCCTTACACCATGAACCCTTTTGTCATTTAATCTCTCCTGCCCTCCACCCTATCACAGACCTTCCCGTTTGTTGTTCTTCCCCCTCCCTCCATCATTTTCTCAAAACCTATTCGATTTCTAACTTTTCTCAGTTCTGATGAAAGGTCACAGACCTGAAACGTTAACTCTTCCTCTCTCCACAGATGCTGCCAGACCTGCTAATTATTTCCAGCATTTTCTGTTTATTTTATTTCAGATTTCCAGCATCCACAGTATCTTGCTTTTCTATTTATAGAGTCTGCTTAAAAAGAGCCCATCCAAGCTGCAGCAAACAGAACTCATGACTGAAACGAAGCAACTTCACCCGATAAAAGCAGGGTGATTTCTCCTGTAACGTGCAGCAAGTGAAGGATAGTTAAACAATACAAATTATGTGTGTGGTATCAATTCCAGCCACTTACAGCAGTGCAGTCTCCAGGCTTGATTGAAGGGGGAATTAACCAATTGTCTACATTCTGGTCGGGATTAGTAGTGTGGCTACATGCAGCCTTGAATTGCTCAGCAAGTGTTAAAAGATTTAAAGTGTACCCAGGTGATGGAGCTATTCGACATTGGCATAAGGTTCTTGATTGACTATTTCTTCAGTTTATTCCTGGTAACATTGAAATCTGGTTTGATTGGCTATATAATATATATCAGTCTTCCTTAGTACTAGCCTAGATCAAAGGGAAGAGAGCATATATAACTTGGACTGTCAGCACATGAACTTTGTGTTGCTGTGCCACTATACTGGTTGGAGGCTATCAAGACTCCACGAAGTGTGTTACTCATGTAGAAGCTTTGATCAGGGATGTATAATCCAAACTACAAAAGTTATTTCAAGAACATGGGACGATTCCTGTTTTGGAATGGTTTTAAAGTAGTGAAGAATCAAATTTTTACCACTGTACCCACTCAGCCGATTGATCCATTTTGCTTCTCTGTACTTGCAGTTTCTTAATAATTGTCAATTAGTGGTTTTCAATCTGAATGATATGGTCTGTTAGCTTGTTATTTTCTGCTGATTCCAGAGAGATCAGGAATTACTAGGGTAAATTATACCATTTTCCAGTGTCCGTGCCTCTGGTAATTCTGCATCCTGGATGCTTTGTGTCAAAGGCTAATGTTTCATAGGAAATGTGTCCTTGCCAACAGGAGCTGACTTTTTTGCTTTGGGTACAAGTGCGAAGTCTTGGGAGAGCCCAAATTGCAAAGCTATATTTGAATTCACAGAAAAGTGAAAATTAGGCAGAAATATTAGAGGGTTACAGGAAACTGAATTAAATTTCAATAAATGCCTGAGGGTCAACAGTGCTGCAAAACTTAATTAATGATGTAATGTGAAAGTCTCTCATAATTAAATTGAAGAGAGAATGAAACTTCAGAGTTATGAATAAACATTAGGCTATTCCTTTACCCGATCCCCCACATTCCCTCAGTTCTGTATTTTTTTTTAACACCGAGCACTGCTTGTGATTAGCTCATGAGTTTTTGGTGGGATTGATTAGAATGAAAACCTGACCGTAGTTAACATTTTTGTGTTTTTAAAATGGAGGTTAAGCATCGCAACATTATATACAGATTATTTGTAGACCGTAGATCCAAGATGTTGTGGGAGAGGGGCTGTGGTGGTGAGGTGGATGTGCTCCCTCAATTTCTTTAAAGGCATGAGTTATATCCTCCATAGCAAATCCTGTGATTGTCCTGAATGTTCATGTTCCCAGCTCTTTGTATGTGCTTGCCTCTCTGTTGTAAACTAGCTATGAAATTACAAATTACAAAACAGCTGATCCCACGAAAATCTATTTCCATTGCTTTAATTGGAATCTTGCTAAAAATGGGTTGCACGAATTGGTTTGTTGTTAAACAAACTCATTCCTGCATAAAATTCTTAGAGGGCTTGACAGAGGCTGTTTCTCCCGGTTGGAGAGTCAGGAACTTGTCTCAGGATAAAGGGTTGGCCATTTAGGACTGAGATGAGAAATTTCTTCAGTCAGAGGTTTGTGAATCTTTGGAATTCTCTACCCCAGAGGGCTGTGGATACTCAGTCATTGAGTGTGTTCACCATTGAGAGTTTTGGACAATGAGGGAATCAGTGATTACGGGGACAGGGTGGGAAATGGAGTTGTGGTAGAAGATCAGCTATGATCTTATTGAATGGCAGCGCACGAGGTGCTGTATGTCACACTCCAGCTCCTATTTGTTATAAACTATTGCTTGTCTTTAGAGATGCTTTGTGTGGGGCAAGACTATAAAATTAAGTGTACTATTGTTTTCTTTTCTCCCTGCTGACTGATACTAGACCATGGTATCATGGCAGCCAGCAGCTCTTCACTACCTCACCCCAGTAACCATTCTCTATCTGAGAGTTTTGACACTGAGCTACTAGCCGTTTATTTGAACATTGAGGGGGCATCACGGCTCAACCCTTTATCCGACCTCCACGCGTATTTTTTTTTAATTCATTCATGAGATGTGGGCGTCACTGGCCAGGCCAGCATTTATTGCCCATCCCTAATTGCCCTTGAGAAGGTGGTGGTGAGCTGCCTTCTTGAACCGCTGCAATCCATTTGGGGTAGGTATATCCACAGTGCTGTTAGGAAGGGACTTCAGGATTTTGACCCAGCGACAGTGAAGGAACGGCGATGTAGTTCCAAGTCAGGATGGTGTGTGACTTGGAGGGGAACTTGCAGGTGGTGGTGTTGACATGTATTTGCTGCCCTTGTCCTTCTAGTTGGTAGAGGTCGCGGGTTTGGAAGGTGCTGTCTAAGGAGCCTTGGAGCATTGCTGCAGTGCATCTTGTCGATGGTACACACTGCTGCCACTGTGTGGTGGTGGAGGGAGTGAATGTTTGTAGATAGGGTGCCAATCAAGCGGGCTGCTTTGTCCTGGATGGTGTCGAGCTTCTTGAGTGTTGTTAAAGCTGCACCCATCCAGGCAAGTGGAGAGTATTCCATCACACTCCTGACTTGTGCCTTGTAGATGGTGGACAGGCTTTGGGGAGTCAGGAGGTGAGTTACTCACCTCAGGATTCCAAGCCTCTGACCTGCTCTTGTAGCCACGGGATTTATATGGCTACTCCAGTTCAGTTTCTAGTCAATGGTAGCCCCTAGGATGCTGATAGTGGGGGATTCAGCAATGGTAATGCTGTTGAATGTCAATGGGAGATGGTTAGATTCTCTCTTGTTGGAGATGGTCATTGCCTGGCACTTGTGTGGTGCGAATGTTACTTGCCACTTCTCAGCCCAAGCCTGGATATTGTCCAGGTCTTGCTGCATTTCTACACTGACTGCTTCAGCATCTGAGGAGTCACGAATGGTGCTGAACATTGTGCAATCATCAGCGAACATCCCTACTTCTGACCTTATGATTGAAGGAAGGTCATTGATGAAGCAGCTGAAGATGGTTGGGCCTAGGACACTACCCTGAGGAACTACTGCAGTGATGTCTTGGAGCTCAGATGATTGACCTCCAACAACCACAACCATCTTCCTTTGCGCTATGTATGATTCCAGCCAGCGGAGGGTTTTCCCCCTGATTCCCATTGACTTCAGTTTTGCTAGGGCTCCTTGATTCCATACTCGGTCAAATGCTACCTTGATGTCAAGGGTAGTCAGTCTCACCTCACCTCTTGAGTTCTGCTCTTTTGTCCATGTTTGAACCAAGGCTGTAATGAGGTCAGGAGCTGAGTGGCCCTGGCCGAACCCAAACTGAGTGTCACTGAGCAGGTTATTGCTAAGCAAGTGCTGCTTGATGACACCTTCCATCACTTTTCTGATGATTGAGAGTAGGCTGATGGGGCGGTAATTGGCCAGGTTGGACTTGTCCTGCTTTTTGTGTACAGGACATACCTGGGCAATTTTCCACATTGCAGGGTAGATGCCAGTGTTGGAGCTTGGCTAGGGGCATGGCAAGTTCTGGAGCACAGGTCTTCAGTACTATTGCCGGAATATTGTCGGCCCATGGCTTTTGCAATATTCAGTGCCTTCAGTCGTTTCTTGATATCATGCGGAGTGAGTCGAATTGGCTGAAGTCTGGCATCTGTGATGTTGGGGACTTCAGGAGGAGGCCGAGATGGATCGTCAACTCGGCACTTCTGGCTGAAGATTGTTGCAAATGCTTCAGCCTTATCTTTCGCACTGATGTGCTGGGCTCCCCCATCATTGAGGATGGGGATATTTGTGGAGCCACCTCCTTCAGTTAGTTGTTTAATTGTCCACCACCATTCACGGCTGGATGTGGCAGGACTGCAGAGCTTAGATCTGATCCGTTGGTTATGGGATCGATTAGCTCTGTCGCATGCCGCTTACGCAGTTTGGCATGCAAGTAGTCTTGGGTTGTAGCTTCACCAGGTTGGCACTTCATTTTGAGGTATGCCTGGTGCTGCTCCTGGCATGCTCTCCTGCACTCTTCATTGAACCAGGGTTGGTCTCCTGGCTTGATGGTAATGATAGAGTGGGGTATATGCCGGGCCATGAGGTTACAGATTGTGGTTGAGTACAATTCTGCTGCTGCTGATGGACATTGAAGTCCCCCACCCAGAGTACATTTGTGCCCTTGCTACCCTCAGTGCTTCCTCCAATTGGTGTTCAACATGGAGGAGTACTGACTCATCAGCTGAGGGAGGGCAGTAGGTGGTAATCAGTAGGAGGTTACCGTGCCCATGTTTGACTTGATGCCATGAGACTTCATGTGGTCCGGAGTCGATGTTGAGGACTCCCAGAGCAACTCCCTCCCTACAGTATACCACTGTGCCACCACCTCTGCTGAGTCTGTCCTGCCGATGGGACAGGACATACCCGGGGATGGTGATGGCAGTGTCTGGGACATTGTCTGTAAGGAATGATTCCGTGAGTATGACTATGTCAGGCTGTTGCTTGACTAGTCTGTGGGACAGCTCTCCCAATTTTGGCACAAGCCCCCAGATGTTAGTGAGGAGGACTTTGCAGGGTCGACAGGGCTGGGTTTGCCGTTGTCGTTTCCGTTGCCTTAGTCAATGCCGGGTGGTCCGTTTGGTTTCATTTCTTTTTATTGACTTCGTAGCGGTTAGGTACAACTGAGTGGCTTGCTAGGCCATTTCAGAGGGCATGTAAGAGTTAACCACATTGCTGTGGGTCTGGAGTCACATGTAGGCCAGACCAGGTAAGGACAGCAGATTTCCTTCCCTAAAGGACATTAGTGAACCAGATGGGTTTTTAGAACAATCGACAATGGTTTCATGGCCATCATTAGACTAGCTTTTAATTCCAGATTTATTAATTAAATTCAAATTCCACCTTCTGCTGTGGTGGGATTCGACCCCATGTCCCCAGATAAATACCCTGGGTCTCCGGGTTACTAGTCCAATGATAATACCACTACGCCACCGCCTACACGTACACACTTCTTCCAGCAGGAATTCTGATCAAGGGACTCTGGCTGAAGTGTCAACCTGCCTTTTTTCAAAGGCTGTGTATTTCCAACAATTTTTTCTTCCTTTTTCCAATTTGCAACTTTTGTCACTTTTCTGTGTCAATCCCAGCATGATCTTCTGATAGAGATCAAGAGCACAATCCTTCTGGGTCAGTGTCTACCCCCAGCCCAAACATGTCATAGTCATTTGTGGCCCATCGACTCTATGCTGGCTCACCATAGAGAAATCCGGTCAGTCCCATATCCCCCGCTCTATCCCTGTAGCCCTGCAAGTTTATTTCCCTCAAGTGCCCATCCAATTTCCTTTTGAAATCATTGATTGTCTCCGCTTCCACCATCCTCTTGGGCAGTGAGTTCCAGGTCATTATCACCCGCTGCATAAAACAAGTTCTTCCTCACATCTCCCCTGCATCTCCTACCCAAAACTTCAATCTGTGTTCCCTAGTCCTTATACCATCAGCTAATGGGAACAGCTTTTCTTTGTCCACCTTTCATAATCTTGTCCACCTCTATGAAATTCCCCTCAATCTCCTTTGCTCCAACCTAACCTTGTCGCTAAAATCCCTCATCCCTGGAACCATTCTGGTAAATCTCCTCTACATCCTCTCAAGGACCTTCACATCCTTCCTAAAGTGTAGTGACCAGAACTGGACAGAGTAATCTAGTTGTGGCCTAACCAGAGCTTTATCAATGTTCAGCGATACTAACCACTCTGTCAGTATGTCCTGTCGCTTTCAAAGATCTATGCACATGCACCGCCAGATCCGTCTGTCCCTGCACACTCTTTAAAACTCTTTGTGCCATTAAGTCTGTATTGCCTCTGCCTATCCCTTCAGCCAAAATGCATCACCTCACATTTCTCTTTATGAAATTCCAGTTGCCACTTGTCTGCCCATTCTGCTAACCTATCTATGTCCTATTGCAGTCGATTTGCTAAAGCCTGAAGCTCCTTTATCACCTGTGCAACTGAGATCAACTGCCTCTGTACTAACCATGATTGCACCTGAAATGCTGCCAATCTGCGTGGCTGGATATTTGCTAAGTTATCTCTTTACCCACCGAATGGTGAAAGGAACTTCAGCTCTATGCCAGATGGAGAGCTCTCTGCCTGTACTGTGAATTGTTTTCATTTTAAGCAGAAATCCAGTTAGCGGTGAGAATGGAATCACTGTAAAAGTCTTCTCATTCTATGTGTAGTATGTTTTGCAGTGTCAGCTGTGGCTCAGTTGATAGCACTCCTGCAGCTGAGTCAGAAGGTTGTGGGTTCCAGTCCCACATCAGAGACCTGAGCACAAAAATCTCAGCTGACAGCTACACTGTTGGAAGTGCCATCTTTCGGATGAGACATTCTCGGATGGACCTACAAAATCCTAAGGCACTATTTCGAAGAAGGCAAGAGAGTTCTACCCTTTGAAACAAAAACAAGAAATGCTGGATTCACTCAGCAGGTCTGGCAGCATCTGTGGAAAGAGAAGCAGAGTTAACGTTTCGGGTCAGTGACCCTTCTTCGGAACTGACAAATATTAGAAAAGTCACAGATTATAAACAAGTGAGGTGGGGGTTGGGCAAGAGATAACAAAGGAGAAGGTGCAGATTGGACCAGGCCGCATCGCTGACCAAAAGGTCACGGAGCAAAGGCAAACAATATGTTAATGGTGTGTTGAAAGACAAAGCATTCTCCCAGTTTCTCCGTATGCACACACTGGACCTCTCTCTCCAGCAGCACCGTCTCACCTTATCTCAAATCTGTTCTACTCCGCAGTTTCATCTCATCTTACGTCTCATCCGACGCATTAACAAAAAACTTTTTTTCTTCCTTTCAGGTGTTAAGGAACGCAAGCTCCAGCAGCTGATGGGGACTAATGCCCCTCCAGATCCTCCTTCCGCTTCACTTCCCTCTGACCCCACCCCTTCTGATCTGACCCCTTGCCGTGTATTCACTATACCCTCTGACCTCCCCCTCTCTGATGCTGAGCGTTCTGTACTCAGCAAAGGTCTCAGTTTTATCCCCTTACGCCCCCACCTCAATGAATTTCGCGCTCGGCATGACGTTGAGCTCTTCTTCCGTCGCCTCCGCCTCCGGGCTCACTTCTTCGACCAGGAGTCCTCCCCCCGACCAGCAGACCCATTCACCCGCCTCCAGCATTCTCCCTCTACCTGGACCCCTCACCCTGGCCTCTTACCCGCTCTTGATCTCTTCATTGAAAACTGTCGGCGAGACATTGGTCGTCTCAATTTCTCTGCCCCCCTCACTCACTCTAACCTGTCCCCCTCTGAACTTGAGGCACTCCGTTCTCTCAGGTCTAACCCCGACATGGTCATCAAACCTGCAGACAAGGGTGGTGCTGTTGTTGTATGGCGTACCGACCTCTACCTTGCAGAAGCTCAACGCCAACTCACAGACACCTCTTCCTACCTCCCTCTGGACCATGACCCCACCACCGAACATCAAGCCACCGTCCAAAGGACTGTCACTGACCTCATCTCCTCTGGAGATCTTCCCTCTACAGCTTCCAACCTCATAGTCCTGCAACCCCGGACAGCCCGCTTCTACCTCCTTCCCAAAATCCACAAACGGGACTGTCCCGGCAGACCCATTGTATCAGCCTGCTCCTGCCCAACTGAACTTATTTCTTCCTATCTAGACTCTATCTTTTCTCCGCTGGTCCAGTCTCTTCCCACCTACATCCGTGACTCTTCTGACGCCCTACGTCATTTTGACAATTTCCAGTTTCCTGGTCCCAACCGCCTCCTCTTCACTATGGACGTCCAATCGCTCTACACCTCCATCCCCCACCAGGATGGTTTGAGGGCTCTCCGCTTCTTCCTGGAACAGAGGTCCAACCAGTCCCCATCCACCAACACCCTCCTCCGCCTGGCTGAACTTGTTCTCACATTGAACAACTTCTCCTTCAACTCCATGCATTTCCTTCAAGTAAAAGGTGTCGCTATGGGTACCCGCATGGGTCCTAGTTATGCCTGTCTTTTTGTGGGATATGTCGAGCATTCTTTGTTCCAGTCCTACTCAGGCCCCCTCCCCCAACTCTTTTTCCAGTACATTGATGACTGTATCGGTGCCGTTTCCTGCTCCCGCCCCGAACTAGAAAACTTTATCAACTTTGCTTCCAATTTCCACCCTTCTCTCACCTTTACATGGTCCATCTCTGACACTTCCCTTCCCTTCCTCGACTTCTCTGTCTCCATCTCTGGGGATAGGTTGTCTACCAATATCCATTATAAGCCCACTGACTCCCACAGCTACCTCGACTACACTTCTTCACACCCTACCTCCTGTAAGAACTCCATTCCATTCTCCCAGTTTCTCCGTCTCCGACGCATCTGCTCTGATGATGCTACCTTCCATGACGGTGCTTCTGATATGACCTCCTTTTTCCTCAACCGAGGATTTCCCCCCCACTGTGGTTGACAGGGCCCTCAACCGTGTCCGACCCATTCCCCGCACCTCTACCCTCACCCCTTCCCCTCCCTCCCAGAACCGTGACAGGGTTCCCCTTGTCCTCACTTTTCATCCCACCAGCCTCCATATCCAAAGGATCATCCTCCGCCATTTTCGCCACCTCCAGCGTGATGCCACTACCAGTCGCATCTTCCCCTCCCTTCCCCTGTCAGCATTCCGAAGGGATCGTTCCCTCCGCGACACCCTGGTCCACTCCTCCATTACCCCCACCACCTCGTCCCCGTCCCAGGGCACCTTCCCTTGCAATCGCAGGAGGTGTAATACCTGCCCATTTACCTCCTCTCTCCTCACTATCCCAGGCCCCAAACACTCCTTTCAGGTGAAGCAGCGATTTACTTGTACTTCTTTCAATGTAGTATACTGTATTCGCTGCTCACAGTGTGGTCTCCTCTACATTGGGGAGACCAAGCGCAGACTGGGTGACCGCTTTGCGGAACATCTCCGCTCAGTCCGCAAGCAGGACCCTGAGCTTCCGGTTGCTTGCCATTTCAACACTCCCCCCTGCTCTCATGCTCACATCTCTGTCCTGGGATTGCTGCAGTGTTCCAGTGAACATCAACGCAAGCTCGAGGAACAGCATCTCATCTACCGATTAGGCACACTACAGCCTGCCGGACTGAACATTGAGTTCAATAATTTCAGAGCATGACAGCCCCCCACTTTACTTTCATTTTTAGTCATTTTTAGTTATTTTTTCTTCCTTTTTTTTTTTGCATTCCTTTTTACATTTTTTACAATCTTTTTTTGCATTTATTTCATTTCATCTTAGTTTGTTCAGTTTGCTTACCCACTGTTTTTTTCAGGTTGTTTTTCTTCAGGTTTGCACTTGCTGATGTTCAATATTCAGTATATTCACATCTAATCTGTACTAATGCTTTGTCTTTCAACACACCATTAACATATTGTTTGCCTTTGCTCCGTGACCTTTTGGTCAGCTATGCGGCCTGGTCCAATCTGCACCTTCTCCTTTGTTATCTCTTGCCCAACCCCCACCTCACTTGTTTATAATCTGTGACTTTTCTAATATTTGTCAGTTCCGAAGAAGGGTCACTGACCCGAAACGTTAACTCTGCTTCTCTTTCCACAGATGCTGCCAGACCTGCTGAGTGAATCCAGCATTTCTTGTTTTTGTTTCAGATTTCCAGCATCCGCAGTATTTTGCTTTTATTTTAGAGTTCTACCCTTTGTCCTGGCTAATTTTTATCCCTCAACTAACATTAATAAAACCTTGCTATTTGTGGAACCTTGTGTGCAAATTGACTGCCGCGTTTCTTACATTAAAACAGTGACTACACTTCTAAAGTAGTTAATTGGTTGTATAGTTCTGAGGTTGTGGAAAATATTAAATTAACTTTTGAGATTTTTACTTTTAAGAAATGAGTCGAGGAGGGGGTTCTGGGAAGGAATTGCTCATAGTCTTGATGAGAAAAGAGATGGGGGTTTAGGTGGGGTATTTATGGGCTGTTTAGGACTCTCTCTGGTTAAAATGTGCCAGAAGATGCTACATTCTTGACCAGTTAAGATGCAGACCTAGCCATAGTGAGTAATTGAATTGAAGGTCAATATATGTAGTCTTGGTAGAGTGAATGCTACACACACTTGTTGTGGTTTAATACTACTTTCTCCTTTTTAGTGCAAAAAATCTTCCTCAGTATGACTTCCACCTATCACTTGTTTTACAGTATACTATTCACCGGATTCCTCGTAGTCGTGAAGTTTGCCAGTCCTGGACATCTTCGGTGTTATCTACAATATATTCACTGCTGTATTCCATCCCACTGGTATTCCAGCTGAAACCTGATGTGGTACGTATAACCAAACTAACATTGGCGTCTATTTAAGCTTACACAGCCTATATCTGATATACAAGCTACATACACTTACTTTTTTCTTGCTATTTTCACATTTTTTCCCTTCTGCTTGTGTAAAAAAAAAAGACACAGCGTATGACATTTTAGCTGAAATGCCTTGTAGTGTTCGGCAGTCGATCTGTACGTTGATAAATTGAATGCAGTGAGTGGCTCAGGTATTTTACGATTTCAGCTTAAACCACAATCAGCAACTGAAGGCCTTACTTATTTTTGTTTTGTATGGACAACACCCAGATTTTGTGTTTTTGGATTCCTTCACTGTAAAAGATGTTGTATGTCACACATGGGTTGTTGTGCAAAAATTTCATCATGAAAGGAGGCCTTCCAGCCAATCATGTCTGTTTCAGTAACTGCCTGCCTATTGGAGCTTTCTACTTGTGTCCAATGTTCCTGCTTGTTTCCAGTTCCTTTGAATGTTTGTGTACTCTGAAATGTTGTACTTGGCTCTGCTTCAAGAGCCAGTTACGATAATGCATTCCATATTCGAATGATCTTTTATGAGAACAGATAAAGCTTTTGTTGCTCATTCTAAGATACTGCCGTTAGCTTCAAAAAAAAAAGTACAAAATGTTGTTAGTACATTTGACCTGCCATTTTGGGTGTGGGTTTTACCCCCGCACAATGTGCTGTATATACTTAGATCTGCAGTAGCTCAGGCCAGCATCACCCAATGGGAGTACAATCTCCCAGTATTTCCATTTGCATGCACCCCAATTCAGTTCATTGTTAATATAATTTGGTTAGATTGTGAGTTGCATTATACTGATATTTTCTCTCAAGTGTGGATTTTCAGTCAGGTAACTTGCAGTGATTACCAGTGATTAGCCTACTTGCAGGCTAAAGAAAACCCAGGAAAAATATCTCCGTGAACTCTGCAGTATAAATTATTAAAAGCAAAGTCTCAGGAGTCACTTTGTCTAGTGTCCTGGTTTAAATGATGGTAATGCACTCTATTGCGGTTTATGCTGTCCGAGCCGCTTGATGGGATCCCTGTATTGGAACCATTCTTAAGTTAACCATGATTCTCCATTTGACCTGTGACCGTTTCTGCTGAGGAGATTTAAAAAGAAATTAGAATATTTGATAACTGTTCCTTTGAAGTACCCTTCAGTCTAGTCTAGCCCACTCCTTGCTGTTTCATTCCCATGTCGTGGTCAGTGACAGAAGCAATGGTAAGCCTACCATTTTAGCCTTAGTAATATTCACTGCTAGGAAATGGGTTTAAGACGGCAGCTGGGTGGGAGCACTTAATTGTAATCCCCTTAGCCCACCCATGTTGAAAATTGTGTTCTTGCAGCATAATAGAATGCAGTTCTGATTTTGAATTCAAAAAAATTGTGGCAACTTAAAAAATCATTTGATAGTGCTTCTACCATTACCCCTTACTGCCTGATGTATACCATTTCTTTTCCTCAATATTATGTGATGCATGAGTGCCAGATTACCACATGAGAAGCAAACTTGCTGCTTTGAGTGTTGGAGCCTAACACAAACCTCCTGCTTCTCTGCACAGTTCAGGAAAATGTGTTTTTACTCAGCGTAGTGATTGGACAGTAACTCCACTCTGTTTACTGACTGCTGGAGCTTATTCTGTGAACTAGCTGCAAGCTGAAGTCCTGCAGAAGCAGGAATTTTAACATGTGTAGTTTGCTGTCGGAACACTGGGGATAATGTTCACCATCGCCATCTGTGCAGTAATCTGTAAGAGTGCATTGCCCGCTTTATTGTAGGACCTGCATAGATTTGTGGAAGATAAGTCAAGTCTGTAATCTAGTTATGTTTTTTTGAGGAGGTCACTAATATGGTGGATAGCGGAGTGTCTATTGATGCTGTCTATATAGGCATCCAGAAGGCAATTGATAAAGTTTTATGCAAGAGATTATTAGCAAAACAATAAAAGCGCACACAATTGGAGGTAACCTTGTGACATGGGTTGGTAATTAGTTGGGAAGCAGGAGATAGAGAGTAGGGATAAAGGAAACTTTCTCCGATTGGCAGAATGTGACAAGTGGTGTTCCCCATGGACCTGTACTAGGGTTTTAGATTTTCATACATCAATGACTTGGGTGTATGTCCAGGTTTGTCGATGACATTTAAATTAGGAGACACAATAAGTGGTGTAGCTGGGAGCAGGAAGTTGCAAAGGGATCTACAGATTAAGTGAGTGGGCAAAAGAGTGGCATATGGAGTTTAATGTGGGGAAATGCAAGGACATCCATTTTGAATTTGAGAAAGATAAATAAGAATATTTTCTTAATAGGCTAGGAACTGTGAAGGAGGAGAGGGATTTGGGTGGCTATGTTAATGAATTGCTAAAACCTAGTGCAGAGGTAAAAAAGTACTCAAATTCTAATGAGATATTGACCTTTATCTCAATGGGGTTGGAATACAAGGGGAGGAAGTTATGATTCCGTTGTAGAGAGTCCTGGTCAGACCCCCTTCTGTAGCACTGCATTCAGTTTTGGGCATCACACCTCAGGAAAGAGGTATTGGTCTTGGCGGGGGAAAATCTCAGATTAACCAGCGTGAAACCAGGGTTTAAAGGATTAAATTATGGAGAAAAGTTGCATAATCTTGGTTTGTATTCCCTTGAGTTTAAAAAGCTGAGGGGTGAACTAATTGAGATGTTTAAAATGAAGAAGGGATTCAGTAGGGTAGAAAGATACTATTTCCTCCAGTGAAGAATCCAAAACAAGAAATTAAAATGAGAGCTGGGTCATTCAGCAATGAAATCCGGAAGTAGTTTTTCACACAAAGTGTGGTGGAAATCTGGAACACTCTGCTGGATCAATTGAAATTTTCGCAGGACTGAGATTGATGGATTTTGGTTAGGCAAGGATGTTAACGGATTATTTATCTTGGAAGGCAATTGGATTTGAGGTACAGACCAGCTGTGAACAGATTGAATGGCAGAACAGGCTGGAAGGGCTGAATGGCCTCTCTGTTCTTGTGCCCAATTTGCTTTCAATGGGATGAAACCTGGGCAAGTTTCTCCAAAAGGTGAATGATACGCTAAACCAGATTACCGCTAAAGAGACGGTGAAAATTCTCCCCATTGCATTACTGCAGTGTGCACACGAGCAAGTGCCAATGGATCAGCTTTGATTGCTTCATGCTATAATCTGGTTTTTCACCAGTCCAGGTGGATAACAGTTGCACAGGTACCACAAAATGTATTTTTGTTCCATTTGGAGTGCACACAATATGTTTTTGTGGACGTTTGGGTGTTAAACTGAATCTGTACATTTCGGACTTCCGTGCGTGAGTGAGGATGGTGTTTTGAACGCTGTGAAATTAATGCTTATACTTTTGTGTGCAATCCTATGCCATGTGGGAGATAAAGTGTGTATTGCCATTTGGGATTTTAAAAAATGTGAGTGCAGAGTTGTGCAAGAAAGTCTGGGGTCCACCACAAAGGGAAAAGGATCCTCCAGAAAACCCTTCAATCCATCACTAAATATTTTGGCAGCTGACTCAACAAAAGCAGAGAAGCTATAGCAGGTGGATGTTGTCTCGGTGAATGGGGCAAAATGTTAATTATGCCAAGGGCAGTGTCAGCCAGTCAGGCAGAAAACATAGCCATCTCTTGTGAAAAAAATATGAAAGCACTGAAAATTAACGACTTGTGAGCACAGGTCAATCAGAGATGGAGAGAAATAAAAACAAGAAATGCTGGAAATACTCAGCAGGTCAGGCAGCATCTGTGGAGAGAGAAGCAGAGTTAACGTTTAAGGTCAGTGACCCTTCATCAGAGATGGAGAGATGTTGATTTTGATAAATTGATGATACCAGTGGTGAGTTGCTGCTGCAGGAGAAAGTAAAATGATTTGTTTAAAAACCGGAGGAAAAATGATCAAGGCCATTGTGGGTTACTAGTGAGAAAAGCTCAGAAAATAGACAATAACGTGAGAGAAGAAAATAAAGCAAAAAGGCCAGTTGTTCCAATGAAGCTCATCCATTCTAACTTTCCCATTATAGCTCATCCAGCAGTGTTTTGAATTTCCCTAATATTTTTATCTCTTCTGCCCAGTCAACAGATTGTTCTTGGTGTATAATTCTCTTTGAATAAAGAGGTTCTTCCCGCTATCTTTATTTAAAAGCTGCTTCAAATCAATTTAATACAATGCTGGGGAGGCACCTGAAGAAAACAAAATTAAGAACCTGACAAAATACAAAGGAAAGAAAGGCCTGCATTTATATAGGCCCTTTCACAACCTCAGTATGTCGCACAGCGCGTTACAGCCAATGAAGTACTTTTGAAGTGTAATTACTGTTGTAATGTGGGAAACCCAGCCGCCAATTTGTGCACAGCAAGGTCCCACAAACAGCAATGTCATAATGGCCAGATAATCTGTAATCTGATCTTGTGATGTTGATTGAGGGAAATAGTGCCATGGGATCTTTTACATTCACCTGAGGGGCTGACGGGGCCTCGGTTTAACGTTGCATCGAAAAGTTAGCACCTCTGGCAGTACAGCACTCCTTTGGTACAGCACTGCAGTGTCAGCCTCAATTTTTGTGCTCTAATCTCTGGAGTGGGACTTGAACCCACAGCCTTCTGACTCAAAACTGAGAGTGCTATCAACTGACAAAGGGGAAATATATAAAGAGAAAACGATAAAATCCAGGAAATTATCGGCCGGTGAGCCTTAGTCAGTGGTAGGGAAATTATTGGAGAGGATTCTTCGGGCCAGGATTTACTCCCATTTGAAAACAAACGAACTTATTAGCGAGAGGCAGCATGGTTTTGTGAAGGGGAGGTCGTGTCTCACTAACTTGATCGAGTTTTTTGAGGAAGTGACAACGATGATTGATGAAGGAAGGGCAGTGGATGTTATCTATATGGACTTCAGTAAAGCCTTTGACAAGGTCCCTCATGGCAGACTGGTACAAAAGGTGAAGTCACACGGGATCAGAGGTGAGCTGGCAAGATGGATACAGAACTGGCTCAGTCATAGAAGACAGAGGGTAGCAGTGGAAGGGTGCTTTTCTGAATGGAGGGATGTGATTAGTGGTGTTCCGCAGGGATCAGTGCTGGGACCTTTGTTGTTTGTAGTATTTATAAATGATTTGGAGGAAAATGTAGCTGGTCTGATTAGTAAGTTTGCGGACGACACAAAGGTTGGTGGGGTTGCGGACAGTGATGAGGATTGTCAGAGGATACAGCAGGATATAAATCGGTTGGAGACTTGGGCGGAGAAATGGCAGATGGAATTTAATCCGGACAAATGTGAGGTAATGCATTTTGGAAGGTCTAATGCAGGTGGGAGGTATACAGTAAATGGCAGAACCCTTAGGAGTATTGACAGGCAGAGAGATCTGGGCGTACAGGTCCACAGGTCATTGATAGTGGCAACGCAAGTGGATAAGGTAGTCAAGAAGGCATACGGCATGCTTGCCTTCATTGGTCGGGGCATAGAGTATAAAAATTGGCAAGTCATGCTGCAGCTGTACAGAACTTTAGTTAGGCCACACTTAGAATATTGCGTGCAATTCTGGTCGCCACACTACCAGAAGGACGTGGAGGCTTTGGAGAGGGTACAGAAGAGGTTTACCAGGATGTTGCCTGGTCTGGAGGGCATTAGCTATGAGGAGAGATTGGATAAACTCGGATTGTTTTCACTGGAACGACGGAGGTAGAGGGGCGACATGATAGAGGTTTACAAAGTTATGAGCGGCATGGACAGAGTGAATAGTCAGAAGCTTTTTCCCAGGGTGGAAGAGTCAGTTACTAGAGGACATAGATTTAAGGTGAGAGGAGCAAAGTTTAGAGGGGATGTGTGAGGCAAGTTCTTTCCACAGAGGGTGGTGAGTGCCTGGAACTTGCTGCCGGGGTAGGTGGTGGAAGCAGGTACGATAGCGACGTTTAAGAGGCATCTTGACAAATACATGAATAGGATGGGAATAGAGGGATGCGGTCCCCGGAAGTGCAGAAGGTTTTAGTTTAGGCAAGCATCAAGATCGGCGCAGGCTTGGAGGGCCGAATGGCCTGTTTCTGTGCTGTACTGTTCTTTGTTCGATATAAAGAAAATCAGGACCATAAAAACTTAGGAATGAGAAAGAAAAGCCTTGCATTTATATAATGCTGTTCTTTTGAAGTATGGCCACATGTTTAGCAGGCAAACACAGCAGTTTGTATGTCGGAAGCTCCCACAAACAGCAAGGAGGTAAATGACCAGTTCATTCGTTTTGATGACATTGGTTGAGGGATAATTGTTGGCCAGAGCACCAGATCTCCCTGCTCGTCTTTGGAAAAGGTGCCGTGGAATCTTTAGCAGACAGGGTCTCTGTTTAATGTTCCATCATAAAGGTAGCACCTCCAACAATGCCACCCTCTCTCTGATGTTTCAGTCTTGTTTGAGTACTTAAGTCCCTAGTGGGGCTTAATCAACCTTTGGGGCGGCACAGTGGCGCAGTGGTTAGTACTGCAGCCTCACAGCTCCAGCGACCCGGGTTCAAATCCGGGTACTGCCTGTGTGGAGTTTGCGAGTTCTCCCTGTGTCTGCGTGGGTTTCCTCCGGGTGCTCCGGTTTCCTCCCACAGCAAAAAGACTTGCAGGTTGATAGGTTAATTGGCCATTATAAATTGCCCCGAGTATAGGTAGGTGGTAGGGAAATATAGGGACAGGTGGGGATGTGGTAGGACTATGAGATTAGTGTAGGATTAGTATAAATGTGTGGTTGATGGTCGGCACAGACTCGGTGGGCTGAAGGGCCTGTTTCAGTGCTGTATCTCTCGAAACTCAACCTTCTGACTTAAGATGATAGGGGAGTCATGCTGAAGAGGATATATACTGAACAGAAAATGCAAAAGCAATTTGGAGGGGAAACTAAGCTATGCTCATCCGTATCATTCTCCCACTGTCACTCTCCACCAAATGCCCCTGCCACGTGTTCTGTTTAATGTTTCTTTTATTCATTCACTGGATGTGGGCATCACTGGTAAGACATTTATTGTCCATCCCTTACTACCCTTGAGAAGGCAGGGGTGAGCCGCCACCTTGAAGGCAACTGAGTGACTTGCTAGGCCATTTCAGAGGGCAGTTAGGCGTCAACCATATCGCTGTGGGCCAGAGTCACATGTCACAGACCAGAAAAGGACAGCAGATTTCCTTCCCTAAAGGATATTAGTGAACCAAATTAATTGTTACCATAATCTGGTAGTTTCATGGTCACCATTACTGATCTGAGCTTTTTATTACAGATTTTATTTAATTAATTGAATTTAAATTCCCTAACTGATATGGTGGGATTTGAACTCATATCTCCAAGTCATTAGTCCAGGCCACTAGGTTACTAATCTAGTAACGTAACCACTCTGCTATCATACCCCTCCACTTTTATTTTGGAATTTAATCTCCTCTTCTGAAGGTCCTAACCTTTCCTTTATTACCAGCTTTCCCTTGTTTTAATTTATTTCCAACGAGATGTTAAACTGTTTGCTGTTTTATTTTAATGGTTCAGGGCGGCACAGTGGCGCAGTGGTTAGCACTGCAGCCTCACAGCTCCAGCGACCCGGGTTCAATTCTGGGTACTGCCCGTGTGGAGTTTGCAAGTTCTCCCTGTGTCTGCGTGGGTTTCCTCCGGGTGCTCCGGTTTCCTCCCACAGCAAAAAGACTTGCAGGTTGACCGGTTAATTGGCCATTATAAATTGCCCCGAGTATAGGTAGGTGGTAGGGTAATATAGGGACAGGTGAGGATGTGGTAGGAATATGGGATTAGTGTAGGATTGCTATAAATGGGTGGTTAATGGTCAGCGCAGACTCGGTGGGCCGAAGGGCCTGTTTCAGTGCTGTATCTCTAAATCTAAAAAATCTAAAAATCCCTTGGCACTATTTGCAGATGGGCAGGAGTTTCAGCAAGTGACCTGCCCAGCATTTCAACCCCATGCACAAATGGTTAAATGGTTATTTATTTCACTGATATTTGTGAACTTTTGCTTTATGCAAACTGGCTGCCTTGTCTGTCTTCATAACAGTCACTGCAGTTCAAAGACATTCATTGCATGTGATGTGTTTTGAAATCTTTTTCTAAGGGAAGAAATAAAGCACCATTTAAATGGACAGCTTTCTTCACTATTGTAAGCTGTAATGGCGCACGGAGGCCTGAAGTTCAGTAAACTGCTGCCTATTCGCTACACCTAATTAAAGACCATCATATTTTTACTGGTAAAACACCCCCATTGATCCTTTCACACAGCATGCCATATTAATACATTTGTATGGGCCCGTTTTTGGGCATGCAGCGGATGCAGGAACCAAAACGCGCACCTGAATGATGAGGCCCAAGATGTACCCAATATTTAGGGGGAGATGGTGGCATAGTGGTAATGTTACTGGACTAGTAATCCAGATGCCTAAGCTAATTCTCTGTAACAGGGTTATAGATAAGCTAGCAGAATGGGCAGAGACATGGCAGATGGAATGTAATACTGACAAGTGTGAGGTGATGAATTTTGGCAGAAGGAATAGGGAGAGGCAACATATTAATGACAGTTCTAAAGAGTGTGCAGGAACAGAGGGATTTAGGGGTGCATGTGCATAGATCTTTGAAGGTGGCAGGACATATTGACAGAGTGGTTAGTAAAGCATATACGGGATTTTGGATTTCATAAACCGAGGCATTGAATTCAAAAGCAGGGAAGTTATGTTGAACCTTTTGTAAAGCTCTGGTTAGGTCCCACCTGGGGTATTGCATCCAGTTCTGGTCACCAAACTTCAGGAAAGATGTGAGGGCCCTTGAGGGGGTGCAGAGGAGATTTACCAGAATGGTTCCAGGGGTGGGAGATTTTAGTTACAAGGTTAGATTGGAAATGCTGAGTTTGTTCGAATGAGTACGTGGCTGAAGAGATGGTGTGAGGGGGAGGGTTTTAGATTCTTGGGACATTGGGACCAGTTCTGGGAGAGGTGGGACCAGTACAAACTGTACGGGTTAACCTGGGCTGGACCAGGGCTGATGTCCTAGGGGGGAGTATTTGCTAGAGTGGTTGGGGAGGGTTTAAACGTAAATGGCAGGGGGATGGGAACCTTTGCAAGCAGTCAAAGAAGGGGGATCAAAGACCAGAACAAAAGACAGTAAGGGGAATAAGAAAAGTGATGGGCAGAGAAATCTAGGGCCAGAATCAAACAGGGCCACAGTGAAAAATAGTGGGAAGGGGACAAATAATGTTAAAAAGACAAGCCTTAAGACTTTGTGCTTTAACACGCGGAGCATTCGCAATAAAGTGGATGAATTAATCGCACAAATAGATGTAAACGGGTGTGATATAGTTGACATGGCTGCAAGGTGACCAGGAAAATAAACATCCAGAGGTATTCAGTATTTAGGAAGGTCAGACAAAAAGTAAAAGGTGGTGGAGTTGCATTGCTGGTTAAAGAGGAAATTAACGCAATAGTGAGGAAAGGTATTGGCTCTGACGATGTGGAATCTGTTTGGGTAGAGCTGAGAAACACTAAGGGGCAAAAAACGTTAGTGGGGGTTGTATATAGACCCCCAAACTGTAGTGGTGATGTTGGGAATGGCATTGAACAGGAAATTAGATCCGCATGCGATAAAGGAACATCTGTAATTATGGATGACTCTAATCTGCAGATAGATTGGGCAAATCAAATTAGTCACAATACCGTAGAGGATGAATGCTTGGGGTGTATACGGGATGTTTCTCTGGACCAATATGTTGAGGAACCAACTAGAGAACAGGCCATCCTATATTGGGTATTATGTAATGAGAGAGGAATAATTGAAAATCTAGTGGTGCAGAGACCCCTTGGGGATGAGCGACCATGATATGATAGAATTCTTCATCAAGATGGAGAGTGACGTAGTTGATTCTGAGACTAGAGTCCTGAATCTTAGTAAAGGAAACTACGAAGGTATGAGGCGCAAGTTGGCCATGACAGATTGGGAAACCTTACTTAAAGGGATGATGGTGGATACGCAATGGCAAACATTTAAAGAGCGCATGAATAAACCGCAACAATTGTTTATCCCTGTCTGGCGCAAAAGTAAAATGAGAAAGGTAGCCAAACCATGCCTTACAAGGGAAATTAGTGATAGCATTAGATCCAAGGAAGAGGCCAAGAAATTTGCCAAGAAAAACAACAGACCTGAGGATTGGGAGCAGTTTAGAATTCGGCAAAGGAGGACCAGGGATTGATTAAGAAGGGGAAAATAGAGTATGAGAGCAAGCTTGCGGGGAACATAAAAACTGACTGTAAACGTTTCTTTAGGTATGTGAAAAGAAAAAGATTGGTGAAGACAAATGTGGGTCCCTTACAGTCAGAAACGGGAATTTATTATGGGGAACAAAGAAATGGCTGACCAACTAAATGCATACTTTGGTTCTTTCTTCACAAAGGAGGACACAAATATCATCCCAGAAATGTTGGGGAACACAGGGCTTAGTGAGAAAGAGGAACTGAAGGAAATTAGTATTAATAGAGAAATGGTGTTGGGGAAATTAATGGGATTGAAGGCTGATAAATCCCTAGGGCCTGATGGTCTGCATCCCAGAGTACTTAAGGAAGTGGCCCTAAAAATAGTGGATGCATTGGTGGTCATCTTCCAAGATTCTACAGACTCTGGAACAGTTCCTACAGATTGGAGGGTAGCTAAAGTAACCCCACTATTTAAAAAGGGAGATAGAGAGAAAGCAGGGAATAATAGACCAGTCAGCTTGACGTCAATAATGGGGAAAATTCTAGAGTCCATTATCAAAGATTTTACAGCAGAGCACTTGGAGGACAGTGGTAGAATCGGACAGAGTCAGCATGGATTTACAAAAGGGAAATCATGTTTGACAAATCTACTAGAATTCTTCGAGGATGTAACTCGTAGAGTTGATGAGGGGGAGCCATTGGATGTGGTTTATTTGGACTTTCAGAAGGCTTTTGACAAAGTCCCACATAAGAGATTAGCGTGTAAAATTAAAGCACATGGGATTGGAGGTAGTGTATTGTGATGGATAGAAATTGGTTGGCAGACAGGAAACAAAGCGTAGGGATAAATGGGTCTTTTTCCGAATGACAGGCAGTGACTAGCGGGTACCACCGGGATTGGTGCGAGGACCCCAGCTATTCACAATATATATTAATGATTTAGATGAGGGAACTAAATGTAATATCTCCAAATTTGTAGATGAGACAAAACTGGGTGGGAGGGTGAGTTGTGAGGAGGATGCAGAGAGGCTTCAGGGTGATCTGGACAAGTTGAGTGAGTGGGCTAATGCATGGCAAATGCAGTATAATGTGGCTAAATGTGAGGTTATCCACTTTGGTCGCAAAAACAGGAAGGCAGATTATTATCTAAATGGCTATAAACTGAGAGAAGGGAATATACAGAGAGACTTGGGTGTTCTCGTACACCAGTCGCTGAAGGTAAGCATGCAGGTCCAACAGGCGGTAAAAAAGGCAAATGGTATGTTGGCCTTCATAGCAAGAGGATTCGAGTACAGGAGCAAGGTTGTCATGCTGCAATTATACAGGGCCTTGGTGAGGCCACACCTGGAATATCGTGTGCCGTTTTGGTCGCCTTATCTGAGGAAGGATGTTTTTGCTACAGAGGGAGTGCAGCGAAGGTTTACCAGACTGAATACTGGGATGGCGGGACTGACGTATGAGGAGAGATTGAGTCAGTTAGGATTATATTCGCTGGAGTTCAGAAGATTGAGGGGGGATCTCATAGAAACCTATAAAATTCTAACAGGACTTGACAGGGTAGATGCAGGAAGGATGTTCACGATGGTGGGGGAGTCCTGAACCAGGGGTCATAGTCTAAGGATGCGGGGGTAAACTTTTCAGGACTGAGATGAGGAGAAATTTCTTCACCTAGAGAGTGGTGAGCCCGTGCAATTCGCTACTACAGAAAGCAGTTGAGGCCAAAACACTGTGTGTTTTCAAGAAGGAGTTAGATTTGGTTCTTGGGTCTAAAGGATCAAAGGGTATGGGGCGGAAGCGGGAACAGGCTACTGAGTTGGATGATCAGCCATGTTCATAATGAATGGCGGAACAGGCTCGAAGGGCCAAATGGCCTACTCCTCCTATTTTCTATTTTTAGAGCAAAGAAGATTGAAGGGAGATTTCATAGAAGTGTACAAGATTATGACAGGTTTAGATAAGTTCGACAAGAAAAAACTGTTCCCATTAACTCATGGTACAAGGACTTGGGGATATGGATTGAAAGTTTTGGCAAAAGATGCAGGGGGAATATGAGGAACCACCTTTTTACGCAGCAGGTGGTAATGACCTGGAACTTGCTGCCCTCAAGGGTGTTGGAAGCAAAGACGATCAATGACTCCAAGAGGAAGTTGGATCGCCACTTGAGAGAAATAAGACTTGCAGGTCAATGGGGATCGAGCCGGGGAGTGGGACTGACTGCATCTCCATGGAGAGCTGGCATGGATTCAATGAACCAAATGGCTTTTTTCTGTGCCATAAATGACTCCATGACTCAATCACTCGGTTTCTGTCCCTTAGCCAATTTTGTATCAATGCTGGGCTGGATTTTTACCAGCCCTCCGATGTCAGGGGTCATGGCCAGGGTGGGGTTGGGGGGGGTGGGGTGGCCCAGAAAATGCCTCCCCAGCATCGAGGTCCGTAGTGAGCCTCTCCCGAAGGCCCCACCCCATGTTATTGGCCATGGCGTATTTAAGTATATTAATTAATGCATTAATTAACATACTTGCTCCCATTGGCTGTCCCGCTGCCGTATTCCGGCCAGTTGCCAGGACTCCTGCGCCTTCGGATCTCCAACCAGAGATCCAATGCAGGACACTGGTGGGGAGGGGGAGGAAGTAAGTCTTCAGGGCGGGAGGGTTGGAAGCGGGGTGAAACCATTTTGATTGGTCTAGGGGATGGTGAGAAGGGGTATGGTTCAAAGTATATAAACTTTGTGGGGGGAGGATCGGGACCGAGAGGTAAGTAATTTTTTTGGTGGCGGGTGGGCAAATAATCTGTTTTGTCATGGGGGATTTGGTGGGAGAGGGTATTATTAAGTTTTAAAATTTAAATTCACTCTCCCTATTACTTTAAAAAATGTATTGAATTGGAAGGGCTTGAAGCCCTTTAAAAATGATGCTTGCGTGGTGGCGCCGGACGCTGTTGCTGGGGCGGAGCGTCCTCCCCCTCCTCGTTATCGTTTAAATGAGCTGCTGCGATAAATATCATGGTAGCTCTGTGGTGCGCATCTCGCATGTGCGCCATGCCATTTTTGAAGCTCGCAGCGAGCTGGAAAAATTCAGCCCACTGTTACTGCCCCTTTTGTCCCGTGGGTTTCAATTTTGCTAACCAGTCTAATGTGTAGTACTTTATCAAATGCCTTTTGACAGTCCATATACCCATCAACTGCACTACCCTCATCCACTCTCTCTGTTACCTCTTTAAAAATCAAGTTAGCCAAACATGTTTTGCCCTTAACAAATTTGAGCTGGCTCTGCATTATTGGTCCATGCTTGTCCAAGTGGCTGTTAATTTTCTCCTGGATTATTGTTTCTAAAACCTTCCCCACTACTGACGTTAAACTGACTGGCCTGTAATTGCCAGTTTTATCTTTCTTCCCTTTTTTGAACAAGGATGTAACTTTTGCAGTCCTTTATTCCTTTGTATCTAGAGAGGATCGGAAGATTGTGGCCAGCAACTCCACAATTTCTGCCCATATTTCCTTCAGTCTGGGATCCCATTTGGACTAAGTGACTTATCTACTGCCGGCCTTTTTTCGTACCTCCACTTTAGTTTTTTCACATCCAGTGTCCCGGCAACCCACTCGTTCACCATCACTTTGGCAAAGTCTTGGTAAACACTGATGCAAAATATTCATTTAGTTGCCTCAGCTGTGCCTTCTGCTTCGACCATTGGATCTCTGTTTTGGTCCCTAATTGGCCCCACTGTTCCTCTGACAATCCTTTCTCTGTTACTTCCAGCTTGAAATGAGCATGTGCTTCCTGCTTGCCACATTGGAGGCTTAGAAGCCCTTTTAGTGCCTGAAAAACAAGTGCTGAGTGGCCCAATTTCCAGGCCATTTTACTTTCTCGACCTCTGAGGTATATTTCACAAAGTATGCTGTGATGTACAGGAATAAACGTGGTGCAGTGTAAGTTTTCAGCATTTATACACCAATTTACTGTCTTGTCACAAATTACAGACAGAAGAAACGTTAACTATATTAGATAAGGCAGGATTTGGAAGCATGTTGAGATATTTACTTTGCTAAAAGTTCTATACAAATGTATGAATATATGCAAATTATGTTAATATTACAAGTGTTAATAATGTGATCCTGGTTCTTGCAGTCTTTTAGTATACACTTGAGAATCTTGTTACCTTGAAAGATTTTTTGGAAGTTAAGTTTCATTGTAAAAATATTGCTCTGGAAATATCCCATGAGTGTCTAGTTAGTCATTTTTTTTCTCACAAGTGCTTATGAAAGCGAGGACCACCCATGTAACTATAGTCAGTTGAGATTCTCTTTTGCCAATTTTTATTCATCCCCTGAAGATATTTACTCTTTACTGAGGATCACTTCCTTGGGCTTTACCCAGTGGCTGTTATTTATGTGTGAGCCATGACAGAGTGTTTGCAAGTTACCATAGGGAGGCATTGCAGCCAAACCCAATCCTCTTCTCACTCAACATCCACACACAGATTGAAGTAATTTTTGAAAGGCCGATGTTGTCATGAATTTTTTTCCCCTTTTGAGGAAAGCAGCTTGTGACCTCTTGATATTTTGAGAGTTCAAAGTCCCATTTGGTTGAGTCATTCGAGTTCAGGCTTCTGTGACATTCTTGCATTTGGACAAAACCTCTTTCTAAACACGGACCCATGGAACTTTTCAATAATATCTGTGTTCAATTAGCGCTCAATGTTTCACAGTGCTGTAACAAAACCTTACAGTGTATTTGTGAATATTGAGGAAAAGCATTTCACCATTTTGTTTGAGAAAATCTTGCACTGATGAATCATATCCAACACAATGTTGAATGTTCGTGAATTTCTTGAATGTGCCTGGATAGTTTTATTTTGCAATAATATGCCCTAGAACCAACTAGGGAGCATGCTATTTTAGATTTAGTTAACAGCCTAACTCTGTGTGAACGTATATCTAATAACGATCATGATATCACATTTAGCATGGTGTTCGATAGGGAAAAATGTGAAATAGCTGTGAAGGTTCAAGATTTAGGCACGGCTGACTTCAATGGGATGAGACAGATTCTGCCCACAGTAAACTGGGTAAATCTGGGCGAAAAGGCAAAAGATCAGTGGGGGAATGTTCAAAAAGATTTGTGATACAGGATAAGTATGTACCTGTAAGGGGCAAGAGCTTTACAAGCCAAAAAATACAGCCATGAATGGCTAAAGAGTTAAGAGGCAACCTAAAACGAAAAGAAAATGCATATAAAAATGCAAAAATAAAGGACAGATCCTGGAGAATGAGAGTGATACAAAGAACAGCGAAAGGTGACAGAACAGTAAGAGATATGAAAAAGGGAGTACAAAAAAGGAACTTGCAAGGATTATCAAAATCGACATACAAAATTATTCAATTCTATTAGGAAGAACAGGGTGGTCAGAAGTAATGCGTGCTCCTTGAAAACTGATAACTGTGGATTTGTCAATGAGAATAAGGAAGTGCCGGACATGTTGAATGATTACTTTGCATCAGTATTTACAGTAGAGGAAGAGGTCAGCTTGACAAAATTAACATTGAAACTGGAACAGAGACTCCCCAATTTAACAAAAGCAAAATAACAGTAATGACAAATCCCAAGGCCAAATAGTTTTCATCACAGGTTTCTAAAAGAAGTATGTGAGAACGTTGCAAATGCCCGAACTGTCATCTTCCAAAGTCCTCTCAATACGGGAACCATTCCTATAGATTGAAAAATTGTGCATGTCACTTTATTTAAGAAAGGCGAGAGAGGGAAAGCAGGGAATTGTAAACTGACCAGTTAGCCTAGCAACTGTTGTTGTGAAATTACTAGTCTATAATTAAGGATAGAGTGACTGAACACCTTTAAAAATTTTCAGCTGATTAGAGAGAACCAGTGTGATTTGTAAAGGGCAGATCATACCTGATGAATCTGACTGAATTTTTTGATGAGGCATCTAAAGTAGTGGACAGGGAAATGTCTGTGGATGTTATTTATATGGACAAACTAGGGTTGTATTCCCTGAAATTTAGAAGGGAAAGGGGCGATTTGATTGAAGTTTCCAAGATATTAAGGGAGCAAATAGAGTAGCTAGGAAGAAACTATTCCCACTTGTTGGGGAGTCTAGGACTAGGGGGCATAGTCTAAAAGTTAGAGCCAGACCTTAGGAGTGAAATTAAGAAACACTTCTACACAAAAAGAGTGGTAGAAGTTTGGGACTCTCTCCTGCAAACGGTAACCAAAACCAGATCTGTTTTTAAGCTTAAAATTGAGATTGATAAATTTATGTTAACCAAATATATTAAGGGATATGGGCCAAAGTGGGGTATATGAAGTTATGCCACAGATCAGCCATGATTTCATTGAATGACAGACAGGCTGGAGGGGCTGAATGGCCGCCTTCTGTTCCTCTGGTGAAAAAAAGTAAAATTGGACATTTTGGAAGATCTGTGTAATCATTTAGTACTTTCTGATTATTTTTAATTCTGTAACTTTCGTTAATCAGTTTCGTAATAAAAAAGACTTTACTGTAGAATGAAACCAGCTGTTACATTATCTGACAAAATGTAAATTTAAGTGAATGCTGATTTTGGTTTGCCGGTTAATGGTAGTTGTTTGCCACATTTACACATTTTGTGAAGCGCTGCTTCACAAACCACTGACCACCTCCAGGCGCGTATCCATTGTCTCTCCAGATAAGGAGGCCCAAAAGAAAGAAAAGAACTCCAGCACCCCATAGATTAGGGAAAAGAAAAAATGGTGCCTCTTAGTTGCTATTTATTAATCCCTGCTAGAAAGTGCAAGTATTTGGACATGGGGAGGATTGACCTCAGGATCTCAAACCTGCTGAAACTCAGCTGTCCGGGCTCTCAAAGAATAATGGGGCAGATTATGTCAAGGTACTGGATGCTGTCAGTTCCTGCAGAGATTTATACCAGCAAGGGTCAGCATCCTCAAAAGAGGTAGGGAGAAAATGACAACAAAATTATCATGAATATGATATGACACAAGCTGGGGGTTCAAATAGATTGCAGGACATAGAGATGCAATCTGTATCATGTGTACTCTAACCTGAAACATTTCAGTTATGTTATTACTTAATATTTTTAACACCCCCCTGTTCTCAAACTGTCACAGTAAAAAACATTGTGTCTATGGACTGATCTTTGTACCAGCTGCTTGGAAAAAAAAAGGTTTTATTAACATAATATCGGACATTCTGACAGAAGTGCCGGTTAATTTGTAATCTCATCATGCTCTTATCTGTGTGTTATGAGCCAGTCTGGTACATCAAGGTGAAATCCACACAAAGAAACATTTACTTTAATCTCCTTATCAGTAACAGAGCTGTAAACCAGGTGTGCTGTATAGGTTTTCATACCAAAGGATTGATCATCAGAGAGAGAGATACTGGGCTGGATTTTATCCTGGTGACGGGTCCCGGCAGCAGGCCGGAAGGCGGAAGACCCCGATTTGGCCCTCTGTCGGATCCCCAGTGGAATTTCACAGCGGGCAGCCTGTTATCTGCCCGCCATCAGGGACAGCGTCCCTTTAAGAGACAAGCTCTCGCCTCCAGAGCTGCCTACCAATCGGAGGTCTGGTGCCAGCTGCACCACCGGGATCAGTGGCCACTGCCAGAACTGCAGGAGGCCTGGAGTGACGAAGATGTTGGAGACCCCAGAGACGAGCAGTCCCAAGTGGGAAGGGAATTGGTGAGGGCGGGATGGAGAAGCCATGCTGCGAGGAAGCCTTTGCCACCAGAGGGGCCTTTCATGGGCCTATGGATTGCCCCCAGAGGAGGGAGCCCCCCCCCCACCCCGTCCCTCAAGCCCTCTAGGAGGCCGCCATATCTCACCTGGCGGTGCCTTCATGAAGCGGCAGGCCCCTCCAACTTCAGTAAATTGGAAGTGGAGTTGGGAAGCTTCCCTTGAGCGGCCATTAATTGACCCCTTAAGCGTCTCAATTGGTTTTGGACAAAATGGCAGGATGCCAGGACACTGCCAGGCATGTCTCCCAATGCCACCCCTTGCAATTTTGTTTGCTCCATTCCCGTTCCCCAGGGCAGGACAAAATCCTACCCACTTTCTTTTAATATAGCAGATCCAGTTCGGGGTAACTGTACAAATCTTAGCTGTCTACGATTGTATGCCGTACCACGTTCTTCATAATGGAACATCAGTATATGTGAGGAGGATTAAAAACTGAAACAGTGACTTACTTCAAAAGTATATCATTGACTATAAGTCATTCTGGGATGTCCTGAGGTCATGACAGATGCTATAAAAATGCAAGTTCTGTTGTTGCCAGATCACAACTTTTAAGATTATTCTTGAAGCATCTGGAACATCCTGCCTTGCATTGTTTGCCCCTCGCTACTCCTACTGATTGTCCATACAGACAGTGCACTTGCGGTAGTTTTTGGATTATTCAGGTTTAATGTTGTCTCTTGCCAGTTTACACTACTTCTCTCCTGATGGTGCTGAGGTATGGTTCTATTGCTGCTGATACATTTTCAAGCTGTTCCTCACTTGGGAGCCTTTAACAGTGACTATTGGCAAGACGTTCTGCCACGTGAAGGGGGGAACATTACAGCTGACACCCAACACTTTTAACTGGGGTTGTGCCAAACAGACCAGGAGTGGGAGCACTGGCAGACTTTTCTCATGTGTAACTCGGGGAAACTGAGGCCAGTTATGGTGTTGCTATCACTTCTTCCCCAGTTAATTACAGAATAAATCCAACGAGCCATCAGGGAGCCCCTCAATCCTATTAAAACTTGGTTGTGCAACATACAGCATTGCTAAATGAAATGCAGTCACTGTTGTGCTGTAGGAAATGCGGCAGCCAATTTGCGCGCAGCAGAGGTCCCATGAACAGTAGTGAGATAAATGATCAGTTAGTCTGTTTTTTTTATTGACGATTGAGGGATAAGTGTTGGCCGTGGCACCGGGGAGAACTCCCCTACTCTTTTCAACATTGTGCCATCAGAACTTTTACATCTCCCTTGAGAGAGCAGGGCTTTGGTTTAACGTCTGTTCCAAAAGATGGCACCTCCGCCACATAAAGCAGGTTTGGGACTGTGTGGAGGAAAATTCATTTGCCTACAAATTAGGCCATTTTTAGAGTGTTGTCTACAGATATTTGAAATGATTGTGATCTGTACGAATGTTTTTACGGTATGGCAGTGGGTGAAGCATCCATGGCCTATTAGAAGGATGTCGCTACCCTCTGTAGCCTTGACAACGAATTAGAGCCGCAGGGCTTGTGACTGGTCCCCAGTGATTGGTACTATTTTACCAGAACAGAAGTGCTGTGTTCACAGGCTGCATTCACAGACCTCTTGGCCAGCTGCCAGTCTCAAGTCCAAAAGCTTTAGAGAAATGAGATCAGGTTTTCTGCTCTCAGTGGGAGGATGATGGGCTGAGTCGAGAGACTGAGCTTGGAATTCTATTTTTCCGCTCTGCAGCCATTTATATTTTGCTGAGACATAATCCGAGGAGCAAAATGTCTGTTCTGAGGAAATACACAGCTTCATCTGTGTCCTGGGCACTGGAGGAAAAGTGCAAGCAATCTTTATGCAACTCGAAGCTGTCAGTACTTTTATTGACAAAAATTTGTGGCAAATATGGTAGTTCTGAATTTGTGATTAAATTTAAATGGGCACTTATAGTCAAATTTCACTGGCGTCCTGATTTACAGTCATTCAGTCATTAAAGAATTCCTCTGTGAATAAACTGTAGGAGGGTGATGGGCGCTCAGATCTGTTAAGTGAGATCACTGACTGCAGTAAATGCTTTCACCATTAGCTATGAAATTCAGTTCAATTATTAACCATTGATACTGTACATAACATTCTTTGGTGTTCTTGGGAATCTAGAATGAAATACATTAGCTTTTTAAAGGTGCTTTTATTCATATTTTCTCTCCTGAAAAAGCAATCTCCATGTTCGAACCCCCCACCCCCACCCCCTTCTTTTGGTTGCTCGTCTCCAGGGGCCTGGTTGTCTGATCTAAGACCTGAGGGGACTGGCTTTGAATGATTAGCATTCTCCAACAGGAGCCTTAATTCTATGGCAGGTTTGTAATTTTTTGGGTCTACAATCCACTGGTTTCCTGTGGGTGAAGTTGTTTATAGTTAAGATGCCGCGCCAGTGGCAGGAGAACTACACGTCTGCAGTCAGCTGCATTCCTGTGGAGTAGAAGCACCCTAAGAGTATTGTAACTAGCTGGGGATGCAGACAATGAATTTATAACACAACAGACCAAAGAATCTGCGGTGTTGTTACAGTGTAAGAGGACACCACTGCCTTTGGTGATAAGCCTTTTGGAGTCTCCAAATGAAGATTTATTGGACTGGGAAACTGCTGTTTCAGGTTTCTTTATGCTTTTTTTGCTTTTCCTGTTTTTTTGCTCTTTCTCTCTCCTGTCTTTCTCTGAATGTAATAAATCTCAACAGTTGATTTCCCATCTCTCTCGCTGTCACTTTTTCTCTTCCCTGTTGACCTTTTAGTTTTCCCCTTTTTCCGTTCGCATTCTTTCCCTTTATTTCTCTATATTGCTCCCATGCTTGTGTTTGTATGTTAGCTCTGTACCTTCATGGCGTTGTTTTACTTTTTCCTTCTTTTAAAAGGTTTGACATTATATTCTTGTCGTTTCTTATACATCTCTCCTTTCAATTGTTTTTCTCACCTTACTCTCATTCCTAACCGGGTTTGTTTCCTAACTGCTTTCAAGTATATTTACAACAAAAGCATACATGTGTCGGTATGAGTTTTTTCACAGATCTTCGTTGTAATCACAATTACCACAGTCAGTGGATATTTCCTCCTTTTGTTCCCTAAACTGTTCCATGCTGCTGAGGGAGATGTGTCAGTTGACTCTCATGCTAACATTCCGTGCAATACAGACGGAGTGCTGCACTGTGGGAGGTACTATCTTTTGCATGAGATATTAAACCATCTGCCCTCTTAAGTGGACGTAGAAGATCACATGGCACTATTTCAAAGAAGAGCAGGGGCGTTCTCTCCTGTGTCCTGGCCAACATTTACCTCTGAACTAACATCACTAAAACTGATTGTCTGGCCTTTATCACAGTGGTGTTTGTAGGAGCTTGCTGTGTGAAAATTGGATGCCTTGTTTCCTCAAACAGTGACTGCACTTCAAAAAGAACTTAATTAGCTTTAAAGCACTTAGTGGTGCCCAGAGGTTGTAAAAGATGCTACGTAAACGCAAGTTTGTCTTTTTCTTTCTACACTAGCGTGGGTTAACCTTAGCACCGCACAGCAGTCAAGAGAGGTAATGCAAGAAAGCATAGCTACCTGAGCAAATCTTTCTGTTAACCTTAAAGTCGTGCGTATTACTCCCAACAATCCAGTTTGTTCAGCTGCTACTTAGCCAAACAAAAATGTTGTTCAACACCTGAAATTAGCAATTGGCAGCCCATAATATTCAAGCAATCAGAGCAACCTATAAATATGTTGGTGTGTTTGGAACTGTACAGAATATGAAGGTGCACTGCATCATATTCTTATTCATTAAGTAGACAGTAAAAACTCCGCAATCAGGTGTTTCCGAATCCTATTCAATCCTTTACTGTGACACAATGGGAGATTTTAATTAGTGATTTTGCTTTAGAAATTAAATGAAATTTCCTGTATAGGTAAAAAGTTAAATCTTTGCACAATGTGGCTAGATCATGGATTAGGCTGATATTACTATGAGTAAAAGGAAGGCGGGATGTTGGGTGATGATACCTCTTGGTCATTTTTATTTCCTGGAACTCGAAGATGAGGGAGAAGGTGAATCAGGTGGCAGCTGTTTCCCACTAGGAGGATTATGACCCATTGTCTCTTAGCTGAAGAAACAGGGGATCTGTTCTCATGGGTCCTGCTTTTAAAAGAAGCATAGTTTCAGAACATCAAACATTTCTAGAGGTGGTGTCAGATGTTGTGCTGCAAATGCATTTTTATCTCTACCTGAGGACAGACAAGAACTAGCCACATTGTCCAAACAGATTTAACTCATTACCCGTACAGGAAGTTTCCTTTAATTTCTAAAGAAAAGGCTTTAAAGAGAATCTTAAAAAAGAAGAGGCAGGTGGGGAGGCATGGAGGCCCAGGGTAACGAGACCCAAAGTATGGGACCAATGTAGTTGAAGGAACAGCAACCAATGAGAGACAAAAGGGAGCGAGATAGACAACGGGCTGAGTCAGAAGAACACAGAATTGACTGGGTGGGAGGTGCAGGCAGTTGTTAGGGGAAGTTATAGAGATGAGAATGAAATACAAGACATTGGTTCCTAGTGTTCCAATGTAGGTCAGGAAGGACAGGGCTGATGGGCGAGCGGGATGTGGTGTCAACAGATACAGGCAGCTGAGTTTTTTTAGATAAGGTGAAGTTTATGGAAGGTGAAGGATGGGAGGTGGGCCACAAAAGCATTGAAATAGGCTAAGTTTGGAGGCATCAAAAGAATTGATGAGAATATTAACAGCAGAATGGCTGAGGTACAGGCAGAGGTGGGTGACGTTACCGTGATGAAGGTATTGCTCTTTGTAATGGAGAGGATATGAAATTGAAAGCTCTGATCAGAGTAAAATAAGACACCAAGGATGTGAACAGTTTGTTTCAGCCACAGTAGAAGACACAAGTTCCATACCAGAAACAGGCAGTAACCTAGGGGCTAAAAGGAGTGAGAAGATTAAGGAAATTAATGTCAGCCAAGAAAAAGTGTTGGAGAAACTTGAGGGACTAAAATCTGACAAGTCCCCAGGACCAGATGACCTACATCTCTGGTTCTAAAAGAAATAGCTGCAGATATGCGCTGGCTATGATTTTCCAGAATTCCTTAGATTCAGGAATGGTCCTGTCAGTTTGGAAGTTGGCAAATGTTACACAGCTTTTCAAGAAAGAAGGTAGAGAGAAAACATGGAACTACAGGCCGGTTAGCCTAACATCAGTTGCTGGGAGCTACTATTAAAGAAGTCTTAACATTGTACTTGGAAAAGCATAGTATGATTAGAACAAGTCAGCATGGTTTTACTAAAGGGAGATCCTGTTTGACAAATTTATTAGAGTTTTTTGAGGATGTAACTAGTAGGGTAGATAAAGGGAATGTGGATGCAATGAATTTGGCCTAACCATCAGCCTCAAGAAAACAAACATCATGGGGCAGGACGTCAGAAATGCTCCATCCATCAATATTGGCGACCACGCTCTGGAAGTGGTTCAAGAGTTCACCTACCTAGGCTCAACTATCACCAGTAACCTGTCTCTAGATGCAGAAATCAACAAGCGCATGGGTAAGGCTTCCACTGCTACGTCCAGACTGGCCAAGAGAGTGTGGTAAAATGGCGTACTGACACGGAACGCAAAAGTCCGAGTGTATCAGGCCTGTGTCCTCGGTACCTTGCTCTATGGCAGCGAGGCCTGGACAACGTATGTCAGCCAAGAGCGACGTCTCAATTCATTCCATCTTCGCTGCCTCCGGAGAATACTTGGCATCAGGTGGCAGGACCGTATCTCCAACACAGAAGTCCTCGAGGCGGCCAACATCCCCAGCTTGTGTACACTACTGAGTCAGCGGCGCTTGAGATGGCTTGGCCATGTGAGCTGCATGGAAGATGGCAGGATCCCCAAAGACACATTGTACAGCGAGCACGCCACTGGTATCAGACCCACCGGCCGTCCATGTCTCCGCTATAAAGACTTCTGCAAACGCGACATGAAATCCTGTGACATTGATCACAAGTCGTGGGAGTCAGTTGCCAGCATTCGCCAGAGCTGGCGGGCAGCCATAAAGACAGGGCTAAAATGTGGCGAGTCGAAGAGACTTAGTAATTGGCAGGAAAAAAGACAGAGGCGCGAGGGGAGAGCCAACTGTGCAACAGCCCCGACAAACAAATTTCTCTGCAGCACCTGTGGAAGAGCCTGTCACTCTAGAATTGGCCTTTATAGCCACTCCAGGCGCTGCTTCACAAGCCACTGACCACCTCCAGGCGCTTATCCATTGTCTCTCGAGATAAGCAGGCCCAAAGAAGGATGTAGTATACCTGGATTTCCAAAAGGCATTCGATAAGTTGCTGCATAAAAGATTAATAGGCAAGATAAGGGCTCATGGTGTTGGGGGTAATATATTAGCTTGAATATAGGATTGGTTTACAGACAGGAAACAGAGAGTGGGCATAAATGGGGCATTTTCAAGTTGGCAGGCAGTGAATGCGGCAAGGATCAGTGCTGAGGCCTCAGCTATTTGCACTCTGTTAATGAGTTGGATGAAGAGACAGAGTAATGTATCGAAGTCTGCTGATGATACAAAGCTCGGTGGAAAGGTAAGCTGTGGGGAGGACGTAGAAAGGCTGCAAAGAGATATAGACAGGCTAAGTGAGTGGGCAACAAGATGGCAAATGGAGTATAATACAGGGAAGTGTGAAGTTGTTCACTTTGGTTGTAAAAGTAAAAAAGCAGAATATTTTTTAAAAGGTGTGAAACTGTTGAAAGGTGTTGATGTACAGAGAGACTTGGAGGTACACGTACAAGGAATGCACAAAGTTAACCTGCAGGTGCAGTAGGCTTTGAGGAAGGCAAATGGCATGATGGCCTTTATTGCAAGGGAACTGGAGTACAGGAATAAAGAAGTCTTACGAAAATTATACAGGGCTTTGGAGAGACCGCACCTGGAATACTGTATGCAGTTTTGGTCTCCACAATTAAGAAAGGATATTCTTGCACTGGAGGCGGTGCAGCAAAGATTTACTAAATTGGTCCCTGGGATGAGGGGGTTGTCTTATGAGAGGCTGAGTAAATTGGGCTTGTATGCTCTGGAGTTTAAAAGAATGAGAGGCGATCTAATTGAACCATACAAGATGCGGAAAGGGCTTGATAGGGCAGAAGCTGAGAGATTGTTCCCACTGGTCAGAGAATCTAAAACACGGGGAAACAGTCTCATGATAAGGGGCGGATCATTCAGGACTGAGATGAGGAGAAATTAGTTCACTCAAAGGGTTGTGAATCTTTGGAATCCTCTAACCCAGAGGGTTGTAGATGCTCCATCATTGAATACATTTAAGGCTGGGATAGATAGATTTTTGGTTTCACAGGGAATCTGGGGATATGGGGAGCGGGCAGGAAAGTGGAATTGATCAGCCATGATCGTATTGAATGGTGGAGCAGGCTCGATGGGCCACATGGTCTACTTCTCCTATTTCTTGTGTTCTTGAAACAGTAACCAGAAAGGTGTGGGGATGGAGTCAATGACAAGGGTACAAGGTTTCTGGTGGCAACCAAACACGCTGTCTTCAATAAGCGTCAGCCATGGCTCAGTTGGTAAGTTGACCACTTCTGAGTCAGTAGGTTCTGGGTTCAAGACTCACTCCAGGGACTTGAGAACAAAAATTGAGGCTTACACCCCAGTGTGGCACTAAGGGAATGATGCACTGTTGGAGATGCCATCTTTCTGAAGAGATGTAAACTGAGACCCCATCTGCCCTCTCAGGTGGACTAAAATATCCCATGGCACTATTTCAAAAAAGAGCAGAAGAGTTTTTCCCAGTGTCCTGGCCAATATTTATCCCTCAAATAACTTCGCAAAAACAGATAATCAGGTCACCATCACATTGCTGTTTGTGGGATTTTGCTGTGTGCAAATGAGCTGCCGTGCTTCCTACATCAAAATCATGACTACACTTCAGAAGTACTTCATTGGCTGTAAAGTGCTTTGGACATCTTGTCTTTTTTCTCAGATGAGATGCTAAACTGAGGCCCTGTCTGCCCCCAAGCTAATGGTCACTCCTTCTAATATGTCCTTGGCATGCATCTTTTGCTTGTGCCTGAGTGGCACATTTTGAAGGGTTTCTATGTCAGCAGCACTAAATGCATGTTTTTATTGATTATGTTGCTTCTTGGGATAACAGCACATGCAGGCATTCCCACCAGTCCCCTCCAAGGCCTGCACATGTGACTAAAAGACAGTAGGGCTAAGGATGCCTATTCACCTGCACAGTTATTGTGGCTTGTAACAGGTCCATCTCAGGACTTGGCTGGCAAGAAGCAACGGCCACCCCAGTCCAAGGAGGCTTCAACAGCAAGAGAGCAGCCAGCCACACTCCTGACGTTGAGATAGCATAAGAGAATCAGAGTTTAGCACGAAGAGCACATTCTGTAAGAGCACATTGTCATCAGTGTGTGAAGAATTGACCACACACTCAATATCGGCCGGGGAGCGGGCTGGTGGCTGAGGCATCGTAAAATTGAGTGGGAGGGGAGGGGAAGATTGTTCCCGATGCTCTCCCACCCCCACTGCAATTTTAAGAGGGGCTGTGGTGGTGAGAAATGGCCTGCCTGCCCCAGGCCAATAAAAGCCCTTAAGTGGCCAATTAACTGCCACTTAACGGCCTCCTTGCAGGCTGGGCGGGACGGGGCGGGTAGGCTCCTGTGCCCCATGGAGGGCTGGCTCCCCGCCCCACCGCCCCTACTGCATAACACTCTTACCTCCCCCCCCCCCCCCCCCCCAGTCTGACCCTCCCTTGCCTCGTCGGGGCCCGGCCGACTGTCCCCAGCAAGGCGCAGAGTCTTACTTTTTTTTCAGACCCATGTCCACGATCCTGCTGTAGCTGGGTGCAGTTCCGGCAGTGGCCACCGCTCCCGG
Organism: Heterodontus francisci; assembly: GCF_036365525.1. Classification (NCBI taxonomy): domain Eukaryota; kingdom Metazoa; phylum Chordata; class Chondrichthyes; order Heterodontiformes; family Heterodontidae; genus Heterodontus; species Heterodontus francisci. The sequence continues at coordinate 25,822,115 of NC_090378.1, read as the reverse complement.
TGGCGCTGCTGGCACTGAGAGCTGCCCGCTCGCTGATTGGTCAACAGCTCCATTTGGCGGGACTTCCTGGCTCAGAGTGGTGGAAGTCCTGCCCGAGGCCAGTTAAGGTGGGCTCGCCTCTGGCATTTTGGCCAGTGGGCAGGGCCTCCCACTCAATGTAAAATTCCAACCTGAGTTTCTAATTGAACTTGTGTTTGCATGCAAACATTGGGTTGGATTTTCTCTCCGGGGATGGGAAACAGTAGTTGAGACTATTTCCAGGTCCCGAACACACCTCTGGGCGGGAAATCAGCCGCTTTTTGTGACTTTGACAGAGGCGTCCCCGTAATTGGCATGAAAACTGCTTTCCTGTCCAATTAAGGGTGGTGGGCAGGTGGGCTCTCAAAGTTGGAAGGCCAATCGAGGCCTTCCATCTTGAGAGGAATTTCAGCCTGCACTGGATGCTAAGTAGCTGAGAGGGCACTTCAACATGGAGGCACACTCTCACCAACTTTCTTAAAAATTAAAAATAGATACAGCAGCCAGACCACCAGTATGACAGGAACTCACTCCACAGGGCAGCCCTTGACTGCACCCGTGCCAGGCAGGCAGAGTGGGCGTCTAGGTCTGCCTTGAGCACTGCTCCCTCCAGCCTGTTGCTGGGTGCCTGCCTCGTTGGTTCGGGAAATTGGAGGCTTACCGGAAAATTCCAGTTTGCCTTTATTTGCTGTTAACTAGGCTTTTAACAAGGCTAATTGACTATCGCTTCGTGAGGCAGGTAGCCCTGCTGGCCCCAAACCCACCTCCTGAAAAATGACCATCGTCGGGAAACCAGCATGCTGGCCAGCACTGGCATTTTTGGGCCCCATCTGCCTCCGTTCCCACCCTTGGTGGTGCCCGAAAATTCAGCCCATTGTTTTTGGCAAGGTTTTGCAGGGCTTTCATCAGGTGGGATTAATCAGGTGAGGTGAGAGTGACTGACCTTGACATCAAGGCAGCATTTGACCGAGTATGGCATCAAGGAGCCCTAGCAAAACTGAGGTCAATGGGAATCTGGGGGAAAACCCTCCGCTGGCTGAAGTCATACCTAGCGCAAAGGAAGATGGTTGTGGTTGTTGGAGGTCAATCATCTGAGCTCCAGGACATCACTGCAGGATGCAGTGTCCGGGTAGTGTCCTAGGCCCAACCATCTTCAGCTGCTTCATCAATGGCCTTCCTTCAATCATAAGGTCAGAAGTGGGGATGTTCGCAGATGATTGCACAATGTTCAGCACCATTCGTGACTCCTCAGATACTGAAGCAGTCCGTGTAGAAATGCAGCAAGACCTGGACAATATCCAGGCTTGGGCTGAGAAGTGGCAAGTAACATTTGTGGCACACAATGACCATCTCCAACAAGAGAGAATCTAACCATCTCCCCTTGACATTCAATGGCATTACCATCGCTGAATCCCCCACTATCAACATCCTAGGGGCTACCATTGACCACAAACTGAACTGAAGTAGCCATATAATACTGTGGCTACAAGAGCAGGTCAGAGGCTTGGAATCCTGAGGTGAGTAACTCACCTCCTGACTCCCCAATGCCTGTCCACCATCTACAAGGTGGCAAAGCAAAGTATAGTTGCATTTCCAAAAAGCCTTCTGTAAGGTACCATGTAATAGATTCATGGCTGTGGTCGGAACATGTGGCAAGCCGGCTAAAAAACAGAAAATAGGGGTTAAAGGTAGTTACTCAGATTGGAAAATGGCTGGCAGGATCAGTACTGTTTACTGTTGTGACCATATACATAAATGATTTGGACTTGGGAATCGAAAGTACATTTCCAAAATTTGCAGAGGACATCAAATTGGGGGGTGTAATATGGAAGAGGACTGCAGCAAAATACAGGAAGGTATCAATAAACTTGCAGAATGGGCATTAATTAAATTCAATATAGATAATTGCAAAGTAATGCATCTTGATAGGAAAAATAAGGAGGCCACATACATACTCTTTGGAAAATAAGTGGCTAAATGGGATAGAGGAACAGATGATCTCAGGTTACAGATACTACACAAATAACTAAAAGTAGCAACACAGGTTAATAAGGTCATAAGAAAAGCAAACAAAGCACTAGGGTTCATTTTGAGAGGGATAGAATTGAAAAGCAGAGAAGTTATGTTAAATTTGTACAGAATCTTGGTGAGACCACACTTGGAGTACTGTCCATAGTTCTTGTCACCTGATTATAGAAAGGATATAGACAAAAATATTGACTAGAATGATCAGTATAAGCTCTCATTTCTGCTATTGGGAAAGATTCAACAGGTTGGAGCTCTTTTCTCTCGAAAAGCGAAGACTAAGCAGTGACCTGATTCAGGATTATGAAAGGGTTTGTTAAGGTAAACATAGAGAAGATGTTTCCACTAGTGACGGAGACCAGAACTGGGGGCCATTAATATATCCAATAGGGAATTCAGGAGGAACTTCTTTTTCCAGAGAGTGGTTAGAATGTGGAACTCACTGCCACAGGGAGTAGTTGAAGCGAATAGTATTGATGTATTTAAGGGGAAACTAGATAGGTCAATCAGGAAGAAAGGAATTGAAGAATATGTTGATGGGGGTTAAATGAAGAGGGGTAGGAGGAGGTATATCTGAAGCATAAACACCTGCATGGATCTGTTGGGCCAAATGACCAGTTTATGTGCTGTTAATACATTGTATATTTACCTCTGTCTGTAGGTGCTGTTGTGGGGGTATTGGTGCATGAACACATATCTTCAGCCTGACTTGTTTGGCATCCTTTTGTTGGCACTCCAGCTGAGATTGGGGATTGCCATTGGGAAACCCACTGGTGCAATTAATTGTGCTGGGAGCAAAACAATTCTAACAATTGACGCATTGGCTCAAAATAATTTAACTAGCATCAGGGGTGGGGGGGGGAGGGGGTGGGGGGTGCAAGGAGAGTAAACCCAAAAAAATGAAGAGAAACAGTTAATCTTTGTCTTGACATAAAAGAGTCCTTTCCATTACCTTCCATATAATTACTGCTGCCCTGCAACCCTGGGCATCCATTTCGCATGGATATTAATTACATTTAATCTGCTGTGCACCAGAAAGGTGGGCACTGATATGCGGAACATCCCTGCCCTCAAATTAATACTTTCCTGCCTGTTTGAAATAGGTGCTACCCCTAGTCACCAGAATTTACAGCAGGATATGGATTGGACACTAAAATGGGCAGAAATCCAGTGAAGTACATCTCTGCCCCATTTCTCACTGGCGCCTATCTTGAGTGTTCCCCAGGGGAAGATCTTACTTTTCTTGAGAGTTTTCTAAGTGAGGACACAGTCAAGTTACAGCTCAACAAACCACAGAATTTGTAGTGTTAATAGTGTAAGAAGACACTGTTGCCTATGGTGATAATCCTATTAGAGTTCACAAACCAGATTCTATTGGACTAGGACATTATAGATTGAATGATAGCTGCTTCAGTTAGTTATTGGAGAAAGTGGTTTGCGTAGGTTGCTGAAGATTTGGACAAACAATAATGCTTTGAATTGAAACAAAGACCATCATTTTTTCCCATTCCAGTTTTCTCCTGTTGCCTCCGAAAGATGGTGACTCACACTGGGATATGGTTTCACCAGCAGTGGAAGTTGTGTAATATTTTTGCTAATGTCAGCACTCATTATATGTGAGTCTTGATCCTGATGGCGGGCAGCCATAAAGACGGGGCTAAAGTGTGGCGAGTTGAAGAGACTTAGTAGTTGGCAGGAAAAAAGACAGAGGCGCAAGGGGAGAGCCAACTGTGTAACAGCCCCGACAAACACATTTCTCTGCAGCACCTGTGGAAGAGCCTGTCACTCTAGAATTGGCCTTTAAAGCCACTCCAGGCGCTGCTTCACAAACCACTGACCACCTCCAGGCGCTTATCTATTATCTCTCGAGATAAGGAGGCCAAAGAAGATCCTGAATACTAAAAGGCATTGTGTAGTGGTGATGGTAAGTGAATGTACTGTACATCAGATGTGGGATTTACATTTCAGGCAGACAGAAGGTCCAAGGGAAAAGTCTCTGAAAATTTTGATTTGTGACACTTTATTTGGTGTACTTTTCAACATTCTGGAGTAGACATTTTAAATGTATACCGGCAGATCTGTCATGGTAGTGCTCATGGAGAGTAGCTTAACAAAGAAAGACTTGCATTTATACAGGGCCTTTCATAACCTTTGGACATCCTAAAGCACTTTGCAACAAATGAAATAAATGTTTAGTCACTGTTGTAATGAAAGAAACACGGCAGCCAATTTTCACACAGCAAGCTCCCACAGACAGCAGTGAGATAATGACCAGATAATCTGTTTTAGTGATGTCAGTTGAGGGATATATTATCCAGGAGACTGGGGAGAACTCCCCTGCTCTTCTTCAAAATAGTGTCATACAATCTTTAATACCCACCAGAGAAGAAAGATGGGGCCTCAGTTTAAAGTCTCCTCCAATAGTGCAGCACTGCTACAGTATTGTACTGAAATGTTAGCCTTGACCATTCTAAAATGGCTCCTTCAATTGAATGTAGCAAATATAAACCCGTTGTTCAAGAAAGGAGGCTGAGAGAAAACAGAAAACGATAGGCCAATTAGTCTGACATCAATAGCAGGGAAAATGCTAGAATCTAGAAGGATATGGTAACAGGGCATTTGGGAAATCACTATGATTAGGCAGAGTCAGCTGGGATTTCGGAGAGGAAATTGTGTTTGACCGATCTGTTAGCGTTTTTTGAGGGTCTAACGAGCAGGGTAGATAAGAGGCAACCCGTGGATGTAGTATATTTGGACTTTCAGAAGGCATTTGAAAAGGTGCCACACAAGAGGTTGCTACAGAAAATTAGAGCTCGTGATTGGGCGGTGATAGCTAGATTGAGGATCAGCAAACGGACATAAAATGGAGAGTAGGAATAAATGGGTCATTTTCAGGTTGGCAGCAGAGTCTAGTGGAGTACTGAAAGGATCAGTGTTTGGGCCTCAGCTATTTACAATCTAGATCAATAATTTACACATTTGAATCCATCCAATCCTCCAATCAGGTTTCTGCCCCGCCACTGTACTGAAACGGCTCTTATCAAAGCCACCAATTGCATCCTATGTGACTGTGATAAAGGTAAACTTTCCCTCCTCATCCTTCTTGAACTGCCTGCAGCCTTTGACACAGCTGACCACACCATCCTCCTCCAATGCCTCTCCACCGTTGTCCAGCTGTGTAGAGCTGCACTAGCCTGGTTCTATTCTTATCTTTCTAATCGTAGCCAGAGAATCATTTGCAATGGCTTCTCTACCCACTCCCATACCATTACTTCCAGTGTCTTCCAAGGATATAACCTTGGCCCTCTCCTATTCCTCATCTGCATGCTGCCGTTCATCTGAAAACACAGCATCAGATTTCACATGTACGCTGATGACACCCAGCTCTATCTCGCTACCACCCCTCTAAGCTCCTCCACTGTTAATAACTTAACAGTGCTAGATGGGCAAAGATTTCCTCCAATTCAATATTGAGAAGGCAGAACCATTGCCTTCGGCCCGCACTCCAGAATCCGTTGCCTGGCTACCGAATCTATCCCTCTCTCTGACAACTGTCTGAGGCTGAACCAGACTGTTAGCAACCTTTGTGTTATATTTGACCCCGAGAGGAGCTTCTGACCACATATATCTGTGCCATCACCAAGGTTGCCTATTCCCACCTCCATAACATCACCTGACTCTTCCCCTACCTCAGCTCTTCTGCTGAACCGCTCATCCATGCCTTCGCTAGATTTAACTATTCCAACACACTCCTAGCTGGCCTCCCACATTCTACTCTCTGTAAACTTGAGGCCAAGTTTACCCTGGCTGGAGAGTCTAGAAGTGGGGTGTCATAGTCTCAGGGAAAGACTGAGATGAGAAATTTCATCAGTCAGAAGGTTGGAAATATTTGGAATACTCTACACCAGAGATCAGTGGCTGCTCAGTCAATTATATTCAAGACCGAGATCGATAGATTTTTGGACACAAAGGGAATCGAGGGATATGGGGATAGGGTGGGAAAATGCAGTTCTTGCAGAAATTCAGCCATGATCTTATTGAATGGCAGAGCAACTCAAGAGGCTGTACGGTCTACTCTTGCTCTGATTTCTTATCTTGTTGAGTGTTCATGTCCCTGGAGTGGCTCTTGAACCCATGGCTCAGAGGCAAGAAAACTACCACTGAGCCAACACTGACACCCAAAACAGAGGAACAATTCACAAAAACAAAGAATTCATCCCTATTTAGGTAGATTGCCCATCAAGATAAAATAGTTCGTTTGAGCAAAATATTGTCATTTAGGACCAAGCTAGTCGTAACGCTTAATAAAAAGCAACATTGATCAGGCTATCACATCCCTACTTAGAGTATACAGCTTGGAAACAGGCCCTTCGGCCCATCTGCGTCTGTGTCTTCTACTGCCTGTGATGCGTGCAGTCGTCCTTTAAGCAGGTCTCTAACACTTGTTGCTTTGTCTTGAAGGTGAGTGCACTGCCAATTTGTACACCGCAAGCTCCAACAAATAGCAGTCTGATAACCAGATACTTTTTTAAGTGATGTTGATTGAGGGATAAATATTGGCCAGGACACTGAGGGTAAACTCCAGCCCCCCCAACTGCATCTTGACCCTAAAGGCCACCCTTCTTCAAAGTAATGCCATGTGATCACTTGCATCTACCTGAGAGTGTTTCGTCCAAAAGATGGCACCTCCAAAAGCACTTCCTCAGTACTGCACTGCAGTGTCCGCCAAAATTCTTGTGCGCAAGTCTTTAGGACTTGAACCCACAACCTTCTGACTTGCAGGCACGAGTGCTACAACTGAGCAACACTGACACTATAATGAAAACAATAGGGGTTTTATGTCACACTGCGTTGAATATATCATTAGATATACTCATTTACAATGACTGAAATTGAATTTTTATTATATGGTTCTGTGAGATTATTACCAGTATTTTGGGGATCAAATTCCCTGCTTTTTACTGTGAAGGCTGTAAATTACTAGATGTTATTTTTACAGCATTCCTTTTACTTTCGATCTTATCTTTTATAAAAATGCAGGATGTACAGGAAGATGCTTGGGAAAATATTACCAGGTTGGAGGTAGATAGCTGCCGTTTAGGTGCTTGAGAGGTGGCCTTTTGGGTTAAGTGGCAATGGGGGCTGGATTTTGGCAGCCTTAGTAGGGGATAGGCTTGCAGATTGATCCACCCAGTTCAGCCATTCAGGGGCAGAGCAGAACTGTATGGATGATGCTGCATTAACATCTCACACTGAAGAGTGTCTGCAGAGACTCATCGACAGGGTTGCGGCTGCCTGCAACGAATTTTGCCTAACCATCAGCCTCAAGAAAACGAACATCATGGGACAGGACGTCAGAAATGCTCCATCCATCAATATCGGCGACCACGCTTCAAGAGTTCACCTACCTAGGCTCAACTATCACCAGTAACCTATCTCTCGATTCAGAAATCAACAAGCGCATGGGAAAGGCGGTTGCTATGTCCAGACTGGCCAAGAGGGTGTGGGAAAATGGCGCACTGACACAGAATACAAAAGTCTGAGTGTTTCAAGCCTGTGTCCTCAGTACTTTGCTTTACGGCAGTGAGGCCTGGACAACGTATGTCAGTCAAGAGCGACGTCTCCAATCACTCCATCTTCGCTGCCTCCGGAGAATCCTTGGCATCAGGTGGCAGGACCATATCTCCAATGCAGAAGTCCTCAAGGCGGCCAACATTCCCAGCATATGCACCCTACTGAGCCAGCGGCGCTTGAGATGGCTTGGCCATGTGAGCCGCATGGAAGATGGCAGGATCCCCAAGGACGCATTATACAGCGAGCTCATCACTGGTATCAGACCCACCGGCCATCCATGTCTCCGCTTTAAAGACGTCCTGTGACCTTGACCACAAGTCATGGGAGTCAGTTGTCAGTGATCGCCAGAGCTGGCAGACAGCCATAAAGGCGGGGCTAAAGCGTGGCGAGTCGAAGAGACTTAGCTGTTGGCAGGAAAAAAGACATAAGTGCAAGGATAGAGCCAACTGTGTAACAGCCCCGACAACCAATTTTATCTGCAGCACCTGTGGAAGAGTCTGCCACTCTAGAATTGGCCTTTATAGCCACTCCAGGCGCTGCTCCACAAACCACTGATCACCTCCAGGTGCTTACCCATTGTCTGTGGAGATCAGGATGCCAAAGAAAGATGGAGATGGAGTTTTGCAGGACAGGAAGTGGTTCTCAAATTGTCAGCACAATGGAGTCAGTGCCTGAATTTGGCAGTAGTTAGTTAGAGGAATTGAGATTTGATGCCTTGGGGCAGGCGGGGGGGATGGGATGGGATGGGTCCTTGACATTGGCAATGTTGAGTGGGTGGACCTATTGTTTGACAGAACTTCGGTAAGAATCCTGGGATTTGGCTGCTCTGAGGCCAGGGTGGGGCAATGCTAGAGTTTAACATTACTCTAGGATTGGCGATTACCAGTGAGTTTAGAATCACTTAGAGGGAGGCCTTGGGTTATTAGCGCTGCGTAGGGGGAATCTGGGTGTCAGATTGTGACTGGGGATGTTCCTGGAGTTTGGTAATACTGGGTCAGGGTCTTGCATTGTGGTATAATTGTGTGAGGTATGGTGCACCTTTCTAAATAAGCAGTGGCAGTAATGTGCAGAAGGAGAAGCACTGGCAAGAAGCAGAGGTGGCAGGGGGATGGTAATGTATAAAACTAGATTTCCCCTGCCCCTCCCTGCCCAAAATTGAAATATTTACTGTTAAGACCTTCCCAACTGTGGTAATGATGGCTAGGGATACCGGGGGTAACGTTGCCAATGATGGTTGGACATCTTCCTGAAGGTTTTGTCACATGACCTCCAACTGCCCAGGCCAATCAAACAGCCATTCCCCCCCCCCCCCCCCCCCACCGTCTGCAATAACTAATAAATGAAAGTGTGCAAAGAAAAACACATTTCTTGAATGCCTCAATGGTTTTCTCCTGGGCTGCTTGCAGCAATGTCTTGGAAATTAATCTTTAATTCCTGGACACGCCAGGACAATTGGAGTGTTGGCAACTCTAACCAGGACCAAAGTTTATCACGTGATCCAATCAGGGACAACTGCATTAAGTAGGTCAGCAACATTTAACTTGAATACCTAGCTTGCAGGACTGAATCACTTCAGGGGACAGCAACTTTGGTCACCTGACAGAAACCAAGCCTGATATATTTTTTTTTTTTAAAAGAGATTTTTCTCTGCAAAAAACGGAGAAGAGACAGAAAGCGAGCAGCCAGGAGGATGAGAGAGAGACCTATTCCAGCCAGGAAGGAGACCCTGCCGAATACTATCTTTAAAAACTACCTAGAGGCAGAGACGAAAAGGTGACCTTTGAAAACTCCCCATCTGAGAGATTGGAACAGGGTCTTCGTCATCAAACTGTAGTTGAGATTTAACCAAAGAAGTCTGCAGCCAAGCATCCATCCACCTGAAACTCTCCAAAGCTTAAGCAGGAGAAATGGAAGAACAGGCCGGCATCGTTTAAATTTTCCTCCTTGGAAAACAAACAAGGTTTCAGAATGAAGTCTTTTATATTAAACAAAAGACCTGAATGCATGCTATCTTTTAATCTCTATCTTTTCATTTCTATCTTTTCATGTTTGTTGTGTGTGGGTGAAGTTGCAAATTTTCGGGTTTTTGTTTAATAAACATTTTTCTTTTTAAACCTACAAGAAAACCTGTCATTTGTCTGTTTATTGAACATTAAAACGCTGAAGGATTAAAATTCTAATAGAAATTCTAATTCAATTCTAATAAAAACACTGTTGAGAGGTGAAAAGGGAAACCACCTATATCATTTCCTATCTGTCAGTAACATAGATATGCAGTTTTATAACCGGGGTCTTACACTAAGCATCGGGGTTTTTGATTTAAATTCCCTCTTTTAATGTACTCTGGGATATTTAGAACATAGAACATAGAACAGTACAGCACAGTACAGGCCCTTCGGCCCATGATGTTGTGTCGAACCTTTAACCTACTCTAAGATCTAAGTAACTACCTACCCTTCATTCTACTATCATCCATGTACCTATCCAAGAGTCGCTTAAATGTCCCTAATGTATCTGCTTCTATTACCACCGCTGGCAGCGCATTCCACGCACCCACCACTCTCTGTGTAAAGAACCTACCTCTGACATCTCCCCGAAACCTTCCTCCAATCACCCTAAAATTATGCCCCCTGGTGATAGCCCTTTCCACCCTGGGAAAAAGTCTCTGGCTATCCACTCTATCTATGCCTCTCATCATCTTGTACCCCTCCATCAAGTCACCTCTCATCCTTCTTCGCTCCAATGAGAAAAGCCCTAGCTCCCTCAATCTTTCTTCATAAGACATGCCCTCCAGTCCAGGCAGCATCCTGGTAAATCTCCTCTGCACCCTCTCTAAAGCTTCCACATCCTTCCTATAATGAGGCGACCAGAACTGAACACAATATTCCAAGTGTGGTCGAACCAGGGCCTTCAGGAGCTGCAGCATAGCTTCGCGACTCTTAAACTCAATCCCCCTGTTAATGAAAGCCAACACACCATACGCCTTCTTAACAACCCTATAAACTTGGGTGGCAACTTTGAGGGATCAATGGACATGGACCCCAAGATCCCTCTGTTCCTCCACACTACCAAGAATCCTGTCTTTAAGCCTGTATTCTGCATTCAAATTCGACCTTCCAAAATGAATCACCTCACACTTTTCCAGGTTGAACTCCATCTGCCACTTCTCAGCCCAGCTCTGCATCCTGTCAATGTCCCGTTGCAACCTACAACAGCCTTCCACACTATCCACAACTCCAGCAACCTTTGTGTCATCGGCAAACTTACTAACCCAGCCTTCCACTTCCTCATCCAAGTCATTTATAAAAATCACAAAGAGCAGAGGTCCCAGAACAGATCATTGTGGAACACCACTGGTCACCAAGCTCCATGCTGAATACTTTCCATCTACTTCCACCCTCTGACTTCTATGGGCCAGCCAATTTTGTATCCAGACAGCCAACTTTCCCTGTATCCCATGCCTCCTTACTTTCTGAATGAGCCTACCATGGGGAACCTTATCAAACGCCTTGCTAAAATCCATATGCACCACATCCACTGCTCTTCCTTCATCGATGTGTTTTGTCACATCTTCAAAGAATTCAATAAGGCTTGTTTACAACGGCTTTGGTGAGAGAAAGGGAAGAACTGGCATTTACATAACATCTTTCACAATATCAGGACATCTCAAAGCACTTCAAAACCAGGGAGGTACTTTTGAAGTGCAGTCACTGTTATCCTGCAGGAAAATGCTGAAGATAATCTGTCCTAGTGAAGTTGGTTGAGGGCTAAATATTGGCCAGGATACTGGGGCAACTATTCTGTTCTTCTTCAAATAATGCCATGGGATATTTTAACGTCCATCTGAGAAGGTCGACGGCCTCATCCAAAAGTGAGTGCCGCACTTCCTTAGATTATGTGCTCAGGTCTCTGAAGTAGGGCAGCCTGATGATGCAGAGGTGTGATTACCAGCACTGAGCCATGGCTAACACCTTTGTAGTCCTTTACTGGCAGCTTTCCACCCATTCTTCCTGATTTCTATGTTCTCGCTATTTCAGGGCAGATGTACCACTGTTTCAATCACCAAGTGTCAGAGAAAAAGTGTGACTGCAGGAAGGGTGAGAAACAGGAAGTGTGTGCTAGTTGGAAGACCAATTAATATAGATAAATAAGTGAATATTTTTTGATGCTTATAATATTTCATAGGAATGAGTGTACCCCACTTGTGGTAAATTGTAGTTGCTGTGGTGATATATTAATAGAAAAAGAGATGGAGATGGAAGCGAGAGCCCATATCATATATAATAAAAGATGATAGGAAAAAGTTATCAATACTCTTTTATAGTATATTTCAATACTCCGTGGATGTGATATTCTGTATTAAGGCTTGTTGTCACTTGGTGTTTTTAAACTTCTATTGAGGCTCATGAAGTTCTGGGAGTTTAAAATGATTAATTCAATAATAAACTATTTCTGCTCCTAAAACAACAGCTGTGCAATCTTGCAGTCAAGATGTTGAGTATGAATTGCTCTAAAAAAATGTTTTGCAGCTCACTGTTATCTGAATATCTCAATTCCTTTCTCATAGTTCCATGTTACTGTAATTCCATGTACCAGTTTTTAAGTTCTACATTTTTGCCTTCGGAGTGTCCCAAGGACATTTCTAAAGTTGTGTGCTTTCCTGCTTGGAGTTTATTTGTCTTTGGGGTAGTGACAGTGTAGCGTTACAGGGTAGTAACATTTCAATATGCTGAAATCACAGGACTGTATACATAAACATCCTTAGCAAGGTCACGTTGGTGGCTTTAGGTCCTGGAACTTTCATTGGAACTGACTCAAAGCACAATAGTAAAAGTAACAATTGGTCCCGTTCCTGCTTCTAACACAATTGTTTCTTGTCAGCATGCATCTTGATATTGATCTTAATGTTTTCAGTTCGATGGATAATTTCCCCACCTCAATTTGTTAGAGCTTTCAATGCTGATGGACCTAGATTGTTTAAACTTTGTTATATAGACAGGCTGTTTCTACATTACAGACTAAACTTTAAATCAGTTAGAATTATGTGTTGGAAATCTGTACTTTTGAAGTGACACCATCCTCTTTTTGAATGAATATAGATTGTTTCAAATACTATCATAGAATCATAGGAAGTTTACGGCACAGAAAGAGGCCACTTGTATCTGTGCTGGTTGAAAACGATCCACCCATTCTAATCCCACCTTCCAGCATTTGGTCCATAGCCCTGCAGATTACAGCACTTGAGGTGCATATCCAGACTCCTTTTGAATGAGTTGAGCGGTTCTGCTTCAACTACCCTTTCAGGCAGTGAGTTCCAGACCCCCACCACCCTCTGGGTGAAAATATTTTTCCTCCTCTCCCCTCTAATCTCTCTACCAATCACTTTAAATCTATGTCCCCTAGTCACTGACCTTTCTGCTAAGGTAAAAAGGCCCTTCACCTCCACTCTATCCAGGCCCCTCAAAATGTTGTACATTTCAATCAGATCTGCCCTCAGCCTTCTCTGTTCCAAGGAGAACGACCCCAGCTTATCCAATCTTTCCTCATAGCTGCACTTTTACAGTCCTGGCAACATCCTCGTAAATCTCCTCTGTACCCTCTCTTAGTGCAATTACACCCTTTCTGTAATGAGGTGACCAAAACTGCACACAGTACTCATTGGCCAAACTAATGATTTATACAGTTCTAGCATAACCTCCCTGCTCTTATATTCTATACCTCAGCTAATAACGGAAAGGATTCCATCAGCCTTCTTAACCACCTTATCAACCTGTCCTGCTGCCTTCAGGGATCTGTGGACGTTCACTCCAAGGTCCCTCACTTCCTATACACCTCAGTATTTTCCCATTAATCGTGTATTCCTTTGCCTTGTTTGATCTCCCCAAATGCATCAACTCACACTTCTCTGGGTTGAATTCCATTTGCCACTTCTCTGCCCATCTGACCAGACCATCAATATCTTCCTGCAGCCTACAGCTATCCTCCTCGCTATCTACCACATGGCCAATCTTTGTGTCGTCTGCAAACTTCTTGATCATGCCCCCTACATTTACGTCCAAATCATTAATGTGTACCACAAAAAGCAAGGGACCCAGTATTGTGCCCTGCGGAATGCCACTGGAAACAGCCCTCCAGTCGCAAAATCACCAGTCAACAACTACCCTTTGTTTCCTGCCACTGAGCCAATTTTGTATCCACTTTGCTGCATTTCCCTGGATCACATGGGATTTTATTTTTCTAACCAGTCTGCCATGTGGGACCTTGTCAAAAGCCTTGCTAAAATCCATGTAGACCACATCAACTGCACTGCCTCATCTATCTTCCTTGTTACTTCTTCAAAAAATTCGATCAAGTTGGTCAGACAAGATTTTCCCTTATCAAATCCATGCTGACTATCCTTGATTAATCTTTTTAAGTGACAATTTATCCAATAATAGGTTCCAATAATTTACCCACTACTGAGGTTTGACTGACTGGCCTGTAATTATTCGCTCTATCCCTCGCTCCCTTTTTAAACAGAGGTACAACGTTAGCAGTACTCCAATCCTGTGGCACCACATTTGTATCCAGTGAGGACTGGAAAATGATGGTCAGACCCTCCGCTATTTCCTCTCTTGCTTCTTTTAACAGCCTGGTGTACATTTCATCTGGCCCTGATGATTTATCAACTTTCAAGGATGCTATTCCCATTAATACTCCCTCTCTCACTATGTTTATCACATCCAATACTTCACACCTCTCTTCCTTAACTGCAATATCCCCCTCTTTTGTGAAGACAGACACAAAGTATTCATTAAGAACAATACCAACATCCTCCGCCCCTACACATAGGTTACCTTTTTGAGCCCTACTCTCCCCTTAGTTATCCTCTTACTCTTAATGTATTGATAAAACATCTTTGGGTTCATCTTAATTTTGCTTGCCAATATTCTTTCATGCCCTCTTCGCTTTCCTAATTTCCTTTTTGATTTCGCCCCTCCACTTTCTATACTCCTCTCAGCTTTCTGTAGTATTGAGTTCTCGGTGTCGGACGTAAGCTTTCCTTTTCTGCCTTATCTTACCCTGTAGGCTCCTTGACATCCATGGGGCTTTAGATTTGGCTGTCCCAACCTTTTTCTTTGTGGGAATATGTTTACTCTGAACCCCTTGAATCTCCCCTTTGAATGCCTCCCACTGCTCTGACATTGATTTACCTTCAAGTAGCTGTTTCCAGTCCACTTTCGCTAAATCACTCTTCAGTTTAGTAAAATTGGCCTTGCCCCAATTGGGAACTCTAACTCCTGTTCTATCTCTGTCCTTTTCTATAATTATGTTAAAACTGACTGAATTATGATCACTACCGCCAAAATGCTCTCCCACTGTCACTCCTTTCATCTGTCCATCTTCATTTCCTAAAACTAAGTCTAAAACTGCACTCTTTCTTGTTGGACTTGCTACATACTGGGCAAAAAAGTTCTCCTGAATGCACCTCGAATTCTGCTCCCTCAATTCCTTTCACAAAAAACTATCCCAGTTAATATTAGGGTAGTTAAAATCCTCTACTATTACTGCCCTATTTTTCTTGCCCTTCTCAGAGATTTGCCTATATATCTGCTCTTCTATCTCCCTCTGACTGTGGGTCTATAGTACACTTCCAGCAGTGTGATTGCCCCTTCTTTGTTCCTTAGCTCAATCCATATGGCCTCATTTGATGAACCTCCTAGCATATCATCCCTCTTCACGGCTGTAATAATTTCTTTGACCAAAATTGCCACTCCCCCCCCCCCTTTCTTATCCCCCTCCATATTGCGTCTGAAAACCCTGTAACCAGGAACGTTGAGCTGCCATTCTTGTCCCTCCTTAAGCCATGTTTCTATAATAGCTATGATGTCATACTGCCACTCAGCTCATCTGCTTTATTTGCTCTCCTCCTTGCATTGAAATAGATACCCTTGAGCACTGCCAAAATCTTTTTTTTACTTTCTAACCTTTGTTTCCTCTGTCTTCCAGACTCATCCATTAATTTTCTGTCTTCCATTTTCATTTCTGATTTTGTCCAACTGAGTGTACCCTCATGTCTCCATCCTCCTGCCAAACTAGTTTAAACCCTCCCCAACAGCACAAGCAAAATGTCCCACAAGAAACTCAATCCCGGCTCTGTTCAGGTGCAGCCCGTCCGGCCTGTACAGGTCCCATCTCCCCCAGAGCCGGTCCCAATATTCCAAGAATCTAAAGCCCTCCCTCCTGCACCATCTTTACTGCCACACATTCATCTGTCTTATCCTTCTATTTCTATACTCACTTGCACGTAGAGGCCTGCTTTAGGTCGGGAAAAAGAACCCTACCCGAACCTGACCGAACCACAGCAGGCCCGAACCCGACCCGGCCCAAGTCCCTCCAATTTTGCCCCAAGCCCGACCCGACTCGAACCTGCCACTAGTCGGCCCGACCCGATCATCCCTTTACTTACGTTCCCAACATCGAATCTGTAAGAAGCTGCAGCGCACGCTCGAGATGTCATAGTGACGTCACTCGCTCACTGTGCAGGCTCAGTTTCGTCCTGGACTCCCAGCTCAGGTAAGTTTTTATTTTTAATACTAACCAGCAGGGCACTTACTGTGTGTGCCTGGCCCGACCCAACTGGAGCCCGAAAGCCGGCCCCAGAAGATGGGCCCGACCCGACCCAAACCCGACACATGTCGTTGGGTCCCGTCGGGTTCGGGTCGGGTAGCAGGCCTCTACTTGCGCGTGGCACTGGGAGTAAACTAGAGGTTACTACTTTTGAGGTCCTGCATGCTAATTTCTTACTAGTTCCCTAAATTCTGACTGCAGGACCACATCCCTCTTTCTGCCTATGTCGTTGGTTCCAATGTGGACCATGACTGCTGGCCATTCACCCTTCCCCTTCAGGTGGACAATGATGCTTTTCTCTTGCAAAAAGAGAAAGAAAAATTTTAAAAAATTATTGATGTTGGAAATATGAAATGAACATGGGAAAATACTGGAAATGCGGGTTTGCAAGCTTCTGAAAAGAGAGAAAATAATTTAACATTTTAGATAGAGACCCATTGCATGAACGTTAAAGGAAAAAGCATCCATTATTTGACTGACCAAAACAAAGGTGGAAGGGAGAATAACTGGCAATGGTCACTATATCCAAACTCTGAGAACCAAACAAAAATGCAGTTCAAGGGTTTAATAGCCAGTAAGCACAAATTTCAGCCGCTTCAGATCTTGTCTGTCTCTCCTACTTCCTGCCAGTTTCTCCTCCTCACATTCCTCACTTTGCTCGCCTCTATTTTAGAGCTGTTTGACTCATCTTTTTTTTCTTTCTACTGCCTTTTCCCGTTCTGGCTCAGATGAACTTTGTCTATCATCGAACACTTTTCATCTCTTTCCAGCACTTTTTTAGACTGAAACATTATGCAGTTTATGAAACCCACTTTGCTGCCTCTTTGTTCCTAGCAGACTGATTTCTGACCTGTCTGAAAAAAGGTGCAGTGGTTATGATTTGAAACTGTTGAACTTAGTGAGTCCAGAAGGTTGTAAAGTACTTAGTCGAAAGATGCGGTGCTATTCCTCGAGCTTACTCTCAGCATCATTGGAACAGTGTAGGAGACCGAGATCAGAGTGGGAGTGGAGTGCAGAATCAGAATGACAGGTGACAGGAAGCTTGGAGTCACGCTTGCAGACTGAGCAAAATTGTTCCGCAAAGCACCCAATCTGTGTTTAGTCTCCCTGATGTATAGAAGATCGCATCATGACACCGTAGATCAGCCATGGTCTTATTGAATGGCGGGGCAGGCTTGAGGGGCCAAATGGCCTACTCCTGCTCCTATTTCTTATGTTCAAATACAACATGTAGAACTATAGGGCTGGATTTTACCGTAAGAATAAAGGTGAGGCTAACAGCGCTCACCATTGTAATGGGGTAAATCGGACAGCAATTTCAGGCTTCCGCACTTGGACAATTTAACACAGAAATCCAGAAGTTGCTGTTGGACATATCCTGCTCCTCCACAGGGTGTGCTGTTGGTGTCCTTGCTGTTGGACTCAACATTGAAATAACTGTAACAGTGTCAACTTGGTGTACTGGCTCACTAGTCCCCCACTAAATACAGCAAAAAGATTAAGGCTCATGCATTCAGAATTGAGTGAGTTTTTAATGGAGTGAAGTGATCATTACTACAAAACCTTTCTGGCCTTGGAAACGTAATTTTACAAGTGTGGAGTTTCATTCCTTCAGAAGTTAATAGTGCTGGAGATTTTTTTTTAGTTTAAGTTTTTATTAATGTCTTCTGTCTGTCTCTTTTATCTCAGTCTGTTGATCCCATCTGTATTTCCCAATCTTTATTTTGCTTTCTGTACATTTAAATCTAATTTATATTTCCTGCTTTATGCTTCCTGGTTTAGACTCTGCATGTCTTAGTGAGCATTCTTCAGTCTAATTGGTTGAAGAGCCACGCTGTTGCTTGTCCTGTTCACATATGCCACAGATCCCCAGCAGTGGGTGCCACACAAATCGGATGCCGCATTAGATTAAAGTTTTCACAATAAAGGTTGCAAAAAATTGTGGGCAGCTGTCAGTGAGGTAAACAGCGAGCACCATTCGTTTGCAAAGTCTGGGCCTTAGCCACAGTTTTTGTTTCAAACTTCATATTTATTTTTGAGGTAGATAAATTATGCATGCTTGGACAAATCTGATTTCATCACGTTTTGTCAAAATATAATTTATATTTGAAGGAAATGATCAAAAATGAATGACACATGTATACTAAATAGTCGTAAAGTGCTAATGTATTCTAAAGTACAATAAGTGTCTGCAGAAAGCAGCTGCTGTTGCCAGAGAAAGACCAAATTAAGCTATTTGAAACCATTCATATTTATTGGACAGTATAAGGTATCGAGGGGCTATTTCTAGATTAGATTAGAGATACAGCACTGAAACAGGCCCTTCGGCCCACCGAGTCTGTGCCGAACATCAACCACCCATTTATACTAATCCTACACTAATCCCATATTCCTACCAAACATCCCCACGTGTCCCTATATTTCCCTACCACCTACCTATACTAGTGACAATTTATAATGGCCAATTTACCTATCAACCTGCAAGTCTTTTGGCTTGTGAGAGGAAACCGGAGCACCCGGAGAAAACCCACGCAGACACAGGGAGAACTTGCAAACTCCACACAGGCAGTACCGGAATCGAACCCGGGTCCCTGGAGCTGTGAGGCTGCGGTGCTAACCACTGCGCCACTGTGCCGCCCTAGTTCAGGTATTTGCTAAAGGCTTTGTGCAGTGATTTACACTTGTTGAGGTATTAAAGGAATGAATGATTGTTTCCAGATACAATGGTAAATATATTTATATTATGGGGCAAAAGGAAAGAAATCTTTTATTTATGTCATGCCTTTTACAACTTCAAGATGTCCCAAAGCAATTTGCAGCCAATTAAGTATTTTTGAAGTGTAGTCACTGCTGTAATTTAGGAAATGCAACAGCAAACTTGTGCACAGCAAGGTCCCACAAACAGCGACCCATTCATGACCAGGCAATCTGTTCTAGTTCGTGATGTTGGATGCGAAATATATATCAGCCAGGACACCAAGGATAGCTCCTCTGCCCTTCTTCAAAATAATGCCATGTGATCTTTTATATCCACCCAGGAGAGCAGATGGGGCCTCTGTATAACATCTCATCCGAAAGGCAGCCCCTCTGAGAGTGCAGCGCTTCCTCAGTACTGTACTGGTCAGCCTTCAATTTGTGTGCAGTCTCTGGAGTGGGACTTGAACCACAACATTCTGACTCAGAGGCAAGAGTGCTGCCAACTGAGCCACTGTTGACGTTGTACACGTTAGTATACAATTCAGATAATTGAATCTGATGCCATCTTATCAGCAATTCTAACACGTCTGATTGTTTTCTGAAGAAAAGCAAACTGTTTTACCATAAGACAACAGCAAGCCAAAAACCCAATAAACTAGATTAACAGAACAATCCACTTCATTGCACATATTCCTGCACAGAACACACATCGTCTCCTGGAAATATTTCAAAGCCACTGGAAAGAAAGGAAGTGCTTGCATTTTTATACAGTTTTTCATGACCACAGGACATCCAAACTGCTCAACAGCAGATTAAGTACAGTTGTAATGTACAAAACTCTAAACTTCTAAATCTCCATAGCCTTGCCTGTCCCCATCTCTTACCTCCCCCAAAAAATATGAGCCCCTGAAAGCATTTCTTTGAATCCAGCCTCTTGTGTTCAGCCCCTTCGTTTGCCCCACCATTGGTGGCAATGTCTTAAATTCTGGAATTCCGTCCCATAGACTCTCTGTCTCTTCACTTTGCCCTCTTCCTTTAGGACCCTACTTAAATCCCATCTCTTTGACCACCCCTTCTCCTCTTCCATAAAGCAGTTTTCCAATAGAAAAGGCAATGCTTGTTGTTAAATCACCATTGTTGTATAATTGGCCGTCAATCTAAACAAAGTCTCCGGTAAAGTTAGATTGAAGCTTGGTATAATATTTTT
The DNA here is from genome assembly GCF_036365525.1 of Heterodontus francisci. Lineage (NCBI taxonomy): Eukaryota > Metazoa > Chordata > Chondrichthyes > Heterodontiformes > Heterodontidae > Heterodontus > Heterodontus francisci. The sequence goes on along the minus strand of NC_090378.1, from coordinate 25,801,984 downwards.
CCCATTGCTGGGCACAGGTCTTTACTGTGTCCTTGATCTCTGCAGTGATCATCAATGCTGCAGAGCCTTTTCACAACCAATGCTTTGCTCACGTAAACAAAAGATTGTCCAATAGTAAGATCCAACATTTTAAATTCCCTGCCTCACTAGTCTTATTGAAGGACAACCTCCATTCGTTGACTTGTCAGTCACGGGTCTGAAAATTACTTTTAGCAAACTCACACTGAGTTGAAATGGTGGCTCATCCTCCTCTTAGAACATTTCTCCCTTTATTTTACCAGGAAATGGGATTTTCCCAAAAAGAACACTTACTTCTAAGTTCCCAACCACATGATTTGGGATGTTGCTAAGTATGTAATAGCCACCTTTTGCCTCATACAAAACTGGACACGGCAGGAGGAAAAAAAGCTTCTGCATGATTGTACAACTTAGAATATTACAGCCATCAAGAGATTGACCAGACTGAGGTGTCAAACAGATGTCCCTGGCCCTTGATGCAGTTTATTTTGGTCCGCATGTGCTGAGCTGAAGGTTGTCAGATGTCCTGGAATGGGACGTGAATCGAGCCTTTTAAACTTTGCAACACAGCACACTCCATGTCATCACCCTGCTTCCCTCCCACCGCCACAAAGTCAGAACACGGGTGGCATGATCGGAACTCGGGAGATTAAGGTCAGGGCTGTGGGGCGTGGAGTGGTTGGGGGTGTTGGGAGATCCAGGTTGTCGGAAGGCCGGGCTGAAGATGTTGTAATATTGGGACTTAGATTGCGGGGATTGGGAGATTGGAACTGGGACTGCAAGTGGTTCAGAGACTAGGACTGGAGATTGAAACTGGCAGAAATAATATGGTGGAGGTCATGCTACGGAGCAAATTAGGTGCAGGACCTCACACCCGAACAAATCCAGCAACTCAAAACTGATCATCCATAAGGTGCTGTGGGCCATCAGCAGCAGCAGAATTGTTTTCAAACACAATCTGTAATTCATGGCCCAGCATATCCCCCACTCTACCATTGCCGTCAAGCCGGGGGACCAACCCTGGTTCAATGAAGCGTGCAGGAGGGCATGCCAGGAGCAGCACCAGGCAAACCTAAAAAATGAGGTGTCAGCCCGGTGAAGCTACAACACAGGACTACTTGCATGCCAAACAGCGAAAGCAGTAAGCAATAGACAGGGCTATGCGGTCCCACAACCAATGGATCCGATCTAAGCTTGGCAGTCCTGCCACATCCAGTCATGAATGGTGGTGGACAGTTAAATAACTGACAAGAGGAGGAGCTGCACAAACATCCCCATCCTTAACAATGGGGAAACCCAGCAGATCAATGCAAAAGACAAGGCTGAAGCATTTGCATCCATTTTCAGACAGAAGTGCCAAGGGGATGATCCATCTCAGCCTCCTCCTGAGGTCCCCAGTATCGCTGATGCCAGTCTTCAGCTAATCCGATTCACTCCATGTGATATCAAGCAACAGCTGAGACACTGGATATTGCGAAGGCTGTGGGCCCTGACAACATTCCAGCAATAGTACTGAAGACCTGGACTCCAGAACGAGTCGCACCTCTAGCCAAGCTGTTCTGGTACAGCTACAACACTTGCATCTTCCCGGCAATATGGAAAATTGCCCAGGATGACCTGTGTGCAAAAAGCAGGACAGATCCAACCTGACCAATTACTGCACTAACAGTCAACTCGGATCATCAGCAAAGTGATGGAAGGGCTCATCGACAGTGCTATCAAGCAGCACTTTCTCAGCAATAACCTGCTTCAGTTTGGGTTCTGCCAGGGTCACCTCAGCTCCTGACCTCATTACAGCCTTGGTCCAAACATAGACAGAAGAGCTGAACTCCAGAGGTGAGGTGAGAGTGACTGCCCTTGATATCAAGGCAGCATTTGACCGAGTATGGCATCAAGGAGCCCTAGCAAAACTGGAGTCAATGGCAATCAGCGGGAAAACGTTCCGCTGGTTGGAGTCATACCTAGCACAAAGGAAGATGTTTGTGGTTGTTGGAGGTCAATCATCTGAGCTCCAGGACATCACTGCAGGATGCAGTGTCAGGGTAGTGTCCTAGGCCCAACCATTTTCAGCTGCTTCATCAATGACCTCCTTTCAATCATAAGGTCAGAAGTGGGGATGTTGGCTGATGTTTGCTCAATGTTCAGCACCATTCACGACTCCTCACATACTGATGCAACCCATGTCCATATGCAGCAAGTCCTGGATAACATCCAGGCTTGGGCTGATAAATGACGAGTAACATTCGCACCACACAAGTGCCAGGCAATGACCAATTCAAACACGAGAGAATCTAACCATCACCCCTTGCCATTCAATGGCATTACCATTGCTGAATCCCCCACTATCAACATCCTGGGGGTCACCATTGACCAGAAATTGAACTGGACTAGCCACATAAATACTATGGCTACAAGAGCAGGTCAGAGACTGGGAATTCTGCGGTGAGAGTTCTCACCTCCTGTCTCCCCAAAGCCTGTTCACCATCTACAAGGCAGTCAGGAGTGTGATGGAATACTCTCCACTTGCCTGGATGGGTGCAGCTCCAACAACACGCAAGAAGCTCGACATCATCCAGGACAAAGCAGTCCGCTTGATTGGCACCCAATCCACCACCTTCAACATTCACTCCCTCCGCCATCTACACACAATGGCAGCAGTGTGTACCATCTACAAAATGCACTGCAGCAACTCACCAATGCTCCTTCGAAAGCACCTTCCAAACCTGTGATCCCCACCGCATAGAAGGACAAGGGCAGCAGATGCATGGGAACACCACCACCTGCAGGTTTCCCTCCAAGCCACACACTATCCTGACTTGGAACTATATCTCCATTCCTTCACTCTCACTGGGTCAAAATCTTGGAACTCCCTTCCTACACCCCAAGGACTGCAACGGTTCATGAAGGCAGCTCACCACCACCTTCTCAAGGGCAAATAGGGATGGGCAATAAATGCTATCATAGCCAACGACGCCCACATCCCTCAAACAAATAAAAAAAACCCAGACATTGGTACACATTGTGGACATTTTATACCCATACTCATCAGTTTCTATTCGTGTTTCTAAATGACTTTTGGTGAATGTTCCCCATGTCAGGTGTCAGTATGTTGGACGAGGCCTGCTGTGTAAATTGAGTTTAACGCCCAACAACAACTACTTGTATTTATACAGCGCATTTAACATATTAAAACATCCTAAGGTGCTTCACAGGAGCATTATAAAGCAAAATTAGATACCGAACAACATTCGGCCTGATGAACAAAAGCTTGGCCAAGGTTTTAAGGACTGTCTCAAAGGAGGAAAGCGAAGTAGAGAAGCGGAGAGGTTTAGGGAGGGAATTGCAGAGCTTAGGGCCTAAGCAGCTGAAGGTCACCAATGGTGGATCAATTAACATCGGATGCTCAAGAGTCCAGAATTAGAGGGCTGCAAATATCTGAGGGTTGTGGAGCTGGAGGAGATTATAGAGATAGGGAGCAGTATGACACCAAGAATGAATGGTTATTTTTATGAAAAAAAGGCTTGAAAAATTGTTCTTGCTTCCCGATGGGAACAGAGACATTTTGGTAAATCTAATGGAGATTTTAAAAATTAGCTAATGTTTTAAAATGATAAATGAGAGATTTCTTCTGGTTAGTTTAGCAGTAACAAGGGAGCAGAGACCATGGTTCACAGTAGAAAACTGAAAGGGGAAGGTGGATCTTTATCAAGTAAGGAGTTTTTTATGCTTTGTAAGTTGCTATTGAGGCAGAAACTACAACATTAATTAAAAGGGAATTGCATGAGAATTTGGAAGGAACAAATATAAAACTATGCAGGAGAATGGGATTCGAGCAAATAGCTGCAGCTGGAGAACTATTCCCCACAAAGGTGACCGTGCCAAGTGTTCTCCTTCTGACTTGTAATTTCCATAATTCTGTGGGAAAACTTAGTTGTACTCATAACTAGGATATTTAAAAGGCAGAAATCAAAAACAAACTTTTTATTGTCTAATTTTCGGTGATCTAAGTTTATTGGGCAACCACTCGCTAAAATTTAACTGGGTCAAACAGATGGTCATCCTTTGGCAGGATTCATTTTCGTGTCTATTTCTGCAACAAAATTATTGTAGCTCTTGCTGAGTAGGCTGAGATTTAAGCCAGAGTAACAGATGAGTTGAGCAGCCAGCTTTCAACCCCAGTTTATAATTAACGCAAAAATAAGACGGGATATCCTTTATGGAAACAGCAAAATGAATACTCCATCCAAATTGTTTACACACCAAGGACACTACCTCAAGTGCAATGATAGTTCAGCCAAACCTTTGCTTATTTTACACAGAACTGTAGTTCTGCCAGAACGCCTCGTAAATTGAAAGGGCAAGTTCAGCTCAACTCTCCATTTGTTCTTCAGGAATTTGGCACTGCCACTTCTAGAGATACCTTTGGACTGATGGCAGGCTGAACCCTTGTTAAATTTTATAAGAACGTTGTGTAGTACAGTGTATCTATGTTGCTGTGTTTGTTCTGCAGTAATTAGGGCATGCATTGTCCCAAAGGACCTGCTCGTTTCCCTTTTTCGTAAAATAGAAGCTCAGGACACATCCCCTTGACCCCACCCCCATCTCCCATGACTCTGCCTACTTCTTTCTAAAGATGACCCATGAGCATCTGTTCCTGCAACTCGTTCAAGCAAACCAAGTTGCATCCATTGAAAGTAGCATTTGATTGTGAGGGTTTGGAAATTGATTGCCACCAAGCACACTACCTAAATAAAACAAACCACTTAGTCACTGGCAACTTGTATATGCTACTGTATGTAGACTTGGCTTTGGAGAATTCAATTTTGCCTTTTATATTGCATCAAAGTTTATTTCGAACAAACCATATGGATTCCTAACAACTCGCAGTAGAAAGAAATACAATCTTCTGTCACACCTGCTGCTTCCAGAGGTACAGATCTTGCAATTCAGCTTAGCATAAATGAGTCTGTATTACTTGTTATGAAAAGTAATTTTGGAATCCGTGATTGTTTGATGCAACAAGAGGCCCTGGTAGATGCTTTCACACTACTCTGAAGCCCTTCAACCTCCATGCAAACAGATCTCCTCAAAGGTCCTACATGAGCTTTGTTTGTAAATGGTTGGGCTTTAGAGGTACACATTCAGGAGGATTTGGAGTCTATTGCCAAATGGTTTGCCACAGCTTCTAATAAATATGTTCTTATTGTATCAAAGAAAATGGAGACCTTGTATCACCCAGCCCCTGGAAAGCGCTGCACCAAATCAAATGCGATCATGTTAAATATAAATGTTGTCAATGTGTAATACTGAACTAAATGTTGTCAGCCGGTCCAATTAACTGGTAGTGTGTTGTCAAATGACACACTAATGGACACTGTGCTCTCTAGCATTAGAAAGGCCAGTTCTGCTAGTTTGTAAGACTTGAAAAGCATGCCTAGAAGACTGCAGGTATGGCCACAAGTGGTGGAGCGAAGGCAATGGGACTTGCACAAGAGGCCAAAGTTGGAGTTCTTGGAGGATTATAGGGTGGTAGCAGGTTACAGAGATAGGGAGGGGTGAGGCCTCAGAGGATTTGAACACAAGGATGAGAATTTTAAAGTCAAGATTTTGGTGGCCTGGAATCCAGTGTAGGTCAGTGAGCTCAGGAGTGATGGATAAGCAGGATGGTGCAGGTTAGGATATGGCCAGCAGAGTTTTGGATGAGTTCAAGTTTACGGAGGCTGCGAGATGGAAGGCTGGCCAGGAGAGCATTGGAATATTTAAGTTTGGAGATAGCAAAAGCATTAATGAGTGTTTCACTGGCAGAGAAGCTGAGGCGGGGGCAAAGACAGGTGATATACAGAGTTGGAAAATCTTTGTGTTTTGTGGTGATAGTTAAGATTATCATCAAAGGAACAAAGAGAGATGTTCAAAGCATTTTTTAATGCAGCGAGTTGTTGGGACACAAAAACAGAAAAATTGATGGCACAGGAGGAGGCCAGACCAGTAGCAATGGTGGAAGCGGAATCCATAATAATCCTAATAATTGCGCTTTCTGCAATATTTTTTAATTGCAGGGGATGTGAAAGTTAAGGAGCTGAATTTACAAAAGACATAGCTGAATGGCTATGGCAAAATTTTAATATATTACTTATTTACATTAAAGGCCCAGGTCTTTCAAGAATTTTCCATCTGAGTTTGAGAGCTGAGTTGCAACAGGCCCTAGTATAAACATCAGTCAATACCATTGGGATCAAAGCAAAATACTGCAGATGCTGGAAATCTGAAATAAAAACAAAGTGTTGGAAATACTCAATAGGTCTGGGAGCATCTGTGGAGAGAAAAACAGAGTTAATGTTTCAGGTCTGTTGAAAGTTCTGATGAAAGGTCACTGGCTGTATTCTGGTTAGAGGTAATCTTACAACTTCTGATAGGAAAAGTATTGTCAAAAAGAACAATTTGTTTTTTAAAAAGTACTTGTCAAAAATTACTGCTGTACTGGATTCCCTTACCTCCAAAGCCAGTCTGGATTGGACTGGCTTGGAAGATGGTCCACAGCTGCCTGTAAGTCTGCAGCATCCCCTTCTCACTCCGAGAAGACTTTGGAATAGCTACTGGTCCAATCTGAAATTTCTGTTGTCATTTCAGTCAGCTGAACCGCTGTAGAAACAGGAAGACTTGATATGGCAGGTCTCTATCAGGCAATAAATTTGGATGCTCCATTTGGAAATATATTTGCTGACTATATTTTTTTTCCTGCTAGTTGTTGAGTGAGTAATTTAAAGAGAAAGTACTTAGTAAACTGTTTGACCTTTTTCAGTATTTTTTCAGATTAGCCATATGCTGAGTGTTTGACTTCTGTAATTCTTTCATGTAAATCATTTTCTTCACTTTTTTATTTCAACGATCCTGATTGTAAATTAGTTCTTCAGGAAGCTGATTTAACTTGTTGGAAACAACTTGTCTGAATATTTTAAGCTCACACTGAGCACAGACTGCTTTCACTGAGCTCATGTGTGAAGAATGCAACTTGGGCAAGACACCAGAAGAATGCAAAGAAGAACAAGATAAGCTACAGGTCTTCAGTCTGAAAAAGAGACTATGTTTACTGAAGGAGGCAAGATAATTAATGGCAGAGAGAAAATGAACCCGGAGCAGTATTTTCATACATGTCACAGTAGCACAGCAGAAGAATCAGGGTTGTGAGAGGTAAGCTTAGGATAGAGGCAATAAATATTTCTTTGTGCAGAGTGGAATCAGCAGCTGCAATGGCCATATTTTGGAAGAATTAGATAAACCGAAGTCTGCCATCATCCAAACTTTATCTTGTGAAGCTGCTATCCTCGTTAAAGTGATGTTTTTGGATGAGTTATTACATCCATTTTAAATAGTGTCAGTTCCCTGGTTTTAAAAAAAAAGGTCTGTTTGGATCAAGTTGTTGGTAGAAATGACTGAGACAGGGGCCATGTATATGTTGCTTGCGTAAAGCTGTCGGGCTCTGTTATGATCCAGACCCCCTCCAGATAATTTTCACCGGGGCTCCACACAATAGTCTGTTTCCCTAGGCAAGCACATGCTTCCTGCCAACTGAAACTTGACCTTGTGAACACAGGGCATTTTTGCACTGGAAACACTGGATTTCACTTGTAACTCTGAAATTGGTGGAAAAGTAATAATTATGAAGGGAGGGAATAAATTAATTAGCAGGATCAGTACGGTAATAGAATTCTGTTTTCTTGCTCGTTCTTAAAAGCTATATCAAACCAAACGTCCTGAAGCTGTATGAATTCTCTGACTCCTGAATCAAGAATCTGCAAAGAAAAGTTTGTGAGAAAGGTGACAGATAGCAATCTCCATTTGTTTCTGGCCCACATAGCCCACAGCAAGAAAGAACACGGAGCACGCATTTGGTTTATGAGCCTTTCTTCCCTTTTGGTGTCTTCAATTTAATCAGAGTTATCAATCAAAAATCAATTTCTAAACCCGGGTGGCCCCTCAGAATCCTAATGAGCATTGCGTACACCTTCAAAACAAAAGTATTTGAGACTTACTCAAAGGACAATTGCATGCATCACAGATTGTAAAAAAAAAAAGGCATGTGAGAGCCCAGTGATCAATATTAATTATTTCCATCACCTGGACAAACTTATTAAGCAGTATGACTGGTTCAGCCCTAAATTTTATCATCCGCTTAAACAGACAAGCTATTTTTGCCTTGATGGGCAATCAGCCTAAATAGGGATGAATTTTTGCTTTTTGGGATTTGTGTTTTGGGTGTCCATGTTGGTCACTCTTGCCTCTGCGTAGAAGGTTGTGAGTTCAACTCCCAAAACTTGAGGAGAAAATCTAGGCCGACAATTCATTGCATTACTATGAGAGTGCTGCACTGTTGGAGGTGCTTTCTTTTGGATGAGACATTAAACTAAGGCCCTGTCTTATCACGTGGGTCTTAAAGATCCCATGACACTGTTTTGTAGAAGAGTAGGTATGTTCCCTCGGTGCCTTGGCCAATATTAAACCCTCAAACGACATCACTAAAACAGATTATCTGGTCATTATTATCATTGCTATCATTGGGAGCTTGCTGTGTGCAAATTGATTGCTGCGTTTCTTATATTAGAACAGTGACTACACTTCAGAAAATACTTCATTGGCTGGAAGGTGTCTTGGGACACCCAGAGATTGTGAAAGGCGCGATATAAATTCAATTCCTCTTTTTTTCTTTCACATGGGGAGTGGAGACTTTGGCCGGGATTTTATCCAGGCAATGAGGGTCTTGAGCTCTGGCAAAAGCGCGCCAAGAACCCCACGTCACCCCTTCTTCGGGAGGCCCGCCGAATCAATTGCCAATTAGGTACTTAACTGGACAGCGGCGGGCCTTCCACGGGATCAAGGATCCCGGCGATGGAAGTCCCGTGCTGAGAGAGTGCTGGCCAATCAAAGGCCGGCAGCTCTTTAACTGAGCAGTGCCACCACAAAGGCGGTGGCTGTTTCTGGTGAAGCACCCAGCAGAGGCCCAGGAATGCCGCTGGACCCAGGCCACAGGTAGGTCAGGACGGGAGAGGTGTCGGCATGAGGGTCATGGAGGAGGGGGGCGTAGGGGGGCCAGCAGCAAGGGCAGGCAGGTGGCTCTCAGCGAGCCCCCCCCCTCCACCTCCCCCTTTTCCGAATGCTGGGTCCCTCATTTAGGCACTGTGCCTTTTCGCGAGGGAGTCGTCCCCTCCCCACCCCACCCAAGAGCCGGCAAGCAACCCCCATGGTTTCTCTTGCCATGCTCCCTGTGTGGCAACTGGCCCACCTGCTGCAGTGGGATGAGACTCTTAAATGGGCACTAATGTCAACTTAAGGGCCTCAATTGTTGTTGGGCAGGAAAGCCGTTGTTATGACCAAGTGAGAAAGAGGTCTAGGGTTCCCATTCAACCTCCACCTGGTATTACTGTAACAGGGTTTAATTTTTAAACACACTGTTTTTAGCGCACCCTTGGTGAATCCTTGTTCACTGCTTTCCAATTATAAGGCAAAGAAACCAGCATAAACAGGCTTTCTTATGTTTAAAGAAGAAAAGTTTAAATTTATTAAACTTAAACTCTAATTCGGTTGACTTCTGCGGATACACGACGCCCCCACGCTAGCATGCAAATGCGATACACACATGCAAATGGAAACAGAAAAGAGAAGAAAAATAAAGTGGAAAAGTTTGAGGCAATATCTGAAGAGTTGTTACGATTCTTCGAGCTCTCTGTAACGTCCTTGATTGTAGGTAGATCTTGCTTTTCATTGGGGCCCAGTATTCTTCTTAAACCTTGTTCACTGTAGGAGACCTCTCTCTCTTGGGGTTCATGTGTCTTCAGTGTGTTTTGGAATTCCTTGAGAAAGAGATGGGAACAGACAGGAGAGGCTGTGGCGAGCCAGCCAGGAGAGGTATTTTCAATCCAGGAGCAAACAGCTTTCTGCAGGCTCTCAGTTCAAAACTGTACAATTCAGAAAAAATCCCAGACTGTCGAGCAGGTTAGTCATGTGACTAACTGGTTTGACCACGTCTGCTTGTGGATTGTATTGGAGCAGGGGATAGCTCCTTTGGTCCAAGCACTGTCTGTTAATATGCAAAAATGTCTTTCCAGCCGGGGGGGCCTGGCAACCCCTTGTCACAGGCCTTCTCTTCTTCCCAGCAACAATTTGAAATTTAATGTCCATGGCAAAATTAATGTGCCCCATTCTTGGCTGGTGGGGGCCTGCATGACACCGTTAACAGACCTTCCGACCTGGACATAATTTTGTTGATGGCAGGGTCTCCCTGCCACCATATCACCCAATTAGATGCTTGCCCTGCCTCCAAATCCACTGTGGGGTGGGGTGGGGGGGGGGGAGGGGGGTGGCGGGAATAATTAAAGCAGGCTGAGGGAGGATTGTATGCTTGAGGCTAGAGGATTAAAGCAGAGCAGTGAGGAGAAAAGTAAAGGAGAGGTCAAGGCTGGGCAAGGGTGAAGTAGAGGAAGGTTAGAGGCTATCAGCAGGGTGGGATTGTTGAGCAGGGCTAGAGGAAGGGTGGAGGAGGAGGAAGCAAGTGAGAATAGGGTTTGAGGCTTTCTGTAGGAGAGGGGAAAGAGTAGAGCATGAGTTTAGGGTCAGGAAGCCAAAAAGAGAGCGAACTGGAGGATGATGGGGCCAGGCTGAAGCCCAGAAGAAGGTGCTGCATTGTTGTAACCACCATTATCAGTTTGATAAAGTCAGCCATGCGGGAAAGAGTAATGAAGGGAGTGAGGATGGGGTTGTAGTGCTTTTTATATTTTCTAAATTGAGAGACAGCATCAGTTTTGGGGGTGTAGAGCAAGCTAGTTACTCTAACAGCTGGTGGAGAGCAAGCCTGTGGCTGAATGGGGGATGGGAGCGGATGACAATTTTACCACCATATCGTTTCTGAATTTTAAAAAAAAAGAGTCTTTTGTCTGTGAGGGCTGATGTTGCTACTCTTGGCGGTGTAAGAATGTTGTCAACTAAGAGCCTTTATTGGTGGGGATCTAATTTCACAGCATTACTTCATCTAACACATCAATAAAACTAGATCATTCTTTTACAATGTAACATTTATCGTTTACAGTGTGTGTGTGTGGAATGTAGCAAAATATTTTCCTTAGTGGTTTATTCTTGGCTGGCAGGGTTGAATTAGATCATTGCCTGGGCTGTAAGCACTGGTGTTAGCTTTGGTAAAGTTGTCAATTTAAATAATTTTTGGATTTTCTCACTTCATCTTTGCTCCCTGAAATCGGTAATTCCTGTTTGGCTGCAGTTCTGTGTGTGCTGGCAGCCTCCGCGTGTCCGTTCATCACATGTGGGCCTAAACAGCAACGTTTTAACCCCTGGTGGGTTGGAGCAGGCATCACAGCCAAGCGGATTGTGTCCTTTCCAGACATCCACGTGCGAACTTTCCACCAAAGGTCATTGGAGTGGGAATCCTGGCAGAATTTTTTTTCCCTATCCTAAAGCCCCACCACTGTCATGGCTCAGACTAGGGATCAAACCAAGTGCCCTGTGTGGCTTATGTTCATGGTGAATCTAATCTCAGTCACAACTGTCTGGTAAATTCTGTGTATTAGACAAATTTTGATACAAGATTCTTGTACGGATATTTCAAAAATAAAAGCTGAATCTAAAAAAACTCAATCTTTCTCCCTCACTTTATTTCAATCACCTCCCCAGTGGTATTTCTGAAATGATGTGCGTGTCTAGGTCATAACAGTGAAGACCCTACATCCAACACTAGAACAGCAGAGCATTAAAGATCCACACTGGCTGCACTAAACTCTGACACATGTAAATCATGCAAATAACCCTTCTGTGTTTCTGTGCAGGTGCTGTGTAACGGACCAGGAACATGCGTGCCCCTCTGTATATCTGCTCTGATGCTCGGAATACTTGGAATGAAGAAAGTACTGATTATCTATGTGGAGAGCATCTGCCGAGTAGAAACCTTGTCTCTTTCTGGGAAGATTTTGTACAATTTATCAGATTACTTTTTTGTTCAATGGTCAGTGCTACAGAAGAAATATCCCAAAGCAATCTACCTTGGTCGACTAGTTTGAGATACCTGTGGAGGCTGGGACAATGATTGTGTAGATAAGATTGTGCACATATGTCAGAAAGCAGCAGCTATGCAGGATAAATATACATTCCAGACATTGTATGTTGGGCCTCGTCTCTGTAAGGGGAAAAGTGCAGACTGAAAGGAAAAATTCTGTGTGAATCTATGGAGTTGGGGGAAGATTTACTAGACATAAAATTGTTGTCTCGGGACTGCTGCTGGGTCAGAGAATAAAGTATTATCTGTGTAGTGAATGAGAAGTAAACTCCCTTGTAAATGATTTTATAAAGTTGTTAGAAATGTTGGCTACTTCAAGCACTTGGACTCCTCAACTCTCCACTTTCTTGTCAGTCAACTTAATTTTTTAACAATAGGAGAAGGCCATTAGACCAACAGATCCATCTATTTTAATGGATCAACACTATCCTATCTTCTTACTGCATACTTCAGTCCCTGAATGACACTGTATGCTAATTGGATCTGCATTTAATTTATATTTATTGTGAATGCTTAATTGCTATAAACATTTTGCTTATCAAAGGTTAATGTGGCAGTGCACTTGACTCCCAACCAGAAATCATTTGAACTCCCCTTGTTTTGAAGGGCTTGTTTTTCTTTACTGAGTTGTCAAATGATCATGTTATGACCAGCCTTTCTCACAGTTTTTCAAAACACCAAGGGTAAATACAGAAGCAATAGAAATGTTGCCATATTTTGTGTGCATACATTTATTTTATCTTTCTGTGATATTTAGAATTGTTTAATCTGTCATTAGTTACCATAATCTCATCACTACTAGTTTTCTTTTTTAAGATTGTGTTTCTTCTTGTATTTTGCTTCCCTGTCTGCTATTCCTTTGTTTCTTTCTAGGGTTTGTTTTGTCCTCTTATCATTGCTGCTTCTCATTCCTCTCGTTGCACGTGTTGAAAGAAGTTCAGGAGATTCCCAATTATTGATCACTAGGATGGAAAGATGGGACTGATCCCCTTCATTATGGCAGATGATTGAGGTTCCAGTGTTAAAGAAAGAAGGAAAGGGGGGCATTTATATGCTGTCTTTCACAACCTTAGGACATCCCAAAGTGTTTTATAGCCAATGAGGTGTAGTCATTGTTGTAATGTAGGAAATGCCATGCAGAAAGTAAATATTCAGTCCTCGGTGATGGAACATTTGACTTTCTCCAACTCGGATTGCACCTCTGTAACCCATCACATGTTGGGAAAACATCCACAGTGGTGAACAACTTCAAGGAGAGAAACTTTTTTTTAAACAAAAAAAAGCAAAGACTAGCGTTACGGTTATTTTAGGTTCTGCATATGCGCTGGTTTTGAAATCTGTCTCGGACTTGGCAGCAAGTCAAATATCACTGTGTATAGAATGCAACAATAATTCATATGCAGCCGCCAGTTTCTTTCATAGTGTTGTCTAGTTATTGTAATTGTGTCTTAAATGAATTGGTGTGCAGATTCCTACCCTGACCTCAATGTGTCATGTTTACTTTCTGTCAAACGTAAATTCCATTTATCTGCATTCTGAACTGACACTTGCACAGCTTAGAATTTAAAGGGTGGCCCATTCTGCTGAAACTTCACGAAAGCAGGTTTGTCTCTCAGATCTTGATTTATGCCTGCTGCAGCTGCAATCTACAACTTGCTTTGGAATTTAAATGGCAATGTATTTGTATTGATGCTACTGTACTCCTTAATGATGGACTGTGTAGATTTCATTATTAAGTTCCTAAATGGTCCACTTTGTAACAATGCAATTAGAAAAAAAGGCCACTATCTAAGGTGATGTTAAACTGAATTACATTGAAAAATAATAAAAGGCTCTGCAACAATATTGGACTTCCATTGTCAACTGCTAAACAGCAAATTGAGCAGAAGAATTGTAGACAATTCAAACTTGCTGCTAAGTTCAAAACCATTCAAAGAGGTTTGCCGAAGGGACTGCAACAATGTGGAACTCTCAACAATCCAGAGGTAAACATAGAAACATAGAAAAATAGGAGCAGGAGTAGGCCGTTCGGCACTTCGAGCCTGCTCTGCTATTCAATACGATCATGGCTGATCATCCAAACTCAGTACCCTGTTCCCGCTTTCTCCCCATATCCCTTTAGCCCTAAGAACTATATCTAACTCTTTCTTGAATATATTTAATGATTTGGCCTCAACTGCTTTCTGTGGTAGAGAATTCCACAGGTTCACCACTCTCTGGGTGAAGAAATCTCTCCTCATCTCAGTCCTAAATGGCTTGCCCCTTATCTTTAGACTGTGGCCCCGGTTCTGGACACCCCCGTCATCAGGAACATCCTTCCTGCATCTAGACTGTCCAGTCCTGTTAGAATTCTGTAGGTTTCTATGAGATCCCCTCTCATTCTTCTAAACTCTGGCGAATACAAGCCTAATCGACCCAATCTCTCTTCAATAGTCAGTCTTGCCATCCCAGGAATCAGTCTGGTGAACCTTTGCTGCACTCCCTCCATAGCAAGAACATCCTTCCTCTCGCTGTGGAGGCCAACATACCATTTGCCTTTTTAACTGCCTGCTGCACCTGCAGGCTTACTTTCAGCAACTGGTGCACAAGGACACCCAGGTCTCGCTGCACCTTCCCCTTTCCCAATCTATCACCATTCAGTTAATCTGCCTTCCTGTTTTTGCCTCCAAAGTGGATAACCTCATATTTATCCACATTATACTGCATCTGCAATGTATTTGCCAACTCACTCAACCTGTCCAAATCACACTGGAGCTTCTCTGCATTCTCCTTACGCTCCCACCCAGCTTTGTGTCGTCTGCAAACTTGGAAATATTGCATTTAATTCCCTCATCTATATCAATATATATTGTGAATAGCTGGGGTCCTAACACTGATCCCTGCGGTACCCCATTAGTCACTGCCTGCCAATCAGAAAAAGACCTGTTTATTCCTACTCTTGGTTTCCTTTCTGCCAGTCAGTTCTCTATTCAAGTCAGTACCTTACCCCCAATCCCATGTGCTTTAATTTTTGCACACTAATCTCTTCTGTGGGACCTTATCGAAAGCATTCTGAAAGTCCAAATACACCACATCCACTGGTTCACCATTGTCTATTCTACTTCTTACATCCTCAAAAAATTCCAGTAGATATCCCAAGCATGATTTCCCTTTCATAAATCCATGTTGACTTTGTCTGATCCTGTCACTATTTTCCAAGTGCTCTGCTGTTACATCTTTTATAATGGGCTGTGGTATTTTTCTCTCTACTGATGTCAGGCTAACCGGTCTATAATTCCCTGTTTTCTCTCTACCTTTTTTAAATAGTGGGGTTACATTAGCTACCCTCCAATCCATTGGAACTGTTCCAGAGTCTATAGAATTTTGAAAAATGACCAGCAATGCATCTACTATTTCTAGGGCCACTTCCTTAAGTACTCTGGGATTTAGATTATCAGGCCCTGGGTACAATGGGAGAATGGGATAACATTAACAGTGGTGGTCAAAATGGCACAATGTATTTTGAACTGTTTATTAACTCAATATATTACCAACCCAATGAGGAGGATGCAGTTTTAGACCTGGTTTTGGATCATAAACTAGGATAAGTAAGTGACTTGAAGGTAGGAGAACATTTAAGGACCAGTATTATTGAGTCAGAATTCAAGAAAAAAAAACTATCAAAAATAAATGTGTTGGATTGGAAAACATCAAGTTCTATTTTAATAAATGGGGTCATAAATCAAATAAACTGGTTGCAAAATGTTGTACTTAATCCAACACTAGGTGAAATGTGCAATGAAATGAGATGGATGAAGGAAAAAAAAGCAAGAATTTGCATTTATATAACACCTTCCACATCCTCAGGTCAGCCCAAAGGAATGCACATTTAAGAAATTACTTTTGAAATGTAGTCATCGTTTTGTAGGCAAAGATGGGAACCAATTTGCACACAGCAGGATCCCACAACAGTGACAAAATGAATGCGGAATTGATAGTGCCCAGGATGCTGGTAAAACTCCCTGCACTGCTTTGGTAAAAAAATCTATGGGATTATTTATGTCCACCTAAGTAGGTAGATGGATGGATCATTAGGGAACAGGAGTTGATTGTTCAGCCTCGAGTCTGTTCGTTAACATCTCATCCAAGAGACAATGCAGCAGCATTCACTCAGTATTACACTGAAGTTTCATTCAAGAGAAAGATTTGAACCCAGAACCATTAGACTCAGAGATGAGATTTGTACTACACAGCCAACAGGATAGGGGACAGACCGAAAATATTCTAACCAGGACAAAGTCCACAGTTCCCTAGATGAATAATGAGATCAAAGCAAGTATAAGATAAAAGTAAGGCTGCTAATAGAGAATACCAAAAATATAGAAGTACAAAAAGAATAGGAAAGCTCAAAGAAAGTGTGAAAAGGATTGGTAGTCAAATTAAATGGTAATGGTGAAAACTTTTCTACACATCAAAAGTTTAAGGAAATTAAAAATGGACTGGGTCACCGTCGAAAAGTGAAATTTTACAGTGGAGAATAAAGAAATAGTGCAGATACTTTATTATGTTTCTGCATATAGCAAGGAGGATGTAGAAAAGAGGATAGAATAATTGAAGGAGGATTTGGGAATTACTAATGGAACGTGAGGTGGATAATATAACAAGCCTGTTCAGATTTCACCTTAGAATATTGAGGAAATGGGAATTGTTCCAAAGGACTGGAGAATGACTACAACCCTCTGAAATCTCTGCACTCTCTTTTGTATCCTTAATTTTAATCGCTCCACCATTTGTGGCCATGCCTTCAGCTGCTTAGACTCTGGTATTTTCTTCCTAAACCTGCCTACCACACTATCCTCCTTTAAGATGCTGCTTAAAGCCCTACCTCCTTAACCAAGTTTTTGGTCATGTGCCGTAATATCTCCTTATGTGGCTTGGTGTTAAATTGTGTTTGAAGACGCTCTTAAGTGCCTTGGGATGTATCACTATGTTGAAGACAATTTATAAATGCAACTAATTCAATAAAGGACAATGCAATAGCCAGGTAATTAGACAGTTTATCCTCATGTTGGTAACAGTAAAAGTGCAAAAGCTCATATGGAATAATAATAGAGAGCACTTAGAAAATGGCAAATGCAATTCACTGTAGATAATTCATTTTGAGAGAAAGGACAGAATGTATAACCAACTACTCTTCTCAATTGAATGGAAGAACAGATTTAAGGAAATAGATGCACAAGGCTTTAAAAGCTGAAAGAAAAATCCATTTAAAAAAAGGCAAATGGGATTCCGGATTTAATGTAGAGATCTTGAATACAATAGAAAACAGACAGTTAATCTCCACAAGGTAATATTTAGAAGTTAGTCTACTTTGCAGAACTATCCACAAGTTTGGTACCTCATTATAGAAATTATGTTGGAGTCCTGGAGAAGGGGCAATGTAGATTTACTAGGAAGATACCAAGAATGATGGAAGTTATGGACTGAAATTTGATAAAACCAGGTCTATATTCAGTAGAGCAGGGAGGGTTAAGGGAATAAATTCTTAGAGTTTTGGAGGGCAAAGAAATAGTGAAAGATTATTTCCACTGGTTAGTAAATCAGTGACTGATCAAAACATAAAAAGGGGAAGCTAGAAGATATTTTTCACACAAAGTTAATATAATATTGAATACATTATCACAAGTGGCTATTGAAGCAAAATTAGGTGTCAACTATGGCTCTGTTGGTAACACTCTTGCTGACTCAGAAGGTTGTGGGTTCAAGTCCCACTCGACAAACTTGAGTCTGTAATCTAGGTTGTCACTCAATGCTGTAATGAAGGAGTGCTTCATTCTTGGAGGTGCCATCATTTGGATGAGATGTTTAACCAAGGCCCCATCCTGCCCTTGCAGTTGGAAGTAAAAGATCTCATGCTGCTATTTTGAAGACAAGCAGGATATTCTGGTTAATATCCCTCAAACAACATCACTGGAACAGATGATCTGTTCGTTACCTCTTTGTATTCATGGAGCTTGCTGTATGCAAATTGGCTTTTGTGCTTTCAGATGTCTTGAGGTCATGAAAGGTACGATATAAATGAAAGTTTGTGTGTTGTTTGTGGTAGTCACAGCATTTTAGGGGTAATTGGATAATAAGGAGAAAAGATTGAAGAAGATGGAGAAAGAACAGATAACTAATATTGGAATAAATATCTCCAGTGTGCAGCTGCCACAGGCAAGATGGGATGAATGGTCTCCTATGCTAAATTGTTCATGATTCTATCATTGGCATTTAATAGTTTTTTTAAAAATCCTTTCATTGTCACATGACTGACGAACTTGAAGAAGGGAAAAGCAACAGAGCTAGGATACAGTTTCTCACAAGTCCTCAACTGTTGCTGTGTTAGTTCTGTTAGAAATGATTATGAAGTTGTTATTGACATATCGGGGCATATTTTCTGAGTGGTAAAGTTTCTGTAAAAACACAATATTCGGGTGTGAGATTCTTCTGAGTGCATCAGCGCCTGCCTAGAAATAACAGAGAGTAATGAAATATGAGCACAATAAGTAAATGTGAGAAATTTGCTGATTGGAAAATGTGCCGTCTTAGTTTTTTTTAGTTTAGTTTAGAGATACAGCACTGAAACAGGCCCTTCGGCCCACCGAGTCTGTGCCGACCATCAACCACCCATTTTATACTAATCCTACACTAATTCCACATTACTACCACATCCCCACCTGTCCCTATATTTCCCTACCACCTACCTATACTAGGGGCAATTTATAAAGGCCAATTAACCTATCAACCAGCAAGTCTTTGGCATGTGGGAGGAAACCGGAGCACCCGGAGGAAACCCACGCAGACACAGGGAGAACTTGCAAACTCCACACAGGCAGTACACGGAACTGAACCCGGGTCGCTGGAGCTGTGAGGCTGCGGTGCTAACCACTGCGCCACTGTGCCACCCTGTGCCATCTCATTCTGAAAAAGCAGTGCACCATGAAGTAGCATCTGTTTATTTCTCCAAGCCAATACCCAAATGGATGCACTTTACACTGCCAGCACTGGGTTGGCAATAGAGTGTAAAAGTTGCTAAGAGTTATCAAAATATAGCCACATGTCACGTAACTTAGAGTTTTTGGGCTTTTTAAAATTAAATGATATGACATTTATGATGATCATAGAGTGCCACTCTATAAGTAAGAATCATTAAGCTTAATATTCATTTCAATTTCCAAAAGTTTTTCATTTTGCAATAGTATTTTCAGTTTAAAAAAGGAAGAAAATTATTGGGGGGGGGAAGGTGGAATTGGACCCCAAACCCCAACCGAGGTAAATTCAGGGAAATCAGTAAAGAGAACAAGCAAAGGGGCTTAAAATAAGACCAGTAAATAGAAATGATCAAGCACAATTATTTCATATAGAATTGTAGAGCACAGAAGGAGGCCATTCGGCCCATGGCACTTGTGCTGCCTCTTTGATACAGCGGTCCAATTAACCCCACTGCCCTGCTCTTTCCCTGTAACCCTGTACATTTTCCTTTTCAAGCATTTCCTTTTGAAACTTACTATTGAATTTGCTTCCACCACTCTTGCAAGCAGTGCATTCCAGATCATAACCATTCACTGCGTGAAACATTTTTCCCCTCTCTCTTCACTGGTTCTTTTGCCAATTAACTCTACTCTGTGTCCTCTAGTTACCACCCCTTCAGCCAGTGGAAACAGTTTCTTCCTATTTATTCTATCAGAACCCCTCATAATAATCTCTATTAAATCTTCCCTTATCCTTCGTTACTTTAAGAAGCACAATCCCAGCTTCTCCAGTTTTACATAGTTAACAGACACCTCACTAAACTTTTAGATTACTTTCATTAAATTAAAAACCTAGAATATTAAAAGCCTGGAATATTGGCAAGCCCATTCATGGTGGTAGAATTGTGGTAGAGAAGGACTTTCATCCACTGCTTCGGCCGTGCATGGACCCCATTCCCAAATCACAAGGGCGGAGTAATTAGAATGCATATGAATTAGGAGCAGAAGTAGGCCATTCGGCCCTTCTAACAATTCAATAAAATCATGGCTAACCTGTTTATGTCTGGAATTCCACACTCCCTTCTACCCCTGATAACCTTTGATACCCTTGCCTAATAAGAATCTATATAACCTCCGTCTTAAAAATATTCAATGACTGACTGACTATTCTGACACAGAATAACTGGGGGTGGGGTGAACCCTAGGCCTTTAGAGACACAACAGTGAAGACTGATTGATTATGCTGCCAGAATCTTACAGTTTGTTTGTAGAGTGTGTCCATACAATGACAAAATTATTCTGTAAGAATTTGCGTTTATGTTGTATTGTGATCAACAGATGTAGCAAGTGTATTGAGATCCTTCACTTTTATTTAAAGTTTTTTTTAAAAGCATCATAAAATATATATTTCAAAACTGGTGAATTTCTGCACCAACTACTGGCCAATCTTTACAATCTGGGCTCAAAACTAGGTGGTATCCAAAATCAATCACATCTGATTGAACCAGCAACTGTATATACATGAGATTTGTCATGGGGAACAGTATTGAACCATGGCATTGATTAAACATATAAGTCATCCTCTTTGGTGCTCACTTCTTATAAAGAAATTTATGTAAGGCACTCTATCACTGGGTTTGGACTGTAACCCCACCGCAGCTTGTGGCAGGTGTTCTTCACCTAGCAACAAGAAGAATGCCACAATGACTGAAGCCCCATTAGAAGAAATAGTTATGGTCTTCATAAAGTACTTGTTCTAAACATAATGTGTTTCAGGACAATGCCGATTTTAATTCAGTGGGTGGTGAATGTTTGGAATGGACTGCTCAATGAGGAGATAAAAGACAGCAGTAATTTTGAGATGGAATAGGATTTGCAGTTGAGGAAAAACTAAATTGAACCACATATCTTGTTTGAATTTAGGCATGGGCCAGATTTTCTGTAATATTCTTCCAGCCTTGTACATTCCTACATTTCCTTGGCCAGCATTCATTTGCTACAACCTTTCTCCTGAGTAAAACTGCTTTGGAGCCTACATGTTAGTGTCTGTGTGAATAGTGCAATCTGAAGGACAAGTGACTGTTAGGCATTATAAGCAATTCTATTACCCTGAAGGAGGATCTTCACACAAGAACCCTTTGGCCTTCTTTCCTTCCTCTCCGAATACCTTTTGATGTAGGTGGTTCTTGGAATGTAATACATTCCAATGTCTATGATTTATATAAGAAAAGCTATCTGCTGCTTGGCATATCATATGTGATATGATTGACAATTTTCCCTTAGCTGTGTTGATGTAGCTCTTTGTGTATGAAAAATTGTTCTTTATGCAAACAAGAGATGCACTGATGAGCAATATCCCCCTTTCAAAGACTTTCCTATGAACATAAGAAATAGGAGCTGGAGTACTTCATGTGGCCCCTCAAGCCTACTCTGCCATTCAATATGATCATGGCTGATCTTCTGCTTCAACTCCATTTTCCCGCTTGGTCCCCTTATCCCTCAGCCTTAAATATATTCAATGAGGGAGCATCCACAATATTCTGGGGGTAGAGAATTCCAAAAATTCACAATCCTTTGAGTGAAGAAATTTAATCGCATTTCAGTCTAAAATGATTGGCCCCTTATCCTGAGACTGTTCTAGATTCCCAGCCAGGGGAAACAATCTCTCAGTGTCTCCTGTCAAACCCCTTCAAAATCTTGAATGTTTCAATGAGATCAACCCTCATTCTTCTAAACTGCAGAGAGTATAGGCCCAATTTGCTCAGCCTCTCATCACAGGAAAACCCTCTCATCACAGGAACTAATCTATTGAACCTTCGCTGTACTGCCTCCAATGCACGTATATCCTTCCTTCAGCCCAGATCTCAGACCCAGCAGAGGTGGCAGCACAGCGGTATACAGCCGGGAGGGAGTTGCCCTGAGAGACCTCAACATCGACTCTGGACCCCATGAAGTCTCATGGCATCATGTCAAACATGGGCAAGGAAACCTCCTGCTGATTATTACCTACCACCCTCCCTCAGCTGCTGAGTCAGAACTCCTCCATGTTGAACGCCACTTGGAGGAATCACTGAGAGTGGCAAAGGCACAGAATGTAGTCTGGGTGGAAGACTTCAATGTCCATTACCAAGAGTGGCTCGGTAGCACCACTACTGACCGAGCTGGCCGAGTCCTAAAGGACATAGCTGCTAGACTGGTCTGCGGCAGGTGGTGAGGGAACCAACAAGAGGGAAAAACATACTTGACCTCGTCCTCACCAATCTGCCTGCTGCAGATGCATATGTCCATGACAGTATTGGTAGGAGTGACCACTGCACAGTCCTTCTGGAGATGAAGTCCCGCCTTCACATTGAGGATACCGTCCATCGTGTTGTGTGGCACTATCACCGTGCTAAATGGGATAGATTTCGAACGGATCTAGCAATACAAAACTGGGCATCCCTGAGGGGCTGTGGGCCATCATCAGCAGCAGAATTGTTCTCAACCACAATCTATAACCTCATGGCCTGGCATGTCTACCATTACCATCAAGCCAGGAGACCAACTCTGGTTCAATGAAGAGTGCAGGAGGGCATGCCAGGAGCAGCACCAGGTATACCTCAAAATGAGGTGTCAACCTGGTGAAGCTACAACACAGGACTACTTGCGTGCCAAACTGCGTAAGCAGCATGCAATAGACAGAGCTAAGTGATCCCATAACCAACGGATCAGATCTAAGCTCTGCAGTCCTGCCACATCCAGCCGTGAATGGTGGTGGACAATTAAACAACTAACTGGAGGAGGTGGCTCCATAGATATCCCCATCCTCAATGATGCGGGAGCCCAGCACATCAGTGCAAAAGATAAGGCTGAAGCATTTGCAATAATCTTCAGCCAGATGTGCCGAGTTGATGATTCATCTCAGCCTCCTCCTGAAGTCCCCAGCATCACAGATGCCAGATTTCAGCCAATCCGATTTACCCCGCGTGATATCAAGAAATGACTGAAGGCACTGGATACTGCAAAGGCTATGGGCCCTGACAACATTCTGGCAATAGTACTGAAAACCTGTGCTCTAGAACCTGCTGCACCCCTAGCCAAGCTGTTCCAGTACAGCTACAACACTGGCATCTACCCGGCAATGTGGAAAATTGCCCAGGTATGTCCTTTATACAAAAAGCAGGACAAGTCCAACCCGACAATTACCGCCCCATCAGTCTACTCTCAATCATCAGTAAAGTAATGGAAGGTGTCATCAACAGTGCCATCAAGCAGCACTTGCTTAGCAATAACCTGCTTAGTGGCTCTCAGTTTGGGCTCCGCCAGGGCCACTCAGCTCCTGACCTCATCACAGCCTTGGTTCAAACATGGACAAAAGAGCTGAACTCAAGAGTTGAGGTGAGAGTGACTGACCTTGACATCAAGACAGCATGTGACCTAGTATGGCATCAAGGAGTCCTAGCAAAACTGGAGTCAATGGGAATCAGGGGGAAAACTCTCCGCTGGTCGGAGTCGTACCTAATGCAAAGGAAGATGGTTGTGGTTGTTGGAGGCCAATCATCTGAGCTCCAGGACATCACTGCAGGAGTTCCTCAGGGTAGTGTCCTAGGCCCAACCATCTTCAGCTGCTTCATCAATGACCTTCCTTCAATCATAAGGTCAGAAGTGGGGATGTTGGCTGATGATTGCACAATGTTCAGCACCATTCGCGACCCCTCAGATACTGAAGCAGTCCGTGTAGAAATGCAGCAAGACCTGGACAATATCCAGGCTTGGGCTGATAAGTGGAAAGTAACATTTGCATCACACAAGTGCCAGGCAATGACCATCTCCAACAAGAGAGAATCTAACCATTTCCTCTTGACATTCAATGGCATTACCATCGCTGAATCCCCCACTATCAACATCCTGGGGGTTACCATTGACCAGAAATTGAACTGGAGTAGCCATATAAATACCGTGGCTATAAGAGCACGTCAGAGGCTAGGAATCGTGCAGCGAATAACTGATCTCCTGACTCCCCAAAGCCTGTCCACCATCTACAAGGCACAAGTCAGGAGTGTGATGGAATACTCTCCACTTGCCTGGATGGGTGCAGCTCCAACAACAATAAAGAAGCTCGACATCATCCAGGACAAAGCAGCCCGTTTGATTGGCACCCTATCCACAAACATTCACTCCCTCCACCACTGACGCACAGTGGCAGCAGTGTGTACCATCTACAAGATGCACTGCAGCAACGCACCAAGGCTCCTTAGACAGCACCTTCCAAACCTGCGACCTCTACCAACTAGAAGGACAAGGGCAGCAAATGCATGGGAACACCACCACCTGCATGTTCTCCTCCATGTCACACACCATCCAGACTTGGAACTATATCGCCGTTCCTTCACTGTCATTGGGTCAAAATCCTGGCACTCCCTTCCTAACAGCACTGTGGGTGTACCTACCTCACATGGATTGCAGCGGTTCAAGAAGGCAGCTCACCATCGCCTTCTCAAGGGCAATTAGTAATGGGCAATAAATACTGGCCTAGCCAGCGATGCTCACATCCCATGAATGAATTAAAAATAACATGGAGACCAAAACTGCACATAGTACTCCAGATGTGGTCTCACCAAAGCTCTGTACAATTGTAGCAAGACTTTCTTATTCTTGTACTCCAATCCCCCAGCAATAAAGCCAACATGCCATTTTCCTTCCTCATTGTTTGCTGTACCTGCATGCTCACTTTTTGTGTTCCTTGTATGAGTACACCCAAATCCATCTGAACATCGACATTTTTAAGTTTTACACCTTTTTAAAAATATTGTGCTTTTCTATTCTTACAACCAAAGTAAATAACCTCACACTTCCCCACATTATATTCCATCTGCCACCTTGTTACCCACTCACTTAACCTGTCTATATCTCTTTGCTGCCTCTGTGTCCTCCTCACAGCTTACATTCTCATCTAGCTTTGTATCGTCAGCAAACTTAGATGCATTAGTCTCAGTCTCTATGTTTAAGTCATTAATATAGATTCTAAATAGCTGAGGGCCCAGCACTGATCCTTGCAGCACTCCACGAGTCACAGCCTGCCAACTTGAAAATGCCCCATTTATCTCTACTCTCTACTTCCTGTCCATTAACCAATCCTCTATCCATGCTAATATATTACCCCCAACTCCATGAGCCCTTATTTTGCCCTTTTGTGTGGCACCTTATCAAAGCCTGTTGGAAATCTAAGTATACTACATCTACTGACTCCCCTTTATCTACCCTACTAGTTAGATCCTCAAAAAACTCTTGATAAATGTGTCAAATACAATTTCCCTTTTTGTAAAGTCATGTTGACTTTATCTGACCATACACTGATTTTCTAAGTGCATTTTTAAGACTTCTTAAATTTGTATTTACTATAGAAACCATTTGGCCCATCATTTCTGTGCTGATTTTGCCAGAGCAATTAAAAATTAATCATGTAATCCTGTATTAAATGTTCATGTAAGTCTGCTTTAAATGTTTATCTATTCTTCCCTGAAAAGAACAGTAGTCTTGGCCTCAAGCAGCAGCTATGCAAAGCATTGTCGGCTCTAATAATTTTCTGTAGTTAAACCTGCAGTCTTTTGTTACGAATTAATTGACAAGCCAGCAAACAATAAAAAACAAAACCTGGCATTTAAATCTCGCCTTTCGTAATCATATCCCAAAGTACTTCACGTACAATTTGCACACAAAGAAGAGTTGAGATAATGACCAGATAATCTGTTCTTGTGATGTTGTTTGAGGGTTAAATATTGGCCAGGCTGGCAGAATTTCTGTGCTCTTTTTCAAAGTAGTACAATGGGACTACAACGTCTTAGAGGATTTTTTTCCCTCAAATATCCAGCTCTCCATACATTCTTGTCTGTGCTGCTCCTGCGGTTGAAACTGTACCTAATCAGTGTTCACACTGACTTACATGAACAGCAATGACGTGCTGAAATTGGTCACCTATCAATGCAAATTAGTTTTGGTACAGAGAACTTATGTTGGCCATCTTTAGATTTAATGTCCAATTCTACATCAATGTTTTGTTTGCAAATGCAAATAAAACATTTTAAGAGCACCTATTTGAAATCACTAAAACGTTGATTCGTGCAGACGTTGTATAGCATAATGTACCAGATAAACCTAATATTGGTGTTGGCATTCAAGTGTCAAAGACTATTTAGATTATGCTTCAAAATAAAGATCTTGATTAATAAACTTGGTGGTGCAGAGGGTTAGATGCTGCCCCTCGGATTCAAATTTGACTTATACAGTTTTTTTAGACTGAAGTTGTGAAATGAACGCCGGAATTTTACGGTGGATAGATGGGAGCCGGACTCCAACATGAAAGTCAGTGACGAACCCGCTTCCGCCTAGCCTGGGGATCCGTCCCATATTTTACGGATCCCCAGACTTTATTGTCCCGCGGTGGGACTTCCACCCACTTGAGAGGAGGTCCCGCCTCAGTGAGCTGCTGGCCAATCAGTGGGCCGGCAGCTCATAGTGCCAGCAGTGCCACCAGGAGCGGTGGCCATTGCTGGGACTGCAGCCAAGCCAACGCAGGACGGGGTAAGTAGGGGCATGCCTCACCAGGGGGATCGGTTCTTCTCTGGTGAGGCTGGCGTGGTCATTTTGGGAGAGGGGGGTGTCTTGGCTCCCAGGGGTGGGTTGGGAGGCGGGGGTGGCCCTCATTCGGGCACCTTGTGCCCGACTGCCATGTCCCCACCCCCCGCCTGGGGCGCGGCAAGGCCAGCAGCTATTGCTGGTGGCCTTTCACATCCCCAGCACACCCGCATACCACGAGTAAAATACCCGTGGAGGCGGGCGAGGGCCCTTAAGTGACCACTTAACGGCCACTTAAGGGTCGTGATTGGTCTCGGGCGGCAGGCCGTTTCCCAACCCCCGCCTGACCTCCGTAAACTTGTCTGGAGGCAGAATCGGGGCGGGTAGGCCTCCCGGAGCCTGCCGCTCAATTTTACGCTGCCCCCACACCACCATCTGACCCACTGGGCCGGCATAAAATTCCGGCCGAAGTGTTTGGACAGTCTCAGACCAGCTCTAATGGATAAAACTTTGGACTGGCTGGAAATCAATGATGTGCTGCACAAACTAGACAGCAATAACATAAGGAATTCGTACAGTTGCAAACTCAAGCAATAGGAAGATTCAAGATGTCGAGCAGTTCTGCAAAGTCTTACAGGCTGGCCCAATGTGCCAAATTCCATTCATTTGAATGGAACAGTTCTAGCATACATGTTGAGCCATCACTTATAACCAGTGTCAGGCACCATTGGAAGTATAATTTGTTCATATATATTCCACCATTTTTTATACCATATAAATAAGCTTAATGTTCAAATCTGATTTACATAGTTCCATAATTATAGGCCAATGAAATAGTGCTATTGTGCAATCCGAGCTCAGTTACTGTACTTAATGCATCTTACTAAATGCTTGCATCTGGGCTCCTAAATTTCCTTTAAGATCAATCTTTAGTCCTAGTTTTTATATGCAACAAAATGTTCTTATTCAAAAGACTACTGTACGCAGTGTCTCGCTGCCTGATAATGAAATAGTCAAGAACAGTATTTCTGAAGATTGCCAGCTGCTGAAATACACTGCGTGTTAATGTTGGCAACTCTGCAAAATACCTACATAAATTCCAAAGTTACTGAAGCAATGCATTTTCACAGTAATTAAATACAGCTGGGTAAGAAGGAGAATTATTGACTTTGATCTGGCTAAATTCCAGACTGAGGTAAGATACTAATATTAAGAATTACAAGAGACACTAAGATTGGTTTGAAATACGCCAGAGAAAGACTTGTTGACAAATTAGTTTAATGACTGAAACAGTTCAGTCTCAGATACAAGACATCTTTATAATATTTACTGAGTCTTTGGAAGCATCTCCAACATATGCCTGACGTAAGTTGTTTAAATAATATATTAACATTTTTTGTTTATTCATTCATGGGATGTGGGCATCACTGGCTATGCCAGAATTCATTGCCCATCCCTAATTGCCCTTGAGAAGGTAGTGGTACACTCAGATTGCACTAAAACTATTGTGTGCACTTTTTGTGTCAGCCAGCTATTCTAATAGATTATTTTGCCCTACATTATATTCCGAGCTTCTCAGGCATGATTTGTGTATTTATGTTGGATTCCAAATTTGGCTTCCTTCTTCATTAAAATCTGATACTTAGCCAACACTTAAAATCAAATTTTTCATTTGTTATAATTCACAACAAGAAAGATGGACATTATAAGTTTAGAATCCTTTTGCAATTCACCAATATTCAGAATATATCAGTGTGTAATGTCTGGCCCTACTCAGATTTCTTAAAATTAACATATTTAACAGTAGGAAAAGTTTTAATTCCCTCACATTACTCAAACTCTTCAGATTCCTCAAAGCTCTGGTAAAATTACATTTCATAATTACATATATTGTCTCTCAAAATAAATGCTGCCACCTGTAAGAAAAACTTTTCTAATTTAAGCATATTCCCCATCCAGTCTGCTATGATTTCTTACACATTCTGCTGGTCTTTTTTTTACCCCAGAGTGATATTTTTCACAAAGTCTGTTCATACATTTGAACTCCTGGCTTTGATTATTATACAGTTATTCCATCAAAAGAAAATGCATCCAAGATTCATGGTTAGTCCCTCACAAGCCCAATGCTCTCTGAATGATCACACACTGACTAGCAAACTTCCCTCCTTCTCTACTTACTGGAGAGACCAGTCTCTCAAGGATACCCTTGTTCAGTCTTTTGTCACCCTGACTTCTGGCTGCCCTTCTTCTTGCAAGTTCTCATGCAATATCTATTCATCATAGAACTTACATCACAGAAGAATGGCAATCTGTGCTTGTGTCCACTAATCTTCGAATACTTATCTAATTCCATCTTCTTGCACTATTTACTCCTTCGCAAACAATAGTGCAGGATCCCTAACACTCTGTGAGACAGCAATTTAGGCACATTTCCTGTAATCTATACAATACTATATCATATATTTTCAGTCTCTCTGTTGTGTTCACCTTTACAGTGGGGTAACCGTTTCACTGAACATTTCGGTTTTATCTGCAACTGTGATGCTTACAGCCCCATAGCTCACCATTTCAGCAATTCCTCCTATTCCCCCTCAAACATGTCTTTAGCCTCCCACACTGTTCCAAATGAGCTCAACACAACCTTCAAGGACAGTGCCTAATCTTCCTCCTGGGCACAGTGCATCCCTCTCAGATACACATTGACTTTAGCAATTGATATTTTTTCATCCTTCCTCCCAGCTGCCTTCCACTTCATTTGCCTTCACCTTGGAGGTGTTTTCTGTGTATTTTTCCTGTGCCTTTTTCACAGTCTCACTTCATTACTTTCATATTGGTTTCTTTTGATGTCTTCTCATTGCTTTATCTTTGTTTATCACCTGCCAGTTTTCATAGTTTTCTAGAGCTGCATAAATTATTTTGACAATTGTTAAATGCGGCATAAGCATAACACCCTGTCTGTCACAAGAATGTTAATCTATCCATTTAAAAAATATACTCCTTGAAAATTATGGCCTGGATTTTGTGGTCAGCTCCCCACTGACCTTGAAGAAACCATATTGTTGGAAGGGGAAAAATAATAGAGACTTGTGGGAAAGGTATGGCGATATAAAAAAAGATAGTAAGAGTTTCTGCAGGTATTTAAAAAGGAAAAGAGTAAGTAAAGTGAGTGTTGGTCATCTGGAGAGAGAGTCTGGGGAGTTAATAATAGAAAATAAGGAAATGGCGGAGGAATTGAACAGATCTTTTGCATCTGTTTTCACTGTAGAGGATACAAATAACATCCCAGAGAAGCTTCACTTGACTGATTCCTGGATGAGAGGGTTATCTTATGAGGAAAGGTTGGATAAATTGGCTCTGTATTCATTGGAGTTTAGAAGGCTGAGAGGTGATCTTATTGAAACATATAAGATCGTGAGGGGACTTGACAGGGTGGATGTTGAAAGGATGTTTCCCCTGTGGGAGAGACTAAAACCAGGGGCTAGGGGTTCCCTCTCAGCCTTTTCCTGGTTTAACCATAACAGGTTTTAATTTTAAAACACCGTGTTTTTTTAAGCCCTCTCTTAGTGAATCCTTGTTCACTGCTCCAATTGTAAGGCAAAGAAATCAAACAGACAGGTTTTCTTAGAATTTAAACAAGAAAGGTAGAAGTTTATTAATCTTCAACTCTAATCTGGTTACCGATTACGAATATGCGACGAGACCACGCCATCGTGCATCTGCGATAAAGACACACAGATAGAGACAGAAAAGTAGAAAAGAATAAAGGGGAAAAGCTTGAGGCAATAGATGGGTTTCTATTTTACTGTCCTTTGAGCTTGCCATGAAGTCTTTGGTTGCCAGTCAGTCTTGCAATTCATTGGGGCCCAGTGCACGCTTCAACATGTTTCACCCAGATAAGCCCCCAAATTTCTGTTACGACCAGGTGAGAAGGGGTCTAGGGATTCCCTCTCAGCCTTTGCCTGCTTTAACAGTAACAGGGCTTAATTTTAAAACATTGTGTTTTTAGCTCCCCCTCAGTGAATCCTTGTTCACTGCTCCAATTATAAGGCAAAAAAGCCAGACAGGTTTCCTTAGATTTAAACATGAAAGGTGGAAGTTTATTCATCTTAAACTCTAATCAAGTTAACGACTACGAATATATGACGTGACCACGCTAGCATGCATATGCGATAAACACACGCAGATAGAGATAGAAAAAGTAGAAAAGAATAAAGGGGAAAAGTTTGAGGCAGTATCGGGATTATAATTACAGTCTTTTAAGTTCAATGTGAAGTCTTTTGTTACCGGTCAGACTTGCTATTCGTTGGGACCCAGTGCACGCTTCAACTTGTTTCGAGGTCAGAGTCTTTTCCCTCTTAAGGTTTAGGTGTCTTCCGTGGGTCCGATGGCTTGGGAGAGAGAGACAGCCAGGCAAGAGACTTGCTTGTTTCAGCTTCAGTTTCAAAACTGCCCTCTCAATTCAAACTGTCCTGTGGCTAGTTTAAAAGAACCTGGGCCAGCCAGTTAGTCATGTGACTGGCTGGTTTAACCAGTCCTGGCTCTGTGGATTGTATCATCTTAGCAGGGCCTGGAATGCACTTCCTTACACCTTCCATGTCTGGTGATCAAAATCCATTTGGGATTAATTGCAGCAGGGAATAGTTCTTTGTCTCCACAAGCCGTGTCTCTTAGTATGCAAATGTCCTTCCAGCCCAGTATCTGGTAATCTTCAAACAAGTAATTTCTTCACTCCAGCAACAGTTTAAAAATCAATGTTCATATGACAAATTTAATATACCTCATTCTTGGCAGGTGGGGGTCTGCATGACATAATGGAGAAATTTGATATCATAATTATAAAACTAGTTTTTCAGGGCCAGAGAGATTTTTCATCAGTAATTATGATCTTAGTATGTTGCTAAAATCCCAGTTACACCTCATTCAACAAGGTGTAACCTTTTCAAGAGCTTTTACAGCCAGACTAAAAGCAAAAAGGGGAAAGTTCTTACCCATTCATTGATTTCAATTGATTGCAATCTGAGGGGATCTAAAAGTGTATCCTGTGGAGAAGTGTAGAATCACTAACAGCAACTTCTAGATTTCTGTGTTTAACTGTATATGCACAGACTCCAGAAGTTGCTATCAGTATCAGAAGAGTAATGACAGTGAACGCTGTCAGTTTCACTATCATTACTACCAAAAAATTCAGGCCTATGAGATCTCCCCTGCAACATTCATACAGAATGATATAACTGAGAAGAGGGCCATTCAGCCCATTGTGCCTGTGCCAGCTCCTTGAAAGATCTGTCTAATTTGTCCCACTCCCCTGGCCTTTCACATGTAAATCTATATTTTCTCTTTTTAATCCTATGCATTTTGTATACTGTTGTATATTGGTCAGCCGCCTCCTCCAGATGGGAATGTGAAATAGTTTGAACTGCAAATTTCACTGTAGGTGCTCTGTGCTCCAGCAAGTGGTAGAATTCGACTGAAGTCAAATCAATATAGAATCATACAGAAGGAGGCCTGTTGGCTCTTTGAAAAAGCTATCCAATTTATCTCGCTCCCCAGGCTACAAGTTCTTCCTTTTAAAGTATATATACAATTCCCTTTTGAAAGTTACTATTGAAACTGCTTCCACCACCCTTTCAGTCAGTGTGTTCCAAAGCACAACAACTCGCCTCTGGTTCGTTTTTCAATTATCTTAAATCTGTAGTCCTCTGGTTACCAACAGTTTCTTCTTATTTACTCAATCAAAGCCCCTCATTATTTTGAACACCTCTATTAAATCCAGTTTCAATCATCAGTGCCAATTTTTCCTCACTCTACTGCCCAGATGGAACACCATACAATATGTGCTGAATTTTATAAGCCCGCCGCACGGGCCACACACCAAAGAGCAGCCGCAATTCCAAGTGCGACTCATTTAAATAGCCGGGGTGGACCATTCCGATTACATGGAGGGGGGCAGGCTATCCAGCCCTGGCAATGGCGTCAACTGCCTGTGCGCAGGTGCTGATGCCATTATTAACGGGCTGTCAGTCCTACCGCGAAATTTAAATATTTAAAGTTAAATAGAATTAAGAAAAATAAGTGCATCTCTCTTTCCCCTCTCCCATCCCCATAACAATTAAATTAATGATTTGCTCTTTTCACCCCCAGAACACTTACATTTACCATCAGACCTTCCACCCCCAAAACTGTACAAACTTTCATCCACAACCCGTCCCACCATCCCCTACACCCATGACACTAATTTGACTCTGTTTCCCACCCGCCCCTCCTGCACTGATAAACTTACCTCCCCCCCACCCCCCCCCACAAGTGTTCCGCCTCATTTCTCCGGATGGGGATCCGATGGCGTGGCAGTGCTGGTCGGCAGGGTGAAGATCACGGCAGGACATCAGGAGGCAACATGAAATTAATTAATGCAGGTATTTTAATTTATTTAAATATTTAAATTGCAGTCCCGTCACCGAGCAGCGGGGTGGGGGGGGGGTGGGGGGTGGGGGGGAGAGACCGCCACGAGGCTTCGCCTCTGCCGGTAATATCGGGCCGGACCCAGACGGTGTCGAGCTCAGTGACAGGCCTAATCCAGGGCTATCTTCAGCACCCCCCCCCCACCACTCACACTGCCATGGATCCCAACATCGAGGGCTCCTTAAAATCCAGCCCTACGTGTGGTACTTCATCTAGTGAGCTGACTGAAAGCTGACAAAAAACCTTTATAACCGATCTAAGCAAATTGAAGTGACGAAGCCTAAGATCCAGCCCATAACACAACATATGGAGGTGAGGGGTGGTGATAATAGTTGGAATTGGGAGAGAAATGCTACAGTTTGATAAAGTGAACCCTAAAACTTGACATTTTTTCCTTCCCAATTAAATACCATGGAATTCTTTTAAAGTAAAATTTTGTTTACCAGATGAGCCATTGGATAAGTTATCACATGATGAAATTATTTCTGTATTGTATAATAAATTGAAGGACAATTACCATTTCCCATAAAGTTAAATAAATGCTTTAAAAAAAGAGAAATCTGCTCATCTAAAAAGGAAATAAATATGTGTGACTGTAATATCAGTATTAAAGAATTGAACTGTCGGGTAAGTATTATGGTTTACTTGTTACAACCTGTCTGATTTCTGTTTATTCCTGTTTTTGTGAACATTGTTGTTGAATTAACCATGCATTCTGCTCCCAGCAAGGCTGGGAAATTCTGTTGTTTCCAATAATGTAAAAGAATTAAATTAACAATAACTGATACCGTGATTAAATTCAGGGGTTAAGCGTTGAGGCATTTTATATCAGTTTTCTTATAGTTTTGGGTCAATTGTATTTCTGAGTAATTCTTGGATATGTCAATATTAATTGCTCAAACAAATAAAAACATAACATAAATCAATAGAATGTTAAAATCATTTTCTATATTTTACAATTAAAAGAGAAAATGCTGGAAACACTTAACAATTCAGGGAGCATCTGTGGAGAGTGAAACAGAGTTAACATTTCAGGTTCATAACTTTTCAATAGAATATTCTTTTCTAACTAATTATTCTTAGAAACAGTCCTTATAGTTTCATAAGCTACATAGAAATGAAGAAAAGGCCATTCCACTGGTCCAGATTTCCATCATTTAACATTTTCTTCAGGACCCAATCTGACACTGTCTCTTTTTTTCTCCTTTAGAAGTTAAATCAATTGCTTTTTGAAATTCTCCAAACATTGCAGCAGATAGCAAAAGCTCTAAAGGTTGAATGCTCTTGCCATGAAAACATTATTCCTTAACTTACATTTAGTTCATGTTCTTTGATTCCCTTTTCTAGTTGGACACAAAATTCCTCTCTCCTACCATATTTTCAGCTCCCTTCAATGTTTTTGAAACTTACATCATATCTACCATCTGAATTTTCTTACTTTTCCATTGAGAATAAATTTCATTCCCAGATCCTTCTTTTAAAGATCTGTAATCATCTTTCAGTTCCTGTGATATTTTCTGTAACTATGGAAACAATGGGTCCCAACTTTGCTTTCAGCCCATTTTCTGTACAATGGTAGATTTTCATTTTAACTTTCAAAGCAGGTATTATTCCATTCAGTGACATAATTAGTACCTGGGAGTTAAATCATTACAGAGTTTAAGTAGACTTCAATATGTGAATAGTTTTTTTTTACTATGTTTTATACATAGGCCGGATTTAGAGGAATAGAGAGGGGTGTGTTGGGGTTGTAGGGCTGGATGAGGCTCCAGGAATAGGGAGTGACAAGGTTGTGGAGGAAAGTAAGTAAGGTGATATGAATTTTAAAGTTGCAGCACGAAGGAGATGGGAGGCATGATCAGTAAGATCAGGAATGTACGGGACTTGATGCAGGATCGGATACAGGCAGCCAAATTTTATATAAGCTGAAATTGGAGGGTGAATGATAGGAAACCAGCCAAGAGAGCACTAAAATAGACAAGTCTGAAAATTACAAAGGCATGATGAAGGTTTCAGTGACAGACAGGCTGAGGTAGGGGTGAAAGTGGATGATGGTACAAAGGTGGAACTAGGCAATTTTTGTGATGGAGAGGATATGGAGTTGGAAGATCAGCTCAGAGCCAAATAGGACTTTGAGGTTGTGAACAGTCTGCTTCAGGAATGGACAGTGGTCTGGGTGGGTGTTGGAATCAGTGGTGAGGTGCAGAGTTTGGTTATAAACAGAGGACAGGGAGGAGATCATATGAAATAGTCTGCATTTTGAAAGCCAATGGAGAATTGTCAGAGCTCAATCTGAGACCAGTATATTTATGGATGAAAAAAGAATGCAGGCTGGAGTTAGTGTTGTGACCGAGGCGGGAAGAGTGCACTGTCTTTCTGTAGTTCTACATCTCCACAGGTCACATTTAAATGTGTGCCCAGTTACCAATGCATCTAATATCTATTTTAGTTTCAGTATAAAATTCACCAACCAGGTTTCGTTAATAAACAACAAAAGTATTAATTTATTATAAAACAAGACTTAGTCAATAAAGATGCAAAGCTTTAACACACAGTTTGAAATATGACAGTAAATATATATATTCCCTTCTAAATACCCAACACACACACACCAGTTAAAGGAAAAATAAATAAAAGCAAAATATTGCAGATGCTGGAAATCTGAAATAAAAACAAGAAATGCTGGAAATAATCAGCAGGTCTGGCAGCATCTGTGGAGAGAGTTTCAGGTCAATGACCTTTCATCAGTCACTGATCTGAAACGTTAACTCTGCTTCTCTCTCCACAGCTGCCTCCAGACATGCAGAGTATTTCCAGCATTTCTTGTTTTTATTTCAGATTTCCAGCATCACAAGAACACAAGGAGCAGGTGTAGGCCATTCAGCCCCTCAAGCCTGCCCCGCCATTCAATAAGATCATGGCTGATCAGTCCCAGGCCTCAATTCCTCTTTCGGGCCTGCTCCGCATAACCCTTGACTCCCCAAGATTTCAACAATCTATCTACCTCCTCCTTAAATACAATTAGTGACCTAGCTTCCACAACTCTCTGTGGTAGAGAATTCCAGAGATTCACCACCCTCTGAGAGAAGAAATTCCTTTGCATCTCAGTTTTAAATGTGTGCCCCCTTATTCTGTAACTATGTCCCTTAGTTTGAGATTCCCTCACCAGTGGAAACATATTCTCAACATCTACCCTGTCAAGCTCCCTTAGAATCTTATATGTTTCAATAAGATCACCTCTCATTCTTCTAAACTCCAATGAATAAAGGCCTAACCTGTTTAGCCATTCTTGATAAGACAACCCCTTCATCCCAGGAATCAACCTAGTGAACCTTTTCTGAACTGCCTCCAATGCTAGTATATCGTTCCTTAGATACAGGGACCAAAACTGTACGCAGTACTCCAGGTGTGGCCTCACCAACACCCTGTACAGTTGTAATAAGACTTCTCTATTTTTAAACTCTAACCCCTTAGCAATAAAGGCCAAAATTCCATTTGCCTTCCTAATTACCTGTTGCACCTACATGCTAACTTTTTGTGTTTCATGTACAAGAACACCCAGATCCCTCTGTACTGCAGTATTTTGTAGTTTTTCTCCATCTAAATAATAATCGGCCTTTTGATTCTTCCCACCAAAGTGAATTACCTCACACTTTCCCACATTGAACACCATCTGCCAAGTTTTTGCCCACTCACTTAACCTACCTATATCCCTTTGCAGATTCTTTGTGTCCTCATCACAACATGCCTTCCCACCTATTTTTGTATCGTCAGCAAATTTGGATACTCTACACTCTGTCCCTCCCTCCAAGTCATTAATAGTTGAGGCCCTAGGACCGATCCTTGTGGCACACCCTAGTTACAGCTTTCCAATCTGAAAAAGACCCATTGATCCTGACTCTCTGCCTTCTGTCTGTTAGCCAATCTTCAATCCTTGCCAACACATTGCCCCCAA
Organism: Heterodontus francisci; assembly: GCF_036365525.1. Classification (NCBI taxonomy): domain Eukaryota; kingdom Metazoa; phylum Chordata; class Chondrichthyes; order Heterodontiformes; family Heterodontidae; genus Heterodontus; species Heterodontus francisci. The sequence goes on along the minus strand of NC_090378.1, from coordinate 25,764,951 downwards.
TACCGTGAGCTCTTATTTTGTGTGATAACCTTTTATGTGGCACCTTATTGAACTCCTTTTGAAAATCCAAATACACTACATCTACCAGTTTCCCCTTTATCCATTCTGTTTGTTATATCCTCAAAGAACTCTAACAAATTTGTCAAACATGATTTCCCTTTTGTAAAACCATGTTGACTGTTTGATTGCATTATGTTTTTCTAAATGTCCTGCTATTTCTTCCTTAATAATGGATTCAAGCATTTTCTAGCATCTGCAGTATTTTGCTTTTATTTTAGTGTTTAATTCACTACCACTTCTCTTCCAGGAATGCCTACCTTGAAGAAGTTCTGCTCTTCTCTCCGATGGGATTTTTGTTTGTCTCTTTTACCTTGTTCACCTTCATTACTTTCTATTTCCCTCCTGGTGTTTGATAAAGTAGCTCCCAAAACTTGTTTTCACAGCCACATCTCCTTCCTTAATTATTGTCTCCAGCTCTGACTTATTCACGTGAATTCCAACTGAAATTTCATCCTTCAGATCAATACAATCTTCCAAGCAAGGAATTGGGTAGGAGTTTGTTACTGAATTAACCTTTCTGTAGTCTATACAAAATCTAGTTGAACTGTCAGGCTTAGGCATCAACATGACTGTGGAGCTCCAGCTGCTTTGACTGGGTTCAATTAGGTAGTTTTCCAACATGTATTGGATTTCTACTTTCAACTGGGCCTGTTCCTCTGTACTTAAGCAATAAGGATGCTGTTTTATAGGAGATGATTCTCCTACATCCACATCATGTATGGCGAAGGTTGTACATCCTTGTTTATCCCTACAGACTCCTTTAAATGCTGTGAGTAGCCTTGTTAGGTCTTCTCATTGTTCTGCATCTAAATATGAAAGCATAGGGCTGAATTTTAAAAACTCGCTGCTGAGATCCACGATATTTCGTGCGGCAGTTCATTTACATGGAAGGGGTGGAACGCCCGCCCCCTGATGACGTAGAGGGGGCGGGTGCACCATCCCCATCAACGCCACCCGGCACCAACACGCAGGTGCTAGCGCCATTTTCAAAGGGCTTCAGGCCCTTCCATTACATTTTACTGTTGAAAGTGACAGGTTGCTAAAAAATTAAAATAAAAAGCTATTCACACTTCCAGTCCCCTCCCCCACCCTCCCCCAATGAATAATCAGTTTACTGCTGAAGAGTGGAGCTGCTGTCAATCTGGCAGCAAAGCAGAAAGTGATGCAGAAATCCAGCAGGTCAGACAGCACCTGTGGAGAGAGAAGCAGAGTTAACTTGTCCAAGTTCACAGACCTGAAAGTTACTGAGGGAGGCAAGGGAAGAAATTGCTGGGGCCTTGACAGAAATCTTTGCATCCTCATTGGCTACAGGTGAGGTCCCAGAGGACTGGAGAATAGCCAATGTTGTTCCTTTGTTTAAGAAGGGTAGCAAGGATAATCCAGGAAATTATAGACCGGTGAGCCTTATGTCAGTGGTAGGGAAATTATTAGAGAGGATTCTTCGGGACAGGATTTACTCCCATTTGGAAACAAATGGACTTATTAGCGAGAGGCAGCATGGTTTTGTGAAGGGGAGGTCGTGTCTCACTTATTTGATTGAGTTTTTTGAGGAAGTGACAAAGATGATTGATGAAGGAAGGGCAGTGGATGTTATCTATATGGACTTCAGTAAAGCCTTTGACAAGGTCCCTCATGGCAGACTGATACAAAAGGTGAAGTCACACGGGATCGGAGGGGAGCTGGCAAGATGGATACAGAACTGGCTCAGTCATAGAAGACAGAGGATAGCAGTGGAAGGGTGCTTTTCTGAATGGAGGGATGTGACTAGTGGTGTTCCGCAGGGATCAGTGCTGGGACCTTTGCTGTTTGTAGTATATATAAATGATTTGGAGGAAAATGTAGCTGGTCTGATTAGTAAGATTGCGGACGACACAAAGGTTGGTGGAGTTGCGGATAGTGATGAGGATTGTCAGAGGATACAGCAGGATATAGATCGGTTGGAGACTTGGGCGGAGAAATGGCAGATGGAGTTTAATCCGGACAAATGTGAGGTAATGCATTTTGGAAGGTCTAATGCAGGTGGGAAGTATACAGTAAATGGCAGAACCCTTAGGAGTATTGACAGGCAGAGAGATCTGGGCGTACAGGTCCACAGGTCACTGAAAGTGGTAGCGCAGGTGGATAAGGTAGTCAAGAAGGCATACGGCATGCTTGCCTTCATCGGTCGGGGCATAGAGTATAAAAATAGGCAAGTCATGCTGCAGCTGTACAGAACTTTAGTTAGGCCACACTTAGAATATTGCGTGCAATTCTGGTTGCCACACTACCAGAAGGACGTGGAGGCTTTGGAGAGGGTACAGAAGAGGTTTACCAGGATGTTGCCTGGTCTGGAGGGCATTAGCTATGAGGAGAGGTTGGATAAACTTGGATTGTTTTCACTGGAACGACGGAGGTGGAGGGGCGACATGATAGAGGTTTACAAAGTTATAAGCGGCATGGACAGAGTGGATAGTCAGAAGCTTTTTCCCAAGGTGGAAGAGTCAGTTACGAGGGGACATAGGTTTAAGGTGAGAGGGGCAAAGTTTAGAGGGGATGTGCGAGGCAAGTTCTTTCCACAGAGGGTAGTGAGTGCCTGGAACTTGTTGCCGGGGGAGGTGGTGGAAGCAGGTACCATAGAGACGTTTAAGAGGCATCCTGACAAATACATGAATAGGATGGGAATAGAGGGATACGGACCCCGAAAGTGCAGAAGGTTTTAGTTTAGGCAGGCATTAAGATCGGCGCAGGCTTGGGGGGCCGAATGGCCTGTTCCTGTGCTGTACTGTTCTTTGTTCTTTGTTCTTTGTTAACTCTGCTTCTCTCTCTACAGATGCTGCCTGACCTGCTGAGTGACCCCAGCACTTTCTGCTTTGCTGCCACACACTCACCCTGCTGTGTCCCAGTGTCCTGTGATGTTGCGATCCTCTTCTCCCACTCAAGTGTTACATTGCTTCTTGTAGGTGTGCCGCACCTGGGTGAATAATCTTAAATTTGCACATACCAGGATGTGAGACTTCAATAGATCATGAAAGGTTTTACAGAGAACACACTGACATAACTGGAAATGCACTGGTGTCACAGCAACGTAAGTACGTCTTTCACTAAATGTTCTTCATCAACATGTGTGTCCTTTTCTCTGTGTGAATGATGTGTGCCAGCATGTAGTACCAATGTCACATCCCTTTGCACCGTTGGCCCTTCAGGAGAGCCAACGCATGCAATAACGGCATTGCCATGCCACCATTACTCTTGAGCATCTCCACGGACTCAGTGACATGGACATTGGCTCAGTCAGCTACTGCCTCTAATGGGGATGCTGCAGATGTGGACTGGTGCACAGCAGGTGAGTGAGGGTGATACTTTTCTGATACTTAGGTGGTACCACAACTGTGGTGAACTACTGTCCATTCTTCATCTGCAGGTCTGTGAGGTGGTCTCCACTTCCTCATCAGAATCCCATTTTTAAGATGGTAGCCTTCTGGAACTCCCTTTGCTTCAGCTGATTGTGCCACTTTACTTAAGTTTGGATAGGCTTGCTGAGCCTTGATCAGAGAAGACTTATTAAACATTTCCTTCGGATTATTCAAATCCCCAAAGAAAGTTTCAGATATTTGGCTATCTTTCTGTGGTGCCAATTTTACCTCCGACAATGGAACTTGTTTAGCCATTGCGTGGGTCACTGCACATGAAGGAAACATTCCTGGAACCTTTTCCTGCAACTGTTCTGTCTCTTTGACTTCACTTGGTCTCTCTGTAACTACTTGAGAAGCTATTACCTTTGCTCCAGCCAAATCATTGCCCAGGAGTAGGTCAACTCCATCTACAGGCAAACTTTGGACATCTCCTACAGTTACCATTCCAGACATTAGGTCACACTCTAGGTGCGCCCAATACAAAGGTATGGGTATATACTCCCTGCTGATACCATTCAATAAGACCTTGGCATTCAATGTGCTCTCTGGTGGAAAAGTTATGACTATCTCCAGCAAAAATGTTTGGGTGGCTCCTGCATCCCTAAGTATAAATATAGGTTTACCTGCCTCACTTGAGGGATAAGGAGTTACTTTTCCTATTGACAATTCCCTATGACTCTTAGGTATCCTGTTCATGTCCCCCGCACTCACAGCAGTTTTTGTACTTGGCCTTACAGCTGCAGTCAGAGCTACAGCCTGATCTGTCGTATTCTCAGTTTTGGCTCCTTTCTCTGCAATGGCCTTGTGTACCCCAATAAGTGCCGTGGGTTTACCCTGCAACTTGCAGCATTCTGCACAAAGGTGTCCCAACTTGTGGCAATGGAAACACTTAGGCTTTCAGACCTCACTTCTAACCCTCAGCATCTTCCTTTCTGGCCTGAGGAGTTCCCAGGGTGTTCCCAGCTGTTCCTACTTGTCGCCAGCTACTTGCCTTCCTTTCACCCTCCCACCTTCTATCCTTCTGTGTTTGTGGGAGTGGCGGACAAAGGGTTTGGGCTTTCTAAACAAGCTCATAATCATCAGCTATCTCAGCTGCCTGTCTGGCTGTTGAAACCTTCTGGATCTCTACAGGGGTTCTTACTAACAGAGGGAGTGCATTTTTAAATTCTTCTAGGCGAATTATTTCCCATGGGTTTCATACATGGCCTTTTCCTTTAGTGCCTGCATCCAACGATCAAAATTAATTTGCTTTACCCTCTCAAATTCTATATAAGTCTGCCCAGGCTGTCTCTGGAGGTTCCAAAATTTTTGCATGTAAGCTTCAAGGATTAACTCATAAGCAGCAAAAATAGCCTTTTTTGCCATCTCATAGTCTGCAGAGTCCTCCTCAGAAAGCATGACATAAACTTCATGAGCTCTGGCAATCAACCTGCTTTGCATAAGCAGTGCCCAGCTTTCCTTCGGCTGCTTCATCTGTCTAGATATCTTTTCAAGAGAAATTAAAAATTCCCCTATGTCCCTTTCCTCAAACTTTGGGACAGCTTGCACAAATTTAAACAGCTCTCCACCAGGTCCTGGGCTGGAGTCAATTCTTTCCTCACCAGAATTTTCATTGAGGTCAAGGCCACCCTGTTTTTTTAGTTCTATCTTTTTTAATTCGAAGACCCTTTCTAGCTTCCCTTCTTTTTCTCTTTCTCTCTCTCTTTCTTCTTCTCTTTCCTTTTGAAATCGTAGTTCAAGTTTTTCATTTCTTTTTCCTGTTCAAACTCAAATTTTTTCCTTTCTAATTCTCTTTCCTGTTCAAGCTGCTTCATCTGTAACTGAATCCTAGCTAATTCAACTGAATTATCATCTGGATTGCCTTTTCCTTCTTCCAATTTCAAATGCTGTGCTATTACTTCAATTATGTCTGCTTTTTTAGCTCCTGGTTTTAACTCTAATTCCAACTTTGCTGCCAATTCCTTTAGCCTAGCCTTGGATAAGATTTGCAAATCACTCAGGGATAAATCCTCCCTCCTCAGAAAGGTCATAGCAAGTGACAAAGCCATTCCGGTAGTGTAAACTTTACTCTAATGCACAAGAAATCTGGTGTTTGCCTTTTCCCTTTTTCAGTTATTACTACCCCACTTACAATTGCACGTCATCGGCTTTTGGTTATCCCGGATGAGCCCCCAATTATATGTTACGACTGAGGCAGGAGGGAGGAGTGCACTGTCTTTCTCTAGTTCCACTTCTCCATAGGTCACAACATACATTTAAATATGTACCCAGTTACCGATGTGGCCAATTATATACTCTAATTATTTTAGTTTCAGAATAAAATCCACCAACCAGATTTCTTTAATAAGCAACAAAATTATTAATTTATTATAAAACAAGACTTAGTCAATAAAGATGCAAAGCTTTAACACACAGTTTGAAACATGACAGCAAATATATATATTTCCTTCTAAATACCCAACACACAGACATACATAGACACACACATACACACACTGGTTAAAGGAAAAATAAAGATGCCTTGGCCAAAGTAATTGTTAATTCTTGAAGAAAAAGGATAAGATATGTTATGTTCCAGATGGCATACAGTTTGGCTCTGGGTACATGTAGACGGGTCACTGGGTTCTTTTCAGAAGCAGTTAATTCAGGAGATCTTGAGAGGAAGTCTTCCACAAGCTTCTCAGGAGAAATGAAGCATCAGGCGTTACAGCTATCACAAACTGGATTTTTTTTGCAGGGTTTCTCAGAGAGGTGGAGAAAAGATGAGCAGGGTATTTATTTCAGCAGGTTACAAACCCAACTGACTCAAAATTGCATTAAAAAATGAAACCCACTCTTGAGCACCATAAATCTTGACATGTCACTTCTTTTGTAAACAACTCTCATAGTCAGAAAGCACCTGTTGTTTACTGAGCTGAAGACATGTGTCATCCAGTAAGTGTTGTTTTTAAACAGAGTCCTTCCAGTGACCCTTTAAAAAAAAGTCCAGCATCTATGGAATCACTTCATTTCTCCAATGAATCCATCTCCATAATTCTAAAACACGTATAAAAAAAGGAAGCACTTTCATAACATTAGCATTAATAGCTGTTGGTTGATCAAGCCAGAGACATGAAGAAACTGTCTTTAAAGAACTAAAATAAATACAATTGTCATTGCCCCTTAAAGGATGTAGAGAAAATGAAAATTTCGTGATTAAGACATGGTGCTGTAAGAGGACTGAAAGTTGTTGACTGTGATCAGAGATAATTTGAGGAATGCAGGGTAGAATCATCAGCAAAAAAATGTTAGTATCTGATGATAAGTGAAGAAGGACATCGATACAGGGAATGTGCAGAAATTAGCAAATACCTCTGCCAGTTTGATGTATGCCTTTTATATCCACCACTGTCTAATTATTCATTGGGATTGATAATGACTCATATCCAGTAATCAAAGAATTTTACGTTGTTTTTTTACTAACTATCTTAGCTCCGAGGTAGTGCTCTTGCCTCTAAATCAGAAGGTCATATGTTCAGCATACAATCTAACCTGATACTTCAGTGATATACTACAGTGTTGCAAGTGTTGCATTTCTAGACTTGACTATTCCAATGCACTCCTGGCTGGCCACCCACATTCTACCCTCCTTAAACTTGGGGTCATCCAAATCTCTGCTGCCCGTGTCTTAACTCACACCAAGTCCAGCTCACCTATACCCTCGCTGACCTATATTGGATCCCAGTCAACCAAAGTCTTGATTTTAAAATTCTCATCCTTGATTACAAATCCCTCCCTAAATCTGCAATCTCTTCCAGCCCCACAACCCTCTGAGATATCTGCGATCCTCCAATTCTGGCCCCTTGTGCATCCCTGATTTTAATCGCTCCACCGCTGGTGGCCATGCCTTCAGTTGCCTAGGCCTCAAGCTCTGGAATACCCTCCACAAACCTCACTTTCTCTTCACTTTGCTTTCCTCCTTTAAGACCCTCTTTAAAACTTACCTTTTTGACCAAGCTTTTGGTCATCTGACCTAATATTTCCTTATGTGACCTCATCATATTTTGTTTTGTAATACTCCTATGAAGCACCTTGGGATGTTTTATTAAGTTAAAGGCGCTATATAAATATAATTTGTTGTTGTTGTTGCATGAGAGATTAAACCAAAGCCCTGCCTACCTGCTCAGGTGGATATGTGGCATTGTTTGAAGAACAGCAGAGGAATCTTCCTGGTGTCCTAGGCAACAATTATTGCTCAACCAACATTAATGAAATGGAGTAACTGGTCATTTATCCTATTGCTATTTGTGGGAGCTTGCTATGCACAAATTGACAGCCCCATCTACCCACAAAACACAATGACAAATATTTAAAAGGATCACTTCATAGACAATACAATAATGGAAATATTGAAAGGTCAATAGGGCTGTTAAATAGTAACTGTTCTGCTGAACTAGTATTCCTACATCTACAGATAAATATAAGAAATCTCGAGAACGAGAAAAGGCTGTTTGTCCAGTGAATATCTTCCTTCTAGTATTAAAGATCATACAGAATATGAGGAAGCACTTTTTTATGCAGTGGTTGGTAATCACTTGGAACTGGCTGCCCACATGGGTGGTAGAAGTGAGGACAATTACTGACTTCAAGAGGAAGTTAGATGGCCACCTGAGAGAAATAGACTTGCAGGGCTACGGTAATCGAACTGGGGAGTGGGACTGACAGCATAGCTCAGTAGAGAGCCGGCATGGACCCGATGAGCTGAATAGCCTCCTTCTGTGCCATAAATGACTCTATGACGCTATGAGTCTTGCATTAAACTACGTTTGGGGGTGAGGGCCACACATGTGTTTTACACTATAAGGTTGAGATTCTAGTCCAGTGCAGAATAGGTTTTTTTTGTACTGGTTTCATATTTTGGAGGAAATGTGAAACAGAGAGACCATCTGCCTGTTACAGTGGTTCAGATGCACTGTTTGAAGAGCAGGAAGACCTCCCTTTATCTTTCTCAGCATTGCTCCCTCAACCAATACCCTGCAACAAAAATGATCAGTTTATTTTTCTGATCACTAATTTTGGTATTTTGCTGTGCAAAAATAGCTGCCATATCAGCAACTGCATTTCAGAATAGTTTATTGTACGCAAGGCATTTGGAGACATAAAAGTTGAAATAAAACAGAATATAAATGTATTTTTTCCACCATGAAGAAGTTATTTCTTGTACTTTTTTTCAAATGTGACTTTCACTATTTTGTAACCTTTGATCCTATTATCCCATTTTATATTAAAGCAATATTCAGGATTTCCCCTAATTATTTATTGTTGGCTGAACTTCAAGGAGATTCTCCTTTGTCCTCGTCTCTCTAGGTTATAAAATTGACATTTTCTCATGATTCATCCCCATTCTACCCGAAATCATTCTTGTTTGTCTTTTCTGCATTCCTCGCAATAAGGATCATTGCCCTCTGCCTCCTTTAGAATTTGAATATTGTACCGTCCTTGTGTTTCAGTGACCAACACGGGACACAGTATTCAAGCTGGCGCCTGACCAAAGCACTTGTACAGTTTCTGCAGGGGCAAACCCTGACTTATAGCCTGTGCTCATGCAGTAATATCGCTCAGCATCCTATTTCCAGCAGATTCATCTTCAACCTTTAATACAATAAAAAAAACAATGTGAAGTTTATTTGGCGAGGTTGGATATTGTGAAAATTTGAACATGCGAAATTGGCAAGGATTACTTTCATAATCTAAAAGTTCTATTCCGATTGCTACTCTGGGAAAGCAGACAAACCAGTGGATTTATCAGTAGGATAAAATCCGAAGAAGCAAAGAGCTATCGGGAATAAAATTCCTCAACAATAAACTTATTTCCCCCCTGGGAATATCTGGGGGAAGAAACTGCCGTTATCTCTCCAGAGGGGGGCTGGGTTTCCCAGTCCCCACACAATGGGGGATCGAAGTCACTGTAGGCGGATACACTATGGGGTGGTCTGGCTAGTCAGCCCCTGGTCCCCTTCCCTGCCGCCTTGCTCCTAACCACCCCCACACACAGGAGCCCAGCTCCTCGTGCTTCCCCCCCAACCCAGGCTCGCCCTGTGGGCGTGGCTCCCAGGGGCGGGGGAGCGAGACAAAGGCTGGGAAGCCGATTGGTCGGGCGGCTGCTCCAATGGCGTGGGCGAGCCGGGGCTTTGGCATTGTGCGGGAGGAGAGGTAGAGTTTGCGCGTGGAGCCGGCGCTGTGCGAGGGAAGCGGGCAGTTTGGAACGTTGGACCGGGAGCCGCGCGCCAGCTAACGACAATTCGCCGCCGCCTTTTCCTCTCCGCACCTCACTCACACGATGGCTCACTTCAACAGAGGCCCCGTGTACGGACTCACCGCCGAAGTGCGAAACAAGGTAAAAAAAAAGCCCAGCCTGAGGAGGGGAGGACAACGACCACGGCGCTGGCCGTGATTCGAGCTGTTCCTTTTCTCTCATCGTACTTTTGTGATGTAGAGTGAATATTATGCAAGCAAAAGCTAACGGTCGTTTAAAAATGACTGGCGTTTTTGTTTAACACAAAGGAAGGACATGTGTTTTTTGTTGTTGGCTGCCTGTGTTAATGGCTTGGTGTTGATGTTACAAATACCAGCGAATTGCTGGGCGAAGGCGCTTCTCGGTCTCTTTCCATTTCCAGCTCTATTGTCTGAGGGCGCCAGGGCTCTTTGATGTTTTGCAGCAAATTCCTTGGGGAGTGGATTCCAAATTGGTCGACGTGAGTTTTGTCCATTTTCCTTATTCAGCAAAAGCAGCGGTAAGAGTTGGGTGGGAGGGAAGGATCTGAGTTGTGAGCGGAGTTGGCGAAGAATGGTTTGTCAGATTTGAATGAGGAGTTTTGATTTAGTGCTGCTTGGTGGGGTGGCACTTGCTCTTGTGATCATCAAAAGAGATTCTGCAACTCCTTAATCAGCTTTAAGATGTTAGCATTTTGCTGAAGCTTGGTTTACACCGTTCACGTTTTTTAATCATGATCCAGAATTAAATGAGAATTCTATGCATTAATCCCGATCTTGAAAATTTGGTCTCCTACTAGTCTTATTTGACATTTGACTGTATTTGACATAACTGATTTAAAATGTAACGCGCGCGAGTATGGCTGTAATTTTTTTAAATTTCCAAAATATACTTTATTAATAAAAATCTGTAAAAAAGACATTACCAGTTTCAAACAGCACCAAGTCACAAAATACAAACAGTGCAAAGGTGATCAGTTTCCTTCAATACAATCATGAGTTGCCTCACAACCCTTCCATTTCATTTGTCATGCCATATACATTTTTGCATTTTACAGCAAATGAAAATTTTCCCGATACAGTTCGAGGGGTTTTCCATGGATCCAGCCGCTCTGTGTGGCTGTAATGTATGGCTACACACCGCGTATGTTGGTGTTGCAAGAGGTCTATTGATCTTAAACATTTTGCTTGCAAGCTGATTTTGTAGAACAATAGGACAATGGATGGGTAAGACATAATAAGTACTTCAGAATTACAATACCTCCCTGCCCTCCCCCCAGCATTTGTTTTACCTTTTTTCTTTTTTTAAAAATAAATTCCAATTTTGGAGAGTCACCGCAGCCTGCAGGAGATCATCCAACTAGTTCATAGAGTCACTCAACCATTGTATGAGGCAGGTTTACAGTAGCTGCTCCATTGCTCCAACATACTTTTTTAATAAGCAAAGTGACTGGACTGACTTTTGTTATTTGTATGTGATGTGCAAGAGATGCTGGGAAATCCATCATTTCTTTAAAAGAAACATGTGATTCTAAAGTGCTTTTACCATCTCAGCACATCATGTAGAACAAATTACCATATAAGGACATCAGAGAAGTCAAAAAGAGCTTGATCAGTCCAGCATGTCAGCTTGCCCAGTCAGCATCCAGCAGGATCCACCAAATCTGATAGATCATTTCACCTGTTTACTGTGCATTTTCCCAAAGATCAGCACTAAATTTACTTTCCACTAATTTTAGATTATTGTCCTCCGAACTAAGTACCTGACGCATACAGAGTATTCTGGGTTCACTTTATCAATGCCATTAAATAATTTTATATAGTTGGGACAGTTCCCCAAGGTGTGCAGAGAAGACTGTCCTGGTACATGGATTGTTCCTTTCAATTTGCTCCTGGCCCACTAAACTATTTTTGTCATTTTATTGTCTTTTATTTTTTCCTCCCATACCCCATGTTATAGTCTTTATTGTGCTGCCTTCCAAAGTCAGAGACAATCCTGTGAGGCTACGTGATAAAAGTGGAAAAGTCCCTTTCCATCCCAGGGCATTAAAAATAATTACTTGGATCTCTGGAAAGTAACTGCACTCTGGGATGTAAAGAAAGAGGAGGTACCTGTGGGATTGGACAGTGACTACTCTGAATCCAAAAAAAATGAGTATGAATCATTAAAAAAAAAATGGTGATTAGATTAGATTAGAGATACAGCACTGAAACAGGCCCTTCGGCCCACCGAGTCTGTGCCGAACATCAACCACCCATTTATACTAATCCTACACTAATCCCATATTCCTACCAAACTTCCCCACCTGTCCCTATATTTCCCTACCACCTACCTATACTAGTGACAATTTATAATGGCCAATTTACCTATCAACCTGCAAGTCTTTTGGCTTGTGGGAGGAAACCGGAGCACCCGGAGAAAACCCACGCAGACACAGGGAGAACTTGCAAACTCCACACAGGCAGTACCCGGAATCGAACCCGGGTCCCTGGAGCTGTGAGGCTGCGGTGCTAACCACTGCACCACTGTGCCGCCATGTTAGCTGATATCTGAATGGTCAGCAGCAGATTGTCCTTGACTGTTCCACCCATTGCTGGAATGTATGGCTGTCATTGAATACTTTTTCAGATGACAGTAGTATAGCTCTGAACAAATTGATCCACTTTTTCAGTTTTAATCTAGTTGCAATTTTGTACAGTTATGTATTAATGAAGGGGCAGAATAATTAAGGCAAGGGTAAGTTTTGAACCTGAATAGACCAGGTCTTTCCCTTGTGGAATCCAGAAATGTAGAAGAGCTCCTGGCTGTAAAAGTGCAAGTTCTTAATCCCATCTCCACGGTTTCCTCGACCCTCACCTCCAACAAGTGCAAGGAGCTCATGGACTTTGTTGTCATTAAGATTAAGACTATCTGATCAGCTGCCTTGACCACTTCCCTCCCTTCCCCTAGTCTTCTAAGGCACCCCTTGCTCTAGTCCTGAACTTGTAACTTTCTTTAGTTTCTCTCCTATCTCCCCTCATACCCTCTCGTTGCTCCTTCTGTCCATGCGATCCACCTCCTGGACCCACAATCCTATTTCAACTGAACTACTGATTAATTCCCTTCCTGGTTTCCATGTTAGCTGATATTGTTTGCGGTTTTCTCTCCTTCAGATCTGCCGCAAAAAGAACCTCAAAAAACCAACCCTTGACCCTACCGTCCTTGCAAACTACTACCCTATCTCCAACCTCCCTTTCCTCTGTAGAGACCTTGAGTGTGTTATCTCCTCCCAAATCCATGCCCATTTTTATCAATTCAATGTTTTAATCTTCCCAGTCAGGTTTACACACCTGCCACAGTGCTGAAACGGCTCATGCAAATGACATCCTGTGTGAGTGTGATATAGGTAAACTATTCCTCCATGTTTTTCTGACTGCAGCCACAGTTGACCAAACTATCATCCTCCAACGCCTCTCCACTATCGTCCAGCTGGATGGGACTCCATTTGCCTGGTTCCATTCTTATCTATCTAGTCGTAGCCAGATAATAACCTGAATTGGCTTCTCTTCCCATTCTATCCTTGGCTGCTTCCTAATTCTCATGCTGCCTCTCAGCAACATCCAAAAGCACAGCATCAGTTTCCACATGTACGCTGACGACACCCAACTTCACATCACCACCACCTCTCTCGACCGATCCACTGCCTCAATTGTCAGATTGCTTGTCCAACATCCAGTACTGGATGAGCAAAAATTTCCTCCAACTAAACAATGGGGACAACGAGGCCATTGTCTTTGGTTCCCCCCCTCACATAAACTCTGTTCCTTTGCCACTGACTCCAACACGCTCTCTGGCAACTCTGAAGTTGAACCAGACTGTTGGCAACTTTGGTGTCATATTTGACCCCGAGATGAGCTTCCAACCACTGTGGTTAGTGATGACACATGTCTGTGTCATCACTAAAACTGTCTATTTCTACTCCCTGTAACACTGTCTGACTGTGTCCTACCTCAGCTCATCTGCTGAAACCCTCAGCCATGCCTTTAACTGAATTATTCTAATGTACTTTTGGCTAACCTCGCACATTCTACCCTCTGTAAACTTGAGGTCACCCAAAAGTCTGCCTATGTCCTAACTCTCACCAAGTCCCGTTCACCCGTCACACCTGGGCTTACTGACCTACATTGGCTCCTGGTTAAGCAGCGCCTGATTTTTAAAATTCACATTTTTGTTTTCAAATTCCACATGGTGTCACCCCTCTCTGTTTCTGTGTATCTCTTGCAGCCCCACAGGTCTCTGAGATATCTGCTGTTCTCCAATTGTGGCCTCTTGCGCATCCCCAATTTTAATTGCTCAATCGTTGGTGGCCGTTCCTTCACCTGCAAGGCCTGAAGCTCTGAAATTCCCTCCCTAAACTCCTCTGCGACTCTACCTCGCTTTCCTTCTTTAAGACTCTTTTTAAAACCTACCTCTGACTAAGCTTTTGGTCATCTGACTGAATAGGGTACATAGGGAAATAGTAGTAGGCCTTTTGGCCCCTCGGGGCTGATCTACCTCAGTGTCATTTTCCCACACTATTCCCATATCCCTCGATATCTTTAATTTCTAGAAATCTATCGACCTCTGTCTTAAACATACTCAATGATTGAGTCTCCGCAGCCCTCTGGGGTGGAGATTTCCAAAGATTCACCACCCTTTGAGTGGCTTATGTGGCTCAGTGACAGACTTTGTTCGGTAACGTTTCTGTGAAGCACCTTGGGACATTTTACTACATTAAAGGCATTGGGTAAGTTGTTGCAAGATGCTACATAACACAAGGTCATGGTGCTGTAGATAGTCATCCTTTGGCCAAAATTTAAATGCTGTGTGTCAGTCGTTATGATGAAGAGCTTTTCTTTAAAACACTGTTCAATATATTATCATTTTGAGACCAAAGCTTGAAAATTACTTTGGTGAATGATAGCTTAATGCATTCATGTGTGTTTTAAGACACTGTTTTACTACAAGTGGGTGACAGTCTACATAGAAATAGCAAATTGAGGAACATCATAATATAACCGATGTAATTTCTAAGCTTTTAAAAAAAAAAGTGGTGTAGCAAGAAACAAACCTATTTTCTTCAAAGTATTAAGATTTTCAGTCCAGCTTAGTAGCTTTTTTTGGTGGGAGGAGGAGCACCCCCTCAAAATGAATCCTGTACTCCTACAGTTGCTGTGAAATCCTATATTCAGCTCCAGTAGCAGTAAAGGAATGCTATGCAAGGACAAGGGACAAGACAGTAAGCTGACTTTTGCCCTCCCAGCCTGTGCTCTGGCTCAGCTCTACTTTAGCATCCTGCCCATCTGGGTGCTCACTTTCTTTCACCTACACTGGGAATAGACAGTGTTTAGAGGAACAGGGGTGTAAAATGGGGAGAGCGTACCACCCAGCCTCAAATCTCTAGGTGCTGACATTTAACGAAATAGAAAGTTTATATCACCCAGTCTCGCAAAATAAATGTTCTGTTACTATACTCCTCCCATGGCCAGAGAAAGAACTGAAATCTGTTGATTGAAGCTTGTACAAAATTTCCAGGATTTACTTTGTTTATATAGTCTGGCTTCTACTAATTAGAACTTGGTTAGGCTCACGTAATTTCAGCTCAGCCGTTGCAGCACACAGGCACAGAATCTTTGCATTCCTTCTAGTTGCGTATTTGTAATTTCAATAATGCTAGATTCCCAGGGTTAACCCAGTGGGACAAAGTGCAGCTCTAGTTTTGAAAAATTAGAATTTAAGAGGCTGTGTTGCCTTGTAAGACTCTCCATTATGCTGTCAAATGTTACTGATGTTATTTGTCTTGAGTTCCTGCAGCTGCCATCTTCAGCCAATTTAGAAATCCCATCCCAGTTTCTCAGCAGTGTGGAAAGATCAGTTGTGAAGCGTGGGTGTCAAATTTGTTTGTAGGCCGTTTTTTTAACATGGTGTTTCTTGAGCTGCATTGTGTGCAGAGTGAAAAGAAAATCAGTTGGTTGTATTATGCTAAGAATACAGTGAACTGCAAACTTCTATCAATTCACACACTGATCTAAACCTTTGCTTTACTGTTTACAGCAGCTTTTCTAAGATGTCTTTGGGTTTGTGTTCCTGTGTACATAAGCTGTTCTAAGGGTTGTAATAATTATGCTGATAACATAAAAAGACACTGCTTTCCTTTTAATCTTTCTGGGTAGAAGAGAGGAGGTGGGACTTTGGTGCTCTCTTCTACTTATCAAGCTGCTGATTATCACTTCGTAAACCTGTAGTGCTTATTATTAAATTACACTGAACAATGGCCTTATTCATAATGACTAGTTTATTTGCTGATATCTGCTATTGCATTCATTGTTGAAGACCAGAGTAGACTAAAGTCACACTGAACTTTACAGCACAGTATGAAAATATATACTCGGTTTAAGCTCAGATCACGATCCAGTGCGTTACTTCTTAGGGGTGTAATGAAGAATACTGAGCAGCATTGAGTTACTGAAAAACAAATTGAGCTTGCATCTGGTTCTGTTCTATTGATTTAAAATGGCTGAGGTACAATATTTCTAGTTTTCCTTTCAAAGTATAAGTTTTGTACTAAAAATTGCCTCTTCTGCCCCATACATACACACTTTTTATTTAACATATGCTAGTACATGGGCACATTAGATATATAGGATGCAAGAATAATACTTCTAAGTGATTAAGAAATATATCCTGAGTCGCAATTGTCAGTGAAAATAAAGTTGCTTCTTTTATTCATTGTATTAACTTCAAATTAGAAAGCATACCTATTGTACATTAAAATTGGTGAGTGGGTCACAACATTTCATTTCAAAATGCATTGTAATGATGCCTATTATCTGAATAAGAACTCACATTATAATAGGATCATCCTGGTAGGTCCTTTTGATGCCAATGTGATAGTTTCTTTAATGTCATGTTAGCAATAGTTATAACAGCAGCTACAGGTAATGCCCAAAAAGCACAATGAGTCTGCATGTTAGCTGCAAGCTCTGGCTGCTAGGTGATAGTAAAGCATCCTATGTATGGTTCATTTGAGCAGCCATGTTGATACAGATTAACCTGCCAGTTAACGGTTAACATTTAACAACTATGGAATGGGTGCATGTGCAATTTTAATTTTGTTCTACTCAATGCACATGTATATACACAACCAGAAAGTGGTTCTTAGAAGTACTTCAGTCCTTTGGCCAGTTTGGTTGCTGGCTGTGTTTCATTATGCGCTGATCTCCGTTTCATCACTAAGTGTTTGTAGTGGAGAGCAGAAGAAACATATTTAATATTTCAACTTGACAACCCCAAAGGATGGACTTTATCTAAATTGGCTTTTTAGAATTCAGGGTGAATATAGTGACAAGTGAGTGCTGAATGATGTGTGTTCCATAATGTTTTTTGTCTCAATGTAATATTTGTAACATTGGGGAGGCATCCTCTGAATGGTTGAATGTTCGAAAAGCAGATCCTGATGTAGAATACAGCAAACTGCAAGACTTGAAGCGATTCATGCCTTCATCTTTTGGAAAAAACAATATGCATGGTTGACCCAAGAGGCAGACAAAAACAAATGACTACAGGGCAAATTGCTTGCCTGATTTGAGTAGGTGTCGCTTATGAAGTCAGATGCCCACAAAAGAATATTTAGTTGTGGGCAAATCAAGCTTTTGATACATGAGTAATTCTAATGCTACTGATACAGCAGTACAATAGCATCACCTATTTTTAATGCTTTGCACTCTGCTTTTGATATTGCACAACAGTGGTTGCTAATATAAGCTCTTGTTTACAGCAGTTCCTTTTTAAAAAGGAGTTTGGATACAACAAAGAAGAAGCACACCTTTTATCGTTGCCCTCTGCTTTATTTGGCGTGTGCCCTTCATTGATCCAGCTCAGTAATGCTGAATTAGAACAATAGATTGGGTATACGTGATGTGCATGTTATTAGGTAGCCCATCCACATAGATTATTAAAGTTGAGAATGTTTTGCAGTGTGAATGGTAGCAGCCCCCTCCTCTCTCACTCCTCCCTCACCCTCTCTCACTCCTCCCTCACCCTCTCTCACTCCTCCCTCACCCTCTCTCACCTCTGCTCCCTCACCCTCTCTCACCTCTGCTCCCTCACCCTCTCTCACCTCTGCTCCCTCACCCTCTCTCACCTCTGCTCCCTCACCCTCTCTCACCTCTGCTCCCCCCCACCCTCTCTCACCTCTGCTCCCCCCCACCCTCTCTCACCTCTGCTCCCCCCCACCCTCTCTCACCTCTGCTCCCCCCCACCCTCTCTCACCTCTGCTCCCCCCCACCCTCTCTCACCTCTGCTCCCCCCCACCCTCTCTCACCTCTGCTCCCCCCCACCCTCTCTCACCTCTGCTCCCCCCCACCCTCTCTCACCTCTGCTCCCCCCCACCCTCTCTCACCTCTGCTCCCCCCCACCCCCCCTCCCCACCCCATTCGATGATACCACACGTTCACCACTTATTCATCATGTTTTTCTGTAATTAGCCTTCTAGCCTGATTCAGCTCATCAGAATGTTTTATGAAAAGCACAAGTTACAGACTTGGATGAAAGAAATTCAGAGGCATCTGGTTCTCATCTCACAATTTACTTTCAATGCCAGGCAGTCATACGTTGTCAAATATTACATATTTTAATAATGTGTTCCTTTTTAAGTTCAGGTTTTTTGTTAAATTAACCGTATAGGTGGCCAGAAGCTTCTCCAATGAAAGTTAGGCTGCTTTCTCAAACAAGCAAGAAGACAGGCCTCTGATCCTCCTGCTACAACCTGCTGTCCTTGTATGATTTTAAAACAGCTGTACATTGGGAATGGATCTCTACCATAATGCTCTTCTAGAATAATGCATAATGAAACTCCTGAGTCTAATACTATTACTAACTTATATTCACAATTTATCGTGGGATAAAAATTTCAGAGATTATCTCTGATTTCACCAACTTAAGAAAAAAATAATCACCTCTTTTCCCAGCTGATTTTATTTCACGACCAGAGCGAAAGCATTGCTTTTCCTCTCTGCTAATTGTAGCAATATTTTCAAGCTTTGTTTAAACCTGTGAGTTTCTGAGCATCTTGCTTCCATTACACAGTTAAATCCTCATTTCTCAAGGACTTCCAAGTTTTGTTTTTCTGTTTAGTTGGAACATTTCCTACTTCCATGGCCAATTTCATTATTTGGATGGTGCAGAAAGTCAAGAGAATGGAGTGTTTCTTAGCAACATCTGCAATTCCATCTGCCATATGATATTCTTCCAGTCTGTTGATGGAACCTTCTGGAAATTCCACTTTCTTCCCATGGTACCATTTAATTCAGTACCTTTACTAACTTCAAACTCCTTCCATCATCGTTTGTGGCATTTTTATTATGTCATTGAAATCTTTTCTGAACTTTCAAAATTCTGTAATACGACCAATGCCAAAGATATGAAACGTGATTGGAGATTTGAGGCAGAGTTTAAATATAGGGTTCAATGCTCTGCACCAAGACGCACCCCCATTGGAATTGTATCCTTCAATTTATATTGCCTCTCCTCATACTTCCTACAAAAATGAATCACTTCACACTTTTGTGCATTAAATTTCATCTACCACTTGTCCACCCATTCCACCAGCATATCTGTCCTTTTGAAGTTTATCACTATACTCCTCACAGTTCACGATAATTCCAAGTTTTGTTGTCTGCAAATTTTGAAATTGTGCCCTATACACCAAAGTCTGTGTCATTAATATATATCAAGAAAAGCAGGGGCTCCAACACCGACCCCTGGGGAGCCCCACAATATACCTTCCAGTCCGGAAAACAACTATTTACCACTGCTCTGTTTCCAGTCATTCAGCCAATTCCATGAGTTCTAACTTTATTGACAAGCCTGTTATGTAGCACTTTATCAAATGCCTTCCATATACAAGACATCAACCACATTGCCCTCATCAACCCTCTGTTATCTAGAACATAGAACATAGAACATAGAACATAGAACATAGAACATAGAACATAGAAAAATACAGCACAGAACAGGCCCTTCGGCCCACGATGTTGTGCCGATCCTTTGTCCTCTGTCAAGGACAATTTAATCTATACCCCATCATTCTCCTTTATCCATATACCTATCTAAAAGCCGTTTGAAAGTCCCTAAAGTTTCTGACTCAACAACTTCCCCAGGCAAGGCATTCCATGCCCCGACCACTCTCTGGGTAAAGAACCTTCCCCTGACATCCCCCTTATATCTCCCACCCTTCACCTTAAATTTATGACCCCTTGTAACGCTTTGCTCCACCCGGGGAAAAAGTTTCTGACTGTCTACCCTATCTATTCCCCTGATCATCTTATAAACCTCTATCATGTCACCCCTCATCCTTCTCCGTTCTAATGAGAAGAGGCCTAGAATGTTCAGCCTTTCCTCGTAAGACTTGTTCTCCATTCCAGGCAACATCCTGGTAAATCTCCTCTGCACCCTCTCCAAGGCTTCCACATCCTTCCTAAAATGAGGCGACCAGAACTGCACACAGTACTCCAAATGAGGCCTTACCAAGGTCCTGTACAGCTGCATCATCACCTCACGGCTCTTAAATTCAATCCCTCTGCTAATGAACGCTAACACCCCATATGCCTTCTTCACAGCCCTATCCACTTGAGTTGCAACTTTCAACGATCTATGCACATAGACCCCAAGGTCTCTCTGCTCCTCCACATGCCCAAGAACCCTACCGTTAACCCAGTATTTTGCATTCGTGTTTGTCCTTCCAAAATGGACGACCTCACACTTTTCAGGGTTAAACTCCATCTGCCACTTTTCAGCCCAGCACTGCAACCTATCCAAGTCCCTTTGCAGACGACAATAGCCCTCCTCGGTATCCACAACTCCACCAACCTTTGTATCATCTGCAAATTTACTGACCCACCCTTCGACTTCCTCATCCAAGTCGTTAATAAAAATCACAAACAGGAGAGGACCCAGAACTGATCCCTGTGGCACGCCACTGGTAACTGGGCTCCAGGCTGAGTATTTACCATCTAAGACCACTCTCTGCCTTCTATCAGTTAGCCAATTCTTAATCCAACTGGCCACATTCCCCACTATCCCATGCCTCCTGACTTTCTCCATAAGTCTACCATGGGGGACCTTATCAAATGCCTTACTAAAATCCATGTACACCACATCCACTGGTTTACCCTCATCCACTTGCTTGGTCACCTGCTCAAAGAATTCAATCAGGCTTGTGAGGCAAGACCTACCCCTCACAAAACCGTGCTGACTGTCCCGAATCAAGCAGTGTCTTTCCAGATGCTCAGAAATCCTATCCCTCAGCACCTTTTCCATCAACTTGCCTACCACCGAAGTAAGACTAACTGGCCTGTAATTCCCAGGGTTGTTCCTATTCCCTTTCTTGAACAGGGGCACAACATTTGCCACCCTCCAATCACCTGGTACCACCCCCGTCAACAGAGAAGATGAAAAGATCATTGCCAGCGGCTCTGCAATTTCATCCCTTGCTTCCCATAACATCCTTGGATATACCCCGTCAGGCCCGGGAGACTTGTCTATCTTCAAGTTATTCAAAAACCCCAACACATCTTCCCTCCTAACGAGCACTTCCTCGAGCTTACCAGTCTGTTTCACACCGTCCTCTTCAGTAATACACCCCTTCTCATTCGTAAATACCGAAGAGAAGTACTCATTCAAAACCTCACTTATCTCTTCCGGCTCAACACACAGTCTCCCGCTATTGTCCTTGACCGGACCTACGGTCCCCCTAGTCATCCTCATATTTCTGACATACGCGTAAAAGGCCTTGGGGTTTTCTTTTATCCTACCCGCCAAGCATTTTTCATGCCCTCTCTTAGCTCTCCTAATCCCTTTCTTCAGATCCTTCCTGGCCATCTTGTATCCCTCCAGAGCTATGCCTGTGCCCTTTTTCCTCAACCTTATATACGCATCCTTCTTCTTCCTAACAAGACTCTCAACCTCTCTTGTCAACCACGGTTCCCTCACATGACCATCCCTTCCCTGTCTGACAGGGACATGCTTATCAATGGCCCCTACTATCTGCTCCTTGAAAAAGTTCCACATTTCGACCGTGCCCTTCCCTGCCAGCATATGCTCCCAACTTATGCTCCTCAGTTCCTGCCTGACAGCATCATATCTACCCTTCCCCCAATTGTAAACCTTGCCCTGTTGCACATACCTATCCCTCTCCATTACCACAGTGAATGCTACAGAATTGTGATCACTATCTCCAAAGTGCTCGCCCACCAACAGCTCTATCACTTGCCCTGGTTCATTACCTAGTACCAAATCCAATATTGCCTCCCCTCTGGTCGGGCAGTCCACATACTGAGTCAGAAAAGCTTCCTGGACATACTGCACAAACACTACCCCATCCAAACTATTCGATCTAAAGAGTTGCCAATCAATATTTGGGAAGTTGAAATCCCCCATAATTACTACCCTGTGACTTCTGCTCCTTTCCAAAATCTGTTTCCCAATCTGCTCTTCCACCTCCCTGCTGCTATTGGGGGGCCGATAGAAAACTCCCATCAAGGTGACTGCTCCTTTCCTGTTCCTGACCTCAACCCACAGTGCCTCAGTCGGCAGATCCTCCTCGAAAATTCTTTCAGCAGTTGTTACACTATTTCTAACTAACAATGCCACCCCCCCACCTCTTTTACCACCATTCCTAATCTTATGAAAACATCTATAACCAGGTACCTCCAAGAACCATTCCTCCCCCTCACCTATCCACGTTTCAGTGATGGCCACAACATCGTAGTCCCAAGTGCCCATCCACGCCTTCAATTCACTCACCTTATTCCTGATGCTTCTTGCGTTGAAGTATACGCACTTTAACCCTTCTCCGTGCCCATCTGTCCTCTGCGACAGTGCTACCTTCCCCAATACCTCACTACACTCTTTGTCTTTCTGAGTGGACCCACTGGTCCCTGGACTACAAGTCCGGTTCCCATCCCCCTCCCAAACTAGTTTAAACCCTCCCGAACAGTACTAGCAAACCTCCCTCCCAGGATATTGGTGCCCCTCTGGTTCAGATGCAGCCCGTCCTGTTTGAACAGGTCCCATCTTCCCCAGAATGCAGTCCAATTATCCAAGAACTGGAAGCCCTCTCTCCTACACCATTCCTGCAGCCACGTGTTCAGCTGTGCTCTCTCCCTATTCCTAGCCTCACTATCACGTGGCGCCGGCAACAAACCAGAGATAACAACTCTGTCCGTCCGAGCTTTCAGCTTCCAGCCTAACTCCCTAAACTCACTTCTAACATCTGTGCCACCCTTCCTTCCTACGTCGTTGGTGCCAATGTGCACCACGACCTCTGGCTGCTCCCCCTCCCCTTTAAGGATCCTGAAGACGCGATCACAAACATCACGGACCCTGGCACCAGGTAGGCAACAAACCATCCGTGCGTCTCGCTTGCGCCCACAGAACCGCCTGTCGGTACTCCTCACCGAGTCCCCGATGACTAGTGCTCTCCCATTCTCCCTCCTTCCCCTCTGAGCCACAGTGCAGGACCCCGTGCCAGAGGCCCGTTCACTGCAGCCTGCCCCCGATAGGCCGTCCCCCCCAACAGTATCTAAAACTGTATACTTGTTGCTGAGGGGAACGACCACAGGAGATCCCTGCACTGACCTCTTCCCACCTCTAACTGTTACCCAGCTGCCTTTGTTTTGTGGAGTAACGACATCCCTGTAGCTTCTATCTATCACCCCCTCAGCTTCCCGAATGATCCTCAGTTCATCCAGCTCCAGCTCCAGTTCCCTAACACAGTCTGATAGGAGCTGGAGACGGATGCACTTCCAGCAGGTTTTTCTCATCAAAAAACTCAAGCAATTTAAACATGATTTGCCCTTAACAAATCAGTGCTGGCTTTCCTTAATCCCAATTTGTCCAAGTGACTGTTAGTTTTGTCCTGCATTATGGTTTCTAAAAGCTTTCCCACCACGAAGGTTAAACCAATTGGCCTGTTTCTCCAGTCCTCTGGCATCACACCTGTATTTAAGGAGGATTGGAAGACTATGGCCAGTGCCTTTGTAATTTCCACCCTTAATTTCCTAAGTATCTTTGGATGCATCTCATCCAGTCCTGGAGACTTTGATTCTATGACTATGACTCTTTTATGGCACAGAAGGAGGCTATTTGGCCCATTGAGTCCGTGCGGCTCTCCATGGAGCTGTGCTGTCAGTCCCACTCCACAGCTTGATCCCCGTAGCCCTGCAGTCTTATTTCTCTCAGGTGGCCATCCAGCTTTCTCGTGAAGTCATTGATTGTCTCTGCTTTCACCACCCTTGTGGGCAGCAAGTTCCAGGTCATTACCACCTGCTGTGTTCAAAAAAAAAAAGTGCTTCCTCATATTCCCCCTGCATCTTTTGCCCAGAGCTTTCCATCTGTGTCCCCTTGTTCTTGTACCATTTTCCTTGTTTAGCTTAAATAAGCTTGTCATAATCT
The DNA here is from genome assembly GCF_036365525.1 of Heterodontus francisci. NCBI lineage: Eukaryota > Metazoa > Chordata > Chondrichthyes > Heterodontiformes > Heterodontidae > Heterodontus > Heterodontus francisci. Next base: position 25,740,774 of record NC_090378.1, on the reverse strand, counting down.
TGTACGCATCTATTGACTCTCCCCTCAATCTCCTTCGTTCTAAGGAGAACAAACTCTGCTTTTCCAAATTAAGCTTGTAACTAAAATCTTCCATCCCTGGAGCCATTCTGGTAAATCTCCTCTGCACTGTCTTAAGGACCCTCACATTCTTCCTGAAGTGTGGTGTCCAAAACTGGACACCGGACTGCAGTTGGGCCCTAACCAGAGCTTTATAGAGATTCAGCATAACTTACCTGCTTTTGTACGCGATGCCTCTATTTATGAAGCTAAAGATCCCATATGCTTTTATTGACTTATCAACTCAGCCAGCCTATCTAATCCCTTCTCTTTAATTTTTAGTCTATCCAGTGTCTCGCCTACCTCCTGTTTCACCATGACTTGGGCAGCATCTTCTTCCTTGGTAAAGACCGATGCAAAGTATTCATTTAATACCTCAGCTGTGCCATCTGCCTCCATGTGCAAATCCCCTTTTAGGTCCCTAATCGGCCCCATTCCTCCTTTTACCACCCTTTTACTATTTATGTGCCTATAAAAGACTTTTAGGTTCCCTTTTATGTTAGCCGTGAGTCTCCTATTATACCCTCCTTGTTTCTGTTGCTTGTTTTTACACTTCCCCATAACTTTTTATATTCAGCCTTGTTCTCAATGGTATTATCACCTCACATCTGTCATATGCACCCTTTTTTTTGTTTCCTCTCTGTCTCTGTCTGTCTCTGTCTCTCTCTCACGCTCGCTCACTCTCTCACTCTCACTCTCACTCTCACTCTCTCTCACTCTCTCACTCTCACTCTCACTCTCACTCTCACTCTCTCTCACTCTCTCTCTCTCTCTCACACTCTCTCTCTCTCTCACACTCTCTCTCTCTCTCACACTCTCTCTCTCTCTCACACTCTCTCTCTCTCTCACACTCTCTCTCTCTCTCACACTCTCACACTCTCTCTCTCTCACACTCTCTCTCTCTCACACTCTCTCTCTCTCACACTCTCTCTCTCTCACACTCTCTCTCTGTCACTCTCTCTCTCTGTCACACTCTCTCTCTGTCACACTCTCTCTCGCGCTCTCTCTCTCTCGCGCTCTCTCTCTCTCGCGCTCTCTCTCTCTCGCGCTCGCACTCGCACTCGCTCGCACTCGCTCGCGCACGCACTCGCTCGCGCACGCACTCGCTCGCGCGCGCACTTCGCTCGCGCGCGCACGCGCTCGCGCGCGCTCGCACTCGCGCGCGCACTCACTCGCGCGCGCACTCTCTCGCGCGCGCACTCACTCGCGCACGCACTCACTCGCGCACGCACTCACTCGCGCACGCACTCACTCGCGCACTCACTCACTCGCACTCACTCACTCGCGCACTCACTCACTCGCGCACTCACTCACTCGCGCACTCACTCACTCGCGCACTCACTCACTCGCACTCACTCACTCACTCGCACTCACTCACTCACTCGCACTCACTCACTCACTCGCACTCACTCACTCACACTCACTCACTCACTCGCACTCACTCACTCACTCGCACTCACTCACTCACTCGCACTCACTCACTCACTCGCACTCACTCACTCACTCGCACTCACTCACTCACTCGCACTCACTCACTCGCACTCACTCACTCACTCGCACTCACTCACTCACTCACTCGCACTCACTCACTCACTCGCACTCACTCACTCACTCGCACTCACTCACTCACTCGCGCTCACTCGCACTCACTCGCGCTCACTCACTCACTCGCACTCACTCGCGCTCACTCACTCACTCGCGCTCACTCACTCACTCGCGCTCACTCACTCGCTCGCGCTCACTCACTCGCTCGCGCTCACTCACTCGCTCGCGCTCACTCACTCGCTCGCGCTCACTCACTCGCTCGCGCTCACTCACTCGCTCGCGCTCACTCACTCGCTCGCGCTCACTCACTCGCTCGCGCTCACTCACTCGCTCGCGCTCACTCACTCGCTCGCGCTCACTCACTCGCTCGCGCTCACTCACTCGCTCGCGCTCACTCACTCGCTCGCGCTCACTCACTCGCTCGCGCTCACTCACTCGCTCGCGCTCACTCACTCGCTCGCGCTCACTCACTCGCTCGCGCTCACTCACTCGCTCGCGCTCACTCGCTCGCTCGCGCTCACTCGCTCGCGCTCGCTCACTCGCTCGCGCTCGCTCACTCGCTCGCGCTCACTCGCTCGCGCTCACTCGCTCGCGCTCACTCGCTCGCGCTCACTCGCACTCACTCACTCGCACTCACTCACTCACTCGCACTCACTCACTCGCACTCACTCACTCACTCGCACTCACTCACTCACTCGCACTCACTCACTCACTCGCACTCACTCACTCACTCGCACTCACTCACTCACTCGCACTCACTCACTCACTCGCACTCACTCACTCACTCGCACTCACTCACTCACTCGCACTCACTCACTCACTCGCACTCACTCACTCACTCGCACTCACTCACTCACTCGCACTCACTCACTCACTCGCACTCACTCACTCACTCGCACTCACTCACTCACTCGCACTCACTCACTCACTCGCACTCACTCACTCACTCGCACTCACTCACTCACTCGCACTCACTCACTCACTCGCACTCACTCACTCACTCGCACTCACTCACTCACTCGCACTCACTCACTCGCACTCACTCACTCGCACTCACTCACTCGCACTCACTCACTCGCACTCACTCACTCGCACTCACTCACTCGCACTCACTCACTCGCACTCACTCACTCGCACTCACTCACTCGCACTCACTCACTCGCACTCACTCACTCGCACTCACTCACTCGCACTCACTCACTCGCACTCACTCACTCGCACTCACTCACTCGCACTCACTCACTCGCACTCACTCACTCGCACTCACTCACTCGCACTCACTCACTCGCACTCACTCACTCGCACTCACTCACTCGCACTCACTCACTCGCACTCACTCACTCGCACTCACTCACTCGCACTCACTCACTCGCACTCACTCACTCGCACTCACTCACTCGCACTCACTCACTCGCACTCACTCACTCGCACTCACTCACTCGCACTCACTCACTCGCACTCACTCACTCGCACTCACTCACTCGCACTCACTCACTCGCACTCACTCACTCACTCGCACTCACTCACTCACTCGCACTCACTCACTCGCACTCACTCACTCGCACTCACTCACTCACTCACTCGCACTCACTCGCTCGCACTCACTCACTCACTCGCACTCACTCACTCACTCACTCGCACTCACTCACTCACTCACTCGCACTCACTCACTCACTCACTCGCACTCACTCACTCACTCGCACTCACTCACTCACTCGCACTCACTCACTCACTCGCACTCACTCACTCACTCGCACTCACTCACTCACTCGCACTCACTCACTCACTCGCACTCACTCACTCACTCGCACTCACTCACTCACGTGTTCGTCATCCAGGGAGCTCTGGATCTGTATTAGACGTTGTGGTGATTAATAAAGATACCACATGTCAGGATTTGCACGCCCCATAGTATCCAGTGCCTGTGGTCAAATTGCAGTCTACTCCACTAATGAGGGCAACATTTTCTAGGTTAGACCTTCTCTCAAGCCTATTATCACGTGTAGCTGGAAGAGTCTGCTCGTTAGGATGTCGCCATCATTATGCAAAAGATTATACTATTTTTGTTCACCTTTTGGTGTATTCCAAGAGACTATGGATAAAACTCTACAGATGCAAGATGTGCTCTGCAGAACTTGTATTCCATAAGAAATGCAAACTAAGCCCTTGTTTTGTATGTAGAGGCATAGGATGCAGGACTTGGGAAGTAAAGTTGAACTTGTTCAAGAGCTTAAGTTTGGCTACAATTTGAGCACTGTGTAAGGTTGCTCAAACTGATCATTAATATAAAAGTAATGGAAAAAATAAATACACCAGATAGTTTCAGGGATGAAGAATTAAGATATGAAGACATTTGAAGTCTGAGTTTATTTCACCTTTTCAGCATCTTTGCGAAAATCTTGCAAAATTTTCTCACCTCCCAATACTGTGCTGCACATCGTGCTCAAAATTGTGCTAATCTCTCTTCCAGCTCTGCCCTGTTCACACCAGTGAAATGACCTAAGCCATAGTTATAACAATTACAGAAGGACATTTTTCATTTTTCCTCATAGACCTCTCTACAGAACTCGATATCATTCACTGCGACATCCTCTTTCAACACCTCTCCACTGTAGACTGTGTCCTGAAACTGCACTGGCTTGGTTCCATCCCATCTTATCTGAGAACAACCAGTACATATGCAACAATGATCTAGCTTCCATTACAGTGCAGTCATCTATGGAGTTCCTGAGAATTTATCCTCGTCTTGCTACTCTTTATATGCTGCCATTTAGTAATGTAGTTGCAGGCCTGATGCCAACTTTCACATACTGTATATGCTACTTACATCCAGGTCTAGCTGCCTTGAACATCTCCATGCTATCATATTGCTGATTGGCATCAAGTAATGGATAAGTCACCTCTTCCTCCAACCCAACACGGGGAAGACGGAAGCAATTGTCTTCAGCCCTTGCCATAAGCTCTGCTATCTTGTTGCTGTTGAGTAGAAAAAGACTATATAATGAAGACAGGGAGATGGAAATTACTATTCTGAGGATGGTATGAGGTGCCACATTTACAGCTACAAGTTAAAATACACTGGATGTTGTTTTACAAAAGGTAACAAATCAAAACTAATATTTTTGACCAATCTGAAAATATTTCGAGAGCGAGGAATTTTTAAAATGGAGCCTGAAATTGTTAGGACAGCTTCTTGACTAGAGTTTTATTTTCCATGAGCAAGAATACAACTTGTGATTAAGCGAAGAACTATTAAAATTCTCTCTGTAGAAAAGTAGCTCCTATAACTTGGAATTATTGTCTTATGCAATTGTTTGAATATATTGTAAAGAAAATCAAATAAACACAAAAGCCAGAGCATTAGTTTTAAAAGCAAGTTAAATAAGAGCAATAGGAGTAGCTGTATAGTCAGAAACGTATTAAACAGGGTCCATTTAATTCTCTCAGTCCAAATAGAATGGTTACTGTTGGGTATGTATTACCCAAAGGAAGACTGGCTACTTAACGAGGCTCTAACTGTATATCTCAATCTCCACGCCATGTACCTGGATGGGCAAAAACTTCACCAAAGTTTGAGGCTGTAATTCAAATTAATTTTGAAGCAAGCACATCCTCCCATATCTCTTTTCCCTACAATTCCTCTATCTCTGGGATTCCTATATTTTACATATTTAAAAATGTGTTTGCGATAGAAACCAGAAACATTGCTACCAAACTAATAACATGCTGGGTTCCTGTTCTGTAGTCTGATCAACTTGGCCTTCTAAGAGCTAAAATGGCACAATGAGTAGCAAGTATTATTCAAATCTATGGACTGTTTAAAGCATACTTGGCAATTTGATACATTTTGCTCAGTTGTAAAAATGATTTTGTTGTGTTCAACAATATTTGTCTCTGTATTTTCTCCTTCCTCAACTCTCCACTTTTCTTTTTTAAAAAAAAAACCTGCTCAAAACTCTTTGCGTTGACCAAGCTTTTGGTCCCCTCTCGCAATCTCTCCTGGCCTAGTGTTCATTTTACATAGGCCAATGTGTGAAGCACCTAAGAGAGTTGCTTTTATACATTAAAGATGCTATATAAATGGAAGTTATATTTTCATTTGTGCATTTGTAATGCAGGAAATGCATGATCTCTTGTAGTCTGTTGGAAGAAAGAATGTGCATCTATATAGCATCTTTCACCAATTCAGGATGTCCCAAAACACTTCACAGCTAATTAAATAATTATTTCTGAATTGTAGTCCTGTTAGATGGACAAATGTGACTGCCAACATACGCGTAGCAAAGTCTCTCAGACAGCAAATTAAACAAACAGTTAATCTTGTGCTTGAGGGATGAATGTTGGTCTGGACACAACAAGAACACATTGCTTTTTTTTTTGTTGACAAATTTTCATGCGATCTTTAACATTCACTGAGCAGGAGTACAAGGCTTTGGTTTAAACTCCTCCTAAGGATGGCACCTCTTAGAATGCAAAATTCCCTCAGTGCTACACTGAAATGCCAGCATAGATTATGTGGTCAAGTCCTTGAACCACAAGGCTTCTGACTCAAAAGTGCTACTAACTAAAGCAATCTCTCTCTAAGATAAGGATTGAGAATTGTAATGCTTGTAGATTACACTTTTCCATAACCTTTTCAGTAACGTGTGCTTATAAGTAACTCCGATACATCAAAAGTTTGACGGCTTGTGAAGCAACTTGAAACCTTTTACAATGTTAAAGGTGATACTTAAATGCAGGTGGTGCATTCGAAGATTTTTGTTAGGTTTAGGCATTTTGTTGCATTACATCACTGGAATTGAGAGGTTCTAACAGCATTTCCATTAGGTTCTGATTTGCTGCACTCTTTAAATTTGGTTTCCAAAGTACAAGTTCTCGCTCCAAATTAAAAGTGAAGTAAGATGTTAAAAAAAAAAAGCATCGCAAAAGGGAGCGAGGAACTTAAAACTATCATGATCACGAGAAAAAGTACTAGGAAAACTAGTGGGACTAAAGGTGGACAAGTTCCCTGGACCTGATGGCTTGCATGCCAGGGTCTTAAAAGAAGTGGCTGCAGAAATCATGAATGCTTTGCTTATAATCTTCCAAAATTCCCTAGATTCTGGAAAGGTCCCAGCAGATTGGAAAACTGCAAATGTTTGACAAATTTTAGAGTTCTTTGAGGATGTAACGAGCAGGGTGGATAAAGGGGAGCCAATAGGTATAATGTATTTGGATTTCCAAAAGGCATTCAATAAGGTGCCACATAAAAGGTTACTACACAAGATAAGAGCTCATGGTGTTGGGGGCAATATATTAGCACGGATAGAGGATTGGCTAACTAACAGGAAATAGAATCTTGGGATAAATGTAGAATTGTCAGGTTGGCAAACACTAAACAGTGAGGCGCCACAGGGATCAGTGCTGGGGCCTCAACCATTTATGCTCTATATTAATGACTTGAATGAAGGGACTGAGCGTATTGTAGCCAAATTTGCTGACGATACAAAGATAGATAGGAAAGCAAGTTGTGAGGAGGAAACCACGTCTCCAAAGGGATGTAGGTAGGTAAGTGAGTGGGCAAAAATTTGGCAGATCGAATATAATGTGGGATAATGTGAGGTTGGCCACTTTGGCGGGAAGAATAGAAAAGCTGAATATTAGTTAAATTTAAGAGAGACTGCAGAATGTTAAGGTACAGAGGGATCATGGTGCCCTCATATGTAAATCACAAAAAATGTTAGCATGCCGGTGCAGCAAATAAAAGGCAAAGGGAATGTTAACCTTTATTGCAAGGGGATGGAGTATAAAAGTAGGGAAGTCTTGCTACATCTGTACAGGGCATTGGTGAGACCACACCTAGAGTACTGTGTACAGTTTTGGTCTCCTTACTTAAGGAGAGATATATTTGCAAGTTCAGAGAAGGTTCACTAGGCTGATTCCTGGGATGAAGGGGTTGTCTTGTGAGGAAAGGTTGCGCAGGTTGGGCCTATACTCATTGGAGTATGGAAGAATGAGAGGTGATCTTATTAAAATATCTGATTCTGAGGGGGCTTGACAGGGTAGAAGCTGAGAGGATGTTTCCCGTCGTGGGGAATCTAGAACAAGGGGGCACAGTTTCAAAATAAAGTGCCTCCCATTTAAGTCCGAGATAAGGAATTTCTTCTCTGAAAGCTTTGTTAATCTTTTGAATTCTCTACCCCAGGCAGCAGTGGACGCTGGGTCATTGAATATATTCAAGATTGAGTTAGGCAGATTTTTGGTCTACGAAGGAGTCGAGGGTTATGGGTGGCGGGCAGGAAAGTGGAGTTAAGGCTGCAATCAGATCAACCATGATCTTATTGAATGGCAGCGCAGGCTCGAGGGGCCGAATGGCCTACACATGCTCCTATTTCTTATGAACCATGCAGATTATGGTTTTTATTTGAAATACCATGTAAATACACATTGACAGTGATTATGCAGCTTTAATTTAAATGGAGCTTTTGTCATCTATTATTTAGAGTGAATTCATGTTTTTTTTGGTTGCACAGAAGAAGGGGGTGGGGGGTGAGTTTTATGTATCATGTAAATGAAATTGCAAGTCTTGGCTATATCAGACTTTGCAAAATACAGGCAGTGGCTTGTGAATTCAACAATGTATTATGCTGGGTTTCCTGTGCATTCATCTTTTATATACAGGAGAAAAATGATTATTAAAGCATGTGAGCATCTGAATTTAACTATTCACATGATCAGGACTTTGTGGTTGCATGTTAATGTCCACATTCTAACTTCATGAGTGTGCTTTTATTGGATACTTTACATTTCCCAGAGTTGTAATACAATTGCTTCTTCTGTAATGCACTCTAGCACTAACACTGGGTCAGTTATTATTTGAGTACTTTTTTTAGGAATGGTTATTAGCTTGTATAGGATTTCTGCTCTTTTGAGGGTGAAAATAGCACTTTTACACCTTTTGTAACTTATTCACATTTCCTGGTATGGAATATTGAGATAACAGTTAATAGACATGCAAGGACAAATGGAGTTCAGATTGATGGACTGTGTTTGTGGAGAGTTTTCCATATTTGTTATTTGTCATTCAGCTTCACATGGACAGTAGTGATCTTTAACCTATGAGTTAGCGGAAGCTCTGGACCATTCAGTTCCAATTGTTCTGTAATGACTGATGACTTCTCGAACTCTGCACAAACAAAAACAATTGTACGTTACCCCATTGCTAATCAAGACATCTGGTGGCAGGCTCTTTGCCTTGGACATAAGCCAGACACTCTGCAAGAAACCATTCTAACAACGTGTCTGAAGAACTATTTGAGAGAGTGGAAAAATTTACTTCAGCTGTCAATGTGACCTACAAAGGTAATACTGTCTGGAGATTCAACCTTTCTATATAGTATTTTAAACCTATGCCGTCAGTCTGTTGGCAACACTGGAAAATAGGTACTTTGTTCTGTAAGATTTCAACAGAAGGCATTTGGCCATTTATTTAGAAAGCTGCTGGAAATGTATTAAACTTTGCAATGTTAAATTGTAATCTTGCAGAATGAGTGGTTTTTGTTTAAGCAGCCTGGCTCAAAACTGCATAAAATTGCTAGATAACATTGTTTTTTGAAATTTGATGCAACAGAATGTGAATTGAACTTTTTAAAATTTAGTTTATTCAGCTAACTTATTCCCTCCTCTCCTGAAGATGTCGGCTTCTGGTGTATAGTTCTGTGGTTGCCAGGATGTTTCCTCTTGTGAGAGAATCTTGAACTAGGGGTCACTATTTAAAAATAAGGGGTCGCCCATTTAAGACAGAGGTGAGAAGAAATTTTTTTCTCAGTCGTGAGTCTTTGGAACTCTCTTCTTCAAAAGGCAGTGGAAGCAGAGTCTTTGAATACTTAAGGCAGAGGTAGATAGATTCTTGATAAGCAAGGGGACGAAAGGTTACCTGTTCTGAGGCCGGCGTCCATTGCAAGGGTGGGAATGTGGAGTCGAAGTTACAATCAGATCAGCCATGATCTTGTTGAATAGCAGAGCAGGCTTGAGGTGCCGAGTGGCCTATTCCTGCTCCTAATTCATATGTTCGTATGTAAAGGGAGAAAGCAGGGCAGTGGGATTCATCCTAAATTGCTGTAGCAGAGCTGGCACAAAAACAGTTGAACCAGGCTACTGTCCTCTGTACTATGGAATTGTGTGGGTTATGTGGTGCCTCGTTCATGTTTCACCTTTTTATTTGTATGTCTGTCCGGAACAATCTGTAACTATGTATTATGTGAAATTAGTGTCATTTGGAGATGCTATTGTAATTCACATCAAAATCGGCAGGTAACCACAGAAGAATGTACAGGCGTAGGAGTGGTCAGCTCTCCTGCCAGTTGTTGATGACTTTATTTAGCTCTCTACCTGTACCCATGGCCCACTCCATTTTAAAGTAGCATGGGATATTTTGCTACATTGGAGGCAATACATATATATTTAATAATCATGTCATGGATTGTTCAACATAAACTTGCTTTTATTAGTTTTAATTCAAATTTCAAAAATACTAGTTAGAATTGTAGCAAATTGGCCTTATTCACAGTACTGTCAAAACAGTAATGAGGTTTATTACAGCATCTCGAATCTTAATGGCTTCTCCAGAACTGTGTGGTTCCAGCAATGTACCTATAGCAACAGCAAAGCATACAAGAACTTTGAGAAGATATTCTCCCCCTCATTAGCATTTTTTGCTTGCGTAAAATTTTCTCTGGTCTTTGTGCGTGCATGTGCGTGGAGCCTGAGGAAACCTTGGAGGACCTGATCATTCCCGAGTGGTCTTCTCAAGGTTTCCTGATATATGGCAATCCTCACACCTGGTGTCAGTTCATAAGAGTCCAGGTTAAATGATCAGATTTAGGAAATTTTAACCCACACCTATCTGGTCATTATGCTAAAATAAAAGTAAGATACTGCAGATCCTGGAAATCTGAAATAAAAAACAAAGTGCTGGAAATACTCAGCAGGTCTGGCAGCGTCTGTGTAGAGAGAAACAGAGTTAACGTTTCAGAATTCTGATGAAAGGTCACAGACCTGAAATATTAACTCCAATCTCCACAGATGCTGCCAGACCTGTTCAGAATTTCCAGCACTTTGGTTTTATTGGTCATTGTGTTATATTGGCTAAAGTTATTGGCATTTATGAATATCCTTTTTATGTGATTTACCATTTCTTGTAAAAATTGTAACGGAATGCTGCAATTACACAGGGCTGTGTGGGTTTTAGCATTTTTCTGTTTTTAACTTCTGCTCCCTGTGACTTCTTTCACATTGGTATTCCGAAGGCCACTTTCTCATCGCTACCTCAAAACAGTTGAAAAGGGAAGAAAGGGACACAATAAAATGGGCACAAATCCAGGACTCCCAGGGCAAATCAGACTAATTTTTTCCATTGTGAGCTCATGTGAAAAATCCCTTCTTGCTAAATTTCCACTATTTAAATATTAAAATTTTTCATGTGACGTATTCCCGGCACCATTCTATCCTGCAGCCATTGTCAAAAAAGAGAAGCTACTTTGTGAAAAGTCACATATGGGAAATATAGTCTTGGAAAGGTTCATGTTGGTATTCCAGAGGCATTAGTCATCGAAATATGAACACAAACGTTTATTACCCAAAAATCTGGCAAGTGTAAATTACACATTCTTCACAAAGCTGCATGAAACTTCCATTATACAACTTACAATGGTTTCAAGTATCACTGACTTTAATTAAAGGTCATTTTGAACTTTAATTATACAAGTGCTATTTTGAAAATGCAGTTCATACGAAATAGTGATTTGAAACCTTTATATCAAAACAGTACAATCCCCGAATTTCCACCGCTAGTCCAAATTTAGGTCATTTAGTTAATCAGATTGCAAAGAATTGCTAATTCTTGAGAGAATGTAGTGACAGATTCAAAGGCTTTTCATCTGTGACCTTTCCTCAGACCTGAAACTTGGGGCTGAATTTTGCCAGAATGGCTGAGGTCCCGCTGCCAAGGCCAAAAGTGGGAGGCGACCCCGCCTTCGGCCGAAGGCAGGACGTAGAGAGGCATCTTCTATAGGTGGCCAATCAAAGGGCCAGCAGCCTCAGCAGATCCACCACTAGCGGTGGCCATTGCTCGGGTTGCACCTGCAGGATTAGAACGCATTAATGGCTGTGCGGCCTCGACAGGTAAGTGGGGTCTGAGAATGCTGGGGCCAAACAGACAGGCCCTGATGATCGGGTGGGGCGGGGAAGTGGTGCTTGCTGAGGGCAGGCAGTGCCGTTACCACTGGGGTATGGAGTGCCCAAAAAGGAGGCTGTTAACTCTGTTTCTGTCTCCTCAGATGCTGCCAGACCTGCTGAGTATTTCCAGCATTTTCTGTTTTTCCCAGATTTCCAGCAACCGCAATATTTTCCTTTTGAGTTTTTAATGTTTTCTTTTGAACTGCTCAAAATCAGGACCACCTTGTGTTGTGATGCATAAGCTCTGCTCAACCAGAAATACATTTTTACAGAATATAATTAATTTTTTGCCTTTTTCTTGATTTTATTTTGGGGTGGTGGTGAGATTTACTTCATTCATATGCAGCTCGCACCACTTTTATGAAAGAAAAATATTCTCTGCACTGAGTCAGGTGCATTTTATTTGAATATCATTTCAAACAATCCATGTTGTTGCTTATAAATAAAAATAAAAAGTCTAATTTTTTGATTGTGTCCCCTGCCAAACTCTTTCTACCTCCTCCTGCCCTCATTCGTTGTCTCCACTTCTCTGACTCTTTCTGTAATTTTCTCTTTTTCCCTGACTGCCATCTGTCTCGCTCTTCTTGCGTCTTTTTCTCTGTCTCCCTTCTTGGTGTACAGCGCAAAGACCCCCCCCCCCCCCCCCCGCATGTTACTTTAGTGACATTAATTTTATAGGCCACTTGTGGAAAGTTATAATCTTAGATTTTTGTTAGTACTCCAGAAGTGTTTGTAATCGAAACACGAATACCAATATTTATCATTCGCAAATCTGTTGATTTAGTAACCAACATATTAGGGGCGGATACTGGAACTAGGAAAGGAGGTGCCTTGCAGAAGCCTGGGTGAGAGAAACTGATTTGCAGAGAATGTGAGGTGGAACTGGGCTAGCGAGGCAGAAGAGTAGGGGTGGGAGATTCATGATGTTATGGTCAGCCTGTTGCTGTTGAGATAATCTGGAGCTATAACGCTTAACTACTATGAATGAGTTTGGGAAATGCCAGAATATGTACTAATGAAAGAAGCTGGAGCTGAGGGAACAGTGGGAAGAGCTGGAGGCTTGGGCTGAGGTTGGAAGTACATGGGCCCTGCGGAAACGGTAGAGTGAAACAAGCATTGCTGATGAATCAGGCATGCTGTGGCTGATGCTCTTGCTAGGGAATGCAGCAGGGCTAAGGGTTTAAGGGAGTAGAGCTTCATTTGGAAGTAAAGACCCAATGAGAATGGAGGCAGATGAGGCTGCAATGGGAGAAGACCGGAGAGTCTGCACTGGGACTGTTGGCATTTATGAAGAACATAAATGTGTTAGGGGTGGGAGAGATGAGGTGCTTAATCCTTTCATATGCAAAATTCCTATGAATTCTCATTTTAATATTTGGCTACAGGAAAATGGTTTTAAAATCCCTGTTGTAGTTATGTCTAAGGGACACTTCAAGTGGAGCAGCAAAATGTCTTGACAGCCAATTTTGGAACTCTAATTGTACAATTTTGAAAAGGGGTTTATAGATTGAAGTAACATTTTACAGTATTGGAATGGACAATATAACCTTTTGTGGTAGCAACCATTTTGTATCTGCTGCACGTGTGTCCTAATCATTGTAAAGTGAAGGGCCGAAGCACATGATGTATGATGCCACCAGTGTTCAGAAGAATACAATCTGGATAACAATTGCTGCACTTGCAAAGTGATTCACTGTAAAATTCTTTTGAGACTTTGTCTTAACTAGAATATAATTGCAAGTATTCTGAAGTAGAGCATTAATTAGACGACACCATATTTTGTTTCAAAGATCCAAACGCTTTATAAAAATTCTATTTTTTTGATGAGTACGACAATTGGGAAATTACAAGTAACGTGTACAGCTTGTTATGCTCATGAAGGGAACAGTGAAATATGAAATGAACTGGAGGAATTATGAAATAAAAGTCAATAAACATGTTTGAAGATGAAACCCATGATCCATGTCTGAATTAGCTTTGGAGAAACACATTGAAATAACAGGAATGGAGCTAACAAAGACTTTAGCAGACAGACTGAGTTTGAAGCCATTGCCAAAATAATAGGTGTCAAACATTCAGCGCCATCATGTAACAATGGTTCTCGTATCCTGGAGCATTGTATGAATCACCCCTTAGTCACCTGATTGACACCCAACCATGACAAGTTTCTACCTGTTAAAAGGAATCTCTCTGGAGTTCGAGAGGAAGAACAGCCAGATAAGGTCTTTTCCAGCCAGAATAGCTGAGAGACAGTTACAGCTAAGCAGGAGTCCTGCTGATAACATTTTTTAACTACTGCAGCAGAGAAATTGCAAGGTGACTTTGGAACTCCATGTTGGAATTGGGCCGTTAAATGCCATTCCTTTTACAATGCTAAACACTCCTCTATTGGAAATGAAATTTTATATTTGGAAAAATAAATCACCCTTGGGAACTAAATTATGGTATGAAAATGTAAGTTAAATCAATTGGATTTCCTGCTAAGAAAGAGTCTCAGACAAAAACCCACACATAATCTGGTGCATAATCAGATTTTTAATTCTTTTATTCGTTCATGGGATGTGGGCATCGCTGGCTAAGACAGCATTTATTGCCCATCCCTAATTTCCCTTGAGAAGGTGGTGGTGAGCTGCCGCCTTAAACCGCTGTAGTCCTTGTGGTGTTTAATGGTTTTTAAATATCATTAAGTTCTTAGAACAATAATGTGCAGTGCTACTGAGTGTTTCCAGTTGCAAAATCCTAAGTAATCTGAAAATGACTAGTGGGAATGTTCAGGAAGATGTAACTAAAGCAGTATTCTGGGTCACTCATTTGTGTCTGGGTAATGTGAAGCCTAGTTATGAACAAATGTTGGAAATATGTTCTGAATTGAGATCTGATTTGATGTCAGAGCAGTCATAGTGATCAAAATAAGAAACCAAACAATGCAAAAACATTAGGGAGCAGTAGCAACCTTTATACATGGCCTTCTTTGACCTCACAAAGGCCTTCGACTCCTATCAACGGGAGGGATTATGGACCATCCTCCTCAAATTTGGCTGCCCGGAGAAATTCGTCACCATCCTCCGCCTGCTGCATGATGACATGCAAGCAGTTATCCTTGCCAATGGTTCTGCCACTAACCCAAGCCGAGTGAAAACTGGGGTCAAGCAAGGCTGTGTCATCGCACCAACTCTCTTCCATCTTCCTCCCCGCAACACTCCACCTCATTTTCTTGAGGCTCCCTCTGGGAGTAGAATGAATGACTCTACAGGACGAGTGGGAAACTATTTAACCTACGTTGCCTCCAGTCCAGAACCAAGGCCTCTTCAATCTCTGTCATCGAACTGCAGTAGCGAGCTTAGCCAGAGATTGATGCAGAGCTAAATTGTCTGAAGTTTGTGCCATCGAAGGTATAGGTGGCGGAGAGGGTCTGCAAGACGTCAGAGTTGAAAGAGTAAAGGCCTGTACTGGCAAGTATAGTTGGAGCAGATTGCAAAGATGGAGAGGTGAAGTTGTGGAGGATAAGGAGGAGCAGTCACTGGCACCATCTCATTGGGACCTGATCTGCCACTTTATTTTACCCAAATCCAAATGCCATAGTTTTGAATCCATTTTGAATGCTTTAATTGAGATGCCATGCTAATTATGGTTTAATTTTTTCTACCCTTAGCCCACATTACAGCAGTGACTACATTTTTAAAAAAAAAGTGCACTGACCGAAGTGCTTTGGGACATCTTTTTCTTTCTCTTGCTTAATTTTAGATTACTTTAATACGTGGAGTTCTTGGCTCCTCAATCCTCGTTCGCTTTCTGGCCCTGATATCTGTCTACGCATGTTTTGTAATTTGCCTGAAATGATGATCAAAAGCTCTTCTTGAAAATTTTAGTTTGGTTTCTGGGTGTATCCTGTGCTGCATAAACTTCTTTGTCACATTTCAGACTTTAATTACGAAGCAGATTTTTTTTGCCATGTAGTTGATCAAATATTGAGTAGCAATGATGTATAGTGGATATATATTTATAGGAATATCATACTATATCCTGAAGAAAAATTATTTGCCGTCTCTTTGCTAAACTTCCCTTTTTTTATAGTCTGTCTGACTGGCCTGAACTATCTTCTCTGAAATTTCCAAACACAGCCAGTGATTTGAACAGTTCAGCCTAATTAAATACTCCTCAAACAGTTGTTGTAGATTTAAATGATTCTTAGCTAATTTGTATAGTAGTTGCCAGTTATGAAAATATCTGAGCAAATCACACAGCACATTTGTTTGAGAGCATCTTGGCGCCATCCTTCAAATTATCTGCTTGGAATCCAAACATACCAAATCTTTGCAACATTTGCATTTACTCAGGCTGGGGTCACAACTTTGGTTGCAGCTTGTTTTTAAGAATCCTTGATGTACTATATTTGAATTAAAATGGATAGTTAACTCAAAGTAAAAATGCTTCAAAATTAATTAGTCGATGATTGTAGTTATTAAGGATGTTGCACTACATTATCCAGTTTAAAAAATAAATTGCAGAGATTAATTCAGGGTTTTTTCACCCAGTTTTCCCTGATATTTCTGTTGCAATATTTTGTCCAATAGGCCACTGTTTCGGTGAGCTGAGGCAATTGATTGTTGGCAAACCATTCATCTGACATTGATCCTGCCTTAGCCAAAAGTCCATATGGGCTCACTTTACAGCAAACATCATTCACTAAATCGTGTTGAGGACTGGGGCTACTTACTGTCTCTCTGCTAATTAATTGTACTGTGGTAACTGCTGCCCTCTGTGCAATAAGCTGACTTGGCATAGATCGATACTGTATTAGAAAATGCGCTCTGAGAAAATGTAGTTTCTCACCAGGGTTAATATCTGCTCTGATGATACCTTCCATGACAGCACATCTGATATGTCTTCCTTTTCCCTCAATCGAGGATTCCCCCCTCACTGTGGTTGGCAGGCCCCTCAACTGTGTCCGGCCCATTTCCCGCACCTCTTCCCTCACCCCTTCCCCTCCCTCCCAGAACTGCGACAGGGTTCCCCTTGTCCTCACTTTCCATCCCATCAGCCTCCAAATCCAAAGGATCATCCTCCGCCATTTCCACCACCTCCAGCGTGATGCCAATACCAAACGCAATTTCCCCTCCCTTCCCCTGTCAGCATTCCGAAGGGATCGTTCCCTCCCCGACGCACTGGTCCACTCCTCCATTACCCCCACCACCTCGTCCCCTTCCCATGGCACCTTCCCCTGCATTTTCAGGAGGTGTAATACCTGCCCATTTACCTCCTCTTTCCTCACTATCCCAGGCCCCAAACACTCCTTTCAGGTGAAGCAGTGATTTACTTGTACTTTCAATTTAGTATACTGTATTCATTGCTCACAGTTTGGTCTGCTCTACATTGGGGAGACCAAACGCAGACTGGGTGATTGCTTTGCGGAACATCTCCACTTAGTCCGCAAGCAGGACCCCGAGCTTCCGGTTGCTTGCCATTTCAACACTCCCCCCCCCCCCCCCCGCTCTCATGCTCACATCTCTGTCCTGGGATTGCTGCAGGGTTCTAGTGAACATTAACGCAAGCTCGAGGAGCAGCATCTCATTTACAGATTAGGCACACTACAGCCTGCCGGACTGAACATTGAGTTCAATAATTTCAGAGCATGACGGGCCCCCATTTTACTTTTTTTTTTAGTTTTTTGTGTTTATTTTATTTCATCTTAGTTTGTTCAGTTTGCTTACCCACTTTTTTTTCATGTTTGCACTTGCGGCTGTTCAATTTTCAGTCCGTTAAGTCCGTTAACACCCTATCTGTACTAATGCTTTGTCTTTCAACACACCATTAACATATTGTTTGCCTTTTCTCCACGACCTTCTGGTCAGCTATTCTGTGACCTTGTCCTATCTACACCTCCTTTTGTTATCTCTTGCCCACTCCCGCTTTACTTGCTTATAACCTTTTGCATTTCTAATATTTGCCAGTTCCGAAGAAGGGTCACTGACCTGAAACGTTAACTCTGCTTCTCTCTCCACAGATGCTGCCAGACCTGCTGAGTATTTCCAGCATTTCTCTTTATTTCAGATTTCCAGCATCTGCAGTATTTTGCTTTTATTAATTTTTAGTTCGCAAGTTTGTACTGGTTTTTATACTGCATTTAGCCACTGAGGCATCCTTTTATAAAACTAACTTGGGTCATAAGTTTACCTTTTTTCATGTTTCAGTTTTAAAAACTCTTCCACGTACAAATGTCCTTTTCAGCTAAAAGCTGGATATGCCTTTAGAACAGTAAACCTTTTATTGGCTTGCGTGCAGACTCCTTAAATCCACTCTTGAACTAAATTCTTTCACTTTAATTGAATACCTATGAAGTTGCCAGGACTTTAATGAGACTCTTGATAGGTCAAAGCTTCAGCATTTTCAAAGACTGCAAAGTGTAGGGTTCTTCCCTGGGAAAAGGAAAAATGCTGATGGGGGTGGGGAAATATAAAAGGAACGTTCCCCTTTTTGAATTCATTAAGTGCATATTTATTAAGTGAATTCCTAAAAACTGTAATAGTTCTCATCCAATGTTTGTAGTGTCTTTGTACACTGCTCATAATATGATTTAAATCCCCTTCCACACCTCTTGCTGCTAGGAGCAAGGGGGGCGGGGGATGAATCTGGTGCCATTCACTGCCAGTCTGTGCCAGTGTTTGTGCTCCACATGAGCCTCCTTGCACCTTACTTCATTTAACCCTATCAGTATATCCTGCTATTACATTTTCCCTCGTGTTTATCTATTTTCCCCCTTAAATGCGTCTATGCTGTTTGTCTCAAACTCGCCACCACATGAAGTAGTTAACATTCTAACTACCCTCTAAATAAAGATGATTTCTCTTTCATTCATTCTGTTTTGGCACACTGTTTGTAATATCAACTTGTTACCTCCAATTTCACAAGGTGAATACAAATAAAAGGAAATCATTTGACTCACCTAGCTCATCCTTGCATTGCTCATTCTTCCCCCTCCACACCCCCAAACCCCCCAAAAAATATATTAACAGTGTATAATTGCGGCTTGAATAACTTTTTATGCTGCCATTTTTGCAAGACCGTTCCTGGTATAGATTGAAGAAGTGCTTCTGTAAATTAATCCTAAATTTGCTTTTTCCCTTGTACTGCAGAGATAGTCACTCTTAAAATAGCTTTTATAAAATATCATGAATGTGTTCTGATCAAAAGTCATTGACTTGAAATGTTAACTTTGTTTTTTTTTCTCTGCAGATACTGACAGACCTGCTGAGTATTTCCAGCACTTTAACTTTATTGGAAGTGCTAAGTCAATGTTGGTTAGCTCCTTGAGCAAGACTTAGTGAGCCACTTTTTAATACTGGGAGTCCTCAGCCAGGGTTTTGTTTGCTGGCAGATATCTGGTAACCTGTGCTGGGAAACTTGTAGTGTTAGTGCCTGTTGAAGGATTTACATAGATTACTGATTCTTGCTGTCTGCATGAAGAATACTCACTTGGACAAGGTACTGGGAGCTGTAGTTATTGGAGCAAAAGTCAATGTCTTTTGGGAGGGGAGAAAAATGAGGGAGAATTGTTTACAGTCTGAAAAAGACAAAAAGTGTTCTTGTAATTGATACCAGACTTGTGGACATGATGCAGTGTGTTCGTTTGGTAATGTTTTTAAAAGAAAATTGTTTTGGAATTGTCATGTCTAAGCTTCAAGCACTGTGGGGCACTAGTCCATAACCTGGTTGCATGGAATGGCTAAGCAAGCATTTCTTGAATAACGTGTAAATGGTCAAAAAGCAAGTGATTTCTGTTAAAGTGCTCTTGTGTTCAAAGACAGTCTGAATGAAGAACATCAACTTGCATTTATATAGTGCCTTTTTTATTTGCTTATCCGATGTCTGCATTGCTGGCAAAGCCAGGTATTTTGCATCGATCTTCACTATAAGGATGCAAGTAACATCCCAGAAATAGCTGTAAATGAGGCAGTGGAAGGGAGGGAGGAAGAAAGGCCTGCTCGGGTCTGCAAATGAGACCCGACAGAACCCCATCCGAGCTCGGCCTGAGTCCTTCCATTTTTCACTTTGTTCCTTACCTGCACAAGCTTAAAATAACTAACAAAACCACCTTTAAAGTCCACAAAGTAAGTTAACATTAGAGTCACTTACCTGAGGTGGTGATAGAGCGTGTCCAATCCTGCCCGACCCGAGCCCGAATGCCAGAGCCGGAAGTGCAACCTGACCTGACCCGACCCCCACACGTCGGGTTCAGGTCGGGCAGCCGGCCTTTAGGGAGGAAGTCAAGAAAATTACAATCACCAGGGAAGTGGTACGAAGCAAATTGTTGGAGCCACGGGCTGACAAGTTCCTGGGTCCTGATGGACTTCATCCTAGGGTCTTAAAAGAAGTGGCTACTGAGATAGTTGATGTGTTGGTTTTAATTTTCCAAAATTCCCAGGATTTGGGGAAGGTTCCATGAGATTAGAAAATAGCCAATGTAACTCCTTTATTCAAATAGGGAGGGAGACAGAAAGCAGGAAACTACAGGCAAGTTAGCTTAACATCGGTCATTGGGGAAAATGTTAGAAGCTATTATTAAAGTTGTTATAGCAGGGCACTTAGAAAAATTCAAGGTAATCAGGCAGAGTCCACATGGTTTTGTGAAAGGGAAATCATGTTTAACCAATTTGTTGGACTTCTTTGAAGAAGTAATGTGCTGTGGATAAAAGGGAACTGGTGGATGTACTGGACTTTCCAGAAGGCATTTGATAAGGTGCCATATCAAAGGTTATTGTGGGAAAATAAAAACTTGTGGTGTAGGGGGTAATATTTGCATTGGTAGAAGATTGGCTAGCTAACAGAAAACAGTAGGCATAAATGGGTCATTTTCTGATTGACAAGATGCAACGAGTGGTGTGCCACAGGGATCAGTGCTGGGGTCTCAACTTTTTACAATTTGTATAAATGGCTTGGATGAAGGTACCAAAAGTGGTTGCTAAATTTGCTGATGACACAAAGATAGGTAGGAAAGTAAGTTGTGAAGAGGACATGAGGCTACAAAGGGATATAGATAGGTTAAGTGAGTGGGCAAAATGGAGTATAATGTGCCAAAATGGACAATTTCACATTTTCCCACGAAGAATAAAAGAAGCATATTATCTAAATGGTGAGCGATTGCAGAGGGATCTGGGTGTCCTGGTACATGAATTGCAAAAGGTTAGTACGCAGGTACAGGAAGTAATTAGGAAAGCTAATAGAATGTTATTCTTTATTGCGAGGGGAATTGAATACAAAAGAAGGGAGCTTATGCTTCAGTTATACAGGACATTGGTGAGACCACATCTGGAGTACTGTGTACAGTATTGGTCTCTTTAAAGAAGGATGTAAATGCGTTGGAAGCAGTTCAGAGAAGTTTGCTAGACTAATATCTGGAATGGGTGGGTTGTTTTATGAGGAAAGGTTGGACAGGCTAGGCTTGTATCCACAGGAGTTTAGAAGAGTAAGAGGCGACTTGATTGAAGCATATGTGAGGGGTCTTGACAGAGTGGATGTGGAAAGGATGCTTCCTGTTGTAGGAGAATCTAGAATTAGGGGTCACTGTTTAAAAATAAGAAGTCGCCCATTTAAGACAGATGAGGAGAAATTTTTTTCTCCGAGGGTTGAGTGTCTTTGGAACTCTCTTCCTGAAAAGGTGGTGGAAGCAGAGTCTTTGAATATTTTTTAAGGCAGAGGTAGATTCTTGATAAGCAAGGAGGTTCAAGATTATTGCGGGTAGGTGGGAATGTGAAGTTACTATCAAATCAGCCATGATCTTGAATGGCAGAGCAGGCTTGAAGGGCTGAGTGGCCTACTCCTGCTCCTAACTCGTATGTTATTGCCCCTGTGGCGGTGGTGGTGCTGCAATCTGTGTGGTGTAGGAGTACACTAACAGTACAGTTGGGAAGAGAATTCCAGGATTTTGACCAGCAACAATGAAGGGTCAGTGATATATTTCCAAGTCAG
The DNA here is from genome assembly GCF_036365525.1 of Heterodontus francisci. NCBI lineage: Eukaryota > Metazoa > Chordata > Chondrichthyes > Heterodontiformes > Heterodontidae > Heterodontus > Heterodontus francisci. The sequence goes on along the minus strand of NC_090378.1, from coordinate 25,718,991 downwards.
GATGGTGTGTGATTTAGAGGGGAGCTTGCAGGTGGTGGTGTTTCCATGCACCTGCTGCCCTTGTTCTTGTAGGTGGTAGAGGTCGCAGTTTTGGAAGATGCTGTCAAAGGACCCTTGGCGAGTTGGTGGAGGGAGTGAATATTTAAGGTGTGTGGGTAGGGTGCCAATGAAGCAGGCCACTTTGTCCTGAATGATTTTGAGCTTCTTCAGTGTTGTTGGAGCTGCACTCATCCAGGTAAGTGGTGAGTATTCCATCACATTCCTGATGTGTGCCTTTTGTAGATGGGGAAAGGCTTTGGGGAGTCAGGAGGTGGGTTACTCCCTACAATTCGCAACCTCTCACCTGCTCTTGTAGCCACAGTATTTATGTGGCTATTTCAGTTCAGTTTCTGGCTAGTGGTAAGCCCCCAGAATGTTGATGGGGGATTCAGCGATGGTAATACGTTTGAATGTCAAGGGGGATGATCAGATTTTCTTGTTGGAGATGCTCATTGCCTGGCATGTGTGTGACACGAACTTGCTTATCAGCCCAAGAGCCTGGGTACTGTCCTGGTCTTGCTGCATGTGGTCACGAACTGCATCATTATCTTAGAGTTGTGGATTGAACCGAGCATTCAACATCCATCCTTCTGATGTTATGACGGAGGGAAGGTCATGAATGAAGCAACTGAACGCAGTCAAGATCCTGCACATTGCAGTGAGATAAATGACCAAATATGTTTTGGAGGTGGTTAATATATAATTATTCTTCTTTGGCCTCCTTATCTCGAGAGACAATGGGTAAGCGCCTGGAGGTGGTCAGTGGTGTGTGGAGCAGCGCCTGGAGTGGCTATAAAGGCCAATTCTAGAGTGGCAGGCTCTTCCACAGGTGCTGCAGAAAAATGTGTTTGTCGGGGCTGTTACACAGTTGGCTCTCCCCTTGCACTTCTGTCTTTTTTCCTGCCAACTACTAAGTCTCTTATAATTATTGATCAGAAAACTGAGCGCGCTCCTCTGCTCTTCAGAGTGCATTGGGATCTGTTCCCTTATATAAAAAATAATAATTTTTTGTTTCTGGTTTTAAGCAAAAACTGTTGGATGTTATGGACTAAATATTGTGGTTTGTGATATGACTCATTTTATTCAGTTACGGTTATGGATGGATCTTGCCCTGAGGAAGCATGGAATGACAGCATAATCTTGTTTTACTAATCCCCAGCACTATACACTACTTGGTATACAGGGGAGTTACATGACCTGTTCTCAAGTGTCTATGTCACTTTGTAACAAGATGCATGTAGCATAGCTGAGGGAAGTGGTAGGTATGGGATTTTCTCTGTGGGAAACATTGGGGTAAAATCTCTGTTTTACAGTGTGGCACTTGGCATTGGAGTGTCATAGATGAGACGAGATGCAATTTATTGATAGGTTGCCAAGAGAAATTAAGCGAACAGAAGACAGACAGCCACATAGAATTACTGCCCTCTAAATATTGGGGCCCACAGACTAGAGTTCGTGCCAATAATTATACTGCTGCATAATTGAAGTGGGTATGGATTGCTTTCTGTGTATGTATATACATGTATATTTTGTTTTAATGGTGTGCCTGGGCAGAGCATACCAGGGGCTATTGAACTGGCCAGAGAATCACAGCTGCGCCTGGTTAGAATCATAAAATAGAATCATAGAATGGTTACAGCACAGAGGGAGGTCATTCAGTCTGTCGTGTCTGTGATGGGTCCCTGCAGGAGCACCTCGCCCAAGACCCAATCCCCCGCCTTTTCTCCATAGCCCTCCAATTTTTTTCTCTTCAGGTAATTGCCCAATTTCCTTTCGAAAGCTGCAATTCAATCTGCCTCCACCACACTCAGAGTAATAGTTATACAGCACAGAAACAGGCCCTTCGGCCCATCGTGTCTGTGCTGGCCATCAAGCACCTAACCATTCTAATCCCATTTTCCAGCACTTAGCCCGTAGCCTTGTATGCGATGACGTTTCAAATGCTCATCTAAATACTACTTAAATGTTGTGAGGGTTCCTGCCTCTACCATCTCTTCAGGCAGTGCGTTCCAGATTCCAACCACCCTCTGAATTTTTTTCCCTCAAATCCCCTCTAAACCACCTGCCCCTTACCTTAAATCTGTGCCCCCTGGTTTTTGACCCCTCTGCTAAGGGAAAAAGTTTCTTCCTATCTAACCTATCAATGCCCCTCATAATTTTGTGGACCTCAATCATGTCCCCATTCAACTGCTCTAAGGAAAACAACCCTAGCCTTTTCAGTCTCTCTTCATAGCTGAAATGTTCCAGCCCAGGCAACATCCTGGTGAGTCTCCTCTGCACCCTCTACAGGGCAATCACAACCTTCCTATAATGTGGTACCCAGAACTGTACACAGTACTCCAGCTGTGGCCGAACTAGTGTTTTATACAGCTCCATCATAACCTCCTTGCTGTTATATTCTATGCCTCGACTAATAAAGGCAAGTATCCCATATGCCTTCCTGACCACCTTATCGACCTGTGCTGCTGCCTTCAGTGAACTATGGACAAGTACACCAAGGTCCCTCTGACCCTCTGTACTTCCTAGGGTCCATTGTATGTTCCCTTGCCTTGTTAGTCCTCCGAAAATGCATCACCTCGCACTTCTCAGGATTAAATTCCATTCCAGTTCCGCCCATCTTACCCGCCCATCTATATCGTCCTTTAATCTAAGGCTTTCCTCCTCAGTATTTACGACGTCGCCAATTTTCGTGTTATCTGTGAATGTACTGATCATACCTCCTACACTCACGTCTAAATCATTAATGTACACTGCATACAGCAAGGGTCCCAGCACGATCCCTGTGGTACACCACTGGTCACAGGCTTCCACTCGCAAAAACAACCCTCGATCATCACCCTCTGCCTCCTGCCACTGAACCAATTTTGGATCCAATTTGCCAAATTGCCCTGGATTCTATGGGCTCTTAACTTCTTAACCAATCTCCCATGCGGGGCCTTATCAAAAGCCTTACTGAAGTCCATGTAGACTACATCAACTGCTTTACCCTCATCTACACATCTAGTCGCTGCCTCGAAAAATTTAATCAAGTTAGTTGGACACGATTTCCCCCTGACAAAGCCCTGCTGACTATCCCTGATTAATCCCTGCCTCTCCAAGTGGAGATTAATCCTGTCCCTCAGAATTTTTTCCAATAGTTTCCCTACCACTGATGTTGGACTCACTGGCCTGTAATTACCTGGTTTATCCCTGCTACCCTTCTTGAATAATGGTACCACATTTGCTGTCCTCCAATATGGTACCTCTCCTGTGGCTAGAGAGCATTTGGAAATTTTGTCAGAGCCCCTGCAATCTCCTCCCTTGCCTCACATAGCAGCCTGAGATACATCTCATCTGGGCCTGGGGATTTATCCATTTTTAAGCCCGCTAAAACAGCTAATACTTCCTCCCTTTCAATGCTAATTTGCTCAAGTATATCACAATCCCCCTCCCTAATCTCTACACCTCCATCGTCCTTCTCCATAGTGAACACAGATGAAAAGTAATCATTTAAAACCTCACCTGTGTCTTCCAACTCCACACACAGATTGCCACTTTGGTCCCTAATGGGCCCTGGTTATCCTCTTGCCCTTAATATACTTATAAAATGCCTTGGGATTTTCCTTTATCTTGCCTGCCAGTGTTTTTTCATGGCCCTTCTTCGCTCTCCTAAATACTTTTTTAAGTACCCCCCCCACACTTTCTATACTCCTCTAGTTGCTCTGAATCTGCCATAAGCCTCTTTTTTTCTTTTCCTGATCCAATCCTCTATATCCCTTGACATCCAGGGTTCCCTAGACTTGTTGGTCCTACCCTTCACCTTAATGGGTACGTTGGCTCTGAACTCTCACTATTACCTTTTTGAATGACTCCCACTGGTCTGATGTAGACTTTCCTACAAGTAGCTGCTCCCAGTCCACTTTGGCCAGATCCTGTTTTATCATATTGAAATCGGCCTTCCCCCAATTCAGTACCTTTTATTTCTGGTCCATCTTTGTGCTTTTCCATAACTACCTTAAATCTTAGAGTTATGGTCACCATCCCTTAAATGCTCCCCCACTGACACTTCTGCCACTTGTCCGGCTTCATTCCCTCGGATTAGGTCCAGTACGGCCCCTTCTCTTGTAGGATTTTCTACGTACTGGCTCAAAAACCTCTCCTGCATGCATTTTAAGGATTCCGCCCCCTTTAAGCCTTTTGCACTAAGACTATCCCAGTTGATATTGGGGAAGTTGAAATCCCCTACTATTATTACCCTATTATTTTTACACCTCTGAGATTTGCCTACATATTGCTCCTCTATCTCTCCATGACAGTTTGGAGGCCTGTAGTACACTCCCAGCCAAGTGATTGACCCCTTTTTGTTTTTAAGTTCTACCCATATGGCCTCATTTGAGGAACCTTCTAAGATATCATAACTCCTTTAATGCAGTAATTGACTCCTTGATCAACAGTGCGATGCCACCTCCTCTTTTACCCCCTCCCCTGTCTCGCCTATAGATTCTATACCCTGGAATATTGAGCTGCCAGTCCTGCCCCTCCCTCAACCATGTCTCTGTGATAGCTATAATATCATAATCCCGTGTGCTAATCATTGCCCTCAATTCATCTGCCTTACTAGTAAGACTCCTTGCATTAAAATAGATGCAATCCAGCCTTGCATTTTTCACTTGTGCCTTAACAGGTCTATATTTGCTCTGCCTTCCAGACTGACTCAGTTTCTCTCTTATATTTGACTGCATCACCCCCTACTGTACCTCCACTCTCCCATCCCCCTGCCAAATTAGTTTAAATCCCCCCAACAGCACTAGCAAACCTCCCAGCAAGAATGTTGGTACTTTGCCGGTTCAGGTGCCACCCATCCAACTTGTATAGGTCCCACCTTTGCCAGAAACTGACCCAGTGATCCAGGAAACTAAAGCCCTCCCTCCTGCACCATCTCCTCAACCACGCAATCATCTGCTCTATCCTGCTATTCCTGTACTCACTAGCATGTGGCACCGGGAGTAATCCAGAGATTACAACCTTTGAGGTCCTGCTTTTTAATCTGCTACCTAGCTCCCTAAATTCGTGTTGCACTCTCCAGCACTACTCCAAAGACTGCGCACGCATGTATGTTTAAGAGCTGAAGTGTGATGTCCAGGATTAGGAAGGCTTACTTTATATTTTAAAAGGATCCCCTCTGTCCATTCTTTTCACCTCCCCTGCCCAAATCCCACCTAACTCGGGGATAGCAGCTCCATTTGTTGTCTCTCAACTGCTGTTGTGGAAGGACAAACTAGTTCAGCTCAACTACAGAATACAAGAATGTGATTGTTTCTAACGTAAAAAAACTTTGATACTAAGCATATCCAAAATTATATTAGCTATTTTTGTCATTTTAATATTGGTATTTACTTAACTTGGACTGACACTTCAGTTAGCTACTATGTGTTTTTTAAAAATTCATTCACGGGATGTGGGCGTCGCTGGCCAGGCCAGCATTTATTGCCCATCCCTAATTGCCCTTGAGAAGGTGGTGGTGAGCTGCCTTCTTGAACCGCTGCAGTCCATGTGGGGTAAGTACACCCACAGTGCTGTTAGGAAGGGAGTTCCAGGATTTAGACCCAGCGACAGTGAAGGAACGGCGATATAGTTCCAAGTCAGGGTGGTGTGTGACTTGGAGGGGAACTTGCAGGTGGTGGTGTTCCCATGTATTTGCTGCCCTTGTCCTTCTAGTTGGTAGAGGTCACGGGTTTGGAAGGTGCTGTCGAAGGAGCCTTGGTGCATTGCTGCAGTGCATCGTGTAGATGGTACACACTGCTGCCACTGTGCGTCGGTGGTGGAGGGAGTGAATGTTTGTAGATGGGGTGCCAATCAAGCGGGCCGTTTTGTCCTGGATGGTGTTGAGCTTCTTGAGTGTTGTTGGAGCTGCACCCATCCAGGCAAGTGGAGAGTATTCCATCACACTCCTGACTTGTGCCTTGTAGATTGTGGACAGGCTTTGGGGAGTCAGAAGGTGAGTTACTCGCCTCGGGATTCCTAGCCTCTGACCTGCTCTTGTAGCCACGGTATTTATATGGCTACTCCAGTTCAGTTTTCGGTCAATGGTAGCCCCTAGGATGTTGATAGTGGGGGTTTCAGCGATGGTAATGCCGTTGAATGTCAAGGGGAGATGGTTAGATTCTCTTTTGTTGGTCATTGCCTGGCACTTGTGTGGTGCGAATGTTACTTGCCACTTCTCAGCCCAAGCCTGGATATTGTCCAGGTCTTGCTGCATTTCTACACAGACTGCTTCAGTATCTGAGGAGTTGCAAATGGTGCTGAACATTGTGCAATCATCAGCGAACATCCCCACTTCTGACCTTATGATTGAAGGAAGGTCATTGATGAAGCAGCTGAAGATGGTTGGGCCTAGGACACTACCCGGACACTGCATCCTGCAGTGATGTCCTGGAGCTCAGATGATTGACCTCCAACAACCACAACCATCTTCCTTTGCGCGAGGTATGACTCCAGCCAGCGGAGGGTTTTCCCCCTGATTTCCCATTGACCTCAGTTTTGCTAGGGCTCCTTGATTCCATACTTGGTCAAATGCTGCCTTGATGTCAAGGGCAGTCACTCTCACCTCACCTCTTGAGTTCAGCTCTTTTGTCCATGTTTGAACCAAGGCTGTAATGAGGTCAGGAGCTGAGTGGCCCTGGCGGAACCCAAACTGAGCATCACTGAGCAGGTTATTGCTAAGCAAGTGCCGCTTGATGGCACTGTTGATACCTTCCATCACTTCACTGATGATTGAGAGTAGGCTAATGGGGCGGTAGTTGGCAGCGCATCTGCTCTCTTTGCTGGGCCATTTCTTAGTTCCCCACAGCCTAGTGTGCAAAGAGTTACTCTTCATATTTGGTAACTGGTATTATGAAAAGTCATTAACATTGAAGAATTTTGCAACCGTCACCAGCCACAACAAGTATGGTGGTGACCCAGTTATGCTGCTCCTTAATTGCAAGTTTCAGTATGTAGAAAAGTCTGTGTTGAAACTCTTAATGTTACTTCAACAGCATCTTGAAGAGTTTTAGAATGAGTTATTGAATGGCTTATCCACTTAACTTTGCATTTGAGTGTTAAGTTTTTGTACTAAATGACTTGCCTGGTGGTACTGTTGCCACCGCCTCCCTGTCCTCACCTCAAGTCAAGGGTTCATGTTCCATTCCAGGGCTGGAGCACATAACTTTAGAGACAGTTCAGTTTACTATTAAGTAAATATCAATATTAAAGTGACAAAAATAGTTCATATAATTTTCGATTGGGATATGCTTAGTACCAAAGTTTTTCACGTTCGAAACAACCACATTCTTGTATTCATAGTCTTGTTATTGACTGCCTTACTTCAGTTACAAGATAAACCTTCAAGCATTTTAAGCAGGTTAACAATATGATTTAGTTTTTAGTTTTGGTTTGAATATCAGGAGTCATGTAGTTGGGTTTGTTTTAGATTTTGGGAAGAGGATTGGTTTGAATTGGGTATTTTGTGTTCTACTGGAAGTTAGAATTGGCTGAAAAGTTTTCAGATATGAAGCTATTAGCAAGAGCACTTGTGGTCTTCACGGTGGAGGACACTATAAACGTCCCACAGATATCAGATAAGCAAGGAGCTAATGGGAGGAAAGATCCTGTAACAGTCTCCATCACGAGGGACAAAGTATTTGACAAACTACTGGGACTAAAGGCAGACAAGTTGCCAGGACCTGATGGCCTACATCCAAGGGTTTTAATGGAAGTGGCTGCAGAAATAGTGGAGGCATTAGTCGAATTATTCCAGGAGGGTCCCAGCAGATTGGAAAACCGCTAATGTGATGCCCCTGTTCAAGAAGGGAGGGAGACAAAAAGCAGGAAACTATAGGCCAGTCAGCCTAGCATCGGTCGTTGGGAAAATGCTAGAGTCCATCATTAAGGAAGAAATAGCAGGACATTTAGAAAAGCTTAATGCAATCAAATAGTCAACATGGTTGTGTGAAAGGGAAATCATGTTTGACAAATTTGCTCGAGTTCTTTGAGGATATAGCAAGCAGAGTTGATAAAGGGGAACCGGTAGATGTAGTGTTCTTAGATTTCCAGAAGGCATTCAATAAGTTGCCACATTAAAGATTATTGCACAAGATAGGAGCTCACAGTATTGGGGGTAATGTATTAGCATGGATTGAGAATTGGTTCACTCTCAGAAGACAGAGTCAGGATTAATGGGTCTTTTTCAGGTTGGAAAGACATAACTAGTGCAGTGCCGCAAGGATCAGTCCGAGGGCCTCAATTATTTACTATCTATATTAATGACTTGGAGGAGGGGGCAGAGTGTAATATATCTAAATTTGCTGACGATACAAAAATAGGTGGGAGGGCATGTTGTGATGACATAAGGAATCTGAAAGGGGATATATATAGGTTGAGTGATTGGGCAAAAACCTGGCAGATGGAGTTTAACGTAGGAAAGTGTGAGGTCATGCACTTTGGTAGGAAGAATCAAAAGGCAGACTATTATTTAAATGGAGAAAAGTCCGGCACAGAGGTATCTGGGTGTTCTTGTGCATGAAACACAAAAAGTTAGCATGCAGATGCAGCAAGTAATGAAGAAGGCAAATGGAATTTTAACCTTTATTGCTAGGGGGTTGGAGTTTAAAAATGGGGAAGGGAAGTCTTGATACAACTCTCCAGGGTGTTGGTAAGGCCGCACCTGGGCCGGAATTGTACCTTCAGGAATCGGGTCCCATTGGAGGCATCGGGAAGGTAAAATGGAGCGAGACGACGTCTGGCCATGTCCTCGGTGTCATTACGTGCAGACGCCATTTAACCAACGTAGGAAGTCGGGCGAGATCAAGTCTGCGCTCACCGCCCGACTACAAGCAATTGAAAGCTCATTAAGGTACTTGAAAAAGCAATTTTATGTGTGCCGTCTGATTTTACGGCTGTAAATCGGGTCATGGGGCGTCTCGGGAACCCGGCAGGTTTAAAAGGGCGGCAGGCATTGATTCATGAGGGAGTTGGAGGTACAAATTTTCTTTCTACTCTTTATTAATTCTGATGTTATTTGTGTGTCCTAACAAGGGGTGTTGCTTGCAGCTTGTGCAGAAGGGTTCATCTGACTGTTATTCACTGCTGCTGGGCCCCAGCTGCTCCTGAGTTATTGGGTGAAAGGAAGGGGCTTTGGTGAGCCAGTCCTAATAGCTGGACGCCAATACCTGTGGTCATTGCATCTGGCCTGCTGTACAACAATGGGAATTGTTCACTCTGGAGGTAGATCATCAGATGAGGAGGACTATGCCCCAATGAGGGACAGAAGGACAAATGGCACAGTGGGCGGTAGTGTTTGGCACCGCAGCCTCACAGCTCCAGCGACCCGGATTCAGTTCTGGGTACTGTCTGAGGAGTTTGTAAGTTCTCCCTGTGACCGCTTGGGTTTCCGCCGGGTGCTCTGGTTTCCTCCCACATGCCAAAGACTTTGCAGGTTGATAGGTAAATTGGCCATTGTAAATTGCCCCTAGTGTAGGTAGGTAGGTGGTAGGGCATATGGGATTAATATAGGGTTAGTGTAAATGGGTGGTTGTTGGTCAGCACAGACTCGGTGGGCCGAAGGGCCTGTTTCAGTGCCGTATCTCTAAATAAAATAAAATGGGCAGGGGAATGTGCAACCAGCTGGCCCAGTGCATCCTCGTAGTGTGGGAGGGAGAGCAGGTAGCCGAGTCGCCTGGGACTGAACACATGTCAGGAGACGTGCCTACCCAGCAGGAAGGGCATACCGACCGCGTCTGAGCTACCTGCAGCTGTCAGAACACAGTGCAGAAGAGGACTACGGCTGTCACGGGCGACTGTCTCATCGCTTTGTGAGATGCTGGTAGTGCATGTTGCCTCAAACTGTATCAGTGGCCATCTAATGCCGGTCGCTCTAAAGGTTACAATAGCTGTTAACTTCTATGCATGTGGCTCGTTCCAAGCCTCAGCGACAGACTTGTGCAGTGTCTCACAAGCAGCAGCGCACCACTGCATAAAGGTTGTGACTGATGCATTGTTCTAACGTGTTAACCATTTCATCACGTTCAAGACGGACAACACTAGTCAGGCTGAGAGCCAGAAGCTTCAGCACTATATCTGGGTTCCTAATGGTACAGGGTGTGATGGACTGTACTCATGTGGCCCTTAGAGCACCAGCAGGTCAGTCGGGGGCATTCATGAACCACAAGGGATTCCATTCAATGAATGTTCAGCTCGTCTGTGATCATCGGAAGAGAATCTTGCAGGTGTGTGCACGTTACCCTGGGAGTTGTTATGATGCTTTCATTCTCCAAAACTCCCAGGTGCCTGCACTTTTCAGTTCTCCTGACAGAATGGAGGGATGGATACTTGGCAACAGGGGTTGTCCTCTGAAGACATGGCTCTTGACACCTTTGAGGAACCCAAAGGGTAATGTGGAGGAACGATACAATGAGAGCCATGCGGCCACCAGAGTGACAATCGACAAACTATATAGGCCTATTAAAGATGAGATTTAGGTGTCTTGACCACTCTGGTGGCGCACTGCAGGACGCACCATCAAGGGTTGCAAGAATCATTGTCGTCTGCTGTGCCTTGCATAACCTGGCAATTGAAAATGGAGAGGTCCTGGAGGATGATCAATGTCAGCGCGATGAGTCATCAGATGATGATGAAGTTTCTGATGAGAAACCTGGGCATCAGTCACATGATGATCAGGGAGAGGAAGCTGAATGTAATTTAGCACTAAGTGCTAGAGAGACCAGGGAGTCTCTAATAGGCAAGCGTTTCAATTGAGAGGATATAAATTTTCACAAAATTGATATTGCCGTATGAGATGAGTCATTGTGAAGATCTGAGAGGGCAAGTTCACTCACCTTCAGGGGAGAGATAATGTGACGATGCAATCCTTAACATCATGAGGAACCCAACCCAAGTGTGTGACCTCACATTTAAAACTACTTGTGTTGAGCAACGATGTTGGATGTGACTTCAGGAATGACCTGTCAAATAGTTAAGACGCAAAATGTATTACACTTTTTTCTTATACAAATTAAATAAAGAACTTGCATGTAACCCAGTGAACCAGGAGTAATAAAGTGATTTCTTATTTCGTTTGCGAGTGCTCATGCAGGTGGATGATCCCTCGCCACCAGACTCAGCAGAGGCAGGTGGCTGATCTGGTTGCCGCCCTGCTTGTGATGACTTTGGCGGACGTCCTCTGCTTGCTTCCGGCAATGAGGGCTGCGGCATCTCCGGGTTCTCTCAATAAATATCATGAGCACCTCTAACGCCCTGGGATTTAGCGGTTCACATCTCCCTGGCAGAGGGAGCAAGGAGCTGCAGGATGCAACAGAGGCGCCCTGAGAGGAGCTCCCATATGCAATCTGCTGCCCCTGTGTCTTCCTGAGGCTCGGCTGGTCCTCAGTTGTGACATCAGAGGGATGAGCAGCCTTGACCTGTCGCCAGCGCATCAGATTCTGCTCTCTGGTGCTCTGGTCCAGGGAGGCCACACTCGCTCTGAGGTTACGAATTGCATCCAGTACTGGTGTCTCCACTGTAGCCGCCATTCTTTCAACGGAGGAAGCCAGATGTTCAAATGCCTGAGAGTTTGCTGAACTCATACACTGGATGGATATCTCAGAGGTGGATGGTCGGGCAATGGAGACGCTTCCTGGCCCATGCTGTGTTTCACCTGTTGGGAAAATCATATTGATCAGTTTGATCAGCAATCCAGACTTATGCACATGTTATTGACTCCATTAAGGTCACATCTGTGTGATTTAACATTTGAGGGCACACTTCAATGCATTAGACAATCACCACACCATTGGCCCAACACCGCTCCCTGACCCCGCCCCCATACACTATAACACCACATTCTGGATCACTCACCCATGGCCAGGTCCACCGGCCTCGCCATCTGCAACGGCGTGTCCTCCTTCCTCCTCTGGTATCGTCAAAGCATCTTCCTCCATTCTACTCTGGTATGCCTGACTGGCCACGCCACCACCTGTCTAGGACCCCTCTCTGGCATTGTGTGCTCTCTTTTCCTAATTAAACAAAAATACTTAGTTTAAACATATTTGTTGGCATCTCGCGCAGTCACCCAAAGGGGTTGATGTTACATTTCACTGCTGTGCCAGTGCTGAGTACGACTTGAACACTTGCACATCACTGTTCATCTCAGAATTGCCCATCTTGCATCCACTGCAAGGCAGCAGCCAAGCAATGATCATATAGGGCTTCCACATTGCATCATGTGTACACATAGACCCTCCCTTGACACATTAACGATTAGATGAATGAGGACTGCCTCTTACCTGGGCAGAGTGAAGTAGGTCATTGAGGCGCTTGCGGCACTGGATCCATGTCCGCCTTACAACGCCACGGCTGCTAACCACCTCCGCAACCTCCAGTCAGGCCCTCTTGGTCACTTGGGAGGGTCGCCTTCTGCCCCCCCCACCCCCCCCCCCCCCCCGCCTCTCCTCAACCGCCTGAAGGAGGACCTGCAATGATTCATTCAGAAATCGGTGGGCTGAGCGAATGCTTCTCCCCTCCATTTATTGTACTTCGCCTGTACTCTCCCAGTCCTTCTCTCCTTGCAGGTGTAGAGCCTTTTAATCCTCCAGAACTAATGCCACTGATGTCTTAATGTAAAGCCAGGTAAGAACTAACTGTTCAATTTCATTGCAGTAAACCTTTTTCAAGGGCTTGCATCAGCCTTTCCCGGATGTGGCCCCGCCCCCAATGCTGATTATCATCCTGCCCACGTGCGCCCTTTCATTTCATAAATACGCCGCGGGGCCGCTAATTGGCTGCCCCGCGCGTGATGCCGGTGGCCAGGAGACGTGGAGTGGGATCGGAACCCTCATCCGCTTCAGACGCATCTGCCCTGGAGCCACAGATAACGGTAAAATTCCGGCCCTGGAGTACTGTGTACAATTTTGCTCCCCATATTTAAGAAAGGACATACTGGCATTGGAGGAAGTTCAAAAGAGATTCACTAGGCTGATTCCTGGGATGAAGGGGTTGACTAATCAAGAACGGCTAAACAGGTTAGGCCTTTATTCATTAGAGTTCAGAAGAATCTTACTGAAACGTACAAGGTTCTGAGGGGGCTTGACAGGGTAGATGTTGAGAAGATGTTTCTACTAGTGGGGGAATCTCGAACTAGGGGACATAGTTACAGAATAAGGGGACACTCATTTAAAACTGAGATGAAAAGGAATTTCTTCTCTCGGATGGTAGTGAATGTCTGGAATTCTCTACCCCAGAGAGTTGTGGAGGCTAGACCACAAAGTATTTAAAGAGGAGATAGATTTTTGAAATATTGGGGAGTTGAGGGCTATGAGGAGCTGGCACAAAACAGGAGTTGAGGTCTGGGGCAGATCAGCCATGATCTTATTGAATGGCAGGGCAGACTTGAGGAGCCGAATGGCCTACTCCTGCTCCTATTTCTTTTTTTTTTAAAGAGATACAGCACTGAAACAGGCCCTTCGGCCCACCGAGTCTGTGCCGACCATCAACCACCCATTTATACTAATCCTACACTAATCCCATATTCCTACCACATTCCCACCTGTCCCTATATTTCCCTACCACCTACCTATACTAGGGGCAATCTTATGTTCACTTAGAATCCATAGCACTTGCCTTCTCTGGCTAAATGGACGTGGAGAGTCGAAATACTGGAGGATAGGAGTCCGATGGAGCGGTAAGGTGGCATCTGAATTGAAACCTATCTTTCTGTTTGTGCAAGTGCTAAGAATCAGTTGGGACTAACGGGATCCTACCCTGGAGATTATTTTACAAGCAGTGAATAGTGCGTCAAGATGACCCCTTTAAGCCTTGGGGCATTTTTTATTTTATGTCAGGATGGGCAAACTGCGTGCTTCAAGGCCTTTGGTCACTTCTAATACTGACTTAAACACTTGGCAAAAAAGGGATACTTGTTAAATATTGGTTGAGGTCCACAGTGGAACTCTGCTGTCCTCTGAAGCATAGCAACCATGGAATCGGGGCAGTGTCAACAGCAGGTTCGGGATGAGGGTTTACAAGGGCCTTGGTTGGTCAGCTGAATGCAACCCACCAGTTGACTATTTTGGTCCACCCCTATTCAACGGCATCTGACTTCCTCTTTACATCCTTCTTTGTCTTACACACCCGTCGAAGTGATGCCCTTTAGATTATTATGAATGAGCCTGCTTCATATTGCTATACCTACGAGGCAGCCTGGAGCAGGAAACTGTCGTCCAATTGTTGAATGAATAATTATGAAATAGGCCAAGGAGCCTTTTCTTATTGGGCATGTCCAGTGGACTTTTGTTGCCACCAGTCTCAAACTATTGCTATTATTTGACTTCTTCAAAACTGCAGCTCATCCAATTAATATGTACTAGATTCATCTTTAGGATCCATCTATGTTGTCCTGTGTTTGATTTCTGTGGAATTTTCTTCTGAAAGAATCCGGATTCTATTCTTGGCAGTGGTTTGCGGTGTTTATTAGCCTCGGTGAAGATTTAATCAATTCCCATATTATTTCAAATCTTGAATATTTTTCTTCTGTTCTTTTGTTTTACTGAGCACAATCTGTATTAATGCCTGTTTTTGGAAGGAGGGTGACCTGAACTGCATGCACTATTACTATTTGATACTTAGTTCGAATATTTTCAATCTGTTCAAGATGACAAAAACTTTTGTAAACTCCGTGTTTCTCATAATTTTTCATGGAAATTGTGTAAACTACTCTCAACTGTGACTGCATTTTATCTTAAGTATTTCTAATCTCAGATGATTAAAATCTTCAATCTCGCAAGAAGTTGGTGTGTGTTGAAAAAAACCTTAAAACAAGTCCTGAGTTCTCTTGTTTTTTCAGAATATTTAAAATAATTTGAGCTGTAATTTTTTTTTAGTTTAGAGATACAGCACTGAAACAGGCCCTTCGGCCCACCGAGTCTGTGCCGACCATCAACCACCCATTTATACTAATCCTACACTAAATCCATATTCCTACCACATCCCCACCTGTCCCTATATTTCCCTACCACCTACCTGTCCTAGGGGCAATTTATAATGGCCAATTTACCTATCAACCTGCAAGTCTTTGGCATGTGGGAGGAAACTGGAGCACCCGGAGAAAACCCACGCAGACACAGGGAGAACTTGCAAACTCCACACAGGCAGTACCCAGAATTGAACCCGGGTCACTGGAGCTGTGAGTGAGGATCCCACTTTTTAAACAGATCTTTTGCTTTTAAATCGCTTTCAGTTCAAGATGGTAACTTCAAAGGAAAATCTAATTTGCTTCTTTGCTGTGAGTTCTTTTTAAATGTAGCTGTGTTGTTGAAGTTTCTTTTGGAATGCAGTGATTTATCTAATGTTTTTACCAGGTGCAGACATATAGTCTGGTTATCATTCCAATTTGTTGTCTTTGCTTCCAGTCATGGTTTTAATAGCCTTGTGAAAAAGGGAACGGGCTGCTTCAGCAAATTGCTTTGTATCCTGGCTGAAGAAATCAGTTGAGCAAACCTGGTGTATTATGGATTTAACTAGATGGGTTTACACTGAATATTTCTTAGGTTTATGCAGTGTATTAGTTATGGATCTTTTAATAAAACACAGTAATCATGTTTATTTTAGTTGAAAAAAAACAATGAAAGGCTCGAGGCCCACAGCCTATGACACCATGAAGGTTGAGAAGAGGGGTTTAAAAAAATTAAATCAGCAAGTAATTAGGAGGTATTATGCTAAGATTCTGTATAGCCTCACGTTATAAAATGAGGGCAAGGAGTTCCACAGTTTTGAGACGCTGAGAAAAATGAAGACCACAGGTTGTATATTCATTTCAATATAGAATTGATCATAGGGAGCAGGACGAATAGTCATAGAGCTATACAGCACAGAAACAGGCCCTTCGGCCGATCGTGTCCATGCCGGCCATCAATCACCGATCTATTTGAATCCCATTTTCCAGCACTTGGCCCATAGCCTTGTATGCTATGGCGTTTCAAGTGCTCATCTAGATACTTCTTAAATGTTGAGGCTTCCTGCCTCTACCACCCCTTCAGGCAGTTTGTTCCAGATTCCAACCATCCTCTGGGTGAATTTTGTTTTCCTCAAATCCCCTCTAAACTTCCTGCCCCTTACCTATCTATGCCCCCTGGTTATTGACACCTCAGCTAAGGGAAAAAGTTTCGTCCTATCTAACCTGTCCATGCTCCTTATAATTTTGTATACCTCAATCAGGTCCCCCCTCAGCCTTCTCTGCTCCAAGGGAAACAACCCTAGCCTAGCCAGCCTCTCTTCATAGCTTAAATGCTCCAGCCCAGGCAATATCCTGGTGAATCTCCTCTGCATCCTCTCCAGTGAAATCACATCCTTCCTATAGTGTGGCGACCAGAACTGTACACAGTATTCCAGCTATGGCTTAACTAGCGTTTTATACAACTCCATCAAAACTTCCTGCTTTTATATGCTATCCCTTGGCTAATCAAGGCATTCCTAACCAACTTATCTACCTGTGCTGCTGCCTTCAGTGATCCTGGACAAATAAACCAAGGTCCCTCTGACCCTCTACTTCCTAGGGTCCTACCATCCACTGTATATTCCCTTGTCTTGTTAGTCCTCCTAAAATGCATCACCTCACACTTCTCAGGATTAAATTCCATTTGCCACTGCTCTGCCCATCTTACTTGCCCATCTATATCGTCCTGTAATCTAAGGCTTTCCTCCTATTTCCACCAATTTTTGTGTCATTTGCGAACTTACTGATCACACCTCCTATATTCACGTCTAAATCATTAATGTACACTACAAACAGCAAGGGTCCCAGCACTGATCCCTGCGGTACAGCACTGGTCACCGGCTTCCAATCGCAAAAACAGCCCTCGACCATCACCATCTGCCTCCTGCCACTGAGCCAATTTTGGATCCAATTTGCCTAATTACCCTGGAACTCATCACCTTCTTAACCAATCTCCCATGTGGGACCTTATTCAAAATCTTAACTGATGTCCATGTATACTATATCAATTGCTTTACCCTCATCTACATTACCCTAGTTACCTCCTCAAAAAATGCAATCAAGTTTGTTAGACTGCTAGAAGAATGCTTTTGAAGCTCAAGAAGAGAAAAATTCAGAGAAGCACTGACCCATATTCGCAATAAAATAGCGAAAGGGAAATTTGCACATTAAAAGTGTAGGAGGAATGCCTGTCGGGTGAGGTTTTCTTGTAACCTGTTTCAATTCTTGTATAAGAAAGCTGGTGAAAGTACTTCCCTAGATATAGAAACAGTTGATGAGCTTGGATTTGGAGTTAAGTTGGAGGAGAAAGGAAGTGATCAGGACAAGACCAGTTTTTAGGCTATTTTGGAAAACTAGGCAAAAAAAGGCAGATTTAGAAGAACAACTTGAGATTAGAAAAGATTATAGCCTGGATTTTGTGAGCAGTGGTGAAGCGATGGTGCCTTACTGCTGACCTTAGAAAAAACTGCTCACAAAGATCTAGCGATCTCTGTTGTGGATTTCACCTTTCCTGACAATTTGAATCCGGCATCAAGTCAATGGGATCTCCAGGCATCCACCAGCAGTAACGTCATCAAGCAGGGTAAGCAGCCAATCACATTGAAGAGATCTCACAAAGTAAAATGCACTGATTATCCTTCGCTTTTTGTATAAATTTACAGAGCGAAATAAAGATTAGGACATGCTCATTAGAAGCTGACCTATCATGAATAAACTTTTAAAAAGTTATATTAAAACTATGGAATGTTGATCTTTATGGAAAAATTTGACATTACTTAAATATAAAACTAATTTTCCAGGGCCAGAGGTTGTTCGGTAGTTATGACTTGATATGCTGTTTTAAAACCCCAGTTATGCCTTAGTAACTTTTTCAGTGTTTTTTTTTTGCTGTGGCATAAAAGAGGAATTTCTCATCAGTTCAGTGATTTCTAAAGACTGTGGGAACTTCTGTAACCCACCATGTGGAGGAGCATGGAATCACTGACAGCAACTTCTGGATTTCCTCGTTTAACTGCGCATGTGCAGGCTCCAGACGTTGCTGTCCGTTTCACAGGGTAATAATGGCGAAGGTTGATAGATTTTCCATCGTTACAACCCCAAAATCTGGCCCATCGAAGGCTGGACCAGCCATTAACCGTAAGAGATACTTGATGAGTTTTCTTCACATGCTGCAAGATAACCATGAAGTGAAACAAGATTGCCATTGTCTGCATGTGATTCAAGATGTAGTTATTTAATTGTAACATTACAAGATGACTGGAGATCTTGAATTAAGAGTATGTGATATACAGGTTGATCAATGTGCAGTGGAAACACCAGCACTAGTGTTGCTGGATGGTGAGTGTAAGTGGTGATTGATGGAAAGGAACAGAGTGGGAGTGAAAAGAACCTTTAGAGGACTGCTGCTTTAATGATGGAAAAAATGAGTCTGAGGATGAGCCATCAACTACAGTTTCAGAGCAATTTAAGAGGAAACCAGATAGCTCTGTGAGCCCATATATATTTTATAGGAATACATAGTGCCAAACCCTGCCACGAGTTTCGGAAACATCCAAAGCATTGACTAAGGTTTCACCAAACTGTTGCAAGACTAAAGCTTTAACATATTGTAGACCAAGCTTTATAACCTGTACAACAAGACTATCAGTGGAATAGCCATCTCAAACTACAAGGCAGTCGTGAGTTTAACAATGATCCTATCAGTCAAAACCTACCAACTTGCTCCTGATGAGCTTAAATTTGCTTAACTTCTGTGATGTAACTTGATTCTGGTCAATGATCAGATTTTCACTGCTTGAGTGCCCAAGCATTCATTGTCAATGTACTTTATTTCCCTTTTTACAAAAGTGTGTTTGTATATGTCTATGCTTGTGTGTAAGAATATGCTGCCTCCTAACTTCCTTGAAAATGCTAACATTGGCACATTCTTCTGCTCCATGAAGCTCATGGGATCAATTTTTTTTTCCCCTTCCAAAACAGCTCTGTCTGGTTTGGAAGTCAGCTGTTTAATCTTTTTCAACACTAAACCTTTTGTCAGAAAAGAGTACTGACCTGCAGTATATATGTCTGCAGTGACAGCTTGAGAGTGCTGGGGAACGTGCTGCCTACTATCAGCTAAATTTTCCTTTTGTCTAGCCAAGTGCAGAGGTTTTCTCCTTTTCAACAAATATGTAAAGCTGACACTGTAGAATATTCTACAAAGGCTAATTTAGGAAGCGAATGTTGTGTTTACCAAATGCTTGGTATAAAACAGTGCATCATTTTCATTTGTACTGTTGATCAGTAAGCAGCTGAAAACTGATCCATTTAAGTAATATGTTGTTCATTAAATTCATATGATCAGATGACATAAGTGAGGGGTTTGCTTAAATGCTTTTCTCCAGGTCACATTATAGCTTATATCATGGTTTACATAATGGAATGCACAAATCAATGTTGGTTTTGTGCGATCACCTTTTAGACCAGGTAGAAACCAACGGAAACTCTAACCTGGGGCTTTGGTTTGAATGGTTCCTTCGACTAAGTTAGAAATGATTATAGCATTGATGGCTACTACCCAATCCTGTTGTACTTTAGTGAAAATATCTGCACCACCTTTTCTGTTAGGAGCACTCTTGTTCTAAATCTCAAAGGATTGCGGTCTCAAGTGTATAATTATTTGTTTTAATTAGTTTAATGATCGATGGTCTTTTGACAGATGTTTTGCATCATTAGCTAAAACAATATTCAAAAGAAAATGCTGAAAACTGGATGAGAGCAAACTCTGGGGCATGAGCAGTGTGAAGCCCATTTACGTTGTCAAAATTTTTTTTCTGGAGCTTATTTATCAAAGAACACTCCCAGACTGATGCAAGCCAGTTTTGCGTACCAAGATTAACTCGTGCTTTCGCTCAAATGGCCTCGTCCACTCTTTATAATCTAGCATTTATGGCTCTCCATTTTAAAATGTTGCACCTATTTTTGTTGCAAGTTACAGTCCTCCTCTTGTTTTTTCACTTGCCATCTCCTTATATTAAGTTTTTAGAAATAAGCAGGCAGGCAGATAGAATATGATGGAGATGTGAAGGATGCAGATTGGTAGCAGGAGCAAACCTTTGATAGGTTTGTGGCATGAGCAAAGAATTGAAGAGGGCAACAAAATGGCTTGTCTCTCCACAGATGCTGCCTAGTCTGAGTATTCCCAGGACTTAATACAATCAACGTAAGTAAATCATCAGTAACAAGGAAATTAATGGAACTAAAGAGTGAGAAATCCCCAGGACCTGACGATTTCCATCCGAGGGTGTTAAAGGAAGTAGGGGAGCACATTGTAGATGCCCTAACTATAGTCTCTCAGAGTTCCTTAGATTCAGGAGTGGTCCCTCTGGATTGGAAAGTTGCACATGGCACTCCACTTTTTAAGAAAGGTGAAAGGGGGAACCAAGGAAATTACAGACCAATTAGCCTGACATCTGTGGTGGGCAAGTTGCTCGAGTCTGTAATCAAGGATAGGGTGACTGAACACCTAGAAAAATTTCAGTTAATCAGGGACAGCCAGCATGGATTCATGACTGGAAGGTCATGCCTGACAAATCTGATTGAATTTTTTGAAGAGGTGACTAAGGTAGTGGACAGGGGATTGTCTATGGATGTTATTTATATGGACTTCCAGAAGGCATTTGATAAAGTCCCACATAAGCGACTGTTAACTAAGGTAGAAGCCCATGGAGTTGAGGGCAAATTATTGACATGGTTAGAAAGTTAGTTGAGTGGTAGGCGACAGAGTGGGGATAATGGTTAAGTACTCTGATTGACAGGATGTAACTAATGGTGTCTCGCAGGGATCTGTGTTGGGGCCTCAATTATTCACATTATTCATTAACTACTTGGATGATGTCATAGTAAGTCATATATCCAAATTTGCTGCTGATACGAAGTTAGGTGGCTTTGTAGACAGTCTAGATGATCGCATAAAATTGCAAAGAGATATTGACAGACTAGGTGAGTGGATAAAACTGTGGCAGATGGATTTCAATGCGGGCAAGTGTGAGGTTATCCATTTTGGACCAAAAAAGGATAGAGCAGGGTACTTTCTAAATGGGAAGAGGTTAAGTACAGTGGACTTGGGGGTTCAGTTGCATAGATCTTTAAAATGCCACGAGCAAGTGCAAAAAATAATCAAAAAGGCTAATGGAATGCTAGCCTTTATATCTAGAGGATTGGAGTATAAAGGCAC
This sequence comes from Heterodontus francisci, assembly GCF_036365525.1. NCBI lineage: Eukaryota > Metazoa > Chordata > Chondrichthyes > Heterodontiformes > Heterodontidae > Heterodontus > Heterodontus francisci. Next base: position 25,697,734 of record NC_090378.1, on the reverse strand, counting down.
AGAGGTTATGTTGCAGCTGTACAAAACCCTGGTTAGACCCCACTTGGAGTACTGTGAGCAGTTCTGGACACCACACCTTAGGAAGGATATATATATTGGCCTTGGAGGGAGTGCAGGGCCTTGGACTACAGGGGTTAGGTTATGAGGAGATTACACAAATTAGGCCTGTTTTCGCTAGAATTTAGAAGGTTAAGGGGTGATCTGATTGAAGTCTTCAAGATATTAACAGGAAAAGACAGGCTAGATAAAGATAAACTATTTCCACTGGTTGGAGATTGTAAAACTAGGGGGCATTGTCTAAAAATTAGGAGCAGACCGTTCAGGAGAGATGTTAGGAAGCACTTCTTCACGCACAGGGTGGTAGAGGTTTGGAACTCACTCCCACAAACAGCAGTTGAAGCTAGAACAGTTGTTAATTTTAAATCTGAGATAGATAGATTTCTGTTAAGCAAAGATATTAAGGGATATGGGCCAAAGGCAGGTATATGGAGTTAGGCTGCGGATCAGCCATGATCTCATTGAATGGCCTACTCCTGTTCCTATCTTCCTATGCTCCTATAGGATTTTATTTATACCTCAGCAAAAAGCTTGTTGCGTGAAGTTCCAAAACTGGCGTAGACAACTTGGCTCAAGGTAAAATTGCTCCTTCAGGTTCTGTGTAAGCAAGAAATACAAAGCTTCCAAAAGAGGAACAGTCAGACCCTGAGTCACATGTCATAATGACGGGTTCAGGGAGAGCTGTTAGTGAGGTTAGAGTCTAGGCATGATCTCTCTTGTGAATTGTGAACAAGTAAGATTGCCAAAGTAGGGTCAGTCATGCAGTTATTAGCTTGGTGGAATATAGTCCACAAGCTTGCTCCTCATGTTTCTTAGGAATCCTGAAGTATTAACTAATAGTTGGTCTCAAAATGGAAGTGAGCAACTGTCATTCATTACGTCGATTAATTGCCAAGATTCCTCATGCAAGACCTAATCTGGCCTTTAGGACTTTGGATTCTTATTGGAGAGCATTCATGCTCAAACCTTGACCAAGTATTTCATATTGAGGCTTTATGAAAGAAAAGTACCAGAAGTTTCCAATGGGTTTATTGTAATGCTTGTATTTTATGAGGGAAGGTCCATCATTGTATGTTTTCAGCTTGTGCAAGTTAGTGATGACATTCTTTTTCCACCAGTAAAGCAATGCCAATAATAAAGATGATGCAATTCTCTACAGGAAACCAGATTAGAGTCATAGTCATATACGGCACTTCACTGAGCTATGCAATCAGTCCCACCGCCCCGCTCGATCCCCATAGCCCTGCAAGTATACTTCTCTCAGGTGGCCGTCCAACTTACTCTTGAAGAGAGATTTTTTTTAAATTGATAATCTCTGCTTCCAACACCCTGCATCTTTCGCACAAAACTTTCAATCTGTATCCCCTAATCCTTGTACTGTTTGTTAATGGGAACAGTTTTCCCTTTTCTAACTTATCTAAGCCTGTCATAATCTTGTACACATCTACTAAATCTCCCTTCAATCTCCTTTGTTCTAAGGCGAACAAACTCAGCTTTTCCAACTAAAATCCTCCATTTTGATAAATCTCCTGTGCACCCTCAAGGACCCTCCCATCTTTCCTGAAGTGTGGTGAACAGAACTGGACACAATACTTCAGTTGGGGCCTAACCGGAGCTTTGTAAAGGTTCAGCATAACTTCCCTGCTTTTGTATTCAATGCCTCTATTCGTGAAACCCAAGGTGCTTTACTAACCACTCTCTCAGTATGTCCTATCACCTTCAAAGCTCGATGCACATGCATCCCCGGGCCCATCTGTTCCTGCACACTCTTGGAACTGTGCCATTAAGTGTCTATTGCCTCTCCCTATTCCTTCTGCCAAAATACATCACCTCACACTTCTCAGTATTAAGTTCCATCTGCCACCTCTCTGCCCATTCTGCTAACCTATCTGTGTCCTGTTGCGGTAACTCGTATCATCTTCACTGTTTGCCTCACCTCCAAGTTTTTTGTTGTGGAAAATTTTGAGATTCTACTTTGTATTCCAATATCCAAGTATGGAGCATATGTAGCAAAAAAAGCAGTGGTCCCAGCACTGACCCTTGGGAACACCACTGGCTACCATCCTCTAGTCTGAAAAACAACCATTTCCTACAATTCGCTGTTTTTTGTCTTTAAGTCAATTTATTATCCAATTGGACACTAACCCTTCTATTCCATGAGCCACAATTTTGTTAACCAGCCTTTTATGTGGTACCTTATGCTTTCTTAAAATGCATATAAACACCATCTGCCACATTGACTTCATCAGCCTTGTCTGTCGTTCATCAAAAAATTCAATTAGATTAGTCAAACATGATCTGCCTTTTAGAAATCCGTGCTGGTTATCCTTAATTAACCCGAATCTCTCTAAGTGTCCATTGATATTTTCCCTGATTATTGTTTCTATCACTGATGTTATAGGCCTGTAGTTGGTCAGGCTGTCCTTACGCCCTTTCTTGAGTAAGGATGCCTGGAGTGCTGCACAAATCTCAAATTTCAGCACACGAGAGTCATCACTGTCGATGCGTAGATGTACATTCAATTATGTGGTAATGTATGTATATCATATATTTTGGTTGTTTCTTCTAGATTCTTCAGAAATATGACCCTCAGAAAGAGGAAGAGTTGCGAGTCTGGATTGAAGAAGTCACAGGCAGACGCTTGGGTGAGAACTTCCAGGTCAGCCTTAAGGATGGTGTCATTCTTTGCATGTAAGTAATTGACTGCTTTGCTAAGCCCTGTTCCCGCTGGTGTCCATTATGCTGCTGCCATGTTGCACTTTAGAGTCTGGGACTGTGCTGCAGTTTCCTTGTGCTGGCGTCAAAAGTGCTTAATGTTTCTATTTCTGGCCACATCTCGACTTTGGAAAGATTGCCTCCAAAAATGTGTCCTATTTTCTTGTACAAAAGCAAAATACTGTGGGTGCTGGAAAGCTGAGTTCTGATGAAAGGTCATAGACCTGAAACGTTTAACTCTGTTTCTTTCTTCACAGATGCTGCCTGACCTGCTGAGTATTTCCAGCATTTTCTGTTTTTATTATTTTCTTGTGCTGGCTTAAATGGGAAAACAGAAGAACGTATATTTACATAGCATTTTGCACAATCTCAGGACGTCCAAAAGTGCTTTACAAAAAGTACTTGATTGGCTGTAGTGTAGTCACTGTTGTAATGTAGGAAATACAGTTTACATGCTGCTTGCTTCTGTTTATATTCAATTTGTTACATTTAACCACCTTCGTTTACCATTCTGTTAATTGAAAGCTGGCTGTCATTTTAATTTATAAACCAATAAATTGCATTCTGCATATGTACAAAAAGGCAGAAATTACACTCTGAAAGTAAGTCTTTGTGAAGCAGTTGGAACACCCTAAAGGTGCAGACTTGAGTCAGTGATCCTAAGACTTGAGGGTGCGGAAGTGGGAATTGTAATGGGGAAGACAAGGGGCTGAAGATTTGAACCAGGGTGTCATGGCAAAATAGAGGGCACTTAGTTGAACCAGTTAACACAGGCAGTGATATTATGGTGGTGTTGCGAGACCTTTTACGATAGAAAAGTTGAAGGGGTAACCTTGGACGGGGGGAGTTGAAGTGCGGGCGGGGGGAGTTGAAGTGCAGACGGAGAAATCTGAGGAGAAAGAACCAGAGGAATTTAGATAAAGGCTGAAATCGCTCAACACTGAAGAGGTCCTTGATACAAAGGCTATGGGAGGTGATCACAGTGAAAAAAATCATATGGGGCTTTGGAGGGTAACAGACAGATAACTTTAAAAGAGAGGGAGGGCTGGATGGATGAGAATGAGGTACTGAAATTTGAAATAAAAACAAGAAATGCTGGAACCACTCAGCAGGTCTGGCAGCATCTGTGGAAAGAGAAGCAGAGTTAACGTTTCGGGTCAGTGACCCTTCATCAGAACAAATTTGAAATTAGTTTTTTTTTAAACATCCTGAATTCACATTCACAATAAAGGCTAATGCATCCGAACAAGAAACTGCTAGGATTATGTATGGGAGACTCAAAATTGCAAACTTAGTGATGCCTTACTCTTTAAATACAGCACAATTGTCAATAGGAAAATCCATCATTGTCATGAGGGAAGTTGCATTCTTTGAATCTAGACCAGACGATTTTCCATTTAGATGTTTCCAAGCGCTTTGCTGTGGTCATGTCCACAAATCTTTTGACCAAATCAGACAACACTAGGACAGTGATCACAAGCAATGGAAAGAAAGACTTTTATTTACATAGTGCTTTTCACCACCTCAGCATGTCCCAAAGAACTTTACAGCCAATTAAGTACCTTTTTAAGTGTAGTTGCTGTTGCAGTGTAGAAAATATGACAGCCAGTTTGCACACAGCAAGGTCCCACAAACAGCTATGAAATACAAAACCAGATTATCTGTACTAGGTGTTGGTTGAGGGATAAATGTTGGCCAAAATACTTTGAATAATCTTTTACATTGACTTGAGTGGGCAGATGTGAGCTCCATTTTAATGTCTTATCCAAAAAATAGTGCTTTCAATAGTGCAGCATTCCTTCAGTATTGCCCTGCAGTGATAGCCGACATTATGTGCTGAAGTCTCTGGAGTGGGATTTTCATGCACATCCATCCGACACCACGCGAATGCCACGACTATCCAAAGGTAACGCCTAATAAAATGCATCTATGCTATTTTGTTCAGATGGCTCCAAATAAGCCAAAGCGGGAACAGAGGACAGGTTGGGTGTAACTTTTGTGGAGAATGATTGCCGTTCAAAACATGAGGAAGACTGTACTTTAAAGGAGGTAATCTGGCATTCTATAAAAATAAAAAGGAAAAGCTGCAAATGCTGGAAATCTGAAATAAGAACAGACCAAGCAGCATCTGTTTCTACAAGCTTGCTGAAATTCCTGTTTATCTCGCAACTATTTAAGTTTCTGATGAAGGATACACACCTGAAACATTACAACCTTTTTTTTCTTTACCGATGCTGACTGACTGACAGACTATGATACAGCATTTCTTCACTGATGTACAGCACAATGAAGCAGGTTTCACATTGGAGAAACAACTCAATGTGAATTTGTAGGTCAGCTCAGAATGACTACTGTGAGTGGAAGCAAAGATGGTGCCCAGCGGCCATGCTAAGAGAAATATACACACCTTGATTTTAGAGTGTGATTTCTACCTTGGAGGTTGCTAATATGGGGGATGAGGGAAACCAACAATTGACAAAAAGGCAACTTTCTAAATCATTTATGCATTGATTAAGGTGGCATCTCTGAAGATTGTTTAAATATGCAAAAATCTCCTACAGAAACAGTTCTGATATACTTAATTAGACTCCAATCCTAACCAACTTAAATTTTGTTCCTGTAGACTTGGCCAGATTCCATAAAGCCCCCTTCTGGTTTCCCTCAGCCCAGCATCTGATTGAACTTCAAGCAGCATTTCATCTAGACTGTCTCCATCTTCCCACTGGACTTCTGTTGCAATATCACAGACCTGTGGTGACCCATTTGCTACTGTGGCATAGCTGCAGGATTTACACAAGGCTTTTTATGGCATGCCTTTTTCCTTCCATATTGTTGGGTCTTTTGACTTGTGCAGTAAACCTACTTTTAACACCTGTTTATTTTTGTTAGGCGTACTTTGAAATAGGCAAAGTGCCTCCTGCACTGGTCTGAGCACTAGGCAGTGAAGTAGGCAAAATGTCTATTGCACTGGGTCTGGGCATCTGGCTATGCTGTTTAAATTGGTTTTGAGCTGTTCATGGAACAGTTTCCTCAGAAGTTCAGATGGAAAACTTTAAATACTTAAACTTTCTTTTTCCACAACGTACGTTCATGCAGATAATTCCCCGAGCTGCTGTCTCAAATGGCTTTTTGCCAGAATGTCCATAGCTGATTACAGTAACAGTTTTATTGTTGGCACAGTTGACTTGTGCTCAGTGTGCTCAAAGCCATATCAGCGTTCAAATTTATTGATAAACTTGATTCAGTTCTCTTGACTGAAGCTGTATGCATCTGGAGTGTTTTTTTTAATATATAAAAATTCAAAAGTTACATTTAAATATGGCAGAAAAACACCTCCTTTAGGGAATGAAGATTGTGGCAGTTGCAGCCATATGTTTCTTGTTGGGATTTTCTTCAATTCATCACCCCATCCCTGTGTTTGTGAAACCTATCTAATGCAAATGGACCAGTTGCACAAGCAGGAGGTAGTCCCTCTGAATGATGAATCCTGGACCCTGCTCCAAGCTTTTCAGTTTTGAAGTGTTGTGCTCTTGAATTGGCTAATTTTCAACTCCCTGATATTCTTCTTGAAAAGCTGCAACTGCAGGTTCGGGTAAACAGCTTGGTTTAACTGGCCTGGTTTGGTATCCTGTTTGTGTCTGGATGCCAGTCTAAAGCTGTTAGTTTGTAAAAAGATAGTTACTAATTTCTAAAGTTAGATAGCCCAACACTGGCGATGTTTAAACTAACCAATGCTTTTCTATAAAGTTCCTGGTTAACTATATAGTTTACCATCTTGAAAGAAAGTAGTTTGGAATGTAGTGTGTGAGCGAAGAAATACCACAATCGACAAGGTAGTAAGCTGCAGATTTGAGAGTCTAGAACAGCTTAGTTGGCCTTTAATTAAAAATTTTGGCTTCGGCCAAATGGTTAGAAGTTGTACTGAATCCTTCTTGATCAATCTTTCAGGCTCATGAACATGCTACAACCCAATTCAATCAAGAAAATAAATGAATCCAAATTAAACTGGCATCAGGTAAGAAATGTAACTGTCTGTTTTCTTAAAGCTATTCTAACCAGCTCTGTCCTGACTAATGTTGGGAGTTTGATTCTACCGGTGTTTTTTGGTATCTTGCCTGGTTTTTGTATGTATAGTTGAGTAATGTGCAAATGATTTGGGCACTTCTGAGCTGTCCATTGCTGACCTTGGCACACGTTCTCACCTGCTGCTCTCATGATTGGATTGGCTGGGGTACTCTCTATGATTGAATAACTTGCTGATACTAAGGTGAACTGCCAGCTGGACAGGGTATACTGGAAAGCACCCAGTGAGCCATACCCCAGTTGAGCTCTCTTAGTTGGTTCATTTTCAACTCCTTTCCCTGACATTCTTATTGAAAAGCTGCCAGGCAGCTGCTGGGCTAATGTCAACCACAAGCTTGGGAAGCATTCTGTTTAATTGGTCTGGTTCAGTATCCTGTTTGGCTCTGGATGCCAGTCCAGAGCTGTCAGTTTATAAAAGGATGGTTGCTAATTTCTAAGGTTTGTTCACAGTTCATTTGTGGACACACTCGAGCAAAATTTAAATTGGCAAATTCTTTTCTATAAAGTTCCTGTTTAGCAGTATTGTTTACTGTTCTGCCAGAAGGTATTTTGGAATGAAGTGTGTGAACAAAGGAATACCATCAATTGATGCTATGACATTCTTGGATTTTCTGTGGTGCCATCCATGGTTGAATAACCTCCTGATACATGTGAAGAACCACCAGCTGTGTAAGACAATGGAGGCATACCCCAGCAAAGAGTCAGTGTATTAAGAAGGGTGGGGATGGTAGTGAAATTGGTATATTAATAAAACTGTATATCTTTCAAAAGTGGGCTAGAGTACATTGTTTAACTGCTTGGTCTATTTTTCTTCAGCTGGAGAATATTGGTAACTTTATTAAAGCCATTCAGTGTTATGGGATGAAACCACATGACATCTTTGAAGCAAATGACCTTTTTGAGAATGGGAACCTGACTCAAGTACAGACAACACTTTTGGCACTTGCAAGTCTGGTAAGTGCGATTATGGAGGGAGTCTAATCTAGGAAGTTGTTAATGTATGGTTTTAATGCAGCCCAGATCCCATTAATGTTTTTAATTTTTTTTTAATTTTGGAGGCTAATTACCTTTTAATATCTGGTACTAAGTTTGGTTGCCTGATTGACTTGACATTCTCACCTCTGAGTTGGAAGCTTGTGGGTTCAATTTCCACTCCAGGATTTCAGCACATAGTCTAGGCCAGCACTTCAGTGCAGGACTGAGGGAGTTCTGCATTGTTGCAAGTGCTGTCTGTTGGATGAGATATTAAATAGAGTTCCCTTCTACCTGTTCAAGTGGATGTAAAAGATCCCATGGAACTATTCAAAGAAGAGTAGGTGGGGGTGCGGTGGGGTATGGGGGGAGTCCTCTTTTGGCTAATGCTTATCCATCACCCAGCACCACTAAAAGTATCTGCACTTATAGTGGGATTTTGCTGTGCACAAATCGGCAGCTGCTTTTACTTCCATAAGTGACTACATTTCAGAAAATAATTAATGGAATGAAAATAAATAATTGACTGTGAAGGCCTACTTTTGAGATAGCATATGTACATCTAAATAAAATATATATAATATATATAAATAAAATATAAAAATAACAGCCCAAGCATGCAGAAATTAAAAATGTAACAGGTTGCATGGTCTTTTAATGACCTTGGTACATGCAATTCCTCGTACAATAGACACAAATAAACCAAGATCTGAACTCCTGTGCCCATCATGTCCTCATATCCCAAAAGCACTTCACAGTCAATTATTTGAGGACATGATGGGCACAGGAGTTCAGATCTTGGTTTATTTGTGTCTATTGTACGAGGAATTGCATGTACCAAGGTCATTAAAAGACCATGCAACCTGTTACATTTTTAATTTCTGCATGCTTGGGCTGTTATTTAGATGTACATATGCTATCTCAAAAGTAGGCCCCCTGCAGATTAGACCAGAAGGAGATGCACTGATGCTGACACTGCAGGTTTCTTGTCACCACCGTTGTATGCCAGCTGCTACACAAATCACTTGTTTCCTTCTAAGATTTGGTTTTCAACTGAACAAAGACTTTAAAAGTGATAACAATATTGCCTTCTGATACCACCATTTCGCACTCAAAAGCAGGAGATACTGTGAAAGTGTGATGTTCTTGTGTCTGTGGGCAGTAATCCTTTCTGTGGCTTTTTAGCACCACTAAAACTCCTGTTACCCAACATTAACTTTAAAAGTGTGCTGCAGAGCAATGGGGTCTGCATCTGAGAGTGCTTTTGAGCTATAGAATTTGGCCCAGTATACTAGGGTTAAAACAAAAATGGAAATATATATTTTACTAAAGTACTGAAACTTCCACCATCACGCCATCAATCTCCATGTTCTTGATGAAACTGAATTATTTTGGAATGCCCATTCCTTACATAAGGATGAGTGTACACTTTTGTCCATCTGGTTTCTTTGTCCTGCTGGTTTCTCTCTCTTCTTCCACTTCCTTGTCCATTTCATATTTTCTACTAAATTACTGTTTGTCTGCACTGAACAGTAAAGAAAATCTGACTACTAGTGTTCCTTGAATATTGCAGTAGCAAAGTCAAAAGTTGCTTATCTTCAGATGAATCTGATCTTCTTTTTGGATGCTTGCCATTACCCTCTGTCTTACCACTTTCTCTCCTCCCCTATCCCATTTCAGTTTTACTCCTCTAATTGGCAGTGGTTTGGCTTGGCATTTATTTGCTTCCAATATGCCCCGTCTCATTCTTTGTATTGTGATATTTTAAAGAAGCAGTTCCTATCTGTTTGGAATCAGTAATCTTCTAAGCAGTTTTGATGCTTAATTTTGGTTTTGATTATGTAGGAAAAAGATCTTGCCATTTTTGAAACACTTAATGCTTACACTTGGATAAAGTTACAAATAAAATGAGCATGAAAGCATTGAATGAAGTGTGGATGGGCAATAGCTGCTCTAAGAAATGCTTTATACTGTACTTTTAAAATATTACTGATGTATAATCTGTTGCATTCAGTCAACAGTAAGTTGCTCATTGGGCTAAAATGTGCTCCGTTTAGAAATCTTTTAAGCAACTAAGACCAGCTGAAAATTTCTTGATTTTACAAATGCTTCAAGAAATATTGGTCAGACTGGCAGAAGGTGAGAAGTGATATTCCACAAAGATTGGCACTGGGATCATAGCTGTTCACCATTTGCATTAATGATTTAGACTTGGAAATTGGAAAGAAAATTTGCAGATGACACTAAATTTTGTTGGATGGGGGGTATAGTTAGTACAACAACTTTTATAGCACCTTTAACGTAATAAAATATCCCAAGGCGCTTTACGGGAGCATTATAAAATAAATATGGAACTGAGGCAAGGAGATATTGGGTCAGATGAGCAAAAGCTTGGCCAAAGAGGTAGGTTTTCAGGAGTGTCTTAAAGGAGGAAAGCAAGGCAGAGAGATGTAGGGAGGTATTCCAGAGCTTGGGGCTGAGGCAACTGAAGGTGCAGCCACCAATGATGGAGCGATTGAAGTCAGGGATGCACAAGAGGCCAGAATTAGAGGAATGCAGATATTTTGGAGGGTTGTGGGGCTGGAGGAGATTACAGAGATGGGGAAGGGCAATGCCATGGAGGCATTTGAAAACAAGGATGAGAATTTTAAAATTAAGACGTTGCTTGTCCGGGAGCCAATGTAGGGAGCACAGGGGTGACAGTGGAACAGGACTTGGTGCAAGTTAAATCACGGACAGCAGAGTGCTGAAGGGGATTGCAACAAAATACAAGACGTTAATAAACTTGTGGAATGAGCGTGTAACTCGCAGGTTAGTAAGTGTGAGGTTATTCATTTTAGTTGGGAGAATAAGGAGGCCACATATGCCTTGGAATACAAAAGTCTTAACTGGTTTAGAGGAGCAAAGAAGTTTACACATTCACCAATCATTAAAAATAGGAACACAAGTTAATACAGCCATAAAAATTCAAACAAAGCACTGCGGTTTATTTTTGGAGGAATAGAATTGAAATGCAGGGAAGTTGCATTAAACCTGTATGGAATCTTGGTTAGTCCACACGTAAGTACTGTGTACAGTTCTGGACTCCATATTATGAAAAGGATTATAGAGGAACGGGAGAAGGAGCAAATAAGATTTCCAAGGATGGTATCAGAAATGAGAGGTTATAATAATCAGAAAAGGGCTGGGGCTCTTTTCTCTAGAAAAGATGAGGCTGAGGGAGTGACCTAATAGAGATATTTTTAAAATTATGAAGGTGTTTAATAGGGTGGATGTAGAGAAAATGTTTCTAGGTGGAAGAGTCCAAAACTATAGGTTATAAAAATAAGATGGTCATTAATAAATCCAATAAGGAATTCGGGAGAAATTTATTTACCCAGAGTGGTTAGAATGTGAAATGAATAGCATTGTGCCTTTCAGGGGAAGCTAGATAAGTACATGATGGAGAAAGGAATAGAAGATATGTAGATGAGAGTAGATGAATTAGAGTGGGAGGGAGGCTTGAGTGGAGCATATGGGCCGAATGGCTTGTTTGTGCTGTAACTTCTATGTAAGATGAGAGAGGCAGCTAAACAACAAATAAAAGCAAATGTTTCAAGTAAATTCATGCCATCCTATGTCATTTGAAAGCTTGAAGTTTCCACCTTCCTAGTATAAATGACAAAGTTGGGATTAGTTGATTTGTATCCAAGTAAAATTAGCAAAGATAACAGTATTGCTCCCTTAGTGCTGAAATCAAAGAGGGAGTATGATAAGGCAGCAGAGAGCACCAGGGGGGAATCCAAAAGGCTGATTTTGATAGGACTAAGACAAGTAAAGTTTGATTTACATCCCAGGGATATTTCCGATTTATTGGAGTTAACTTGCAAATTTTGAAGCCGTTCCTTGAACAACTGCTTTGCAGAGTTGCATTTTGTTTGTCTCTATTCCCACTTTGTTTAGTCTCCATGTTCCAAATGCAGGTTTACTGTTAAATCTTTGTTAGTTGCTTTTATGTTTTCTGTAATTGTTCCAAAGGAAACACTGCCTGAACTGTTGGTTTCCTTCAGTTACAGTGGCTTGCATTCAGTGTCGCTATACTTGATTTCTTTTGAACAGGCAAAAACTAAAGGTTTTCACACAAGAATGGATATTGGCGTTAAATATGCAGATAAACAAGAAAGGCACTTCAAGGAGGAAAAACTGAAGGCTGGACAAAGTGTAATTGGACTTCAGGTAGTCATTAATTATTTCGAAGGTACTTGTGAGGTATTTCTCTCTCCTCACCACTAATTAACTGGGAACAAAGGTCGTGATGAAACAAGTTTGTACCTGCTGTATATTTTTCAGTTTCCCAAATTGTTATATCTTGGTAATAAAACTCTAATTTGCCCAAGAATGGAATAGAAATAACTAAACTGGTAATGAATGTCAGTTATGTTGGATATTGTCATGAAATAATGTAGTTGTCAAATGGTTGCATTACTGATTTTTTGATTAGATGATTTCTGGGTTCCTGTCGCTTCAATGCAAAATGTCTCCTCAGTTTTGATATCTACGGTTAAGTATGATATCTTATAATACTGATGCATGCCACTTTTCAATGAGAAAACAACTGCAAAATCTGTATCTTTGTTGACTGCTCAGGGTAGTATTTGTTGTGGCTGTAAAAATTTTTTAGCTCTACTATCTGGAAAAAGTCACAATAGTTTGTCCCCCTCAAACCTTTTTTGAAGGGGAGGAAATATTTCCCTCATTTTGGTAGGGCAGGATAATAGAATGATCGAGGAGAGCAAAGCTGAAAAATTCTAAGCTGGATGCAGCTATTGACTTTAAATGTCACAAGCAATTTAAGTGTTAAGTGACCATAAATAATCTTTATTCCATATTAAAGCAGCAAGACATGGTGTCACAGTAACTAGACTGCATTCCATGATAGTTTTCATCTACCCTGTTGAGCTTCAAATCAGCAGCATATTGGTGTGGGGAGGCATCAATAGAAGCCAGGTGCCCTGTGCAGAAAGAAGGGAATTTTGAAGTTAGGACGGTGCTACACTAGTATGTTCCTCCTGCCTTAGTTGGTCATGGTGTATACGTGTCAGGAGGGATAAAAATGTCAGATTTAAAACTAAAATTCTTTGCTTTATTATTTAAAAATAAACATTGCTTAACTTTTTTACCCAAAGATCGACAGACTTGTCAAACTCCTAAAATCTTGGGTTCTTTTGTAAATTGTTTATGATGTGGTGTTTCTCTATCTCCTAAGCCCTGACCTAACTTGAAACTAGCATTCCCAGTATATCTGGGTTCCAATTCTCTACTGGTCGGCAAGATTTTTTTCCACTTCATGTCAAGTTTGTTCTGCACCCCCCCCCCCCCACCACCCCCCCACCCTTACCACCTCTCCCTCCCTAAGGGCATTTTCTCCTTGCAGGGATGTAGTTCCAAAAGCACTGGTCACTGCCCTCCACCAGTAGCTTGTGCAAGTGGCCATTAAACAGCCTCATCAGTAAGTACTGGTAACCTATTGCATTCCTAGAGGGGATAGATGGAGGAGATTGAGCCCAATTTTGTCTGAATCCTCAAATCATCCTTTGAAATGTGACTGGCCAGATTAATGTTATCTGGATTCTCAACTGAGATGTTGATGTTTTTCTTTTTTGTATTGGGTCACATGCCCTCACTTTCCTTTGATGCCACCGTAAAGAAAATTTTGTGATTCATTTTATTTCAGATGGGGACCAATAAGTGTGCCAGCCAAGCTGGTATGACTGCCTATGGGACTAGAAGACATCTTTATGATCCGAAGACTCATACTGAAAAACCATACGATCAAACAACCATAAGTCTCCAGATGGGAACAAACAAAGGTGCCAGTCAGGTAAGCAACCCAGCGTGTGTATGTGCGATTAGAACTGGATGTTATCTTTTCCCAGCTGAAACCCTTGCAAGGGTACTAATCCTCAGTAATATGGCAGATATACTCCCTTTGTTAGAAACCTTCTATGATCTGCTCAGTTACTGCACATACTAACAGCTCATTCCTTCCATGCAGAGCTCTCGTTCCCCCACCCCCCCACACTGCACCTCGTCCCCACAAAAACACCTGATGATGGATGATGCCATTGGCATTGGGGGCTGAGTAGAAATCTTCCTTGGCAGACCTGGATCTGTTCAATAAATCAGAAATATACAAGAAAGCTGCTTGCCTCAGAATCCTGATGGCTCCAAAGACTTCTCCACTCACTGCCCAACTGAGCAAGCCGGAAGTTACAAACTAATGTAGGAAATAGCTGGTTTTACACGCTTTGCTCTACTTACTGGCACTTGAATTCAGAGTCTAATTTTAAACAGTTCAGGTCAGTGAAGTAGAGCACATCTGGACTGTATGAGCAGTTGGTAACTTCCTCCATAGTCAATCGGGCTGTGCACAGCACCACACTTCACACACTCCTGATTACAGCTAAACTGTTGAGTGGTGAAAGCCTTCAGGGAAATTGAGACTTGAGCAGTCAGGCAGCTAAAGGTGACGTAAAGGCTATTTGCTAAATCAAATATTTCAGTATTCTGGGATTTTGGTATGTTGGCATTCTACTATGCAGTTTTTCTGTGTAGAAGAAGCCCGTCTCATTCCTAAAATATACTCGTTTGTGTGTGTGTGTGTATATATAGTGATCCATGTATGGACCCCACCCAACAATCCAGCCAAAAAAATCCTGATCCGCCTATAATATGAGCTTCAGGGTTACAATTTACATGGGACTAAAATTCCATTTGTCATGTTAGCTGAGATATTTTGAAGTACAAGCCAAGTGGTACATCAGTTACATTAGAAATGTAATGACCCAGAGAATGGTGTGGATTAGGTACTCAGTGGAGATTTTTTTAAAACTCTTGCGTAAAGAAAATGCAGAGTTTTTTTTTTAAATTGTAAGGAACTGATCTGGGTATTTACTAATTACTAATACTAAAGGGACTTGCAGTCTGTCTGAAAACATTTAAAGTCTTCATGGCCTGGTCAGTCTCCAGCTGGCACGTGACTGTACAGGACATGAACATTTATACTTGTGTAATGGCCGGTTAGTCTCGGGTGGCTGACTGTGCTGCTTAGGATGTTCCCAGTTACTGTAGGCTCCTGTTTCCCTGACCTGCACCTCCCCCTCCCGCCCCCGCTGCTTTAGTGAGTTCAAATTCCTGCCTGCAAAGAGACAGACTGCTGAGATTGGAGAATGCGATTTTAACAAACTGCTCAGCTTCTTCAAACAGCAACCGATTCGGATTTCCCACACTCTGCCATCCCAAGAGTCACCATAGCTCTCTGGACTGCAAGACACTTGGACCCTTTGATTTTAATAAATGTGTGACAGACTTCAGTAACAGTCATGGTGTACTCCAAGCCTATTGTGTATATTATTCTCATATAAGAGAGCTGTTCCCCAAACTTCAAACTTCCAAACAAAGGCCTACATTTATTAGCTTGTACATGAGCATATGCAGTAGTCTTTGCACAATGCTTTATTTCTGAAGAGGGAGGTTGCAGACTGCCTTTGCCAAACCTAAATCTGGTATTTTGGCAAAGGCAGGATGTTGCATTTCTGGTTTTGGCAATCATCTTTTCATATTGTGCTTTTTTTTTTTTTGCCAATGTTAGTTTTACAGTTTGGAATTGTCTACCAACTCTTTCATACCTGTATTAAAACCCTGTTCCCTTGAATAATTTCACTCTCCTCCACAACCCCTGCTCTCTCTAGGCTGGTATGACAGCCCCAGGTACCAGAAGACACATCTACGATCAAAAAGTGTCGACGGAGAAATGTGACACTTCCACAATATCACTGCAGATGGGCACTAATAAAGGGGCCTCTCAAACAGGCATGACTGTATATGGCCTGGGACGGCAGGTGTACGACTCCAAATATTGTGCCACCCCAACTGAACCTGTCATCCACAATGGAAGCCAGGGAACAAATGGCTCAGAATACAGTGATGGAGATTACCAAGGTGAATACCCTGACGACTATCCCCTGGAGTATCAGGATGAGTACCAAGGAGATTACCGTGGTGAATATTCCGATCACGGTGTTGATTATTAATGAGCAGTATTATGACCCATTACACCTTTGTGAACTAGCTAGACAGCTTTGGTTTTGCTACACAGTCTTCCATGAATTTAAAGGTCCAAAAGATTGGATTGCTGCCTTTTCTGTGCACAGCTAATCCATAAAATCAGTATTTTGCTGTCTTGCTTTTCTGTTCTTTATTGCCACTTGCTGGTAGCAGTAATTACCATTTTTAAGTACTGGAGATAATTCAGTTTCACTCTGACTTGAAGGAAAATACCTAAAATCAACATTTAGAAATCATACCTGGTGCCTTCCCACTTTTAAAATTTAGTATTTTGACTTTAATTGCCGCCTTCTTACAGAGCATGTTTTTTTGTATTCTGGGAGGCTGCCAGAAATATTGCTGATATTGGCATTTTCCTTTTTAAACAAATGCAATGCATGTTTACTGCACCAAGTTGCTGTCAGTTATGATGTAGTGACAAATGTTAAAAGCTGAAACCAGTGTAAATGTGCATCTACAGCTAGCCAGTTGTCATATCCTTTAGTCTTATGATTTTTGTTCTAATTTTCATAACCATTTTGTTTGGGACCAATGCCTTTTCAAACACACAACTTAAAGTGAACACAAAACTGTGAAAAATATCTTGTTCATGGGTAACAGCCCTTCTAAGGTTAGAAGTGAAATTGACCTTAACAGCTGCAAGTAAGAAAAGGAACCATTCACTACTGTGTTATGTGGGGTCCAAAGCTAAAGTACTGGGGCACAAATCTTAAATAGTTAACCATGCCTTAAACCTTTACATCCTGAATTGTTAAACAGCAAAACTAGTTATGCAATATGTAGGTTAATAAGTTTAAAACAATATACATTGATGTAATGCATTATTTGGAACTATTGAGATGTCTATACGAAGAGGCAAAAGCTTGTGATTGAAATCATTCTTTTAACCAAATGAAATGATCAAAACAATTTGCAAAGTTAAGTGATTGAACAAATATCTGTACTAAAAAGGGACTTTACGAAATGCAGTGCTTTTTTCATTTTTGCTATAGATTAAATGTATTTTACTTATGTGCCATATTTTATCCATGTAGGAATTCTCTCATTTTGTATTTATTGCCATTTTCTTTGGCATAAATGTCTGTGTATGGTTCATTTTTGTGAATAAAAATTACTATAGAGACAACTTGTTCACTAGAAATAATTGTCTGTACCTTTCTTGGCTTGTCTTCTTTGTTTATGCCTCTGTGAAGTGCCTTGGAACATTTTTCTATGTTAAAAGTGCTCCACAATGCAAGTTGTTTAGATTTGACAAACACATAAGTGAATGATCTGTTCTGGTACAGTTTACTTAACTGTGTAACTGGACGCAATGCTGTTATAAAGAGGAGTTTAAACCAACCTTCCATTACAACGTAATCAAGATTGATTTTTGTAGTAATTACTGATGAAAAGTCTCAGTTGTTGATTTGATTGCTGGAGTGAATTTCTAAATTTACCCCAGCAATCAGTAAATCTAAAATGTTTCAAATTTATTTATTTCTAAATAAAATTTCAGAATCACTTGTATAGTTTACCATTCAGAACTGTAGCTGGCAGTAAGCATGTTACAAGGTTGCAACAGAGTTGAGAGGCACTGATATTTCGAAGCATTATTATTATTTTTGTACTGCTTAGCTCATATTGCTGAGCATACTTGCTCCACATGCATGTCTATGTGTTAGGACTCGGATGCAGGAAGAGAGTTTGAGTTGGAGTTGAATGCAAATACAATCCATTCCTACATCTTTCAATCAGTTGCACCTTTTTACATTGGTATTTGTTGGCTAATACAAGCCAGAAGTACTATGTAGCCTGAAATCTCAACCACACCACATTTAGTGGAAGATAAAGGTGTTTAGTTCATTTATGATAAATTTAGTACCAATGCAAAGCAATTTAGCATTGGCACAAACATTGAACTGGTAATATAAATGTCCTGAATGAAAATAGTCAAAATCCAATCTGACTCAGGAGGAAAGTGTAGTGAGATTCTCCCTAGATGGAGTAGTCATGCACCACTTTGACACAATAAATCCAATGCAGTGTTAAATCTTGTTTTCAAAATGCTTGGTGGTCTGTCCACCTAATGGAATATAATGGAGCCTTGCTATGACTGTATGGGGCAACAGCCCCAACAAACAAATTTCTCTGCAGCACCTGTGGAAGAGCCTGTCACTCCAGAATTGGCCTTTATAGCCACTCCAGGCGCTGCTTCACAAACCACTGACCACCTCCAGGCGCGTATCCATTGTCTCTCGAGATAAGGAGGCCCAAAAGAAAAAGATGGGGCATTGTTGAGACCACACCTAGAATACTGCACACAGTTTTGGTCTCATTTAAAGAGGGCTATAGTTGCATTGGAGGCAGTTCAGAGAAGGTTCAGTAGGTCAATGGGGTTGTTTTGAGGAAAGGTTGAGAAAGTTGGGCCCATACTCATTGGAATTCACAACAATGAGAGGTGATCTTATTGAAACAAGATTCTAAGGAGGCTCAACAGGGTAGATGCTGACAACATGTCCCCCTTGTGGTGGAATCTAGAACTAGGGGGAACAGTTTCAGAATAAAGGATTACCTATTTAAGATGGAGATGAGGAGGACTTTTTTTCTCTCAAAGGATCATGAATCTTTTGAATTTACTACCCCAGAGAGCTGTGGATACTGGGTCATTGAATATATTCAAGGCTGAGTTAGATTTTTGAACTATAGGGGAGTAAAGGGGGAATAGGCAGGAAAGTGGAGTTGAGGCCAAGATCAGATCAACCATGATCTTAAATGGTGGAGCAGGCTTGAGCAGCCATATGGCCTACTCCTCCTCCTAGTTCTTTTGTTGAATTTAAATATTTTCTCTGTTTTCTAAACAATTTACCTTTTTAACTGTTAGGAGAAAGTTCCGCCCTTTCTCTATGCAGACATGCACACAGCTTACTTCCTGGGCGAGACTGTTCCAGCCAGCCATACAAAATGAAGCTCTGCGTAGCTAGAAGCTGAATGCAGCTACTGGTCTCAAACTGCAGTGTGACTGCATTGTTAATGTGAGACCTTTTGTCTTTTTATAAGCCAGTTGTCCATAGTGATGGAGTGAGCATTTGAATGTTAAATAATTAATCAAGCATTCAAACTTTTCACCATTACCAACTGATCAAGTTATTATAGTAAACTATTATAGTGAGCACTCGAGGTGCTACAGTGTTTAATTTTGGTATTAAAATAATCAGCACAAAAGAATTGATTAGTGTAACCTGTTCATTTACAAATATAGGCATAACAGTGTATAGAACATAATCAGAACTGATTTGTTTTTCTAGAAGTACTTAGAATTTGTTACAACTATAACATTCACATTTTTATTTAGAGTGACTAGGTTGTAGTGCAGTACTATCTTGCACACAACTACCTTAAGACATTGTCATACTGCTATAGGAAGGGTATTGAGGCTTTAGAGAGGATACAATGCAGACTCTCTAGATTGTTTTGTTATGAGGGAATACAAGTATTAAGAAAAACTTAAAAGTTGGCTTTTTTTGTTGGAATGACAGATTATGGGATAATAAAAGTTTCTAAAATGGATGGGACAATTAGATGGAGCCAGACTGTTTCCAGTAGCTGGGTCAAGAACTGCTTTGTGAGGTGGTGAAATGCACTGATGGAGTTGGTGATTGAAATAGAGACTGATCGAAGGAAGGGGGGTTAAATGGGAACAGAGCAGACACAAAGGATTAGGACTGCTGGTTGTTTGGAGGATAAACACCATGATGGACTGAATGGGCTGTTTCTGTATTGTAATTCCTATGTAACACTTGAAAGAAAGCAAATACATGACTCATTTTTTTGATTCTTTTGTACAATGTAGGTGTTGGAAAGGCCAGTATTTATTGCCCATCCCTCATAGCCTTTGAGAAGCAGTCAGAGGAGCAGCAGTCCTGTGGTGTAGGTGTACCCACAGTGCTGTTCAGTAGGGAGTTCCAGGCTTTTGACCCAGCAATAATGAAGAAACAGCAATATGTTTTCAGGTCAGGATGATGTGCGACTTGGAGGGGAACTTGCAGATGATGGTATTCCCACGAGCCTGCTTCCTTTGTCCATCTAGTTGCTAGAGGTTGCATGTTTGGGAGATGCTGTTGAAGAAGCATTGGTGAGTTGCTTTGTGCATCTTTGGATGATACTCACTGCAACGTGGTGGATGAGTGCCAGTCAAATAGGTTGCTTTGTCCTGGATGGTGTTGAGCTTCTTGACTGTTGAAGTTGCATTCACCCAGGAAAGTGGAGAGTATTCCATCAGACTCCTGACTTGTACCTTGTTGAGGTGGAAAGGCTTTGGGGAGTCAGGAAGTTTTGTTTAGTTTAGAGATACAGCACTGAAACAGGCCCTTCGGCCCACCGAGTCTGTGCCGACCATCAACCACCCATATTATACTAATCCTACACTAATTCCATATTCCTACCACATCCCCACCTGTCCCTATATTTTCCCTACCACCTACCTGTACTAGGGGCAATTTCTAATGGCCAATTTACCTATCAACCTGCAAGTCTTTGGCATGTGGGAGGAAACTGGAGCACCTGGAGGAAACCCATGCAGACACAGGGAGAACTTGCAAACTCCACACAGGCAGTACCCGGAATGACTCGCTTCAGAATACCCAGCCTCTGACCTCGTAACCACTTATGTTGCTGGTACAGTTACCCTTGTGGTCAATGGTTAAACTCTTTCCCCCCCCCCCAGAATGTTAATGGTGGGGAATTTGAACATTAAGGGGAAGTGAAATGGTTAGATTCACTTGTTGGAGATGGTTATTACCTAGCTCTTGTGTGGCCACTTATCAGCCCAAGCTTGAATGTTGCTCCATGCAGGCATGGACTGCTTCATTATCTGAGGAGCTGCAAATTGAACTGAATACTATACTCATCAGGATATCAATTAAAAGGAATATATTTGGGATAAGGATCAGAGGTTGAAAATTGAGTGACATAATGGAAATAACTCTGCACCACTTTTGTAACTATTAATCAAACTGCTTCTCATAGACCAATGTTGTCTACAAAAACAGTGTCCTTTCAACGGGGCAGGAAGGAGGAGAGGCAGCATATTTAGAAACTTCTATTCCAGTTGGGAATACATAATTCTCCCCAACTAAAGCAGTGTTTTGATGTAAATCTCACTCATTTCAAATCAGTAATTGGGAACTCTAGCTTAAACACAGCAAATATGGTGGTAATTTGGTAATGAAAGCAACTGTTGGAATCTTACATCGGATTTTTTCAGCTTACATAATGAAAAGCTCTTTTGAAATATATTTCCAAAACTATCCTTTGTCACTTAATTTTCTTATTGGAGGTCATTTAAAACCACATGCAAGACTTTTAATTCTGTTAGCCTTAACCATTAAAACAGTACCTTTTCAAAATCAGGTATTAGCATTTTAATTAAGACTTTGCATTCTGTCGCTGGATATTTTCCTGTTTGTGCTTAAAGTTCTGTAGCACAGTAAGGTATTGTTACAGCTTGGTATTTGGGAGCCAGCCAACTCAACATTATAGCTGGCTAAGTGGTAAAATTTGGAGTTCCATTTTCTCTGATCTAGTAGTAATGAAGCTAAACAATGAATCAATTTTAAGTGTTTATCACAGCCTGGGACAATTAACAGCTGAGCTCCAAGCCATTGCCGATTGTGACTGGAACAAAGTCCTAGTTTTAAATGCATATGGATTACTATATTAGAACAGTGACAGCACTTCATTGGCTGTAAAGAACCTTGGAATGTACTGAGGTCATGAAAAGCACTAGATAAATGCACATTACTTTCTTTACCCCTGGTCTGCTTTGCACCCCTTCCTCCACAGTCAGCCAGTGCTTTTTCTTTTTAAGATGCATAGCCAGGTCAACTGCCTCAGGTGATGCAAATTGGTGTCACAGCACAGAACCAGCACTACCGCAACAATCTTGGTTCAACAGATGGTTAATAGTAGGAAAGGGGACAGGAATGTCCTCCAGTTAGATCCTTGCCTTCAAAAGAATACTAACTTTTTACATGTACTGTTTTTCTAAAGGAATACAAGTGGGAGAATGTGGATTTGGAGTCACTAAATGGGATTCCACTGGCGAGGACACTCAGATTTAATAGGTTTTCTTATCTGAATTTAATACCATACAGATAATTCCTAGTGTGGTTAAACCAACCTGTTTAACCGCCAGATCTTTCATGTTTTTTCAACCCATACAAAATCTCACCCAATATGTCATTTGTATATACAGGATAATTATCAAATCCAGCCTTCACAATCTCCAACACACTGACATTGGCACAAGAATATATGGTATGTTAGTGTATGTAAATGCTAGAAGCTTCCAATTCATCCAGCCAAATGACACTTAAGTTGTTAAAATTTTTAATTTTACAATGAGACTTGTGTTCTATTCTGACAGGATATTAAAAACTGATACACCCAGTCAGTATCAACTCAAAGATACATAATTTAAGAGACATAAAATAGTTAACACTTTTTTTAAACAAAAGACTTTACCATGAATTGTACTTCTAAGGACAGGCTTACCCATTGCTTGATCCATTAAAATGTAAAATCTTCAAATTACAAACTATACAAAAATAGTTCAATCTTAACCCTTATATTCTCAAACCAGAAACATTAATTTGGGGAGGGGGGTGTTGCTGGTGAAGACTCAATCTAATATAACCTTACTTTTGGTAAGTGAAGTATTTGTAATGTAGACTATAAAGAAGGGCAAGTCTTTTTTTTTTTACAGCAGTGTCCCAAGTATTGGAACTAATGGCAGTGGATGCACCTTTCTTAACAGGCAGATCTTAGCATCTACCTCTTACCAAATTTATTTTCTTTTTGTTTAGTCTAGGACCAGCATGCAGATAGGCTCAATGTCTTAAGTTTTTAGGAGAAGGTTAGAAGAAAAGGTTGAAGAACTCCAGGGAGTTCCTGCACTCAGACTTGGAGGATCATCACTGGCCAACAGCTGGGACTGTTTGCATTCCTGCTGTTGTAGGAACTTCTACATAGGACACTTTTGTAAATTTTACAGTGCTCAAACAGGTCTATGCTGGTGCTGAGGCTCCACATGAGCCTCCTCCCACCTTGCCCTATCTCAGAGTATGAAGGCTATCCTTATAGGAGGCATGATTGAAAGAGCAAAGTGGGTTAAGATGTTGATCATTTTATAAATTTATGCTGCTAGTAGGGACCCTGCACTCCCCATGCCACATTCCAAATATTCAAATGGGCAGTGCTCACTATCACAAGCACTATGCTTAGGAATCTGTGTAAGATATACCTGAATTTCTGATAATATGCTGCCAGTGAATGAGGCCTAGCAGCAGCAGAAAACTCAGTGTTACTCCAAATAAATGGGTAAGGGGTGTAAAATTGTCTTAACGGGGTAAGGGGTGTAAAATTGTCTTAACGGCTCAGCAGGGCAACACACTAGATTCACAACATTAGTACAGAAGGCATTTCTTTACTTTTCCATTCTCTGGTTGAGGGCATTGCTGCGAGCTTGGTCTACTGCATCTTGTGTTCGTGGGATTTATTGCCATGCTCGGTTGCTGTGTGGTGGAAGTGAGCCAGCTTCTTGGAACTGTTGCAATTTCCTCTAGCAGTTTGATACAATTTGAGTGATTTCAGAGGACAGGTCAGAATCAGACCCAGTGGTGTGGGTCTGGAGTCATGTATGGGCCAGAGTGGAAAATGATGGCAAGTTTCCTTCCTTTAAAGGCCATTAGTGAACCAGTTGGATCTTTATGACAATCTGACAACTTCACAGTCCCTTTTATGGGGGGCAGACAGGACAATGGATCAGCCATAATCTTATTGAATGGCGGAGCAGGCTCGAAGGGCCTACTGCTCATAAGTCCTCTGTTTTATGGGTGCCAGCTTTTTATTTTTAGATTTTTTTTTGTTAAAAGAGGGTAGAAATACAGCAGGGGACTGAATGCTTCTATAATTACTGATGGACAGAGCAGAGCTTGGAATAGTTGGAGTGGGCCTCAATGGGAGGCAGAGAGCTTCATGTGGTTAGAAGGGATCAGTAAATAATATTAAAGGCTTACTACATTATTATAAACAATACGGATACCAAGACTTAATAAATATGAAAGATAAAACATTTAGAACTATGACTTTTCAGGATTTATTTTTAAAAATTGTCTATGGGGTCAAGTTTTATGCATTTAATTTAATGGACTCGCTAAGTTCTGGTAATACTTAGATTTAAAAATTGACTAACATTTTACAACCATCCATTAAGAATTACAGTTCAATTGATGACAAATATATTCTCTTTAAAAATCCATGTTTTCAATTTAATATATTAATTTTCCCTGAAACACTAATGTCAACACAAACCCTTTTCAATCATTAGCAATGGAGCTAACAGCTATTTGGTGAAACTCTTTGACCCAACCTAGATAAGATCATTGGATGTGTTGCCTTTTTACCAAGAATATCCAGTTTTGTACTAGTTTGTGTACAGAAGTAACATAAGCTGAACTGTCAGCAATGTAAGGTTACTGGTGTCACAGTAAAGAAATCCCAGCATATGATAGACTGAACAGCAATAAAACATTTAAGAAAAAAGGATTAAACAAAATGTAGAAAAATGCTCCTACATGAACTAGACCATTCAGACTAATTTGATGGGGCTCGGTGCTCCATTTGGCTTGTAGTAATTAAATGTTAAGATCATTGGAATGTTGATATCCCATTCACTGGAGCTCCATCATGCTGTATTTGCACCCTGCCAAATAGTAAAGAATTACATTGCAATTTTAATTTTGTAGGTGTGCTGTATTGACTACATATTAACTAATCACTGTGTAAAATATTTGCTAGTTAAACATTTTAAGGGCAAGATCTCTCAACTCAAACTGTGGTTTTCCACTCGGGCTGAATTTTATGAGGCCTCTTGTGTGGGGGTTGTGATGGGGAGGGCCCTGAAAATTCTTCCGGGAGAGGCCTGCCACGACCCCCAATGCCGAGAAGGCCCCGCTGCATTTTACCAGCGACGGCGAGGCCTCGGTGCTCCAACACCCCAACACCCCACCCCCCAACCCAAAGGCAGGACTCTTCATTTAAATACTAAAATGAAGTAAAATAAATGCAAATTGGCTTACCTTGTCCCGGCTGCTGACTGAAACTTGCGTGCCGTCAGGGGGGGGGGGGGGGTAGGGAAAACTGCTCCGATTGGGTGTGGGAATGGTGAGAAGTGGTTGAGGGTCAAAGATGCTGGTCAAAGTTTATAATTTTACAAATTGGTTTTTCGGGGGCATAGGTTATTTTATTAATTAATAACTCGGGGGGTTGGAAAGGGAAAGGAAAGTTTTTCTGTCATTTTGTTTCTAATTTCTGGGTGCCAGCACCTTTAAAGATTTGACAGGACCTGAAGGGCTTGAAGTCCTTTAAAACAGTGCCTGCGCAGTGGCCCCAGACGCCTTTGAGGCTCAGCGGCTGCCCCCGCTACCTCGTTGGGGGCGGCCGCTCCACTCACTTCGTTTAAGTGAGTCCCCGTGCAAAATATCGCAGGGGCTTATCGGCGCATCTGCGCGGGAAGACCGGCAATATTGGAGCACACCGCTGCCAATGGCAGCACACTCATAAATTTCAGCCCGTGCACTCATAGCTATGATTTCCTCCCACTGATTTGAATGGACAGGAAAATTACAGACTGGTGACCAGAAAACCTTGGCTGTACTACATAAGATTTTTGCTGCCTAAATTGTTGAACGCTTTTGACATGTTAAGTGTCTCCGGTTCTGCCTTCTATCCCTTCAGCCCATCAAACCTCTGGTCAAGCCTGCTCTTCCATCCCCATCCCACATAACAGTTCTTGCCTTCAAGTCTGAGGGCTGCAGACTCAAACGCACCTAGAACTTGACTGGCATGGTAGGTCACAGTCAGATTTGGCCAAGAATGAATCCTATTGTTTAAGGATACTGGAAGTCGAGAACAATCCCAGCATCTTAAACAACAAATCATCTCCTCCACCCCACCTCCAAAAAAGCATGAGATGATTTTTTTTCACAGCCACTTCCTCCTTCCCTTATATTCCTAACACCCTCTGACCTTTTTTTAAAAAAACTCAGTAGCTTCTTCCACATGTACTTCATGCTAGAGGCCTGCTACCGATGGGACCCAACAACATGTGGCTGGTTCGGATCGGGTCAGGCCCATTTTCAGGGTCTGGCTTTCTGGCTTGGGTCAGGTCGGGTCGGGCCGGACACACGGTAAGTGCTCTGCTGGTAAGTACTGAAATTAAAAAAAACTTACCTGACTTGGGTGTCTGGGATGAAACTGAGACTGCGCAGTGAGCGAGTGATGTCACTATGACGACATAGAATTTTACAGCACAGAAACCGGCCCAACGTGCCTGCGCTGACCATCAAGCACCCGTCCTAACTAATCCCATTTCCCCGCACTTGGCCCATAGCCTTGTATGTTATGGCGTTTGAAGTGCTCATCTAAATACTTATTGAATGTCGTGAGTGTTCCTGCCTCTACCACCTCTTCAGGCAGTGTGTTCCAGATTCCAACCACCCTCTGGGTGAAAACATTTCTCCTCAACTCCCCTCTAAACCTTCTGCTCCTTGCCTTAAATCGATGCCCCCTAGATATTGACCTCTCTGCTGAGGGGAAAAAGTTTCTTCCTATCTAGCCTATCAATGCTCCTCATAATTTTGTATACCTCAATCAGGTCCCCCCTCAGCCTTCTCAGCTCTAAGGAAAACAACCCCAGCCTATCCAGTCTCTCTTCAGAACTGAAATGCTCCAGCCCAGGCAACATCCTGGTGAATCTCCTCTGCACCCTCTCCATTGTAATCACATCCTTCCTATAGTGTGGTGACCAGAACTGTACACAGTACTCTAGCTGTGGCCTAACCAATGTTTTATACAGCACCATTATAACCTCCCTGCTTTTATATTCTGTGCCTCGGCTAATAAAGGCAAGTATCCCATATGCCTTCCTAACCACTTCATCTATCTGTGCTGTTGCCTTTAGTGATCTCTGGACAAGTACACCAAGGTCCCTCTGACCCTCTGAACTTCCTAGGGTCCTACCATCCATTGTATATTCCATTACCTTGTTAGACCTCCCAAAGTGCATCACCTCACACTTCTCAGGATTAAACTCCATTTGCCACCGCTCCGCCCAACTTACCAGCCCATCTATATCGTCCTGTAGTCTAAAGGTTTTCTCCTCACTACTTACGACACCACCAATTTTCGTGTCATCTGCGAACTTATTGATCATACGTGGCGCATGGGCGGCACAGTGGCGCAGTGGTCAGCACCGCAGCCTCACAGCTCCAGCGACCCGGGTTCAATTCTGGATACTGCCTGTGTGGAGTTTGCAAGTTCTCCCTGTGTCTGCGTGGGTTTCCTCCGGGTGCTCCGGTTTCCTCCCACAAGCCAAAGACTTGCAGGTTGGTAGGTAAATTGGCCATTAGCAATTGCCCCTAGTATAGGTAGGTGGTAGGGAAACATAGGGACGGGTGGGGATGTGGCAGGAATATGGAATTAGTGTAGGATTAGTATGGATGGGTGGTTGATGGTCGGCACAGACTCGGTGGGCTGAAGGGCCTGTTTCAGTGTTGTATCTCTAAACCTCCTATATTCACGCATGCGCTGCAGGTTCAGTGTCAGGAAGGTAAGTAAAGGGATGGTCGGGGCGGAGTCGGGTCGGGCCCGCTGTGGTTCGGGTCGGGTTCCTTTTTCCCGACCTGAGTAGGCCCCTACTTTGTGCTCCCACCAGGATCTTGTCCACTGAGTCCCACCTCCAGATCACAGAACTGCCTTTCTGTACCCTAATGCTTGCTAACATTGTAAATGGCTCCTTTTGGACAGCCACCATTCCCATTATCCTCAAAAGGCCACTCTCAGCCTTTCCAGCTTGTGCCTTATGTCTAACCTCCCCATCCCCCCTTGAACTTTGATTTCATAGAGCTGGGTGGCAATAGCACAATGTTTCCAAATTTGTAAATGCTGCCAAATTGGGGGGATGGTCAATACTGAGCACAACTGCAACAAACTTCCATAATGGGCATATTTTTATCAAATGAATTTTAAAGCAGATAAATGTGAGAGCTCTAAGGTGCAGAGAGATCTGGGTGTCCTAGTGCATGAATTGCAAAAAGTTAGTATGCAGGTACAGCAAGTAATTAGGAAAGCTAATACAATGTTATCGTTTATTACGAGGGGAATTGAATATCAAAAGTAGGGAGGTTATGCGTCACTTATACAGGGCATTGGTGAGACCATATCTGGAGCACTGTGTGTAGTGAGGTAATGCATTTTGGAAGGTCGAATGCAGGTGGGAGGTATACAGTAAATGGCAGAACCCTTAGGAGTATTGACAGGCAGAGAGATCTGGGCGTACAGGTCCACAGGTCACTGAAAGTGGCAACGCAGGTGGATAAGGTAGTCAAGAAGGCATACGGCATGCTTGTCTTCATCGGTCGGGGCATAGAGTATAAAAATAGGCAAGTCATGCTGCAGCTGTACAGAACCTTAGTTAGGCCACCCTTAGAATATTGCGTGCAATTCTGGTCGCCACACTACCAGAAGGACGTGGAGGCTTTGGAGAGGGTACAGAGGAGGTTTACCAGGATGTTGCCTGGTCTGGAGGGCATTAGCTATGAGGAGAGGTTGGAAAATCTCGGATTGTTTTCACTGGAACGACGGAGGTGGAGGGGCGACATGATAGAGGTTTAGAAAGTTATGAGCGGCATGGACAGAGTGGATAGTCAGAAGCTTTTTCCCAGGGTGGAAGAGTCAGTTACTAGGGGACATAGGTTTAAGGTGCGAGGGGCAAAGTTTAGAGGGGATGTGTGAGGCAAGTTTTTTTACACAGAGGGTGGTGAGTGCCTGGAACTTGCTGCCAGGGGAGGTGGTGGAAGCAGATACGATAGCGACGTTTAAGAGATATCTTGACAAATATATGAATAGGAAGGGAATAGAGGGATATGGGCCTCGGAAGTGCAGAAGGTGTTGGTTTCGGCAGGCATCAAGATCGGCGCAGGCTTGGAGGGCCGAATAGCCTGTTCTTGTGCTGTTCTTTGTCTCCTTATTTAAGGAAGGATGTAAATGCATTGGAGGCAGTACAGAGAAGGTTTACTAGACTAATACCTGGAATGGGTGGGTTATCCTATGAGGAAAGATTGGACAGGCTAGGTTTGTATCTGCTGGAATTTAGAAGAGTAAGAGGCGACTTGATTGAAACGTATAAGATCCTGAGGGGTCTTGACCGGGTAGATGTGGAAATTTTGTTTCCCCTTTTGGGAGAATCTAGAACCAGGGGTCACTGTTTAAAATAAAAGCAAAATATTGCGGATGCTGGAAATCTGAAATAAAAACAAGAAACGCTGGGAATACTCAGCAGGTCTGGCAGCATCTGTGGAGAGGGAAGCAGAGTTAATGTTTCAGATCAGTGACCCTTCTTCAGAACTGGCAGATATAAGAAAGGTAAAATATTTTAAGCAAGTAAAGTGGGGGTGGGACAAGAGATAACCAAAGAGAAGGTGTTGATGGGACAAGGTCACAGAATAGCTGACCAGAAGGTCATGGAGCATATTGCTTGCCTTTGCTCCATGACCTTCTGGTCAGCTATTCTGTGACCTTGTCCCATCAACACCTCTTTTGTTATCTCTTGTCCCACCCCCACTTGCTTAAAGTATTTTACATTTCTTATATCTGCCAGTTCTGAAGAAGGGTTACTGACCTGAAACGTTAACTCTGCTTTCCTCTCCACAGATGCTGCCAGACCTGCTGAGTATTTCCAGCGTTTCTTGTTTTTATGTCACTGTTTAAAAATAAGGGGTTGCCCATTTAAGACAGAGATGAGAATTTTTTTCTCTGAGGGTTGAGAGTCTTTGGAACTCTCTTCCACAAAAGGTGGTGGAACAGAGTCTTTGAATATTTTTACGGCAGAGGTAGATAGATTTTTGATGAGCAAGGGGATGAAAGGTTATCGGGGCAGGCGGGAATGTGGAGTAATCAGTTCAGCCATGAACTTATTGAATGGCGGAGCAGGCTCGAGGGGCTGAGTGGCCTACTGCTCCTAATTCGTATGCTCGCACGTACATATGTAGGTATTACATTTTGGCAAGAAAAATAAGGTTGCATATTACTTAAAAATAAGAATCTAAATGGTATAGAGGAGCAAAGGGATCTGGGAGTACAAATACACCACTAAAAGCAGTGACACAGGTTAACATGGCCATATAAAAAAGCATTAGGGTTTATTTCTAGAGGAATAGAAAGAAGTTATGCTAAACGTGTATGGAACCTTAGTCAGACCACATGTGAGTGTTGCGTACAATTCTGGTTACCATATTTTAAAAACTATTTAGAGGCACTGGAGAGGTTGCAAAAAAGATTACAAGATGATAGCAGAAGTGTCGAGGTATACCTATTTGCAGAGGATGAACAGGCTTGGTCTCTTTTCTCTTGAAAAGAGAAGGCTGTGGGGTGACCTAATTGAGTGAGGTCTTTAAAATTATTAAAGCTTTTGATAGAGTAGACACAGAAAGAATGTTTCCATCTGTGGGAAAGAGCAAAACTAGAATCCATCAGTATAAGATGGTCACTGAGAAATCAAATAGGGAATGCAGAAGAAAAGTCTTTACCAGGAAAGTGGTGAGAATGTGGAACTTGCTATCATGGAGTAGTTGAGACGATTTTATGGATGCATTTAAGGGGAAGCTGGATAAGCATACAAGGGAGAAGGAACAGAGGGTTACACTGGTATATTTAAATGAAGAAAGGTGGAGCATTAATGCCAATGTGGACTGGTTGGGCTGATGGGATGTACAACACAGAAACAGGCCAATGTATGTAAACACATGTAAATGCAACATTTTTCCAGTGCAAACTTACCCCATTATAGCCAAAACTTGGATCTCTATAAATTAAATGATGAACTCAGGAAATGCACCTGTTGCTTTAACAGGAAATTATATTCACCTATTAGTGCACAATATTACAAATAGACAGGATTCACAATGTCTATAAGAGAGGATTTAGAAGTGAAATGCCAGTGCAGCAGTTTGACATACACTTTACTGCTGGAACAGTTTTCCACACTGACCATTGGCAGTAGTTCTGTTGCATTTCGGTTATTTTCCAGGTTTGTTTTGTCACTTCGACTGGTCCTTTTGGGCTTTTGATTGCTTTTACCTATAAATTCCTAGAAACAGCAACAAATTACTTTAAAAAAAAAAGTGTTGAATTCTTGGAACGATTCATATATATGCATTTTATGCCTGTAAAATTTTATTAAAAAAAGAACCTGTAATTTAGTAGCATGCTGATCACAGATGCACCCACGCGCACACAAACTATGCAGTTGCTGTCAATTAGGCCTACAGACTCTTCACACCTGACACCTCTGCTACTTGGAGCAGACCAACACGCATGTTTCTATGTCTTTGAGGAATACCCTTGTTGAGCATAGATCAATCATTTAAAAAAAAGAGCAACTTTAACAAAGTGGTTGAAAGGTTGGCTTGCCCCAGAGTATCTCCCATCATTCAAAGTAATGAGGGTGAGCTAAGATAAGTGCTGGTCGTTAATTGCAATTGAAAGCACAGTTGCTCTGTTTGCTTCTTCAAGTCATTGAAGTAATAACTCAGTGTTCACACAGACACACACATACGTGGTCCAAAGTCACAATTTTGTTTTGTTCGTTCGGGGAATATGGGCATACCTGGCTAGGCCGGCATTTATTACCCATCCCTAATTGCCCTTGAAAAGGTGGTGGTGAGCTGCCTTCTTGAACCACTGCAGTGAAGGAATGGCGATATATTTCCAAGTCAGGATGGTGTGTTGCTTGGAGGGGAACTTGGAGGTGGTGGTGTTCCCTTGCATCTGCTGCCCTCTAGGTGGTAGAGGTTGTGGGTTTGGAAGGTGCTGTCGAAGGAGCCTTGGTGCGTTGCTACAGTGCATCTTGTAGATGGTACACACTGCTGCCACTGTACGTCAGTGGTGGAAGGAGTGAATATTGAAGGTGGTGGATGGGGTGCCAATCAAGCAGGCTGCTTCGTCCTGGATGGTATCAAGCTTTTTGAGTGCTGTTGGAGCTGCACTGATCCAGGCAAGTGGAGAATATTCCATCAGACTCCTGACTTTGCCTTGTAGATGGTGGACTGGCATTGGGGAGACAGGAGAAGAGTTATTCACTGCAGAATTCCCAGCCTCTGACCAGCTCTTGTAGCCACAGTATTTATGTGGCTAGTCCAGTTCAGTTTCCGGTCAATGGTGACCCCCAGGATGTTGATAGTGGGGGTTTCAGCGATGGTATGCCATTGAATGTCATGGGGACATGGTTAGATTCTCTCGTTTGAGATGGCCATTGTCTGGCACTTGTGTGGCGTGAATGTTACTGGCCATTTATCAGCCCAAGCCTGGTTGGTGTCCGGGCCTTGCTGCATATGGACAGGGGCTGTTTCAGTATGAGGAGTTGTGAATGGTGCTAAACATTGTGCGATCATCAGTGAACATCCCTACTTCTGACCTTATGATGGCGGAAAGGTCATTGATGAAGCAGCTGAAGATGACTGGGCCTAGGACACTACCCTGAAGAACTCCTGCAGTGATGGCCTGGAACTGAGATGATTGACCTCCAACAACCACAACCAACCTCCTTTGTGCTAAGTATGACTCCAACCAGCGGAGAATTTTTCCCCTGATTCCCATTGACTCCAGTTTTGCTAGGGCTCCTTGATGTCAAGGGCAGTCATTCTCACCTCAACTCTGGAGTGCAGCTCTTTTGTCCATGTTTGGATCAAAGCTGTCATGAGATCAGGAGCTGAGTGACCCTGGTGGAACCCTAACTGAGCATCAGTGAGCAGGTTATTGCTAAGCAAGTGCTGCTTGATAGCACCGTCAACAACCCCTTCCATCACTTTGCTAATGATTGGGAGTAGACTGATAGGACAGTAATTGGCCGGGTTGGATTTGTCCTGCTTTTTGTGCACAGGAAATACCTGGGCAATTTTCCACATTGCCAGTGTTGTAGCTGTACAGGAACAGCTTGGCTAGGGGTGCGCTAGTTCTGGAGTACAAGTCTCGAGCACTATTGCC
Source organism: Heterodontus francisci (assembly GCF_036365525.1). Classification (NCBI taxonomy): domain Eukaryota; kingdom Metazoa; phylum Chordata; class Chondrichthyes; order Heterodontiformes; family Heterodontidae; genus Heterodontus; species Heterodontus francisci. The sequence goes on along the minus strand of NC_090378.1, from coordinate 25,664,719 downwards.
GGAATGTTGCCAGGGCCCATAGCCTTTGCAGTATCCAATGCCTTCAACTGTTTCTTGATATCATGTGGATTGAATCGGATTGGCTGAAGACTGGCATGTGTGATGCTGGGGACCTCAGGCGGATGCTGAGATGGATCATCAACTCGGCACTTCTGGCTGAAGATGGATGCAAATGCTTCAGCCTCGTCTTTTGTACTGATGTTCTGGACTCCCCCATCATTGAGGATGGGGATATTTGTGGAGCCACCTCCTCTTGTCAGTTGTTTAATTGTCCACCAGCATTCACGACTGGATGCGGCAGGACCGCAGTGCTTAGATCTGATTCATTGGTTGTGGGATTGCTTTGCCCTTTCTAGAGCATGCTGCTTCTGCTGTTTGGCATGTAAGTAGTCCTGGGTTGTAGCTTCACCAGCTGACACCTCATTTTTGGGTATGCCTGGTGTTGCTCCTGGCATGCCCTCCTGCACTCTTCATTGAACCAGGGTTGTTCCCCCAGCTTGAGGTTACAGATTGTGGTTGAATACAATTCTGCTGCTGCTGATGGCCCACAGTGCCTCATAGAGGCCTAGGTTTGAGTGCTAGATCTGTTTGAAATCTATTCCATTTAGTACAGTGGTAGTGTCACACAACAAGATGATGGGTACCGTCAGTGTGAAAACGGGACTTCGTTTCCACAAGGACATACGAACATACGAATTTGGAGCAGGAGTAGGCCACTCGGTCCTTCAAGCCTGCTCCGCCATTCAATAAGTTCATGGCTGAACTGATGATTCCACATTTCCACTTACCCCCAATAACCTTCCACCCCCTTGCTTATCAAAAATCTATCTACTTCTGCCCTAAAAATATTCAAAGACTCTGCATCCACCACCTTTTGCTGAAGAGAATTCCAAAGACTCACGACCCTCCGAGAAAAAAATTCTCCTCATCTCTGTCTTAAATGGGCAGCCCCTTATTTTTAAACAGTGATCCCTGGTTCTAGATTCTCCCAAAAGGGGAAACATCCTTTCCATACCCACCCGGTCAAGACCCCTCAGGATCTTATATGTTTCAATCAAGTCGCCTCTTACTCTTCTAAATTCCAGCAGATACAAACCTAGCCTGTCCAATCTTTCCTCGTAAGACAGCCTGCCCATTCCATGTATTAGTCTAGTAAACCTTCTCTGTACTGCCTCCAATGCATTTACATCCTTCCTAAATAAGGAGACCAGTACTATACACAGTACTCCAGATGTGGTCTCAGCAATGCCCTGTATAGCTGAAGCATAACCTCCCTACTTTTGTATTCAATTCCCTTTGCGATAAACGATAACATTCTATTAGCTTTCCTAATTATGTGCTGTACCTGCATATTAACCTTTGCGATTCATGCACTAGGACACCCAAATCCCTCTGCATCTCAGAGCTCTGCAATCCCTTACCATTTAGATAATATGCTTTTTTATTCTTCCTGCCAAAGTGGACAATTTCCCACTTTCCCACATTATACTCCATTTGCCAGGTCTTTGTCCACTCACTTAACCTATCTATATCCCTTTGCAGCCCCCTTATGTCCTCTTCACAAGTTACTTTCCTACCTATGTTTGTGTCATCAGCAAATTTAGCAACCAGACCTTCGGTCCCTTCATCTAAGTCATTTATATAAATTGTAAAAGGTTGAGGCCCCAGCACAGATCCCTGTGGCACACCACGCGTTACATCTTGCCAAACAGAAAATGACACATTTATGCCTACTCTGTTTCCTGTTAGCCAGCCAATCTTCTATCCATGCCAATATGTTACCCTCTACAACATGAGTTTTTATTTTCTGCAATAGCCTTTGATATAGCACCTTATCAAATGCCTTCTGGAAATCTAAGTACAATACATTCACTGGTTCCCCTTTATCCACAGCACATGTAACCCCTCAAAGAACTCAATAAATTGGTTAAACATGATTTCCCCCTTTCACAAAACCAGGACTGTGTGGTGGTCACTGCTACCAATACTGTCATGGATAGATGCATCTCCAATAGGAAGATTGGTGAGGATGAGGTCAGAGGTTTTTCCCTCACCAGCTGCCACAGATTCAGTCTAGCAGCTGTACCCTTTAGGATTGGGCCAGTAGTGGTGCTACCCTGCCAATCTTGGTGATGGACATTGAAGTCACCCACCCAGAGTACATTTTGTGCCTTGCTGCCCTCAGTGCTTTCTCCAATTAGTGTTCAATATGGAGAAGCACTGATTCATCAGCCAAGGTGGTGGGTGGGGGGCAGGGTTGGTAGGTGGTAATCAGCAGGAGGTTTCCTTGCCCATGTTTGACTTGATGCCATGAGACTTCATGGGGTCCAGAGTCAATGTTGAGGACTCTCAGGGCAACTCCCTCCAGACTGTATATCACTGTGCTACCACCTCTGGTGGGTATGTCCTGTCCCACCGGCTGGATGGTGATGGTAGTGTCTAGGACATTGTAAGGTATGATTCTGTGAGTGTGACTATGTCAGGCTGTTGCTTGACTAGTCTGTGGGACAACTCTCCCAATTTTGGTACAAGCCCCCAGATGTTAGTAATGAGGACTTTGCAGGGTCGACAGGGCTGGGTTTGCCGTTGTTGTTTCCAATGCCTAGGTCAATGACAGGTGGTCTGTCTGGTTTCATTTCTCTTCTTAGACTTTGTAGTGGTTTGATACAACTGAGTGGCTTGCTAGGCCATTTCAGAGGGCAGTTATGTGTCAACCACATTGCTGAGAGTCTGGAGTCACATGTAGGCCAGACCAGGTAAAGACTGAAAATTTCCTTCCCGAAAAGGACATTAGTGAACCAGATGGGTTTTTACAACAATCGACTATGGTTTCATGATCACCACTAGACTAGCTTTTTAATTCCAGATTTATTCATTGAATTCAAATTCCACCATCTGCTGTTGTGGGATTTGAACCCACGTCCCCAGAGCATTAGCTTCTGGCTCTGGGTTACGAGTCTAGTGACTAGTCATGGTTCCTAATACACTCATTTGGAAGAAACCCTGAGGACAGCAGGAGGAAATTCATTTGTTGTGTTTCATGAAAATCCATCAGATTTAAAGTTATTGAGGTGAACCATCATTGCATGAAGTTACAGTCAGACATTCCTGAGCTGTCAAAGTTTAGAATGGCGCCTAGTGTACCAAGTGCAACATCCATGATGCTAAATTTAGTTAAATTTGCTAATACATTGTTATTCAATTACAAGTTAATGTTTGCATACAGAAAGTGCTGCAATGCAACCTCCCACTCTCATTTATTCCAGAATGGGGGAGTGGAGATTAGAACAGTCAGCGCTTTCAACACTCACCATTAACTCCTTGTCCATGAAGTAGGGTTTTTCTGCCGACCCATCATTAGTTGCCAGATCAATGGCATAACATATGAACAAGACATCCACCACCATTTCAAACACCGACAAGAAGCAATGTGCCACCGAATAGGCAAAAAAGGACACCATTATGAGTGGGATTACCCAAACATTCAGATCACGATTGTAGTTAAACGCCATGAGGCCTCCAAAGACTGTGAAACACACTACAAATACCTGAAAAGAATACATATTGATGTATGTTAATTATACAAACGTCATGCAAAGTCCTACTACTAACACACGATGATAATCTCATTAATGATGATGATTTATATAATGAGGTTTTCTTAGCCAATTCCTTTGCTCTAAAGCTGAAGGCTCTGACTCCTTGCTGACAAACAGGGAGCTGGTTGCCTCATAGCACCTTCACCCAGATGGCTACATTCACACATGAACTTTTAAGGTGAGAGTCCATACACTATTTATTCATTGGAAGCATCACTTCATTATGATTGATGGCTCAGTGGGTTTATCCAGCAAAGCCATTCTGACCAGAAAGATTCCCTGATCTAACCCCCAGTTTATGTTGAGTTAGGTGATCTCAGCCCAAGGCAGCACTAGGGGTGCTATGTTTGGTCTGGGTTAGCGAGGGGAAGCTCAGCCATTCCTGACGCCTCTTTATCAACCCCTGCTGGAAATGCGGAGTTTGCGTGAGAACAGGAAAGCAGCTGAACCGGTCTAGGCTAAGAGCAAAATAAAGGCCAGGGCACCTGAGGAACTTCCTCGTCTTCCCTAAATTGTGTTGTGGTAACTTTTAAAAGCCACTTGAATCACTGCATCAAGCAGACAGGGACTTTAATGCCTCATTTGAAGCACGATATCTCTGACTATGCTGCATTCCCTCAGTACCGCAATGAAGTAACAGACCGGACTTTCTAGATTGCACTGGTGATATAAATATACTGCAATAACAGGGTCCTACAAAATTGTCTTTGTCTGAATGATGCAGCTTGAAAAATGCTCCAAAACATCCTGATTATAAAGCTGCAGCTTCACGATATTACCTTCCTTAACACCTTCTTTGATTTTACCATTAACTGTTGGTATGCTGAAATGTACAGCCTTCCGGCACTACTAAACAAGGACGCAATTCACCCTCAGTTAACAGTGGCATCTTGGTTTCAAGCCAGACCATGGTCTACAACAACAACTTGCATTTATATGGCACATTTAATGTAGTAAAATATCTCAAAGCACTTCACTGGACTGTTATCAAACAAAGTTTGACGAGAGTTCCTGTATTAGATCAGATTCAATTATATTAATTATATTACATTAATTATATTTCATGGGATTCACTGGGGCATTTGACTGCCCACTATAACTAAAACTCTCAGCTTCAAAGGTCTGTGTGATAATGAAGTAGGGTATGTGTTACAGGAAACATATTCTTAGTTGTGAGAATAGCAAAGCTAATGCTGTTAATGATTCATATTAAACATCAATATTCAGGAAAATCCTTCACCAATGTAACCAGGAAGTGGCAGCCCCTTAATGGGCATTAACTTACTCACTTTTCCAAGAAACAGTAGAAAGTCTCCAAAGCAGTTGATTGTTGCCACATTCAGTGCATTATTTACAATTAGAAAGAAAGCTTCTTTGGCTGAGGTGCAGAAATTTGTCCCATTGATTGCAGTTGCAATGTATGCATTCTGAAATAGAAAGGGGGAAACTTATTTTGTATAACTGGGCTACTTACTAAACACTAGTCCATGTAGCTCATTTTGTAATACTTTCAAAGCAGTGCCTTACATGTGTGAAGAATTCAAGTCATTTTCCCCTCTCTGACTTTCCCACAAAAATGTATATTTAGGAAGTGCCTTGCCCATGTAATAAACGCACTCCCTCCACTCCACCAATATTCTGCTATTGCTTTGCTCCTCAGTTCACAGCATGAAGTAACTAGCAGCTTACCACCCAAATCTCCATTTAAATGTGTGAACCAAGACAGTGGGCTGGACTTTGAGCAGGAGGTGGGGCTCCCAGCACGGGCCAAAAAGGCGAAGAGGAAACCTGCCCCTGCATTGTTTCAGCATTCCCCCCCCCCCCCCGCCCCAGAGCGATCCTCCGGTCTTTTGGGGTGAATGTTTAATGAGGTGGGATCCTCGTCCCTTTAAACACTTAATAGGGATGGGGATCCCACCCCCATGAGCTCCCTGCCAATCACAGGGCCAGCAGCTGGCAGCACCACTAAGAATGGTGGCCATTGGCAGTTTTTAAAAAAAAAATTCATTCATGGGATGTGGGCGTCGCTGGCCAAGCCAGCATTTATTGCCCATCCCTAATTGCCCTTGAGAAGGTGGTGGTGAGCTGCCTTCTTGAACGGCTGCAGTCCATTTGGGGTTGGAATACCCACAGTGCTGTTAGGAAGGGAGTTCCAGGATTTTGACCCAGTGACAGTGAAGGAACGTCGATATAGTTCCAAGTCAGGATGATGTGTGACTTGGAGGGGAACTTGCAGGTGGTGGTGTTTCCATGTATTTGCTGCCCTTGTCCTTCTAGTTGGTAGAGGTCGCAGGTTTGGAAGGTGCTGTCTAAGGAGCCTTGGTGCATTGCTGCAGTGCATCTTGTAGATGGTACACACTGCTGCCACTGTGCGTCGGTGGTGGAGGGAGTAAATGTTTGTAGATGGGGTGCCAATCAAGCGGGCTGCTTTGTCCTGGATGATAGAGCTTCTTGAGTGTTGTTGGAGCTGCACCCATCCAGGCAAGTGGAGAATATTCCATCACACTCCTGACTTGTGCCTTGTAGATGGTGGACAGGCTTTGGGGAGTCAGAAGGTGAGTTACTCACCTCAGGATTCCTAGCCTCTGACCTGCTCTTGTAGCCACGGTATTTATATGGCTACGCCAGTTCAGTTTCTGGTCAATGGTAGCCCCTAGGATGTTGATAGTGGGGGATTCAGCGATGGTAATGCTGTTGAATGAAGTACTGCAGAGACTTCAGACCCAGGTCCAGCGCCGGAACCCCAGACCTCAGGTAAGTGAGGAGGGATCACCAGGGCCAATCCAGATGACCCAGCAAAAGAGGGTAGTGGTTGGGCGTTCAGTCCAGGGGGAGGGGGTTCCACAGGGTGAACTGTTTCTTGGTGGGGGTCCTCCTTGGGCAACAGATCGTCCACAGAGAACGGCAGCCCCCCAAAGCCCGCAGGGAGGGCACCTCATTTTCCAAGGCATCCTCCCTGCGCAACAGGAAGCCCCTCCCGGCACTGGTAAGGTCCCAGCAGTGGCGAGAGCAATTGGCCTCTGGGTAGCAAGGCCGTCGTCGGCCTATCCCGCCCCCGGGAGATTTGGAACCAGCAATCCCAGCAGTGGGTTCTGTGACGGCCACTGCCGCTCTGATTCTCCGGCCCACCCCTCCCCCCCCCCCCCCACCATGCCACGAAACCCGCGACAGGAGGAGAATAAGGTCAGGTCCAGTGAGTGTCAACAGATGATTCAAACCCTGAATGATTTCAACCCGAGCCTGAATCCTGTCCTCGTTGGATCTATTCACTTTTCAGAAGGAGTCACTGCATAGAGGTCAGCAGTGGGAACCTGGGCTGACTGTAGTAACTTCACACACTGAGATCATGTCAAACCTCTGGTTTTCTAGTTTGGAATCAGAGGAATACATTTTCCTCAGTCCACTGTCAGTAAAAAAAAAAAGTATAAAACAGATTTTCCTGATTGGTACTGAATTTCTCACTAACATTAGCAAATTGACTAATATTGTCCCCAATATTACAATTATTTCAGCATCCAAAATAACTGGCTCCAAACAATTTTCTCTCACTGAATCTGACCAAAGACAACAATTAAAGAAAAAGGAGGCAGGGTCAGAGAGAGACACATATGAAGGTACAGTTAAAAAAAAAAATTGGAATTTGAGCCCTTTGAAACAGAAGTGAGTTTAATGAAGTATTTGTTCATGTCAATCATGACGTTCTTTACCGAGCTGGCCAAGTCCTAAAGGGCATATCTGCTAGACTGGGTCTGCAGCAGGTGGTGAGGGAACCAACAAGAGGGAAAAACATACTTGACCTCATCCTCACCAATCTGCCTGCCGCAGATGCATCTGTCCATGACAGTATTGGTAAGAGTGACCACCGCACAGTCCTTGTGGAGACGAAGCCCGGCCTTCACATTGAAGATACTGTCCATCATGTTGTGTGGTGCTACCACCGTGCTAAATGGGGTAGATTTCGAACAGATCTAGCAATGCAAAACTGGGCATCCATGAGGCGCTGTGAGCCATCAGCAGCAGCAGAACTGTACTCAACCACAATCTATAACCTCATGGCCCGGCATATCCCCCACGCTACCATTACCATCAAGCCAGGAGACCAACTCTGGTTCAATGAAGAGTGCAGGAGGGCATGCCAGGAGCAGCACCAGGCAAACCTAAAAAATGAGGTGTCAACCTGGTGAAACTACAACACAGGACTACTTGCATGCCAAACTGCATAAGCAGCGTGCGGTAGACAGAGCTAAGTAATCCCATAACCAATGGACTAGATCCAAGCTCTGCAGTCCTGCCACATTCAGCCGTGAATAGTGGTGGACAATTAAACAGCTAACTGGAGGAGGCGGCTTCACAAATATCCCCATCCTCAATGTTGGGGGAGCCCAGCACATCAATGCAAAAGATAAGGCTGAAGCATTTGCAACAATCTTCAGCCAGAAGTGCCGAGTGGATGATCCATCTCGGCCTCCACCTGAAGTCCGCAGCATCACAGATGCCAGACTTCAGCCAATTCGATTCACTCCGCGTGCCATCAAGAAACGACTGAAGGCACTGGATACTGCAAAGGCTATGGGTCCTGACAATATTTTGGCAACAGTACTGAAGACCTGTTCTCCAGAACTTGCCGCACCCCTAGGGGTGCTAACACCCCAAGCTGTTCCAGTACAGCTACAACACTGGCATCTATCCGGCAATGTGGAAAATTGCCCAGATATGTCCTGTACACAAAAAGCAGGACAAGTCCAAACTGGCCAATAACTGCCCCCATCAGTCTACTCTCAATCATCAGTAAAGTGATGGAAGGTGTCATCAACAGTGCCATCAAGCAGCACTTGCTTAGCAATAACCTGCTCAGTGACGCTCAGCTTGGGTTCCGCCAGGGCCACTCAGCTCCTGACCTCATTACAGACTTGGTTCAAACATGGATAAAAGGGCTGAACTCAAGAGGTGAGGTGAGAGTGACTGCCCTTGACATCAAGGCAGCATTTGACCGAGTATGGCATCAAGGAGCCCTAGCAAAACTGAAGTCAATGGGAATCAGGGGGAAAACTCTCCGCTGGTTGGAGTCATACCTAGCATAAAAGAAGATGGTTGTGGTTGTTGGAGGTCAATCATCTCAGCTCCAGGACATTAATGCAGGTGTTCCTCAGGGTAGTATCCTAGGCCCAACCATCTTCAGCTGCTTTATCAATGACCTTCCTTCAATCATAAGGTCAGAGGTGAGGATTTTCGCTGATGATTGCACAATGTTCAGCACCATTGGCGACTCCTCAGATACTGAAGCAGTCCAAGTAGAAATGCAGCAAGACCTGGACAATCCAGACTTGGGCTGCTAAGTGGCAAGTAACATTCGCGCCACACAAGTGCCAGACAATGACCATATCCCCATGACATTCAATGGCATTACCATCACTTTCAACATCCTAGGGACTACCATTGACCAGAAACTGAACTGGAGTAGCTATATAAATACCGTGGCTACAAGAGCAGGTCAGAGGCTAGGAATCCTGCGGCAAGTAACTCACCTCCTGACTCCTCAAAGCCTGTCCAGCATCTACAAGGCACAAGTCAGCAGTGTGATGGAATACTCTCCACTTGCCTGGTTGGGTTTAGCTCCAACAACACTCAAGAAGCTCGACACCATCCAGGACAAAGCAGCCCACCTGATTGGCACCCCATCCACAAACATTCACTCTCTCCACCACCGACGCACAGTGGCATCTTACAAGATGCACTGCAGCAATGCACCAAGGTTCCTTAGACAGCACCTTCCAAACCCATGATCTCTACCAACTAGAAGGACAAGGGCAGCAAATGCCTGGGAATACCACCACCTGCTATTTCCCCTCCAAGTCACACACCATCCTGACTTGGAACTATGTCACACTTCCTTCACTGTCGCTGGGTCAAAATCCTGGAACTCCCTTCCTAACAGCACTGTGGGTGCACCTACACCACATGGACTGCAGCCATTCAAGAAGGCAGCTCACCACCACCTTCTCAAGGGCAATTAGGATGGGCAATAAATGCTGGCCTACCCAGCAACGCCCACATCCCATGAATTAATAAAAAAAGGTATGTTTAAATATAATATGTATAAAAATACCATAGCAGTGTAAACAGAGAATAAAAATGATCTCCAGGAAAAGGAACCCTACCAGAAGGAATTTTGCCCCTAAACAGTACATCATATTGCACCATTCACTTTGATCTCTCCCTACACTGTGTCCCCCAAAATGTCCTGACCATGATCCTGGTGTAGCACTGGGCATCACCAAATTGTTACCCCAGTGCTGGCTTGGTTGGCAGGTGCCCATGCCCCAAATGGTGCATCTTGGGCACCTGCCTGTCCTATGCTGCTGAATACACTGGTGCCTGCCCACCATTGGGAATGGGGGAAGGGGGGGGGGGTGAGGGGTGCTCATACCCCCTCCCCGCCCACCAAAGAGCCCACGTAGTTCCTCCCCAGCCCCTTGTGTATGAAGACTGATCATAGAAGTGCCTAATAAAAAAAGAGACTTCCCATCTGGTGGGCTGTCTCTGAAAGGTATTGTGTGCTCGTGCCTCTCGCAAGAGGATAGAAGTAATGGCCAAGAAATTTGGCCACATCCCTTTTTGGGTCCACAGGGGAGGGGCAGTGCAGGGATTGTAATGTTGAGGCCCAATGCGCCCCCAATATTGGGCCTCAGGCCTCCATTTGCATATTCAAAGGGCCCAACCGCTATTTCAAATATGGGCACTGCACACCAATTCCTTTGTCCTAATATGGTGACCTGCTGTACATATTGGAAGCTGCTTTCTAGGCCCACGAGGGGAAGGCTAGTAGTTGAGGGCATCTGCCAAATTTTTGGGAGAGCTGGAGAGATAGGGGGGTATCAGCCACATAAAGTGGAGAAAGGGGTTTTAGGATTGTACATGCAAATAAATACCATTAGGGGAGTTGGGTAGCAATAGTACAAGCTCCTGAGGTGGCGCCTCTCTTAATGAAAGGCTAGTTCTGCAAATGTTGATTTAGGCGAGTGAACAGTGTACTGGAGTCAGGGTCATTTATGGCACAGAAGGAGGCCATTCATCCATCGAGTCGATGCCAAGGTGGGCAAGGAAGAAAAACAGATTGCCTAGTCATACCTGTCTTGCTGAAGTTTGTTCAGCATTGCTCTACAGTCCTCGGTGATGAGGGAGTTAACACTTTGTGCTAATTCCCAGCAGATGCTATGAGTAACATTCCTAGCTAGCTTACTGGTACACACGGAGGAGTCTGTTCCTCCTGTCTCCAATTTGCTCCAGGAGGGTCTAAGTCAGCAAAATTCTTTGTTTTTCCTCTCCTCTTTCTCCGGCTGCGTGGTGAACAGTCTATAGACATAATTCTCAGAAAGTATAATGAAAAGATTGACAAGACATGCAGTGAAGTTATCTAAGAGAGTGAGCCAAGCACTGCACCTTCCAATACAAGATTAGGGGCGGCGCAGTGGTTAGCACCACAGCCTCACAGCTCCAGCGACCCGGGTTCAATTCTGGGTACTGCCTGTGTGGAGTTTGCAAGTTCTCCCTGTGTCTGCGTGGGTTTCCTCCGGGTGCTCCGGTTTCCTCCCACATGCCGGTTGATAGGTAAATTGACCATTATAAATTACCCCTAGGATAGGTAGGTGGTAGGGAAATATAGGGACTGGTGGGGATGTGGTAGGAATATGGAATTAGTATAGGATTAGTATAAATGGGTGGTTGATGGTTGGCACAGACTCGGTGGGCCGAAGGGCCTATTTCAGTGCTGTATCTCTAAAAAAAAAGATTGCTCCCCCATCTGTTGATGTGTCGGTCAAACAGTCTTTACAAGGCTGCACCTCAGGTGCCCTCACATCCACTTCACACATATTTCATGGCAAAAACAATTCCAATGGCTATATAAATAAGCTCTCTGGGAAATTCTCATGTAACTGCCCATCCAGACCACCAGCAGGTAGAAACTTTTTCTCACTGACAGAACTCGCTGCCTGGAGATCAAGGGCTACATCTTTACCTGTTTTCCCAAGTATACTTCCTAATTAGATAAGTAAATTTCCTGGCATGGGGATTGATGGATGTGGTTGCTACAGTAAGGAATAATAAGACGTTGGCTGCCTTTTTATCAACTCCAAGACCTCTGCCAGCAAAGTATCTGCCCCGAGCACTTCAAATTGGAAGACATTTGTGCCAACGGACTCAGCTGTTGTGATGTGAAAAGTTTAATGCCTGGGACTAAAACGATGCCTATTGCTAACAGCCCCAAGGGTCCGAGATAATCTCTGGTCTCTATGATGTGAAAAGTGTTGCTGTACCTCAGTACGTTTTTCCCTGACTGGTTTCCAAGAGTTCAAAATCTGGCCCTATGAAATTAGCGAAGTGAAAGCTGCAGTGATCCTTGACAGTTGTTGAGTCTTTCTCATGTTTAGCAATGAAAAGTGCTGTTGTTCCAGCTATACTGGACCTGTTCAGATCATCAAACTGCTGGGCTGCTTTCGCTCTGATCTTCCTTACAAGTGTTGACAGAAACCGCATGTTGCAAAGTTATCACCAGGCAGAAGAAAGGCCAAACCAAAGACAATGATTGTAATAACTGGTGAAGTATTGAATTATGAAGTAAATTCAAACAGAGGCACGGTGTACAAAGGCAAGGAAATTCTGCTAAACCTTTATAAAACACTGGTTAGGACTCAGCTGGAGTATTGTGTCATATTCTAGACACTATAGGATGTCAATGCCTTGCAGAAGGGGCAGAGGAGATTTACTGTATTGGCGTTGGGGTGAGCGACTTCAGTTATGTAGAGAGACTGCAGATGCTGGGATTGTGCTTCCTAGAGCAAAGAAAGATACAGGGAGATTTAACAGAGGTGTTCAAAATTATGAGGGATTTTGACTGAGTAAATAAGGAGAAAGTGTTTCCACTAGCTGAAGGGTCGGTAACTAAAGGACACAGAGTAATGGTAAATTGGCAAAAGAACCAGTGGGGAGAGCAGAACTTTTTTTAATGAGTGGCTATTATCTGGAATGCACTGCCTGAAAGCTCAGTGGAAGCAGATTCCATAGTAACTTACAAAGGGGAACTGGATATATACTTGAAAAGGAAAGTATGCAGGGCTATAGGAAAAGAGCAGGGATGTGGGACTAATTGAATTGCTGTTTCAAAGAGCCGGCACAGGCACGATGGGAAGAATGGCCTCCTTCTGTGCTGTGCAAGTCTACGATAAACCTGAGACTGTAATTAAAATAATTTTTAGATCAAGAAAGATTAAACTTTTTTCAAAACAGTCATTGTGAAGATAGTTGAGTTTTTATATATCCACCATCTTGGACATTACTGGAAATTCCCTTTTTACACAAACCATGATTGGGGTAAATTCAAATTCAATAGACTATGCGTGAGGGGACCACTGAGTGCCTGCATGAGGGATACAGCATTGGGAAAGGGGGGCCCACTGAGAGCCATCCCTGCCCTTGATCCTGACTCTCCTACACTCCCCTCCCCCACAACCCCCACCCACGAAATCCCTCCTGCCCCGACTTACCTGTGGCCTGGTTCCAGGGTCTCAGGTAAGTCCAGTAGTGGCAGCAGCCACAGCCTCCGCGGTGGTGTTGCTCAGTTAAAGAGCTGCCGACCTCTGATTGGCTGGCAGCTCTCAGCAGGCGGGACTTTTGCTGTCGGGGTCCTTGATCCCAGGGAAGACCCATCAGTGTCCATTTAAGTGCCTAACTGGCCTTCCCCAGAGGAGTTGACGCGGAACTCTTGCCGGCGCTTTTACCAGTGGTCGAGACTCCCATCACCAACACAAAAAAGTGTGATGCTCAATTGGCAGACTTAAGTAATTCTGCTGACTTTCCATCGCACTGAACTCTACTCCCACCTTCCCCTAACAGTAAAATAAGTTTATAGGATGCCCAGGAGATCCAATGGATGCCATGGGGACATACAAATCAAATCGGCAAAAATGAAAACATTTTCTCTTTCAGCTGAAGGAGCAAAGTGACTGCGGCTGACACCTATGTGACACCAAACTAATTGAAGTCTTTGGAAAGAGAGAAAACTTAAATACGACATGGGGAGAGGGTGCAGAGTTCTGTGGCTTCAGTTGGAAAAGTCTCCTCCTGATTTCCTGTAAAAGATACAGGGATGGCACAGTGGCGCAGTGGTTAGCACCGCAGCCTCACAGCTCCAGCGACCTGGGTTCAATTCTGGGTACTGCCTGTGTGGAGTTTGCAAGTTCTCCCTGTGTCTGCGTGGGTTTTCTCCGGGTGCTCCGGTTTCCTCCCACATGCCAAAAGACTTGCAGGTCGGTAGGTAAATTGGCCATTATAAATTGCCCCTAGTATAGGTAGGTGGTAGGGAAATATAGGGACAGGTGGGGATGTGGTAGGAATATGGGATTAGTGTAGGATTAGTATAAATGGGTGGTTGATGGTCGGCACAGACTCGGTGGGCCGAAGGGCCTGTTTCAGTGCTGTATCTCTTAAAAAAAAAAAAAGAATTGCTTGAGCTGCAGGAGTAGATGAACAATTAACTGAACGACATAAAGCTGACCCCATAACAAAATGCAAAGATCGAATGGCTGGGCTCTGCCTTCAATACTTCCGTTTCAAAGAAAACAACTTGCTGAATTACTAAACCAAGCTGTCCACTACAAAATAAGAGATAATTGCACATTTTTTTTAAAATGGCTTGATTGTTTTCCTCCCATTCCTCTTCCAACAGGAATAGCTTTGTTTACAATCCAAATTAGTCTCAAGAAAACACGAGCACTGTAAGAAACTGTGATAGAAGAGCTCACGCCATAATAATTGCGGAAAGTTTGAGCATTTATTTCATTGTAAATTTTCTTAGCAAAAGTATGGATGTTTATCGAAACACAGATTTCTGGCCAGCCTCCAGCGATGACAATGGCAGCAGATCAGCCAGTGAGATTCATGAGAACAGCACTGTGGGCACTTATCCAGTTCCTCTTTTTCCATGAACTGCTTGCTGTGAATAATCACTGCTTTGTGAAGCAGCTGAACCGAGTGGTAGAATGAGAGATACACTACAACGCACTGAGGCCACGGATAGATGGCTACCATAGCAACAGCCGATCTGGTCTTTACAAACTTAGTGTTAGTGCCAGAAAGGCTACCTTGGAGTAACCGACACTGAAACAGAGGAGAAGCTGTGCTTCACGCTGTCAGTGCAAAAAGCCCGAGACACAAGTTCCTCCAAGGAAACTGAGGCCCAACAGGAGTTTAAATCGGAGTAGAAATTTTTCATGGCTGTCTAATACTTTAGGGCCATTGTGCTTCAGTAGTTTCACTGTAGTTTTTGGCTTCAGTAGTCTGACAACATACAGCTGGACAATCTTGCTGCTATCACAATGCAGTTTGATGGATTCATGCCTCTGTACCTTCTTTGCTGGGATAGCATTTTCGTTCTCAGTGTAAACCTCACTGTTTATTTTCAGATGACCTGGAAAATAGCACATGGAAAGGTGATTACAAGAAATCGGTCGGCATTAAGTGCAATGAAAAACAATAAAAATAGTTGTAAAATTAATGTGTTTTGCTAAAAAAAGGAAATTAAAATAATGAGGCTAACCTCAATCAGTTTAACAAAAAGTAATGTATTTAAACATGCAAAATATATGAAACAGCACTTAAAAGGCTGGTGTTAACATTTAAATTAATATGGTAAAAGGACATTTTTAAAAACATTAAAAGGTCTAAATAAATACAGATTTACTTTCAGAATTTTAAAAAATGCTTCTAACGAATAAACAGAAAAATTGGATTAACCAATAAAAGTGAAATACCTGATTTTGTTCTTGAAGCTTAAGGTAGGAATATTACAGCTTCACATCTTTTGTTGTTCAAACAATTCCAATTTCCCCCGTGCTTGTCGACTCCCTGAGAAATATCTGACCTTCTAACATTCAGGCTGGTTTCTCCCAACCATGAATGGCAGAACTGGATAAATAGGCTGGCTTTATACACCATCCAAACCACAGATAAAACCACCTGGCCTTGAAGTTTAAGCAACAGTACATATTTCAATCAAAAAGCAGCATTCTTGCTTTCAGTACCACAAGGTAAGCACGTGTTTTCTGGAGAATGACATGGACAACGAATGCCTCATGGGCAGGCTTATTTATTGCTATTTAAAAGCATAAGGTTCTGCTCACTAGGAGCCATTTGAGAGACATGCCTTGAGCATGTGCGAGCAATGTTGGAAGAGACTCCAGGCAGTTTCCTCCCTCCCTTCCTTCCTTCGATGACTCTTGAGAGCTGTGAAACTTATCCTCGAAGTTCCCTAGACTGTGAAAATCAGCAGCACGCATGTCACAATATCAATACATAAAGAGTTTTATAAATACATTAAACAAAACCAAATACAGTGGCTGAAGTAACAAACCTAACTTTTAAACCAAACAAGTACAACAGATTAATACACTGGACTTTTAAAAAAGACTGTTTAATGTAGCAATGAAGTAAAAGTTATTGCATTTATTACAACACAAGTTACTGCAAGTTATGGTAACACAAGAGGAAAATGTAAAGGCTATTTGTTCCATTTCTTGGTCATTCCTCTCTTACAACCCACTGGGAGGATCTTAGTTCTAGTTCTATAACCATCTTGTACGCTCAATGTGACTGAACAATGCACTGCTCGTTTGTTACACTCAACATACATCCCATACATTGGAACAGGGGCCCATTTAAATAATCAGGCTCCAAGGAGATCAGCACTGTAGGAATCTGATGACAAGATCACTGGAGATGATCACATAATACCATCAGGAATCATCTCTGCTACTACATGGGGAATTTTTGGGTTGGTTTTCTCAGGTCCAATGGCTGCAATTGTGGATGGGAGCACAGAGCAGAATTGAGCTGTGAGATCAGCTGCTGTGGTTCCAGCTGATGTCAGTAAAACCAGAAAAATAGGAATGATAAAACACTGCCATCCCTATCTCCTGCTAGTCTCCATAATACGCGAAGCCCCGACTCCTGTCGATCTCCATAATGCGAGAAGCCCTAACTCCTGCTCATTTGCATAATACTACCAGCCTCGACTCCCCCAGCAAAGAGCACTGGTAAGTGAGAAGGTATTACCAATATTTCAGGTTTTACTGCCATCATTTGAACCTTTTTGAATTTATATTCCTTGTAAAAATTGCACTACTAATCTCTGACTCACATTCAGAATTTTGCAAATGTCTTTCTCAGGTGGACATATTAATATTCAGGGATCTTCACACATTGACTGCTACAGTACCCAAGTATAAAGCCTTTTCAATTCCTCCTCAATAAAGGTCATTGCACAATCTCTATTAGTTCATTAGCTGCTCTTGCGGGAGTGAAGTACCTGGTTTAAAAATCGTAGCCATTTTTCCAGACAGCACAGACAGCACATGCAGCATTTAACCAGACATCTGGCACAGGCATTTTCCTAAAAGAGGGAGCAAAACAGTCCATCAAATCCAAACAGTCTGTCAAATCCAGTACACTTTCAACTCCTGCTCATTATTCTTTAAAACCTTTGTTCTATGTTTGGGATGACAGTTCATTCAGACTCTTTTGTTTTAAATTGAGAAACCAAGATGCAGAGCCACGGGTATAACTCATAAAACTGCTATGGTTAAAAATATTGCAAGAGAAAATGATGCAGCAAAGTCATCAGAGATATCTGAACAGAGTCCCAGAGATGCAGAACATAGGCAACAATCTCATAGGTGACGTGGTCAAGCAAAAGGTCATGCTGGTGATAATGGACTAGGCTTTCAAGGTGATGATAATTTGTTGACAGCAGCTTCCACAAATTTTGAAAGTACCACTAAAATGGTGATGGGTAATTTGATTCATAACAGCTACATGGAAGTAATAGACTGGTAGTAACAGAGATTGCCAAGATAGCAAAGGAGACGGGTTAGTTTGGACGCATGTATCTTGAGGCCAATGGGAGGGTTACTATCACAACAGGAGGTACTTTAGGAATCCCTAAAGTAGAGGATCAAATATGCATGTTGGACATTAAACTTGATATCAATCATAATGGTTGAACAGAATGGAGCAACAGAGGGAGGTCCTTCGCTAGAAAGGAAAAAAACTTGCATTTATATAGCGCCTTTCATGACCACCGGATGTCTCAAAGCGCTTTACAGCCAATGAAGTACTTTTGAAGTGTAGTCACTAGGATCATATAAGCCAAAAGACTTGCAGGTTGATAGGTAAATTGGCCATTATAAATTGTCACTAGTATAGGTAGGTGGTAGGGAAATATAGGGACAGGTGGGGATGTTTGGTAGGAATATGGGATTAGTGTAGGATTAGTATAAATGGGTGGTTGATGTTCGGCACAGACTCGGTGGGCCAAAGGGCCTGTTTCAGTGCTGTATCTCTAATCTAATCTATTAAAGTTAGTTGGAGAAGAAAAGAGAGCCAAAAATATCAGTTTTCTCTTTAGGGAGGCTAAAAGCTATAACATCTGGAAGGAGAGGTTGAAAGGAAGATTTACAAAAAATACAAGTGCATGTTTGGCATCTTAAATTTGATGGGGCATCTGCTGGAAGGGTAGGAAGACAGCAGTGGCCATTTCTTTTCAATAGAATTACTTTTATTCTCTAATTGGGGATTAACAGAAGTTATTCACAGAAATGGATCAAGGTGTCAGGTTGAATAGATTAAATGAGGCAGGCATGATTGAACGGAGATGTGCACCAAATCTAATGGAAGGTACAAAATCTTCGGTGGCAGTTAGAAAATCATCAGTTACTTCAATAGCACAGGTAGAAGGACAGAAGAGCTCGAGCAGCAATTGAATCAGGGAAAAGTAGCAATGAGTTCCTAAAGACCATCCCAGTTGGCTGATGTACAAAGACTGATTACAGAAACCCAGTTAGATTGCCCCTGGGATCACCGTGGGGGACCCAGAGCGCACAACACTTGCAGTGAGCTGGTTTCGGCACAAACTGTGAAGTCAACAATGAATAACATGATCACATGCTCCCGTCCACAGTCAGAGTCTTGTGCAGGGAATGAGACAAAGGGGGCTGCACAGAATAGGACAACTGCTCAAATGAAAAGGTAAATGACCATCATAAACAGGGATAAAAAAATATTGGCGCCTTTTTCTTAGTCTAAGAAAAATGTTTCTGCCAAATGTCCACCCTTTGTAAAAGTTATATAAGGAAGGAATAGGTCACAGAAAGGATTGAAAACCCAAAATGGAGGCATGTCTATGGCTGAACATTGCAGGCCTAACTCCCTGTTTGGTGCATGTTGAAATGGATATGAATATTGTAAGATCTGGAGGTGAGGAGGGCTGCGTTTGACACTCCTTAGTGGGTAGCAGTGCACTGTCCCTGGCAGGCGATGAAAGCCCAGATCAATGCTATCTACAGTGACTGCAGGTCTGAGGGCATGTGCAAGAGAAGATGGCACACTTTAAGTAATCTGGCATGGTAAACCTACCCAACAGTACTAGGTAGACAACCTAAGATTCTCAATTCACAACACCACTGCATCAGCCCTACAGGGCAAAAAAAAAAAATGGTATTCACAATGTGAGTTGTGTCACTGTATTCTGTAATAAGTAGAACTATCAGTAGAGCCCAGCATTGAGCAGGCAGTGATAATGCAAAAATTAGGGCTGGGATCAAGAAAAGAATCTAGATGATTAACTGGATTACTGTGAACAGATAGGCTAATTGTTAACTCCTGGTCCTTCAGCAAAACAAACTGAGAAATGGAGGAGAGTCAGTCCTTATGGTGACCATCGATGTCAGCAAGAAAGTGGGTAAGGTAGAGTTACCAGTTTTGCTTCTGATAGACAAACAGCTAAAAGTTCTAGAGAATTATTTTGAGAAGTGATAGGAGAAAAATACATTGTGGTAAGGGAGAGATATTTGTAGCCGCAAGGGATCAAAGTCAGGTGATTTAAAGGAGCTGGAATATCAGTATAATCATAAATACACAGACGTTGTCCAGATCAGAGGCTGTAGGAAAGAATTTAAATGAGAAACAATAGACGAGGGCAGCAGAACTGGAGAGGGCAACCGACACAACTGCAATTTAAGGAAATGGCACAATATCACAAGGCGAGAAGGGGGAGTTGGGGGCTTGCGATAGGTACAGTTTTTGCTGCTTATTTTCCTGATATGTTCCAGTTTTCAAAAATGACTTAGCAGCTTTGGTCACACAGAACTCTTAAGCAATCGGTTGGCCTCATTTTAACCCATCACTATCTCCTGTGTCACAACTATAACGCTTTCCTATTTTACAATTACAAATGAAGGGAATTTGGGAAAACTGTGCAGATCAAGTAATTTGCCTGGTTGGTAAATTTGAGCTGTGCATAAATAAGAACTATATGGTTGACGGAGAATAAAGCATTGAAACAGTGTGCTAACCAGTCACTTCCTTCAAAGCTTTGCCACTGCTCCAAGTCGGGCGAGCTCAGTGTTGAAACTGTAAAGCATCAGAAAAGCCAACAGAAAATGATCCAAACTAAGAATAAAAGTCCTGACTCACAAACTGCACCTATGGACTGACCTGGTCCTCAATGCACCACTTGTTACATGTGATCATGCATGGGTTTAAACTAGAACCCTCTCAAACATGAGCTCTCATTGATATGAAACGACAGAAAATATCATCTTCCCCAGGGATGAGAACATTTGCATCCACACTCATTCTCGTTCTGATGTCAATGGGACCAATACCATCCAATGTAATTCAAACACTCATTTTAAAGTACAGGTGAAGCATTTCACTTTGAAAATATTCCACTCCTTGTTTAAAATGAGAGGATGCATTCTGAAATTATTTCAATGTACAAGTTATTCTGGTGGCAGAAGCAGATCACAAGATGATGAGCTGCCTTCAGTCCCTCAAAACTAATAGTCTACAATCAATAACTGATCTCTCAGCCAGATATTGGGCTTTGATGGGTAAAATGTTGGAAAAGGTTATAAGAGACAGGATGTATAATCATCTTGAAAAGAATAAGTTCATTAGCGATAGTCAGCACGGTTTTGTGACGGGTAGGTCGTGCCTCACAAACCTTATTGAGTTTTTCGAGAAGGTGACCAAACAGGTGGATGAGGGTAAAGCAGTGGATGTGCTGTATATGGATTTCAGTAAGGCGTTTGATAAGGTTCCCCATGGTAGGCTATTGCAGAAAATACGGAAGTATGGGGTTGAAGGTGATTTAGAACTTTGGATCAGAAATTGGCTAGCTGAAGACAGAGGGTGGTGGTTGATGGCAAATGTTCATCCTGGAGTTTAGTTACTAGTGGTGTACCGCAAGGATCTGTTTTGGGGCCACTGCTGTTTATCATTTTTATAAATGACCTGGAAGAGGGTGTAGAAGGGTGGGTTAGTAAATTTGCGGATGACACTAAGGTCGGTGGAGTTGTGGATAGTGCCGAAGGATGTTGTAGGGTACAGAGGGACATAGATAGGCTGCAGAGCTGGGCTGAGAGATGGCAAATGGAGTTTAATGCAGAAAAGTGCGAGGTGATTCACTTTGGAAGGAGTAACAGGAATGCAGAGTACTGGGCTAATGGGAAGATTCTTGGTAGTGTAGATGAACAGAGAGATCTTGGTGTCCAGGTGCATAAATCCCTGAAGGTTGCTACCCAGGTTAATAGGGCTGTTAAGAAGGCATATGGTGTGTTAGCTTTTATTAGTAGGGGGATCGAGTTTCGGAGCCACGATGTCATGCTGCAGCTGTACAAAACTCTGGTGAGACCGCACCTGGAGTATTGCGTGCAGTTCTGGTCACCGCATTATAGGAAGGATGTGGAAGCTTTGGAAAGGGTGCAGAGGAGACTTACTAGGATGTTGCCTGGTATGGAGGGAAGGTCTTACGAGGAAAGGCTGAGGGACTTGAGGTTGTTTTCGTTGGAGAGAAGGAGGAGGAGAGGTGACTTAATAGAGACATATAAGATAATCAGAGGGTTAGATAGGGTGGATAGTCAGAGTCTTTTTCCTCGGATGGTGATGGCAAACACGAGGGGACATAGCTTTAAGTTGAGGGGTGATAGATATAGGACAGATGTTAGAGGTAGTTTCTTTACTCAGAGAGTAGTAGGGGCGTGGAACGCCCTGCCTGCAACAGTAGTAGACTCGCCAACTTTAAGGGCATTTAAGTGGTCATTGGATAGACATATGGATGAAAATGGAATAGTGTAGGTCAGATGGTTTCACAGGTCGGCGCAACATCGAGGGCCGAAGGGCCTGTACTGCGCTGTAATGTTCTAATTCTAATACAGTTACTGGAACAGGAATGGACTGGATAAAAGCGAAGCATTCAGAATCAAAGACAAAACAACCTATTATTAGCAGCTGAATTTAATTGGATCCAACTTTCTTTTATATAGTTCATAAAAAATCTTATAAAATGCACTGCAGTAAAATACATTGCTCTTTGTCACGGGACATAAAACCTTTACTATAAATGGTAATGTTCTCTTTAAACAGAAGGGATATCTCGAAAAACATCAAAAGGACTGGAAATGAATCCCAGCCCTGGCTCTTATCTTACCTTCCCTTTCAGACTGCTGTGAACATACAGAAGAACAATCCGTGGAATCCTGACAAGAGTGATTATAAAGGAACCTTTAACAACCGTTCCCAGATGGTAATTAAAGAGCCTTGAAACAGAAGTGAGGATTGGGTGGCTGGGTGGATTACTTTTGTCCCTGAGAAAAGAATACAATGATCACGTATTAGACTGGACCTTCTAGCAACAAAGGGAACATAACTAGTGGTTAACACATTAAATGTGGGCAATGGTACTCCATCATGCATTTTAATGTATTGCCAGATCCTAGTCTATTAGCACCCATGGAGGCAGATCCCAGTCTGAGTCAGTACCCATGGAACCAGATCTCATCATGCCAGTGTAGAGGCAAGATGGGAGAGACAGAAGGATCAGCAAAGTCACAGGGATCAATGGGAGAACCCCCCAACCCTGCCCCACAAGATGGGAAACCTATGGTAGACAATGTCTGTCACATATTGGTCTGAAGGTCATCATCGCACCCATTTACTGAGAACTGAAGCTCAATTACATTTTTAGACAACTTACATCCCAGTTTGTTTAATGGCAATTACTTGACTTTTCCAATCCACATTAGATGGTTAAAGGAAAAGATCATCAGCACCTTCAGTTCAAATAAAGCTTATGCATTGAACTTCTTCCACTGAAAGCCTCCAATGCACAATGTAAAGTTTAACTCAGCACCAATGAATCCAGCTGCTAGCTGGCTGCAGAAAATCCTTATCTCTCTCAGTGAAGAGCTTTCGATGAACTTTTGATTGTCAATGCAATGTTGTCCACTTCTTGTCCCTTAAGGGCTACTTTTATGAGCTCACACTCCTCAAGAGAAGCCTCACGCGCTGCAGTCCCGAGTAGAAATGTAGGACGACAATTTTGCGACAATTAAAATTGGCCCTTAGCTTCAAAAAAGTGATAAAGCATTTCATTCACAAAAATTGTCTAATGTCAATATCAAGGTCTTTCCGATCAGGTAGACCATGGATCAGGTAGACAGCAAGTTGCCCACTACTTTGTCCGAGAGCATGCCTTAGCTCCAGAGCAGCGCTCTGTGCCAGTAGATGGCTCAAACGTGCTTTACAGCCAAAGAAGTACCTTGGAGTGTAGTTACTGTTGTAAAGCAGGAAGAACCATTATTTGTATAGAAAATAGGAGCAGGAGTAGGCCATTTGGCTCTTCGAGCCTGTTCCGCCATTCATTATGAACATGGCTGATCATCCAACTCAGTAACCCGTTCCAGCTTTTGCCCCATACCTTTTGATCCCTTTAGACTCAAGAGCTATATCTATCGAAACATAGAACATTTCTAGTCCCCCCAGTGAAGCTACACTCCGATTTCCAAGCAACAATGAACAGATGAGATGTCCAACCATGCAATACATCACCAAAAGCCTTTCTAACAAACTCTTACCTGTTGAAGTAACAGCACACGACAGCCCCAGCAATTGTCATTTGCTGACAAGCAACAAGAAATTCACTGGTCCAGATCAGTCCAATTAAATGGTACCACCACATGTACCGAATTCCAGACAGTGGTCTGTACTCAACCACATTATCTGCAGTTACATAAGCATTACCTGGAGATTAAAAAATGAAATGTAAAGTACAGGAACACCAAAATCAGAAAAACACAGCACCATGACATGGCACTATACCATTTAGTCCCTCACAATGAAAATTCGGCAAAGGAAATCTCACCTTTTATTTAAACCGACAGCGATCAGCAACTAATTGCTCTTGAAAGTGAACAAAACAGGCAGACTTGCCAAACTAAAAGAAAATTAAAAAATAAAGTCTCGACTGAATTTTAAAATGGTCTACACTACTGCTGCACCATCTATTCCAAACCTACAGAAAAATACACCAATGATTTTTAATTATTCTTTCATGGGATGTGGACATCACTGGCAAGGCCAGCATTTGTTGGCCATCCCTAAATGCCCTTGACAACTGAGTGGCTTGCTAGGCCGTTTCAGAGGGCAGTTAAGGGTCAACCACATCGCTGTGGGTCTGGAGTTAGATGTAGGCCAGACCAGGTAAGGACATGAGTGAATCAGCTGGGTTTTCTCGACAATTGCTGATAGCTTCATGGCACCATTACTGAGACTAGCTTTCAATTCCAGATTTTTATTAATTAAATTAATTTATTAATTTAATTTAAATTTCACCACCTGCCGCGGTGTGATTTGAAACCTGGCAATTAGCCTGAGCCTCTGGATTACACGTCCAATGACATTACCACTACGCCACCATTAGGATGTTTATTAAGCAAGTTAAATGTCTAGTGATGGGAATCTCAGAACTGTCTCTCACCTCCTTCAACTGGCTGAAGGGGCTGAGGTGTTCACATGTTGATGGGTTTCTCCATCGATGAAATTAAGTCTGGGGGAGAGATGGGTATATGGGCTAAAAATACTCCAGCACGTACCATATGATTGTTAAAAAAAATGCAAGCAGATGACTTCCTGACAGTGTGGTGGAGGCAGGTTAAATTCAGGCATTCAAGAGGGAATTGGATTATTATCTGAAAAAGAAGAATGTGCAAGGCTATGGGGAGAAGGCAGGACATATGAATTGCTCTTTCAGAGAGCCAGTACAGACATGATGGGCCAAATGGCTTCCTTCTGTGCTGTAACCATTCTATGATTCTATGACATATTCAGCCATAAGTCGTATCACCTTTATAAGCTATGAAACTAACATCATCGCTTTTGGTCCCAACTGCCTTTTAATTGTGACTGGTGTGTGACCCTCTGGAGGTTCAAAATAAAGTGAAACAATATCACCCTGACAGGAAACTTAGGGAAAACACAGATAAAACATTTCCCCCATTTATGAGAACATTTGACTGCTGATAAATGTACTTTAGCCAGGTTTGCAATTACACACAAAATCCACACCAACGCATAAAAGTAAATCAGCGTCAGAGCAGTGGGAGGCATTCAAAGGGGAGATTCAAGGGGTTCAGAGTAAACATGTTCCCACAAAGAAAAAGTGTGGGACGGCCAAATGTAAAGCCCCATGGATGTCAAGGAGCATACAGGGTAAGATAAGGCAGAAAAGGAAAGCTTACGTCCGACACCGAGAACTCAATATTACAGAAGCCGAGATGAGTATAGAAAGTGGAGGGGTGAAATCAAAAAGGAAATTAGGAGAGCTAAGAGAGGGCATGAAAGAATATTGGCAAGCAAAAGGTGAACCCAAAGGTGTTTTGTCAATACATTAAGAGTAGGAGGATAACTAAGGAAAGAGTAGGGCCCGTAAAAGACCAAAAAGGTAACCTGTGTACAGGGACGGATTATGTTGGTATTGCTCTTAATGAATACGGTCATGAAGACCCCCACCTGCCAAGAATGAGGCATAATAATTTTGTCATCTGAACATTAATTTTAAAACGATGCTGGAGTGAAGAAATGACTTGTTTAAAAAGATATCACCATGCACTTGGCTGGAGGACATTTGCATGCTAAGAGACAGTGCTTGGAGAAACAAAAGAATTACTCACTGATTCAATTAATAGAGATTGGGCTGGGCAATGGTGATCTACATCTTGTCGGGGTAAGAGACAGCACTACACCACCACCCCCCCCCCCCCCCCCCCCAAACCCCCGCCACTGAGAGCTTTGGAATCCACAAACGCAGGGGTTTGTTTAAACAATTAGTCACATGACTAACCTGCTGGCCAACTTGGAGTTTGAATTGTGTTCACAGGAGAGTTAGATATCAGTCTGCAGATTGTAACTGAACCTGGAACAAGACAGCCTCTCTCAAGAGCGAAAAAACTCCTACATCGAAACAAGTTAATGCGTGTACTGGGCCCCAACAAACAGCAAAACGTACTGGCAACCAAAGACTCCACATTGAACTCAAAGGACCGTAAATAACTATCAGATACTGTCTCAAACTTTTCCGCTTTATTCTTTCTACTTTTTCTGTCTCTATCTGCGTGTGTGTTTATTGCATATGCATACTAGCGTGGTTGCATTGCATATTCATAGTTGTTAACTGAAATAGAGTTTAAGATGAATAAATTTCCACCTTTCTTGTTTAAAATCTAAGAAAACCTGTCTGATTTCTCTGCCTTACAATTGGAAAGCAGTGAACAAGAATTCACTGAGGGGGAGCAAAAACAGTGTTTTTAAAATTAAACCCTGTTACGGGTAGTCCAGGCAAAGGCTGAGAGCGAACCCCTAGACCCCCGTCTCACCTGGACGTAACAATACTTCGCAACTGTCTTCATAAAAGATGCAGATATTGTAGTTAAGGAAGAGGGGTGTGAAGTATTGAATGTGATAAACATATGGAGAGAGGAAGTATTAATGGGATTAGCATCCTCGAAAGTTGATAAATCACCAGGACTGGATGAAATGTACCCCAGGGTGTTAAAAGAAGCAAGAGAGGAAATAGGTCTGACCATCATTTTCCAGTCCTTACTGGATACAGGTGTGGTGCTGGAGGACTGGAGAACTGCTAATGTCTTACCTCTGTTTAAAAAGGGAGCGAGGGGTAGAACGAATAATTACAGGCCATTCAGTCTAACTTCTGTAGTAGGCAAATAACTGGAATCAATTCTGCGAGACAGGATAAATGGTCACTTAGAACGGCACAGGTTAATCTAGGATAGTCAGCAAGGATTTGTTAAGGGAAGATCTTGTCTGACTAACTTGATCGAATTTTTTTGAAGTACAAGGAAGTTGATGAGGGTGGTACAGTTGATGTAGTCTACATGGATCTTAGCAAGGTTTTTGACAAGGTCCCACATGGCAGACTGGTGAAAAAAATAAAAGCCCATGGGATCCAGGGAAATATAGCAAGATGGATACAAAATTGGCTCAGTGGCAGGGCGGCAAGCAAAATCAAGGTGAACCCAATGATGTCTTGTCAATACATTAACAGTAGGAGGATAACTAAGGAAATAGTAGGGCCCATAAAAGACCAAAAAGGGTGTTTTTGCAACTGGAGGGCTGTTTCCAGTGGTGTTCCACAGGGCTCAGTACTGGGTCCCCTGATTTTTGTGGTATATATTAACAATTTGTACGTAAGGGGCATGATCAATTAGTCTGCAGATAACACAAAGATTGGGCGTGTGGTAGACAGCGAGGAGGATAGCTGTAGGCTGCAGGAAGATATTGATGGTCTGGTCAGATGGGCAGAAAAGTGGCAAATGGAATTCAACCCGGAGAAGTGTGGTGAGGTGATGCATTTGGGGAGGTCAAACAAGGCAAAGGAATACACGATGAATGGGAGAATACTGAGAGGTGTAGAGGAAGTGAGAGACCTTGGAGTGAATGTTCACAGATCCCTGAAGGTAGCAGGACATGTCAATAAGGTGGTTAAGAAGGCATATGGAATCCTTTCCTTTATTAGCCGAGGTATAGAATATAAGAGCAGGGAGGTTATGCTGGAACTGTATATCTCATTAGTTAGGCCACAACTTGAGTACCGTGTGCAGTTCTGGTCACCTCATTACAGAAAGGATGTAATTGCACTAGAGAGGGTACAGAGGAGATTTGCGAGGATGCTGCCAGGACTAGAAAAATGCAGCTATGAAGAAAGATTGGATAAGCTGGGTTCTTCTCGGCACAGAAAAGGTGACGGGAGATCTGATTGAAATGTACAAAATTGTGAGGGGCTTGGATAGAGTGGATGTGAAGGGCCTATTTACCTTAGCAGAGAGGCCAGTGACTAAGATTTAAAGTAACTGGTAGAAAGATTAGAGGGGAGATGAGGAAAACATTTTTCACCCAGAGGGCGGTGGGGATCTGGAGCTCACTGCCTGAAAAGCTAATGGAGGCAGAAACCCTCAACTCATTTAAAAAGTGTCTGGATATGCACCTCAAGTGCTGGAACCTGCAGGGCTATGGACTAAATGCTGGAAGGTGGGAATGGACTGGGTGGCTCGTTTTTCAGCCGGCGCAGACATGACGAACTAAGTGGCCTCTTTCTGTGCCATAAACTTGCTACGATTCTATGTTCAACATTCACATCAATGTCCAGATGATGCAAGATTCATTTTTGGGAGGCGGGGGGGGGAAGGGATGGTGATGTTTGCAGGATGCTCACAAAGTGCTAACTTTCCCGATTTTATTTGGTGCATTTTCCCACATTTTGCAGAGGAGATTTCATACCTATGTAAATATTATATGATGGCAAGAGGAGAGACCAATCCCTACTGAGTTAGACCTTTGTCAACAGCAGTTCAAAAACAACTCATTGTTTGTGAAGCACTTTGTCATGTCCTGAGGCAGTGAGAATGTGCTCGATGTAAATGTCAGCTTTTTCTTGCTTAAAGCTGCAGAGAATGTTGTTGCCATTAATATATTAGAATTAGCAAATAACTGCCCCTTCCACAAAAGCTGTTATAGTGGTAAGCTCCCTCAACACATGATATGGTATGTGAGTAGAACATGACTTGTTTGCTGTGCTGTACCTTTGGGACCCAGAGTGTGACTTGATGCGAGTCTACGTATATTGGCTCCCTTTCGTAGCTAGGACCACAGCCACACAGACATCACAGTGATTCCATGGGCACCCCCATTTCCCAATGGAGGTTGTAGACTGAGGCAAAACAGGTGATCTGCCTTTGAACAAGTTTTTGGTCACAAAGTACGA